>NC_064002.1:2415152-4830304 GCF_932276165.1 Plutella xylostella
GATGATGGTGGTGTTCTGGTAGGCGTTGAAGAGGAAGGACCACTTGGTGTCGGTCTCGTGGATGAATGCCTCGAGAAACTGCTCCGGCTGCGGCTGCGTTTGCCTGCCACGGAAGAATTATGTTCAACATCTCATAAGTAGGTAAGTACGTCATCCCCTCCGAGGTAATTTGGAAGAAATTACTCTTATTAATAACCAATTGTACAGTCTATGTTATGGATTTTCTTTTGTAATTTCTGTTTGTGTTCAATAAATTATTATAAGTAGGTATCTATCTATCTACCCTGTTATCAGGTGGCCTACCTCAAAGTTTAGTACATTTGGAAACTTAGCGGCGTGTTTACTACAAACACACACGCACGCAAGACGAAATTACGCACAGGATATTGTTTAAAAACAGTCTAGCGTGTATTACCAGAAAGATGATCTAGCCACTTAATATGTAAAACCAAGGTGGCATTGTCAAAACGTTAAATCAGCTCAAAGGACACTGCTATTTCAGTGGAAGCCTTTTTAGTGACGCACGACGTTATGCTACCACCCCACTTGGCTATTCGTATTTGCGTGTTTGCCAAAACTGCCATGTGTGGTATACCAATACCATACCTAATTACCTATTCACCAAAATTATTGCCAATTTGTAAAGATTTTAGGCATTTGGCAAATACAGCAACATCCAATAGCACATACGAAATGCCAGGTGTGGTACCAGCATTAGATAGAAGAGCAACCCCGTACCAAGGCCACGTCCGCTCGGCGTGTCGCGAGTTGAACGCGTAGCAGAAGCCCATCTCGGTGAAGACAGGAAACAGCAGGTCGCAGCACTCCTCCGAGTCGCCCTTCCACTCGCACTCGTAGAACAACGTGTCGCAGTGGTGCACGATCTGGAAACAACAGTTCCGGCTGTACTGCCATTTACTTGCTTGCTACTTAAAGTTTGTTTAATTAAAATTTAAGCTAACTATAGAGCCTCATTATCATGAAATCGCCACTGTTGCATGGGTCTCTCCCAATGAAGATATGGAGAACCGCCACACCAAGGTGTCACCAACGTGCCATGTTTCACGCCCTCCTAATTAAAATTTTAGAACCTACCTCCCAATACTCAGTAACCTAGAATGTATATATGTGTGCAGTGCACTGAATAAACGTTTTCTTTCTTTCTTTCTTTCTTTCTTCTTCTTCTATATAGAAGCTAATGTAAAAAACGGCGGTTTCAACTTAAGTTAAAATACTACGGTATGTAAAATAGAGATAAGGGCTACGTGCTTAGAAGACACGATACCAACGAAGTAGGGAGTAATGCGTAATTAACTCAGTATTCATTAGTGAAACCTTATAACGATCACATGACTTATCTACTTAACTGTTTCCATTAGAATTAGAACCCAAAATAGATTAACCAGATAATTATGCTTTAAACAGTAACATATTATACATATACCTAGTTACCTACATTTGAAGTGAAAAATTCATTCTAATCCAGAAGTAACGCATCTGATCAATAAATACCCACTGACCACTATTGTTTTAGGTCTTTTGGATATTTTCATGCTGTTAGAATGTAGAGGTAGAGTAATGTGACGCATCACAAATAAACATGGCGAAATTATAAACTAAGTTTAACAAATTTGAAATATGATACGACTATTTCATTTTCAAGATTATATAAAACTTTCCTTCTACAAAATATAGCTATGTAATTATTGCTAATTAAAAACCTACCCTATTATAACATTAATAATCAACAATATGTCTATGACGACCGAATGGCGTAGTGGTTAGTGACTTGACTACTGAGCCGATGGTCCCGGGTTCGATTCCCGGCTGGGGCAGATATTTGTTTAAACACAGATATTTGTTCTCGGGTCTTGGATGTGCCCGTAAAATGGCAATAGGCCCGCCCCCTATTACATTGGGACTAACAAAACACACTGGCGAAAAGTGGGTGCAGCAATGCACCTCTGCCTACCCCGCAAGGGAGTACATTAGTACAAGGCGTGAGAGCGTGTTTTTTTTTTTTTTTTTTTCTATGTATGTAACGTTAGGTATGTCTATCTTTTGTAAAGTTAAGAAAATGTTAAGTTAAAACTTTTTAAGTATAAGTAATAAATAGAAAAAGAAGTGCGACTCCCTCCCCACAGACAAACCAATATGTACTTGGTTTTGTGGGATGTATTAGGTTAAGCTTATTTGTGAAATAAATATATTTATTCATTCATTTCATTATTCATTTCATAATAATTTACTAAAGCGTACATACTTCCAACACGGCATCCCTGACTTCCTGGCCATCCTTGAACAAGTCGGCCAGGTCGGGGTCGTTGGCGAACGTGGCCACGTGCTCCTCAATGCTCTTGTAGCTGAGCGCCGCCAGCCACACCAGCATCTCCTTGGTGTTCAGAGGAGTGGTCGGCCCTAGTGTGCTGCGGGATATATGCAATAAATGAGGAGGGATTTTTCAAAAGCGCTTAAGTACCTATTTCTATTTTTTTTGTTTATGTACAAAAAAAAAGTGGAATTAAATATACTTAAGGCCTTTTGAAAAATCACTCCTCAAATGTGAAAGGGAATTCAACTTTATAGTGCTGAAGGTGTATTTAGCTAGATGTGCTGAGAGAATTTTGAATAGATTTAAGTAGTTTGGTTACTTTTTAGTCCAGTCAATAAATGACTCAAACTGAGGTGTAGAGTGCGTGAGCAGGTAACTAAGCGATTCCTTCAGAAACTTGATCAGGGGGCTTAGGTTGTTAACATACCAAAAGTCCTGACTCCTAGGTGATGAGCGGAGGGAAGGAGGGGGGGATAAAGGTACGAATTTTTGGTTTTTAGCTTATATCTCAAAAACGGTGCATCGGAGAGAAATATTTACAGCTAATGAAATGGAGCTCTTAAAATTATCTAAAACTTTTATATCATATGTTTTTTTCTAATTCCTAACCGTTTTCGAGCTATACCCTCGGAAAAAGTTGAAATTTACAAGAAAAATTTATTCATGTCAAAACATTCATAAACATTGCTTCATATTGTCTAAACCTATTCATAAATGAAAAAAATGAATAGAAAATAAGTTGTAGGTTTTTAAATTTCCTTTGAGAATATATGTAGATATGCTGGTTAATGTCCAACCCACCTAAAGTTACAGCTATTTTACTTACACTTTAAGCTTACTAACTCGGTGAGTTATGTCAGTGAATTTACCAAAATGCAAGTTTAAAATAGCTGTAACTTTAGGCGGGTTGGACATTGACCAGCATATGCATATCTAAAAGGGAAATAAAAAATCTACAACTTTTTTCCTCTTCATTTTATTCGTTTATGAATAGGTTTAGACAATATGATGCAATGTTTATGAATGTTTTGACATGAATGAATTTTTCTTGTAAATTTCAACTTTTTCCGAGGACAATAGCTCGAAAACGGTTAGGAATTAGAAAAAAACATATGATATAAAAAATTTAGATAATTTTAAGAGCTCCATTTCATTACTTGAAAATATTTCTCTCCGATGCACCGTTTTCGAGATATAAGCTAAAAACCAAAAATTCGTACCTTTATCCCCCCTTCCTTCCCCCCGCTCATCACCTAGTAGTCAGGACTTTTGGTATGTTAACAACCTAAACCCCCTGAACAAGTTTCTGAAGGTATCGCTTAGTTACCTGCTCACGCACTCTACACCTCATTCTTTGACTGGACTATTTGGGGACTACCATAAAATGTACACGGCATCTGTCTCGCTTATCATTCAATAAATAAATGGTTAACAAAAGCTATCGATTAGCAAATGAAAATACAATATTACACATTCATGTACTCTTCCAGTAATTCCTCATCGACAGGATTCGTGTGACAAATAGTTACAGCTGGAAATGGAACGTCCCAGTTATGGAAATCCGTGTCCAATCCTGAAAATAAAGAGAAGTGCTTCTGAAGAGCTTTTGAAACTATTAGCGCATAATAATGATGTCCTCAGTGTGCTCTTGAAACTTACCAGTAATTGTAGGATTGGTCTGAAACTTCTCCCACAAGCTAACTATAATAATGCACGTAGTTACAGCACCGACCGCAGTGAAACTAAACCACATGAACCTGAAAAACCAAATCCAATGAGAATCCTTCTGACCAGGGTACTGATGGTAAAAGACTTCAACGATGGTAAAAGATTCTCACTTTTCACAAAAAGGTCGATCCTTCTCAGCAATATAGCGGACTCCATGGAGCGTGGAGTTGTTGAAGAACTCTGTGGTCTGGTGCCTCAAACTGTCAGCTAGAAGGGACAACCCTCCAGCTTGCGTCTTATCAGAGACTTTCCTCTTCGGCAATTTGCTGTTCACAATTTCTGGATGCACCTTCATGATCAAGGGCTCAAAGGGCTTAACACACGACCGACTACATTTTCAATAGGACAAATACTGTAAAATTTATATACAAAGTACTAAATAATGCCCTACAAAGCTCCTCAATCATGTATAGGTATTATACGTGATGTCATGATATTAGTCGACCGTCACGCGACCGATGCTATCAACTGCCGTATCGATTTCCCTGATGTGATTTGATTGCCGTTAATGTCTGAATTCAATAATGAAAACCCCTTTTGTTGTTTTCACTGATAAAAATTACACGACATATTATACATAATTATTTTGATTGTCATTAAAATTTCTGAGATTCATGGTTTCAAATTGATTTCAATGTAAATAGTCTAGGTATACAGGGTTTTGCAAAAAGGGTATACTAAGCCGAAACCTACATGTGCAGCATTCGTTCGCATTTTTCGCGAATTTTGAAATTCTGATTTTATTTTCGGGCTTAGCAGATATACCATGCTGCACATGTCCCAACTAGCACCGTAGCGTTAAAAAAACTCTCATATCATTTGTATAATGGTTCCATTCGAAAATTAAAGTGTTAAGACATAGCTGTATAAGAGTGTAGGAGAGTGCTCTAACTCACTTATAACCACGAAAGAGGCCCACGATTTTGAGAGTAAAGGCTTTAGAAAGTCTGTAAAACGGTGTCATTTAAGTGTTTAAGTTATAGAAAGCCTGTAGTACGGTTTCATTGAAGTGCTAAAGTTACTATAGAAGAGCGTTTAATCACTCTCAGCTAGAACTTTTACCGGTATAGTTGTAGTTGTAGAATGGTTATTTGACACCCTGACTCTTATTTGTTTGATAAAAAAGGGTTAAGTGAGCATGTTACCGTTTTTTGAATACACTTTTACCATACAAGTTGTATGTCTTTGAAAATAATAGTGTCAACAGCAATCATACGCGACATTATTAAAGTGACAGTATTGATTAATACTAAATTACAGTAAATATAATATAATAACTTGAATGTATGTTTTGTGAACTGAAAATAATATGCCATTGTAATTTTACTGTAATGTATACCATATTTCCCACCTCAATTTTAATGCGCTCCGAATTTATTAAGAATTTCAAAGGAAACATAAGTAAATATAAAAAAGGCGACTCAATTTTATATTTTTTTCTATCTTTGCTGTATGTCCATTAGTTTAATAAATCGATTGGCATGACTGGAATGACAAAATTCACGTAAATAAGTAAGTATTTTAAAGCAAAATATTGTTTATCCCAGCAATTTATAGGTTAGGTTGCCAATGCAAATGGCGAACTTACATTTAAGACATATAGACTCACCTAAGTCATCTATTACACTTTTTGAAATAGAACACCCTTAGCCAAGGGTATTATGCAGTCTTAGCCGATCCGCACAGTCTTGCTTAACACCGTTACTTTCACAGTCTACTTGCCTAACGCAATAAGCGTATGTGAAGTTAACCTTAAAGATTAAAACTGCATTGTTGAGTTTTCCAACACTGTTAGAAAACACTGTTTGGCAAAACAACAGCGATGCCAAAAGGAGTGTGTGGCCACTGACAGGCGTCTGTTAAGTTCTCTGAAGACAGCTGACACTGGCCCTACCCTTCAAATGTTTGTTGCCATTATAATTGTAAGTGTGACTGTGTGAAACAAAGAAAAAAAAAAAAGAAAAAAAAAAAAAAAAAAAAACAAGTAATGCACAACTGGGGGTTTTTAGTCGGTTAAAGGCCGACACTACCTGGGTCCCCTTCCCAGGTGTCTGTGTAGATTTTCCTCCAGGAGTGCAAAAAAATTATTAATAATATATAGGTATATATATATAAAAGATAAAATATATATATTATAAGCTTCCACATTGAGTAGTGAGTAGTTAAAAGATGAAGACAAAAAACAACCAAACTCTCACAATATATTGATCTCTCAAAAAGGCACGGACATAAAGTCTGTGAAGTGATAATAAAATCTTTAAAAAAAAAAAAAAAAAAAAACACTGTTAGAATCTCGTCTTACTGCACTCTTGACAAAATCTCTTTTACAACCAATTCCTGCAGTCTAAATTCAATATGACACCTAAAGATTTATATGAGTATTAAAGGAAACCACTTAACAACCATAACTATTAACAGGTGTCAGTGAGCACTCTTGTATAGCTTCAGGTTCTAGAAACAGTTTGAACCTATAACATCTTAATTATAATTGCTTTGACGAATACCATTTTAACTCTTAAACCTGCTGTTAACACTAATTTCATTTTTTAACTCATCTTTATCGCTTTCTGTTAGAACTGAGATAATTATAACACAGTTGTACAGGTTAAAGTTATAATAATAGCTGTAACTGAGGGTACAATGTTTGTTGGGGCAATGCTTTTTGCAACACCCTGTATAAACTATACCTAATACATACCTCTTAAATCCTAGCTTAATTCTAGTTTATGACCATTGAAAAAAACCCTTATACTTAATTTTGAATATTTTAATGAAATAAAACTATTTCTTGTCTCCAGAAGAAGAAGGCCTATATTGCACTTCTTCTGGCAAGAATGGATCGATCTTAATCTGCAAATTCTGGAGAGTGTCGTCCAGAAGTTTGATCTTTCCCATCAGCATCTCGGCTTGGAAGTTGAAACCTGGTTCCAGCATTTTGCCAGATGGATTCAATTTGAACAGATATTCAGCCTGGAAAAACATGCCGGGGATGAATTCTGGCTTTGAATGCGTTATTTCAAAAATGAAGATTGAACGCGGGGCACTATACCAGTCGTTGTACTAAGGCACCAAGATGGGTCAACAACATAGTTAGGCCGGCGGGAAGACCCTGGATGCCTACGCCCAGCAGTTGGTGGACACAGGCTGACGATGATGTACTAAGACGAACTTACCAAGAAGTCCACCGGGTCGGTCGGTCGCACCTTGGCCACTTCCAGTAGCGCTGGCGTCAGGACCGGGAAGATGTAGCTCATCAGATAGTTCCGCATCGGCTCTCCCGCCGCCGCCGTCGCCGCCTCTTCCTCATCTCTGAGGGTCGCATACAGTTCCGTCTGTTCACGTGAAATTTTTTATACATACGTAATCGGTATTTTCAGTTTTATATGAAGCTTATTATGGAATGCTGGAAACGCCTGGTCTTATTCAGCTACCAGAAGTTGATACCTATGGCAACTAATATATATTATTATATACGTACAGGACAAATTGGCCTAGCAGCACGGGTCAGTTATCGACCAATCTAGGCAACAACATAAGGGAGATATAGGTCTAAATCATTATGTGTGCAAAATGCAAATTCAAATTAATTTATCATACCCAGTATTCCATTTTCTCTTGACGTTCAATTTGTAGTTTCATTTCCAATTCGTTTTTAAGTTTATCGTTGTACAATCTATCCATTTCAAACTCATAGTTAGCTTTATTTTCAGCAGCTTCTATTAGATCTAAAATAAATTTATTATTCATTTTATACAACTGTCTGTGTATCAAAAGCATCGGATTTGTTTATTGAAGGACAGTATAGTAGGTATAATGTCCATCAATAGGTTAAAATTATAGCTATTTTAACTCACCCAAAAGTTTCTTATACCGACACGGGCTGCCCATCCTTAATGCCACTTCTTTATACGCATTCTCCATACCATAATCTGCACAATTATCAACCTTCACAACTAAAGGATGAATGTCCAGCTCATCAAAGAAGTTTAAGGGGGTAGCTTCAGTAGTTTCCCCCGCTCTATATTCTTTCACTCTCAGTACAACCGTTTCTTCTTCAAAACGGGGGTCGCCCTCAGGCTGCTTCATTGCTTTATCGTAAATGAATTGATCAGTCGCTTCTAACGTTACTACAATATCTGGAATTTTGGAAATGACGTCATTGGTTTTTATGTTGTTTTTGGGACCTGTTGCAAATTATTTGGAAAATATTAAGCCACTTACCTGGTAGAAGTCTTTTCAGCACATTGTCATACAAATTTAAGTCTTCCTCAAACTCATCTTCTTTCTGTTCTTCTTCATTATCATCATCTTCGTCATCGCCCTTTTCAAACACTGCATAGATAAGTAGGTAAGTTACTTTAGTATCAGTAGTTATGCCTGAATAATGACCAGTGGCGACTTCTGGTGTCTGAGGCCAAGATCCACTTCGGAACGCTGAGTCAGCGGAGTAAGTACCTAATTAGGTAAGTATATTGGATTGCTGGTCGATTTAAAGTTAATTTACACTTACAGATTGCGCACTGTTCCAAATTATTGGGGAAGCCATCCAGCACCCATCCCCTGTTCTGAGCATCTCTACTCAGTAACATTTGACGTAAATATCTGTAAGTAAAAATAAGTAGGTTATTTTATTTCTAGGATTAAAAGCTCGAAGATAATACGTAATGATGAACATGTTATTATCATGCACCAATAATATAATACTATTATATGTATATATAAATAAATATAGTTAACTACCTCTTTCCAGAAGCCCCCAAAACTGTGCCCTCGGCCTGCCCATCCATCAAAGACCATCTAAGTAGGTATTGGTCTTTTTAAATACCTACCTACCTACTACTACTACCTACTTACCTACTTTATGTACCTACATACAATCATCAGACCAACTACATACTCAAGAATGGCGTCCTCATCGAGCATATCCTTCGTGGCCTCCAGCACTTGCAGCGTGCGCCGCGCCTCCGCCCGCTCATCCTCGTCCTCGATGTCATCTGCGGAGTCATCAACGTCATCCTCGCCCGCCGCCGCCGCCGCGTCCGTCTCCGCGCGCTCCCAGTGGGCCACGCGGAAAGTCTGTGCAGGGGTGCTATCTAGTTAGGTATGAGTAAGTAAGTAGGTATACCTACTTATATCTATTTTTGGATCACAAAATATACAATGAAAAAAAGAGGCAAAGTGAAAATGGCGGATGGGCTCGCCTTCTCAATACCTACTCCCACTTATGGAACAGCTACCGTATCACCACCAATACAGCAGCCGTTTTCATAATTAATCCGTTTCTTTACCTGCGAGCGTTATATCTTCCGACCGCTCATCACTGGATAGCGGATTATGATCATGAATATTCATATTATTTATTGCCTTTGCCATTTATAATAACAATAATAATAATAATTTAAAAGACAAATATTTCCTACTATTGTTTAAAAACCCTACTTACTTAGTTACTAATTTAATAAATAGTTACTTATAAAGGCAGTGCATTACGGACTAAACTTAGTTTCAAATGATCAAATAGAAGCTATAGGGGCTGTTTCGTATTTTTCCAAGTCATCGCTAGCCGTTATGAAATTCGCTTCACTGCCGCAGCTGATAAAGTGCGCCGTTACATTCTGTTGCCCACATTCCTTTTTTTGCTTATCGTGCTTATCGTAGTAACTTCTAGTCTCTATACTTTGATGGCTTTGGGTCTGGAGAAAAAAATATATCTTTCACCAGATTAACGACACTGCATGTTAGGGCGTGCAAAACCGGAAGGTTTTCAAAACCGGTTTTGATTTTTCGGTTTTCAGCCTCAAAACCGGGTAACCGGTTTTTCACCGGTTTTGATATTACTTAAATATTTTTTGTCATACAGTACTAATTAAACAAGGAACCCATATTCTTAGATAGAGATATCCACAAAACATACGAATAAAACATTTTTTATGATATAGTTACCTATTTTTAATCAACCATATGACAAATTAATAATTTAGTGAACAGGAAAAAAAGTTAAATAAGAATTATCATAGTACTTACTGTTATCACATCTAAAAAAAGTGTGTGGCACCTTAATGGTGTTTTTATATCGTTCTGTTATCATCAATAATTGTATATTTTAAACATACAGGCAGATTTTGAAAAAATAACATATATCGTCTGATTCTTACGACCACTCTATAGTAGCAGTAAGATGATGAATGTTTTTTTGATGTATTGCAGATTTGTTCATATCAACGCAACGAAAAAAAGCCTAACTCATTGATGGACACGACTGCATTTGATTTGACGTCCTCAACACTTCATGAAAAAAGTCCATAACGTCGAATGCAGTCCCCGCACTTGGCCTAATTATATTTTCAACAATGGTCAATGCAGTCCTGTTTTACCTAGAGTTTGTATGAAGACCACCTTGTGCTTTATTGGGCCAGATTTCAACGTTATGATTATGTGCACCCAGAGTACCTTTTTTTCACACAGCAATAAGTTTTCATACAGCAAAAAATGTGAACTCACACGCACACATCAGTCACTGACGTCGTGTTTGCTTTACTGCGCCTAGGCAGAGTGCCGGCATGTGCACCAGAAAATCGTCACTCAATTTCCATAAAATATTTTAGTGCTTTTTTATGAGTTTCACCATTAATCTAGTGTCCATCAGTGTGCCAACCGATACACAAATTCTTTTATTTTTAGAGTTTATGGATTCAACTTCTAATGTATGTAAAAAAGTATATAAAAATACGATCAAAATCGGTGAAAACCCGGTTTTCGGTTTCCGGTTTTGAACTCTCAAAACCGGTTATGAAAAACCGTGATATATTGTCCGGTTAACCGGTTTTCCGGTTAACCGGTTAACCGGTTTTGCACGCCCTACTGCATGTGCTTTACTATGCAAATCACGAGATACCTGAATAAATACATGATTTGTCATTATCAAATCATCGCTACCGAACTACCTAGTTTTGCACTCCAAGTTATTTATAACTACCCCTGAAGGGCTAGCACGGGGCGCATTTAAGACGTGACAAAAATTTCTTCGCGCTCACTCACATCGCGCAGCCTTTAGGGCGAGCGGGACGGAGAACTCTGGTCAAGTCTTAATTGCGAGAAATAATCCAAAACTAAGTAAGTAATGAAAGGAACACCGACCAAATCGTCAATCAAGTCTTGCACCACCGTCTCCGGAGACACGTAGACCAGGCCGTACGACTCACAGACCCTCCTGGCCAGTGTGGTCTTGCCCACCAGTGGCGGGCCGTGGATTACCACCTGCAACCATAGGTGTATACCATAGTGGCTAGTAGTATAGTAGCTATATAAAAGTGTCTCGCGCAGCCAACGGCTGATGCCGAAAATCTATGGCCAGTTTTCTTAAACGTACTGTAGTTTTGCCGCCCCTTTAAAATTTACAGCCCTACGCGCCTATTAACGCAAATGAACAGTTTACCTACTGGAAACGCAGCATAAATATATTATAGTACAGAACAAGATTGATTATCATGTTCAGAGGACAGTCGAGGTAAAAACATTCTAACAGCGGCAAGCTATTATTATATTATTATTTTTTTATTTTTTATTATTACCTTAGGACAAAGTGTTCGTAGGTGGTAAAGTAAGTATCTAAGATTTTTTCAATGTACCTAATGAAGATTCATAAAATAGTGTGCAGAAAGAAAAAAAGTTAAAATACGCAATTCTAAATAAGGAGCAGCCACCGCGTCGGGATTCGGGACAAAACTCACGTGCCCATTGTTAAAGCCCATAAAGATACTTCCTTTGCTTTCAAAGCCGGAAACAGACGGTGCCATTGCAAACAATAGTTTTTGTACTACCTAAGTATAAAATGACTGAATAAATCATAAGGAAGCCAACGATACTGTAAGGAGTCTCACAAAATCAAACTGTATATTGAATTGAGTAACGCACACTGTAGATAACTACTAAATTTACTCAATAAGAGAAAAATGTAGGACCTACTTTAAATGGCTTCAGTCCACGTAGTTTCTTGAATTCCTTTATAAGAGCAGGGAGATTCTCGGCGAATGTTGCATCAGATGAGATGCCCACAGTCTCCGCAATAAACACCGGCTCCATAAGAAGATTCAACGTAATAAGATCGTAGATTCTTTGCTGAAAAGTTTAAAGGGTAAGTACACTTTGTACGATGCACGTACGTACCTTGTCAAAGTATCAGGCCGTCAATATTGCAATGAACGAATGGGTGTTTAGTGAGTTTGATAAGAGGAGTGAGGAGTAAGTGGGTATCTCTGTACAGCTTTTGCATTCGGATGCAAAGAATGGTCAGTTACAGAAACAAACATAAAACAAGTGGTCTAAAATAAGACAGTATAAGAGAGATTATAGTAAGTATATACAGGTACAGTCGACCAACACAATATAATAAAAAAAACTCACATCAATTTCCGGTATCAGGAAATCATCTTCCGGAGGAATGCATTTAAACAATCCCGTACCAAGCGATTTTGCCAAACTCTTTACTATCTGCAGAATATTATTTTGACGTAAAATAAGTATAATATCACCGAAAGGTAAATAAAATTCTAAATACGTACAAAGTACTAACTACCTACTACGGATACATTTTAACATAATAGCAATAATGGTCGTATTAGCATAGACAATTGAATTTAACGACCTCCTTTTGCCGCGTCTCGTTTTGTTCAACTGCCAATATGTAGAGCTTCTTTGGGAAGTCGGTCAGCAAATGGTTTATTATTCTGTTGAATAAACAAAGCATTTAGGTACTTCATTACCGGGTATATTTATTCCAATACTTGCTTAGATCATACCAGCGATAACGGTTATGATAAGAAGATTGCCAGCTAAATAAGATATAATCTCTATGTGCATTATGATTTCACAACAATGGTTTGTAAGCCCATGATGCACGGAGTTATTAGAGTGTTACAACAATCTTATGGGATTAGCCAATGTTCGACAAAGTTGTAACTATCTACCTTTAAATGATAAACGTAAACAAAACTTGAAATGTGTAGAGACGATTAACAAGTAAACAAAGCGTGGGACGCCTATCGGAGCTTGCTGAACGCGGATAGGCGGCAGTGGTTCCATGAGTAAGGGTAATAAAAATCCCATCAAAAACAATACTTTAAAAAAAAAAACCAAGTCTCGTAACTCAGTTGTTAGGTGCGTTAACTTAGTTTGGTAGGTTGCCTACCTACATAAATCGCAAACTTAAAGTAAGAATCAAGAATCTTTATTTTTGGCTACGTAATGAATAAACGTAACTTTGATACTTCATACTGCATCAAATTTCCCTAATTTAATTTAAACCTTAGTTTCCAATACACAAATCAAGAATCTTTATTTCCAATACACAAAGTTCATTGTACATTAAGAAAATCCTTAATATCCTTAATCCTTAATATTATAAATGTGAAAGTAACTGTGTCTGTCTGTCTGTCTGTCTGTTACTCTTTCACGCCAAAACTACTGAACGGATTTGAATGAAATTTGGTATACATACGGTCTAGACTCTGGGAAAGAACATAGGCTACTTTTTATCCCGGAATTCCCACGTGAAAACTTTTTAAGACGAAGCGAAGCGCGCGGGAACAGCTAGTTTGACTATAAGTGGTAGCACTGGTAGCCTGATGTAATTTGTCCGTAGGTAGGTAATCCATCTTTTGCGGATTTAATTTGCATGACGCGAATCTTTTGCTCGATTTGGCAGGGGCACTACCGTGCGCCTATATTTACTTGGTGGGGGCACTGCCGTGCCCCCAGATATGTGATTATGAAATTATTTAAGCAGTTAATTCACTCGTCTTGGTGGGGGCACTACCGTGCCCCCAAATATTTTATGTTTTTCCTTGGTTCATACACCAAACACTACTTATATTCCAAATTTGAAGTTTCTAGGTCTGCTAGAAGTGCCTTAGAATTTTTATGATCGGTGAGTGAGTGAGTCAGTCAGTGACAAAATTAAGAAACTTTGACCCGTTATAATTCTTAAACTACTGGTTCAAATTGAATGAAATTTGAAATATACCGTGTCTTTACAATGCCTGCATGGTTATTGAAAATTCAGTCTTCTAGTTTTATCCACAACGAAGTTACAGGGGGTCGAAAATGGCCTGAATTGCTTCGAGAAAAGGATGGTACGGCCGTGCCGCTTTTTTGCTCGACTTGGTGGGGGCACTGCCGTGCCCCCAAATGTAGTGTAGTTCAAGGAGCGCCTTTGGTAGAGCCCTATTTTAGGCAGTATTATATGAAACGACTAAGAATTACCTGTTAGAAATCAACTACTTACTACAACAACAAATTCATAGAGCTTTTTGGCACTTTACAATAGGTTTAAAATTGACGTTGTGTTATACGAATTTCAACCTTTTCATTGACGTAAAGAGTCGAAACTCGTGTGTTTCAAAGTCAATTTTAACCTTGTTGTAAATTTACAATAAGTTCTATGAATTTGAGGGGCATACAAAGGTAACTAACTTACTGTGCCAATTCCTGAATGTTGATAATGGGAATAACGTTGTTCCCTCGTCCCAGGATCGGTAGGACCGGTTCACACTCCCACGCCTTCTGGAACCAGTAGAACAGAGCGTCTTCCTTGCCTCCGTAGGTCATTCCCGCGGTTAGAACTATAGCCCTTCACATAGGAAAAATAGTTAAGAATCTGACAAAGGAATACCGAATGACTAATAAATCAACACAACACAGCACAAACCATAGGATGGTCCGAACTGAAACCTAAGAAAAATCATCACCTAGGGTTAGGGAGGAGGACACCCGTTGAAGTAAAGAGGTCCATTAAGTGGTCTATCTTAATCAAGTATGACTTACCCGATTTGCTTCTTATGCTGCCTTGCCAACTCTATTACAGCATTTTCAGTGTCGTAGTGCATTTTGTAGTTCGGATGCGGTTTCCTTTTGCGGAAGTCCGTCTCTACGAAAGGCAAGTCCGGAGAGTCCTGAAAACTATGAAGCCTTAAAATGTCCTTTACGAGGTTCACCTTAACCGGCATTATATAAAGAAATCCCCTTTATTCTAGATCCAATCAAATAAATGGTCTTACATAGTTTTACAGGACGACTATTCGTCAAAAACAATCGCCACACGTGTCCAATAACTACTAACCGATTAAAAAGATAGACATAGCAAAGGTGGTTTTCTCAGTGAATTATACAATGAGGGAGTAGGATAAAAGTGTAAAAAGCATGCGTCACTTACGGGATCTAGAGGCTTAGTAGAGGCCCAAGTCATGACTGTAGACACGAGGATGAGGTACCTCCTCTCAGCCGGAGGTGCGGTCGTGTCGCCCGCGTCTGATGGCACGTCTTCAATCGCAGCTGCTTGCTTCTCCAACAACGTCTTTAGAACTGAAGGAGTTGTAAATACTCACTATGTGAGTGCTATAAGATTTACCAATAGTACCTATTCGTCGAATCACCTATTGATTACGGCCTATATGGACTCCGATTATGTAACTAGCGTGCATATTTATAATAAGTATCAAAATGTCATACCAGGGCCAAAAGATGGTTATTACGAAGCAAGTGTGTTGCTTCTCGGTGCTGAAACAGGTTCTAGATTCTTGCTCAGATTTATGCTATGGTATATAGCGCTTCTTTTCAGCGTGGCGTAGGCGTATTTTATTGTAGTGTGATTATTTTAGCTTGTTTGCTAACCCAAGATAAGTACTGTTTGACTGAGGTCAGTCTCGTCAAACCGTGTAGTTATGCCAGAGCTCTTAAAGTCCCATGAATGATGATGGAACCCAACAATATTATTTGAGTAGGTACTTACGAGCCATGTAATCCATGGCGAGCTTGAGTTCGCCGCGGTCCAGGCTGATGTCTATGACGACGTGTCCACACGTGAGCATCCTCCTCAGGGCCACGTCTCGCGGTATGATCCTTGTTACGCCGGGGAGCACTTCGATAGCTTGGTCCGATACAGTGCCTGAACGGGATGAGATTAAATATTACAGGAACCATCATCAGCTCGTAGTCGGCCACTGCTGGATATAGGCTTCTCCCAAGCAACAAATATAGGCAATAGGCATTCCGTATGTACCTAATTAGCGTAATCAGACCTCGGAAATTAGAAAAAAATCAATTTCAACCTATCACTGTCTACCATCGTAACTAGACTAAATTTTCTTTTACACAGATATTCACGACGTGGTGGATATGTCGCAGGCAACTGGTTTAATCTCCTGTTTGATTGAACCACTAGCCCGTTCATTGGATGGCGCTATTCAGTTGTATGACTAAAGGACAACTCGTCAAGTCGTTGATTGTAACGTTCGACGTCTTGACTGAACGTCATTCAGCGAAGTCGTTGAATGGGATATAGTATAGCAACTTTGTACTCGTAATGTCCGGTTAGGGTGAACATCACCAGACAAGATTCAACAAAAAGACTATGTTACAAAGCTCTTATCTCACAAATTAACTAAACAATAACAATAACCGTACCTTCATATTGTTGTTCATAATTATCCAGTTTCTCCACTTTTTTTCTTTGAAACTATCCGCCCGCGGCGTAATAATAGGTAAATCCATGTTGTCACACTATTTTAACACAAATAACGCACTTTAAAGCTAATTTATTTGCAAAAAACTAACAATATAGGTGTTTTTTGTGTCAGCTGTTAGCTGTTAGACGCCATATTTGTTTTATTCACCACCTGACTGATTTTAAGTCAGCTAACTAGTTGGACGTTTTGTGACGCTTGTACAATCAACGTTCGGCCTAGTCATACAACTGAACAGCGCCATCCAATGAACGGGCTAGTGGTTCAATCAAACAGGAGATTAAACCAGTTGCCTGCGACAGATAGACGGCGCTATTACCTAATACTGAAAGTGACTGGCTTTCAGTTCTTAAAAATAGGTTAAATTATAAGTACCTAAGCACTGGCAGAAATATTACCCAGACTTAGGTATTCTACTTACCAATAATTTCAGTCGGTTGGTCCGGCGGCGGGGGCTCAAATGGCTCATCTTCCGGCCCCAGCGCCTCGGCCCCCGCCCCCGCAGCCTCCTTGTCGCGAAGCGCCGCCGCCGCCGCCGCCTTCGCCACTGCCTTCAGCAAGTACTCGCCATGGTACGAATCTAAATGGTTCAGGAAGTATCTCTTCTCGGAGAATACATTTTCGGACACATCCAGTTCCGACATTTTTATCTCTATTCCTCCTATTCCACTTCTATGATCGTGATAGTTTTTTAATTTTTTCAAGTTTTTTGCGCAGGTTGTGTTAGGGCCATCACAGAGTAGGTAATGAGGGCCATAGACACCTAGGTACAATTTCATAGACTTTTTAAAATTGAAATGAACTCTTTTTCGCTCGGTAACTCGTTATTATTCTGGCTTCCGTCACATGCCGGTGGCAACGCCGCCCCGGTTTCATGCCGAGCGGCGTACAATGCAGTCTACCAGCACTGCCACCGGCACTGTGTGTAGGGTAGGAGCCTTGAAATATCTTCTCTGTATTTCTCTTTACCATGACTGTGTCAGTAAGTAATAAGTACCGTACTAGGCCAGCGTGGTGGACTAGGCTTAAAACCTGATGATTGAGACCTGATGGGTCGTGATGATGGCTTACCGTACTACTACATCACTTTCATGCCATGTAGAAACTTCCATGATTATCACATTGTTTTTTGGGAAGCAGAGTAAAATCTTGATTAAACCCGAGTTCAATTTAGAAATGTATGCATGTAGGATAAATGAATGTAGGTATTACGAATATGAACTGAAACACAATGTAAGGTTAAAATAATAATATATTCTCATAATCTCTTAACTAGTAGGTAATGTTATAAATTTATTGCATAAAAATGTTACCAGACAATATTATTAATGATCAAATTAGATTATACATATCTAGTCAAAACCGTATTATGACGACCTGTGGACCGCCAAAATAGTCTTAGGAATGTCATGAAAATGACCGACTGAAATTAACATTTTTAAGTGATGTCGCTACAACAGATTTTGACTCAATACTTAATAAAATGATTATCTTCTATACTATCAGTATAATAATTTCACAATATATTGTATTTCCCCAGCACCTTTTTGATTACTTTGAATTTAATCGTTGAAGACATCCTAACTCTTAATTATGGACTTTGAAACATCAACAAAAGGGATATCTTGTAGACATAAATGTATTTTAAAGAAATGGTTATGTGTATGACTTATGGGAGCTTATGTCTAAGTCACATTTCCCATGAATTACCGAAGTCCCCAACAGCTTTCAAAGTGAAATCAAAAATAACATGTAACTTTACACCTTACTAGCTAAATAAAATTTGTTATTATTCGAAATTGGCACATAATAATACGCGAGTGCCAATAATATAAAATTAAGTACAATAAGTAAGTACATTTTTAACCACATACCTAGGTGCCATGACCCCAGGTAGCCTATGCGTCATATAAAATATCCTCGAGATAAAACTTCGTACAGTCATATTCTTGCATTCAGTATTGTGATATCGACCTATTCTGAAACTGACACTCGTTTAGACATCTTGAAACAGGTCATACGTCTCATCCCATAATACCAAGCCATATTTACTGACTCTATCGTAGGTATAAGTATACATGTAGGTAAATTTAAACATACGTTGTTTTCAAATACTGATCGAGTTCAGAGAACATCTGCACGGGCTGCATGGTCACATCTTGATAATCTTCCCTGTGCTGTGATTGGTCATTAACGCCTCTTATTCGGCGTGCCTATTGGTTACGGAACCTGTATCCAATCATAGAGCAGCTTTATCGAACGGTTACCATAGAGCCAGGCCTAATTCACTATTTGTTAAACAATTAAATTCATAACTCATATATTATCATACTGAGTCATTTATAAATTATCAAACACATTATGGACTTATTTGATTGGAATTTATAACAGTTTAAAAACAAAGCTGTTAGTTCAGGGACAAATCTAATATTTTTTACATGATCAGTTTCACTGTCGTCGTAATATATAGCTGCCTGCAAACGCTTATTATTGCTTACAACAATCTATTTCTGGGGAGGCCTTACAATTCCCGCAATACATGCGGGCAGGCCTCCTACTGTGGTTCGCGAAGCGTTTCTAAAGTGATTGTAAAATCGCTATCACTATGGAAACGCTCAACAACAGAATGAATACAGAGCAGTGGGAAATAAACACGAGGAACAATGTCACATACCATATTGCTCGATCACTCGATTCGATACTGTCTTTTTGTTACAATTTCCCACGAAAGATAATTGTAAATAACTAGTAATACTTTGTTGATATTACAGCATTACTGTCTATGGCACCGCATTGTCTGATTATGATTAGCTGATTACATTACATCGTTTCATAATACTGACGACAACTATTGTACTAGATTCATATATCGCATCTCTTGTAGATTATTTGTTTGTTTATATTTGACTAATTATATAAGGACGGCTTAATAAAATCACAATTACAGTCTTTTTGAAATACGTAGTAGGTATCTTCTCTCTTTCGAAATAGTGGAATGTAAAATTCAGTTGGAATGAATGTATTCATTAAATTATTGTACTCTTTAGTTACCTAAAAAATAATGAGATAAAATTAATGTAATTGTCACATATGTCTTAAATTTCAGGTTAAATTAAGTTTATCGTGTGTAAAATTATCACTTTATGTTTAAGTACTTTCAAGACCAACAGCTTCGATTATGATATAATTTTATAATGACTTGAATTCAAGCTTCATTCATGGATATCATCAATATTAATAGATAATTTAACTATGAACTAAGGCACATATTAATATTTAAGCATCGATTTCGAATTTCGTTCGTAAAAATGTAAAAGTGGAGTAACATATTCTATAATTAATAAGGCACTAATCGTAGTAGTAAAACTTAATATGTCATGAATTAAAACATACCAGACGCGGTAACACTATCCTAGCGATTAACCAGTAGATAAATAAGTACGTGTTAGATAATAAAATATGTGATAGTTACAATTGCGTTGTAATAACCGACTTGCGGTGGATGATGGTGATCTCTTTATCACCCAGGCCGGAGGGTGAGGAGGGCTCGGAGGTGACGAGCCACGGGGACAGCGCGGAGATGGGGTGCGGCTTGTCCGGCACGCGCGCGGGGGCGGGGGCGGGGCGCGGGGACGCCGGCGCCTGGCTCAGCGGCGGCTCCACTACCACTATGGACACGTACTGCGAGTTGTTCTGCAGCGGCTCGTTCAGAATCTTCGGCGACGGCGCCGACGGCATCGACACGTTTATGTTCGTCGTCTCGTTTATAATCTTCACCTCGTTCTCTCGAGCCTTCAGTATGTTGTTGCACTTGAGCTGGCCGGGCGGCAGCGCCTTGGTGGAGCTGAGGTAGCACTTGGTCTGGTTGTTGGGCACGTCCTTGTCGCCGGCCGCGTCCAGCTGGTCGCGCCGCGCCTCGTTCTTGTCGTCGTTGTTGAGCTTCTCCTTCACGAGGCTCATGAGGAGGTCGTTGAGCGGGTTAGACTCCGCCACCGGCGAGCAGCTGCACGGAGTCTTGTTCGGCACTATCTGGGCTAGATTACTCTTCTTCTCCTCGAGCAGTGGCGTCTCCTGATTGAACAGCACCTTGTTGCTGCTGGCGTCCTCCCTGAACATCATGTCGTGCGGCTGCTCCTCCTCCATCATACTTTTGCTTGAAGACTCTCCCGTGTCAGTTTCTCTATTGTCCGAGTCTAAGATGGATGATTTCTGTGACTTGGCACTGCTCTTTCTGGATAAATTGTCAAACACTGGCTCTGGCATAAGGGATGCAGCCTCAGCTGAGGTGCTGGCTGAGTCTGAAGTGCCGGCAACCTCAGGTTTCACAGTGTTCTGTTTCTCTCTTTCTCTCAGGACATGGCTTTGTCTCCGTGCAAACCTTTGACTGGGTCTGCGCTCAAATTGAACAGTTCTACGAGCTTTGTTCATTTGAGTTGTCTGATACTCAGTCTTACCAGAATACTGGAACCGAGAGCCCATTCTGAAGAAGTTCTGTCTGGCTGAAGGACCCTTCACTGGAGCTCTCAAACGGAAGAATGTGTGGTGTTCCACAGCACACTTCCACAGATGTTTACAGGCTTTCTCATTGTGCAATCGAAAGACAAATGTGTGTTCCTGTTCACGACCTTGATCATCATCTTCAACCACTACTAAAGTGAGTTTCTTCTTCTTGAAGTCTAATTTGCTAATTTTAGGCCAGAAGAACAAACCAATTTTTTGTGGGCCTTCAAAGACAAGGATCCCTGTGGGTGTTAATCCAAGGTGATACTCACATCCATCTTTACCTAATACAATGTGCATGTCAACACCATACATTTCTAGCCATTTGGCTTTGTTCAAGTAGTTCACTTCAGCTTGGGCTGGGGTGAGTCCCTGGCACTTTTTATACTCTTCTAATATCTCTATCTCCATCTCCTCTGTTTGATTTGGTACAAACCTGAACTCGGACACGGTAGCTGGAGTGTGTATGTTGTCATCAAAGTCTCCCAGCTCCGACTGCAGTGCTAGAGCAGCCAGCTCTACCGCAGTAGAGTGTGGGCACTCTAGCTTGCTCTCCAGAATATCTTTCTTGAGTTGCAAAAAGAACTGATATCTTGTCAGTTCCTCTCTAAGGTTATTAGGTTCTGATGAGTAAAACTTAACTTTAAGCCGCAGAGTGTATGGTGGGCCGATTTTGACTTGTTTTTTAATGGTTTTTGTTGCGTCCAGCCAGTGTTTGACATTGTTGGTGTCGGTGAATTGCAGACCAAAGTAGTCCTTCTCTATAAGGTCCAAGGAGTAGAATACCTGTTCGTAGAGGTCGAGCGCGCTGGCTTTCTTGCTGAGGTTGATGGAGAGGTCTGTATCATCCAGTAGCAGCACTCGGCACTGGATCAGGTTCTTGTTGCTGGGAGCTTTGTGTCCTTGTTTGTTGCGATTCTGACTGGAGCGGCCGCGACGGCTCAGGAACCGCAGCATCGTGGCCAACTTCTAGAAACCTACAACCAGTACATACGTCAGTGACCTACTGGTAGAGCTTTGAAATACCTGTTTTGGAGTGGTTAAAAGTTTATTAAGTTCTCGGATGATTACATGAAATGGAATTTTTGTTTAGAAATAGTTACTTTTGTACATGAGTTGTTGATAAAACAGAGGTAGGACACCGTGGGCAGCTGTATCTTTATGCAAAATCAAGCTCTACCAAAACTCATAGAACTTGTTTATTTGCAACAACTTCAAAATTATGCAGTATACTGCTGTTGACAATTAACTACAATAACATTATACTTACGTTAACAGAAGATTGCTCCGTATCACTGTAAAATCCAGTAAATAAATAACTAAATTTTTGCGAACGAAAACATCAGCAGCCCGACACCATCAACATCATCAAGTAACTGACCATAGACTACAGTTTTTGTTTCACTTCTATCTTTCATACTGTCAATACCTCAAAATAATAATGGCCTTGCCTACACGGGGAAATTGGTCGTGCGACTCGTGAGTGTGTCGTGTGAAATATTACGAGGTGAGGGCGTGGTGTGCGTCGGTGTGACGTAGTTATTCACTTATCAGCACAAGCAAAACGTATAATATAGTAGGCTGGGTGTGTGAAAAGAAGAGCTAAATAAAACTTTTCAACCATCCCATCACACAAGTAAATAATTTCTCATGGTATGGTTTCAGTCATAGACTATAGAGAGTCAGTTCAAAGACAAAAGAGAATGAGCATAAATTTAAAAAGTTATTTTGCCTCTGTATTGTCTGTGGTGGGGTCGTGTTGGTTATTTGTCAAGCAAAAACCACAAAAATACATTTTAAATTATAAACCTATCGCTAAAAGTTATTGTGTTACAACGTAAGTTTCATCTAATTATATTACGTCAATTTACGTTCGTATAATCCTTCTTCACATTTGTACTTTCAGTTTTATAACCAAAAAATGATGCCCGTGGTGACATTTCAATTTCTCTTTCATGCAATAGTTAACTGCCTTTTTACAATTACTAATTGTACCTATATCTATATCGCTCATGCTAGAAGCATTACCCTCTTTGCATACTGTTTACCCAAAAATAACTTTAATGAAGTTTTTGCAATCTTATAACAGATGCCTGTTGCTGACGAGATCCAGTCCTCATGGGCTGACGAAGTAGAGATCGACCAGGGAGCGCTGCCACCCCCGTCAGAGGTCGTCGAGAACGGACTCAAAATTGTCACAGAATACAAGTATGATAATGACAACAAGAAAGTGAAAATTGTTCGCACATACAAAATTGAAAAGCGAGTAGTGTCCAAGGTTTGTAATACAAGTATTACTTTATTACATTTACAGTATGATTAATGGATTGTTATTCTATTATACTTAATAATTTGCTGTAAGGGCAGTGGTTAGGCCATATGTGCAGAAGAATAGATGACCATTGGGTACACAATAAGTTCTCAAGTGGAGACTATGAATACCAACTGAGATGTCAGTTTTTTTATATTTTTAGTAGCTTATGATATTGATTAACTTTTGTAATCCCAGGGCTAGAGAAAGGCCTAACCATTTTAATTTTTCTCTATTCACCTACATACCAATGTATTCTGGGAATAATTTTATTTTTCTGCATTTTTCAGAGCATTGCAAAGAGAAAGACATGGAGCAAATTCGGCGACTCTGCCTCGGACAAGCCCGGCCCCAACCCGGCCACCACCATGGTGTCTGAAGACGTCTTCATGCAGTTCATCACCAGCAAGGAGGAGAGCACCAGGCCCGATGACGGAGAGCTTGATGGACTTAAGGTTTGTCCAATAGTTCTTAGTTTTTGGTAAATTGGCAAAACAGATTATGCCCCACCAGCTGAACTGGATCATGACATTATGCATTGAAATATATGTGGCTTTGTTTGCTAATGACTACCTCTCCAGGCATTACAGTTGGGAGTGTTTTAGACAGAATCACCTCGTAACAGGATTATGTTATCTTATGGGTCATGCTGTATATCTACACTACTAGAAAATCAGTTCAAACATTGTTAGTAGCTTTTAAATTTGCATATGAAATAGAGTCAGCAGTTCATGTTTTTAAACATTTATGTACTTAAGTATTCATAATTCCATTTACTAAGATTGCTTATGTATGTTATCTTTTATCTTTGATTTAAACATGCTGCTATTAAGCCACACTGAATTGCCAGTATTTGTATCAACATTTAAATGGCAAGTTTTTATTTACTTTCAAATTGCTTACCATTTTATGGGAGTTGCAACAAAACTTTTTAATTTTTATTTTCCATGGCAATGCAGACCATTCAATCTATCTAACCAGAACTATGTGCAAATTTCTTATGCTAATAAAAACTAATAGATTATGTTATCTGTTTTCAGCCTCAAGCTAGCAGCGTGATCTTCAAGTGCAGAACCTGCCAGGGGGAGCACTGGACCCTCAGCTGTCCCTTCAAGAACACGCAGCTGGCACAAGCCAAGGCCAGCGAGGCTGCCAAGACCGCAGGTATGATTTTGTACAATATTTATCAGTAAGAAGTTATTGAAGACAAAGTTCCCTGGTACTTCTTATAAAGATTTAAAAATTCAGTCATATCTGAACAAGGCAGACTTGCTTTGAATTAATGAATAATTCAAGGCAATGAATGTTTTTAAAGTGTATGGGACGATTTTAATACATAATTTAACATCTAGCAAGATATCTGCTGGCTCAAAACATAGATGGATATTTTATCTATTTCCAATAAAGTGTCTACTATCAGCACTAAGTTATATCTTCAACCGTTCTCTACACCAACAGATTTTTGTTTTTCTTGTTCTGTTTCAGTGTGTCAAATAAATGATTTTTTCTTTCAGATGCTAAAGGCGGTGCATCATCAACGAACAAGTACGTGGCGCCGTTCATGCGCGACGGCGGCGCGGGGCGCGGGATGGGACGCGAGCCGCCGGGCGCTCGCCGCGATGACATCGCCGCCATCCGCATCTCCAACTTGAGCAACTTCGCCATCGAGGCTGACCTAGAGGACCTCGTCAAGGGCTTCGGGCCACTGCAGAAGCTGTATCTGGCTAAGGAGAAGGTAATTTAAAAAAAAACTTGTAATCAAGCTAAAATTTTCTCTGGAACTCTGGACTATCTTTGAGAATTCCGATATTAAAAAAAACTCCTTTCAGTCTAATAACAATCTCGACGCAAAAAAAACATACTTCTTTTCAACCTGAAATAAGCAAAATGCTATATTTAGAGAGACAATTTCAAATAACAAACAACAAATAAGTTTGATAAACTGAACTGATATTCTATTCTATTTACGTTTCAGAGCACTGGACAATGCAAAGGATTTGCGTATGTGCACTTCAAGTTCAAGCCGGATGCTGCGAAGGCCATCCAGACCCTCAACGGTTATGGTTACGACCACCTGATCCTGAACGTTGAATGGTCCAAGCCGCCACAGAACTAAATCTACAAATTAACATTTCCATCTTGTACCTATTATACAGTTTTGAATAAAATATATGTTTAAATAATATTTTTTTAGTGGCCTACACAAGCACATTAATACGTGGAGGAGCAAGGGGGAAGTTCAAAGGAAAGAAACTGACCTGGCAGGAACGGTTGTCCGGCTGATCAAATGCGTTTGACCTCTTCGATTTTCCACCCGTTCTTCTCCAGGTTGATGTGCTGGTGTACCGGTGCGCGGCGTAGAGCTACGTGTGTTGTAGTACGCGGCGGATTGTGCTTCTATCGCGGATTGAGTGACGGGAGCGTAAGGTGCGTCGACCGACTCTAATCGCGGCGGTGGTAGAAGTGGACGAGGGTCAGTCGTTGAGGTGGCAGATGACAGCTAGTGTTCATCTACCTGCAGTTTCCTTTTAGGATAGGGAAGGTGGGAGGGAGTTACAATCATCTGTGTACCTGTCTGTCAGCTGTTTGCAAGTGTACCCTCAGAGTTCCTTGACCCTTGATGCCTATGGCCCCAACATAAACCGCCCCCCAAAGAGCGTCTAGGCTCTTTAATGCAAAAGTAAAATTTTAAAAAATAATAAATAAGATGATTTTCCAAGATGATTTTCCGCGTGATAGAAAAGATAAATAAACTAATACCTGAACTAAAAATGTATAAAACTAAAGTAAACCTAATAGTGCGGCTGGGGTAGGACCCACAAGCCAGCCTAATCCTGCAAAGTGGGAAGTCGACACAGCTTAGCCATCGAACGCAGGCATGTGCCAGAGCCCGTCTTGAGTTTGACAACCCGCACGACCCCGTCGGGTCCAGGATGCAGCTCGAGCACTCGCCCCTTGCGCCATTGTAGAGGTGGCAAGTGGTCCTCCTTAATCAAAACCAAGTCTCCCAACTGAAGGTTGGGGAGATCTTTGGTCCACTTGCCACGCTGCTGCAGAGTGTGCAAGTACTCCAGCTGCCACCTGCGCCACACGTGCTGAGCAATCTGCTGCACGAGCTGCCAACGCTTCAAGCGTGGCATTGGGATATCCTCGAAGCAGGGCTCGGGTGGCGCCACCAACGGTTGACCGATCAAAAAGTGCCCGGGGGTGAGCGCCTCCAAATCATTTGGGTCATTCGACAGAGCACACAACGGCCTCGAGTTAAGCACCGCCTCTACCCGACAGAACACGGTCATCAGCTCCTCCAAAGTGAGAATCCTATCCCCGATGGTTCGTTTCAGCAGCTGCTTCGCGGACTTCACTGCGGACTCCCATAACCCCCCCATGTGCGGACTATACGGTGGATTCATGTGCCACCTGACACCCTGACCAACCAGAGCAGCGTCTATGTCACTCTGCTTGCTCCGCAAGAAGGTTTCTACCTCCGATAGATGACGCCTAGCCCCCTGAAAGTTCTTCCCACAATCGGAATGGACATCCGACGCCATTCCCCTTCGCGACACAAACCGATGGAATGCTGCCAAGAACGCTTCGGTAGTGAGATCTGTGGTGACCTCTAAATGCATCGCCTTAGTGGCGAAGCAAACGAAGACACACAGATATGCCTTGTGGGACTTCGCATTTCGCAAAGTGGAGGCCTTTACTAGGAAAGGCCCCGCGAAATCAATGCCGACCTTCAGGAAGGGACGAATTTGGCCTACACGGTTGGGAGGTAAGTCACCCATGAGCGGCTGCAAAGGTCTAGCCTTCAGGCGGTGACACCGGTGACACATATGTATTCGGTGTCGAACCACACGACGCGCTGAAGGGATCCAGAACCTTTGGCTCAGCACCGAAATCAAGCATGCAGGTCCGGCGTGCATGTGAGTGACGTGGTGGTAGTCGACGATCAGATCGGTCAGACAATGCTTCGAAGGCAAAAGGATGGGATGCTTTGCAGAGAATGGCAAGCCGGAGTGCCGAAGACGTCCACCTACACGAAGAAGACCCTCTGAATCCAAAAATGGACTGAGCTGAGTCAGTCTCTTGAGGGGTTTCTTTTCGCGCAGGGCTGTGATCTCCTCAGAGAAGGAAGTCATCTGCACCAACCTAATCATTCTCAGCAAGGCACCATCAAGCTCCGAAACCGTCAATGGTTCCGGTACGACCAACGGGTCATGTTTGGTCGGATGATTGCGACTTCGAACATTGCGGATGAATCGCAAAACCCAAGCCATTGTTCGCTTGGTTCTTGATAGAGAGCTGTAGCGACCGACAATGAAAGAAGGGTCTACAGCTACTACCTCTTCCTCGCTCGCAATGGTTCCAGTATGCACTTGGGCACTGGACGAGTTCACCGCAATGTTCTCCGGCCAAGTGGAAGGGTCGTCCCGTAACCAAGACGGGGACCACCATAAATCATGCCCGACAATTTCGTCGGGTCGAAGACCTCTACTGGCGCAATCAGCAGGGTTGAGCGCTGATGGAACGTGTCGCCACTCAGTTGAAGGAACGAGACCCTGAATCTGGGAGACCCGATTTCCTTCAAAGACCCCTAACTTATGCGGTGGAGTGTGAATCCAGGCCAAAGCGATGCTGGAGTCACACCACGCAATTGAGTGGTCGACGATCATCTTACTCTGCAACACCGTTAAAACATGATGCATCATGCGAGCCAATAGGAAGGCTCCTGATAACTCGAGGCGCGGTATGGTCATCTTCTGCTTGATGGGTGCCACACGGGACTTGCCCATGAGAAGATGCACCGTCGCCTCACCTGACGCGTCTAGCACGCGTAAATAGAGTACGGCTGAGTACCCAGATTCCGAGGCATCGCTGAAACCCATCAACTCACGGGTTTGAGGTTGATCAGACGATACAAATCTTGTAATCCGGGGCAGCCGTAAATTGACGAAGCCCTCTGCGAAGGAAGCCCACTCAGTAGTGAGTTCTTCGGGCAGAGGTTCATCCCAACCTAAATTGTGTGACCAAAGACCTTGTAAGAAGGCCTTGGCCTTGAAGGTCACAGGAGTTAAGTAACCACAGGGATCGTAGATACGAGCAACATTCGACATAATCTCCCGCTTACTTCTGCATCTCCCGAAGGGTGAAACATGGTAGACGAAGCTGTCCGAGTCCGAATTCCATTCGATCCCCAAGATCTTGAAGATGTTGTCCCCTGATTCCTCGAATCGAAAGGGACACTCCAAATGATCGCTAGGATAGCCATTGAGGACCTCATCACGGTTGCTGGCCCACTTCCGAACAGTGAAACCCCCTTGTGACAACACATCGACCACCTGCTGTTGCAACAGCTTCGCTTCCTCAATGGATCCGCAACCACTGACCACATCATCAACGAAGGTGTCTTCCCGAAGGATACGGGCAACCTCTGGACACTTGACCTCGTTGATGTTGGCTAACTCGTGCAAGACGCGGATCGCTTGATAAGCCGAGCTGGATACGCCATAGGTGACGGTTGTCAGCTCAAACTCCCGAAGGGGCTGGTCCGGTGACTCGCGCCAAAAGATGGTCTGGTACCGACAATCGTCGTCGTGCATGCGCACATTCCGGTACATCTGCTTTATGTCGCAAGTGAACACGACTGCGTATGTGCGAAAGCGCAATATGACGTCCGAAATGTGCTGTTGCAGCTTGAGACCAGGCATCAAAACTTGATTCAGCGAGACACCGGTGGAGCTGGGATGAGACGCATCGAAGACCGCCCTAAGTTTGGTGGTGCTGCTGCTCTCCTTTAGTACCCCGTGATGAGGTATGTAGTACCTTTCGTTACAGCTAGGCGTGGACACAGGCCGCATACGGCCAGTTTCAAGGTAGTCGGCCATGAATGCGCTGTAGAGCTGGTGAAGCCTGGCGTCTCTCTGTAGCTTGCGCTCTAAGTTGAAGAACCTTTTCAAGGCGTATGTACCTACGGGTATCGCCCAGAGGCATGTGGGTGGATTTGAAGGGAAGTCGCACAATAAACCGTCCCGTCTCGTCCCGAGTGTGTGTCTCCACAAAATGCCTTTCACAAAGAATGTTCTCTGGATCTTGCACGGCGGTGGCTGGAACCTCCTCTACCTCCCAGAACTTGGACAAGGTAGAGTTCAGCTCGTCGGTCGTGCAAGACAGAGACATGAGACTACACACTTGAGAGTTGACGGGCGCTTGCCCCATCAAAATCCACCCAAACACAGATTCATGCGCTGTGGGAAACCCTTCACCCAACTGGTAAGAACCACCCTTGAACACCTGACTATACAGGTCCACGCCTATGAGGACATCGATGGGACCCGGGGTGGACAGCCTGTCATCTGCAAGTGTAAGATGTTGGCACCGCTCCATGACACGTGGAGACACAGAAGCAGTAGGGAGATTACCCGTGATGCGCTTTAAAACTACAGCTGAGGTTACCAACCCAGGAGCTGACCGATCATGACGGGATGTCACTCGGATCTCAATGCTGCCATTGGTCCGCTGAGCAGATGAACCTCCCAAACCATACAAACTGCCAGATGAACTACGGGGAAGCCGCAGCTTCTGGGCCAAATTCTCCGTAACAATCGATACCTGAGACCCACTGTCCAACAAGGCTCTCACTATATGTACGTGACCATTACAGTCAAGTACTCCGACCATCGCTGTTCCCAGCAGCATGGTGCTCTGCACCCTACCGTCAGAGACCGTCGAGTTGAGGGATGCAGCCGAGTGCCCAGACACTGCGGGTAGACTTTCAGAGGGCACTACCATAGATGATGATGATGTGGAAGCTATCGGAGGCGATGATGATGATGACTGTGATGGAGACGTTGAAGATGAAGATGATGGTGCAAGATGCAATTTGGTATGGTGGCGACCATTGCACACTGAGCACCTACTTTTTGATGTGCATCTATTTGCAGAGTGAGAGCGCAGACAATTGTAACATAGGCGCTGCTGTGTGACTACCTCCTTACGTTGGCTAGGTGTCATGGCGTTGAATGTGTCGCAGTTATAAATGCTATGGCTACCCCTGCAGAGCACACATGAAATGTCCATTGCAGCAAGACTTGTCCTAGTTTGTGAAGTCCCCGGAGTCCCCTGGTTGCCTGAACCCCTGGAGCCACCAACAGCCTCCAACACCCTAAGCTGGTTCTCCAAGAAGGCAAGCAAGCAGGAGAATGTGGGTATGGTGCTAGAAGAACCATCGAGGCTAAGCTCAAACCTACTCCTAAGGTCTTGGGTAAGTTTCCTAAGGATGATGTGGAGTAATAAGAAGCTCCAGGACTTCACATCAAAGCCTAAAGCACCCAGAGCCATACTGTTCTCCTTTATGACGTTAACAAATTTACGGAGGTTGACTGCTGAACCCTGTCCCAATGATGTAGACAGTATGGCTTCTAGATGCTTATCAGCTATAAGTCTCTTATTTTCATAGCGCTCCTTGAGAAGCTGATAGGCAATAGCATAATTACTATCCGATAGCTGCAGGTGCTTAACTAAGGCGAGAGGTTCCCTATCCAATGCGCCGACCAAGTAATGCATTTTCTGTACATTGGACAGACCCTCATTGTTGTGGATGAGGCTATCGAACAACCCTACGAAGTTGGGCCACTCGGTGTAGACACCTGAGAAACTCGGTAGATTTATTTTGGGTAGTTGAAATTGAGTTGATCTCGGCTCCACCCGAGTACCGCTGCTAGTCGATAAAAATCCCTCTGCTATCACTTTCACGGAATAGACCATCTCGCAGAATTTTATATAATTATGGTCAGCCTGTTCCAGCGCGGACTCCTCATCCGACAGACCCCTCAGGCTCGTGTAGGCGTCCCGATATAGGTCACGCATCTCTTTTAAGTCCTCAAAACGGACTCTGAACATTGCAACGCTAGCTGGGTCCGATTTTCCCTGCAAACTACAAGCTAGCTTGTAGATCCCAGCTAGGTACTGCTCTGCAGCCTCCAGCTGGGCCATACACACTTTGGTGGGGTCCGCTGAGGAACCCTTAACCATTTCGCCTTCTGATTTGCTCATTATTGTTATTTTCGTCTAATAAAATAACCTAAAAACAGTCCCAGATAAAAGATATTTAAAAGTTACGTGTCAAAAGTAAAACGAAAGTTGGTCTGTGAACCTAATTCTCAGAATACGGTTGGGTACTAGTGATGGGAACTCGACTAACCGATTTATGCCGATTGACCATAGACACCAAGAGAACAGAACAACGTGACGTAACGATGACACGCACAAACAGCTGACTGAAGACTTCAGTTTCAGTTGTGAAGTTTAGACAGATGGTTGTAAATAAACCGGGATGGACTGAAAATAGGGAATCCGGCTCGAAGGACCATGAAATGGAGGAGCAAGGGGGAAGTTCAAAGGAAAGAAACTGACCTGGCAGGAACGGTTGTCCGGCTGATCAAATGCGTTTGACCTCTTCGATTTTCCACCCGTTCTTCTCCAGGTTGATGTGCTGGTGTACCGGTGCGCGGCGTAGAGCTACGTGTGTTGTAGTACGCGGCGGATTGTGCTTCTATCGCGGATTGAGTGACGGGAGCGTAAGGTGCGTCGACCGACTCTAATCGCGGCGGTGGTAGAAGTGGACGAGGGTCAGTCGTTGAGGTGGCAGATGACAGCTAGTGTTCATCTACCTGCAGTTTCCTTTTAGGATAGGGAAGGTGGGAGGGAGTTACAATCATCTGTGTACCTGTCTGTCAGCTGTTTGCAAGTGTACCCTCAGAGTTCCTTGACCCTTGATGCCTATGGCCCCAACAATACGCAACCAGCGGCCGCGGCACGGGTCTGTTATCGACGTCGGTAACTCTCCGCCGTTCCTCCTATCACAACGCCGTTTTTATGGCGAATTGCGATATGGTGACGTTTTTATCTACGTCGATAACGAGCCCGTGAAGCGGCAGCTGCAAATGAGTTTCGTCATAGTTTATGACTACTCATTAGCTGGTTCTAAGACACATCTCTTACTTCATTGGCTCTTTCTCTATTATGTGAAAAGCGTTGACCAGACTAAAATTTCACGCTGAAGTGTTGGTTCTTACCGTGAAGATGATGAATATTATTATGTGGTAAACACTAACTCCTGTTTCATAATAATATACTTACTTGTGGAAAACCACAATAAAAATATATTGTTAAACCTCAAATGATATGTAGAGGGTTGACTAAGCATCAGATCTTGACTTAGGGTCGCCGCAGACGAGCCGCTCGCCACAGCCACAAACGCCGCCACGAGAAGCTAGAAGCGGCTACAAAGGTAGCTGAAGCGCGCGACAGCTACTTGGCCGGTGGTCGACACTTGTGGTCGGTGGCTGCTCCTTTTTTTAACCCTTGCGTACTCCTACTTGCGTTTAGTATCATAATGGACTCTGACGAAGAAGGTTTAATTGCGCTACTTTTGATAAAAATACGTCATAATTTTGATTATGTGTGTACTTTCTAATTAACTGTAATATTTCGGATTGAAAGTCTAGTTTACAATTTTCGTCAATTTTTTTTACATGTGGAAGCAGCGACATCAGAAATTGCTTATCGGGGTCATCTTGGTCGCTTATTTGATCATGTTTGCGTTTTAAATTTTCCGAAAGTGTTCTGAGTATTTCATCTTCTGATTTGTCGGCCCTTTTTATATTATAGTTTCTGTTTATTTTCGGGCGAGATGTTTCCGCAGCATTAGTTGCATTAGTAACATCGGTAGGCGGTCTCACTTCTTTTAAGGTATTCAAGAAAGATAGATGATTGAAATAAATGTACTGTTTACTGCTTGTTGCTGCCGAACCACTCGCAACGTTCTTGTTTTTTGCATTTTCTCTATTAAAACTGTCACGAAGACTCTTCCACTTCCTCTGTAATTTAGTTACTGTAACAACAAAAATACATAGTTACAGTGCCACAAACTTATCTGTTCCGGTGAGAGCAAACTAAATTGATCCATATCTCATTATTTACTAATGAATTATATATTAATATAGATTAGATGGGTTAATTAAAACCACAAGAGCGAATTACCACTACTGGCAAACTTAAAATCTTATAGAATGAAGAAATATTACACATTTACGTGAGCTGTCACCGGAACAGATAAGTTTGTGGCACTATAAGTAATTTTAATTTTTAATATATATTTTTTTTAAATATACTTAGTTATATTTCAGGTATCTAGAAACTGGATGCTCGTTGATTTTTTATTTTTTTCACGGATTCACGGATGATTTTTTATTTTTTCATTAAGTGCTCACGTTTCAGGAGCTCACGTCCAACGGGGACAACGGGCCTGATTTTATTTATTTTCTGAAAGTACTGTTGTCCCCGTTTATTGGGGACAAGAATTACGGGGACAGCGGGACTACAGGGTATTTTTAGATATTTTTACATACATTAAAAGTTGAACCCATAAACTCTAAAAATAAAACAATTTGTAAATCGGATAGCACACTGTTTTTTTTTGTTATGAGCTCTCAAAACCGGTTAACCGGTTTTGCACGCCCTACACGAACACGAGCGTCTACTGCAAAGATATTTTATTTTAAAAGATTATTTTATGAATGAAGGAGCAATACCGTGGCAAGAAAATAGAATATAAATATATGATTTTATATTATTTTATTAAACTTACCTGCAATGTTCTTTTCTTTGGCAGTTTTATTCGAAAAATCTCCTACAAACAATTCGCAGATTTCTTCCCAGGCCTTAACTTTCTCTCCTCTATTACTATAACTATCACTTTTTGAATCCCAAATCGCAGGACGGGATTGTATCTCTGATATAAATAATTCTATATCCATATTCATCTATCTAGGTAGGTATATGAACCACAGACTACGTGCGTGCGTCCCGTTGACTTCAGGTTAACTGAAGCAAGGGAGAGGGGGGCGCGGAATCGGCGCGAGTGGCGTGTGGCGGCTTTTTGTGTCTGTGTTTACAGTCGTCGAAATATAATAGGCCCGTTTGGACAGCTACACAAATTTGCTATTTACTCTTGATTTACTTGATGAAATTCATAAAAAGACACATAATCTGTTTTATATTTTAACATCTGAAAGAAAGAAGAACTTTTGAAGCACCAAAAGTTAAGTACAGTGCCACAAACTTATCTGTTCCGGTGAGAGCGAACTAAATTGATCCATATCTCATAACTTACCTATGAATTATATATTGATATAGATTAGATGGATTTATTAAAACCGAAAGGGTGAATTACCACTACAGGCTAACTTAAAATCTTATAGAATCAAGAAATATTAGACATTTACGTGAGCTCTCACCGGAACAGATAAGTTTGTGGCACTATACTTAGGTACCTACCTAAGTATTGTTTAGATTTTTTATGATTTAGATTTGACACCAGCAGCTGTCATCCCATACATTTTCGAGCTGTCCAAACGGGCCTATTATATTTCGACGACTGTAGTGGCCGGTACAAAGAAGCAAGCTGCGACTATTTGTAGCGTGTGGCCGCCACCGGCGCCAACCGTGTGCGGAAAGTCCATATAAAATGTATGAAAATTACAGGATATATGCCAGTGGCGGCGTTTTGTGGTTGTGGCCCGTGGCCCGTGTGCGGGAGCCCTTAAGAGTCATAGGTTCTACAACTATGACTGGACTTGTAAGTAAAAAGATATTGATTTAACACCAGTGTATATTTATTCAAGCACTGCAGTGAAAGGACTAGACATGTAAATTTATACAAGAAGTGTCTATTAATACACCTATAATATCATAAATTGCATTATGGGCAATATTTATCAGTTCATCTTCATTTACCAAGCAATGTCTTGGTCAACCAACCACAAAAAATATTTCAATGTTAACTCATCAAAATTATGGTGAACAGATGAACTGATAAGCACAACCCAGAGCTCAGAATTCACACAATAGTTATCAATACATAAGTACCTTATCCTTAACCATAACAAATCAATTTATTTGTCTTTTATAATCCTCAGACATCCAATATTTACATTTATATAGCAAAAGCTTATTGTGAGTAATACAATGCATGTATACTGAAATCTAAACATCAATATCATATTTTTCATCATCACTGTTAGGGCTGTAGGGCTCGTCAGGTAGGTGAATCTCTCCACAGAACATGAGTTCCACATAACGGAAATAGTCCATAGCTATGTTGGTAAGCATAGCTCCAGTGGTGATGCCAAGAACTGTGCCGATTAGTGGTTTTTGTCCGACTGAGCTTCTAAGGATGGCCCATAGGAAGATGGAGCCGAGGGGCCACAGGGTGCCGCCGAGGAAGGCCCAGGAGAAGCGTCTGGCGGGCGCCGCGGCGGCCATGTGCGGCCGCGCCCACAGCCACAGCCCCGCGCCGCCGCCCGCCGACAGGAACAACACATCTGTGATATCTCTTCTAGGAAATAACCTGAAAATTTAAAACATTTATAAATGAACTACAAGCAAATAGGTTTATATTCCATACAGTATCATTCACATAGGTTACTCGGTACATACCTCACCATCAAATGCGGGTTCATAACAGTGATAGACAGGGTTGTGTAACTGACCAAACCTTGCACTGGCATATAAAAATATAGAACATTTTCCTTGTTCAGTGGAGGCAGTCTTATATTTCCAACAGATTTGTGTACCAAGTCAACTGAGTGTTGTACAGATGCCGGCAAGTACGGAGAGACCTGCCTTTTCAAGTTGAGGTAGATTCTTTCCAAAATTTCCATTTTAAGGTTTATGATATTATTTTATAGAGACAAGCCTCAGTGTTCAGCTTCACACAAGTTCAAACTGCAATAATGTTACGTCCTTGCACATTATTTGGCAAGTGCAATAGGTGCGAGATGTTATTTTTATGTTTTTCTAATAGAAATTGATCACGAATCACGAACGCATTAACATTTTTTTTTGATACAAATAGTCTGTGATGACTGTAATCTGTCACCCATATGTCAGTTTATTGTGTACAGAGCAATAAAGAAATGGTCTACATGAACTCGGCTATTCAATCGTACTTATTACTTCCATGCTGCATACAGACCGGCCAAACGAACGGGTTTCGTTGACCTTCGTTGCTGCAATCTGCCCTGTATTATGTACTAGCTGTTCCCGCGAGCTTCGCTTCGCCTTAAAAAAATTCCCGTGGGAATTCCGGGATAAAAAGTAGCCTATGTTCTTTCCCAGGGTCTATACTATATGTATACCAAATTTCATTCAAATCCGTTCAGTAGTTTTGGCGTGAAAGAGTAACAGACAGACAGACACAGTTACTTTCGCATTTATAATATTAGTTAGGATTAGGATGATAAATATCCATCGTTGGGCCTATTTGTACGCAGCTGTAAGTTGCCGTGTTAATTTTATGAAACGCTCTCTTTTGCCCGAGCACAGGATTCGAAACCTCCGTTTTCGTTGCGTATCGTCAAATGTCACTGTCAAAATGTAAGGCAAATTTGCAGTTCCAAAAGTGGCATTTGTTTTTTCCATGTTAGGTGGAATTTCACCAAACGCTAAACGCATTGACATATATATTACTGCGTAAGGACAGGCCAAACCACTCAAGAAAATGGCACCCGCGCGTTGGCCCTAAAATAAACATTTTAGGGCCAACGGTCCTCAGTCGACAGTTGTCTGTGACGGAGAGAAGAGTCTTTGTTTCTTGTGATAAATATGCCTATTTTGTTGTGAAAGGCTACAAAAACTATGATACGAAGGTCAAAAGGGAATATGGAATATCGTATCATCCTTAATTAATAAATAAACACATTTTAAAGCGATAATTATTTTACTACCAAAGTCTACAATGGCCGCACGATGTAACCTTGTATCGACGTCCGCATGCAACTCACTCATATTATTATGTACCTACTGTCCGGTGACGGTAAAATATGAACGCACGTACAAGGTTGTGTCGTCAGGATAAGTAGCTCGGCTCTGACATAGTTCCAACAAATTATGACAGATGGCAGTTATTTTGCTTGTATGAAGAAGGTTTGAGCAAAATGTTCTGAAGGGCGTATCCTTCCTTTTGAAATCATTGGCTAAACGTATTTAGTAGCCTGTCATACGTCTATCAGTTGGTACAAAATGTATTTAAAATTTGATTTAAATACGATTCGCGTTTTGTAAAAGCGACCCTTCGTGTAGATTCGAAAATAGTATCGAATCCTATGCTCGCGCCTGTAACACCAGAGTCGTGAGCACAAGTTTCGATCCTCCGTTAACGTTGCGTATCGTCAACTGTCACTGTCAAAATGTAAGGCAAAGTTAGTTCCAAAAGTGACATTTATTTTTTCCATATGTTAGGTGGAATTTCTCCAAACGCAAAACGTATTTAGTAGCTTGTCATACATCTGTCAGTTAGTACAAAATGTATTTAAAATTTGATTTAAATACGTTTAGCGTTTGGTAAAACTGACCCTTCGTGTAGATTCGAAAATAGTATCGAATCCTATGCTCACGACACTGGTAAACAACGTCATCTATGATTTACTAGCAAATCACTAATAAGGTCAACCGGGGCCATTGCGCCACAATACTTTGACTTTCATATTCATTTGAACATAACAAACAGACTATACGCTAGTGATGTGCCGAGTCGCGGTTTTGGTGGATCGAGTTGATTCGAGTCGGTTTGTACGGTATTCGAATCATGACTCGATTCTGCTATTCGATCCCAGTACTCGAGTTCTATGTTTGGTATTCGAATGTTGACTCGAGTCTAGGACTCGATTCCAGGACTTCGAGCCTACAAATTCAAGTCCATATCTCTAGTCCCATACTCGAGTCAGATTTTAGAACAAAAAGGTAAATTAGAAATGGTGTAAATTTCAAACCGCATGTATGTATAGCATAGTGAAACAACAATAGATAACAAATCAAACTTTTATTTTAATTAAAATTTTAAACATTACAAAAACACATAACATACCTACTAAGCAGGTATTTAGGAATTAGGAAGTAGGAACTAGAAATTGAGTTGAGATCAACATATTTTTAAAAAACTTAATTTATAAGATGTGTAGTTTGCAAGTAATTTTACTTATTAAGAAAATAATCAACTTATTAATTATACCTACATACACTTTTATACCTAGATAGGTATCTGGCTAAGTAATCTACCTTACTAAATGAATTTATATTAAAACAATTCTAATTAAGGAAGATATTAGTAGTTATCAGACAAAATAAAACAGAGACAATAAAATAAAAGTTACTTGAAGTAACTGTTCAAAAAAAGTATTTGGTCAACCTTTTTAGATTCTAGTCTATTACGGCGTTGGTTGCATAAAAGTCCAGCCTTAGAGAAAACTCGTTCCGATGGTACAGAAGTGGCTGGGATGCATAAATACTTTAAGGCTATTTTATAAAGGCCGTTGTTGGTGACTTTGCGAAGTTCCCAAAATTTTAGTGGATCGGCTTTTCTATCCAAATATGGTAGCTCTACATACTGTTTCACTTTGATAATTGCTGATGTTGAGGGGTTTTCCATGCTAGAAAATTCCAATACCCTTTTATCTAGATGCTCCCATAAATTCTGGCCAATCACCTCTGAAGTATTCTGCTGAGATTCTGACGATGAAGTTGAAGCTGCTTCAAGACGTGAAGTAGATGGCTGTGAAGATCTACTTGGCACTTGGAATTGAGCTTGAGATTCCAATGTTTGTTCCAACATCATCAATTCGTCAACAACAAATTTTTGTGCATTATCTGCATTTCTCTCGACGCCAAAACCTGCTTTCTTAAATCTCGGATCAATGAATGTTGCTTTAGCAGCAGTTTTGTTAATCTCATGGCCGCCAAATCTTCTATCAAAAGTCTCCATTAGTTTCATCTTCAACCTGGTAGCAACTTCAGAATTAGTACAGCAATTTCTTAGTGCTGCTTGTACGCCGCGAATCAGAGGTATGATGCAGGATAACGTTGGATATTGCTCGCCAGATATAATGCTTGTCATTTGTTCCACAGGTTTTAAAATGGAAAGGCACTCGTGCACCTCGATCCATTCCTCAGCATTAAGATTATCCGGACAGCCAGGTAATGAAGTTATTGCAGCAGAAAGAGGTATCTTGACCTTATCGAGACGTTCGAGCATATAATATACTGAATTCCATCTCGTCTGGACATCTTGTTTTAGTTTTAAGGGTTCCAGCTGCATTTGTTCTTGAACCTCTTTTAATTTATATGCCGCATTATTGCTTCTTTTGAAATAGGTTACTATTTCTCGGCACTTTTCCGTCATACGAATTAATAGTTCATTGTCCTTAAGAGTATCTTGAACCACCAAGTTCAATGTATGAGCTGCACAACTGTGGTGACGTTTTTGAAGAATGTCAATAACTGCTTTTTTAATGTTAGCCGCGTTGTCAGTTGTAACACATATTATTTTGTCCAGAATATTCCATTCGGTTTCCAATATATCTTTCATTTCTCGAGCTAAATTTTCCGACGTATGTGCATCTTTAACTTCTCTGGTGGATAAAGTTAAAGTTTTAAATTTGTTGTCATGAACAAAGTGTATCGTTAGGGTCATGTAACTTTTGCTGCTATCGGAGGTCCACAAATCTGTTGTCAAAGAAATGTAATCTATTGCTTTAAGCATCTCTTGCGTAGCCCTTCTTGCCATACAATATTGCTCCGGAATAATTTTTTCCGAAAGAATCTTCCGCGAAGGTAGCTCGTAATTGGGGTTAAGTGCACGAGTATACTCTTGGAAACCTGTATTTTCAACGACTTGAAGCGGTTGAAAATCAACGCACACCATTCTCATTAACGCTTTATCCACATTTTTACTATTCATTTTCATAGCTTGCTTAGACGGAAAGGTCATCTGAAGTTGCCGTTTTCGAGGTGGTGGTGTTTCGCCATCTGCAATCGACTGGGGTAGATTGGGGTTCTTGTCTGCGTTGAGTGGCGTTGCACCTCCAGAACCAGAAACTTCACTTAATAAATCGGAACCACTCTGAGCGGGGGATGAATTGTCAATGTGAGTGGAGTAAATGATAGGATGAGTTTTTTTAAGGTGCTTTAACAAATTTGTTGTATTTTTAAAGTCTTTAAATACGGACTCACAGTTTTTGCACTTTATTTTATCGCCGTCCACTTTATCAAAACACTTCCATACACCTGACGCTTTTTTCGGCGCCATATTGTTCTAAAGTTAATCACTTTACCACTAATAATAATTAAACAATTAAATTTTCTCACTGTAACAGCTAACTGACAAAAAACAAAGTAATCAAAACAAAAATTTGCAAGTTCAAACTTGTCTTATTAACCGTCACTTCATGGCTTAAGTAAACAGAGATCGAGTATGAGCGAGTCAATCTAACTCGAATACTAGACTCGAGTCAGTTGGACTCGATTCTCCCTGACTCGATTCTAATGTACTCGAATCAAAATAATTTGGTATTCGAGTAGACGAGTCCAAGGCAGGCATCGAGTCTGACTCGAGTCTAGCTGTACTCGGCACATCGCTACTATACGCCCTATTAAGCTATAACTTGTGATACATATTAGGAAATTTTGATCTAGTTTCATTATGTTGATGCAATTTTGTAGAATTTTAAATATCTTCTATGTTTAAACGACGTTTCTACAAAAAATGGGATTTTTAGGCGCAATAACCCCTAGTGGGGCTAATGCCTCTTTCACTAGTTTTGTGTGCTTGGAAGAGCGTTTTACAAGTTTAAGTAGATATATGTATAGATTTACTATTAACGTAGCTAATTATTAGCTTTTAAACTAAATACTGCGCTTAGTTAAGGAGAATTAGTTGATCAAAAATTTTCGGGGCTATGGCGCCTACACACCCTAATTTCTTGTAGTGGCATTTACCCCATCCAAGATTCCAGGGGTGCTCAACATTTTATTTATGAATACTTTATTGGACTTCAAAAAGTATAAATACTTACATGACAAATACAAATAAAGTATAAAAGCATACAAGGGCATATTTTTTATAATTTGCAATCAAACCACAACTTTAAATTAGTAAGTATACCATTTTTAGAGTATACCATTTCTAGAGACTGAATTTAAATCATTACAAAACTATTTAAAGTTTTAAAAACAAGTGGGATCATTCAGTTAATATGACTATTTTTTATTTATTATCTATTATATGATTATTTTCCATATACCATGTTAACAACCTTATAATGTCGACACCAAATGACGCAATTTTTTTAAAACATTTAGTTTAATTCATATTCAAATTATTTACGTTTTAGTTGGATTACCAATCTAAGAATGTTAATTCTGATACGCTGTTAAATGTTCTTCAATATTGCAGAAGGCGTCATTATCCTAGTATTTTTCGTTTAGGAGTAATTTGGTGCTAATGTCTCTGGAACTTTTTCATTGCTCGTGAGTGTATAAAATACATTTATCATAACATAAAATGTTTAGAACCTCTGGAAATGGGGCTATTGCGCCGCAATAGAGGCAATAACCCCATCAGCCCAGAGGCATTTACCCCAAAAAATAAGCTAAACCTATACATTTTTAATTGCATATTGTGTCCGAATCTTACGTTATTTCAATAAAATAATCAAAACAATATGTAAAGCAACAAAACATTAACAGTATTTACAGTTAGGAAACATAGATTCTTTTAAACAAACACACATTTGGAACGATTCAAAAAAACGTGTCAGGAAACCGGAGGTGGCCAAAAGAGGTGAAAAAATTAAAATGGCAAATTACTTAAGAAAATTGCTTCGGATACGACATCTATTGGTCAGTGGTAAAAGTTTGAGTTCCAAAGATAGATAGCAGATGACTCTAGTAGTTCTCAAGTATGAGGTTCGGAAGATAAATGGATTCGAGGCATTAGCCCCGTAGGCGACTTGGCCCCGGTTGACCTTAACTTTTTTTAAAATCGGAGACAAGTTTTCCTTCCTTCTTTCCTCATTTTGGTGCAAGGCAAAAAGTAAGTAATTAGGTCCTATTTCAATGGACTAAATAGAATAGAATAGAATAAATATTTATTCAAAGAAAACAACTTATGATTTAAGACTTGTAAAAATACTATAAAGGTCCACTTAATTAAAAAGGTATGAGCTTAAAAAAACAAACAAAAGTTGATTTTGATTTATAAATTTAATTTCATCAATTTAGTTTGTATTTTTGATTCCTTAACCTTATCTATTAGGCTAACTCCTAATTTACTGTTAGCCTTTATATCTAATGTTTTAAAGTCATTCACTATGTCTATACCCCTTTGCCACTTTTCTAAGCCGTTCCATGCAATCATAACCCCATTATCTGTACAAAGCTTAGCTTCTGGTCTATATATTTTATAATTGGCTTCACTGCACAGCATGGTTAAAGCATTAAATATATAGTTATTACAAGCTACTCCACCAGAGACAACTAACTTTTTATTGGTTTCTGGAATAAGATTGTTATCGTGACAGAATTCTATAGCTCTCTGCAACCGATGCACTAGATGCCTGGATGTTGCTGCCAACATTGCGGCACACAGGTCATTCAATTCGGGTATAACATTGTTAGCTTTAATCTCATGATCTCTTTCTTTTCTATGAACCTGAAGTAAAACTGATGTTTTCAAACCATTGAAGCTAAAATTACAATCTTTATAGTCTGCAAGGGGTAATGGAAACTTAAACATCTGAGGATTAGTTGCTTTCAGTGCAGCCATCTCAATGGCTTGTCCTCCACACATTTTAGAGTACTCTGGAATATTCTTCAGTTTCATTCTCCTTGCCACTTTGTCAAATATTTCGCCAGGAGCACAATCAATACTTTCTCCAAGTAATAGGAACTTATCAACATCTTGTGCAACTGCTAGCAAGCAATGCCCTCCCGATATTAGGAGAACTAGAAACGGGAATGGAATTTCTTGGTCTTTTCTGGTAATCAATGCGTGTGCTTCCATGTGGTGGATGGGTATGATAGGTTTGTTGTGCCGCCGTGCCAAGTGTTTTGCATACTTCATTCCCACAACTAAACTCAATGGTAGTCCTGGTTCTAGTGTGACAGCAATAGCAGAAATATCTGCCATTGTCATGTTAGCTTCTTGCAGTATTCCTGATATAGCTGGTTCTATGTTTGCTCTGTGTAAATCTTGGGCAATGTCTGGGATTATACCACCATTCCTCAGGTGTATAAGATTCTGCGAATGGACAACATCACTTAAAACTTTACCATCTTGGTTTATAATGGCACAACCCGTATCATCACAAGATGTTTCTATGCCTAGAATAGCGCAATTAGAACTTTGACTGTATGTATTAAATCTAAAGAAGTTTGAACTTCTGTTGCTTAAAAGTCGTCGGTAACAAAAACGGGGAAACTTATTTAGGTTCATTGTGTTAGGTTGTATTGATAAACTCTGGTATTATTGAAAAATATTAAATTAGAAAATAATCACATCACCATCACACGCGCGATCGAAAACATCTGATTTTGACAGTGACAGATTGACACTGACAGCTGAATCGCAGGAGCTGCTAAGTTCATGTTGGCATAAAATAATGTGCTAACATTAGATCTCAGAATAATAACTTATTACCTGTACAAAACTGCCAACATAGCCCCGCTGAAATAGTGATGTGATTCTTATGGATTTTTTTATCGATACCTAGTAAAAAAAAGTGCGAGTGTATGTATTACTTTAATTTTAGTCTTACACCAACGTTAAGTCTCGGTTCATCGTTATTTTATGTTCCTATTTGAACACAAATATATCCTAACTAATATTATAAATGCGAAAGTAACTGTGTCTGTCTGTCTGTCTGTCTGTCTGTTACTCTTTCACGCCAAAACGACTGAACGGATTTGAATGAAATTTGGTATGCATACGGTCTAGACCCTGGGAAAGAACATAGGCTACTTTTTATCCCGGAATTCTCACGAGAAAACTTTTTAAGGCGAAGCGAAGCGCGCGGGAACAGCTAGTAATCCATAAAATAAACTCGAGATTTTCCGTTGACATAATGATATAATGTTGAAATAAAATAAAAGTGAAAAAATATCATTATATTAATTTATTATAAAATAAAGTGTGTGCAGTAAGTCCCACACATAGAATTGTTTTTTTTTTCAATTGTGTTTTTAAAATGTTGTGGTAGAAAATGATTGCCACAAATTCGTTTAAGTTGATGTAGCTTTTCAATAGGCACATAAACCAGATCCTCCTTACCGGTCATCCTAACCCATTGTTTACATCTGCAAACAACATTTTCAATCTAAACGATTGACTGACTGACACTGACAGATGACAAAAGCCAAAGATGTCTATGATAGCGTACATAGTACTCTGTGAGCGGTGCTCGCCATTATTTTTCGTACGCGTTCCATACTTCATTTTTTCCAGACTGTCTTTCGCCAGACTGGCCGAAGATACCGCCAGGAATGGCCGTCGTTAGCGATTTTTAAATTTACTTCTAGATTCCAAGCAAAAGGGATTAGTAGGTAGGTTATAGGTTCTAAAAATTGGAATTAGGATGACGAGGGGGATGGCCTTGACAGTTTCTGAAAAAACACATTCAAACGGAAGTTATTAATCCACTGACGGCGCGCAAACCACTTTCTGAAGTTATAGGTAACTGTACCTACCTACTTACATAATAACTGGCTGAATAGTTAGGCCCTAACTTCTAGATTCTAGGTAGGTACCTACTAGGTATTTTAAAATACTTAAGTACTTATACTAAACAGTTACCTTACCTAGTTAATTATTAATAGGTATGCCTATGCCTACCTAAAGTGGGATATGTTACTCTACACACCTATAATAGCACAGTGGATAGGTGATTGGGTAAACTAGTCGGGAGCGAAGAGAAAAAAACAATCGGGAATTCCAATCCTGCTTCCTCTAAATAAGTAGGTACTTACCTATAATGGCACACAGACATAGCAACTGGTCGTCGTCGTCTACCATGGGGATATTATATGCATGTTATAGTTATTGTAGATAAAAATTCACCAAGGTGTTTTTTTTTGCTCCATTATGCGCATCTCGTTTCAAGTCACTGGCCAGCCTCATACATACCAAAGCAGCTGTATATATGTTTATACAGGTAATAATGTGCCCTCAGTCGGGCTCACACTATCACCACAGTTGAGCGCTATTCTAACAAAATGCATAAGTCAGTGTTTAAAATAAGAAAACGACAGTTAGTTTCTATAAATCTTCAAAAACGTAATGAGAATTCTTCCCGTGTTGGTGGTGGGTTGGACCCGAAGCTAAATACGACGTGTATGAGTTTCAATGAAATACCCGGACCCAAAAGCTATCGTTTTGTGGGTAGTTTACACAAATATTTACCTGTCATCGGTAAGTGTCATTATGTCTGCGGTGTTGTAATTAGCTAATTATCTTGTACCTACCTTCGGTTAATGTTTACCTTTCCCTAGATACAAAACATAGGTATTTAAATCCTCCTCTAAGTGTTATTGTTATGTAAGTAAGTTCCATTCATAATAAAATACCCCCCTTATTCATAGAAAAGTTACTTTTGTGAATAAACAATTTGTTCTTTGACAGAGAGGGACAAAACAGTTCAATAGCTAAAACGTTCTGTAACTTTTCTATGAATAAGGGAGTTAATATAATATACATACATTTCCATATAATTTATAGGATAGTTAAACCACTCAGAAACCATTAATTTGTCATGCAAGCAAAATCAGCGGTTTAAACCATAATTTAAATTATAAGTGAGAACCCATGATTAACATTATTTCAGGGGACTACAGTGCAGAAGCGCTCGACAAGAATGCGTGGTTGAACTGGCGGCGCTACGGCCCCCTCACCCGGGAGAGTCTCCAACCAGACCTGCATCTGCTGCATGTGGTGGACCCCCAGGACATCGAGACTGTGTTCCGGCTCGAAGACAAGCTGCCTGAGAGACGCAGTCATGTGGCCATGAAGCATTACAGGCTCAGCAAGCCAGCGGTCTATAATACTGGCGGGTTGCTTTCTACGTGAGTTGGTTTTTGCTTTGACGTGTTGATGGCTAAATACTCGTAAGACCCTCGGAACTGTGAAAAGTGGGGGCAGTAATATAATGCTGATGCTCTATGCCTTTTCAGGATACCCCTGCCAGGTGGCACTGTCAGTCTTTGTTGTCCTATGCCCTAGAGTGTACCTCTATCTACATCCATTTATTTTTTTAACACAATATTTAAATGTTATATTGCAGCAATGGCACCGAGTGGTGGAGACTACGAAGCACGTTTCAAAAGAACTTCACGAGCCCCAAGAGTGTTAAATCTCACATCAGCACCACAGACGAGATCGCACGACAATTCGTCAAATGGATAAGATGCCACAATACAAACCCATCACCAGATTTCTTGCCATTTTTGAACAGGTTCAACTTAGAAGGTATGTTAGTAGTAACTTATATAGCTTGTCATTACGATACTGTTAAAATCAGAACGTCATTTTAAAATTAAGCAGCGTATTTGTATTGATCCGTTTTAATTAACTCTAACACTTACCTACCTACCTAATTCTATGTAAGTAGGTACCTATATATCTACGCTTCCATTAAATCTTAACCATTTTAACATCGATAAATTTTATGAACAATGTATCGAGAGTACCATAGCATAGTCCCTGTTGAATGGTAAATACGTTAAGCATGGGTGTCCAGTCCATTTTTGTATACAACAGTAGGTAACTAATAACAATAACATAGGAAATATTTAATTTCACAGTGATCGGAGTAGTAGCGTTCAACGAGCGGTTCAACTGTTTCTCTGCTGAGGAGCAGTTGGAGGCTTCCTGCAGCAGCAGGATCATAGCTGCGGCCTTCGGCTCCAACAGTGGCATCGTCAAACTTGACAAGGGCTTTCTGTGGAAGCTGGTCAAAACACCGCTGTACGCTCGACTTATGTCCTCTCAGGAGTGTTTGGAAAAGTACGTTATAATGTACAATACTTATTACTTTTACCTTATTTATGTTGAGCTACGTGGGTAGTGGAGCCCTAATAATGGGCTACCTCGCGTGACGTATCATCAGCTTCTTAACTATGTATGTCCGGCGCGCTCTGCTAGCCTAGTCACAGAATAATAACAAGTCACTATAGTAAAACATAAAATCGATATCGAAATAGGTAGGTAAGTATCTTAATCGTATGTAATTCTTTGTACCTACCTACCTAACATTACCTTACATGCCTTACATTACACTGTTTCAGAATAGCAGAAAAAATATTGTTGAAAAATGTAACGTTCTTCGAAAAGGAGTCTACCGATGCATCCAACGTGTCACTGCTGCAATCGTTCCTGCGACTGCCGAGTGTGGACCTGAAAGACATCACCGGGATGATGGTGGACATCCTCATGGCTTCCATTGATACGGTTTGTTATTTATATAGTTGATTAGTAACATGTATATTTTCATATAATATTTTGTAAGTACCTAATTATTCCATAATAGTATTATATAAGTAAGAAATAGCAGTGACCAAATTTTAATGACCTACCTAATTAAATTGTAATCACGCACCTAGGTACTTAGTTGGAATTATTGGAAACAACTTCACTCCTAGTTAGTTATTGAATATTTCCAGATTTCTACATAACACAATTGATAAATTCACTCAAAACCAGGTTAACCTAATGTGGAATTATTTCACTGCTTCGAGATAAGTAGGTATACATAAAATATACATATAGGAATCGTAATATTTTTTCTCAGACCGCCTATTCAACCAGCTTCATCCTCTACCACATGGCACGCAATCCTGGCTGTCAAGAAACACTATACAAGGAGGTCAGCAACCTCCTTCCCAGCAAAGAGTCTGTAATCACAAACGAGGTTCTGACGCAGGCGGTGTATGCTAGGAGCTGTATCAAAGAGGCTTTGAGGCTCAACCCAGTGTCTATCGGAGTCGGAAGGGTGCTGCAAAAGGATATCGCGTTGAGAGGATATTTGGTGCCTAAAGGGGTAAGTTAGAAGTTTACTTGGTAAGCTGTGTAGTTTTAACAACATAATAATAAGGATTTTAGTTATCTGAGCCAATTCTAAGTAGGTATGGAATCTCATCTAACTCCAGACAGGATATTATTATACCCCAATTTACAGTGGGCTGCAAAGAAACCTGACGCCCTATTAGTAGCCATATCACTCTAAAAGGCTTCAGGTTTCTGTGCAGGCAACTGTACCTAAGTCAACTAATCAGGTACCTATGTAAATATTATGTCTGCAGTCTTAATAACTAGGTAATTTAATGTTGATATATTATTATATATTCCAGACCGTCATAGTAACTCAAAACATGCTGGCATGTCGCCTCCCGCAATTCGTGAAGGATCCCCTGCGCTTCAAGCCGGAGCGATGGATGAAGAACTCAGAGCATCATGAGGCTCTGCATCCTTTTCTCAGTCTGCCATTTGGCTTCGGACCTCGCTCCTGCATTGCTAGGAGACTGGCTGAACAGACTATGGCGATAGCACTGATTCGTGTGAGTTTTGAAATAACTACCTTATCTAACTGAATTTAATTAATCCTGCCAAAATACGAAGACAATAAATTTAAGTTATAGTTATCTATTCTCGTTTCCGTGGTGTTTTATAAACCAATGGTTTATAGTCAAGCAGTTTTTTTTCATGATAGATGGATAATAAGCTTGTTTGTGTGCTGTAAGTTTTCCTAAAACAATATAAATAAGTTTGTTTTTTCTATTTAGATTGTTCGCGAGTTCAAATTAAGCTGGAGCGGTGGAGAAATGGGGATCAAGACTCACCTCATCAATAAACCTGATCAACCAGTGCGGTTATCACTCGAGCCAAGACTTTAGTGCATTATGTATCATACATAATTATGTTACTTGTAAATCCATAGATTTTTATTTATTTCGAAATCAATCGCGTATTGTCCATTACTTTCCCTATTTTAGTTGTAAAATGGGACAAAGTATATTTTTAATTATTATCGTAATAATTTAATATGTATCTAATGCTTATCATTTAATAATGTTACCTACCTATGTATAAATAAAAAACATTGTATACAAATCAGAGATGTTTATTTCAAAAAATCATCCTGAAACTGGAAAGTCTTACAAGTATTAGCCGTTGGCTTGCCGTTGGTCATATTTTTTCTAAGATTTAAATATTATTCGTAGGTTAGTAAATACCTCTATGTCTATATCCTTAATTTAATTTACAATACTAGACACAATGCGGTCAGTTAAATATTTGTACAAACAATCACCATCTCCGGATATCCTGCCGATTTCAGATTGAGGTATGATGATCTGCATGGGGGCCTGCACATAAATAGGCGCAGGAGCACCGGGGGCCAACAATGTTGGAGCCGCCGGTGATGACGTAAACAGCGGAGACATAGGCTTATACTCATCACGGTACTCAGGGATGGCCTCTGGCTTTTCCGGTAAAGAAAGAGGAGGCAGCACTGGAGCTTCAGGGATCACGAAGTCAGTTCTTGCGGCAATTTTAGGCTCCTCGTATTCCGGTGCTGGTGGCGCGGCGGCCATGACAGGCATCTCAGGCATTTGAAACGGCGGTAACATTGGCGCTTCAGGGATGACCATTGCCGGTTTCTCTTCTATTTTCGGCTGCGGTTGAACTTCCTCGTCAGCGCTTGGGACAATGGGAGCTGGTGAATATTCAGAAACGAAAACCTCAGGCATTGTCGGCATTTGGAATGGCGGTAAAATAGGAGCCTCGGGGATTATTAGGTTTTCTACCATTTTAGCCTTCTCGGGTATTGTGGGTATGTTTTGGGCACAGGGTGCAGGCGCTATTTCTACAAAACGAGCTTCAGTTTCAGGTGCATACTCGGGAACTACTGGCACAGCGGGGAAAGTTGGTAATTCTGGCATAGTGAATGGAGGCAGCATGGGGGCTTCAGGGATAATGGTGGCGGGTTTTGGCTGCTCGGGAATAGGGGCTGGTTTGTCAGGTATCGATTCTGGTGCCTCAGGAATCACATAATTCTGAACAATAGGCTCAGAGAAAGTAGGCAGCTCAGGCATGGTGAATGGTGGCAGCATCGGTGCTTCAGGAATGATGACAGCAGGCTGTGGCATTTCCGGAAGTGGGGCTGGCTTAGTAGGAATATATTCTGGAGCCTCAGGAATTACAAGGTTATCCGCTATGGGTTCAGCGAATGTAGGCAATGCGGGCATGGTGAATGGAGGCAGCATGGGTGCTTCAGGAATTATTACATCCGACTTCTTTTCCGGCAGTGGTTCTGGTGCTGCAAGAACCTCAGGCACATAAATCGGCTCTGAGAATAGTGACCGTTCAGGGAATGTTGGAAGTTCAGGCATGGTAAACGCTGGTAACATAGGTGCTTCGGGTATGATAGGAGCGGGTTTTGGCATTTCCGGTGCTTGCGGTGTCGGTTCGGCAGGAATGGTTTCTGGTACATCAGGAACCACTAATGGTTGTGAGAGCTCAGGGAATGACGGTAGTTCAGGCATGGTGAATGAAGGTAGGATAGGCGCTTCAGGGATAATGACAGGTGCTTTCAGTTCTTCAGGTAAGGTGGTGGGCTCAGCGGGTGCTGCGAGGTACTGCTCCTCAACCGGTGCGATCAGTGGCTCAACGTTTTCTGGCTCAGATACAGGCATAGGAGGCACCATAGGTGCTCCAACGATTGTAATTGAAATTGGTAGTTTCTGTGGCTTTGTATAACTACCCAATTCAGGCATAGGAAAAGAAGGTAAAGGCCCTGAAAATATCATGGGGTTGTTTCCTGACGTAATTGTAGATGTATAGGATGTTCCTTGTGTCCCATGATTGCAATCGCTGCTTTGCACATATATCGGGTAGGGCTGCGGGAAGAAAGGGAACCCAGTTGGGAAGATCGACGATCTTGACTGTGGCCCAGATATGACTCCCGCGCTGCATGATGCGATAACTGTTCCGAAAAGGAACAAAAACGTTCTTTGGACACCCTGAAAATAACAAATACTTATTATTTATGGGAGATTATTGGATGGTTTATGTACTTACATATTATAATGAGATGATCTTTAATTTGAAAAATGAATTTAGATTCTAATTATTATTTTATTGAATTAAAGTTGTTACTTACCATTGTATTGTCTTGTGTTTGATAGGATACCACTGAATGATCTAAGATAATAATGGATTGATTTTATATACTTACTTCAACATCTTGTCAATTGATCTTGTGGTCACTGATTAATCTAGATAATTAGTATAAAACCTGTTGATTTTTCTTAGCCGGAACTAGATAAGTATTCACGCAATTAGTAAGTAAGAATTTTGGCGCTAGTTAGTTTGACAGGATTATTGCTTATTGCTGTTGTTGCCCTACGTATCTATGTGTTAGTCAGACGTACAGACCTAATAATTTAAAACGAATATTTTATCTGGTAGCATGTGGTATTTGTGCAATGCCTTGGTAGATATAGGCTAAGAGATATATCTTTTATTCGGGAGATAGGTGAATCCTGATGTTTCTTTATCTATTTATTTATTTCATGTAAATGTACCATGCGTACTTACATAAAATAACGTATTGGTATGACATAATGATCATGCAGCTAATCATCATCCTCTTGTGGACATAGGCCTTAGCCTCATGAGGAATGTCGTTACAACACGTTGTCATCGCCTCGTTGTGGTTGATCCAGCAGAAGATGGGGTGACGACTTGTGAAAGGTGGCTGGATATGATTGGATACGGAAAGCTAAAGATCGCATCCAGTGGCGCGCTTTGGGTAAGGCCTACGTCCAGCAGTGGACTGCTATAGGCTGATGATGATGATGATGATGATTACGTAGTCTCGGTTATCGGTTTAGCTTGCAGATTATTCGAGCTCTGTTAATAGCCTTAGTTCTCTGACTTACATTTTACATGCATGTGTATTTTTAACCCGAATGTCTAAGATGGATGTATATGGTGTACAGTAGCTTGCACAAAAACCTGACCCCTACTGACTACTACTATTGAGAATGGTCAGGTTTATTTGCAGACCACCGTACCTGTACCTAATAGGTTGGCAGTGTGATTGTAAACCAGCAGCTTTTTAGTTTTTGCTAAATAAATAATACTAAGGAATTATATCATACGTATAATATGTAACTAATTTGCAAAAAATGCCTAATATTTCTGTGTAAGTATTGAGTAAGATGTGTATTTTTGAAAAAAAACTATGTAAACAAATCCTTATGCAACCAGAAACAGCCCAAGTTACAAAATAAAAAAATGAGGTCTTTTAATATTTTTAAAGTTCAGATATTTGCGCGTTGAACTCTTTTATATGGAACTAAAGTTACTACTCGTTTTTAAGTTATTTTTTCATTAAGTATTTAAAAATAAATGTAATAGAAGCCTTCAAGCTGATCTTATACTTATGCCCTTTTGATTGGCTTATGGCATAGTGCCTATTACTGAAGCTTTTGAACGAGCAATTCGGCAATGTCTAATACATAATAACTAGTCTACAGTACTTTTTAGCGAGTTGATAAACGATTGAGCTATAAATTGGGGGTTGTTACTATGGTGAAAAGATTGAAAAGTTAGATTAGCGTCTGTCTATATAAAGATATTCCATATAAGTATAATCCAGACGTATATAAGGAATAGAGGTGATACTTACGTAACTCGAAGAGGCCCATTTTACAAAGTATGTACTTATACCTATTATTATACCTTTAATTTGAGACCAGAAATTGGACGAAAGCAAACATTTCCCTTTTATAGTTTTGTTATATTCTCTATGGGCTGGGTGCTTCAGTAATAGGTGTCTGCACCTTAATTTACTCGAATAGAGGTTTTGTGCAGAATTAATTTCAGCAGAAATGTTCATGCTGCCTGCTACGAAATGTAGACTTATTCAAGATAAGCCTCTCTGTTTTCGAACTAAACCAAAGTAGGAAGGTTTTTGAAATAGTCATACAAATATCGGATGAATATAATTGTTGCTATCATTGTCTACTGCCAAATACAGACGCGACGGCATTAGAATTATTCCCCAGATAACTTTTAAACATAAAAATTGTGCCAGTCTACTTATAGTTCGTATGCTTACTGCTATTATTTTTTATAAGGAACATTTGTAATGTAGTGGTTGGTTGATCTCAAATCTAAAATATTTAAAGAGGGACGAAATAAAGAAAATAACTTTAAAATAGGTCTATCACTTTGGTTTATTTAATATAGGTATTATCCACTTAATGTATCTCTTTCACTTATGTACTGGATATGTGGATATGAATGCAGGCGGTCCACTTGGCACGTAGTTGTAGACTGTGGGGAGGACGTCAGAGATCACTCGCTTCTCCACTATCTCATCAAGACAATCCTTAGCGAAGGCAGCTCGCTCTGGAACAGGCGAATTCTTCAACACAATTTGAAGAGGTGCCCCAATTACAATTGGAGATGCTCCTTGGAAGTATCCAATATCGTAAGCTGGAGCGGTGAACACAGGTGCAGGCACCGGTTTGACTGGCTCCGGAAGACGCTCTTCTACAACAAGCTGTGGTGCTGCGGGGATTACCACAGCATCCAGACACGGCTCAGCGGCCAGCACGGGGGCTTCCGGGACGATCACCGCAGCGGGGGCGGGCTCCTCGTAGAACACGGTCGGCAGCTCGGGCTGGACGAAGGGAGGCAGCACCGGGGCCTCGGGGATGATGACGGGAGCGGGCGCCGGCGCCGGGACGAACGCGGGAGCGGGCTGCTCCACGATCACTGGCAACTCCCGCTGGACGAAAGGAGGTAGCACGGGCGCTTCCGGGATAATCACAGAATCTAGGCAAGGCTCAGCCGCCAGCACGGGGGCTTCAGGAATCAGGACTGGAGCGGGAGCGACTTCTTCGAAGAATACCGTAGGCAGTTCAGGTTGAACGAAAGGAGGTAAAACGGGTGCTTCAGGAATGATGACTGGAGAGGGAACCGGGGCCGGGACGTAAACAGGGGTGGGCTGCTCAACCGGGACAATAACTGGCAACTCCGGTTGCACGAAAGGAGGCAGCACAGGGGCTTCAGGAATAACTACAGTGTCATAGCAAGGTTCAGCGGGCAGCTGGGGTGCCTCAGGAATGATGACAGCTGCGGGGGCGGGCTCCTCATAGAATACTGTGGGTAATTCAGGCTGAACAAAAGGAGGTAAGACAGGTGCCTCAGGAATGATGACTGGAGCTGGGGCAGGGACGGGTGCGGGCTGCTCGACCGGTATGAACACGGGCAGTTCCGGCTGGACGAATGCGGGGAGGACAGGGGCTTCGGGCACGTAGACCGGCGCTACTTCTGGAGTGAGCACCACGTCGTGGACGCACGGCTCCGGCGCAGGCTCCACTACAGTGAGCGCGGGGAGCTCGGGCTGAGAGAACGGTGGCAGGACGGGGGCCTCAGGGATGACCACGGGTTTGATTTCTTCGACGAACCTCGGTGGCTCCGGGACTGCAACTGGCACGATTGCTGGTGACAAGTAGGGCTTGTCTTGCAGCACTATGGCAGCGGGCTGGTGTGCTACGTCGTACAATGGTACCTCAGGAATAATTATTCCATTCTTGTCGTCACAGTCGGCTCTGTTTCCATTGATGATGTATTGTACGATGGCTGGCGGCGCGTAGTTGGCTCCGAAGGGCACAAAGGGACCATGTTCAGGAATGTCTGCGCGGATGTTGGAGATCCCATATGAGGCGTGGGGGAAGGACCTGATGACACTTCCCGATACGATGGCTGTGCTGAACAGAAACAGCAGTACTCCGGTGGAAATCTGTTGATAAAAAATTTATAAAACATTGTTTATTTAGTTAATTTCACGAAGATATAACGAAAATACATTTAAAAGTTCAATAGGTTCAAATTCTGAGATTGCTCAGATGGACATTGTTGATATCGTATTTTTACAAAGTTTAGCAGTTGAAACTTTAATATTTTGATGAATTGTATTTACTTACCATAATGTTTTGATTTGTAGACACTTGGGAGCCGAATGATGCCTTACCAATTTTTGGTTTTCAATTTATACTAAAGAGTTACCCAAAATCATTTGCGATTAACGATGATCCGGTTAATCAATTGTTGTTTTGAACTAGTTCATGTTTTAATCAAACATTAAAAAGTATTTGTTTATACATAATGAGGTTTAATTGCCTAATTAGGTAATTGTTGCATTTTTTCTTAAGCTAATTGAGACCAAGTTTGTCATAACCACAGCAGCTCGCTAACTGCATGAAAGCAGCCATTTCTAGAGACAATATCAATGGAAACGTATGTACTAAGCTCACATAATAAAATGAAAATATTACTGGCAAATCCTTTCATCACAGAAAAAAGGCACGTCTAGATGTAGTGTTTATCACCGATACGCTAAAATAAGTATGAACTCTGAAGCTTTTCAATCAGCTTTTTGTTACTTGTAATGAAAAAGTTAATTGTAATGAAAAACTTAGTCGTATCACAACTCACAACAGTCCATATAGCCCAATTGCACAATGTTTTCAGGAATGGGAATTTTAGAATAAACTTTTCTCAGAGGACCTAACAACACCAATAGGTATAAAAAAATGCGTAAGTATATATCATGTATATATTTTGTACATGCGTTATATGTATTTGCGAATAAAACATTGTATTATACGCTAAACTAGTACATTTTCTCGGATAGGTATTTACCTATGCTACATAAGTTAAGTACAACATCTCATTCATTCAACATATTTTGTAAGTTACCTACTTACAATAACCGATTAAGATGCATTCTGTATAGTTTTAATAACTTTTACGTTCAAGTCTGATAATCATTGTTACTTTTTTTATAGATACCTAAAATATTCTGTTGTTTTCTCTAAATAGTGTTATCTAGTTAACTACCTTTGCTGTAATTTATCAAAATGTAAGTTTATACATGTATAATTATTTATGTTATACTGTCTGTAAAATTTATGTACCTAAAGGTATTTAACATAAAAGTTGCAACAAAGGCTCCTAGACAAACCCACTTTGGGTTTATTGGTGCCTGAATGTTTAAATTTTAAGTTTATTTTTTATGATTAATAAATAAAATACAAATACAATACTTACGGACAGGCATAAGGGCCCCCTTTTAAATCACAAACGAGAGGTGTTAAACAAATTCACAGTTTTAACGTCATCACCGCCAATGATGCGTCTAAGGGCCAGTTTTTTGATCCCTAGTTAACTCAACCATTGGTCAAAAATGGCGACCATTAGTTAAAAACCAACGAAATTCGTATGCAGATGTCATGCTTGACACGTGACTTGACTAATGGTTATAAGATGACCACGGATCAAAAAACTGGGCCTAAGACCGACGCAGTTAAGTCGGAATCGGTCACACCGGCCTGGAATCGAACCACGTACCAAGTGGAACGTAAACCAAATAGTGCAGTGGTTAGGCACTGCACTATTTGGTCATTATTGTAGGTATCTACGTGCTTCGTATCACTCACAAGCAATGAAAAGTTTCCGTTCTAGATATTTCCAGATGTCAGTGGCAGCTGGAACGTTTTCATTGCTCGTGAGTGTAAATTATGATGTATGTTGTTTGTATTATTGTACTCTGTAAAGTAATATTTTCCGCGAGTTTCACTTTCCTTAAAAAAACCCGTGGGATAAAGCTTCCTAAAATACCAAATTTCATCAAAATCTATTTGGTCGTATAAGAATAAAAAACATCTTTCCACACATAGTACCTAGTCCTTTTAGCATTTGTTATTCTATGCTATTAGCTGTTGCCCTCAATGTTCGCCTTTCCTGAAAAATTTTCTCATTAGATTTTTCTTTAAAAAGTTCCAGTGACATAATATGGTGGTAGATCAAACTTTTCATTGCTCGTGACTCGTGAGTATATTAGTTGAATAGCATAGTAGTACATCGAAGTAGAAAAAAGTAATTTGTATCCCATAAATATGGTGGAGATGGGTTTCATACATACCTATACCATAGTCGGTCCAGCCCCTTCAGTTCCTTGCTCTCTTCAGTAGTGACGGTCATCTATCCGATTGGGTTATGTATCAGTTACATATATCTAAGAGTCATGGAGTAGAAAGAGCTCTACTTGGGCTAAGTGGTTCGCCAATATTCAGGCACTAGCCATTCCTTTGACTCCTTCGCAAATTATTGCTGATATTACCCAGAGAACGACACACTTCTCTAATAATTTTGTAAAACATCATATAATAATGTACATCCTAATGACGAAAATCCTACCCTATTTTTTTATATTCTACGAAAATGTACTGTATTTTATACTGTGATACTGTGTATACAGCTTACTATCGTCTTGATTATGGTCATAGAATAATAACTAGTGCTATGGTCTAGCGGGCAGACGCCTAATACTTATCTCTTGCTCCCATAATATAATGATTATAACTTTTTAAAGTTGTTTCTACCATAGAAGTAGGTAGGTATGGCTAATTTCGATTTGATTAAAACGTATTGTCGTACTGTTCATTGTTCTACATTGTAATACATTGTACCAAGATAAAGTCAGAAATTCAGGATTACAAATAGGAGTGAAAGAAAGGAATCCGTTCATATAGGACTGTATTATGTTTTTCTTGTGAAATCAAGCTGCACAGCATGGTTAACGAAAATAATAAATACCATCAGGCTCAGTTAAATACTAAGTTCATTCAACGCACAAACACATTGAGGTACCTCTATCACAGGTATACTACATTTTAGTTACTTACATTTAAACATTTAAATTTTAGGTTCACACATTTATACACATTTGACTTTTAGGTAGGTACCTATTTACATTAAATTTAAACATTTGATTTCTAGTAAAGTGGTGTACCTACTTCTACATACTTCAAGAGGAACTGTGGCAAATAAGAAATACTTAGTTACAAATCTAAAACGAAACTCAAACCAACACAATACTCTATCACTTTGTTGTATTTATTCTTATCCTCTTGCAGTTAGCCCTTCACTTGTGTACTGGGAAAGCGTATACTCCCGCGCTAGGTCCAGAGATGAAGGCAGACTGAAGTCTGGGCACGAGCCCATGCAGCGCGGGCAGCGCGCGCGGGATCACTCGCTCCTTCACTATCTCTTGAACGCAATCGTGGGCGAAAGCCACTCCAGCTGGCGCGGGGGAATTCTCCACTACGATTTGCAGAGGTGCCTGCAGGATTATGGGGGATTGTCCGTGGAAATATCCAACATCGTACGCAGGAGCGGCGAATACAGGTGTAGAAACCGGCCTGACCGGCTCCGGAATACGCTCTTCCACAATAACATGTGGGATCTCAGGGGCGACGAAGGCAGGCAGCTGTGGTGCTGCAGGGATGACCACAGTATCCAGACACGGCTCAGCGGCCAGCACGGGTGCTTCCGGGACGATCACCGCAGCGGGCGCTGGCTCCTCGTAGAACACGGTCGGCAGCTCGGGCTGGACGAAGGGAGGCAGCACCGGGGCCTCGGGGATGATGACGGGAGCGGGCGCCGGCGCCGGGACGAACGCGGGGGCGGGCTGCTCCACGATCACTGGCAACTCCGGCTGAACGAACGGAGGCAGTACGGGCGCTTCCGGGATAATGACAGAATCTAGGCAAGGCTCAGCCGCCAGCACGGGGGCTTCAGGAATCAGGACTGGAGCGGGAGCTACTTCTTCGAAGAATACAGTAGGCAGTTCAGGTTGAACGAAAGGAGGTAAAACGGGTGCTTCAGGAATGATGACTGGAGAGGGAGCCGGGGCCGGTACGTAGACAGGGGCGGGCTGCTCAACCGGGACAATAACTGGCAACTCCGGTTGCACGAAAGGAGGCAGCACAGGGGCTTCAGGAATAACTACAGTGTCGTAGCAAGGTTCAGCGGGCAGCTGAGGTGCCTCAGGAATGATGACAGCTGCGGGGGCGGGCTCCTCATAGAATACTGTGGGTAGTTCAGGCTGAACAAAAGGAGGTAAGATAGGTGCCTCAGGAATGATGACTGGAGCTGGGGCAGAGACGGGCGCGGGCTGCTCGACCGGGATGAACACGGGCAGTTCCGGCTGGACGAATGGGGGGAGAACGGGGGCTTCGGGCACGTAGACTGGCGCTACTTCTGGAGTGAGCACCACGTCTTGGACGCACGGCTCCGGCGCGGGCTCCACTACAGTGAGCGCGGGGAGCTCGGGTTGAGTGAATGGCGGCAGTACGGGGGCCTCAGGGATGACCACGGGCTTGATTTCTTCGACGAACCTCGGTGGCTCCGGCACCGCGACTGACAGGAATGCTGGCGGCGGGTAGGGCTTGTCTTGCAGCACTATGGCAGCGGGCTGGTGCTGGGGAGGCGCGGCGTATATTGGGGCTTGAGGTATGATGATACCACCATGTTGGTCGCAGTCCTTGCTGTCTCCATTCACGATATATTGAACGAGAGAAGGTTGCAGATAGTTTGGTATTCCATATGGCACATAGCCGCCTTGTACCGGGATGTCGGCACGGATGTTGGAGACTCTTGCGGCATGATGGTGTGGGAAGGACCTGAGGACACTTGCTGACGCGATGGCAGCGCTGAACAGAAATACTACGGCTCCGAGAGACACCTGAAAAAAGAGAAAATATGAATTATCTGTTTTTTAGATGAGTATATTTAATTTAGTTAATTTACAGTTCTCTTAGTATTCGCAATATTTAAATAGGTCAAGGGATAACTTGTATTAACTTACCATGATGCTTGATTTGCAGACAATGGTCGTTGAATGATGCTTTACAAGAATTCTGTTGATATTTTATACCAAAGAGTTAGCTAAACTAACCAGTAGTAGTGTGATTAACGATAATCCGGTTAAATAATTGAAGTTGAACCTGTCCAAAAATGTATCAACTCAATCGCAAGTACAAAATATAACTTATCTATTTAAAATTGCGAAATCAGATCAATTAAAGACATTATCATTAATAATATTGCACATTGTCTAGTTGTGAATGTATTTAAACCTTATCCAAATTTATTTTAGTATCATTCAAGGAAGTAAAGCAGAAGTAGAACACTTCACTATACAAAAGCTTATTAAAACTTAAATATCAACTTCAAAATGGTTAAGGTAAGACATTAGTTATGTTATACCATTCATTCACTGGAACTTATTATATATAACATATTATATTATCTCTTGATGTTCTTGAGAACACCTTCTACCATATTCCAGTTCATGGTAATTCTCTGCATTTCTCTCACATGAAATATTTCTTAAGCTTATCTCAAAATCAAAATCAAAAATTTATTCATTACATTCCTTTTAAGTTCGAGATCCTGTATTAGGGATGATGTTAGTCCTGATTATCTGCTCAATAACATCGAGATACTAACCATACCTTTTACCATATTCCAGTTCGTGGTACTCCTCTGCATCATGTCAGTGAGCTACGCGGTGGGCGCGCCCAGCTTCGCCGCCACCGCTGCGCGCCGCGCCCTGCCCGCCCTTCAGCACGAGGAGATCCACGACTCCTTCGGCCAGTACGCCCTGCGCTACGTCACGGCTGAGGGCACCATCGTGTCCCAGCGCGCCCGCCTGGTGCCCAGCGGCGCCGGCCATGTGCTGGTCACTGAGGGAGAGACTACCTTCATCGGCACTGACGGCAAGACGTACGTCACTCGCTTCACGGCCGGGCCCGAAGGACTCAAGGTGGAGGGCGACCATCTGCCTAAGGCTCCTGTTGTTTAGATTTTTGTAATAGGTTTTAACAAATTGATAATGCAATAAAATATGGTTTTCTATATAATGTTTTAGTTTTCAACTTATCCTAAGTGGCGTGCCTCCTAATCCTTTGCTGCTGTTCGTCCGTTTTTTATGAAGCCGGAGAAGCTCATGGGCACAGGCACACAATACCACATAAATAAATGATTATTTATTTGCATAAAAAGGTCCACCTCTATTACTCGTAGGTATATTTTGGCTAACATAGCTTCAGAAATTTACTTATGCATACCCTCCGCGTTATACCTACTTGTACAAAAACTACTTGTTTTGAACGTAGCAAGTCGATTAATTAAATTACAAAACAAATCATCTAGTAATAAAATAGTAATTTTATCTACCGCAAATCGATTTTATATGGTTCATATGCAAGTTTTCTATCAATATAAAAAGAAAAGATTTTTAACTAAGGACATCATTGATCACGGCGAACTCTAAAGAATCAACGGTAAGTTTTAAATTATTATATTTTTTGTCATCATACATAATATATTCTTACTTCTCAATGTAACTAATTACTTATGTCTAATAATTACTTTTATTTCCAGATGTATCGCTACATAGGACTGGTGCTGTGCGTGGCAGGCTTTGCCTACGGAAGACCTAACCTGGCCCTGCAAGCTTCGTCATACGCCTACGCCTATATGCCCGAAGGGACCATTATTGCACAACCGGAGAGCTTCAAGGCTTTGGAACTGCCTTTAGATATCCCTTACATGAGCCATGTAGACCCAAATCTGCCAGCTGAACGTCCTGTAGTCATTGGCGAACTGCCCAAGATAAGTGCTCCATTGATGATCGAACCTACCCCCATTGAGGTTAAGAGCGAGCCGATATCTGAACCAATCGAGCCAGCTGAGGAGACTGAGACATCAGAGCCAGCTGAGAAGCCAGAACTACCTGAGCCTGAAGAAAAACCCGAGCCAATTGAGGACTTTAAGCCGGAAGAAAAGCCAATGCCAGAAATGATCAAGCCAAACGAAAAGGTGATGATCGCTTTCAGACAGCTGGATTCCTCAACTTTCCAGAACTACTTCCCGTGGTGGTCGCAGCTCCAGACCATCCCCACCACCATCCAGAACAACTTGCAGACGTTCACGACCAACCTCCAGACTCTGCAGAACAGGCTGCCGACTCTTCAAAGCATCCAGAGCTACATCCCGTCGTTCAGTACTGGAGCTCGCGTCTACTACATCAGACCCACCGCGGCCGCCATTGCCCCGGCCCCGGTTGTGGTGTACAAGTAAAAATGAAAAATAATTGTTGTGAACTGAGTAGTAACTACGATTGGCCTATAAACTAATAAATTTCGGCATTTGAAGACATTTTTTAATGGTTTTCTTCTAATTTTGAATAGAAATAAACGCTAGGAGGATACATGATAAACCTGATAACACAGGGTGGGCCAGCGAAAAGTTTAAATTTAAAAAATTCACAGAAAAAAAACTATAAGAAATATTTCAAAAAATCTTTTTTTAATATAACGTCAGAAGTCGGGTTTTTTTTTTTGAAATAATAATAGTGTTCATATGACCACCTTCGTGACTTCGGCATTCTTCCAAACTTGCTTGTTAGTGTATTAGTCTACCCAATGGTCATCCATTCTTCGCCAACTGTTACTTTAACTTAAGTTAGGTATATTCCAAATTAGAAAAAGTTGAACTTTTAAGATACGAAATAGAATTTTTTTTAAAAAAAGGTACCTAGATTCAACAAATTACCTCAAAAATTACTTTACAATGGTAGGCAATAAAGTAGTGGTTAAAAAAATAATGTACAAAACTACTATTGTTTAATTGGTTTTAAATTTTACTTTTCATCATAATTAGTGTTCTCGGTAGGTATTTGAAATCATTAAATTCAATAAAAAATCATACAAGAATATTAAAATGACACTGACTAAATTAAACATACGAAGTAAATTAAAAATTTCATCATAAGTATAGTTTTGAATGTATGTACCGAATGTAACCTGTAGGCTGAAAAAATAAAGTAAAGTTCATTTCATTATAGGAGTTTAACAACTGATGGATTTTTCTCTAGAATCACTCAAGTAGTTTAATTTTGTTCTTTGTACCTATCTATTTTGATAAAGTATTCATGTTGGAGTTGATTGATGCCCACAACAACGGGGTTGATAGTTAATGATAATTGATAGTTTGATAGGGTGAGTGCCGAACCGCCGCGTGACGTATGATAATGAAAAGACGTCGAGATTGTCGCTAAGTCTAAGTAGGTCGACACGTTTAAGTAAATGCAAACTAATGCTTAGATGTTAACTCTAACAATTCATATATTTTGGTTTTAGTGACTTCAATATAAAAGGCTACTATCACAACAAAATTAAACAAGAACTTTTTATTCTATCTATCAGGTTGTCTAAATTAGATTTCTGCATTGGTAGGTATTAAAAAATACTCAAAGTAGTAATTAATGTGTATATTTCACTCATAACCCTTCAGCTTCTACTTGCCGAAATTATCTCCGTACCAGGGAGACAAAGTGGGCACACTCGGGGGCGGCGTGTTGGCACCGACTGGCGCGCGCACCGTGGTCGTCTGCACTGACGAGGCGTCACTGGTCACGTCGCTCCAGTTGAACTTGTGCTGACCACGCCCGCTCTGACCACGAGCCCTCGACGGCCTGTGAGGTACAACCTCAGGGGCACGCGCTGGCTCTACATTCCAAGAAGGTTCTGGCACACGAATAGGCTCCGGAATCCTCGGCTGCTCCTCAACCCAAGAGTTCTGTTGAACGCGAGCCTCAGGCTGGTATGACGCTACAAAAGGCGCCCTAGTTACTGGCGGAATACGAGGCCTCACGGTGTACCTCTCAGGCTCATGCCAAGTCTGCGGTGGCTGAGTGGGGCGAGGCACGTACGGGCCAGCAGTCGGGATGTTGGCGAACTCATCAGCGTTAATAGTTGGTAGGCGCGACGGGTACTGCGGGATGGCTGGCTGCTCGTTGGCGACCACGTCTTGCCATCTCTGCACGGAGGGTTTCGGGCGTGGAGGAACCGTCACAGATGGAACATCCTGGTTCAGCTCTTGGTTCCATCGGCTGATAGAATCAATGTACGAGTTCTGAGAATGCTGCACAGGAGCCGGTGAAGGCGGGTAGTAAGGCTCCTGTCTCTCTGGGATGACCACTGGCGCGATGGTTGGCACGACGACAGGCCTGGGAGTGGTGGTCGTGGTACGTCTCCTGCCGAAGTATTTCCCGAGGCTCTCCTCCCGGTTCTCGACGTGCGCGGGCTGGTCTCGACGGACCTGCTGGAAGTTGTACACCAGGTGGGGGTTCTTCCAGTAGTCCTTCTGGTAGATGTCGTCAGTCGCGTCGATGGGTGGGATCTCGGGCGGGCTGGCAGGTACGTAGGGCGGGACTACCCGCGACGGCTGAGAACCGAAGTTGTAGTTGGCATTTTGAGCCAATGCCGTCGCAAACAACGACAACACTAGAATTAACATAGTTCTGAAATCAAAAGGGAAGGGTTTATTACTAACTATCGTAAAGTAGAATATTGAAGGGTTTATTGTAAGTAGTAAACTATCGTAAAGTAGAATGTTGTTAAAACTAAATTGGTGTAGAATTATTTCGAAAATAATTTACAATAATCAATACAATAATAAAATGCCTAGTAAAACCAACCTGTTTTGTTGAATGTTCCTTTATTATTGCAGCCTTTGCATAAACTCTTTGTATTTTATATATCGCCGATTTCGGAATGTAATCAGGTAATGAACTTTTGTGGCAAAACTTAAAATACTTTATAAGGTATTTTTGCTAATGGGCAAACTAGAAAGTACTTAAATACGGTACGGTAATGGTAGTCATGATGCTTGCGTAATAAACTATTTATTAATTCTCTATAAGTATTACTTATACGAATGTGGTGAAAATCACCTATAACACATACAAATACCCTGTGCACAGATCGTTGATGCATGGGTTATAAATGAAAAAAAAAACACATTTTCGTTAATATTTTACTAAACGAATGGTTAACATTTATAGACAAATAGTTACAAGTAAGATAATTATTATGTTACAGTAAATTGTATAGTATCTAAATTAAATAAAAATATTAGCTCCCAGAAAGTCATTTCAACAAGTTGCCATTGATTTCCGAAAGCATAGGTAGTATGTATTTAAGTTTAACAAGTAAATAGTAAGAAGTTAAAAATAACAAAATACCGTAAGTGACTGGAAAAAAATGGCAAATTATTCGTAACAACTTTATAACATACACCGTTTATAAGAGAAGTTTACAGCATACTGTCTTAAAATAAAAACCTTTATAAGGAAACAATCTTCTATCTAAAGTTGCATCAAACTACTAAAGCCCATATAAAAGGCTTGTTTGGTCCCATTAAATTAGGCCTACGCATTTTGCCTTTGCAGCATGTTTAAACATTTTATGACATCACAAGAGTAAGGTTGATGGCCTTTGGAGACAAATGAGATAAGATATAATGCTTAATACGGCTCTTTGAAACAGTTCTTACCTTTTCCATTGTTAAAAAATCTTTTTATTTTACATACGCATCAATCAGTGGTAACTTCTTTCACTTACCTACGCCTAATAGCTAAATGACACATTGAGTGAATTATAATGATAAAGTTAATTATTGCGTGCATTCATGCATAAATGAAATATTAAAAAAGTGAATAATAATAATGGCACTGAATTATTTAACACGACGCGACGTAAATAGGTACGCCACACACTGGTGTGGTGGGATCATAATTATTGTTATGTTATCGTATAAAATACCATTTGGTGTAAATTGTGCTATTGAAAGTACATACCTAATTCTATAAGTAGTTATAAAATAATACAATTTATTACACAATTGGCTAAGTTCGCTTCGTTCGAATATACACAATCGTTTGTATTTGCTTTAAAATACTGATAAATAATAAATTAGAGTCTCACTGGTTATAGACTACTACGGCCGTTCACCGATATGCCTACATTCAGCAGTTATACGTTTTGTTTCGAATTAGCTTTGCTATTCTCTCTGAGCAACGACTTCAACTAGCTGTCTATGTCTCGGTGATCACAAGCCGACATGTATTTGTCTGCATCAGTTGATAGGTCGAGGGTCGTAGGGGGTGGCGTCGTGGCCGACGTACCGGTTGTTCTTACGCACTTTGAACCCCTCATCCGGGGACGAGTTGTAATATATGACCCGCCTGATGCCAAACGGGTCCACGTACCCGAAGCTGCCAGTCCTCTCGTCTTGTTCTCCGCTGACTTCTTCGTGATACTGCTTTGGTAAGTAATATCGGAAGCCGTTTCTCCTGAAGGCTATTCCGTCGTAGTTGGGGTACTGTGGAGTGTATCCGTCCCCGATGTTGGAGGGCCGGTGTCGCCGCAACCAATCGTCCGAGTGTCGATAAGAGTTGGGATTGTAAATATCCAGCCTCTTGTAAGGAGTGCTGTCGCTTCCGTAATAATGATCCTCTATGGAGTTCTTGTTTGAAGGATCGAAGTCTAGAGAGTTTGGTGACGGAGAGGCTTCGTCTGCCGTGATGGGCGAGACTGTTGGCTTGAAGTTGAATGGAGATGAGTTGTCGATTGAGTTTGGCGAGACTTCGACATGTGGTCTGGCTGTCGAGCTGTGGTAGGGTGTCGGGGGGGTGATGGAGACCTCTGCCGGGTACCGACGCGGCGGCCCGTAGGTAGGAGAGGGCGGCGCGTAGGTCACCGAGGGTGGTGTGTAGGTGGTGGGCGTGATCCGGCCTGAAGGGGAGAACCTGGCCTGGCCGCGGTTCCGCTGCACGGGCGCGTGGGTCACTCCGTAGCCGGGGTCTGCTGGTGCTGACTTCGCAATCTTTATGGATTCCTGGAATGTAATATAAGAAATTTTAGCATTACCACATTTACCACAGAATAATACCTACTTAATTAGGTTGTTACTAGTAACTTGCATTAGCTGAGCCCCTAAAATATTTCAACTCTGATGTCGCAGTACGTCACTATTGCCATATTCTTTAACATTCCATATAATAATATAATATTTATATAATATGTGGCGACATCTCTCACACGGCCATCCGACTCCAAGCTAGGCAGAGCCTGTGTTATGGGTATCGGGTAGCTGATATATCTACACAAATACATAGATAGATACATATTAAATATAAATATCAACACTCAAGACCCGAGAACAAATATGTATCTGTGTTTAAACAAATATCTGCCCCGGCCGGGAATCGAACCCGGGACTTTCAGCACAAGAGTCAGAGTTGCTAACCGCTGACTAACGCCATCCGGTCGTCTACTAGTCTAGTAAACAGGTACGTACTCCGATAGGTCTGTTAACCCCCACGTAGACGGTCTTGGACTTGTAGACGCGGTAGCCCTGGTCGTCGGCGATGTAGTCCTGCAGCCGCAGCATGCCGTCCGCGCCCACCCACCCCGTCGTGCCTGGAACATGGGGAAATTAGGCAAATATAGCATCCGTCTCAATTTACAATCGCCTTAAATGGTGTGATTTATAATTGGTTGTAGTTTTTATACTTTTAAGATTGTTATAGTTGTCTGTATAAGCCAGTAAAAGATTTTTTTTGGCGAGGCTTAGCAGGCAACAGGCCTGCGAGCTCGGCCTCGCCATAAAAACTTCTCCCGTGGGGGTTCCAGGATAAAAAGTAGCTTATGAACTAATCCAGGGAGTCATCTTACTGCAGACAAAAATTTATGAAAATAACACATCTTTTTGAGCTGGTTTCAATTAAAGTATGGTTATCAATCATATCTGTCATCAATATGGTGGTCAATTAAAGTGTGTGTTGTTGTTTTTTTTTTCCTTTCAGTGAAATGTCCTCTTCAGTATTTAAAGTACTTCGCCTTCATCAAATATCACCGACGGAAACCTAATAATAAATCTAATTCTTTCAACTCATGATCTCACCAACAACAGATCCATCCTTCAGCCGCCTCTCCTTGCGGTACTGTCCGTTGTGCGTCTGGTACAGGAAGTATCGGTCGTCATCCTCGTCCGTCTGAATGTGGAACTGGTCAGGGTCCTGCCGCGCGCTGTAGCCGTCCAGCGCCGCCAGGCAGCACGAGCACAGCTGGAGGAGACGAGACCAAGGGTTAACACAATACCATACTTATACTAGTAGGTATAGCTGGAGGAGACCAGACCGGGGTTAACACAATACAATACGTGATCCGACAGAGAACTAAAGTCATCGACATAGTTTTGAGTGTGGCAGTGGGCTGGTCCAATGATAACCGATGGGGTAAAGGGGGTTGGAGTGGAGGCCGCGACTAGGCAAACGTAGTGTAGTATGCCCTCCGGTTATATGGGGTGAATTGATTGGGAAATAATTGTACAATATTATGTATTGTTATGCGTTTTGTTATCTAAACGTGTCGTAGGTTAAAGGTAAATCGCCATGTCACATAATTATGTACCATGGAAATAGATGGAAATTAAAGTACTTAATTGTTTTCATACGTGATCTTGTATTTTGTGTTGTATGTCTTTCCGCAATAATTACTTGTCCTAAGGCTAGTTTTTGTCTCTATTTAAAAAACATCCACTAAGGTAACTAGTGACAAAATTCCTCAAGACTTATATCATTGTTCCACAAAATCGAACCAGTTTGCATGATGTCATTGCAACAACAAGCGGTTTTATGAAAATGAATTGTAATTAAAAACTTCGATGATGGCAAATATTTCAATTAATGTTTTGATTTATAGAAATGAGAAGCAATATTTCTTCATTAAAGAACCATAAAAGCAAACGATTGTTATTACTACACATGGAATTTAGTTTGATTCTACTTATTGGCTGATAGCCGCGAGGTCGGAGAGGGTCTTGGGTGTAATGTACGACTTATATTTTTTGTAAGTTGTTGAATAAAATATGTTTGTTGAAAAGAAGTGTATGTTTTGATTATAGGGTCTACCTTTACAACCTAACTAAAGACAATTATCTTATCACATATAGGTACTAAATTGCTTTAGCTGTACAAAAATCAGCATGTGAAATATTGAAATTGAAATAAAAAATACGTTGAGTACATATGTACCCTAGATCTTTCCAAATGACGATTAATAACATCAATCTAGAATAAACCTAGATATGGATATGGATATGCTAAAATGAGAGACAATAAGGTAATTGAACTTAAATATGTAGACCGACGGTTTCCTAACCATGATCCTGTTAATTTCCTGTAATGTAATCATACTTTCTTACTGGTTTTATTTTGGTAATAAATTGCGGTAATCAGGTGCTAATATCAAACACCTACATACCGCGCAATGGTATAACGAGTTATGGAATTCCAATAATTTGATCTGATTTGCTCATTACGGTGTAAGCATAAATGTCTCATTTACATCCAATCTCCATGAAATGAGTGATGAATAGCGTTGTGTAACGTATTTATCGCGAAATATACATGTTTTATATTTCGCGATAATGTTTTATATTCACATGCTCGTAAAGTATGTATGTTTAAGATAACTGATTATGTCTGACTTCCGCTCTGGAAATACCTCAATAAATATAAATTTACTTCAATAAATAGAGAATTAAGTACTTACACTCACAAATAAAAGAAAAGACGGAGCGGAATGAACATGTATTTTTAATACTAGTTTTTGACAAAAAAAAATGTATATCTAAATAGCAGTATTCATCAACGTATCCTGGGAATATAAACTTAACTATAGGTACTTAGCTATCACCCATAATATAATTTTTCATTGAACCCAAGTGCTTAAACCATAGGATTCTGATAACAAACCTGCACAATGGATTAGAACAAGGCTGCAGTAACTAATAGTTACTTCAATAAGCACGGGTTAGGCGAGCGTGGGAGCCGGGTTGTACCTACGTACCTACAGACAGACTGACAAGTGTAGTTTATTAGTGGATGCCAAGGGCGCGCCGGTAGCGGGCGGTGCGAAATATTGCTATGACACCTGTTAACTTAAAGTAATGAAGAGTAAATTAATAATAAATTCTAGTAGACTCATTTGTATAAGAAATATGTTTTCCATCCCTAAAGCGTTAACTTTTAGGATCGAAAACATAATTATTTTAGTAAGACATCAAACAAATAAATTCATATTTTTAACCGACTTCAAAAAAAGGAGGAGGTTCTCAATTCGTCGGGATCTTTTTTTTTAATATTTTTTATGTATGTTCACCGATTACTTCGCCGTTTATGGACCGATTTTGAAAATTCTTTTTTGTTGTATTGTGTTGAGATTCCTGGTGGTCCCATTTTTTTTCAGAATTTTATCTCACCCCCTAGGGTGGGTAAAGGGGTAAAAACAGGGTATTAATTTCCATTTTGGGCACCTATTAACCGATTCTAATGAAATTTAGAACGTAAATATAGTTCTTATAACAAAAAAAACATGATGGTGACCTGGAGCTGATCTGATGATGGAAACGGAAGGCAGTTAAAGGAACTCCTCCTTGCATCTTACTTTTGATTGAATATTATTGAAAATTAACTAAAAACAATAAAATAAAATAATAATTTAGAAAATAAAAAACCGACTTCAAAAACCACTAAAATGTAAGAAATAATTTACACACAATTTTTTTTGGTTTTTTGAAGTCGGTTTTTTATTTTTTTAAATTATATGAGTATACTTTTAGGGTCTTACTACAAAATTGGTAGGCATACCTACTAAGCCGAATAGGGGTGACTCAAGGGGTCATTCTGAACACACCCATATATAGCTACACCTGCATTTATGTAGGTACCTACTGTTTTGTTTTGACGCTTCCAGCTCAGTGCCACCATTTGGGATGTTCATGAACCGTATAAAATCGGGCGTGTTATTGTGGGAAACAATGGGACCTACAAATTAAGTGACGGATTCAGTAATTCGCTAAACAATAGTTGTTAACTGAGGCCTGAAGGCCGAGTGTCGCAACATGCGTGGCGTGTGCACAATGTTCCGAGAACACGGAAAATGTATCTACATTAGACACGGGTACGATACAGTGGGGTTATTTTAGCAAGTCCATAAACGAACGAACGTTACCCTTTGAGGCATTGAGGTATGTTAAAGGCAACGAGATGGAGTAGTGGTTAGCGCAGCGTAGCAGCTTGGTTTTTTGTAAGCTAGAGTGACCCATCTATATATAATATTTCTATATATACTATTATTATCATGGTAGAAGCGTAGCAGTCTCAATAATTCTAATTAAAATGCAGCCGATACTGAGAAGAGCTTTTTTTAATGAATGACTTAGGTTTGCTGAAATCGGCTAGTATAACTTAGTTTACTTAACCTGTGGAGGAGGTGGCAGAGTGTAATGGCGCACCTTAAAGCTTAGTCTAGCCATGGATTAAGTATTAAATGACTCATGATACGTTAATAGGTAGCTACATGAAAATTTATCCGTAGTAAGCAACTCTTTCCCACGTTGAATAAAACGAAAATGCATAACCAAACATATGCTGCATCAGGAAATCGTCAAGCCAGGTGACGACACCTACTACAACCTTATTCATGGTTAGACAGATGAAGATGGAATACCAATGTCGTACTCATCAGATTTCCCGCCTTCATCCTTAGCATGGAACCTTCTACGTGGGAGGGGAACTAAAGACCTACGCGGAAACCAACACACTAAGTCCAATTGCAAATTAATGAAGATATCTAGATTCGCATGCCTGCCTTGTGTCGCTTTGCATTTGTAAGCATCTTCACAATGAAGCGAAATAATTAGCTTTGCCAACTTGTGGTGTCATGGAGAACAACTACACGGATATATATATACTAATGTATCTTTACAATACGCATGACCAATTTTACCAAATAATAGGGTATTAGCATCCCGATTATTATACATTTTGAAGCTGCTACAAACGTGCCCCAAATCATCCGTAAATTGACCAAAACAGGCGTGCAGGTTGGTGGCCAAAGGAGGTTGAAGGTGTTTTGAAAACAAAAGCGTTATGGTGGCCTAGTCCCCCATACAAGGGCCTTCCAAGCATTTAATGGTATTTTCTATGGCTATGTACCTATGAGGTATGAGTTGTAAACACGGCAAGCGTGAATAATCCTCACTCGTGAATTGATTTTCAATTGGGCGACCACTTATGAAAGACGTCATTCGAACCAAGACAATGAGACTAGCCGTTCTATAAATAGGTCATGTAATTATTAATGTGGAATGTTAATATCTGTCTACATTAGGGTGGTTACTGACCAAATACTGTGAAGATTTGACTGAGACAAAGTTCAAAGAAGATCCGTTTTTTTTGATACAGATATATGTAGTAACAGATTACAGATCTGTGTAGAGAGGTAGACAAATTATTGACAATATATGAACCATATCTACATTTACTTTTATAATTATGTATATATCCTGCGGAGATACCCAGTAGCACTCGCAATAATAATAATTACGTAATGTAAACAGGTTATTGCATAAATTACGTAAGATAAACAACCACTTTTAGATACTGTAACCATAAACGGCGGCGGTGGTTGTGGCTTTATAAGTGACGAGAGGAACAGCCGCGGTGGATCAACTCAGGGAACGTCTTTATCATAATACCTCTACATAAGAAGTATTAAAATAAGCTTACAACAGCTGATGAGTTTGTATGTGTAAGCAAATGATGATGATTTTTTCAGGAATATGGAATACAGAAATTATCATGATTTCAAATTTATGGAACCGTTTGTAGACACTTTCGATGTCTTCATTATTGCTGTACCTAAAAATATTGAGTCAAAGTAACAAAAGCCAGGATGGGGTTCAAAACTATTTGGTAAATGAAATAGTTGATCAGTTGTTTATACAACGCTTCAGAAATACCTACCATGATTTTTATTTCAGTTGCAGAAGTTGTTGGAAAAAGAAAAGTTTACAGTTTGAATTTGGTTTGAATTTAGTATGACATAATATTATTATGATCTATGGAAACTGTCTTCGCCCCCTTCGCCCCGTGTTCTAGCTGTCGTGTGTGTTGCACAAAATAAATATTATTATTTATCAGAAATCTCAAGTCTTGTAGGAATTGCAAGTACAATTCCTACAAAACCTCAACAGAAGTTATTTAAATGCTAAAAATCTCTAAGAAATAATAGAACTTATTAAATAGTAGTAAGTAGATACTTTTTAACTTGATGAAGGTATATAGCATTTTCATTAGCTCATGGTACAAGGTACATGGGAAGCGGTAATTCAAAATACACGCCTCTTTGTGTTCGGAAATTAAAAAAGATAAAAAAATCGCATTCAAAAGTCTGACAATCCACATAATGGGCAGTGACCTTACAATTATTTCTATGTGACTGTTGATTAACAATCAACTGGGTATTCATTAATACAAAGTTTACATGTGTTATGGGAATTGGCAAAACCAACGAGGTGTTTTTATGAGGAAGGATGAAAATGATGAATTACCTAGAAACTTGTGGCAAAAAGTTATGTTTAACAACGTAATAGCTTATTTTGCCGTAAACAAATATGCAAAAATAATCTCCTGACGTGTATCTTAAAACAATAATATGTATATCTAAGTATAAACCAACAGTATATTTGTATAGAGATTAGGTACCTACCTAGTTATTTTTAGCTTTAGAAGCTTCCAGGACGTAGTAGGCAAGGCGGATATGATGATAATACATAAAAATATAGTTAGATATTCAAAATAACGTATGGTATCTATTCATTTTGATCATCCAGAATTTTATTGCACAGGTCATCTTTATAATTCTAGTTGCAGGATCTACCGTGGCTTGAGGCGCGGTATCATTACGGTTATGAGGCGACTTGCATAGAAAATTACATCTAATTAATTAATGCCCTTTTGTGATCTCATTAAGGATTCTGGTTTAAGAGATTACGAAATAATACAGGTAACTATAGCAATTACCTTTTTGATGATATATATAAATTGGCCTGCCAATATTGAAGCATTATCAGTCAGCTGTCTCAGCAGTACAGAGCATCTTCAGTTCTTCCATCAACCTCCACTACCAAATTCAACATGAAATTCGTGAGTTTTCTTTTACATACTCGTAGTATTAGCCAAGCATATACTTCACATCTCAATAATAGCATTCTCCAATTCGAAAAACCCAACAGCACCACATTGATCTTTTAAAATCCTTCAAAGTAGCAATCACAGATTTCTCAAACCCAACAGCCATTCTCAACATCAACCTCATAAAATCCTCAATTCCAGGTAATCGTAGCCGTGTGCCTAGTAGCAGCAGCGTGCGCCGCGCCCGCCGGCCCGGCCGAGACCGCCGCGCGCCGCGCCCTGCCCGCCCTGCAGCACGAGGAGATCCACGACGCCTTCGGCCAGTACGCCCTGCGCTACGTCACGGCTGAGGGCACCATCGTCTCCGAGCGTGGCCGCCTGGTGCCCACCGCTGAGGGATCCCACGTCCTGGTCTACGACGGAGAGACCACACAGATCGGAGCTGATGGAAAGGTCTACGTGACTAAGTACACCGCCGGTCTGGACGGCTTCAAGGTCGAGGGCGACCATCTGCCCAAGGCCCCCGAGGTGCCCGTCGTTGTTTAAGCGTGATGAGAGTTATGAATGATCTTGTAAATACAATTTTGTAGCAAATTAATTTTTGGTATTTTCTTTAATTCTACATCACATTAAGTGTTATAAAACTAAATAGTTTATAGCCGTTTACAGACATTGATCAAACAAGAATGTTTTGTGACTCTGAATTCTAAGCTGCTAAAAAATGTATAATTTTATAGCTTCCTTGAAAAGCTTAATTAAACACCCATCATATAGGTATCCTAAAGCTGACTAATTGTTTTATTAGCATGCTGGAGCACAGACCGCAATAAAAACATTTATGTCTCGGAGGAGGTTATTTTCTCAGAATGTCTCAAGTTTAGGTGTAAGCGATGTCGATGACGCGATAGTCGTGATTCACTGCACACCACTTAGATTACCATAAATAGTCACGAATTAGCTCAGCTCGGGGTTCCGCCATGTTGCCCTGTTTGGACAGAATGTTCAATTTAACTTGTCCCTATAAAAGTCTAAAAAAGCTAGACTATTCTCTGTCCATTATATTATTGGTTTTTTGACATTAGAAATCCCATACATATTTGATGACTAAACAAAGGAAAACCAACTTTATAAATAAAAAAGATCTTCGTCTTCAACAAAGAAACTCTTTCTAAACAAGTATCGAAAATTATTATTTTATATTGCCATGTATACACGTATTTATTTATTTTATTGCGTACTTTTATAAGCGTAACCACTATAAATAATAATTGATAAATTATGCCGGTGACAAAATTGCGTCTCTAGCACCAACATGCATTGCAGTGGAGTCTAAAGTAAACTTTTGCGAGTAGAATGTCCCAGTGGACACGTGTCAGTAACCAGAGTACATTAGAAGACTCGGTCTGGCGCCGGACTAACACCCACTGTGTCGCATTGCGAATGTACTTGGAATTACCAGGCCTAATACAGGACAGGACCAAGATGCCTATTCTGCATGGGCACAAAGCAATTACGAACGAGATACAGTGAGGAATCTGATTCTAAACCCAGATACATTTTCTGAAACTTCCTTGACACTAGTGGGTTTAAAGAGGAGCTATACAAGTATACATATAAGTATTTATTTTAGCCATGAAGGCCCATGGAAATATACAACTTTTTAGCGGAAGCTATTCAATTTTACACCTATGCAGTTAGAAACACAACGATGTACTTATTTGACCATCGTTGTCTTTGATTACGGGTTGTTAAAGTGACGCTGGCACTTTGACAGCCAACGAGCCAACGTGTTGGTCGCAGTAAGAGGTTTAGCTAATGTACCTTACCTTTTGGTGTTTGCAGTATCAGTGGGTGGATGTAGGCAGCGCTAAATGCTGAACAGTTACTTGAATCTAAATTCACTAGGACTTGTAGACTTGCACCATACACATAGTACAGGTTATAGCTAAATAAGATATAGGTAACAGATAAATACTTAACTCAGATCTATTCAAATATTATGCACAATGTGTTTCGCATGAATTAATAGTTAAGGTCGTGATGTAAAGTACTAGGTAGTCTAACATTATACCTACTATGTATTATTTAATAGTGTTAAGTTTTGAAAAAAAAGCAAAGCATTTCGGAAATCATTACAAAACAGTTAAATCGACGTTAAGCTGCTGAATAATAAAAATGATTGATAGCTAAAAGATTTCTAGTAAAATATTTCAATAAGCTTCTAAGTTCTATTTGAAAATATTCATTGAAGCAAAAAAATCTCATACTTCCGCGTGGCCAACCAATTCAACGTCCACCTTATCATTTATTCAAATTCGCATATCGCAATTAACAATTAAAATATCAGTTGCCAGAATAATTACTGTGACAGAGTGGTATGTGGAATGAGATCAGCGGCAGCGCTCGCAACTATTCGTGTGGGAGACATTCGTACTCGTTTACATTCATTTCCATTGACTTTGAATTTCGTGACAGTTAAACTGTAACAAGAGCGGGTTATTTGTGTTTTTGTAAGGACTGGATTGTGTGTTTATGCGTTTTCTGCCACGTGGGAGGGACGCCTACGAGACAAGTGCGGCAAATCCGCATTGCGCTGTATGTATTAGTTTCCTTCATTACAGTTTGGCTTTAGGAAATTATTCACATTTATGTTAGATTGAAACGTAGCCCTTATTTCGACGCATGGTTGCAAACATAATTAATAAAAAATATTAAAGATAAATTAATAATTAGGTACCTACTTATGCTTGTTGACATTCAAACGACTAATTAAATGATCATTGAACTTCACACCTCCACACAAGTGTCTGTACTAGTTTTGAAACAAAAGCCGGTCGTCGCGTATTCACCACTGGTTACGTACGTTATTGCGCTGACTACAGTATATCGGAGATTTGAGGAACCAGGTTACTAGGTTTTAGTTTTTGTAAGATAAACCTAATATTCAACTACTTTATATGACAGGGTGACCGTGAAAGTATAGAACGAAAGAAAGGGGCTCTTTCTGAAAAAATAGATGTTTTTTTACTAAAAGTTACATAGATAGATATAGGTACTTAGATACAATGAAGAAGTACCTACTAAGGCGGATAGCAGGCCAGATTACGTGTTCCTAGATGTAACCGAAGTGATAATTTGCGAATGCTCCACAAACCTGATGCTTATGTATTGGATACCGTTAGCGCTTGTGGAATGCATTTCAATGGCTCTGGTTTCCTATTAGCGAAGCCATGCAGATTTCCGATTGTGCAATTCTATCAAGATTTTCTATCTCTTCACTTGACATCGCAAAAAAGGTGTGAAATCATATCACGTCACTTTAGTAAGCAAGTTTAAATATTAAAAAGTTGTTATTAATTAGACGAATATGGCTGGAGATGTTGGTCTAAAATATTCCTAAACAGACCTCGAACTAATAGTGTAAATAAATATTTAGGTTTTTTTTACCCTAAAATTTACGGCCAAGCCGGATAATGTATGAATGTTTAAGTACTTACATCCAAAGTTCCGTCCAGAAGATCTAAAAAAGGTCATGTGCTTATTGTGTAGGCAATTAGAAAAGTGAATACCCTTTACACATTAGGAGTATTAGGACAGAGGTTCCAAAGTAGAAACTGTTAGAAAGTTTTGCATTGAACTTCAAAGAAGGTTCACAGAGGCTTGGAAAAAAACCCATTAGACATGTTTTCCCTATTAAGGTTGCGACTAGTTACATACGTTTGACTTATATGGTTATAGCTCTTAAACGTATTTTTTCCTACTCAATAGCTGGAAATTCTAAAACGAATCTTGATTTCCTACTTGATTTCTGGAATTGAAAGCATTCAACTGACTATTTATAGATATATTTTATATTTATATTTTTGGCCTAGTGTGTTATTTAGTACACTATACAATACACTATTCTGAAAAAAATATCGTATGTAAAGTTTATTCAAGTTTATTCATTTGATTTTAACATAGTTTCAGAGTTCCTGTTCACATAACATAATGTTAATTTAATTACCATTTAAGAAAAACTGGACTTAAAAGTAATGTTTCCGCAAAAAGTAGACGTTCATTAGTAAGTTAATTAATCAGACGTCAACGTTCGTTCAATTTCCGAAAACTTTAGATAATTACTTGTTCTTTTTGACTATTAAAGCTATGTTTTATCTAATTAATGGCTGTTTTTATCATAAAATGATTGAATAAGATGAGCTTTAGTCATAATAATTTGACTGCTTACATAACTCAACATAACTAAATTATTAGGTAATTTAAAAAAAAATATAATGTTCTCAAATTTTAAAATAGTACATACGTATATGCATACATTATGCTCACGGCTGTAATCCCCGAAGGGGTAGTTAGAGGCTGTAATCCCCGAAGGGGTAGTTAGAGGCTGTTATCCCCGAAGGGGTAATTAGAGGTGCTTTTCGCTGTACATTTGTACTCACTTGATAGGTTGCGACCTTGTGGGCCGTATCGTATACACGTATAATATTGTATTAAAATAGAGTTTAACTACATACCAACATTAAGTAATGGATAAATAATAATCAAGTATACATATTTGTGACTGTGTAAATAATTCAATCCGGCTTTTTGTAACAGTAAATTTATGCAAATACCTAACTAAAATCATATCACTTATTAAGCTTCTAACACACAACACTTCAGAAACCTAATTATCTCCGGCCTGCAAAAGCGTAACAAAAGCGATGACAACAAAAGTGGCAGCAACAAAGAAACTATAGAAAATAAAGATAGATGCAACTGCAGAGATTGCTGAGAGGTTACTCTATACTGATGAAGAACTTGTGAACGAAAGCTACTACTACGTACGTACTAGTGAGATAGAGTCGTGGCTCACGCAGAGTTCCGTCATATGGAGTGACCCCGTGATGCCTCATGGTGATAGATGCCAGTGCGGAGATTGCTGCAACTGCGCTGGTAATGAAACCTGGAAGTGCGTCGGGTTCACTGCCACTCGTAGGGCTGCCAAGTGAATCCAAAATACCATAAATACGAGTGTTTCTGAGAATGTTTGTTTCCACATCAATAAAGGCGTGGATCTATAACTATCCTTGTTATTCTTTCAGGTACATAAGATCAATAAGGTTTTTATTCCAGAAATCTCACGGGAAAACCTTTCAAAGTAAAAAATATTGCGGGAAAAGCTTTGAAGGAAATAATGAAAAATATTGCCATCGGTTGAAGAATTTATGCTTTTCCCAAGGAGCACACTATTTGACTATAGACGAGACGAGATAGAAAGCAATGATATTTTTAATTTATAACCTTTTTAGTAGCCCTACATGTAGTAATATTAATCGCTAGGTATATCGCAATGAAAGTGATTCGCTACATTGTGCTCACACGGGACGAAAGTTCTGACATAACCTTTGTACTAAAAGGCTAAATTAACTAGACCTCTCGTGACTATGGGAAACGATATAACAAAGGTTTCATCTTGAATTGTAAAGCTTCACAAGTTCAGTATTACTTTACGAGTAATTACATTTATGCAATCCATCTCCCTTGATGGTTTTAATCTGAGATTTCACTTGGTTTAAGCTCTCTTGGGCATTGTTTTAAATTGTACCTACATAGAATTAGCCTCTTTATGGGGTATTTGGTGTGTTGTTATAATTGTATTACAGCATTAATTGACTGTCTGGGAGCAATGAAATACGTAACTCCATTGGCTAAGTACTTATAGTTAATTGCTTTTTAGAGTAAATATTATAAACAAAAACTTTTAGTAACATGTTTTCTTAACGAGCTTTTAGGTAGGTACATACTGGATGTACGTAAATATAGATAACAGCTACGATGGGTTTGAAAACGCAGAGCAGGGGGCAATTTTTTCATTTTTCACTTACTGTCGAGTTAGCGAAAATTCCTTACAGACGACATAAATCTAAATATTGTAGGTATGTATCTCGAGATATGTCGTGAGTAGAGATGATGTTGAGGGAGCAAAAACCTTGGGTTTTTCGGTTCCTAAAGTTGTCATAAGTTATTTTGCCTATTATATGCCATATTATCCTAACTAATATTATAAATGCGAAAGTAACTGTGTCTGTCTGTCTTTCTGTTACTCTTTCACGCCAAAACTACTGAACGGATTTGAATGAAATTTGGTATACATATAGTCTAGACCCAGGGAAAGAACATAGGCAACTTTTTATCCCCGAATTCCCACGGGAAAACTTTTTAATGCGAAGCGAAGCGCGCGGGAACAGCTAGTATTATACAGGGTGGCCCAAAGAGTGACGTCCAAAGGAAAATGTTTGATTCCTTAGGTCAAGGGGTAGCCAAATCACCCCCATGTATGTTCAGCAATTTTTAGTAGTTTAGGAGTTATGATTTTTTTTCCAATTTTTCTACGAAAATCGACCTCAGTGGATTAATTATGTTTTATTATTTTTTGTATAACTTTTTTAAAGCATTTTTTATTTTTGTGTCATCCTCTTAAGTTGTTCTTTTAACCATAAAAGTTTCAGCTTCCTAGCTGTAATGTAAGTTAGTAATTTTTTTATCGAAAGTTCGAATTATATCATCGAGCAAGACCCAAGTAACATTTTTGGTTTTAGAAAGGTTTTGAAAAGGTTCTAGAACCTTTGTATGGAAATCAACTCGTGAGACTTAGAAGGCTCGATAACCTTATATTAACCTTATATTAACCTCCTGAGTGCAAAAAGGGCCCACGTTTTAGAACCTTTCTGAGAGCTACAGCAAAACCTATAGCTCAAACCCAGAACCTTTTGAACTAATAACACAGAACCTAAATAAAACCTTCACAACCTCAATTTAACGTTAACATAACCTTGGAAGACAGCTTTTAAGTTCTAAATTAGTCCTGGATGTAACTCTACTATAACTTGTAACACATTTGATGGATATTTGTAATGCCTTTCCAATACTCTCGGGTTTTAAAATGTTTCTGTGTAAGATTTTATAATAATTATAATAAATGGCGCCATTACCTGACACTTTCCAAGACTCAAAATGGCTAACTTGTAAGTGTTGTATTAATAAAAAATATAGTAAGTAGTTAGGCTGAAGTCAGGAAATATGAAAACCTTGTGCGACTAGCACTTTATTGTGATACTTTCGGATAATAGTTCTGTATAAGTGACGGGCCTTTTGTAAATAATAAATTTGAAGATATTTTAATTTAAAAAAATAGATAATATTTTATGTTTGGTGTAAAGTTATATTAGAAATAAAAGTACTGTCTATATAAAAAACATATATTTGGAATAGTATAGCAAACGCTGCTGAATTTTCCCCTAATTAATTAAAATGTATCTTTTTGCCGAGTATTTTTTTTTATTTCAGTGAAAAAATATGGCGGCCGTTAGGAAATTACTAAAAAGCATTAAACATATTTTGAGGATGCCTCTAAAGCTTTAAAATATTCTTGAATGACTTAAATCATGCCTTTAGCTTATAGCCAGTGCTTAATGATTTTGGTTTTCACCAAGTAGTCCTAATTTGTTTGCCTAGACAACTCTCATCAACCTAAAGGTTTCAGATAGGTTTTTAAAAATACTTATAAGTGATTTCAATATTCCATAACTTTATGGTTGTATCAACGTTAAAAATTTAACCTTAAGCTCTCACTTTAGCATAATGCTAGCTTTTCTAGAACTTTTTCAGGAGTCTACGACAACTACAAGATCCTAGAACTATATGCTCTTGAAATACATGTTAAAATAACGTTAATATAAACTCTTATCAGCAGCTCCAAGGTTGTATTAGTAAACAATTAGTTTTAGGACTTAGTAATCATTCTCAAGTACTCAATATGACCAGATAGCAAAGCATTAACCTTTTCACAACCCTTATAAAACCTAAAGGCATTTCTTACAACCTAAGCTCGAATGAAATGTTACTTGGGGACTGCTCTGAATTTTCTACTTGAAATTAAAAATGGAAAAAGATATTCTCATGGTCCCTTATTAATTTTAAAAACTTCGCAAGGTTCCATAATTACATAAAAATAAAAATAAACTATTGCTTAATAGGGTATTATTTGCAGAAAAAAGCCTTATACACAACCTACATCTACGCAAGAAAATTTCTTGCGTAGATGTAGGTTGTGTATTGCTATGGGAGGTCGCCATTTTGAAAATTTATTGTGAGTAAATGTGTAAAATAATTATTAGAGTTTATTTACTTATTATTAATAATAAAATTATCTCATAAATCTTACTACTCAGACTAAAACATTTTTCTAAGAATTTACATTCAAAAATGTAACTTAAATAAAAAAAAAGTAAATAATTTAATTTTTTCTTTAATTTGATACATTTTCTAACTTAATTAGTCCTTAGTAATGACATAACAGGAATATTTCAACTTTCTGAAACAATTTACTAATTAGGTAATTTCCACCCAGGTACCTTTGAAGGCTTTTTTCTGCAAATAATACCCTATGAAGCAATCGTTTATTTTTATTTTTATGTAATTTTGGAACCTTGCGGAGTTTTTAAAATTAATAAGGCACCATGAGAATATCTTTTTCCATTTTTAATTTCAAGTAGAAAATTCAGAGCAGTCTAGCTCGATGATATAATTCGAACTTTCGATAAAAAAATAACTAACTTACATTACAGCTAGGAAGCTGAAACTTTTATGGTTAAAAGAACAACTTAAGAGGATGACACAAAAATAAAAAATGCTTTAAAAAAGTTATACAAAAAATAATAAAACATAATTAATCCACTGAGGTCGATTTTCGTAGAAAAATTGGAAAAAAAATCATAACTCCTAAACTACTAAAAATTGCTGAACATACATGGGGGTGATTTGGCTACCCCTTGACCTAAGGAATCAAACATTTTCCTTTGGACGTCACTCTTTGGGCCACCCTGTATAATTTTCAGTCATTTTTAACCTCAGTTATGTTGTAAGCAATATAAAGCAGATTTAATAAAAAAAAAGTGCTCTTATTTATTTTGGACGAGTACGGAATTATTCATGAACCTTGCAGAATGCAGCCTTGTGTACTTAGATTTTGGGTCAGTAGTCAGTCACAAACTCACGTCCGGTTAGCAGTTGCTAACTTATTCTTGCACGCTCGATCTAGGTTTTGTCAACAAGTCGAGATTATGTCTAGACATCATTATCAAACTTCACTCTCTACATAATCATACGTATCAAAATCAACATAAATTAAGTAAATAAAATTTTAAAAGCTAGAATATTACATTTTTTTAAATAAAACTACAGTAACGTAGTACTTAATGGTAACTTATATTATGTATTTCTAACTACGAACTATTTTGGAATACAAATATTAACATAGACATATTATGCATGTCTCGGGCACAATATTTAGGGAATTCGAACTTTTTACTTAATTTGGTGAATTAACAAACAAAATTGTCTCGTAACTCGTTACGTTGATAAGTGAAGCGCGCGCGCATCTACATACGTCGACAGCTCCAATCGGAAGTCCGAGCGGACTCCATTTTTATTGGACGTTACAGTGACGCAACGGGTTACACAACTGCGACAGTTTGACATGTTCCTAAATATGTGGCGCATGCGCACTTTCTACTCAGAGCTGACTGGATTAAAAACAATGTCGTCTATGACATGTCTAGTTACAGAGTCGCTCGACATCGGTATTTGTATGAGTATCGTTTCTGCATTCCACACCCGTAATTACAATGATGGATGTATTATATGTCTATAGTCGTACTATGACGATTATAAATCGAAAATAAATAATTGATGAGTTATTTGTTTCGGTAGTTATAAAAGCTTCCATATCATTGCGATTACATCATGTTACTGTTGTGGAATATTAAACCGCATGATTAAGTTAGTCATAGATAATTGAGTAAAATTAGTTTGTCGGTTAAGTATTTACGGACAATTTTATTGTATCAAATTATACGAAGCGGAGGTTTTCATTCCAGACAACAACTTTGTGAGGGGATTTATAAGGAGTACCAATCTTACAACACAAAGAAGTAACAAGAACAAGATTTAATTTGCAGATTTTTCTTGTTTGGTGTAATCGAGTTACCAAAACGGGCGCTGTAAGGGCGAGTCGGTAACTTTCACCCACGCCTAGTGATGGCTGCGTCCACTTTGTGTATGTTTACATTATACTCTTTTCGGCTGGTTTTATTATACCTACGTTTGCAATGGATTTTGTATTTTCCTCGAGTGTCTCTACTTCAGTTCCATACACGGCATATCGAAAACGTTCATTACCTGTATGGAACCAGTCCCATAAAAGTAAATAAAACTAGGTACTTGTATGGAAATGAAAAATACTTGTTTGGAACTGTTTCCAGAACTCCAGTTCCAAAGACAGCCGAAGCGATAATTTCAAAGGCGATAGTCCCATAACACCCATGATTTTACCAACCAGTCAAAAAACCGAAAGGCCGAAACTACAAAACACAACCACAACACTGCACGGGAAGGTCCAAGTCCATGTCGTCAAACGTCGCGACTTCCTTACGTAACGGCGTCGTGACCCGCGGGTCGTGGCTACAGGATCGAACCTTGTGGGAAACACCCGCGGTACAGACCTATCTCTTAGTTCAAAAGATTGTGAAGATAGTATTTAAGAAATGATAAGTTTGGCGAATGTTGTGAATTGTCTCAGTTTTGTGATACGAGACATTTGAATGAATTTTTTTTGGTAATTTATCTAATAAGAGAAATATACAAGTATATCCTTCATTCATACCTTCAGCAATTAAATCATTTAATACTTAAATAATTGTTTAAAACTTGTATATATTATGAAATGAGTTTTGTCTTAAAAAATATTTTTCGTTTATCTTTTGGTAGGTTCATGTTCTGACCTCCATTGACCACGACGTAATAAGTAGTTAGTTAGAATTTGTCTCATACTTTTTAGCACGCACCAAATGGGTTCATGATCACGATAATACATCTAATTGTAATATGACATTGAAATGCTTTTACACTTGTTCAGCCTTGTGCCTCATGTAACATGCAGAGCGAAAGAATGTAGTGGCCATTTTTCAAATCTATTTAGAGATAGGAGTACTTAGCAACTGTAAAAGTGAATCCTACATTAAATACCTAAATGGAAGATGTTAAATTATACCTATGTGCAGTGCAAATGTTGCATGTGGTAAGTAATAGATGTGCCTTCGTTAGTTATTGAATTACTAAACAAACCAAATAGTTATCAAACTATTGTTAACTAAACTTCAATGTTACAACTGAATAGGTGATATCTTATTTATACTTATTTAAATAATTGTCACAATGAAAATAACGCTGATGTTATTTCTCATCGATATTATTGAAATACGCCATTAACACAATTTCTGTCTATTAACTAGTGGGAAAGTATGTTAAGATTTGCATAAAGCTAAAAAAGCTAATTTTTACACTTTAGGAGTGGCAAATTAAAACCTAACCTGTATTTAATATCGAACGCCTGAGGATACATCAGTATTATAATATGTCCATCGATTCATTCTATTTTGTCATGCTGAAGCGCTTTTATGAAAAAGGTATTAAATTAGTTATTCCGACAAAAAGAGAAAAGGACACTCCCAGAAAATATGACTCACAACATTATTTAAAACTATTCATGACACCAAACACGCCATTAATTAGAATTAACATCCTATATGTTTATCTAGCACTAATGCTTTATTATCATATGCATTACATTGACCCGGAAAATACATGTATTAAATTTACTAGGATACCAGACACCCATAATAAAACAGTATCAGGCTAGGGCCAGACGTTTTAAAAGTGGGTGGATGCACAGTTGCCGATAAAATCTATAAATCATTTATGTGTTTGTCAGGTTACGAGATGTGACCTACTGGTGTTTCTTTCGAAAACGCATCGATTAGCCCAAAATCAAAACATGGTGGTTAACTTGAACGAGTTTTTTTTACTTCGTGTTGCAAAACTATGTGGTTTCGTCTGTCGCCTGGGGCCCGTTCCATATACGTAACATTTGTATATTTTTTTAGTAAAATAGTATCACGATATCACAAGATTTGATGGATGTCTTGAAAGGGTTTTTCGTAAAGCTTCCGAAGAGTATAGGTAGGTATACTATAAAAGTCATTCCGAATTCACACTGGTTTTCAGGGTTTCTCGTGGAAATTCCGGGACAAAACAGCCTAAAGATTATATAACATCCTATCTGTATGTCATATTTTACAGGTTTTTTTAAATTTTATTATAATAGGTCCCAAACTGCGGTTACAGTTAAAGTAAAGTTGCTAGTTTAAATAGTTGATAATAAACAGCATTAATTGTACTCGCTCACGTGCCGAAAGTATTTGGTAATGTTCCGTCATATTATGATTATGTATGGATCGATTACGTTTATATGCAGTGGTTAGGTGTTGTGCAGTGTTATTAAAATCCTTCTGTATATTATGTGTTTTAATTGATTTATAGATAATTTACTTTTCGATTCGCGGATTTAGTGACTTATGCACGATGTTTGATATTTTTCATAGAAGAGTGCTTGTTTTGTACTCGATCATAATTAGTAAATTCAAATCAATAAGTAGCAATCTTCATGGCACTGAGTTTGAATTGAAATTAGCCTACACTTACAGTATCTAGTTACTGCGATGTGGGCGGAGATGGATCGCAGGTGTCATGCCAAGTTTGATCGCACGTGGGTAATTCAGGAACCTTGTCTGATTAAGCTATTGTCGGTAATCCTTGAGGGAAAATGTATTTTTTATCATACCGTATTACAGACATTAACTGATGTTTACCTTAGTAAATCGAAACCATACATGAATTATTAATTGTACACTTATGTACCTACCTGTCATGGAACATATTACACCATGCCGTATATACTATAGGCCATATTAAATCTAGATTTAATGTTAAATCTCGATTTAAGCCATACATTTATATAGATTGACGTTTCTTAAATCGCGATTTCACAATAAATCTAGATTTAATATGTTTGTGCATGTCGTCCTAAGAGATTAGTAAAGGCACGAGTCACAATAAACTTAATAGAAGATAGAGCAGGTGCCATACATTAATATTCCGTTGATTTGGACAGAGATAGACTGGCTGGTAACATGACAATAGGAAAAGCACGCAGGATCGTGACTTGCGCGCACAATGCAAGTCACTCTTAGATGCGCTTGCCTTAGACCTTCATGTATTTTGCGTGTCACTAATAATACACAAGTATATTATGTACAAGGGAACTCGCTAAGCGTAACACTTCATAATTTGTGCCGTGGTTCAATTATGATTTGTTAAAGTGCATTTTAAAGAGTGATTTTTGAATTTTAGATGTCCACTGTATAAATAATAATTCTATTGCTGTTATATGTCATTTTGTGTGTGTAAGATACTCATAATAAAATATTCAAGAAATTGATAACTATCCTTACATGCTATGTAAAAAGATATATGATACATAATTTATTTTTTACAACTACTAATTACACTGTAATTAGGAGTTTACAGTTTATTTCATACAAAAGACATCAACGCGCGTCAAAGTTCTTTGATATCTGACCCCTGTTTGATGAGTTTACTCACTAATCATGTATTTAGTTATTCAGAAATCCCATCAATTACTAAAAAAATCTAAAATAATAATTACCTAACTATAACAACCAATACATAAATATTTTGTTATTGAATTATTTTGCACAGTGCCGCCCGCCCCGTTGCGCCAAAAAGTAAAAGTTGATCGATATCGGCTTCGCTTCGGTGAATTTCGGTAACAATCGGGAGTTGTCGGCTTACGCTTGGCCTTGACCGACATCCGCGGTCATCGGTACCGATCGCCGGAGGGTCACTCACTAAGTTTCAAGTGCATGCTTTTTTGCGCTCCCGCGACTTTCAAGTGAAAAAATTAATGATTTGATCGCAGTTCATGAGCGGTGGTAGCTCAGTCGGGTAAGCGCCCGCTTCTCACGCAAGAGATGCGGGTTCGAATCCCGGCGCTGACATGTACCAATGAGTTCTTTTCTGAATTTAAGTACAATGTATACCATCGCTATTACGGTGAAGGAAAACATCGTGAGGAAACCTGCATATCTAGATTTCGCACATCTAGATATGTGAACCCACCAACCTGCAGTGGACCAGCGTGGTGGGAAATGGTCCAAGCTTAGGAAGGCAGTTTAGACCTTGGGGATATGCACAAAGGTTCCATTCGAGAGAGCCAGGTGCAGGTACTGACACCCCCACAGAGAATAGAATAGAATAGAATAGATCGCAGTTCGTTGCGTTACGGGTTACAGGTCATTAGGTACACAGTGGAATTTAAAAGCAATAAATTTAACATTTATATAGCCAGAGGTCAATGTGTAAAATTTACTTATTTTAAAGAGGATACGAAAATTATAACAAATTTTGTTGAGATAAAGATAGCTAATGGTTATCATTATACATTTTCGAATGGTACATAAATAATGTGTACCATATCCTTTTATGTGTGACAAAAAACACTATACACAAACAAAATTGTAATCTAATAATTTATAAGTTACTTAGTAGAAGATGTATTGGAAACTCTTGTGCATATTTTAAATTACATTATGCCTTCGTTAAAACGTCCCCGCATCAAACATTGTTATCTGTGATCAAAGCCGTAGATACTATTGACTGATATTTGTAGCAATCGCATTATGCCAGCACGCAATATTGCCACAGATCGCAGGTAATATTGTGGAAACGGCTGGACTCTACCTTAAAGCTTAAAATCGCCTGAAGTATAATTATTATTATTTCGTTTATTTTCCAAAAACATATTGTAATAGGTACATAAGTTTACAACAAAAATCTGCCGCTTAAACGGTTTATTTGTGTGGCAAGTGCAGTCAGAAGATGTGCATTAAACAATTTTTGTTGGCTATAGTTATAAAATTTCCCCAGTGTTCACAAAAAAGTTGTAATAGTAGTAAGTAGTATACATAGGTTGAATACCCATACTGGCCCGCATGGTGGAGTAGGAGTAGTACCCTTCCTTCATTAGAAAGAGACCTGTCCCCAAGCAGTAAGGACGTGATGAGTTGTGATGATGATGATGATGAAATAAAATAAAACATGGCACAAGTTCTGGTTTTAGTCTGTTGAAACTGAACAGAAAGCATAATGATTTATTGACATCATCCGGTTGATTAGTTAGACAGCAATGTTTTAATGTTATATAATTTGAACCATAAATGGAGTAAGGAAAACTTGGAACGACGTGAGATGTGTGTAATTAGGCGGTTTGATGTAATCAAAGCTTATAAAGCGTTTAACATACCTTTTGTATAATGTAAATGAAAAATATTTCACGGGAGTACATAACTTCACACATCCTGTATTTCTTCTATGTTATTTCTGTTTTTAGCAGCATTTCAATTTCACCTTCTTAACATTTCATGTCTTCAATTCAAGGAGCCTTTTTTGTTCAAACATTTCACACCGAGCATAAATTCTCCTTGGAATTTACTTTTTTCCTCTACTAATTAAAGTACTTTTTCATATTTCAGAAGAAAAAACAAATGGCAAGTGCTTGAACAACTAACTAGGAACCAGAATATTAGTGTAATAAATTTCATAGACTCAATCGCACTTTAAGATTCGATAGTTTCTAGCCTGTCGAAATCACTTGGTTTGGCAACTAGGCTACAGATGTATTAGCAAGTACTTGACTATCGGTATAATATGAGATACGAGTTTCTAGCAAAATTAGTGGGTGTATCCTAATGGTCAATTCCTACGCTGGTCCAGTACAATCGTATCAGAGTAACGATACTTTATAGTGAAGAGCTAAGAACCACTTGCACAAACATATTATTAAATCGAGATTTAGTGTCAAATCTCGATTTAAGAAACGTCATCCATATAAATTTATGGCTTAAATCCACAGCTTTAAGATTTACTCTTATTTGGCAAAACAAGAAGTTTAGGAGAACTGCTGGGCTCGCCAAATTTCTATCCAGTTACATTAAAAGTACGTAGGTATTGCATTTTGATAACTCTGCAATATTTCACCTTACACTCAAGAAAATGTTTTTTTACGAATAAAACAAAAGATTTATATTCAAACTATCTGGAGCATTTTACTATCCTCGACGTCCATACTATACTAATAAGATACTGTTTTTCACAACATTGCTGGTTAGTCTATAGCCTTTCAGATACTAGGGCTGCCATTTTTCACCAACTCATGGTTATTGCAAGAAACTTTAGATATTTATTGTTTTAGTACTATTCATGAACAAAATATACAAATGCACAAGCAAAAAACTCATAACGTGCATTTCTACTTACCTGTTTTTTTTATGATTTTCTTTCTATTCGTACTCAAAATAGCTTCCAATTCAATAATACTGACGCTGTAAAATTATTATCATCATTACTATCAACGAGTCATCGAGTGCATCGTGTGGCAGCCCTGGGCAACTCTCAAGAGATTCGTGCATTACGAAAGGCACAAATCGGCCGGCCGCTTGCTCCACATTCGCTTTGTCTTACGATACCGGCCGGCACTGCCCTGCTTCAATATACACCAGCGACGCAATGTATGACATTTATGTACTTACTTAACTTCGTTACAGGCGGAATAATATTACTATTAAGCGGTCTTGCATGCATCCTATGCTTATCTGTGTCCTTTATTTTTACTATTTCATAACACCCTTACAAGTTTAAAGTAGGCCTCTTTTGTTCCGCTTAATGTGATACTTATGAGCACCCTGCTACGTCCTTTGTCATAAGATGGATGTGGTGACAAGTGGCCAAAAGATACCCAATAGATTCGTTTGAATTAAATCACTAACTACTGACATTATGCATGAATTAATTTATTTTAAGGTATAAAAAACAAGTTTCTTACGTCTAAAGCCTAAGCCCTATAAGGTCTAGCATCGTTTTTGCCAATCTCCCGGAGAGCCCACGCGTCACCCTGGCCTTCAGTACTTGTCGTCCTACGGACTTGGATTACGCTATTGTGAAACAATTTTGTGAGTCATGTGTTTTGGCCAAAATGTACACACGATGCTGTTCGCAACCGCTGGCTTTGCATCAAGGATTATGAGCTACAACTCTGTATCCGACGTTTAGACAGTCAAAGGAAATAAATCTTTATGTTCTTAGAATGGTGTTGTAACTTGTCTTAGAGCTCAATCTCAGTACGTAGATGCAAAAAAGTTATTCTCATAGAATATACAAAAAATATGCAACCCGAAATTGGTGCCAAAAATTAAAACATATTAAAAAAATTTAGATCTGCTTTTGAGACATCAATAATTATATTAATTACATTAGTTGTATACGTTGGAGTACATAATATTGCACTATATAATATTATTTTCCAATGACACGGCAGAATTGAATGTCCAACTTCCGAGCATACACCGCCGCGACCGTCGGCCAGGGGCGTATTTACCCTAGGGCTAAAAGGGCTACAGCCCGGGGCGGCAGGCGGCGAAGGGCGCCCCAGGGGCGGCCGGTAGGCCGCCCTTAGACTTTAGGTTGGAGGATTAAAAAAACACAGAACAATATTTTAGGACGTAAGCCTAGAACGGCCCAGAGCCATCTTTCCACAAATTGATTTCATGTTTTGAGAAATTTTATTAAAAGTACGAAATGTAGTCAAAAAAAAATCCGCCTCGATATTTTTTGGAGGAAATCTAAAGAAAAAAAAATGCCACACTCAGTCATCCTGCACAAGTTTATTTCTAAACGTTCTAAAATGAACTAGATATCCAGAAAAATCTTTTTTTTTTTCGGAAGTTAAATATCATCTTGCTCAGTGGATACCATTATCTATGCAAAGCTATCACCACAATGCGGCTGTGCCATTTCAAAAAACAGTAACAGCCAAGAGACAAAATTTTCAGGAGAGCCAAAAAACGTTTTTGTCCCTTCATTTCAATGCCCTGGTAAAACTATGAAACATATCTCAACGAATGTAAGCTTAAAAGAAGCGTCAGAACCAAGGCTTTACATACAATACATACATACATTTAATACAATTACATACATTTAAATATGACTAATATTGTTGCTGTAATGCACAAAAGAAAACACTAACTAGGTTTTAAATGGTTTTCTCACCCTAAAACCGCCCTCACTGATCATTTCATAACCTAGTAAGAGCCATTATTGTGTAATTTAAGACAAGTTAAGTATATTGAAATTGCAATAATTACGTTATAATTTATATGTTTTTTCATTTTTTATATGTTTGGGATCCTTCACATAATACCTATAAATTAAATTTTGCAGCACTTTTACACGACCGCACTATAAGTAATAGCTGAAATACCGGCATATTTTTAAGTTTGTTTTTTTTTGTTTTATCTATATTAACTAAATCGCCATATTAAGAAGGCATGTCTGACATGAATATTATTTATGGCTGCCTTAGAACTGCTGAATTAGACGATGTATAATGTATATTACAGAAAAATCTATGTTTTTATTTTTATATTGACGAAGCATGTTGTGGATTATTTATTGTTTGAATTTTTATATATATTTTTTTTTTGCATGATTGTATTTTGAAATTATCTTAATAAATAAAAATAAATTAGACAATATTTCCTAAATTTTGAGCTAAAATTAGTTTACTATGTTTGAGTTTTTTTTTGGTTTATGCAAAATAGGGCTAGTAGAAAGGTTCTGACGAGAAAGGTCTCTATGGCTTTTATAATGAAGACAAAATTTCCTTATGTTCTACTTTTAATTCAACTCGCTAGGTCTCATTGGTTCAAAGATACAGGTTCTGAAATATCTGATATTTTTTTTCGAAAAAAGTTTTTGTAATAATGTAAGTATGCCATTTGTGACTTCCTAAAATTAACGGGCGAAAATTTACCTTTGCTGACCATTTCAAAACCTAGTATGAGCCATTGACCATTTTAAAACACAGTAAGTCATTTCCACTTACTACGAGTATGTTTTAAAATGGTTGGTGGCTCTTACTATGTTTTAAAATGGTTTTCGTGGCATTTTTGATATCGCAGGGTGGAGTTACTAGGTTTTAAGAATTTTTATTTTCGTTTCTAAGCGGTTATTTGATATTCTGAAAATGCAGTTTTGTGCGCAATCGCTTAAAATAATGTATAAATCAAAGACCCGTTTTTTTTTAAAGTTGGCGCTTACTAGGTTTTGAAATGGCATAGCCGAATGTTCTTTTACATTGATGTAGGTCGGTAGGTACTCTACACTTCTTCTTTCGTGTCAGTGAACATGCGATTTTTTTAATTTGTCCAGACCAAAAAGAAGCAACTTTGATAGTAGCATTCTGGTTGGCCTGGAGTAAGTCTTCCCGAGTGGAGTGGTGGTGGTAGGGCACAGGGGACAGGAGAGTAAATGCTCTATAGTCTGGGGGGCGGTGCCAGTGCCACAGTCGCATAGGTTGGTACCAACGGTATAGCCCCACTTGCAAATATTGTCCTTGCAGCAGCATACCTCTGCTCGCAACCGATTTAGAGTCTTCCAAATGTGCCAGGGAAGACTGTTACCGGGAGCAAGTTTTTCCTCAAGAGGTAGGAAAGGATCATGGGGCTGCTTTTCCTCCCAGAGCCTTAGCCTTGCGTTTTGTGGGTTTTCATCCATTAAGGACACCTCACTATTTAGGAACGCTTTGCGGCTCTTTAGGCGGGAAGGTGTGGCAGTATGTGAGTTAAGTGGATGTCTGGAGTCGCATTCTTGTTTGGCTTTCTCAACAGAACATGCCACTTTTCGCCGTATGCTAGGGGGTGCTATCCCAGCCAGAGAGTAGATTTTGTAGAGCGGTGTCGGTTTGAGGCATCCCGTTACTATACGAACTGTGTCGTTAAGAGCAAAATCTACTTCTCTAGCATGCGCGGACCTTGCCCATATGGGGCAGGCAAATTCGGCAGCTGAGAACCAGTGCTAGGCTACTTGTTCGTAGAATTTGCGGAGAGGCGACTCAGCTGGTAGACGTAAGCGGTCGCAGAAGGTTGTTTCGGGAGCTGACTTTCTTCTTGGCAGTGGGTTTTGTACGTGAGGGATCTATCCAGGGTCACTCCGAGGTATTTTGGTAACGACCAGTGCTGGATTTTTAAAGTAAGAAAGCCGGCCTTTGTTCTTTTCTGAACCGGTGGAATAGTATACTTTTTTTGAAAAAAAATTGCCTCACTCAGTCGCCTTGCACAAATTTATTTCTAAACGTTCTGAAATGTACTCTATCCAGAAAATTCTATTTTTTTGTTCAAAAGATATCATTATTTATGCAAATCTATCACCACAATGTTCTTATACATATATTATGTAGGTCGGTAGGTACTAAACACTGCTCTTTTTGTTATCTTTCATTCCTTGATGGGGCGGAAAACTACAGGAGCCCAGGGCGCGCAATCTTTAAATACGCCCCTGCCGTCGGCGCCAGATATTAACCGCGATTTGTGCAAGTCGCTCTTGAGAAGTCATTGTTTGGTTTTTTCTCAACTCGAGCTCCACTTAATTGGGTTGAGTAGGCGCTAATATTTACTTCGACGCGAAGCTAAAGTGTTAAACGTTGTAGTTGCTTGTGTTAATGAAATGCAATTAATTTCATGAATAGTTTTATTTATTATATATAATACATATTGCAACAGCCTACATTGTAACAAAATCGGCGGTGGAAGACAAAGCCCAAGGTGTAAAAAATATGCTTCCTACGTATGTAGGTAGTAGGTAGGTATGTAGGTAATGAAGGTTTTATTTGAAGCACTATAATCTCAAACAACTGAAAACTGCAATGCCATTATTAGGTACCTATGTTCTGTTAAATTGTTTTTAAAGAGCATTATTTTTAATTTTGAGGCTTCATACCAGTTATCAAAGTAAACAAAATGTAATTCCAGTTTTATTGCTTCATTCGGTGTGAATGGTTATTCGTTATTGTTTTATCGACGATCAGTTCGCCGGTTCACTTTCACTCTCGAGATGCGAACAACAGCTGCTCACATCTCGCATCAGGCGCCGCCCTTCCTGACTTCCACTAAACCAGCTCTACGCATATTACATCATATCCTTCGTATAAAGTTATTCAAATAAGACTAAATACTTAATTACTAGACCTAAAAGTCTAGGTAAAGAAAGTCAATTTAGGTACTTGTAAATCTATTCAACATCAAAATAACCAGGCCTTTTCTTTTTCACAATGACTTTACAAACTTGCTGCCCTTGGCTGTATAAGCATCTGTATTTAGTACCTCCGGGCTCTTCTTTACGTCTGGCTCGGTCTAGAACTGGACCGATGAAACCGCACCAATTATCGATACAAGAGAACTTAAGCTGAACAATCCTGTCATCTGTCTTTAGCAGGACTTGGTCACTGACGGTTTTAGTCGTATAGTTCAGACCCTTTGTGTGAGGCACATAGGCGTTCAAATCGCATGTCACGTAATGCAAGTTATCTTCTTCACAGAGAAACTCATCTTGCGACAGAACGTTCTGATCACTTCTCCGAGCTCTTTCAGCCACGTCAATGAGTTCCGCGTAAGATCTTGCGTCTTTATTCTTTGTGCAAACGCGATAACTGTCCGAATAGACTAAACAATCGACTAAATAGAAAGACTTGTCCACTATGTTCTTAGATAGGAAAAGTAATTTATCGATGTTCTTCAAGTGATTGTATCTGATCGATTCACATTGGTAATCGACTGATTTTACAACGTAACATTGTTTGAGATCGAAGGTGGGCGCTACTATTTGTGTTAAGGAGTATAGTTTGAACTGCTGGCACCCCCGAGCGTTGGTGCAGTTGTAGAATAGGGCATTCTCGCGGGGAATGTAGACGTCATGCCAGGGGGTTCCTGGGTCTATGTCTATGTTCCGACGTGACACTAAAGGCTTAGTTTCACACTGTGGCTCTTGACCCTGTAATTAGATTTATGTTTACGTTTTTAGCTCGTTTATTTTGATTTTATATAGGTACTAAATCGTGATGAAAGATTTGTTCACATTAGTAGTCATATTAAGTGAAATTGACATGATTAAATAAGAGGTGCCTATCAAAAAGATAACCAGACATGTTTAAATACCTGATCAATTACGCACACTACTTCCCTATTGTAAACCTGAAAATGAAGAGTATTTTATGTAGTTGTGAAGTTTTAATGATCAATTGATCAGAATCATTAACTTATTATGTAATAACTAACCATATAAACTGTAAGCTTACCGAATAGACATTTGGAAGAATACAATAAAGGATGACTAAACAGTAAAAAGTGAAATTCATTTTGTTTGATAATACTTCACAGTTGCAACATGTTGAGTGGCCGACGGCGATGTCAGTAGTAGCAAGCAGATAGCTGCGTATGTAAGTTGTAAAAAATTTACTGCTCACCGGATCATTGAGAATAAATTAATTGCTAAATTGAAAATGATTGTTTCCGACGCCTACTTCGACGCCGAGTTAGATAAGTTTTAATAACGGATATTTCATTTGTGTTTTCTTTTGTTTTCTTACGTATGAAGAAGAAGAGACTTGACTTGGTTCATCCGAATTCTCTTAGTAGTATTATAAAGTATGTTTTATTGAATGCCAGAACTGAGTTACTCACCATTAGCAAGAGGAGGTCTTGTGTAAACATCTTTCATCACAGTGACGAGTAGCGTAGATCCTGAAAATAATGAATATAGCTATTACATTTCATATAATACAGTTATGTTAAATAGTCATTAATTACAGATAGAAATTATATATTTCACTCATGTTTATCGAGAGTATATGTATATCATAGCCACGATGTTATATTTATATGATGAGTAGACCTTTCACCACTTGTTTGCGGATTAATGTCGTTTCCAATAAAATTAGATTAAAGATTTAGCCCCAAAAAACTAAACCTAAACCATAATGTACTTATAGCTGCCAATAACCATAATCTATTTAAGCTTTAGTGCTCTTAGAGGTCCCATGAGTTAGGAAAGTTCTCACAGGTAGAGTCTGTTAGCAATGCTCTACATAGCAAGGTTACCGTGGGTGTTCGGCACTCGAGCTGTGGCATTGAACCAACTTGCTAATATACAAGTTACGTACTAGTTTAATGTGCTACTGGGTTATGAAAAATTAAGTAGATTCAATTTAGTTGTCAACAGATTGTAATTACTAATAATAAAATGTAAGATAGTGATCTAAAAATTTATTAATAAATGTTTTTTGAGTATTCAATAAGAAAACATGAACATAATATGCATTTAATTATTAATTGAGAGTGGCAATGGAATGAGTAAAGATACAGTTTTTACCGAGGTATATTCAGAAATTATATTCTCGGGTCTTGGATGTGCCCGTAAAATGGCAATAGGCTCGCCCCCTGTTACATTGGGACTAACATAACACTCTGGCGAAAAGTGGGTGCAGCAATGCACCTCTGCCTACCCCGCAAGGGAGTACATTAGTACAAGGCGTGAGTGCGTGTTTTTTTTTTTTATATTCAGAAATTACAGCTGTAAAAATAGTCGTACTATTTTTTAGACGTGCATGATATACATAATATATTGAAAAAAACTTCAACCTTTTTTACAGTGATCAGATTCCTATCTCACGTATTTAGATAAAAAAAACAATGGATCATCTCTAAACGAAATAAAGGAACTGTCTCCTTTTTCGGTATTCTCATAATCGCAATCCAATTTCCCGAAAACCAACGCTGCATACGTTTAACATTCAGAACACGGCAGCGACGGACAATCGTAATTAAATTCACTTTACTATGGTGAAGCTCATTTATAGAAAGTGTCGTATACAATAAGACATTGAACGATAGTGAAACTGTGTACGTTTTCTGCATACACTAAACACTTATATTGATGACAAGTAAACGTAATATGCGAGAATTTGATGGATTGGACCGCCTAAATTGTCCATACAGTGGTTATACCTCGTTTAGACTAAGATGATTCCTGTGTTCTTATTGAGACGTTTTGAGTTTGGCGGTTTTAGAGATCCCATAGTAAAGTTCTATAGATTTTATCTATCGACTTATTGTATGGGTCGTATCGAATGAAATGTAAAGAATTCACTCAGTTTTCGAAAAATTGTGAAATGTTACAAGAATCATCTCAGCTGATACGAGGTTTAGTAGGTAGGTGGTTTAATTATGAATAGTGTGATAGTGATGTCGATTCTGAAGGCAGAAATTCTAATTTTAACGCTGTCAAACTAAAAAATTTGCTAACATAAAGTGACATTTACGGAAACAATCATAGAGTCGAATTTTAAACAAAGAAATTAAGGTTTTGACAGCTCTAAATTTAGAATTTCTGCCTTCAGAATCGACATCAGTATTTGCTTTTTAGCTGTTGCACTAACTAGAGTTTCAAAATTGTACCTACCATAATTTGTAAAGATAGGAAACTACGCTTAGACAGGGAAAGGAAACGCGGTTCAGAAACCTAATACATGTTGCACTATAACTAGCAGCGGTTTTCTTCTACACCGCAAAGGATACATAAATCTGAAGTTGGTGTACAGATGCAGTTGACTACTTGCGTAATTTTTTAAAAGGTGTTTTTCGTTTCCATAGATTTGATCGACATAAAGTTTGCTACAAGATATAGTTTTAGGAAATAATACAAGAGCAACACATTTTTAAATTACATCTAAAATTAATGCATGTGTGCCAAATGTCAACCTAGGTATGTATACCTACCTGCATATTGTCATAGTCCATTGCAAAATATTGAAGAAGTTTTCAAGTGTAACGGTAACTAATTACACAATAGTGTGTTTAGATGCATTTACAATTTGTCACGTGGGCACGGTGTGTTAGCTTCTGTTGGGGCCTAATGTGCAAAAAGGTTACTTTACCTTTACAAAACACAACCGAAAGAAAGCTGTCATACAATGGGTACGTTTAATGCAGTAGGTTTTAACCTAGTACAGGGGCTGCAGCTTAAATTTATATCTATTTATTTATTTTATTTTATATTTATTAGAATTTAACAGCGATAACATTAGTGTAACAACAGCGATAACATTAGTGTGACAAGTACATATCAAATACATGGCCAATAATAGGATTCACTTAAATTAATTGTAGTATATTATATCTAGGTTGGATATAAAACTGTTCTTAAATCTATCTGTCTATTTTCATTTTCATAGTCATGGAGCGCTCCGATAGATTTTCGTTAGCTAGAGTGACCCCGAACCGGTCCGTTCTCTAGCCACAGTTTGTTTATGATGTCCGGTGACTAAGTAGTAGCTTTGTCCCGAGAGCTTTGCAAAGTCTTAAAAGGCTTTTTCGTGGGAATTTCTAGGTAAATGGATTTCAATGTGTTATTTTAGAAAAAAATAGTAACAACCTGAAAATTGTATTTTTAATGTGTAAGTAAATGCAATTTTGATGTTTTATATTATGAGTCCGTGGGAACTCGAAATAAATGAATTATTATTATTATTAGCAAGTGATAAAGTATGTAGGTATTAGGTGTGAGATATTATTATTATGACGTGAGTACAAAAGTTAATAGTGCCGCCGGGCGGTTTACTTGTTACTTCGGCCGCTACGTTAGTTACTCGTATACATTAATTACATACATTATGCACATTATGTGTTTTATACATTTTTTGTTTTTCATTATGTGTATATACTGTTAATTTACTTGTCAACATTATTTTTATTTTGTTAACGCTAAACAAAGAACATTATGAGCTTTTCCATCCTAACATGTTGTATACATATTAGGATGGAAAAGCTCATAATGTTCTTTCTGTGTTTTTATATCACTGATAATAATGATAAGATATGCGTCTGTAAATTGATTGATATCATTAATAAAAGTCGCGGTCTAACTTTGTAACACAAAAAGTCATACTAAGTTATATATCACCCGATTTATCAAAGTGTTACTACTTATCGCTAAAGATATCAAATAATCATTTATAATAATGTGAGGCTATCGATCTATCGTTAGTTTTTTAAAACAGATACCCAAGATTTTTTTATTTGTATAGGTACCTTTACCTACCTAGATAGATGTGAGTTTCTTACGCACATTCATGATTCGGAAGGCAAAAATGACACAACGTATGGTAAAATAATTTTATGAATTTATCTTTTGATAAATAACATAAAAAATCTAAACGAATCAGTTAATTTGAGTGTTACTATGGATACGATGGCAAATACGCACTTTCGTCTCTCCTTGGGGGTTAAATTCAAAAATCTCGGATCAGTGACCAGACCAGCATCCTAAATATTACGAGACGTTAAAAATAAATTCGAGCAATAAGTGTTAGTTTCAAAGAAGGTGGACAGGTCTGTCTAATATGGAGCTCGCTTCTTGCCTTTTCTGTTGATTATGAGGATATTGAACTTGCAACTGAATAAGAGAAACAGAATAGTGTTAATGAACTTCTAGAATTTACATTTAACGGAATATTGTCTGAGCTTTGGTTGGTAGGATAGTGATAAGATGATAACAGATATTACTTTCAATTGATTAAATGCTATCTTTAGATAGATAGATATAATATACACTTTATTTGTACACCAAAAAATAATAGTAAAATTAACAAGTTGTAACAAAATTAGGGTACAAAAGGCGGTCTTATCACAAAAATCTCTGCCAGACAACCTTTGCATGGAGGGAATGAGAGATTAAAATTGGGTGCAGTGTACATGTTAAAAAGCTTTAGCTATTGTTATCGGGAAATCAGGTGAAAAGTTGTTGAACACCTTACTAAAAACCATGACTTTTCTAAGCATTTTCCAGGTTTATAGCCAAAATTCGGGCTTATAACCCACGCTACAAAAACCTAATCGAAACAATGCAACAACGCATTTCCATAATAAATGAGTAACTTCGGTAACACATTACACGTTCATAACATAACCGTTTAGCATCGGCGAAATATGGGTTGTATTAAACTGATTGATTAGAATGACTTAAGTAACTACTTCCGAATTACTCAGCACGTATAATAGGAAGGAGCGGTCAAGTGTGAACTCTTGCGGAGCTGACCAATTAGAATCCTACAAGGTTTTTCATACTACAGTGCAGTGAAGTGAAAAGATGGCATGCTGCACGCCACTTGATAAAGCCGCGTTCACTATTATCCATAACCTAACTTGAACCTAGAGTGTAAACTACCGAAAAAAAAAAGCTTAGAAAAACATCATTTTTTAATATTTTACCGTATTGTTGAATGCTGAATTTATCGCAATCAAAATGTGTATAAGTAATGGTGCAAATTTTACCCATCATTTTAAAAGAGTCTCCCGTGGGAATGCCCTAATTATGCAGAATTTATGATGGTGAAAGTATTTTGGAGTTTGTTCAGTATTTTTTACTGCATTTGTTACTACCTACATTACGTACATACATAAAACTTTTCAATATAATTATATAGTACTTATGATGATTATTAGGTATAATTGAACTATTTTTTTTCAAGAACTGTAGCTTAAAATTTTAGTCAAATTTAGAATCTGTTACATCACGACCCATTACGTCCCCACTGCTGGGGCACGGGTCTCCTTCCAATCAAGGAAGGGTTTAGGCCTAGTCCACCACGCTGGCCAAGTGCGGGTTGGTGGACCCCAATACAAGCAAGCTTGTGCTGAGAGAGTTGTCGGGTAAGTGGGCAACCCAACTGTCAGATGTTTTCAAGTCGCCCGAAGGCCTCTGACTAGGCTTAACGACTGCTGCCGAAGCAGCAACCGGGACCCACGGCTTAACGTGCCGTCCGAAGCACGGAAGCGTCCAGAAAAGCACCACTTGAAATTGGTCACCCATCCAATGACTGACCGTGTCAGTTGTTGCTTAACCTCAGCGATCAGTTACGATTACTGAGGCCCGCTCGACTACGGACGCTTCTAATCTGTTACAATTAGTCAATTGTTTTCCATCAATGTGAACGTCGCTTTAGTAAGTTAAATGAAGTAGGTTTAATGTAGATGTTCTCAGTGACATACTGGCCACTTAGACAAACAATTAAATGCACCTTATGAATATTAAAATGGTTATTATAAGACGAGGTCTGTCCTAGAAATGTGAGGATGATTAGTGCAAGCAATTTATTATGAGGTTGTAGCTCTGTAATGCCATCTTGTTTTAATACTCATCATGATGCATGACATAAAATAAACACATCTGAAATATTTTACTGGAAGCTATTGTGTGCTTATTATTGCTGAAAATTTCACAAACGTTTAATTGCATTAATTTGTTTAATCTTAGGGTTAGGCCGATTGTAAAAGTTTGCAGATTGGCCTATAATATACCTCCCTTATAATTCTCTCCTCCTTCTCCTCCCTCATTTATACAAATTTAAATGACTTTATAATTATTATTATTATCATCAGATCTAGGCATATGTGACATTTTCGTGGTTATATTAAGTTGTTTTCAGTCATGATTTTCAGTGTTTTAGTTGCGGAGTAGGTAGCATGGATCATTATTTAATCAATTAGTAATACTTATAGTAATTTAGTTAATGATGCTGTTATAAATCTTCAGGTTGTGCTGAAATACTTACTAAAAGACGATCGGATACCATTCAAACTTGACCATTAATCCTGAAAAAAGGAAACACAAAACAAATACCTTCACAAAGCGGATTTTCGAAATTCAAAATTTACTAAAGCAGAACTAACACTTCTTTTGTGCCAGTGAAAAGCATAATTCACCGGGTGTCAAAGAAGGTACAAAGTGGAATGAGTTTCTTCACTGTTTCCATTCCAAAACAAAAGAATAAAGTTCGCGTTGTCTATGACATCGGGTCGAGCGGCGCGTGTGGCGCATGCGCGTGGCTGAGTGAGACTAGCCAGCTTCAGTTTACCGCCAAAACGTGCGATCGCGATTGCGCTACCCATTCATGCTGGGATTATGCAACTCTATCCTGTTTATGATAGTGCTTTGTTTTGGTCAGAGATGTCGGATTAAGGCCGCCGCCGCGCCGCCTCCGCCGCTGCAGTAAAGGCTGCTGAAGAGGATTCGTTTCAATTGTAATTGCTGTAGTATTCATTTATCATTAAATGTTTATGACCTTTATTGATACGTTATGATTGATTTCAAGATTACTAGTTAGTAGATAGATTATATTGTATTATATGCCTTGAATGTTTCAGTAAATGAATGATCATCAATCCTTGTAGGAGGAGATTGACAGACATAGCGTTCATGAGATGATGAGTCAGTCAGTTTTTTTTTCATAATTTTAACTCTTATCCAGTTTGTAACGTAAACATTGGTTAATAAAAACCTTTAATAAGTAAAAAAGTGTTTTTAGGTATTTTTGGCTACATTTCTTACACTTTTTAAATACACTCACGGGCAATGGCAAGGAGCAATTTGGTGATAAAAGATAAAGATAAGATAAATACTCTTTATTGCACACAAACAGAAACAGTTTCATAAACATAGACAAGAAAATAAATAGTACAATCGGCGGACTTATTACTAAAAGTGATCTCTTCCAGACAACCACATTGAAAGGAAATCGATAGTATAAAGAAAGGGGTAATGTGTGACAAGGCAAGAGATAATACGACATAATTACTTACTACTGATTACTTACTGATTTTCTCATTGGAACTTTTTCATTGCTCGTGAGTGTACATTTGCAATCTGCACGAGTTTTATTTTCTTTCTTTTTCCGCTAGAACTGATAACGGTCCACTGTATAAATAATATTATATTATGTGCCCCTAGCCCAAGCAGGTACTTGGATCATGGGTGTTAAATGTTGGGTATTAAAAGTATCCTACACTCCATCGTTCTCGTACAACTCCATCTCTTGAGTGATGCTGATTACATCTTGTGAGATCAATGATCTAATACATAATCCTCCACACCTTTAACGTTAATAACATATTCGAGTGTTAGTATGTTAGAACTTTATTCACGCATGTAGTTAGTGGTATGTAACAAAGATGGCGCTATTTAATGTGTTAAAAGAAAATGTTTTTTGAGACTTGAGACTATCAAGGAAAGTTTTATATTATATTAAAAGATAAGAGGAAAATAGGAGATGGTTTTTGTAGAAATTAATAAACTACCTCTCTCTCTCTCTCAGCCTTCTGTAGTCCACTGTTGGACATAGGCCTCTCCTAACGATCGCCACCCCAAACGGTCACCCGCCATCTGCATCCAGCGGCTTCCCGCTACCTTCCGCAGATCATCAGACCAACGGGTTGGGGGGCGACCGACACGCCGTTTGCCGACACGGGGTCTCCACTCCAGAACCTTTCTACTCCAGCGGTCGTCGGCTCTGCGGGCTACGTGGCCAGCCCATTGCCACTTCAGCGTGCTAATCCTTTTGGCTATGTCGGTAACTTTAGTTCTCCTGCGGATTTCTTCATTACGAATCCTATCTCGCAGGGACACGCCTAACATAGCCCTTTCCATAGCACGCTGAGCAACTCTGAGCTTGTGGATAAGCCCTTTGGTGAAGCACCACGTCTCGGCTCCGTAAGTCATCACTGGCAAAACGCACTGATTGAAAACTTTTGTTTTCAGACACTGAGGTATGTTTTCAGTGAAGATGTGTCGTAATTTCCCGAACGCTGCCCATCCGAGTTGGATTCTACGAGCTACCTCTTTATCGAAGTTGGATTTACCTAATCGGATCACTTGTCCTAGGTAGGGATACTGATCGACAACTTCGATGGTGACACCTCCTACAGTTACGGGCGATGATGAAACATGTTCGTTCGACATGACCTTTGTCTTGTCCATGTTCATTTTCAGCCCAACTTGTTTAGAGGCATCATTGAGGTCTGTGAGCATTTCGCCTAACTCCTCCAGCGTTTCCGCCATAATCACTATGTCATCAGCAAATCGTAGATGAGAGATATATTCGCCATTGACGTTAATGCCCAGTCTTTTCCACTCTACAAGCTTAAAAACATCTTCCAGTGCACAGGTGAACAGTTTCGGAGAAATAACATCTCCCTGTCTCACGCCCCTTTGCAACTGGATCGGTTTTGTGCTATGTTCGTGTAATCGAACTGACATTGTGGCAGCATTGTACATACATCTCAACACCTCGATATAGCGATAGTCTATATGGCACCGCTGAAGGGATTGAAGCATCGCCCAGAGCTCAATAGAATCAAAGGCTTTCTCATAGTCCACAAACGCTAGACATAAAGGTAGATTATACTCCTCGGTCTTCTGTATAACCTGCCGAAGCGTGTGTATATGATCTATGGTACTATAGCCTTTTCGGAACCCGGCTTGTTCGGGTGGCTGGAAGTCGTCGAGTCTTTGCTCGAGACGATTCGTAATAACCCTCGAAAACAGCTTGTACACATGGCTCAGAAGTGCAATGGGTCTATAATTCTTCAATAGGGCTTTGTTGCCTTTCTTGAAGAACAAAGTCACTACACTTCTGCTCCATGCCTCCGGGCTTGTGCCTTCGAGTATGACGGAATTAAACAGCCTCCGAAGTGCTATTAAAATCGGTCTACCGCCGGCTTTCAGAAGTTCTGTCGTTATTCCATCGTCTCCCGGAGCTTTGTTGTTTTTTAAGCTGTTTGAGAGCTATACTAATCTCGTCTAGACTGACGTCCGGAATATCTTCGGTATAGTGTCGGGTGAGTGGCGCTCGGCTGTCATGAGCACCGCTGGTAATAGGGTTTTGTGTTGTGGTGTATAACTGTCCGTAGAATCTCTCAATTTCTCCCAGAATTTCGGGCACTGATGAAACGGTGTTGCCAGTGTCGGTCTTCAGTTGGGTCAACAGAGTCTGCCGAACAGGTCGATCTCTAGCAAAGACTTTGGAGCCCTTGTTTTGCTCTATTGCGTCTTGAATGCGCTTGCAATTGTAGCGTCTCATATCGCAACGTCTTGCTTTGGCGATCTGTCTGTTTAGACGTCTGTATTCGACCATATCAACTGAAGACTGCAACCTCATTTCTCTCCGTTCTCTTATGAGACTCAGAGTCCCATCTGAGAGTTTTTGAGGTCCTCGGTTGGTTCGGGACGAAAAATATTTCGATCCTACCTCTCGGACAGTTTCCATAAACCTATTATTTAAATCGTCAACTGTAACGCAATTCTCTAAACATATCAGGCGGTCGCAAAGCTCAGACTGAAAGCTTTCGGGATCCTGGATTTGAGCAGGAGTAGGACGGAGCGTGGACTTCATTAGACGGGAGCGTTCTATTTTGCAGTTTATATTCAAAGTGCCTCTTACGAGTCGGTGATCGCTGCCGGTCTTAACCCTACTGATCACTGAGACATCATTGAATATGTGCTTCTTATCCGTCAATATGAAGTCGATCTCGTTTTTAGTCTTCCCATCGGGGCTAATCCACGTCCACTTCCTTTGTGGCTTCTTCTTGTAGAAGGAGTTCATCATATAGAGGCCCTCCTTCTCCAAGAAGTCAGCCAGCATTTGCCCACGATGGTTCCGGACTCCAAATCCATGTGACCCCACTTTCGTCTCGCCGCCTTCTTGTTTTCCGAGTTTCGCGTTAAAGTCTCCCATCACCACCGTGAAATGAGTAGTGAGCTTACGCAGGGCAGACGATACGTCTTCATACGCAAGTTCGACCTCATCATCGGTGTGCTTAGATGTGGGTGCGTAAACCTGTATGACCTTCATTGAGTATCGTTTAGATATTCTCAGGATGAGGTACGCAACCCGTGTCGACACACTTCCGATTTCAACGATGTTGTTGACGAGGGACTTGTTGACGATGAACCCGACACCCCCTTGGGACAGTTGGTCGCCCTCCCGGTGGTACAGCAAGTTTCCGGACTGGAGAATTTCCGTATCCTCTCCCTCTCGTCGGACTTCGGATAACCCTATAATGTCCCACATAAACTACCTAGGTACCTATAAATACATTATTTTTACTGGCTACCTGCAACATATTATTATAGACTGAAAGACAGATTGAGGATGTTTCAACAGAATTTCGTTGGAATCTTTCAGAAGTTAAAGGAAACACGTCGTTTTTCATTACAACTTTTTTCCTGAAATATAATATAATATATTATATATGTCGCAGGCATCTGGTTTAATCTCCTGTTTGATTGAACCGCTAGCCCGTTCATTGGATGACGCTATTCAGTTGTATGACTAGGCCGAACGTTGATTGTACAAGCGTCACAAAACGTCCAACTAGTTAGCGGACTTAAAATCAGTCAGGTGGTGAATAAAACTAATATGGCGTCTAACAGCGAACAGCTGACACAAAAATCACTTGTATTGTTATTGTTTGCAAATAAATTAGTTTTAAAGTGCGTTATTTATGTTAAAATAGTGTGACAACATGGATTTACCTATTATTACACCGCCGGCGGATAGTTTCAAAGAAAAAAATGTGCTGAAACTGGATAATTATGAACAACAATATCAAGGTACGTTTATTGTTATTGTTTAGTTAATTTGTGAGATGAGGGCTTTGTAACATAGTCTTTTTGTTGACTCTTGTCTGGTCATGTTCATCCTAACCAGACATTACAAAGTTGCTATACTATATCCCATTTAACGACTTCGCTGAATAACGTTCAGTCAAGACGTTGGATGTTACAGTCAACCACTTGACGAGTTGTTCTTTAGTCATTCAACTAAGTAGTGTCATCCAATGAACGGGCTAGCGGTTCAATCAAACAGGAGATTAAACCAGATGCCTGCGACATGTATATAAGACGACCGAATGGCGTAGTGGTTAGTGACCCTGACTACTGAGCTGAATGTTCCGGGTTCGATTCCCGGCTGAGACAGATATTTGTTTAAACACAGATATTAGTTCTCGGGTCTTGGATGTGCCCGTAAAATGGCAATAGGCCCGCCCCTATTACATTGGGACTAACAGAACACTCTGGCGAAAAGTGGGTGCAGCAATGCACCTCTGCCTACCCCGCAAGGGAGTACATTAGTACAAGGCGTGAGTGTGTGTGTGTGTGTATAATATAATTTATTTTATCAAAAAAAACAGAACGATTTCTTTTAACATATTTATTACCAAATTAAAGTAGTAAATAAACTAAAGTTCACATGTAATAAAATTTTGGCTTATGGGATTATGTATACTCTTTTGGCATAATAGTATATTATGTAATAATTATGTTTGATATTTCTTATATTTTATTGTGGCCGAATAATTTTAATAATCTGACAGCATTTAGCGTTTTCTCGAGAGCTTTTTCAGCTTGTAATATGTAGATATGACTTAACTTATTAAGACAATATTTACAAAGGCAGTGTTTAAACTTAGAACTAAATAAGGTAACTTAACAACTAAGTACTAAATACTTTTAACAAATCAAGGTACATTAGTTACTGGTAACGTTGGTTCACGGATTCTGACCTATCTCCTAGACTCGGTTGGATAGTACAGCCATTTGAATTCGTATCCTTTAAGTCCGTACTTCTCATCCTTTTCCGTTTCCTCCTTGGGTACTTCTTCGGACACCAGATCAAGGACTTCTTGTGTGATGACAGGACGGAACCCGTTCTCGTCAGCCTCATAATCCACTCGGGTCCTCACGCCATTGCGTCCTGTCACAAAGTAGTATCCCTTTTTCGCGCCATTCGTGTATCCTTCTTCATGATGACCGTGGAACCCTACAGTGTAGTTGAAAGTGTACAGTAACGTTTTAACTTCACTCTTCGACACGCCCTGAGGCAAGCCTTCCTTCTCGCCAGGTTTTCGAGCGTAGATATCGGTGTTTTTGTCTACGATTTGCATTTGCGCTGAAATGAGCTGCGGCTTGGTTGGCTGACCACCTTGCGGTCTACCCCCTTGTTGACCTCCCTGGAAGCTTCCTCCTTGACTTCCACCTTGCTGACCGCCTTGAGCTCCACCGAATTGTCCTTGAGGGCCACCGGGTTGCGCCCCGTACGCCTGCTCTTGAGAGTTGAACTGCTTAGGATTGCGCTCTCCGCCTCTTGGTGGCGTCTGTGGCGGGAAGTCTTGGTCTGCTGCTTGTTGGGAGCCGGGCTGGGAGGGGTAGGGCGCGTCGAGGTCCGTGCTGGGCGGCCGCGGGTAGTTCTGTGCTGTGTTGGGAGCTGGCGGGGGGTTGGTGCGGGGCGGCGGGGTGGGCGCGGGGATGGAGCAGCTGGAGCAGGTGCGCGCGGGGGACGCGGGGCCGGGGCCCTGCACGGGGGGCGGCGGGGCACGCGGGGCGGAGGGTGCTGCGGGCGGTAGCGGCAGTGCCTTTGCCTTTTTTTCTGAAGCTGAAAACGAAATGGTTTTATTTAAAGGAACAGGTTTATACTAAAACATTTCAACAATTATATTCCCTGGTTAAAGTTAAAGGATTTCACATAAGGTTAAAGGATTTCACATAAGAAATGAATAAATTCATGTATATAGTAAGTTTGGGCTGAGATAGTTGTCAGGTAAATGGGCAATACGACTGTCAGAAGTTTTCAAGTTGCCCGAATGGCTCAGGCTTATCGAGTGCTTCCGAAACAGCACCCGTGTAGCCAATGCTTAAGGTCACCGCACAATGTGTAACGTAAATGGTCGTCTCTTTTTCTTCTATCAACTAGTAGAACGTGAGCTGGCAAACGCCTGGTTGACAAAAAGAAAAAAGGCGATCCATTTACGTTACGCTTTTATGTGCTGAGTCGCTTATCGCGAATTTCTTAAGACTGCATACTACCAAGCCATAGACAACACTACTCACGTGGCATCCGTCGTATGTTCTTCATGGAGAGGATCTTGAAGTTCCCGTCCTCGTCGGTGGCGTACACCGTCACGTGGTACACGCCGTCCGCCGTCAGGAACCCGAACTCGCCCATTATGATGCCGTTCTCGTCTGGAATTCAATAAGATTTGACATTTAGTTTAGATGTTTTTAACAGCATGAGGATTTGATCGCGCACGCGGGATTGCTCTACACGCGTTCATACAAGTATTTGTTGTAATGCGTGGAATATGTACGCAAGACGCAGGAAAATAGTGCCATCCCGCGTGCGCGCATTAAATTACGAACATTTTCGTTCGCATTTTGTTAACTGTCAAACCATTTTAGGCCTGTGTCACTCCGCGCGTGGGCGGCGCAGGCGCCTGCCGCCTCGAGGGGGCAAATCTAGTCGGCTGCCGCAAGCGGAAGACACGCGCGCGCTATTTGTTCCTATTTCGTACTAGTTTATAAATGTCGTATTTAGGTATTTATTAAAATTTATGAATATAAAAATGGACATAAAAAGAAAAAAAGCAGCAAAAAAATACTGTGCCGTATTTAATTGCTTAAATACGGATCGTGATCCAAATTTTTTTTTTTTTAGATTACCAAAAGATGCTGATAGGTAAAAGTAATCTAAGTATTTTATTGATTTCTTCTACGTTCCTTATTTGAAATGAAATTAATCCGAACTACAAACCCTTTTTTTCTCCATGTTGAACAAAGTCTATTCCAATTTTGTTTTCGTTAAAGTATTAAATTTACAGACACAACTACCTTCAAAATGTATTAATGAATCGATTATAAAATGTGCGCTGAGTGGGATTAGTGCTTAACGAAACTAACACGTTCTGTATCATAATATAACATGTTTCCACAAAATTAAATGTTTTAGGTACTTAGATTCATACATATTTTATGTACTTCAAGATATCTATAACTATGAAATTGTTATTGTTTTTACTGGTTATTTCCAATAGAAAAAAAGTTTGGAATAGCTTTGTATTCTAAATTCAAATTAATTTTGTTTTAAAACATGACATTCTTTTTACAAAGGCAGTCCGTTGCTTAGTAAACCTTGTAGTCTGTGGTGCTGAGGCAACCCTAAGGTGGCTTCTTTTTCAATGCGTATAACCACGTATAACTTATTATGCACCGTAGTCCAGTGAAATAAGGCGCATATTTTTTTTTTTTTTTTTTTTTTTTTTTAAAGATTTTATTATCACTCCACAGACTTTATGTCCGTGCCTTTTTGAGAGATCAATATATTGTGAGAGTTTGGTTGTTTTTTATCTTCATCTTTTAACTACTCACTACTCAATGTGGAAGCTTATAATATATATATTTTATCTTTTATATATATATACCTATATATTATTAATAATTTTTTTTTTTTGCACTCCTGGAGGAAAATCTACACAGACACCTGGGAAGGGGACCCAGGTAGTGTCGGCCTTTAACCGACTAAAAACCCCCAGTTGTGCATTTCTTGTTTTTTTTTTTTTTTTTTTTTTCTTTTTTTTTTTCTTTGTTTCACACAGTCACACTTACAATTATAATGGCAACAAACATTTGAAGGGTAGGGCCAGTGTCAGCTGTCTTCAGAGAACTTAACAGACGCCTGTCAGTGGCCACACACTCCTTTTGTCATCGCTGTTGTTTTGCCTGGTGTTAATGTGTGACAGTGTTCTTAAAACTATCTTAATTTTATTGGTTAGTTCTTATACAGATAATATTAATTCATGATATACTATACAATACCTACATATCAAAACTATACAATACATGCTATATACTATACATATCAAAACTATAAAAAACATGCAATACTGTTTGGCCGTCAATATAAAATTAAAATCAAAATTCTCCTATTCCGCTCCATTTTGCGTTGCCAAAAGCCTTGATTGCTGGGCAACGACCTCTTTGTCCCGATTTTTTATTGCCATCTTTAGGTTGTACTCGAGGATCCGTTTCTTCGGTGCTGTTATTGCCGTTTTAGCGAGGTTGCCGATAGCGTCCTCGGTGTCATCCGCATAGTAGGTGCAGGCGGAGGTGTGCCTCGACAGCGCCACTACTGCGTGAGGTATGCTATCGTGCAACTTTATTTTGTCTTTTGTTTTTATGATAATGACGGATTCGTACGTCAATCCCTGTGCTTCGTGTATGGTTAAGACGCGTGATCCCATTCCTTCTCCAAACCCTTGGCTGGTCAGGGTCTCTTTTTCTTCCTGTGTATGCGTCAGGAATAGAGTGTTGGTTTGGGATTTTGGAATTGCTGCGTCTGTAAACCTTTTCAGCTGCAGGGATTGGATACGCGCTGTGGCTGCGTATATGCCTGAGTATACTTCTCTTAGGGCGTATGCAACATCCATGGGGTTTCTGTATGAGCACAACAGCTCCTGGGTGATGTTTGCTACCAGTGTTGGGCGACTGTACCTTAGTTCGAATAGGTTCTCTCTGTCTATGTACGGTAGCTGGTTGATGTCTCCGATTAGAGCAATATCACTGGCACGGGACAGGCGGGCGGCAATTACGATTGCCCCGAAATGGTTCATCAGGGCCTCGTCAATTATCAGGCGTTGGCATCCGACATGTTCTCTAAAGCCGTTTACTAGGACTGATGCCATCGTACGTACCCTAGTTCTAACCATGTCCCCGATCCTATGCGCTAGCCTGTTTCGTATATCGACGGCCGCCTCAGTTGTCGTGGTGATAATGGTGTCTTTGCTCACATCGAAGTTATTTACCACCCAGGTTGTCTTCCCACATCCAGGTACCCCGTTCACCCAAGCGATGGTGGGCATCGTCCAGCTATTCCAGGTAGCGTTAATGGTTTCCGCTTTTGCTAGGATTTTGTCCTCTAGCATAATCCTGGTACACTGAGCTACGACCACCATTTGGTTGTTGTGTGGGAGAGTGAGTTTCGGGATGTTGCGTTCCCAGGGCACGAATCCGCATTCCTCGCTATAAGCCGCCATATACGCTCCAGTCATTTTGCCTCTGAGGACTTGGCAACTACTGTTATCGTATATGCAGGCTTCGGCCTCCTCGAGTAAAACTTTTAGCCGGCTTTCGTTCTCTTGCCTGTAGGTCTGCATGATCGTTTTGCAGGACAAGAGATTTACCTGCTTTGTGGCGGTTGTAATTGCCATAAATTCGATGGCGGCATTCTCTAGATGGTCGTTTGAGGTGGTAGCTGTTTTCAGCTTCGGTGGGACCACCTGGCCCATATCCGCTCGTGTAATTTTCCTCTGGGCAAGCCTTTTTCCAGTTTTAGGTTCTCTGGAGATTTGGCGCCTCTCGGGTGTCCTCTGTGGTTTTCCTATAAGGCTTGAGGCAGCTGCTTTAAAAGCCTGGAGGAACCCTTGGACACGCCCTTGCGATGTTAAATTGTGCATCCTCCTTTCCATGTTCCGTTGTTCTGAAGCGGCGACAGCCCCAGCGGTCATCCTCTCCTGTAGGCGTTCAGATCCGGTGACCAAGTATTCGGCTTGTTGGTGGCAGTTGTCAATGCCCCTCGCAAGTATATGACCTTTGAGAAAGCTTAGATCTTCGCCTCTGTCCTCGTACACCACTATTTCATGATGTTTTGAGGCTTTTAGGCAACCCAGCTGGTCAACAATTTCGCCTTTCCTATACTCGATCACCATTGCGTCTACGCTTATTATCCTGGGGACGTTACTGTCTAGCGCTATCTCTCCAAGCTTACTGAGCCATGAGCATGCCTGAACGAACGGGGTGTCGTCGGCCCACTCGAATAGTGCGATGGTCTTGTTACGCCATCGCACTAGTCGGCAGGGCTGATTTCCCACTAGGGTTACTGGCAATGCGTCGTAGGCTTTACGCTTCATGGTAGCCTTCGATGTGCTCCCATTTAGGAGAGAGGCTAGGCCGGGTGATATGGCCACGCTCTTTCGCGCCCCTGAGATACAGAAGCTGATGCCGAGTCTTTCACTGCTTCCGTCCATGAACAGAGCCACGCTTCGGAGTCTTAGTCTAGCTTCTCCTTTTTCTCCACAATCCAACAGCTGATGTGTTGCTGTTTCTTTAGGAGTTGCTTGTGGTGGTGCTGTGATGGTTGTGACTGAGGCTTGAAATACTGGTATTGATTGCGGGTCGGGGCGGGGTATGGTGCTGTTTCTCCTGGCTGCTACTCTGAAGACACGATCTGAATATGATAGAAAATGAGGTCTATGCTTGGTGTCTGCCAGAATATCTTTTAATTCTGACTCCACCAAATTCCTGTCTATCAATGTCTCCAGATCTTGTCTTGCAGCAAGGAAACGGGGGCAGTCGAGAATTATATGCCAGACCGATTCAATGATGTTGGGGTCGCATTCACATTCTGGGCTTTCTTTGAGTTTAAATCTGTACAAATACTCTCCCATCCCCCCATGTCCAGTCAGCATTTGTACGTGAGCAGGGGTCAGTTTGGCACTTCGCGTAATCCGGTAAGCTTGGTTGACATCCGGTAAGAATTTACGCGTGACTGCTCCTGTACTGGATGTCGCATATCGGTCTTGCCATTTCCGGACCGATTCCTCTCTGATCTTTTTCCTGACATAGGACAGGGGGACTTTGTCATAGTCGTGGGAGGTGCTTTGTAGAGCTGCCGTTTTGGCGAGCTCATCGGCTCTTTCGTTCCCGGCAGTTCCAATGTGTGCCCTCAGCCAGAACATTTTTATCTCCCTGCCCTCGCACACGACCCTCGCAATGTTTTCCTTTATGCTTCTTGCCAGGGGGTGGCTCAGTTTCGGATTTCGGAGCAGATCGAGTGATGATCTCGAGTCGCTCAAGATGTTCACTTTGTTATCCGTACTAGAGCTCACCAGTCTTGTTGCCCTGTGAAGGGCATAAAGTTCCGATTGGAAGACCGTGCACGACGGGTGGAGACCAAAAGTCTCGGACAGTTTTTCTTTTCCATCCTCCCACCAACTTAGGGCGGCGCCGACTTTTCCCTCTATCTTGCTTCCATCCGTGAAGATTTGGGAACCGGTATGCAACGAGTTGGTGTTTTCAAAGAACTCGTAGTTGGTAGAGGTAAGTGTGGACGGATGTGGTAAGTCCAGGTACCCTACTTTCCGTTCGAGCTCTTTGCCTGGCGGGAGGTAGTCGGTTGACAAAAGTTTTTTGGATTTGTACAGATTTGCTGCCTCCTGTATTCTGAGATCGAGAGGCAGCAATCCCGATAGTGCCAGTGCAGATGTGAGCGACACTGTTCGGTAGGCTTTGCATATTTTCTGCGCGAAACCTCTTTAAGGCGCATATTCCATAAAAAAATAATTGGTAGGTAAGTAAATAAAAACGTGTGCGGCTGGAACGCGATCTAAATTAGATCTTATTGCTTATGGGATGGAGTCATATTTCTTTGCAAGCCATTGCGAAGATGGACTTCTGTACCTGGTACTAGTTATTATTCTGTGATTCAACCTAATGACAACCATTGTACCCAAGAATAAAGTCACAAATCTTCTAACCGAACCAATTCAAAATAAGAGCTCAGTAGTAGAAGTGGGGTGTTATATGTCGAGACGTTTCTTTTGCACTGACACTCCATGCTAGTTCGTATTAAAATATCGTTTACCATGTTTCGTTTGAGCTACGATCACACGACACCACGGTATCGGAACAAACCACGGTTCGTTTCGTTTGTTATTCCATTTTGATAGGCGCTTAAAAACTAAACAAGAATTATCGTTGTTTAACTACTATTTATGTATTAATGACTAGTGCTGGGGTGCATGTAAGGAACCTCCCCGAAGTACACCCTTGGCTATAAGATTGGCGAATCCTTTCACAACATCGAAAACCCTAGTCCAGCCCTAGCGTTGGCTTAAAATTTAATGATTAAATTAGTTGAATATAGGTTTTATAAATAATAGCCCGCAGAGCCGACGACCGCTGGAGTAGAAAGGTTCTGGAGTGGAGACCCCGTGTCGGCAAACGGCGTGTCGGTCGCCCCCCAACCCGTTGGTCTGATGATCTGCGGAAGGTAGCGGGAAGCCGCTGGATGCAGATGGCGGGTGACCGTTTGGGGTGGCGATCGTTAGGAGAGGCCTATGTCCAACAGTGGACTACAGAAGGCTGAGAGAGAGAGAGGTTTTATAAGAGGGTGTTGCGGTTAGTAGTAGTAGTGTCTATTAAAATGATGATTCTGCGATGTGTAATATTCTATAAATAAAATGAGCGAATTTAAATGACCAAAAACCTAAACTTATGACATGTGTAGGAAGTGGTTTGAACAAATTTACACATAAAACATCATATTCGTTTTGCTCAAAATTTGATTTGTTTTTAATGATGTTCCTAGTCATAAAGATATGGAAGCACGCAGGGTGCTGCAAAGGGGTGACTCAGAAGGTCATTCTAAACTATTTTTATTTCATAACCTTTCAAAATGTACAAAATAAATTTAGCTGATCCATACAAAGTTTTTGGTCATATAACTTGTTAAAATTGCATACATATGTATATTATGTACTGTATCCCCAAAGGGGTAGTCAGAGGTGACTTTAGGCCGTAAAATTTTTGCAATTAAAAGTTAATTTTTTGTTGATACCTTCAGAGAATTGCTTTGCCACACAAATTCAATTTTTAAGATAAAATAAGGAAACAAACACATCTTCACCAGGTGTTAAAAGAGCCGGTGTTTATGTTCTGACGTGTACAATATTAACGGATACCAAAATGATATTATAATAAAGCCAAATTTATGCTAATTCAAAACAACGTATGGATGAGCTTGTAACCTGTTGAGCCAATGTCCGTCTGTGGATTTCCGAATTAATACCCAAATTGTAGAAAAAAATCCTGGTAGCTCGTTCTGTATAAAATTTATATAAAAATTTATGTGTTCGAAATGTAAATCTTAGTTGTCGTTGTCTCACTTCAAACGTGATACAGAAGTTATTGTACATACAGAGGCCATGTATTTCTATTTTTGCATTAAGTTTACCTATTCATCATATTAAATAGATCCTTTATTTAATTACTGGTTATAAGAAACAAAAACTTTCAAGATATAACTGACTCTTAATAACTCTAAAACCTTTTTTTTTCTTAGTATGTTGGTGACAAACAATAGTAAATGTAAAACTAAATTACACTGTAGTCCCCCTAGCAAAATAAGTTACACCTGTGTCAGTTGTTGACTGCACTGTTTACGCTGGACAATCTGGACATTATGAAAGGCTCAGTTGGTACAGTTACTACACCACGTGTGTTAAAAATTTATATATGTTTTTTTTTAAGTAGCCATATTAGTGTCCCACTGCTGGCCAAAATGTTTAGCTTAATCTTAGTTTTATTATGACTCATACAACTGGTATCGATCAGACGAACGATTGATACAAATGCCGATGATTTATAGTTTTTCAATTAATAATAAAGATGCATTATTCACCTTCAGTCGGCGTGTCGTCGTCTTGTAAATTAAAATTAATAAGTCAAAAAGTTTACAGCCAATTAATAATCTATAAAAATAACATCTCGTGTGATTTAATATTATTGGATTTCAAATCGTGTCACATAAAATTATTATTTTGTGAGGTAAATACTCCTCCGCATTTACTGTAAGCTTTTTTGTACATCTGTAAAGCGGGTTCATTATTTCTGTTCACTGATTATCAAGTCAACTAAACATTTAAGTAGTTCAATTTCTTTCAAATGACACACAATGTGAGGTTTTTCATATTATCATGAAATAAGAACAAAATATGATATACCTATTCAACCAACTGATTAAAATCGGTAGGCCCGCCCGTAATATAGAGTATTTTAACGTAGGGCTACATTTTTCAAGGTCAGAAAAACCCGGATCTACATAAATTCCATAAATTTATCGGTTAATCACTAAACCTTGTTTTCAATAGTAAATTAAAATTTAAAAATATTATCATCTTGCCTTATCATAATTATAAAAGAAGCGAAGAAATGCAAAATTTTAAGTAAACATAGAGGTTCATTTATATTGGCCAGTAGTAAGAATAAGTCAGTACTAAAAACTCTTCAACTCTTCAGGAAACAAACGTACAGGAAGTTTTAAAAAGTAAATCTGAATTTCTTAAAACTACAAGGTACAGACTGCAGTTTATCTACATACTTAGAAATGTTTTCTAGGCATTCATTTTACAACTTTACCTTTCTTTTCATGCCGGTGCTGCTCTCCATCGATTTCGAAGCCAAACTCGTAAGGTCTGGTCTCATCTGTGTACTTGCTGGCTCCTTGTACTTGAAGGAACAACGCTGCTAGCGCCAGCGCCGTTAGCCGGTGGATAAGGGACATCTGGAATGTACATTTAATACAATTTAGAACGTTTCTTATGAAAATAGATATATAGGTTGGCTTTGTTGTTGTTTTTGCGCTTTAAAAAAAAATTCAGAAAATACATAAAACATCTTACTGCATAAGAACTCTGATAAGAAAATGGGAAAGATAAAAATTATATTATTATATTATATAATAGTTATATGGTATGTATTATTATGTAATATAGTATGTACTTCTATGTAAGTATATTTGTAATATTATAGTTAGTGTGTAGAATATTAATGAATCTACATTTCCTTTTAACATGTACACTACACCCAATCTCATGTCTTATTCCCTCCATCCAAAGGTTGTCTGGCAGAGATCACTTTTAGTGATAAGACCGCCTTTTGTACCCTAATTAAGTTGTAATTTGTTATTCATATGATTCTTTGTTGGTGTGCAAATAAAGCGTATTCTATCTATCTATCTATTATGCATGTTTTTTTTGTTAACAATACTAGATTTACTAGACTACACTACTAAAATTTAATATTTACGATATGACATGAATTCCTAGTTAACATCTTCAGCAATATGAGATATGTATTAATAACAAAGGAAAAACATATTTTCCGCCTCATACTTATCAACCGTGCTTATAAACCTAAATATCAAGTCCTCAACTAATAATAATATTTTTATCTTGGAATAGTTTCCATACAAAAGACATCAACGCGCTCTGAAGAACTTTAATTTTGCCGCACGGTGTGATATTCAACCGACACGTGGATAATATCTGTGTATGTATGGAAATTGTGGCTGAATCTCAACATTTTTATATAAGATTTTTTAAATTAATTTTATTTCTACATAGGTACCCCAAACTCATATTACTAAGCAAGTATATAGCTCATATTTTGTTAGAAATATGACTTTTTGAAGTTGTTTTTATGGATGTAATAAAATGATTGGTAAGTGCTGTTCCACCTTAAAATTAAACACTTCTAAAAGATTAGTTTATTAAAAGATATGCTTATTTTTTATAGTTAGTAGGTATATTTTATGAGTCGTATATTAAACAAGCAATACATTTATCGCGGTGAATGCAGTTTTATAGGTGTAAATAAATAAATACAGAGCGGTGGTGGCGTAATGGATAAGGCCTCGTCCTCTCAATCGAGAGACCGTGGGTTCAAATCCTGGCCTGTACCAATGAATTATTTTAATTGTATTTTCAATTAAGGAGTTTAAAAAACATCGTGAGGAAACCTGCACATCTAGATTCTAGATGTGTATCCTAAGTGCATTATCCCGAAAACGGCGATATGGTTAGCAACCTATCACGTGAGTACAAATGTGCTGCGAAAAGTGGAGGGCTCGCTTTGTGAGCCACCTCTGACTACCCCTTCGGGGATTACAGTCGTGAGTGCATATATATGTAAAATAAAAATACGCAATTAAGTAATTCAGTTATGCCGTAGACAAAACTATATGATACGCACATAACATGGTTATGATTATTTGTAGATCCAAAGGGCAATTACCAGCGCTAGTTAATACACAAAAATAAGACAATGTCTTAGTTTTTGTGATCAGGCCCAAGTATGGAGAAACGTTGGACCTTTCGGCACCAATCAATAAACACTCACTGTTTTCATTTTGAAGTGTACTTGTGTAAATATTTTCTAATGCATATAAAGATACTTGGTAATTGCAAGATTGAATCTACACCAAACATAATTTATATTGTTAGATTTTTTTATTGATCTGGATGAATGTACCAGTCACGGTCACTGACACGCAAAAATAAGACGTAGACTAATTTAGTTGGTAATACATATTTATAAATATTTATTATGTTTAAACTACTATTTGAAGCGTTATTTAACTAGTTTTATCTTATTCTTATAGCAAATTTCAATTAAAGTAGATATTTAACACATAAATAACCTATTTACCATGCATATTATGTACATTAATTTGATTCGAATTGTCATATGCTTACGAATTGTATACTAATGTATAACCACGGCTAATTTTCAATGAAGAATTATTATAAATAAGTAAAAAACATACCGGTTAATAGATTTGCGATGAAGTTTTTTTGAGATGAAATATTGTTTTTGAAATCTATATTTGCATTTTATTACCAAGCAGAGTCATACTGACTTCTTTAAAGTATTTGGTGACGTAAGTGTTTTATTTTTATTGGTAGATATACGCTAAATGTATTTATTTCTATGACCTATTTAAATTATTATAATTTTTTTTTTTTTTTTTGTATGCGCTCTCTCATATCTTATAGAACTACCTATACTCGTTTTACGACGGGCATGTGGTACGTTCCAAAACAACCAATTTAAGATAAAGTTCATGTTTGGATACAGAACTGCCGAAGACTAGGAGTAAATTTAAAAAACCATAAAACTGGTATAATAAATAAAAATCATTGCCTGATAAATTGTATTTATAGAATAGTTGCGAATGTTACTGAACAAAATCATAATATAAAAAAAATAAAATTAAACTGTTTATTTTAAGAAAATAAGTACTTTTTGAATTACAAGATCCAAGGACTTAATCTACTTACAAGGAAAGTAGATTAAGTCCTAAAAATTAAGCTGTTCAGCATCATCAATATAGGAATTATTTAATAGAAGGGGAAAATGTATGGAGCTTTTAGTAAAAACTAATGTTAAAGTTAATCAACGTGATTTTATATTATTGAAACAACGTTCCTTTGTGCGCTTTATCTTAAAATCGTAGATAAACTTTCGATACCTACCATTTTGGAAACCGGCTAAAAGTCAATAATAATATCTACTCCACGTCAGTTTTTCCCACAACAAGTGCTAATCAAGGCTAAGTATTTTTGGAATTTGCGTAATTTATAAAAAAAGTGATCAAGACATTTTATTATTTGCATTGCTTCACTTACTGACTTTGACAGATGAATGAATAAACACTCATCCCAAACTCATCCACATTTCAAAATTATTTCATTGCTAAATAGGGCCACCGGCCGCCAATTAAAAAAAATTACTACATTTTCTTTTCTATGGAGCTTTTCCAAAAAGTGCGAATACCAAATCTGGACATTCACATTTTAAAACTAATAACCTAGACCTAAAACCTTCATTTTGAGTTTACCTCTGTCCTTTTGGAAAGACTTCAGGACCCATTATGTGATCTATGGCTCTACCCATAAACCTTTAGAAGCATAAGATAAGCTTAAATGTTAATTTAAACTTAAAATTTTTGCTTAAAAAGTTAGGGTTACTGGATTAACAAGTTATACTACTTTTAAATATTAAGTATCTGTTGTTGAGATGATTTACATTTGTAGATACTTAACCATTGTGGGATGAACCAGTTAAACATGATTGGATTAATGTTCAAATAATTAACTACGTATTTTCATATTCTCTCTTATTATAGTATGATGTGTACGATTATAATTTTTATATTTTAACAGCTGTTTCCGCGAAGCTTCGCCCCTAAAAGTTTTCCCGTGGGAATTCCGGGATAAAAAGTAGCCTCTGTTTTTTCTCAGGGTCTATCTTCTTCTTATCGTGTCGACGACAAACCAACAAAGTCGCTGAATAATACATGCCCAGAACTGGGCCTCAGGGTCTATACCATATTTCATTCAAATCCGTTCTGTAGTTTTGGCGTGAAATAGTAACAGACAGACAGACAGACGGACAGACAGACAGACTCGGTTACTTTCGCATTTATAATATTAGTTAGGATAACGACTTTCATAGATCTCTCTGAAAGTTTGACAATGGTAACAAAGGAAAAGTTTCTGATGTTTTTTTTAACGAAATACACTCGCAAGTAATGAAAAAGTTCCAGTGATATAGCGCATGTCAATCTTTTTACTTGGGTTTAGAATAGTTTGCAATGACAAATAAAAGCCATTATTTTATTTTACTTTATTTCATGGGCAGAAATTTACAGGCTGCCCTACGGTGAACGGATTTATTGCAGACATAACAGACGTAGTTAATTAATTGCTCGGTTAAGACTTCAAATTTGAGTATAAAACCTTACAGTATCCATAATTCAGTCACTCACATGGCTGTATTTCATATTTAATTTGAAATTCTTAAATGAAAAACTGGACTTTTATTGTATTGTATATAGCTAGGTACAGTTATAATAGTTTGAACTATGTTTATTTAATCCTAATAAAAACTGGACTATTGTCTTTCTGTTTTAATTTGGTATATTACTCAAGTTTTATTTACACAAACAAACCTAGGCAATTATGTATCAATGACACAAAAGTTTGTCTACAAGTAAAAAAGTAAATACTTACTCGGTTGTTTTATAAAATCCACGAAAGCCGCAACGAGTGACATACATGACACTATGTTATTTCTGACTTATATGAAATAAAGAGACGTATAGAGCTAACGAGTCAAAGTTTGACATGTGCAAGGTTTCATTAATATAGTTCTTACCGTTTTTGGAATTTACTTTGAGGCCCAAGTTATTTTTTAATTTTATAAAAACAGTGGAATTTCCATGGTTTGTTAGTTGTTATATATTTAAGTTATCGTGGAATTTGTAATTTAGTATTGTTTTGTTTACCTTTTAGGTTATTTGTAGGTGGTATTTGTTGTGGTCTCCCGGCCGGGAGGTGAGGAACTGGCGCCGTTGCGCAACACTGAGCACGCGACTGTGACCGAAACCTGGCTGGACGTAATTTTATTGACGACGTGTCATAGAGCAAATAGACTCGCAGATGAGACACGTGAAAAAAAAAACGATTTGATCAGGTTCAGTCTTTGCCATTTGGCAACGGAATTATGGTAAGTACTCCTAAGATAAGCGTTTGGCACTAAGTTATATAACTATGAACAAAATTTTTGGTTCATTGAAACTGAATATAATGTAGCCATACTTACATATTTTTTGTATATAGCTGTATACTGTCACATCATACATCAGTAAATGAGCACTAGTAGTTCGCATTAAAGTATGCGAATTACATTATTAGCAAAAAATAAAGCCTATACTTACAGGCCCTCGAGTGGCATCATAAAATTCGTCTAAATCCGTCAAGACAATCCGAATATTGATTTGAATTACGAGGAACATAAATTTTGCAGATTACGCGATTAAATTTGAAGTGGCACTTCTGCGATGTTGTTCTATAACATTAGTTCAGATCTTAGGTTCCCTACTGTTTTATCTCAGGATCTAAGTATTTAAATACAATCCACGATCACGTGTTGACAATAAATTGTTATTTAATTACCAATAGTGTTTATATTTAAGTCGATTTCATTAATACTTTTGGATGTCAACGACTGCACTGAATTGATTTTAGATCACTATTGATAAAATAGGTTCACACAAAATTTAAAGAAGATAAAGTATTTTCTAATAAAATAAATACACATGGATAATTTCAATAATAATATTAATTACAATATTATGTAGCAAATTATTATAATCTTTACCTAAGCACTGACTTAAAATACTTCCTCTAATTCATTAACTGACTTGCTTAAAGAAGAATGGCGAAACCTGACCCGCTTTGCATAAGTTAGCAGCCACTCACCAAACCTATTTTAAGTTATTGATAAAAATGTCTATTATCAGGGAAAAATATTTAAAAAAATCTAAACCATGGGGTTCTTGAGATATTAGGGTTCAAAAGTAAATTAATTAAATATATTTTTTTCGTTAAATAAGATTTTGCTGAATGGTACACGCACAAATAAGTTTTATAATCTAAATCATGGGATTCCCAATTCATAGCGCATCACAAAATGTATTACATGATTTTATTTATGCAAATAATATCATAATTATTTTTGCACATTTCACACTCAGAAACCTATTTTTATAAAGAGACCAATTTCAAAAATTATTTCATTCTATTCAAGTTTCCGTTATCCCGAAGTAACATAAAATACTTTTTAGCCAGGAATTCCCACGGAAACACTTTTAAAATCAATTTTTAGCTCGAGGGTAACATCTAGTACAGTAGAAAGACTTGATCTTTCAGCACCTATATCTTCGTTCTCCCATGTCTCATAATAATAAAATTAATACCAGTATATGCTGTAGTCACGGACTACACATCAGTGTATGTTTCATCAATGGCCGCTCTGGGTCATGGCGCCATAGAGAAATGGCCATTCTCCTTTATATTGGTTGACGTTTTTTAAAGCGAGATTTGACACTAAATCTAGATTTAATATGTTTGTGCAAGTGGCCCTTCGCCATTTAATTGTTATCTAGCTTATTGCTTATTGCTAGATAACAAAGCCTGTGCCTTAAGTGATTGTCTAGGTTAGGGCTACATAAACTTGACCTGGACAATAGCAATATATGACGGTAAAAATATGACAACATTATATTAACTTCTTTACCAGTATCAAAGCTTCAGATTCCTCTAACTCTATATTGGTTATTAGATACTATAATTTGTAGCCAAATTCAGTAGCAAATAAAAAGAGTGATAATACTAAGGTTAGAACTGTCAAACAAAATATAATTATGCCGTAACCATCTTTTATGTTCCGCTGAACACTTAGCATATTTTTGGTAAAGGTCAATATTCTCGATTTGTTTATTTATTAAATTACAAAATGTACATTTGCGTTTGTAAGATGCGTACTTGGGCTGATCAATAATGCTAAATTTAATTGAAGCTCGAAAAAGACGAAGAATTTAAGGTGTGCGTTTTTTTCTATTTGTAAATTTGTATCTATTCATTCATTAATTAACATGTTGTGATGTTTTACTTCCTGGTACAATTTTTGTGAATGTAAATTGATTATTAAAGTAACCATAAAATATATTATTGCTTTTAAATAGTGTGTTTGCATTATCTTGTTCTACTCAAAGTAAAAATTATAGTAATAATGTTTAGGTTGTCATAAAATATTAGTTTCTAAGAGTTGTAAATTTAGTTAGGTTTACTATTTATTGGTTCCTTGACCTGCAGTTAACGTCTATTAACGTTGTTTGTTTGTCCTTGTAATAGGTCTGCATTGCAGTTATCTTTTTACTAAAACATACTCTAAATCTGATGATTTGCAAAATGATGCATTCAATCGTTGCTTTTTGAGTAGTGTTTGGCGTTTAAAAATATACAAGAGAGACAATTATAGCAACTACCATTTTCACAACTCATTATAACAGAATGAAAGTGTTCCTTGAATTGCAACATTCGCCCAAAATGTTTAAATTTCACTTTCTAGGCATGAAAATGTTCCACCTGCCATTGCCATGTACTCTGTGAAACTTTTTCATTGCAGGCGAGTGTATAAATATCAAACACAGTGTAATATTTACAAATTGATCGTATACAATTGTGATTTTGTTGTAATAAATACATATTATTATAAAAATAGATGTTGTTCCTAAGTTAATCTTAGCAAATCATTTGTTTTATTCATGAAATTGGAAATAATTCAGGAACTGAAGTCAGTCACGATCGACGGCGCACGTTTTCACAGTACTCACAAGCTATTTCAAGGCGCTGCATCTTGACAATTTAACTGCCTATTGTATTTAAATAATCGTAATTGATCTATGTATTTATTGCAACGTTTTGGCATTTATTGAGTTATTATCGATTAGAAATCTTTATTAAAACTACATTTAGGTATCTGTTATGTACACATAAGTAAATATGAACAGCACCGAATGCCGTAGTGGTTAGTAACCCTGACTACTGAGCCGGAGGTCCCGGGTTCGATTACCGGCTGGGGCAAATATTTGTTTAAGCACAGATATTTGTTCTCGGGTCATGATAAAACGTAGTGTTACTTGCTCTTTGGTCACGAAATGACAGGTTGTGATGTCAGAAAGGTTGAAAATAACTAATGTCACTCTGACATATTTTATCTATTCACGTAGCTTTGTTGTCATTAGTTAAATGTCAAATGATTGCTTTCTACCCGTGTGACATCACAGAAATGATAATTTTTAAACAAATATGACTGACACCGTTTTTGCCTGTTTATGAAAAGTAGAACTTTTTATTTAAAGTTTTGCGATTTGCAAGGTTCAAAAAAAGAATTATATATATATATATATAATTCTTTTTTTGAACCTTGCAAATCGAATATATATATCAAATATATATATAAAAAAATATAAAATATATGGCAAAAGGTAATAATGCATTAAAATTTCACGTTTTAGATCCTTGTTGACATGTATTTTAATAACTTTAGTGACGTAGTTTTAATTCTTTAATGATTTTATTTTGACGCACTTGAAGTTTAATAATAGCAATATTTTACTTACACGTGCTAGTGGTAGAGTATGGCAATCAGGCGCACAAAAACTAAGATGTTGCCGAACTAAATGTGTTTACTGTGAAGTGTAACATAATGTAGTACTAAGTACAGCACCACGCCGGTAGATGGCAGCAAAACTCGTTTATGCTATTGCTGCAGCTACTGTAATTTGTTATTTTCAAAAATATGTTTTATAATTAAGTCTAGATGTTATTTAAGTCTGATTTCTATTTAAGTTTGACTAGCTGCAAAAGATAAAAGAACTAAACGGCGACTATTATAAGGATGTATAGTACCTACTAAGAAAGTAAAAAAAACTCTCCGCAAAATATTTTCCATACAAAAGACATCAACGCATCCCTTAAACAAAAGTTCGGCGTCAAAAACAGATATTCTTTCTTAAAAAAAAATGCTTATGGCACTTTATATAGATTGGCTTGTTATCAACACGCTTAGTAAATAGGAAGCCCGTGTGTAGCAAAACTTTGCTGTGTGTTTTAATGCATTTCTTGAACGCATAATCTACAATATCTACCTACATCATCAAATAATTACATCAGTCTGTAATCTTCAACTGCTATTAGGTATTATATTCGTCTACCAAAGAGCGTCACAGCATTTTGCCCCCTCATCCTTTTTTTTCTTTACTTTTTTTTTACGAGGGGGAAATCTCTAGAAAGATCCCCGCCGCCCTCAGGGGAGGAAGGCGGGATATGTGGGATTTTTACCCACTAAAATCCCCTCGGTGGCGGCAAGTGGCTCCGGGATCTCCAGGGGAACGCACCGAAGCCACCTAACATGGTGCCGCAGCTCTTCACCGGGAGACTCAAGGTTTCCCCTCTCCTTCGCAGCCTGCGCGGCTGTACATGGCCACATGCACAGCCGCTCTTCCCGGGGCCGCTATTATGCGGCGGCTCGGACCCCCGTCCTCACCACCCACAGCCCCTAACCTCCTTTTGGTCACCTTCTACGACCAACATTGCCCCCCTCATCCTACCTATACCGGTTAACTTGTCGAATAAAATCGGTTCAGTGGTCCAGAGGGCGTTCCACGTTTCATGTCATGGTCATCGGTTATTAGGCATAATATTATACTTGCTACTTCAGCTTGCAGATTTATTAGCTATGTGGATTTTTGAGCTTCTAATCGTGGCCACATGAAGGCTAGAGACCACCAAATGTATGCAAATTGATCATAGTTAATTTGTTTTTGTGGTTTTTCCTACTGACTCTGAAGTGCATCTTGACCGAAACTGATGTAAAAGGTCAAGTTAACTTATGTTTTATTTAGCCTGTCAGTTGTATGATTGATCAAATATGTTAGGTAACTATCTAGTTATTGTTATAAAAAAAAATATCATCAGCTGCCGTGCCTACTTAGTTTGGAGGTTTGATCATTGAGGTTTTACCGAGCAAAGCATTTGACAACGTATGTAGATTTTGTAGTACATCCAGGTGGAAAATGAATGTAGCCATGCGCGTCTGGTCACCAAGACAGTTTACCACAGAGTTATTAGCAAATTGCTGTAAAAAGTTGTACAGTATATGTAGTATAATAAGTTCAACAAATGTATGTAATTCATGTTTCAACAGATTATTGCTTACTTTAAGATGAAAAAATAATATTATTGACTATTATAAGTTGCAAAAAAAGAGATTTTTGTGGATTTTCTAGAAATTGAAAATGACATTCAATATATAATTATTATGATGACGGTAGTGTGACGATTGCAAGCTTGCACGGCTTGCTTGCATCATTTGTGTAATTTCAAGACTGTATAATGGTATTTACCTATGAATATAACTACAATGCAAACACATTAATGGATTTCACACCTCGGCACGGGCACGGGGTATTAGAGGTGCAATATTGAAGAGGATTTTGGTTTCAACCATAGAGGGCCATCATACTGTATTTCTACAACAATGTTTCAGTATGTTATTCAATGCTCTGTCAGCGGACAGTGTTTTAAAACAATTAAACCTACTTATAACACTATAAAAATTAAAACCATTTGATAGGTTTAGGCCTAGTATCACCATAGTCTGTTAGATCATTAATACCCCTGTTACATCATCAGTATTTATAAGTGTCATCTTAAAAAAACCGAATTGACAGATGTGTCAAAAGTCAACCACTAATCCGTAACCACTAAACCTATATATCCCTTGTTATGGCGTAACAGTGATATTGATGTTCTAACAGAGTACTTATGGTGAAACAAGGGCTTATTTGTAATTTCATACTATCCAAAGTTTGGTTCTATGAGTGCAGCCAAAGAGTAATGCTACGTTGACTTACAGTGCCGCGGCTATCGGACTCTATCGGACTTCAGTGGTGGCGGACTTTACTGCTGAACGTTTTAAAACCCACAAACACCATTTTATACCTACGATAAAAAAAATAAGACCGATCGAAGCTCACTAGGTATGCCTATGCACGCAATATCTCGCCTTCATCTTTGTTTAGTTTCTGATATCCTCAAAATATAATTAAATTTACCTACTGTTGTTGTTCTTTTATTAATCAAAATTAATAACGTGACTGCAATTATCTTATGCTTATGTTGTTTTCGATATTGTAAGGTATGTTTGAAAGGTTAATTTGAATAAGTTTAAAAAATGACGTGAGTTACAATATTTTTATGCGAATTAAATTAAATATTCATGTTAATGTGTGTACCTAACTATATAATTAATCTATTGTGCGCAGAAGATATAATTTTGTGCATCAAAGTAAATAATAAACTTTACTAGCCACTTACTCAGATATGTTATTAACAGTAAGTATATAGGAAAATATGAATAGAATCATACACACATTTAGGTTTGTAATTATATATTTACATTCTGAATATAACTTGCTTACCTACTTACATTAAATTAATGATAACCTTCAAAGCGCACTTCGTCTAAGCACAATGAGTTTGACATTTGTACAATAACATGTAAGTACTTGAATTTTAAGGCCGTATTACTATCGTGTTATGCGAAGATTTCTCAAATAGATAATATTAAGTATGTGATTAAGTAATTCTTCATAACTTATTTTCATGTATAAAATATAAACATTAATTAATTTTATTATATAAAAGTACAAAATAATCGAAGACGAAGTGGTTATGGCACAGAATTGTAAGTGAAAAGTAGAAAATTGGATTGCAGTTTTTATAGTCTGAAATGTTGTCGAGATCGAGAGGCAGTTCGGTGTTTTAATGCCAATAAGATAAACCTTCATGGGTATAGAATGGTGGAGCATAAAATCCACAAGAAACCAATACAAGTAATGTGAACATACAATTTATAGTACGGAATTTTTAGAAGAAACACTAATATACAAAACTATAAAATACAATTAGATATTCGTTTATCTTATAGTATTTCCTAGCTGCAGTTGATTTAGTAAACAGTACGCTAGCACTTCACATAATAATAGAAAATACATCAGCAGTAACGTTACTTACTAACTACAATCTTATTTTCCTATCATCATTGAGACTGTTCAAACGTAACCACAAACCAACGCACCTAAGAAACATTGAGCAGAAAGTTTTAAAATTATCATAAAACCTTGTTACACCGAGTAGAAAGGCGAGACAGTATCTTCAGCCGATCTCCGACCAATCAATCAGCAATTGACCGATAGCTCGCCCGAGGACACTGTCACGCCACTCTACTCGTTAGATGTAATCAGGGTATTACTCTAACTGAATTTACTTCGATATGGAGGTCTTAGGTTGGAATCCGTTGGGTCCGGCGGTAAACGTGACGGTGTAGTGTTTGCCGTCGGGAGCCACATAGGAGTACTGCCCCGTCACGGTGAGGGCTGCGTCTTCCGACTGAGGGTTGTCGATCTTGCCCTCCTCTTGTCTCGAGGTGCCGTCGCTGGTCTCGTAACTGTAAGGAGTATGTGGATTAGTTTTGTACATTTAGTCAATGTGTTTCTAAAAATGTATGTATTTAAACCATTTCTATGCTACAAACGAAGAATTATTCTTGTGTAACAAAAAACTATCGTCGGTGTAGGTAAATTTAACATACATAGAGTCGTGGTTTGTGCAGCAGCTTTCGCATAGCGAAACTTATGGTATTTCGTATGATAGAGCGTCCTCTGTCGTTGTTTGTGGTGCATTATGTATAAATGTACTTAAAAATAAAACTTTACAGCAATTTTATCGTGAAAAAAATCTTACATTATGTTCAAAATAAATTATGTTTTATTTAGTTTTACGAGATTGACGAATTTGTTTTTTTAATCGAGTGAAGAAAGTTTTTTTCTTGGCGTATTAATCTTAAGATCATTTTTCATTCGTGTCTATTAACAGCCGTTAAACGGCGCAAATAAATAGTTTTAATATTTAAATGGCAGTATTATGCGCTTTATTATATTTATAATTAAATACTTAAATACAAACAATGCCAAAGCTCTATTGTTAGTTTTTCCGCAGAAACATGCAAGGTAATATAATTAGTTGTTATTGCAACATCATAACAGAATTATCCACTGTTAAATAACTTTAATAATAAAGGTTAGCAGTTCTACTTGTTGCTAAGTAATACTTTGCCTATGTACTGATCAAGGCATGTATAAGGTAAAAAATCGTTGAATATTACTTTAGCCATAGGACAAATATTTCATAAATATCAATTAGAAGCTGCTTCTTCATTCTTGTAAAAGCAAACTATGCTATAAAATATGTTTAAACATCAAGCATATAAATTCGCGACTAATGAAAAAGTTCCAGGAACATAGCACTAAATCACTCCTAAACGGAATGGCGGCTTAATGACGGCTTCTGCAATACTGATGTACATTTAACAGTGCATCAGAATATTACCAACTAAAAACTTAAATATTATATTCAAATTTTTTGTCGGAATTCTGTTGGTATTGGGGTTCACCAACCCGCACTGACCAGGGTGGTGTACTAGGCTTAAAACCCTTCGTTCATTGGAAGGAGTACCGTGCCCTAGCAGTGGGTACGTGATGGGTCGTGATAATGATGATGATTCTGTTAGTGAACTTTTTCACTCCTCTCCAGTATAATTCCACTTCACACAACAACAACAACAAAAACAACAACAACAACAACAACTGCGAAACTCACGCGAAGCTGTATCCGTCGGGCTGCACGTCGCTGTCGAAGCGCAGGATCTGCACGTCCTGCCCGCCCTGCGGCGCGCCCGCCGCCGCCGCCGCCAGGACGCACACTAGGGCCACCTGGGGGAGAACGGGACATTAAGTAATACTAAATATTTTTATACGTTGTGGTAATCGCTACACATTAAAGATAACCTACATAACGTTAAAACACTTGGACGCTCAGCACTAAAAGTAGCATAACTTTTAATTCGCTTGATTTTAATGAAATGTGGCTAAAAACAAAACTAATCTATGACCCAAAAAAAACAACTGTTTTAGACCTACGCTATCACAGATACACAGATACCTAGACACGGTGAACTTATAACACCCCTCTAATTCGTCGGTTTTAAAAACAAATCGGATTTGCACAGTGCACATCCAACTATCCGCCCTACGGCGAACCCGCGCTCTCAGCCGCCTGTTGCACAGGCCCTAATTAGATAAATAATATCTGCAGCCAAGGGATTGTGATGCACCAAAATGTCATCCTGTCCTGCCATAATGTCCTCATCAACTTAATGATCCAAGTAGAAACGAAAATATTTAACAGATAAATTGGTCCCGACATTTAAACCCGTAGCGTTGTGTTAAACTAAACAAATACATCAGTTCTATTACAGAAACAGATGCTACACTGCTTTAAGCGTCCAATAGGTGGTTGAGATCACATTGGGGTCACTAGCTGACCCCGTCGGGTCTAGTCGAGTGACACCTCGCCCATTGTTCCTTGAAGTGGCTATTTTAAACAAAGATACACCATACACCGCCTGGGTCACAGTTCAACTCAATTTCGCAATATGTCGAATTATAAATAAACAGCCTAGAAATGAATATTAAAATGTTTGGACTCACGTATTTAAACATTTTGTTGGGTACCGTCGTGAGCACAAACTAACGAATGAGTTAACTAATGTATGAGCATCATTTTATATGTTTTCCTTGGTGCAAGCGGCGTAGATGCAGTGACGTCACGCAAGGATGGACGTTAGAATTACTCTTGGTGCTATTTTGACGAAAGACCTCTGATTGAGATTCGGATAATGGTTTGATATTGTTCATGTAGTGACATTACCTAAAGTTGTAAATATAATAATAGTAATAAGAAAGAGGGTGATTCTGGGGCGGGTCATTCTTCAAAACATTTTTTGTTCTACGAATTAGCTTACTATCTGCTTTTTGTATCACCATGAAGATAATCTAGACAATACGCCACAGTGACAAATACTAGTTTACAGTAAGTGACACGTTAAAAAGAAGAAGACTGGATGTATCACGAAAGTTCCATCCCAATTTTTTCATGGTAGAGATTGTAAACGTACCTACATGTGTGTTTATAATTAAAATGATCTAGGTGTGAAGCAATAATGTCCAAATCAATAGGATTTCAGATTGTGATATAATTATTTTAAAATTTACAAAGTGTGTTTTTGCAATAATTAATTGTTGTTGTTTATAGCGCCACGGTTACATTCTAGGACGAGTCTCGACCATCATGATCACGCTCAGATACAGCAACAAGATACACCTTATAATAGAGATCCTTGGTAGGTATCTAAATATATTTTTTTTATACATAATTTTTTTTATGTTTGTCTTTGATTAGAAATCAAGTTCTTTAGGTATTTATAATTATTAAGCGGTGTTAAACAAAGGCAATGAATAAAAATAAAACGGACGACGTGCGGAAATCAATAGACGTAACGAAAATGTTCCAGAATGGTTATACCTATGTAACTTTTATGGGAGGTGGATCTTTTTCATTGCTCGTCAGTGTCTTTATCTTTCTCTATAGGTAATGAAGGCTGACGACTTGCGAAAGGTGGCTGGATATGATTGGATGCGGAAAGCTAAAGATCGCATCCATGGCGTGCTTTGGGAGAGGCCTACGTCCAGCAGTGGACTGCTATAGGCTAAATGAAGGGTTGGAAACTTAACCATACTTCTCGAATGGAATTTATTCGAGCGGAAAACATTTGAACTCTCAGCAATCACTACGAATTTAGAGGTACTAACTATAGTTCGAAAGCGCTTTGTGCCCCTGAATAGTTCAAAATAAAATTTTTGTTCGTTTACTGAATAAGTACTAAATATTAATCATCAGTTTTCTAATCAGATAATATGTGTATTTAGATACGTGTATCGGTCATGGTCATTTTTGACATATTTAGTAATAATTCTGACTTAGTACATAAGATAAAGTTGTATGTATTCATGCATTCTTAATATTACAGCCTTATTACAATACAGTATTATTGGATGCAGGTATGTAAATTTTTTGGGTCAAAGTATCAGTTTCTAGTTTTAGACCAGATTATTGTGTCAGTAGGGCACAAAAACAATATACCTAAATGCGATATCACTCTATTTTTGCAGGGATTTGTTCTACCATTATTAAATATAAATAAACACTTAGAAACACTACTCAGATAAATGTGTATTTGTGTATGTAAGTAGATATTAAATTAAATTTCCTAACAAATAAAACAATAAGACCATTAATGGCGACCTTCTTGCCGATTTCGTTTCGTACTTGACCGTTTTATTTTTTGCACCTCTCATCACGAGGTGCATCGCATTACCATAATGGCGATGTGATTCCGAAACGTGAACCATTCATTACTCACTGACGGTGGCCCGGGATGTGTACCTAGTTGCTCCGTCTGACTAACCGATGTCGTAGGGCTATGTTACTCATGTATGTAGATACTAAACATAACTTAATCTGTACCCTAGTACGGTGCAAGACGCGCACGTCCAGGCAAAAGCATTTTGTGGGATTAAGATTGGAGTTTATACATTGATAGATGATACGTAAAAAGAAGAAATGAACAAAGTATGCAGACCTTAGGCAGACGGTTTAAGTGGGTTAACTTATGCGCCGCTGCCGACGCCGATGCCAAGGGGGCTATTCTCGCTCGAGACAGCCAGAAGTTATGCAAAGCTGTCATCCAATAGACGGGCTTAGTGCAACGAGACAGAGCCGTGGTTAGCGAAGCAGCATACTGAAGTATCGTTTTCCTGAAACTAGGCTGACCTTTCTAACCAATGACACGATACGACGATTGACCAATCTCTAAAAGTATGTATTTGTGGACGCCTGTAAACTGTTTGCCTTATCATGATTAACACCTCCTCTGCCAATAAAAACTTCGAAACAGTGTTTTGTCAATACTGTAGCCGGTTATTTATAGCGCGGGTCCACGGGCAGACAGTTAGTTATACGTTCAGGATTACTTTAGAAACTTGTCTAAGGTCTATGAGTAAAGCAAGTAGGTACCTAGTACTCGAGTGACGTATCAGTTGTAAATGATATACCTAAATGCTTATTTTGGACTTTTGGCAGTCAACAACTGATATCTGATCTCACTGGCCACCACGGTGACAAATCCTAGTTCAGATCTAGTGTTTTTTACCCACACGATGAGAAAAAGTCTTCATTTGCCATTATTTTAGAACAGTTTGTACAAGAATAAGTAATAGTTTTTATGTAATTACATGATAAAGTCATAGCGTCGGTTAATACGATAAAAAAACTCCATCTCTAAAGCATAATGCAATATCAATTTTAATTGCAATTTGAATAGCTACTTACTAAAGGTTAAATAGGATGTGACATTAAAACCTCAGTTTTACTGTGTCATAAACTCCGCAAGAATCAATCACAGAAGATACTCGAAGTTTGTATGTACGTAGGTACTAAAACTTGCACAATAATTGCGCAGTGCCCATACGCTGCTTACTACAACGTTATCAACTAGATTGTATTAATATTATAAATGTCAAAGTTTGTAAGTACAGGATTTAAAGATGTAAGTATGTTTCTTTTTCAGAGGAAAACGGAATGAGAATATTTTCGTGAAATTTTGCATTTTAGAAGACACCCTGGATTAACGTCTATGTTACTTTCCCATCCTAATTCCTGACCATATCCCACCACTAAATCAATGCACATAAAAAGTGAAAAATAAAGTTATAAAAATAAACATGCGACTTTAATTTTATCCACCAACAAAATAATTAACACAGATAAACATGTTCACAAGTTTTTCATTCCAACACAACAATTAAATGTATCTTCGGTCACTTCGCAGTAATAAATATTAATTAATTAAATCAACAAAAAGTGGTTGTTGTCAATTTAAAACCGTTGGATTTCCCATTTACATTCTTCGAATGCAGCCAGGAAATAATTCAGACTTTCTAGATATTGGTGACAAGATTTAAAGTGACTTTTAATTTCACCAATTCGAAAAAAGGTATCTGTGAAATTGGGTGAGGTGACATACCATTGCATTGACTCAACGTAATTTCCTTTTACAGCGTTTTTACTCCTCTCAAACACATTATAATTTTTTATATCTTAACAAAAATAAGTATTTATGAAACTACAAAAGACGCTAATCAAATGAGTTCAGATCACACTATAATCATTTATTGGCAATTGTCTTAAGTTTTTATTATTCGACGCTTATTGATACTGGAAATTCAAAGACAGTAAACTTATCTAGGAACTTTAGCTATTCATAAAACGCCAGGCACTTTGTGAATAAAATGATTAGAGTTGAACGACTATGATAATTATTACTGGCTAAGACTGGAGTTAATAAAATTTGCCAAGTTCTCAATTCAACTATATCAGCAGAAGAGACAAGATTATGAATCATGCCTTCGTCACACCAAGTCAAGTCCTCTACCAGCAATTTCTAATCGAAAGAAAAGCCTACATTGTTAGAAATAGTATCTATACAAACAAGGTGCATTCCTATCCAAAATCAGTCGCTGAAGCCGTATCGTCCGGAGGACATTAGGGTAAATGCTTAATATATTATAAATGTCTCCTTACATAAAATTTAAGTAATCATCAAGACGTAAGCAGGTAATATTAAAAACATGAGTTCAAGTCAGTTTCTTAATAAGGTAACTTAATCTGATGGATCACTCAATTATTGTCACTTCACGTAACTTAATGAGATAATGAATGATATAATATATGAAACTTTCTCGGCTAAGGGCGTGGAAACAAAATGCACGCAAAAACTGTATAATGTAGTAATGTCTCAAGTGTCTGATGCGTTTTTCGATTTTAATGTATATTTTCCTTAATGTTACCTGCCTGTTATATAGATACACTCACGAGCAATGAATAAGTTCCAATAAAAATAGCATCTAATTACTCCTAAACGAAAAAGTAATACTTAATGACGCCGTCAGCAATATTCAACTACATTGAACAGGCATCATATTACCATAATAATCAAATAAATAAATTCCTTGTTTTGAAAATTTGGGGTCATTCGGTGTCAATATTTTGTAAAGGGAACTTTTTCATGGCTTGTGAGTGTATTTTATTTAGTTCTTTTAAATACTCAGGTACAGTGCTTCAAAATTGATAATGCGCATAGAAATCTTTGACAGATCGGTTGTTTTCGATTATGTGACACATGATATTGACTCCTATTTCTTTCGAACAAGGCGCAAAGTGCAAGTGTTTTTTTAAGGCTCTTACGATTTAATGATTCGGGTGTGAAGATCTGCATGTGCATTATTAATTTTGGACAAGTGTACTACTTTTGTCAATCGAAAAGTAGTGCATTGTGCGTCAGACACAACGTTTGTTGTTATATTTATTCTAACGTTACTAACATAAACCGTGTCTACTAACAATCTCTGTGTCTTGTTACGTGAATAAATTATATTAATTAATAATAATAATAGAGGAATAGGGCACAAGTTATTTGGCTATTTCAGGTAATATTCCCAATAGGTAATTGAATAAAAAAATCAATCTAACAATTTAAACTATTTATTGTCCGTGCTGAGGAACCAGCTGGAGGGTGGGCCTGTACCCTTTCTCGTCGGCGGTGAATTCGACAAGGTACTCCTGTCCGTCGGGGGCCACGAACGAGTAGGACCCTTTTACACCGATGCCCTGGTACTCGCCGACTGTGATCAACTCCGCTTCCTCCTTGCGGGATGTTCCATCGCTAGTTTTGAATCTAGAATTGAGAAAATTCGATTAGAATAATAATTATATGTAGACGTATAGATTGTACGTTAGACGGAAAATTGGAGGTGATATAGGTAAGTAGGTACATGAGTATTATTTGTTTTAATGTATTACATTTAGGGCCTGTTTCACGATGACTGGATAATTTCCACCTCGTATATCCTTCCTATTCCAGAAATTGTGTTACAGGCCCTTAATGTCATCTATAATTATGCACGGAAGAATGAGTAGGGGACCCTGATGTACATTGTACACGAATTACTCCTAGTTTAGGGACCCTGGTAACTAAATGTAAAAAGCCTTTGATGTTGAATAAAGATTTTTGAATTTGAATGTATGCACGTCTACCTGTTATGAACAGGGTGAATTCAATTCAGCTACGTTGTGAAAAGGTTTAAGGATGTCTTGCACAACAAAGTTACTTAATCAAAATTAAATCTATGACCTCTTGCTCTGACTTTATACTGTCAGAGCAAGAGACAAACTATTTAATTTTGTTTAACTTTGTTGTGCAGGACGCCCTAAGTATATTAGTTATATTATCATATCTTAATCACGTTTTAATATCTAACTCAGTCAAAGTTATTACCTGCATAAGATAGATAGATAGATATAATATTCTTTATTTGTACACAAGAACAGATTTTACAAAAGCTTATAAGTAAACAAACACATAGGTACAAAAAAGGCGGTCTTATCACTAAAAGCTATTTTTTCAAGACAACCTATGGGTGGAAAAATATTTATGTTCAGGTAGGATAAATTAGAAGAAACTTACTCAAAATGATATCCTTTCGGGTCCACAAAGCTGGTCTCCGTCAGTACCTCCACCTCGGGCTTGGCTGGCTCTTGAGCACACACAATCGCCACTGCAGCCGCCACCAATAGCAGTTTCTGAAAGTATCAATGTACCTATAGTATAGAGTAAGTAGAAATAGCTTAGAATTAATAGAGCAACAAATATAGTCTTAGAATAATAATATGCGAACAGAATGGAGGGTCAGATAAAAAATAGCAAACGATCTCAGTTTTTTTTTACATAATAAAATGTATCCGCCTAACTAAACCAGTAAAGGTTCTTCTAAAAATATTAAACTCTACCCGTAATTAAATTTTTATAATTAATTGAAAAAGTATAATATCATTACCATTATGTCCGCTATTTTGGTTCTATATGTCAGCAAATATCAAAAATGAGGGATGAGTTTTAAATTGTAGTTATTCATATTTGCATTAATTAACGGAAAGTAAAACTTAATAAACATAGTTTTATCTAGATACTACTTTAACAGTTAGACCCTGATCAACTCATTCATGAAGTACCACGATTATATATAAATGTAATATATCTAAGACACTCTGGTCTTATGGTAGTTATTTCTACAAGCACAAAAGTGCTTAAGTTATTATATACGAAATGTAAAACCTTATACTTTTTAAAATACTTACAAATCCGAACATGTTGAAAGCGGCTCCTCACGTTTTGTCTCCTATTTTAAAGTTTTAACCGATGTAACTGATTTGTAAAACATGGCTATTCTCCTTAAATACACATCTATTGTTTGCTTATAAACATCGATTGGCACAGACTAAGAAACAGGCACAGCGTGATAAAATTGCATTTGAAACTTTTTCACAGTAACAACTTTCCACTACTACATAATGATTGCATTTTGGTCGTATGAACCTTACTGTGACAAGGGGGCAAGAGTCATCTTCAATTGGTGATGCGAGTACGTAACGTAGGTGATAATTTCTTTGAAATCTTTTCGTATATAAACGTGAGATTTCATTGAACATCCCGCAGTTTGTGTAGGTATCCATATCAATAAAGAATCCTAGCGATTTTCTTCACCAATATTATGCAGGGTTTTTTTTCTATAGATGTACTCGTATGATGAATAGAAAGTTAGATACAGATTCATACTTAACTGAGTCTGGATACTTAACACTTTTTTCACTTATACACTCTACTGGATATTGATAATTAAAACAACAGAAATGTGGTTAATAAATTAATTTAATAACTAGATTTAAAGCCTAGACTTTCATCATTTACAATTATACTGACTCTGACATTTCCAGTTTTTTTCAGTCTTTCAAAATAAAATCATACCATGACGAATTCCTTAATAAGATAGCATTAAACTAAATTCAATAAATATTATTTACTGTACACTACTGGCTGGTAACAATCACTTTTAAGATGCCATCTTGGCATGCGTTCGATTTTCGAATTACGATTTTACTTTTTTAATAACAGTTCTGTAGCCTCGTTTGCCAGCTTTGTATGACATTTCATAGAGTTGCCCCTTGTCGTCGTACCAACGGACTGTTCCTAGGACGTCTAGGGCAGCTTGGTCGGTGCCTGGATTCTGGATGCCACCCTCTTCAGTACGCGATGACCCGTCACTATTGGCATAGCTGGAAAAAAGGGAAAATATCATGTTTATGTATATTTTATATTATGTACTAATAGATAGTAAGTACACTAAATTCATGGTACTTTTAAGTAGACCATCGAACGGATGATTGTTCAATATACAACAGTGCCAATGATCTTATTAGATTCAGACGTAAAATATAAGTATTTAAAACGGTTGATTGATTGACAGACAATAACGACACAGTACAATTCTGTTTAACTTGATCTACATAAGAATCATACTGTCTGTCACTAAATTGTATTTTCTCGTTAGTTAATTTTAAGTATTAAGTAGACACATATCCCAAACGGCATCGGCTGTATGATTTAATTGTAGAATGACGTAAACGAATAAATATCTTGTCTTTTGAGGACACCAACGGTGAAGATGATATCACTATTAAATTAAAGTTGTCCCAAAAAATATTAGCTTTTTGGGATTTTAAAAGTGTAGAGTGGGAGTTATCCAGATGAGTTAATGGTGGAACTAAAAGATACATAATTATTATTCTTGGCTTTTACAAAAGAAGGATAAAACGTTCCTAGATATTTCTTGATTACTTATAACTATTAACCTACCTTCCCATGAGGTATAAAGTTTTATACCTAGGTATACTATAACCTACTGTTATGTCAAAATAATAATAAAAAATAGAACAACATTAATTGATAACAATGCAAGTATGAAGTGATGAACACTACGAGTAATTTTGGGTAAAATTGCCAGATGTCTATATTCCACAAATACCTCACAATCTTATATAAACTCACTCTCTTCCATCCAAAGGTTGTCTGGTAGAGATTGCTATAAGCAATAAGGCCGCTTCTTTGTACTATTTTATTTTTTAGTTGTGTTTTTTGGAATTTTGTTCTTGTTGCAAATAAAGTGTATATATTATGCGATATTGCCAGTTGTGTGGTATTCATTAGGTATAATTCATTCGATTATAACGTTATGCCGAAAATTATGATACTTTCCTTTCACTTCATGATATTTATTTCTATTATCAAGATATAAATAAATTGAATAAAGGAGGTGTAAGGTAACATTGACCGATATTTTAATGATATCTACCTGCCATAAACTGGTTACACATAAAAAATCTAGGTTTGTGTGATTTATCTATGTAAATTTAAATTTTATTTATGTAAATAATTGTATGTAAATTGAAATTAAAGAATACAAGCCAGTAAAAAAAAAAAAAAAAAAATTTAAAGTTCCATCAATAAGGCCCAAAAAACTTAAAATCATCCTCACCTTTATTTTTACTGAATATAAAAATAGTCAATAAGTCTACTGAAAATTCGGTTATAAGAATTATATGCCTATTTTACACATTACAAAAACGTCAAGTAAACAGGAATAATCCATAATCATCCAGAAATATTAAAGTTTTCTCCCGTTTAGTTGTTTCATCTATCCATCGATAGATGAAACAACTAAATGCAATGTGCACATAAAATCTAAGTCAAAGTGGGACATCCTCGTGGCATAACGCCAATGTCCGCCCGCGGAAGGATTTAAGAACAGTTTGCTTTCCCTCAAAACAATGGCGACAAACACGGCCGTATAATGCAGCACGTATGATCAATAAATAATCGTATTTACATGAACTTGGCATTCCGTCACTCGAGCTGTGCTAATATTATGGCCCGATCTAGTCTCCGTACGTAGTGTGACTTTGAACTAGCGCGCGTACGAGTATGAGTCATAATGGGAATCTTTTCAAGAGTGACTTTTTTGTTTAAACAGAGGAAATACAGATAATTCATAGGTTTCATTGCGCACATTCCTTGGATATTACGCTTATACAATGTCTGCCAGCAAACTACACATAAAATAGTACCTATTGTAAACAAAGTGAAGGAAGGTATGGGCTGCGATGGAAGCTATAATTATGAGGATTCATAGTTCATCGCATCTAAAGCTTTTTAATTATTTTTTAAACTTGCTTAAAGTTGAAGAAATGATATAACGGTATTTAGTTATATACCTTAACTTATTAACATTGGGTAAAAATTAAGGTTACTATACTTTTCCACGAGGAAAGACAGCTGATACAAGCAAAAACTTCCCTTATTCGAATGTAATAAGGGTTCTGTCAGATGTCTTTCCCCGTGAAACAAGGTATAAACTGTTTAACCTTGGCAATGATCGCTATCGTAGACTGTTACGTAGGTCGACGAAAATGTTGATAAGTACTAGCAAAATGATCTGGTATTCCAGGAAATATACAGTAGTGATGTAACGAATATTCGCATTCGCATTCGCATTCGCGAATATTCGCACTTTTTTGGATATTCGCATTCGCATTCGCATTCGCAAAATTTGGTGCGAATGTTTTGCGAATATCAGTAGGGTACTTTTTAGAAAAAAACTATTTGAAAATAATGGTTAACAAAGGTTAGCAAAGTCAAAATCCATTCGTCGATAAGTAACTTTTTTATTACAAGTCACTCTCTTAATCAAATTAACAGTCTAACTTTATCATATTTATTTACTTTGGAAAATGAAACTTTAGATATAGGTAGTTAATAGTTTCATAAGACCTAAACATAAATAGCTTCTTTAAGCAATCAAAAAGGGTATTTTTACAATATAGTGTCACTGCAAGACAGCCATAGATTTAAATAAGGTACGTGCGCCAAAGATGGCCCTATTCCTAAAATGGCCCACTTACAAAATTTAAATCTTCTAAACGCCCGGATAAGTTGAAATTTTGCTCTAATGTTTGGTTAGTGGCATAGAAAAAATGGCTTACGATTTACAACCCAATGTTTACAAACTTTTTAGTAGTATTTCTTTAAAATAACAAACTATTATCGTTTTTTTTTTCGATACAGACTTTCGTAGGTTCAAGGGCATTCTGAAGAAGCTAAGCGTTGTTTGTATTCTTTATGTTTTTCAATAAATTTCATTAGGTCTCGTCACCGTGAAAACTTCATATGAAGGCCCACCACACGCGTTACCAAGATGGCCCGGGCCTTACAGGACTATACAATATCATAGTTTCTTTGGATTTTTTTTTTTTATAAACCTAATAAAGCCCACTAAAAATCTGTGTAGATTTTCCTCCAGGAGTGCAAAAAAAAAAAAAATTATTAATAATATATAGGTATATATATATATATAAAAGATAAAATATATATATTATAAGCTTCCACATTGAGTAGTGAGTAGTTAAAAGATGAAGACAAAAAACAACCAAACTCTCACAATATATTGATCTCTCAAAAAGGCACGGACATAAAGTCTGTGGAGTGATAATAAAATCTTTAAAAAAAAAAAAAAAAAAAAAGCCCACTAAAAATTGAAGCATTGTTTTTCACTCTAAATAATTGTTAGAATAACAGAAAAACATTTTTATTATTTTAATATCATTACAGACTTTTGTATTGAATGTAGATTTAGTTTTGCTAATCCACCGTACTATTAACGAAAATCGATAGTAATTGATTAATTAACAAAGAAGCTCATATTTTTGTTTAAGTTTTACGTAAAATGGTATGGTTTTTGTTCTGATAGAATTTATAAATTACTTACTTGACTAATATCGGGCCATGATAAGTGCCTATGTTCCTAAGAAGGCCCACATTAGAGGTTTTCAAAAATGATTGTTTCCGTAAAGAAGCTTGATTTAATCTGATGATTTATTTGTTGATTAATATTCAAAAATAAATGGAGAATATATTAATCAAGTTTATTTTCTTACATTGTTTAATTTTTTTTATTTATTTAATTATTGCAAAAAATGGGCCTTACAAGGCGCACGTACGGTGGCCTGCGCCTAAAAGTACACAGGCGGAGTTTTTAAAATAGCGATCCCTGATGATGAAGGGACCAGCTACATGTGTTATAAATCCGGGGACGTGTTGTGTGTGATGTGTGTAACAGTGGTGTTTATGTGGATGTGCTTGAGCAGCATGGGAGCTTGAGATCGCTATTTTAAAAAGTCCGTCTCGTGTAAGTCGCCCTCAGAAACCGCACACAGTCGCGATGTGTCGTAACAGTTACGGAGCTAAATAAAGTGTAACTACTTCAAAAAAAACTGCGACTAGTATTGGCTAGTCTCATTCGGAATGCGCCTAGAACGGAACGTACCTCGTTCAGAACAAGACTGCCACGAAACCATACAAATGACGTCAAATTTGAACACAAATTGAATATTCGCATTCGCATTCGCATTCGCGAATATCGATATCAGATATTCGCATTCGCATTCGCATTCGCGAATGTCCAAAAACACACATTCGCTACATCACTAATATACAGTACTTAGGAATCAAATATATAATATCTTTAAATAATACTGAATAAAATATCATCTTTAATTCACACTTTCCTAGCCCGCTCCTATGTAAGCAGACAGGATCCGATACCGCTCATTGGCTGCCAATGTCCGAGAGGAACCAGATCACAGGTTTACTCACAACAACAAACACCCGAACGGGCATTACTGTGCGTACGTTGTTAAGTTGACGCTGTTTCTTAGATCTAAAATAAAGGTGTATACTTACTGGAAGCTGTAAGAGTTGGGCATGTTGGCCATCTCCATCTGGAGTACTTGAGGGTCGGCCGGGTCCGCCCCCGCCGCGCCGCACAGCGCCGGCGCAAGGGCAGACGCGACTAATATCTGGAATAGTCGGGAGACCAGGTTAGATTTAGAGCCAACCATAACCATTAGGCAAATGAAGTGTCAAGGAAAATTTTAACTACTGGTTGCAAGTTTTGACCTATGGTTGAGTTAACTACTGGCTCTTATAAAATAAGAGTACCTATATCGAGGCGATAATGCTACTGGAAGATGCACTAAAGAAGCATCTGCGAGTGACGTATCCACTGTGTTTTGTATGATGCTATTCTGACTGGCTAATCTTTTCACCACGGTGATGAACTCTAAACTAGTGTTTGAACTGACACCCTTAAGAAGAAGAAGATGCATCATAAAAAGTACATTGCTATGGTTTTTCTGAGACCAGACGTTACATTTGTAACGGAACATAGTCCGTCCGTAGCAGACTTATACATTATTACAATATTTATGTATAGATGGGCGAAATTTTTATTATAAGCAAAATAAGACTATACGCTGGTTGGAAAACACAACCATACCGAGATGTAGAAATGCCACACTAGTGCCATCTATTGGGTTAGACTCGATGACGCATTTCCTTATATGGTAATGTTCGGGGGGTGTTGTGTCGTTCGAATCGACAGATACCTAGAATAAGTACAAGTCTTATTGTTGACGCTTAGAGTTTAAAGAGATATCATACTAGATTCGATTATATTATGTTTCAACCGTTTATACGGCTCTGTTAATTATTGTTTGATTATTGAAATGAATGACGCCATAGTGATAAGTTATTATTATGAGGATCAGATTTGCACAACACTAATTTACGCGACACTTTACGTACTACGCCTCCTTGACGCTCAACTGAGTATCTTTTAGTTCTAATTAATCGAATCAGGACTTGAAATTAGTAAATACTAGTTAAATAATAATAATATTAATTATCAATAATTATAGAACAATAGTCCATCGGTTTATTACCTTAAAAATATTTAATAGTTGTGTTATTGTCTAGCTCAGTGGCGCCACCTGTAGTCTAGGATCTTGGGGATGGAGTTGAATCGATAAAGTTCGATGGATGAACCGGAAAAGAAAGAAAAAAAAAAAAAAGGAGAGGGAGTGGATGGTCAGGAGAGGCGATAAATAGATTTCGGGAAGAAAACTCGCCCTTGGTCTTCCCGCGGGATTTCGTGTGATAACATCAAGCCTTTGCATTTTAGAGTTTTATTTAAAGGGAAAAGGGGATAGAGAATGTATTTTTATAAGTGTGTGGATACGGTGGATTGCAGCTTCGACCAGCCGGCGGCGGCGCAACAAGGAACCTCAGCTAAGTGTCGATTGGATTTTATAATAACCACTATTTCGAGGTATCACAGCATATTATTATCTATATTCCACTCCATTCATAATATCAAAATATCTATTTATTTTGTTCTGGTTTCAAAATTCGAATATTTCCTTAACCTAAAAATCCACTTGTTCCCCATTATTAATTGTTCAGCAACTTGGCCATTTTGAAATTGAAGGCTGCTAGGGTATCTAGGTTTATTAGGAGAGACCCAAGGAAACCACCTTTTACTTCATCAATCAGCCTTAAAGATTCTATCACATAAAACAATCAATTTACAAGCATAAGTACATTCGACTATGGGAAAATTACCCCACTTGTTTCATCAAGCTATGTTTGTTTACCTGGAAGGAATAAACTTAGTTACTTATATCAATATAGTACAGATATTGAATAGTATGTTCTATTGAGATGATGGCTAATGAGTCAAGTATTTAAGTATGTTACTTTTACTCACAGCAATCTATCTACCTGAAATTGTTTCACCCAGCAGTCTTTGCATACCCAGTAAAGAACAGTAATTAGCATAATACAGACCATTAGGTGTACCTATGTTTCATTGTGGTGGATCATAACCTATGTTCCAACATATTTGGTTTACAACCTTACTAGGCTTGCACAACAATCTGAATAAGTACCTAAGTAATAATAATGGATGATTCATCAGATATATAACATAATTATGTGGAATCCTATTCAGTGATAAGTGCTTGCAATTTAAGTAAATCTATTAGGTAACATATTAGATCATTCTGAAATTGTTTAGGTAACAAGAAGATTCATATTCCTAGGTAGTCGGTACTTATTTACTTATCTCCTGAGATACACTATATAAACTTATTTCTACCAACTCCATCTAGTTCTCATGTAAGCATGTACTTATCTATTCAGTCTTGAAACCAGAATGAAGAATATGCTTCAGGTTATTCATATTAAGCTATGAATCTATTTAGCAAAATTATATTCTTATTTGAATCAGCATTCCTATTTAGTACTTAAGTAATTTAAAATCTACAGCTAGCTCGACCTACTTTGATTCTCTAAGAGTGGTTATTATAAACATTACTTATTACTTGTATTCTTAATATTTGAAATGATTTTAAACATTTTTCCACCGGGATGAAAATTGGCCGGACCATATTTTCATAAAATACTATGTTTCTACTTGAATAATTATTGTGTGTACTTGTGTGATTCACTAGTTTAATGATTCTCTATGGTTTTATTATGGGTTTAGCTACACTTGGTAAATTCAGGTATTTGAAGTATTGTTTATCATAAAAGAAAAAAACATACTTAACAATTAGGCAGCAACAAAACCAACAAACATTTAAGTGTTGTATTGTTTGCAAAATAAATCTACTTTCAAAACATTAGTTCAGAACTAAGAAACCCAGATTCTTAATTTATACTTACTTACTAGGTACTTGATACTAGGAACATTGTGTAAAATGTGGGGTTGTATAAAATGCATTTCATCTTCAAACCACTTAGATGCTAAGCAGTTAGGTTTAGACTGTGGGAGAGTAGGTTATTGAATTGAAAACATGCTATCCTTTTGTATCTCATGTGTGGTGAATGTTATTGATGTATAGTTAGTGGATCTAGGCCTCTTACTCATTGATGTGATAGATATGATTTTGGTATTTACTTATCCACCTAAGTATGTAAAGTTTGCTTTATTGGAATTCAATAGGTATTTACTTCAGTACCTCAATTACTAGTTATGTATCAGAAAACAGAATAGAATTCATGTAATTTAGTAAGTATTCCTTTTATTCAATGGTTATATTGGCCATAACTTGTACCTGACTGACTGTGACTAAGACAATTCTTATATATTCAGCAAGTTAATGATAATTTATAATACTTAAAAACCTGCATTATACCCTTTTATTAATATAAATAAAGATTGATTTTGCTTTGGAAAAGATGTTAAGAATATTAAACAAAATTAATAAATAATAGGGTCAATGAGTCAGTTGCCGACCTAGTTGAGCACCAACTTTACTTTTACTAAAGTTATCTACTTGTCTGATTAAATAAAATAAATACCTTCAATTAGATACTTATACCCGTAGGGTCAATGTGTTGGATGGCGGCCATAGGAGCACTAACAATATTTTAAGTTAACTGAAATATTTGGAAAAGATAAAATAAATATTTCTATAGTGAATATTCATGCAATTTTACTTTTGAAGGTTAAATGGATATCATTGGCTATATATTATTGACTGTGACCATGACAATTTTTACATATTAAGTGATTAGTAATAATTTATTATACTTATTATTCTCCTTTAATTCTGCTAATATAAATAATTATTGATTTGGGTTTGGATAAGATGTTGATAATATTAAACAAAATTTATAATTAGGGTCATTGAGGCGATTGGCGACCATAAGAGTTTCAACTGTATTCTATTCTAAATAAAATTTATTAAGTTTTGAATAAGATAGGAAAATATTTTCATAGTACATGAGTTACTTACTACCGATAAATAAATTGAAATGACTTCTTATCAGCTTGGGTAAAGGAAAGCAGTTGCTGAATTGGATTCTTCTTACAAACTGACCAATATACATACTATATACAGGAGGAGATGATGACAGTTAGCTATTAATAAGTAATGATGAGCTTGACTGTGATGAAGTTAATTAGAGGCAGGGAAACCACCTCGAACAACTTGTAGGTACCATGGTAGACACAAGCCAGCATCGATAAAGTATTAATTGTCACATAACTCTGAGATCTACAATATAGAGATACATTTGAGTGATTGCTCTTGACACAAGCTGAAATGGGAGATAGTAATTATATTCTAATTATGTCCATTATTGGAAGACATTGTACTGTGACGATACTCATGAGTAGACTCAGGAAATATCCGTGTCGAATAAATGTATAAGTAGACTCAGGGAATATCCGTGTCGAAAATACAAGAGTAGGCTCAGGAAATATCCGTGCCGAATAACTATTACACATTATGGATACATAAGATATCCGTGCCAAATAACTATTACACATTTTTTAGTAGACTCAGGAAATATCCGTGTCGAATAAATGTATAAGTAGACTCAGGGAATATCCGTGTCGAAAATACAAGAGTAGGCTCAGGAAATATCCGTGCCGAATAATTATTGCATATTATGGATACAGAAGTAGGCTCAGGAACTATCCGTGCCGAATAACTATTACACATTATTGATACATTAAGTAGACTCAGGAAGTGTCCGTGTCGAATAAATGCATAAGTAGACTCAGGAAATATCCGTGTCGAATAAATGCTTAAGTAGGCTCAGGAGATATCCGTGCTGAATTGTGAAGCTGAATAAAATATTATTAACATCATCTGGATCCCAATCAATAGATCCTTTCCTAGGGACTGACTGACAAAAAAAAAATAGTTTGAATAGAGCCAGTGGGCTAGAGAAGGTAGATGGGTCTGGTGGACGGATCTGGTCGTCCTTCATAGGGTGTGCGAGGCGGGGCGCACCTTCTATTCAAATTAAAAACCCTTTTTTATAGATAATTTTGTATATATTTAAATTACTTTTGTTTAATTAAATCATGTATGTTTTAAGAAATAACTATTGCTTGAGCTTTGTTCTGTTGTCCTAACAAATAGATAAACTAGGGATTATGAACTAGGGTTCTAGGGATTAGTGCTAGGGTAGGGATTCTCTCAACCTCCTAAAAGAACTTGAGTTACTTCGGAAATGTAGAGTCCTAACCGCTAGACTAGACGATCACGTATTGGCCAAACGAATAATGCAAAACACGTATAGCGTTACAAGACTTCTTTTCAGTTCCGTTTCAGTTTAGTTAGGGCGAAAAATAAGTCTCAAATAGGTAGGTTAGAGTCCGAAGGTTCACTACAGGGGGGGGTATATTACAATTGGTGCCGTGACCAGGATAGGGTGATCAGAATTATTAGAAACAGGATCTGGTTATTAGGAACGTTATTTTATTTGTGTGTTGCATTATTCAAAAACTTAAAAGGCTTTTAGCCTACAATTGTTGCCGTGAAACGGAAGGAGATTGAGAGAAAACGTTAATAGAAAAATCATATGTGTAGGCGTACAATAAAATAGGCATTTAGAGGAAAAAAAATAATAATAATATAATGTGTACACTTAGGTAATACATTTTGTTTGAACCATTTAAAAGGTCAATAACTGGTAACTTTACCCTTTACATAAAAAAAATAAAAAAAAACTTAGCATAATATTTGTATACTTGTATACATTTTGCTTGAAACATTTGAAGTGCCGATATGTGGTACTTTTACCCTATTGTATACAAATTGTTGCATTCAAACTTAGTGTGCTTAAAATACGTGTAGGTTGCCTACAAATGCATTAGTAAAACAATCAAATAGGTTATAGGTAGCGTCCTGTCATTATTATTTTGGTAAAGACATGACATTGTGATTTAGAAGCTGCGCACACTTTACATGGTTCATTTATACCGATCTTACCATGGTGCACTTGAAACTGGTAGGTTTGGCGCATGGATGTTGCGTCATTTTCTGTAATTATTTCATTAAATTAATAAAGGAAAAGGGGTACCTATAGTAAAATAAAGTAGGTACCTACTAAGTAAACGAGGATAAACTAGTAAGGTCAAAGACCGTTCGAAGTTAGCGTGGTAGGTAGCTATAACTAACAGATGTTTTGGTGAATGCAAACTTTAGTAAGTACCTAAGTACTTGTTTACCTATTTAATTTTTTCTACGACTACGATTGTCTAGGCAATAGATTTTTTGTTATTTATACATACATATACACATATTATAGGTAGATAGTAGACACATTTTAATAAGTGTCAGTTTCACAGCGGCGGATGAGATATATCTACTCATGGCAAATTTATTTTGATTGTGTGCATCCGATTTTAGGTTTAATTCCAAGTGTACTGTCTGTCTACTGTTATTTTATACTTCTACTTACCTTTAAATAAAAGGTAAATAAGGATACAACAGGAAGAAGTTAGCTAGCTGTATTTGATGTTCGAACCTGATTACCTGTAGATATCAATGATTAATTGCAGTTCAAGAGTTTTAACACAGGTGGCGCTGGTATACATATTAAAATATTTTGCATTGTATAATTTTATTTTCTTACTCATTTATTTAGGTAGTCCGTTATGTGGGTTTAATTAAACCATAAAGGAAGAGTGTTGTTATAGGTTTGGTGTATGTTTATATGCTGATATATTTATACTTTCAACGCTAGAGAAAGGGGTGTAATGAGAATTAGTTATGTATGACAAATAAATTTTGCCAGCATAGGAAAGATAGGATTAGTGTTGGGTCTTATGTCAAGGTGACTTTTACCCACGATAGAGGGGATTGGTGTCATGAAGGTATTGGTATGTATGTAGGTGAGTTCTAGATACCTGACGTGTAGGTACCTTACGGACAAAGGAAAGGGCTGTTATAAGTTTAGCGAATATTATTGTTATGAGTTTTGTGGATTTTAGTAATAGTATATTCAGCTTTCGTGGGGTTAACTGAATATGTATATAGTTACCGCATTCGTGTCGACAAAATTAAAGACTGTTTTGTACAGGTTCAATGACCTTCATGTATGTACCTATTTAATTAGGCAATGATAGGTAATGTTACTTCTTATTATAATGTCAGTGACAAACAGCTGTCCAGCTCCAGTGATTGTCACTAAGGTGTTTGTCACCGTGGTTAAAAGATTATGTAGTGGGATCAGTTGTCGGTGGCTGTTTGCCGATGCCGAAGGCACTGTTCGTGTGTTGGGTACAGTGGATATGTCACTCCTTTCGTTGTACCTACTTCAATGGCATGTATGTAGTAGGTATGCGTTTTGCTAATACGCAGGTATAGGTAATTAGGTATATAATTGGAACTAGGAGGGGAAATCGATACCTAGCATGTGGAGAAAGAGAGGTTATGATATTATGATCTTATGTTTCTACATGTATGTAAATACTTAGCTGGCTACACTACCGAATGTTGTGGTGGATAGTGACCTTGACTACTGTCTCGAGTTCGATCCTCGGGTTTTTGGTGTTCAATGTGTGTTGTGGTGTTAAATTTATGTGCATGGAGATTGTGGAGGTGGCTCTCTGTTGTTGGGGAATTGGAGGAGGTTCGTGTCCTGCAGTGTATACCTAAATACAGGCTGCGCGTGAGTGCGTGCTAGCTACATATAGTATAGGTACTGGATTGCTAATTGCGTGTAGGTGCGATTGAGTATGGATTGATATTGTGAATAATGTGCACGACATTAGGGATATTATGAGATAGAGGAATGATAAGATTACGGTGTAAATAAAATGAGCTAGTGAAGGAAACTATGTTCGTATTTACATACTTACTTATATCTGATTTTATCAATGTGTTAAATTAGGGTGGCTTGGGTTCATCATCATCATCGGCCGTAACATCATTAGATTAAAAGTTACACACAAATAGGTATTCATAGGGTTACTTCAATGTCGTCATCACATATAGGGGGTGTTTAGGACTGTTCCCAGGAGAGGAAGCTGGAAGGCATAAGATAGTGGGGGTGAGCCTAGTGAATGTATGTTACAGTTCTTTAAAAATAGCTTGATTAGAATGACAGCTGTCAAATCCATACATTTTATTTGTCACTTCTTCGCTTTCAAGGGAAACCCAACTTTATTTAGCAGGCATAAGTCAAAGTCAAATGGTTTCATCATCAGCCAATAATCGTCCACTGCTGGACATAGGCCTCTCCCAAGGAGCGCCACAACACTCGGTCCTCGGCCTTCCTCATCCAACCACTACCCGCCACCCGCCTATGGTCGTCGGTCCGGCGGGCAGGAGGGCGTCCCACGCTGCGCTTGCCTGTTCGTGGTCTCCACTTGAGAACTCGTCTACCCCAACGGTTATCGGTTCTTCGGCAGATATGACCAGCCCACTGCCACTTCAGCTTGCATATTTTGACAGCTATGTCGGTAATCAAATGGTTTAGTCGACGTAAAACTTTACAATTATTTGTCGATAGTCATCTACCAGGAAGATCTGTCAATCAAACGTGGTATATTTTAAAGGGCTCATGCTATATTTTATAAACTATAATATGTGTATTAGATTATAATGATGTGTTAGATTATGATGGCCAAGATTCATAATCATCGGGCGGTTCAACATAATATTAGGTAAATGTCACAGAATAGGTATCCTTAGGGCTGCTCCGATTTTATAATCATCATCATCATCATCAGTAGGGGGTGTTTACGAATAGGTGACATAAGAGAGTGGGGGTGTCTCTTAAAGTGAGTAAATATGGGCTGCTCCAATTTTATAATCATCATCATCATCATCAATAGGGGGTGTTTACGAATAGGTGACATAAGAGAGTGGGGGTGTCTCTTAAAGTGAGTAAATATGGGCTGCCCCAATTTTATAATCATCATCATCATCAGTAGGGTGTGTTTAGGAATATGTGACATATGAGAGTGGGGGTGTGTCTTAAAATTAGTAAATATGGTTTAAAAATGTAGGAATGTTTATGAATGAGAGTGTAGTGAGGTGATTGAATTGAGTCAATCAATACTATAAAATAGGAAAGACGGTCGTGATGTGAATGTGGGTTAAGTATTGTTCTGTTGTTACACACGTGGGGGTGAGAGTATTCATCTACAGGAATAGATAAGAGCTTAGGTTATTTGACAATTTGAATGCATTTTAAATTTGACTGTCTTGGAGTGAACGAATGTGCCTAACTTACCTAAGTATTTCATCAACATAGATAAATATTTTAGAGTTGTTTAATTTTGGGGGTGATACACCATTTAAATCATTGGTACTCAACCTTTTTTATGTAAGGGCCACAAACACGTTTAAGTCATTGTACGCGGGCCGCAGGTTGAGTATAGCTGATTTAAATTCTCATTGCACTCCTTTAAATAACTAATTGATTTTGTAAAGGATTTTGGGTTAAACTAAAAGTTATGGATTGGAATAGGATTATTGTTATTATGATTAGTGATTAGGAGAGTGGATAAATTCTTAAATCAAGGGGGTGTGTTGTGTACTTACACAAGAGGGATAGTAAATAAGTTTCTACTTGGATTTAAGTTTAGGTACAGGTTATCTGAAGGTACAGTGATGATGGTCACACCGTGTAACCGTGTCATTTATTCATTGGCCCTGTAAATTTTATACTTTTGGGCGCGCTAATGTCGGTGACTATACTTTGGTATGGTAATGAAATGGAATGTAGTTTTGGAGTACTTCTTCCTATACTTAATAACTTTACCGTGATAGATTACATTTTATAATATATATTTTTTTGTGAAGGTGATAAGTGATGGTTTTTAAATACATACCTACTGCTGAACAGTTCGGATAAACTACTGATAGGCATATAAGACATTTGCCGAGCTTCTATAAGGGGGCTATCAAATGAGTTATCTAGTAGCATTGCTTATTGGATAATGATATCTTTGTCGTTTTTATTGTCTCGACCGACTAAGACTTTCTGCGATGGTCTACAGTGCGGGCTTTCAACGATCTCATATTTGAGAAGGGAATAGTGTGACTTTGGATCTCAACTCAAATATTTTTCATTAATGAGTTATTATTGATTTGCATAAATCACAAAGACATTGAGAAGGAACTAATTTAAATGTCACTCAATGCGCCGATCGTTCTAAGAAAGTACTGTGAGACATATAGAGCGTCTGGTGAGCTTCTATAAGGGGGCTATCAGATGAGTTATTCATTAGGCTAAAAATACAAGCCTCTTGAATAATGATACTTTTGTCGCCTTCGCGGGAGTGCTGGTTTGGTGGGGCGATATTAATCTGCAGTGGGGGATTCGAAGTTGTTCCGTGTTCGAGGTAGCGAAGGGCACAACGACTGTTATCTCGAATACTTTGTCTACGCTTACCACTGGTTACAATTTTAGTGTGCCGTAATTTATTAATTAATATTTACGTAACTAAGCTATAATTAAGAAGTACTTCCAGAGATGCATTTCTTTTCGTTAAAAGTTTCGTTCAGTTATTTGTTTTTCTTATAAACTTTTATCCTGTTGTCACTATAGCTTACAGGTTTACATAAAGCTAGGTAGGTTTAGTAAATGCTGAAGGTGATAAGACCCAGGGATTCTTAAATTTACCTTACAAAATTCTGTTGATAAAAGTGTTGTGAAGGTGTTGAAGTGGAGTTAATCCAAGTAGAAAAGTAAAACGATTCGGGTAAACCACTGATAGGCACATAGGGCATTTGGTGAGCTTCTATAAGGGGGCTATCGAATGAGTTGTTCAACAGGACTACTGATAGTGTAAGCCTATTGGATAATGATACCTGTGTCGTAGATGGTGTCTGCTTGACTGGACATTCGGTGAGGATCTACAGTGAGGGCTCTAATCGATCACATATTTGAGAGGGGATATGGGTCTCAACTCAAGTATTTAGTTTAACTTTGTTACTTAGGTTCTTTTCTTAATTGCAAAGACATTGGGAAGAAAACAGTAAGCAATTCACCCAATGCATCGATCGTATGGAGAAATCACTGAGAAACATATAAGGCGTTTGATGAATTCTTATAAGAGAGTTATCAAATGAGTTGCCTGATAGGATTGATTATGTGCACGCCTGTCGGGTAATGACACCTTTGTTGTCCTCATTGGGTGCGCTGGCCGAGTGGGTGGCATCTATCTGCAGTAAGGGGCCTCGAACTCGTTGCATATTCGAGATAGCGAAGGGTACAGCGACTGTTACCTCGAATATCCTGGTTTTAATATTACTAAGTGACAATAAAACACTGGTTACAATACTATGAATTAAGTAAATTTAATATGAGAGTATTGGGGTTTATCACCTTCACTAAGATATAGAGTTATCATTGTCTATCAAGTTAAGTAGGTAAATTTTTATCCAATTGCATTTCCTAAAAATTTAGGGGGTGGTTGTAACGAAACTTATTTGTATTGTAAGGTTCTGATATTAGTTTGTTATTTTCATGTACCGTTATTCATGTATAATGTATAAGTCTTAGATAGGTAAATTTTTATCCAATTGCATTTCCTAAAAATTTAGGGGGTGGTTGTAACGGAACATAGTCCGTCCGTAGCAGACTTATACATTATTACAATATTTATGTATAGATGGGCGAAATTTTTATTATAAGCAAAATAAGACTATACGCTGGTTGGAAAACACAACCATACCGAGATGTAGAAATGCCACACTAGTGCCATCTATTGGGTTAGACTCGATGACGCATTTCCTTATATGGTAATGTTCGGGGGGTGTTGTGTCGTTCGAATCGACAGATACCTAGAATAAGTACAAGTCTTATTGTTGACGCTTAGAGTTTAAAGAGATATCATACTAGATTCGATTATATTATGTTTCAACCGTTTATACGGCTCTGTTAATTATTGTTTGATTATTGAAATGAATGACGCCATAGTGATAAGTTATTATTATGAGGATCAGATTTGCACAACACTAATTTACGCGACACTTTACGTACTACGCCTCCTTGACGCTCAACTGAGTATCTTTTAGTTCTAATTAATCGAATCAGGACTTGAAATTAGTAAATACTAGTTAAATAATAATAATATTAATTATCAATAATTATAGAACAATAGTCCATCGGTTTATTACCTTAAAAATATTTAATAGTTGTGTTATTGTCTAGCTCAGTGGCGCCACCTGTAGTCTAGGATCTTGGGGATGGAGTTGAATCGATAAAGTTCGATGGATGAACCGGAAAAGAAAGAAAAAAAAAAAAAAGGAGAGGGAGTGGATGGTCAGGAGAGGCGATAAATAGATTTCGGGAAGAAAACTCGCCCTTGGTCTTCCCGCGGGATTTCGTGTGATAACATCAAGCCTTTGCATTTTAGAGTTTTATTTAAAGGGAAAAGGGGATAGAGAATGTATTTTTATAAGTGTGTGGATACGGTGGATTGCAGCTTCGACCAGCCGGCGGCGGCGCAACAAGGAACCTCAGCTAAGTGTCGATTGGATTTTATAATAACCACTATTTCGAGGTATCACAGCATATTATTATCTATATTCCACTCCATTCATAATATCAAAATATCTATTTATTTTGTTCTGGTTTCAAAATTCGAATATTTCCTTAACCTAAAAATCCACTTGTTCCCCATTATTAATTGTTCAGCAACTTGGCCATTTTGAAATTGAAGGCTGCTAGGGTATCTAGGTTTATTAGGAGAGACCCAAGGAAACCACCTTTTACTTCATCAATCAGCCTTAAAGATTCTATCACATAAAACAATCAATTTACAAGCATAAGTACATTCGACTATGGGAAAATTACCCCACTTGTTTCATCAAGCTATGTTTGTTTACCTGGAAGGAATAAACTTAGTTACTTATATCAATATAGTACAGATATTGAATAGTATGTTCTATTGAGATGATGGCTAATGAGTCAAGTATTTAAGTATGTTACTTTTACTCACAGCAATCTATCTACCTGAAATTGTTTCACCCAGCAGTCTTTGCATACCCAGTAAAGAACAGTAATTAGCATAATACAGACCATTAGGTGTACCTATGTTTCATTGTGGTGGATCATAACCTATGTTCCAACATATTTGGTTTACAACCTTACTAGGCTTGCACAACAATCTGAATAAGTACCTAAGTAATAATAATGGATGATTCATCAGATATATAACATAATTATGTGGAATCCTATTCAGTGATAAGTGCTTGCAATTTAAGTAAATCTATTAGGTAACATATTAGATCATTCTGAAATTGTTTAGGTAACAAGAAGATTCATATTCCTAGGTAGTCGGTACTTATTTACTTATCTCCTGAGATACACTATATAAACTTATTTCTACCAACTCCATCTAGTTCTCATGTAAGCATGTACTTATCTATTCAGTCTTGAAACCAGAATGAAGAATATGCTTCAGGTTATTCATATTAAGCTATGAATCTATTTAGCAAAATTATATTCTTATTTGAATCAGCATTCCTATTTAGTACTTAAGTAATTTAAAATCTACAGCTAGCTCGACCTACTTTGATTCTCTAAGAGTGGTTATTATAAACATTACTTATTACTTGTATTCTTAATATTTGAAATGATTTTAAACATTTTTCCACCGGGATGAAAATTGGCCGGACCATATTTTCATAAAATACTATGTTTCTACTTGAATAATTATTGTGTGTACTTGTGTGATTCACTAGTTTAATGATTCTCTATGGTTTTATTATGGGTTTAGCTACACTTGGTAAATTCAGGTATTTGAAGTATTGTTTATCATAAAAGAAAAAAACATACTTAACAATTAGGCAGCAACAAAACCAACAAACATTTAAGTGTTGTATTGTTTGCAAAATAAATCTACTTTCAAAACATTAGTTCAGAACTAAGAAACCCAGATTCTTAATTTATACTTACTTACTAGGTACTTGATACTAGGAACATTGTGTAAAATGTGGGGTTGTATAAAATGCATTTCATCTTCAAACCACTTAGATGCTAAGCAGTTAGGTTTAGACTGTGGGAGAGTAGGTTATTGAATTGAAAACATGCTATCCTTTTGTATCTCATGTGTGGTGAATGTTATTGATGTATAGTTAGTGGATCTAGGCCTCTTACTCATTGATGTGATAGATATGATTTTGGTATTTACTTATCCACCTAAGTATGTAAAGTTTGCTTTATTGGAATTCAATAGGTATTTACTTCAGTACCTCAATTACTAGTTATGTATCAGAAAACAGAATAGAATTCATGTAATTTAGTAAGTATTCCTTTTATTCAATGGTTATATTGGCCATAACTTGTACCTGACTGACTGTGACTAAGACAATTCTTATATATTCAGCAAGTTAATGATAATTTATAATACTTAAAAACCTGCATTATACCCTTTTATTAATATAAATAAAGATTGATTTTGCTTTGGAAAAGATGTTAAGAATATTAAACAAAATTAATAAATAATAGGGTCAATGAGTCAGTTGCCGACCTAGTTGAGCACCAACTTTACTTTTACTAAAGTTATCTACTTGTCTGATTAAATAAAATAAATACCTTCAATTAGATACTTATACCCGTAGGGTCAATGTGTTGGATGGCGGCCATAGGAGCACTAACAATATTTTAAGTTAACTGAAATATTTGGAAAAGATAAAATAAATATTTCTATAGTGAATATTCATGCAATTTTACTTTTGAAGGTTAAATGGATATCATTGGCTATATATTATTGACTGTGACCATGACAATTTTTACATATTAAGTGATTAGTAATAATTTATTATACTTATTATTCTCCTTTAATTCTGCTAATATAAATAATTATTGATTTGGGTTTGGATAAGATGTTGATAATATTAAACAAAATTTATAATTAGGGTCATTGAGGCGATTGGCGACCATAAGAGTTTCAACTGTATTCTATTCTAAATAAAATTTATTAAGTTTTGAATAAGATAGGAAAATATTTTCATAGTACATGAGTTACTTACTACCGATAAATAAATTGAAATGACTTCTTATCAGCTTGGGTAAAGGAAAGCAGTTGCTGAATTGGATTCTTCTTACAAACTGACCAATATACATACTATATACAGGAGGAGATGATGACAGTTAGCTATTAATAAGTAATGATGAGCTTGACTGTGATGAAGTTAATTAGAGGCAGGGAAACCACCTCGAACAACTTGTAGGTACCATGGTAGACACAAGCCAGCATCGATAAAGTATTAATTGTCACATAACTCTGAGATCTACAATATAGAGATACATTTGAGTGATTGCTCTTGACACAAGCTGAAATGGGAGATAGTAATTATATTCTAATTATGTCCATTATTGGAAGACATTGTACTGTGACGATACTCATGAGTAGACTCAGGAAATATCCGTGTCGAATAAATGTATAAGTAGACTCAGGGAATATCCGTGTCGAAAATACAAGAGTAGGCTCAGGAAATATCCGTGCCGAATAACTATTACACATTATGGATACATAAGATATCCGTGCCAAATAACTATTACACATTTTTTAGTAGACTCAGGAAATATCCGTGTCGAATAAATGTATAAGTAGACTCAGGGAATATCCGTGTCGAAAATACAAGAGTAGGCTCAGGAAATATCCGTGCCGAATAATTATTGCATATTATGGATACAGAAGTAGGCTCAGGAACTATCCGTGCCGAATAACTATTACACATTATTGATACATTAAGTAGACTCAGGAAGTGTCCGTGTCGAATAAATGCATAAGTAGACTCAGGAAATATCCGTGTCGAATAAATGCTTAAGTAGGCTCAGGAGATATCCGTGCTGAATTGTGAAGCTGAATAAAATATTATTAACATCATCTGGATCCCAATCAATAGATCCTTTCCTAGGGACTGACTGACAAAAAAAAAATAGTTTGAATAGAGCCAGTGGGCTAGAGAAGGTAGATGGGTCTGGTGGACGGATCTGGTCGTCCTTCATAGGGTGTGCGAGGCGGGGCGCACCTTCTATTCAAATTAAAAACCCTTTTTTATAGATAATTTTGTATATATTTAAATTACTTTTGTTTAATTAAATCATGTATGTTTTAAGAAATAACTATTGCTTGAGCTTTGTTCTGTTGTCCTAACAAATAGATAAACTAGGGATTATGAACTAGGGTTCTAGGGATTAGTGCTAGGGTAGGGATTCTCTCAACCTCCTAAAAGAACTTGAGTTACTTCGGAAATGTAGAGTCCTAACCGCTAGACTAGACGATCACGTATTGGCCAAACGAATAATGCAAAACACGTATAGCGTTACAAGACTTCTTTTCAGTTCCGTTTCAGTTTAGTTAGGGCGAAAAATAAGTCTCAAATAGGTAGGTTAGAGTCCGAAGGTTCACTACAGGGGGGGGTATATTACACATTGATAAAGTAACACTTTGCAATAATAAATATTTTTCACATAAACTCTACCATATCATATTTACGTGCAGTAGATAATGACAATAATAATGTATGTGATTTTCACAATATTAAATATTAACAAACATAAATATGAATTAAAGTTGTAATGCCTCTGGTGGTGTTAGGGTGACGTGTTTATGGTAATGTTTTGTTTATTTATATTATTTTGATATGGTGTAGTTTTTATTACAATCTATCTTTTTCTAAACGAATGAGGTAATCTTATAAGTTGACCTTTAAATAAAGAATGCAACACATGTTTTTTAGATCTTATTAGGATTCCTACATTTCACGACATCTAATATTTTGTAACGGATTATTATTCAGAATTGCATTTCACGTGTTCCAAACTTCCAAAGCCATTGCACAATTTCTATTATTATGCATTCGACATATGCAATTCTGCATGACATATTTTCAAATGAATCTATTCGTTGACATCACTAGCTTCATATACAATTGTAATTAAATAGGTAAAGTTAATTTCCTGCTAAAGCTATAATTAACATTATTAGTAACGGTCCTTCTACTTGCTTCTATGCTCTGATATTTAGACTTCTGTAGTCAGAACCCATAATTTTTCTAGCTAATTATGAAAATGCTACTAAGTATGTAAGTATATAAAATAAATCAAAAATCCTTCGCTAAGTAAACTTTGCATGACAAATGACAAGTCAATAGGCGATCACACTCGCGACTCTACAATATGGTATTTACAACTATACGACCAATAAACATACCACATAGAACACATACACACAGACACACACACACAATAACTAAACCAAATCCTAGCAATTGCAACACTAATGCAAAGGTCACCGAAGCCTTATTAAACACAATTTCACTGACACTCAATCCTTAAGTTGCCGACACTGACTTACCAGTGATAGCAGCATTTCGTTAAAAGAGTCGCCGGCGGCTTCCTGTATACTTCTTGATCGAATGTGACTGGATTGTCTCTCTGGGTGGTTTTATATCGAGTTGGACTCTCCCGGCGGTTCTCTCAACTACACCTCTGCACTACAGTCGACATCGCCCGCCAATCGACATATGAATGGATTAGGATTTCCAACTGCTACGTTTAGGAATCGCCAGTGCCTAATAAGGCAGTTTAGCGCTCGCGGTCTAATCACATAAACAAAGGAAGCTAGATTTTCTGGCCAATTTCAGATGGACGTAAGTGGGAGAATATTTGATAGGCTATCGCCCTAGACTATTACTCATTATGTATTTATCATAACAATATGTTGTGCATCCTGTTTAGTATCCTTTTGTTGAGTAAAATAGCGCTATTAGACGTAGGTAGTTAATTGATGTGAGTACATGACGTGTATTTTCAGGTAAAACCCCGTGAAAACTTTTTCATGACTTTTCATAATTTATAGAGTTGATAATTTGAGTAAAGATAGTATGTAGCCACATTTTGACGATCGAAAGGTGTAGTGGTTATTGACCCTGACTGCTATGCGTAAGTTCCCGGGTTCGATCTTCGGCTAGGGCAGATATTGATTAAAAGACAGATGTAAGTACTCGGGTCTTAATGTTTGTTGTTATAATAATGTATAATTTGTGTAGATATATCAGCTGTCCAACACCCATATCACAGGCTCTGTTTGGGATCGGATCGCCGTGTGTGAGATCTCCCCACATATTATAAGTAATTCTTGTTTTAAACATTACCTGATTCAATGAAATTCGTGTAATGAAAATGAAAATTGCTTTGTTTTCTACGTGAGTAATGGTAACAGAAAGAGTAGGTAACAAGTGAAAACTAGGCAGGAACTAGATTTGAGACTAGACACGCTAGATACGTAATACGCTTCATAAGATAAATTACCTACGATAAAACGCATTAGTAAACACCGTGCGTTAGTTTTATGGCCTTCTGTTGAACATTTTGGTATTTATTACATCATATCCGGATTTTCAGGACATGCCTACACTCCGTTACATTCAAGATAGTCCATTGTATTTGGGTATATGCTTAGAGGATGTTGTGGTAGAGTAGGCTGAAAGGGGGTGACTCAGATCACTTAAATTTTTCCATGAGGTGTTTTCAAGATGATATTTGTAGAGAAAAAAAGGAGATTTTCTTCCGATAAGCTGCTAGCAAAGCTAGACCTGTCAATGTCATTGATTGGCATTTGGTAAGAAAAGAAGAAGGTTATAAACAAAGTGTAAACAAAAAAAAATACAGGTCATGTATACCTTCACGCTATCTGTCGGACCTTTGAAAAAGATATTAGTGACATCTACGTGTCCTTGAAAATACCTAATTACTTTAAAACACTCACGTGATCAACAATGTTTCTATATAAGTATTATACTTGTAGAACAAAAATTGTTTTAATGACTTATTGAGTCACCCCCTATCGGCTTACTATTATTTTTTTTACACCATGTGTATACACATTTCCATATAAGTCGGTGGGTAATACCATGAATAGTTACATGAACATTATGTATTATTATTTACTTGTGGTCGAGATCTCACTATTATGTGAGGTGCATACTTATTTAAGTTTTGTAGGTAGGTATGTGCTGTTTGACAATATTATTATGTGCTGTTAAGTTAACCTTTAACTGCCGACGTGGTCTAAACGCGCCACTAACAACGATGTTACGTCTGAGAGACGTAGATATTTGAAAAATCATTTAAAAATAAAGTATTCGTTTTATTTAATTTATAACAACCCATAAAAATACTATAGTTAAATGGCTTATAATATATGGATAGTCAATATAATAATTAGTTAATTTAACAACAAATCAGCCTGTATTGATGAGACCCCAAATTTTATTTGAACATTTTTAGGAACTTTTATTAGACATATATATTTTTTTATTTATACACATATCAGAAGACTTTTTCTTATAATTTTACTCTTTTATAACTAATAAAATAAAATAAAAAAGAATCAGCACAAAAACTTAACGAACAAAAAAACTGACACACAATCAAGTTAGCATATTTATGGCTTGCAGCTATTGCATATTTGTAGGAAACATGTAAGGCACATGGGTTTCTTGCAGAGACAACATGAATATTTTGTGCGTCTTTTTAGTCGACTTGGACAAATTGCACAGGTCTTTCGAATACCCAGCTGTTTTTGAGCATTAGCTCGAGCAGGAGGCGGTGAGGGCATATCTGTAGGGCCAATAACTCATTCAATGGAACAACGTAGTTCTCGCGGTGGTCTGATATTTCATCGCCTCACATGACCTGTTTCCTTTCTCTCAGTTTCCCTTGATTATCAATTGCTTGATTTTTATAATCACTAGATAGTGTCCTCTTTTTTGATCCTGAACTACTACTTTCAGACATTCTGTAGGAATAAAACATATGATAATTACGATGTGACGACCTCAAGACACTAAGGTAGTACATACATTTACAACGTGGTGACGACCAAGAGACGTATCAAGTTTTGAACATAAACACTGTACTTACGTCTGTGAGACGTCTCGAGGTCCGCATAAAGCACCTGTGCACGCGCCGTAAGCGGGACGCCTACAGCAAGTAGAACACGCGGGGGGAGGAGGGTACTGAGCCGCGGGACCTTGGTAACGCTTCAGGTGAAAAAATATTGACAAAATAAAAACGCGGCCGTCTGTGAGACAGGTAGGTCGGCAGTTAAAGGTTAATAATATTATTTGTCGTAGACTGAATAACTCAGTGGTTAATGAATCTGACTGCGTTTTGGGTTTAATTCCAAACCGGGCGGGGTTCTTTAATATTACAATCATGATTGTGATATGTTTATGTTTGTTATCGTTGAAATAATTTCAAATTGAATATTTAATTATAATCTATTTTTATGCACCTACTTAACTAGCCAATCGGTAGGTAAATACAACATTTCATGATTACCATAACATATTGTAGTTTTAACTGAATACGAAAGTAATCTTTTTTACAGGGATATAAAGAAAGTGCAAAAACAGGGATATTATGAAAAAATAAATGTCAATTAAAAAGTTGCAAAGATGAATGTCGTTGCGATATTTCGCAAGCAAAGGCGATATACTGAGGTCACTCCAGTTTTTCTAAGGAAAGTTTCGATGCGCTGCTGCTTTGCTAATCACGACTCTTTGTCGTTGCATTAAACACACGGATTACATGACGATTTTTTCGTTTTTTAAGGCTAGCTAGAGTGACCTCTGGTACTCGCAAAATCGCACGATAAAGCCGTTATTTGGGAAAGCCAAAGCATGTTTGCTTTAAAAAGTTTAGCCAAGTTGCTGAATCTAAGACTTCATTATCATCAGCCTAGAGCTGTACTACTCAGCAGGTGCAAGAAATCCCGCTCATAATGCTAACAAGCTAATGAGATTTTAGTAAAGTTAAAATAAGTTCACTACTGAATGATATTTTTTATCTACTGAGTGATATCAAGTTTAAAAAAATAGATATTAAAGGTATGCCAAGCAATTAAAGGTATGCCTACCTAAAGTAGGAATCTTAATAATATAACCTGTACGGAGCACAACATAATAATACCTACGTCAACTAATACGTAATGTTTTATGTACAATATGTACAACACAATACTATTAAAATCCATAATATTCTTCCTGTAAAATGATACCATAAGCCTTTTATGGTCAATTATATTAATGAGTATGACTGAATCACTCATAAAAGTAATTCCTTTAAAGAAAATATGCGCATTTTATCTTTAAGTATACACATTAGATGAATCAATACTTACACATCTAGGTATTTTTGTAAAATTATCAGCTGATAATAATTATAATTCTTAGGAAGTACCTATGTATCAACGAACGCAATCGGCACGATTAATACCAAGATATAGAATTATTAACACCGCTCGATTTTTTATAGTTTTCACGTACTAATACTGGGAATTCAGAATAATGAACATAGACATACTAGTGCGTTTTATCTTAAAATACGTACGTCAGCAATTATTATTGCTTTACTTATTCCATTATTAGTGTTGGTCACGTCTTAATTAGAAGCCCACCTTCGATGTAGTCGTTGGCTTGTTTGCCCAGCACCACGCTTCATTGCTTAAACTAATTTACCGTAACGTATGCAGTTCGTGCCGGTTTATGTGTGTTTGTTTGTTTGTTTCTCTAGGTAGGATGTTATAAGGAATTGTTTTTGTAAGTTTGCGTTAGGACTAAGATAAATAAGTTTTGTGAAGTGCCTAGTCAAGTTTGTATAAGAAATTTTTGTTTCTGGATTTGGTGTAGTAGGTATATTTAAATGTACAGTTGCAGTCAGATGTTTATTTGAATAAATACAACTTCCCAAACCTCCACAAAAATATTAGATTTTGCATGGGTTCTTTTTTGTGATCAACTTATTTCCATTCCCCTGACGATGAAGATGATGAAACATTTTCTTCAGATTCTGACTTGGATTTATCCTGTCCAGTTTTCTGAAAAGTATAAAATATATCAATAGGTACCTTTGTACATTAAAACTTAATTCGTAGTAAACGTGTAAATTTGAAGCACGCGCCGAAGACCAGCCGGTAATAAAGATATTGTAATTACTTACAATGGCATTAATGGTTTCTTTAGCACCCATCTTCTGGCCTAAAAACAACTCTTCTGTTGGAGAGTTTCTTGTATTGAACAACTTGTGACAGGGTGTTCAAGACGAAGTTCGGACTTGCCAGCCACATAAGAGCACATAACAGAGTGTAGCAAGAGTCGCTGTTGTCCGATACGACGAAGGGGACATCATCATCATCATCATCATATATTTCCATAATACGGTCGTCGTGGTTCATGCAATATTGGTAGAGTTAGAATTTTCTATAAATGGTATTTTATAACTTTGTGTGCCATACGGCTTCTGGTCTTTAAAACTTGGTGTGCTATGGTAGAAGACTGGTCTTGGTATATACTTTAAGGTTCCATACGCCTCAGAATTTGACTCACTGAAAATATTATTTACCACCTTTACTAAGTATTCTCCAAAATCTATGAAAGTAAAAAAGGGCTGAGTATCCTAAACCAACTTTTTCTATTTTTAACCGACTTCTAAAAAAGGAGGAGGTTTTCAATTCGTCTGTATGTATGTTTTTTTTTCTCAATACTTACCTACTGCTCTAAAAGCTCCGGTCTGATGGACCAATGACCTAGAAGAACAGAGTGTTATACTTACTCCATGGGAGAGGCCTATATCCATGAGAGGGCAACTACGAGCTGATGATAATGATGCATAACGGCAAAACATGTTATATTAATTTCTGCTCTCTGTTATAATAAAATAAAATAAATTTTAAATACTTAAAGGATTTACTAATCTGTAATCTTATCAGAACCTGTTCCTTGCTTTGTCACATCGCCAATGCCAATTAAAGTAATAAAAATGAAAAGATTTATTGTGAGGTAAAAGGGAGATACTTTCCCTTCCAGTTCAAAGTAATATGAATCCGCTTTAATCCCATTGATAAGGAGCAAGTGACCGAAGACTAGTGACTTCAACCAACTTTCTTTTCATTTATCTTTAAAAAGCCACAATAACTTACGTAAAAGGGTTTTGATTCGGTAATGTAGGAAATAACTCGTATGGATTTTCTGCAACGTAATCTTGAAGTATTGGTGAACCGAATACTCCGTCTACACAAGATAGCATAAAACTCTGAAAGGAATCATAAATATGTAGGTTTTTATTGCTTCGTCTCTTAATTCGTGATTATATTTAGGACAACTATATAGGTACTTAACTAAAATTGTTTTGATTGTTCAATTTCAAAATAATTAGGTATGGTTGAGGTTTTTTTTCACATTATACCTAAGTATATACAGAAACATAGCAAAATTATCTTGGATTGGAGTTCTATGAGTGATGAAAGGCACCGTAGGAGAACCTACATACACCTACATCTGCGTGCGTCTCATAAAGCTCTTCAAGTTTTTTTTAACACAAAATTGGGGATGATTCATTTTAATACACCCACACTACTAGATAGGAATTATTAGGAATATCCAAAGTGGTTTTAACAAAGTCACTGTATCAATTTTCAAAATCAATAACTAACTTATTTTCTTATAAGTTTATAAGACACTATCCACTCTAGCACTAGCTAGTAAAATAGTGTATCATTTTCTATGCAAATACTTTTTTAATACTCAGTAAGCAAAGTACTACAGTAACTAGGTATAATATTAATTAGTCACATCTTAAGCAAATAAAGTATTTATTTCTGCTCTCTTAAAACGTTTACTAAAATTATAATTACGTACAACATGATAAAAAAGGGAGTCACAGGACATATTATTATTTAAAATTACATAAATCGTCGGCTCTTGCTTTTTAAAAACTAAACAATACAATTTCACACAATGCAGAAGATACAATAGGAGGCTTAATATTGCTAGAAGCGACCTCTGCCTGTAAACCTATGGGTTGATGAATAACTTTTTGAGTAAATGAGAAATATATATATAAATATATTATATATTTATATTATCCGCCAAGAAGACTTGCTACTACTCGCGGGTCCACGCCCAGTCGATTGCTTAAATCGTTTTCAAACGTCGTCTGAAAAATAAAGAAACGTTCATTTGTTTATAAAATAGCACTTTCAAGTATGTAGGTACACATAGTACAGTCGAAAAACTTCCTTACACATCGACTATTTCCATTGTCTGTCGTAGGTCCCATGACATTAAATTTTTTAACTGTATGCTACACTATTTTGATGCAGTTTTTTAAAACTGGATTCCTTTCACTTTTATCCTCATAGTGCCATAACAGCGTGCTGATTCGATCACGCACGCGGGATTGCCCCACACGCGTTCATACAAGTATTCATTGTAACGCATGGAATATGTACGCGAGACGCGGGAAAATGGCGTGCCATCCCGCGTGCGTGATGAAATCCGCATGCTGTTAAAAACAGCGTTACTCTAATCTCGATTTTCCTCAATTATACCTATAGTTAGGTATATCAAGACTCACAGTTTCATAGTCTTCAGTGGTCGTGCTGGCTCCTTCAGTCGATGATGGATACTCTGAGCTTCCGGAATCATCTCCTTGATTGGCGGGTTTTTTTGGGATGTCCTTGGTAGAATTATCATTATCTGCCAGGTGATTTTTTGTAGTAACCTCATTTATTCGATTGTTTATTCGTACGACGGCAGGCACTGTGTGCGTCACGACTTGTGAATTATCATCAGAGTACACTTCTTGTGTTTTAGCTTGAGCTAATTTGTAAGGTATTACGTTTACTGATGCTAGGTGCTTGACCAAATTGCCCATGTTGTATGGGTTGGTAATGGGTCTAAAAATAAATCAGACAGAGACAGACAGACACAGTTACTTTCGCATTTATAATATTAGTTAGGATTATGTGGAATGGTTAGACAAACAAAAAGAAATTAATTGAAGTAATTTCAATTGTTTGCCAGCAAATAGGGTAGTGTTGCAAGTCATCCCAGGTCATGATTTATTATCATTAGCCAATAATTAAATATGAGCAAAAATTATGTATATATAAATATAAACACTCACACCTTGTACTAATGTACTCCCTTGCGGGGTAGGCAGAGGTGCATTGCTGCACCCACTTTTTGCCAGTGTTTATGTTAGTCCCAATGTAATAGGGGGCGGGCCTATTGCCATTTTACGGGCACATCCAAGACCCGAGAACAAATATCTGTGTTTAAACAAATATCTGCCCCGGCCGGGAATCGAACCCGGGACCTTCGGCACAAGAGTCAGCGTTGCTAACCGCTGCGCCATCCGGTCGTCAAAAATTATGTCTATCTATCTATCTATCTAATAATGATTTTTTAACATATTGACTGGAATGACCCGACCCATATATCAGGGATATGTTGAAGATCTAGGTTAATTTCTCTCAACTTTGCAACAGCAGTGGGGTACAATACAATAATAGGCATAAAATAATAATAATGAAACTTACCTAGTAAACTGTAATAAACTCAGTCTATTATTTGTCCGTATGTAAAATGGAGTTACAAAGCTTGATTGATCCATGGGAATAACATGGGCTGACGTTGTAGCGAACAGAAAAATCCATAAAACCTGAAATAAATACAGTGAAATTTGGATAAGTAAGGAACCTCTACAGATAGTACCTATTTACTCATGTTGAGGTCTAGAGACTTTATTTAACATTAAAGAATAACCTCAGTAACTTGGTCAAATCAAACTTAACTATCTCTATAAAAAAATTGTCGTTTGGTCGATTTAAATCATTTTATACCTATTTTCTGGGCCAAATTCTTATAAAATACATATAAAACAATTTTCATAGTGTACCTACTTAAGAAGAATAAGAATAAGAATAATATTTATTCAGATAACTATAGGTAGTATTTTAACAATAGGGCAACTCTTAATGCTAAAGGTAGATATGAAATACTGCTCTGAACTAGGAAATAACAGACTTGTCACTTACCTTAACCATTTTTAAATCAAAACAATAACAATTTCAAAATAAACAAACAACGATTGATACGTATTTCAAACACAAAGTTCCAAGTTGATATATTAGTTGTCTGGTGTTTGCTGTTTCCTTCTACATAATACGGTTAACATAAAGATGAGGTTATCCTTAACAAAAACGTGTATTTATTTATTTACTACATATGAACATAAGAACTACCATTTGTTTAACTTTTATATTTCAGTAGATACATATTAAAGTTGGTTGTTTGAAATCTATAAAAGTTTACGTTTTCTCACATACAAAGAGACTATCATAAAACTTTTCCCAGATAATGTATGCAGATGACAGAAAAACCTAAACTTTTTTGTTTTCCTACATTGCAAAACGCGTAATAGTGGCTCTGGCATAATTATGCTGGGTACAACAAATCTAGGTAAGTTCAATTGGTCCAGGGGCAGTCTGAGCTTTAAGTGGCTGTTGCTGATACATTAACATTCGTCACATACTTTCTTTACTTCATCATCAGGTTATTTGATCTCTAGTCACTTATCAAACTTAGTAATTTTTTAATATTTGTTATTTTTTATGCTGTATGCAATAATTTAGTTAACGTAAGTCATGAAACGCAACTTATTAAGTAACGAATGTGAACGAGTCCTTATGATACTGTTTCATTCAGTTTTTTTGTCAGATAAGCTCAGTCTTTATAATTGGTTTTGATCAAAATATAAAAAAGCACAGGTAGTTACCAAAGTGTGTTTGTAATAGTCAGGGCCTTACAACTGATATTTGGTTTGCAGTATTAATTCGCAGATAATAAATACTAAGGGTCTGTTTCACAATGTCTGGTTAGTGGCTACCTGTCGGATAAAATACATGCTGTCACTCTCTGTGATTATTTTATAGACAGTGACAGCATGTATTTTATCCGACAGGTAGCCACTAACCAGACATTGTGAAACAGACCCTAAATAATATAATGTAATGTTATTATAGAAGGTAATTAGCTACTACGGAAAAATAAACTTCCGGAAAATGTTATGGGTACTTGCTGATATACTAACAACTTAATATTTTTCTTTCTTATTTACAATTTAAAATAGTTATTTAGAATCAGTTCAAGATAATTATAATTACAGAGCAGGAAAAAGCTCTAATTAATGAATCTATACCTAGAACAATACTTGGTTTTAACATAATTGTAATACCAAAACAATATAGAAAGGTACAAAAAAGTATTGGATCCGATCGTCCCTCCTGCCAGTGATAACGTGTGGTGCACTAACCTGAATTCTGATTGGTTGATCTGAAGGTTGGTTGCGTCCATCTATTTTCTATATGGAGAACTATGTACGATTGGGGTACGGCGAATCATATCGGAAGCTATAATATAATATATGTCACAGGAAAAATATCTCTATAAAAGACGACAATATCATGGAAGCCGCCTTAAAAGCCTTATCATGTAGCAGTGAACGTCTGAACATTAATGAAATTTTGCCTTACATAAGTTCATTAAATAAAGTGAAAAAAAGAACACAATTTACTTAAAAAAATATAATATATTATTACAAAAAAATGCTATCAAAATAAACATTTCACAAAAATTACAACACGTTCTGATTTTTCACTACTTTAGAATTTTCATTTTCAGATGCTGGGAACGCGATAAATTTTATTTTCTCTTCTTGACCGGAGAAGCTGAGCGGCTCCTGATGCGGAGAGGTATAGCCTTCGGCTGGTTAGCCTTCTTGGGTGCCGCCACACTCACGTTGCTTAGAGCCGGCGCGGCGAGGCCCGACATCTCGTTGAGGCGGTATCGGTTACCGGCGGCGTGAAGCAACCCTAATTTGGCTCCTCGGGTCAATGCTCTGGAAACAATAACAATATCATTAAATTTTACACTCACATGCAATGAAAAAGTTCGACCTGCCATTGACGGTGCATTGAGACGTTCCATATTATCACTGAAACTTTTACATTGCTCGTAAGTGTAGTTTGTTTCTGCGTGTGTTTCGTATCTATGATTAGGGATAAAAAGTCTAAACGGTATAAGGCCTCAATCATTGTTAGTAGCAACGAGTCATCAAAGTTATAATTTGCTACTAAAAATAACAGAATGTTTCTATATCGGCTGCGTATGGTGTTTCAGAACCTATTTGTGTTGTCGTTGAAATATAATAAAGTGTATAGCATTATAATAAAGTAATTACCTATCATATTTACACATTGTGTAACTTCAAAGTTCTTGTAAAATAATGGATTTGGAATAGGGGAAAATTAAAAGAGAAACAGAAATCAGAAGGAATAGAGATTTAAAAAGTCCAGTGTTAAGAAAACATCATAAATTCTTAGGGATCGAAGCCATGACAATCGCTCTTACTTGGGGCGTACTTGGTGCAGAGGATCTCCCTCGCAGTGCAGCATGGTAATGCTTTGGAACCTTTGGGTCGGGTGCGTCCTGGGGCGGGCTATGAGTATTTTAACTTATGCATGTTTGCTGACTTATTTATTTTATTTGTTAATGGACAAAGCATATCGCGGATGAAATTATATATTTTTTTCTATTTTTATGACGAAACATGTGGTGGATTATTTTATATGGCATTGTTAATTTCAAATTGGACTTGCATGAGTAATAAACAGAAGTGTTTAAAAATTATGAATTGTATGCACTTAAAATTGATAAACTCATCATCAGCCTATAGCAGTCCACTGCTGGACGTAGACTCTCCCAAATCACGGACTTGATGCTTTCCACCACCATCATCATCATCATCCACCACCAGCCACCTTCCGCAAGTCATCACCGCATCTTGCCGGAGCCCCAGTCAAAAAACACTGTTCATGCATAATTTATAATAGCATACAGTCATATTTAATATCGCGCCTGAAAATGTTTATTATTAAAACAACACGATGAAGTCTTTGCTAAGTGAAAGATTTTTCAAACATAATTTAAATGTTCCTAATAGTCTTAATAAACAGTCTTTCACTAGATACTAAAATATTATAACGAGTACCTATCTGGTATTATTTTGGTGACTAACGAAACTATGAACAAACTCATAATCTCACAAACGCCGTATCTTTTCCGTCATGGCCGTGGTTCTTCATTCTTCTGCATATCTTTTCACAACGCTACTCTCTAGGTAGTAATAATGTAGTGTTGGTCAGCAATATGCAGAAGAATGAATAACCACGCGAACCACAAACTATCACAGCAGCTATTACCTGCTAACATTCAGGCTCAGCTTAGGATCTGCAATGTTGTACTCCATCTTGATATATTTTATGATCGTCCTGGCGGTCCAGCCTGTGTTTTTGGTCAGATTCTTGATAGCTACTAGGACTAATTTCCCGGTCACATTTTCTTTACCCTTTTTCTTATTGTTATTGTCCTTTTTTCCCATGACCCTGACGGGGAATTTATTGTTCCGAAATATTAGTAGGTAGCTGTATTTTAAGTTAAAATGAGAATCAATAAAAACAGGCCTTGAATTGTAAATTATTATATATAATTTTAATGCATTTCAAGCTTTGTTCTAAAATCAAGTCTTTATTTATCTGTGTCTAAAATGTCGAAATGACGGCACAGCGTAAGAATGTAGCATAGATAATTATACATTTTATTTCACAACTTTGTTTGACTTTGACCAAAAATATTTCTCAGAATAATAATATAGGTTGTCTTTAGAGCAGAGTGATGGCCAAGGAACATAAAACTTCTCTAACGAGAAGATGGTGGCTTATAAAAGTGGGTACTGACCAACGCAATGGACTGTAATGTAACATTCCCAGCGAGTATGTGACAACCGGGTGAAGCACTCAACGCTCGAAGCAAGCAACGAGGGCTCGTTGCTCGCTGGTTTCCCCGTAACACTACGTACTGGAAGCACGGATATTCGCTCTGTAACATGTTACATTACACGTCGTAACGTTGGTCAGTACCCACCTTAAAAGTCGCGTCATGTAAAGTGTACGGTGTCGTACATAATTATTTATTATTAATATTAATTAGATATTTCTGATAGTAGTTTTCGCTTAGTCAGCTTTTTCTAGTGTCCATCTGAAGTGGAATGAATCATTTTCTGGATTCCATTCAATACCAAGGGTTTTTTGCGTCTCGTCATTTTTAAAGTTGAAGTTGTTTTTTGGTGCGATCTGGTCTTTGTTTAAGTTTTCAAGTAGCGACGGATGGTTCCCCGACCATTTTCTTAAGTTCAAGCCTCCTCTTTGTAGTAAGTTGATGAGGTCATGTTGAAGTTGTACGGCTTCCTCAAGGGAGTGGTGCCAGAAAACAGATCCTCGATACTGCAAAACGACCTTCAATCAACTACGTCACGAGATGCAGGACCTCGGGCACTATAACAACATACTGCTGTCCCCACACGTACACCTGAGTTCCAGCAGGAAGAAGCGAGGGTTGATCAACGCAGGAGGATACATTGCCAACAATCTCTTTGGCATATTAGATCAGCACTTCACCGACAAGTACCAGAACGACATCGAAGCGGTTCAAAACAACGAGGACTACTTGTTAGATCTAATCAAAAACCAAACGTCCATTGTAAAGCTACAAAACTCAGTCTTAAAGAGAAATGAAGTGCACATACAGCAACAATTTGAAATCATAGACGAATTCATCAATCAGACTAACTCAAACTTGATAACTGTCAAAGAAGATATAGAGATAGCAATGGCGACCAGCTACTTCAACTCTGCTGCAATGTCTGCCTACATGCTCATACAAAACTTAAAGAAGATACAAGAGATGCTCTACAACACTCTCACCGACGTATACAAAGGTCACATCGACGTACACCTCATCACTCCTACCAACTTGATACAGCAGTTAACATACATATCAGGACAACTTCCAAAGACGCTATCACTGCCTATCAACGACATTGAAAAGGATATTCGAGACCTCTACAAACTTCTCTACGTGAAAGCCAGAGTAACTGGAAGCTACTTCATCTTTGAGATGCATCTGCCACTTATATCAGATGAGGAGTTCAACATCATGCATATTATTCCTCTACCTATGAAAATGTCTCAAGAAACAGTTGTTGTCAAGACGAGTACCGAATATCTAGGTGTAAACTTCAAGAAAAATACCTACATATCACTTACGGGTGACAACTTGAGAAGGTGTACGAAACAAAAAGACGATAGCTACTTATGTCACAACAACATTCCTGTCTACAACTTACACAACGACAAAACGCCATGCGAAGCAACTTTACTCGGACATCCGTCAACCGTCAACATTGCCATGTGACGTCACACGCACGACATGTAAGGAAGAATGGAAGGAACTTCATGCACCGAACACCTGGCTGGCGATCTGCTGCGGCTCGTGCAGCTTACAAACCATCTGCAATACTGAAATATCGTCTTACATGTTAACAGCGTCGGCCATCGTCACGATAATTCAAATAACGATAATTTGATAAAACAAGGATGTATTCTACAGTCGAACGAGCTAACAATTTACGCTAACAACAAATACACAAGCAAAGCAAAGATAAGCTATGACATAATGCTACCCGAGACAATGAACTCAAATGTAAACAACATCGTGAACTTGACCTATACTAAGGTTCCCTACAAGCTGACATCGCAAAACGCTGACATATTGAAATTGGAACAGCAATTAGCGCATCAAACAGAAAGCGAACGCACACTACCAACGCGGATTACGAGTCATGACATTCACCAATATGTCATTGGATACTCTGCCCTATTCCTGGTGCTACTTGCTGGTGGTATTTGGATGGGGAAGAAGCTCCGCTGCAAACCAAGAGAGACCAAAGGAACAAGACCAGACAAAGATGAAATTGAACTGAGACAAATCAGGACGACATCCCAACTGGAGGCTGCGAGACGACCGGACAACCGCGCCACGGGACCAAGAAGACCTGATGACGCCGACCAGACGCAGCGAGACTTCATTATTGGAGCAAACAATTTAGCATTTAACTTTGACTAGCATTTGATTCTATTACCTAATGAAATATTTAATTTAGCATAACTTCTTACTTACTTTATTACTTAAGTACTTGGTACTTTTCTCTCGATATCTTATCTTTTACTTATTTTGTTTTTTGTTTTCTCCCTTCGGGTGCCCAAGATGTACGGTGTCGTACATAAATTCGCTGACTAGGTACATAACTGCAGTTCATTGCTACGATGACGCAAATACCTTAATTCTATTTATAGCTGCATTCTTTACATATTAATTCAATTGCAATAATAACTAACTACTGAGCAGTTCATATTACTTAACTTATCGAGAGAAACTTACCGAATCTTTCTATACTTATAACTTACGTGTATCGTGTTGTGGTGATTATAATAAACCTGGATAATATCACGGATCTTTCATCTTCTACCAACCTACAAACTTAAGTGTGCGGTAACACCGTACATAAAGCGTTTGTTTCTCACGATAGAAAAGCGAGTTCAAATCGGATGTTTGGAATGTTAATAATATGTAAACCATCGGTCTTACGGTGAGGGAAAACATCGTGAGTAAATCTGCATATTTACATAGTTGAGTAAACCCACAAAGCCACCAGACCGCGTGGTGGGCAATGGAAACTTAGGATGAGCGCTTAAATCTTGGGGGCATAATAGTTCCATGGAGGGATCCTATCATATTTGAGTACGAGTAATTTAAAAGCCTTGTATGGAACGATTTCTGAATTTATTTATGAAGTATTAATGTTCCTTGCTAAATAGAATAGAATTAAATTAAAATATTTATATATTGTTGGCATAGTGACTTCATAGACATAAAAGGGATCATACTTCAACACATTATAATAATAAGGATTATATTTTATAAACTAGCATTTCCCTCGAGCTTCACTTCACCTTGAAAGATTTTCCCGTGGGTATTCTGCGAAAAATTTAAGCCTGTATGTTCCGATGATTCTAAGCTTTAAGTTTTATCAAAATCCGTTTAGTTTTGGTAAGTATAACAAACCTACTTACAAATTTTCACGGAAGGTTTATCTATTGTAAATTAGTTATTTCATACAAATGTTTTTTCCCGCTGAGTAAGAATGGTGGAAATTTCAGGAATTCCTTTCTTAGTGCTTAACTATACTACCTACGGAACCTACATGCCAAGTTTCATGATTGCAGCTTGAGTTTTTTGGGCTGTGCGTTGATGCCCAATCAGTCACTTTCTTCTTTTATACCTATATACAGACATATTATTATTATGGTAGATGTTCAGAAACCAAATAGATACCTATATTAATATCTCTTATTATCCTATTTATGGATGGAGACAGTAAATGAATACATGTACCCAGTTAAATTACACTTCAGCATAGCACCCGGATGATGATTCCGCCCTAAAAGTCCACCAACAAAATCAAACAAAAACATACGATTCGGTGTTATTTAATCAGAGCACTTTTCAATACTTTCTTCAACATAAAATTTGTACACTTTTAATTCAATTGGACTAGTATTTTCTTATTCTAATGTTGCTTTTTTTAATTTAACCGAGGAGGGAGGCGACGACAGCCGGGGGCACTCCGCCGCCGGGGCCCTGCTCGATGGTGGGCTGGTAGCCGTTGTCGTCGGCCAGGTAGGTGACGGTGTAGGTGACTCCGTCGGGACCCACCCACGAGTAGGACCCGCGGACCACCAGCGACTCGTTCTCCTGTCCGGCGTTCTTTAGCTCTCCGGTCTCGTCGTGCCTCTGCCCGTTGGATTGCTCGTACCTGATGGCGGGAAGTGAGTTAGTCTATGGGTTTTATTGAGCTTTAAATGTTAATTCTGTTTTTGTTGCTTTGTTGGACTGCTTTTGAATATGGAGCCAAAGATCTAGAAGATCACCTACTATCTCTAATTTCTAAGGCGCATCGACTTACCCGTATCTGTATTGTCCGAGACCGATGTTGTCAGACTCATACCGCAGGGTCTGTACGTCGTCGTAGGCCTGCCTGGCGGACCTGTCCTGGGGCGCCGCCGCCGCTACCGCCACTAGAGCAAGGACTACGAACTGCGAACAAAACAATACGATAGAGCTCTTGCACTCCATCAGGCACTCAGGGTGCGTCAAGAATGATGATGACTCAAGGCCCTTGTCCACTGCATCATTAACATGTCGAAATCCGTGTCACATCCTAGCAATTTCAAGGATGCATTTAAGATCACTTTGTCACAAAAAATCCATTGCACTGAAGGTAATCATCCTGCGGTGTCGCAACACTTCATTTAGTCACATTTAAATCACAACTAACCAATTTCATGTTGATTTTGGAGTGATCGGGTGCTCTGAATCGAGGTAACTTGAGGAATGTGTAGCCATAGATCTGGGCTCATCTTTTTATACTCGTTAGAATATGGCATTTCGACACGCGGTCGGGCGCTGCGGCGCCGCCACTTCAAAAGCTGCGAAGGTAAGCTGTGTATCGGCTGAGGACACCGTTTACGTCTTTCCAAATATATTTGTCTAATTATATGTTTTTATTTTTTTGAATCAGTTGAGCGGTGGTTAGATTTGATTGATGAATTAATAGTGTAGTGAAATTAGACGTTAACAATGCAAAATGCAATCACAGTAATTTTTCAATCAACTTATCAAAGTGTTAGATTGTTTTTGACGAAATTTACTAACACTCCAGTCATTTTAAACATACCACATGAAAAAGTCCTCTGAGCGCTTTAGCGATGTTTCAGATTTTTTGCATCTAAAATTACAGTACTATAACTAAACTAATGATTTATAGTAGATAAATACCTACCTTCATTGATAGGTACTCTGAATTCATAGGTCCTACAAAAAAATAATGGAGTGTTTTTTTTAAATTGTAGCTTTACTTACCGCATCACGATTGCTATCAGGCAAGGAAATACGGAAGTGTTCCATTCCTGCACGTAAGCACTCAGGTATTGTAATACTTTTAATTAACAACTACTTATGGATATAGGTAAGACTATCACAGGCAAAATATTGACGTGCAATAAAATATGCAAATATTTTTTTATTCAGGAAACAAACAGTCACTTACTAAGTAATAATTTAACAAACATTTTTGTAGATAGACCTGGAGTTCCATAAAAAGATACACAAATATTACATTAATTCACACTACATACGCTTACACTTAAAGAATTATAATAAAAGTTTAAGTTTAGGTTAACAATAAATTTAGTAAATATAGGTACCTATATTATAATAACATTTATGTTTAACGAAACTCATCACATTTTTTTTAAATCTTTCTAAAACTTCTTTTTTGTATTGGCTTAAGGATAAATCAAAAATGTCAACATCAGTGAGATGCTTGTTGTAGCTATCTGCAGTTCGTCAAAAAAAGTATTTTTTGCATAGTTAGTGCTGCAACAGCTTGAAAAAAAGATAAATTTTGTACGAGAAGCGATTCGTGGTACTTTAATTCTACTTTGTTTAGTAAAGGAATTGAATCTACATGGTTGTTTATTAATTTATATAAGAAAATTGAATCTAAGTAAGATCGTCTGATTTCAAGGGAAATTATATTGTGTCGCTCACCTGAGATTTTGTAGTCTTGAAAACAGTTACCTAATCGGTAGTCTAATGATTTTAAAAATTTGTTTTGTATTTTTTTCTAATCTATCAATGTGAATCCTGTACTGAGAGTTCCATATCACGCTAGAAAAATCTAAAATGCTTCTGACGTATGAGTAATACAGTGTTATAAGTGTAGCAGCACGATTGAACGGTTTTGATACTCAAAAAAAAATCCAAGACTCCTATATGCTTTTAGAACAATGTTGTCAATGTGAATATTAAAATGCATTTTAGAACCGAGAGTCACGCCGATCCCTTATTTGGTTAACACGTCTTAATACTCTGTCAGAAAAATGGTAATCGTACAATATAGGATTATGTTTACGTGAAAAGGAGATTTCTCCGGATTTAAATGTAAATGGTTTTGATTACAGTAGTCTAGGAAAGAATCGAGATCAAATTGTAATTGGTTGCAGTCTTCTAATGTAAGTATAGCTTTATAATTTTAGTATCATCTGCATACAAAAGATGAAGTGAGTTATGCAAAAAGTTATCAATATCATTTATAAATAAACCAAATAGGAATGGGCCCAAATGCGATCCCTGCGGGACTCCTGATTCAATGGTAAGGGTCCTGGAAATATATCCTTTCAACGATACAGCTTGGCTCCTATTGCTAATATATGATTTTCGCAGTTTACACACCTACTAAAATTGTAACTTACACACAATGAATTAAAAATTTTGCAATGTTACTATAACTAGTTAATGAAGTTTTCTCCTGTTATTTACTTTATGTTTAACTTTTCGGCCCTCCAAGTCTATAAGTTTAGATTTAAGATAGCATGTATATTTTGTTTCCATATGACTGTTTGAAGCCAAAATAAAACAAAATAAAATAAAATAAAAATATAAGACGATATCCACCGAAACAGATTTCCGTGTATACCGATCTTTAATAATTTTTTTACAAGAATTTTATGATTTATTTTATCAAAACCTTTAGAAATATCGGTATAAATAATAATAATAATAATAAATAAATCTTTTATTAATCCCATAAAAAGTGCACAGTATACATGATACCCCAAACAACACAGTTGTTTCTCGGGGTTAATTAAAAGTATACACGGCATGCACCTGGCAACCAGCATCAAGAGCATTAAGAATATAATCTGTATAAGTAATTAAATTAGTTTTTACACTTCGGCCTCGAAAGAATCCGTGCTGGTTTGGTGAGATATGTGGTGATATGGTTTTTATTAATTCGTGTGACACAATTTTTTCAAATATTTTCATTAATATATTTTCAAATTGATTTATTTATGCTAAGGTCAGATTTTTCAATAGTAGAGATAAATGCATGACAATAAGAAACCTCGTAATCGTTAGTAATAGCTTATTACAATTATACGAGATATCATGGTGTTTTACGCTGGTCTACGGCAAGGTCCAGTTATGCAACTTACGTGCCAAGTTTCATGATGGTAGCTTGAGCCGTTTGGACTGTGCGTTGATGCCCAGTCACTTTCTTCTTTTATATAAATATACAGATAGATGATGGTAGATGTTCAGAAGCGAAATATATATATATATATATATATATATATTAATATCCCTTACTATCATAATTATTAACGGAGACAGTAAATGACTACATGTACCCACTTAACCTACTCTTCAAACTAGCACCCATAAAAATAAAAATAAAAAAATCAAACAAAACATATACAATTCGGTATTATTTAATCAGAGCACTTTTCTATACTTTCTTCAACATAAAATTTGTACACTTTTTATTCAATTGGACTAGTATTTTCTTATTCTACTGTTGCTTTTTTTTTAAGTTAACCGAGCATGGTGGCGAGGACATTCGCGGGCACTCCGGCGCCAGGACCCTGCTCGATGGTGGGCTGGTAGCCGTTGTTGTCGGCCAGGTAGGTGACGGTGTAGGTGACTCCGTCGGGACCCACCCACGAGTAGGAACCGCGGACTACCAGCGACTCGTTCTCCTGTCCGGCGTTCTTCAGCTCTCCGGTCTCGTCGTGCCTCTGCCCGTTGGATTGCTCGTACCTGGTGGCGGGAAGTGGATTTTATTGAGATTTTAATGTTCATTCTGTTTTGTTGCTTTGTTTGTACGACTGGTTTTGAATATGGAGCCAATTACTATCTCTAATTTCTAAGGCGATGCGACTTACCCGTATCTGTATTGTCCGAGGCCGATGTTGTCGAACTCATACCGCAGGATCTGTACGCCGTAGGCCTGTCGGGCCGACCTGTCCTGGGGCGCCGCCGCCGTCACCGCCACTAGAGCAAGGACTACGAACTGCGAACAAACATATATATGACATATAAGAATATTGTATACCAATTACCAACTAGTTTTAAGTCTTTTTTCTAAAAGATAGCTCAGAAGTTTCTTGATTCCGTTCTTCTCCTTAAAACAGAAAGAGCCCCTTAGTTTGTAAAAATTGTCGTTCATCAGAAAATTTTATATTTATACGATAAATAAAAACATTTGACTTTGACTTTGACTTTGACTTTGACTTTGACTTTGACTTTGACTTTGACTTTGACTTTGACTTTGACTTTGACTTTGACTTTGACTTTGAATTTAATGATCCTGCGGTGTCACAACACTTCATTTTGTCACATAAAAATCACAACTAACCAATTTCATGTTGATTTTGGAGTGATCGGGTGCTCTGAATCGAGGTAACTTGAGGAATGTGTGGCGATAGATCTGGGCTCATCTTTTTATACTCGTTAGAATATGGATATAGTATGCATTTTTTTTCAAATCAAATCAAATCAATTATTTTATTGCCATCAAGTGTACATTTTTGAATATATAAGTAGAATTTATGCATTTCAACACGCGTTCGGGGCGCTGCGGGACCGCCACTTCAAAAGCCAGCTGTGTATCGGCTGAGGACATCGTTTACGTCTTTCCAAATATATTTGTCTAATTATATGTTTTTATTTTTCTGAATCAGTTGAGCGGTGGTTAGATTTGATTGATGGATTAATAGTGTAGTGAAATTAGACGTTAACAATGCAAAATGCAATCACAGTAATTTTTCAATCAACTTGCAACAACAACAGTGTTAGATTATTTTTGACGAAAGTTACTAATACTCCAGTTATATGAAACATACCACATCGTAATGTCCCCTAACAGTACCTAGTGTATTCTGAAAATTGCAAACCCTGAAAACCTTGCTTATAATGCGCTTCAGCGATGTTTCAGATTTGTAGCGGCTAAAATTACACTGATTATTTTTAGATAAATACCTACCTTCATTGATAGGTACTCTGAATTCATGTCTAATAGCTAATAGGTAGGTCCTATAAAAAATTAACGGGGTTGTATTTTTAAAATTGTAGCTTTACTTACCGCATCACGATTGCTTTCAATTGGTAAGGTAATACGGAAGCGTACGTACGTACTTTTAATTAAGAACTACTTAAAAGTAAGACCATCATAAGCAAAATATTGACGTGCAATAAAATATTTAAATATTGATTTCCAAATTGATTTAGGTAGGTTAGTTATAGCTTTTTACAATTTGTATACGAGATATTAAGGTGTTTTACGCTGGTCATTCGTAATTTTTTTCTTGGGCAAGTTCCAGTTATGCAGAAAAGATACCTACATGTACAAAGGGTACTTGGACTTTACATTCGTAAACGGAAGCGATGCAGTTTGTGATTCATGGGATGGAAATGAGTAAACAGGACCGATGGCTCCCGCCACAAGCATAATAGAAACAATGTAAGTAATGTTTTTTTAAAGTAGCCATATATATTGTGTCCAACCAAAAAGAAGCTACTAGGGTAGCTTCTTATTTACATGTCGTATCAGCTGTACTTATTTATATGAACGTACGGGTCCAGTGCACCCTGACTAGTCAATGACTCACGCTATCTATCTAAACTATATAATTCTTTCACCAGCCCTGCCTAGACCTGCCCTAAACCCACAACTCTAGTGTTAGTCACCAACACGCTAAAAATAAGATTATGTGCCTAATCTCCACATTCATGTACGTACAGACACTAGTAGGTATGTGTACAAATAGAAGAATAATAGATAGCTTATTTCACATTATACATAGATAGTCTCAAATATTGACTTGACATATAACGATTTGACATACCATCAACGATTCTACGCGATAGGGTAATCTACAACGGACGAGTACATAATCTACCTCAAAACGAATATTGAAGTGAGAGGCTTTGTCAAGCATCATGAATGACGGTCCAAGGATGTTGTAGTTTTTCTCTAGTTTTCAAGTTGTCTAATAACTTTACTTTGCATATCTTTTTTGTAATTAAGTACTACCAGCATGGCTGGGGTTTGGTTGCTCAATAATTGAGGGGATTGTAAAAAAGAACCTGATCCTGATGACAAGAAACTGTTAAAGAGATTTTGTTATGAAAGTTATCAGCTATTGTCGAACAAGAAGTATAAAACAAGTTTTTATGTATATCAAGTTTTGATACATATTCAACCAACTTTAAGTTTGTAACTACTGAGCTTCGACAAAACATATATGTTCGTTAATATGGCTAATAGTTTTTTAGGGCAAAGCGGGCTACCCCCGGCAACCACTTGTATACTTTTTATTTAACCAAATCTAATATCAAAGCTCTGTTGTGTGTTACTGCTTCCCTTATAGAGACTTTTCACATCTCGCACTTTAAAACACGTGGTTTAAACAATAAAAAAAACAACAACTTGTTTATATATTTTATAAAAATATATTTGCTATTGTCGCTGCATTATTTAAACATAGCATTTCATGTACCTAGTATTTTGAATCAAACATCCGGTTAGTTATATATTAACGAATTTCGTCAGCTTCAGCGGGCGTCCAGTGGTGGTCCGCGGTCTTGGCCAGTTTTGAACCTATTTTCTCTCCTTCATCCCGATGTCCGTGGGTATTACCGTATCTGAAAAAATATATTATTTTATATAAATGTTATTATAATGCTTAAAACAATTATTAAATGAAAACCCCAAACACAAAAACATTTAAATATCAACTATGGGATAACAATACCATTTACCCAATGGACTATTTAAAGTATGTATGTATGACGGATAGCCAGTGCATAGCCTGCTGAATGAAATTACACTACATTGCACTAGATTACACATATATTCTTTACGGGAACACCCAAATATTCCGAAAAACTTTTTTCCGAATTTGATAACCCCGAATATGTAATTTACGAAATATTGCAATACCGATTTTTTTAAATACCGAGTTATAATAATCACGAAAATTATAATTTCGAATATTATAATCACGAATATTGATATTACGATTGTTAAATATACGAATGTTAAAAAATACGATTACTTTAATATACGAAAAATAAAATACCGATTTATTATAATCACGAAAAAGTCAAATCCCGATCGGAAATATGATAATTCGTGATTTTGACAAAAAAACATAAACGTCTTTAAAACTTTAGAACCAAAACCAAAAGATAGGTGCGACGACGAGCAAAGCGAGGAGGAGCGTGTTAGGTGCACATAGATATCGAAAAACAAAGCGGAGCGCAGCGAAGCGGAGCGGAGCGTTTCAAATATAGAGCAAAACAATTGTTAGGATTTTTATGGTGTTTAAACTTAAAAACCTTAGGACCTAAACCTAAAGATAGGTGCGACGACGAGCAAAGCGAGGAGGAGCGTGTTAGGTGCACATAGATATCGAAAAACAAAGCGGAGCGCAGCGAAGCGGAGCGGAGCGTTTCAAATATAGAGCAAAACAATTGTTAGGATTTTTATGGTGTTTAAACTTAAAAACCTTAGGACCTAAACCTAAAGATAGGTGCGACGACGAGCAAAGCGAGGAGGAGCGTGTTAGGTGCACATTGATATCGAAAAACAAAGCGGAGCGCAGCGAAGCGGAGCGGAGCGTTTCACATAATATAGCTTAAAAAATATTGTTTTTATACGCATTATGCTGCATTATTCATAATAGATAACCATTTCTTGTTAACTAAGAAACATTCGGGAATTTGTATTTTCGGAATATTAAAACTTCGGGATTCGTAATTTAAATAATTCGATATAATAAAAATCGTACTTTTGAAACATCGAAATAATAATATTCGGAAAATTGACTTTCGTCATTTTAATGAATGTGTTGTTTGAAATTTCGTTTATTAACTATTCGTGATTTTCGTTATTCGAAAACTTAAAATTCGGGATTGTGAATTATTCGGAACTATGAAATTCGAAATTTAAAAAATCGTTATTTTCATATTCGTAAAAAAGTAATTCGGAATTATGTAGTGTACCCATTCTTTACCTACCATCCTACTATTAAATAAAAATGACAAAGATATTTGTACCCTTACCCATAGCTGCTGACGTCTACTTGGTCATAAGGACTGGCCTGCTTCACTTGTCCCTCCTGCGGGTAGGCAGCGCACGCGACCAGCACCGCCGCCAGGGATAGTAGCAACACCTGGGAGAAAAAAACATAAATGTTTCATGTGATGTGATCTACAGATTTTAATCACTAATCATTTTAGTAGTTAGTTTATCATTAATTAGTTTATATGACTTTCGTTAAATATAGTCGTCGGTACAATTTTTTTTTAGTTTGTTCCTTTGAGCTTTGGGACCAAGTGACAGTAAAGCAACGCACCAATGGAGCCTCATCTTAACGGGGTCCGCAAGGCAGACGTATTTCCTATAGGAATACACAACAAGACAGAGTTACTCTATACTGACGAAAAACAAACGAACGAGAGCTGTCGTGCAATCTGCACATTTAATACAACGGGACAGAGCCGTGACTCGTGCAGCAGCGTTCCTACGTTTTCCGTGATATAGAATAAGAGTAAGTTCGCTTATCGCAACGGAAGCTTAAATTACACGTGTCTCATTTAGATGTAGATATCTAAGATATTTGCATATTTTGAGGACACTTTGTGTTGAATGTCGATAACATCGATACAGAGCTTCTTCTTCGGGAGATCCCAATTCTGACTGAGATTTTAAGCCGCGTTGGCTTAGAACTTAGGCTATAACGATAAAAACTACAAAAGGTCTTTCACTTACCAATTTCATGTTGATGAAAAATTCTTTTGTGCTAGGAAATTTTTTAAGATCTTGTCTTTTATACCTGTTTTTGTGTTTATTTAAATGATATTTCTTAAGTTTTCTGGTTTCTGTGCAAAATTTGCATTGTAAATGTCGACTTTGAATTTGATAAATGTGTTATACTTATTTTGATATAATTAAGTAGTCGTTTCTTAATGAAACATGATATAATACTTAAAATTAGATTGGATGTTATTTAATTTTAGCATTGTCAATGTCATTACTTAAAGAGCAATAAGTAGATACCTAAGGCGCTCCGCTCACTGCACCAGAGTCGAGGCGGAGTCGCGGCGGAGGCGATAAAAAGCGCTCCTACCGTATGTTTTCTATATGCGAGCCCACTTTGACGCTCACTGGAGAAGTCGAGGCGGTGGCTCGGCGCGGGCGAGGTACAGGCGAGGCGAGTACTTGACATTGTAAATGAGCCATTATTCATTGCGCCCTAAAGCCACTGCGACGCCGCCGCCGCGCCGCCTCGACTCTAGTAGGTAGTGAGCGGAGCTGTCTACAGTGCTTAAAATTAAATATTTTTGTGTTTACAGAATCACTCCTAATTGTCACTCGTTCAACCCGAGTCCGTTGTCTTTGTTATACGGGCCGATGCGATCCGTTTGCAAGTATAGATAATTCTGGCAAAAACTTCACATAGCAGTGGGACACTTACTAATTAGTGTCTTGTAGCAATACTTTAATTTAAAATGCAAAAAGGGGTAAATACTTTAGCTAATTAATTTGCCAAATGTATGCAGATAGATGTAAAGGTTAGTCGGCGTAAAACCTGCGTATCAAGCCGGTACTACCGGTGTACTGCGTAGTCGGGATTGAACAGCTGCCGTACCACCACTGACAGATAAGCGATTCAGAATCCATAAGCATCGTAGCTCGCCTGTCAAACATCTGTCAGATACATTGACAAAGGAATAAAGAGAGTACCTGGCATAAAAATCGGTACTTAAAAATATATCGTAGTCTCTTTTTAACTTATTGGTGTTATCCTACGTAAAAAAGGACAACAGTAGTTTTGTCTTTGCCTAAAATTACAACATTGCGACCGGTCGCCATGTTGATTGACATCCAAACACAAGGTACTTCAGTTGTCAAACAATTTGTTTGTTTACATTTTTCAAGAAAAAAGCCGCCATTTTAATTGAAACCAAAGTTTAGGTAGGCGCAATTTTTTCGTGGATATGCCATGTCCTCTCTTTATTCCTTTGTCAATGGTCAGATACATACAAGTAACATCAGATTTGACAAGCGAGCGACGCTGCTTATGGATTTTTATTACGAATGTTCGGTGGTGGTAACCCCACACAACTTTTCAAACGTAATGAAGTGCCAAACTCAGCGCTGAGTAACGCGTACATATATAGATAAGCACACGACAATACAGATATAGGTCTTTGGTAATGCCCTATCAGTTCATTTACTTCTACCTTAGCGATGTTATGGGATTTTGTGATAAATTTATATCATTACAGTGTTAAAATAGATATTAATTTGTCACCCATGATTGCGTGCAATGATGTTTAGGTGCATCGGTAGAGGTTTTAATTTAAATTCTATGTTATTTAAGTTTCAATAAAATTCTTACACGTACAACGCATTTAATCATGTTATTAAATAATAAATAAAATCTAGGAAACGTCTTGCAAATGCCTGCAGGTGTAGGCTACTCATAATGTTTTAACATTTTTGTGTGGTTGTGGGAACATCCATCATCAGATGCGGCCTTTAGCGTTTTCAATAGGTGTAATTCGACAGATGATGCACTTTTGCACTTCAAAATACTTAAATTAGCCACTGTATCTATCGAGGTAGAGTCTAAAAACGTTTGCGTTGGAAGCTTCCAAATAATTAAGCGGACGCACCACGTTTCATAGTCCGTAATCACGTGGAAAAGGCCAAGGTTTTCATTTTACGTACGTTTGTGTTCAATTGGTTTGTAATGGGTTGTATCATATGAGAACTGAGCACGCCTACTGATCCGCCTGCTAGTTGTTACGAGTATTACAAAGACTGATTAGTTGCATTTAAAGAATAATCATTTTATGTCTATCTATGTTTTGAAATTACACAATACTTAAATTTTACGTTCTGGTTACAAAGATTGAATGATTTGTCGATTTGAATGCTTACAAGTTTCAAATAAATTTTACGACAAAACTAATATCGTGTAAAACTACCTAATCTTTAATTTATAGCACGCTCGGTGGTCCATATCTGTGTTTGACCCAATAACCTCTGAACTACTTGCACCAGCATCTTGCTCAAATTTCTGATACTCGTATATAGCTTTCTTTCCTAACAAATTGCCAAATTGGGTATAATAAAATCAAATTTAAAGCATCTCGCTGGTGAATTGCAGCGCCTGTTCCCACCAAACTGCCTCCTGATTCAGAAATGCTCTGTTTCTGAAACACTATCGAGATTGCGACCTCTGCAAGTCTGCAAATCTCGAGCGATCGCCTTCGCACGGTAATAACCTACGTTCTAAGATTGAGAAATGATGAATCGGGTATCGGTTACGTCACAGAGTGTTGAACCTCAGAGCTCGGCGCTGACCTCCGACACCCATCGCTTTCCTCCACTGCACGTGATGTCACATATTTCAGACTCAATCCAAGTATCACGACCGTTTGTCCCACAGATGTGCCAATAGTTGTGGCTATTCTACTTTTAAAAGTCACCTGTCATTTGTCATGAAAAATCTAGGTTCTGAATGACAGCTTTTGTTAACAGCGACTATCCTTCTTGATGTTGACACAGTATCCAATTGTATTTAAATTGGAAAGAGCGTTTATAATAGAAAGCCCGCAAGCTCTTGGAAAGCTCACACAATAATCCCAATATGCAATAGAAAGAATGCAATCAGAAGGAATGTGCATGGCCAATTATATATTATTTTGGCTAATCGGCTTTCTTACATCATCCATACTTACTAGTTTTCTTTGATTCGGTACAAGGTTAAGAGAATGAATGAGTGAATAGTGTTGACATTTCGTATGCTAAAAGCTCTTACGTCCTACATATTTTATTATTTCACCGTAGTAGTAGTAAGATTAATTTACTCAATGATTAATACTACATATTTTTTTTAAAGTCCATAGTTTTCTAACATTATCTTGTTATAATTATTTTGGGTACGAACTTAGTGCATGAAACAAATTGATAGGAATCAGAACAGACGTTTATATGTTTCACAGAAATGACACACACCATCAAGATTAACGTACGGGAAACATTTGCATGGCTTTACATCTGATAGTCAGCTTATGTAACTCTATTGTATTGTATTGTATAAGTTTATTGTCAGGGCGTGATCGATAACTATTGGACAAGCCAACTCAAATAAAAGGCATGCAAATGTAATCGAGACATTATTGTGAACAAAATCAATTGGCTCAAGATTAGTTTAGTGATAAAAACCTCGGTATAACTTTCAAAATATTGTTTTTAATTATTACAAACCTTTAAGTATGAGATGTAACTTCAATTGTACCATGATTTCACATCATGACATCTGTGGATGTTCCTTTCGACACCTTCAACTCACAAATTATAGTACTTGACGAGGATATATTTCGACACGCTATCTGCAATATAAATAATTATAGAGTATCATCCCTCTAAGCGAGCAATCAAGTAATCAGTAATAAAAAGGTACTTTTAGTACTTGACATAGACTCGGGTACCCTCGGCAACATAGGTACTCTAAAAAGATTTCCTGATGGGATCATTTCTCACTGTTATTATTATTAGTAGTTTTATTATGATTATCCATGGTAACTTTTAGTGCAACGTGGTACGCTAATATTTTATTGATTGCATAATTTTATAGTTCAGATCCGTTGGTTTTATAGACTCGTTAAAATTTTGTGCAATGTGGTGACTGTTGATGTCTTAAAATTTTATACCTAAAATATTTCTTTATACATAAAGAAACAGCACTTTCATTCTGAATGAAATAACTTATTTGAAACTTATAAATTAAAACCAGAAAACATACTTAGAAAATATTTATTTAAACACTAAACAATCCTTCTATCATTGAGTCTAGTATCGCCTTCGCTAGGTAACGGCTGGAAGCCCTTATCATCTGCGACATAGAGCACAGAGTACCTCCGGCCCTGGGGGTCGGTGTAGCCGTACTCGCCCCTGACCACCCACACGTCGTTCACTACGCCGCCGTCCTCGCGTCTGTACGTGCCGTCTGAAGTCTCGTATCTGCAACATTGAATAGGGTTGAAGAGAGATTATATTCCAATGTCATTCTTGTAAAAAGTGGTTAAGAATAATGAACTGAATACCCCCATTTGCCTGTTTACCAATTTTGTTATAATAATATCTAGTGGATCCTGACGCCACTGCATATTTAATATAGCAGGACAAAAATACTTAGTTTTTTTTTTCGATGTCCTACTTATTGCATTCCAGGTAGGGTTTCGTTCCCGTCTTCCCGGGAATTCCCGTTCCCGGGAATTCCCGGGAAATTCGTCTTTCCCGAAACCGGGAAAAATAATAGCATTCCCGGGAATTCCCGGGTTTTACTTTTCATCGATTCTATGCTATATTTTCATCTTTATTTATCTGTTTCTCCTACCTAAAACTTATCAAAAGTCATAATCTACCACTATTTCACAAAGGCCCCGTCATTTCGCAAAGATAAATGACTCATCTACATCACTTTGTTTCACCTCTGATTCAATATTTTCATCTTTATTTATCTGTTTGTCCTACCGCCAGCCTAAAACCAAACAACAGATCGGCTTTTACATATATGTGACCAAAGAGTATGTAAAAGCTAACGCTAGTGGCGCCTGATATATTATATTTTTTATGTCCCCGTTTTGTGTCCGCGTTTATTTTTATAAAATTACTAACGCATAGAAAAAACCAAAATAAGAAGTAGGTTGAGCAATAAATCGTTGAATTAATTAATTTTTCTAAAGCATTAGCGTGTAATGTACAAGTGTAATGAATTTTGTATTTTAATTAATGTCATATAATAATATTATTTTCCTTTTCATTAAAATACCTTTGTTATTGTTTAATTTACAATTAAGAAAAACAAATGATTTTGCTTGTAAAACAAATAATTATAATTTTGGTTATAAATTTATCTGACTGTTGCTTTTTTCTACCTATACGAGTAATAAAAATATATTTGACTTACTTAATTGTGTTCTAATAGACTTTTAATACCCGAAAATAGCAAAAACTAGCATTTTACACAAATTCCCGTTTCCCGGGAATTCCCGGGAAATCTTGAAAAAAATTCCCGTTTCCCGGGAACAGAAAAATGTCGGGAAAAACGAAACCCTAATTCCAGGTGTTAAATTTTAGAGGTTTCGTCCCGTATGCGAAGTTATGTAGAAAACTCAACAATATGGCAATCTTTAACGGCTTCAATAGCATGAAAAGTATGTATGTTGTTGTAGTACATTACAAAAGAACAATAGATCTCTGTTACCGTATTTACATAATCTACAAGAGCTGAATTAATTAGGTAGAGCAATGGTCTATGATTCGTTATTATGACACTTGACATTTTAAGGTTTGACCCCTTGTTACCAAAGGTCGTGAGATATTTTTCTGGCTAAGATTTAGTAGAATTGTTGCGACTACTAATAATAAATTATTGCGACTCACTAAACAAAATAACAGAGATATCGAATTAACAGGATGATTTGTTTTGTCCCAATTAATCCAAAAAGTGATGGATTAATAGTATTGCATTATAGGTATTGTGTTAAATATTCACGCCATTATTTTAACATGTATTTTCCAGTAAATTATAATTGAACTTTAAGTAGGTCTGTGTATTTACCATAAATTATTATATCTATTATTAACAAAACTTGATCTTACTCAAAACTGTAGCTTCCGTGACCATTATTGTTGAATGTGTATTTTAGCAGATCCGTATCACTAAGACTTCTCGCTGTGCTTGTTTTGAGAACTGCGGCCACGAAGAATACCAGGAGTACCTGAATCTGCAAACAATATTTTAAATATATGTCAAGGCCTAAAACCTGTGGTTTTTGTTTTGGTAGTAGTTGTCGGTTTCACAACTGAGAATTTCAAATTAAGCAGAAGTTTAATATGGAATGCAGCGCTGTGATTGGTTGAATTTGTCTTTGAGTAGGAAATAAGAAGTTCATGCTTAGATAGATTTACTCAAGTGAAAAAATGGATATAAGTGACACTTAATGAGAACTCTTAATTAATGTTAATAAAGTGAAGTGATCTAAACACTTCCGCGTGCATAATAGTATGTTTATACATGATTAAAATTTATAAAATCGACATTGACATTAAATATTAAAGCTTGAAGATGTTACAACCTTGACCTTTATGACAAAAATATTATACTAATAATTTTAGTTCTAATAAAATTTGATGCGGATTTAACCCTGAAGTTATGTGGTGAGTTATAAACTCATAATGCGTAACAAGCAATTTTTATGTAATAAAGTTAAGTGCTGTCCTTCACTTTGAACAGATCTAAACGTTAATTTAAACTGTTGCAATCTTACCAATCTCATAATTTTATTTTGCGTAGTTTTATTAACGAACGAACATAAAAATACAAGGCGGACACTACCTTACAGATTTAATTTACAAAAGAAAATGGTCCAAAGTATGTGAGAAATAAATAATATTAAGTATTGAATACTTAATGAATTTGGAATCAAGTTTATAAATCGATAGTAAAGTAAGCTACTTTGTTATATTAAAAACCAAAAATGGCTTTGTAGAATTCATACTAAACGACAGTATGTATTAACATAACTAGAATTTAATCCAGGATGTTTTCTACTAATGATTTGAAGGCCATTTTAGTAACGTAAAAACGGCTAAAGTGAAAGAAATATGGTTATAAAGGACATTACAGTGCCACAAACTTATCTGTTCCGGTGACAGCTCGCGTAAATGTGTAATACTTCTTCATTTTATAAGATTTAAGTTTGCCAATAGTGGTAATTCGCTCTTGTGGTTTCAATAAACCCGTCTAACCTATATCAATATATATATTCATTAGTAAATAATGAGATATATTGATCAATTTAGTTTGCTCTCACCGGAACAGATAAGTTTGTCGCACTGTAAATTGTATTGACAACCACTTAATTAAACTATTATAACTTTCCAAGCTATAAAGTTTAAATAAAAAGAAAGATGTTTATTATATATAAACAATAGATGTTTATTTAAATAAAAAGAAAGATGTTTATTATAATAAATAATAATAATAAATTTTTATGTTTTCATCTTCCGGTAGGTCTGAAAATAAGTACCAGTTATCAAAGGATAGTGTTATTGTATTGGTACTGTTTTTTTTTTATCTCCGAAACTGTTAGTGTATAATTTAGGCATAGCATAATGAACATTATTAAAGATGCCATTCGTCTCGAAATGAGTGGCTGACCTTCAGTATAATAATATAAATATAAGTCAATGCCTACGGCTTATTATGTTGAGATTCCCTTAAACATTGAGTTTGTAAATTTTATGCGAGATCAATCCAATTACATTTTGAACAGCCCAAATTTTAGTTATAATTATTACTTAAACATCTAACAAAAATAATGTTTCAAAACTTACCATTTCTTGTTCTGAATGTAGGTAGGCGTTTCTTACTAACTAGTGTTTAAGGCTTTGACTGCGGTTTGAGGAGCGCAGCCCACACTTTAATACTTCCACTGTCACCTATTTCCAGTTTCTAGACCACGTTAGGTCTGGACCTCATTCCTGGGATTACAATGTGGGGGAGGGTGTCGTTGACATCATTATAGACTGTTCAATATACGCCGTAGATAGAGTTTATATTGTTTGTTCTTCTGTATAATAAAGTAGGAAAACTTCTATATTTTTTTTAACAATTGTTAACCATCATAACTTTCATAAGTGATGTTTAAAAAGATTTTTAATTTTAATTACGTAAGGTTTGTCCTTTCGCTTGAAGTGAGAATACCAAAATATTGATTGAGTAATAAAACAATCGTCATTGTAGGAGCGAATTTAATCTTTTGAGATCCATTACACAATACTTTTGTCGTTGTTGATCAATACATTTTGGTGTAGGTACATCTCATTTTTTGTTACACTATGGGTAGATAGAGATTTACTTATGGGCACTTCTTATCAATGTTAATGGTACTTCCATAGCGAGGTAATAATGCTCAAACCGATGTTTTCATATATTTTCTATCCAAGCAGAGTGGCCACCACATGACTGGACACGCCAGATTGAGGAATACCCTGAAAACAGCAAGATTTAATCTTATTTTACATATTCTTATACTTACTTCGATTTTGATTAGGATTTAGTGCCTATTCTATTCTATTCTATTCTCTGTGGGGGTGTTAGTACCTGCACCTGGCTCTCTCGAGTGGAACCTTTGTGCATACCCTCAAGGTCTAAACTGCCTTCCTAAGCTTGGACCATTTCCCACCACTCTAGTCCACTGCGGGTTGGTGGGTTCACATATCTAGATGTGCTAAATCTAGATATGCAGGTTTCCTCACGATGTTTCCCTTGACCGTAAGAGCGATGGTATACATTGTACTCAAGTTAAGTACGTCAGCGTCGGGATTTGAGCCCGCATCTCTTGCGTGAGAAGCGGGCGCTTACCCGACTGAGCTACCACCGCTCTAACTTAGTGCCTGTTCCACCATATCTGCATCATGCTTTTACTCTCTGAAATATTGTTTTAGATATGAACATTACCTATTATTTTTGTTGTTATTTAAATATTTTTTAAGAAATTTGAGAAACAGGCAAAAATATATTTTACAAAAGTTTGTATCACAGCACATAACTTTTATTTTACGAACTACTGTGTTCATCCTAAGTTAAACCAAATCCGATTTAAATGTTGATGAGAATCAATGACAATCTACAAAATGCGAATTATAACTTAACAAATATGCCGGAATAATAATAGTTAATACATATATTATATTATATGTACTCACAGGCGCTTGCAGCGTCGGTATTTCTTCAGCATCTACATTTATCTGGACGACATCCTCAGGAGACACCACAGTCGGGTGGTACCCAGTTTTGTCAGCGACATACGTGACAAAGTACTTCTTCCCATCGTCAGCTACGAAGGAGTAGAACCCTTCCACAATATACGAGCCGTCGTCGTCCAGCCGGCCAGACTCTGAGCGCTCGATGTCGTTTGTTGTGTGGAACCTGTAAACAATCGTAATAAAAATATATAATAAAGCACAATTCTCATTTTAGTAAATCTAACCTGACGCAATACGAAAGTATCAAATTAATTTATTCAATCACAGCGTTACAAGTGCCTTAACGTATTTGGTGAAAACCGGATACTATATATACATATTATTATTACGAATAGTTCATCTCAAATTTAATAGGTATAATAATAAATGAGTTGTGAAATAAAAAAAAAATAATAAGTATTCAAAAAAACAAAAAGAATAGGTGCTTGTTATTGATTAAGGACATCCCAAAGCCAAAATCTGACCTTGGGCGGAATTTTATCAAATTTCCCAATATGCGGTTTTACAGCATTCATTGATGTCACTCACCCTGTATATATTGGTTGTCTATTCTGCGCGACCACTGATAACATTGTCCCTTGTATAAAAAACACTTACTTGAATCTATATTGCCTGAGTCCGCTGTTATCATTCTCGTACTCGGTGGTTCTCGCTTTCGCTTCAGATGACTCTCTCGCGTCCTCCGCACTAAGTGCGTTTCTCTCCAAAGATAAAATAACAATAAACGAAATGAAATATGAGATCTTCATCTGGAATACAATAAAGTATATGCATTGTATTCATCATACAGTTATGTTTTTGATAAAAGTATAGTCATACATGCGGAACTATTAGTGGCAGACGAATTTGGTTAGGTTTACCGTGAATTAAGAACACTGATAAAATTACTCCCGGTAGAGACATCTTGCATGATGATCTAAGCATCAGTGCTCATTATGTGTAAGTAAACAAAATAAATATGTTACAATTGCAGATAAACTTACCATTTAGAATATAGGTTCACTTATGCAGTATGCGCTTAACTTTTGCTCTTAAAGTATTTAAATGAAACTAGTTTAGCCGCCTGGGACCCTGGTGATCAATGTCGGCCAACAGGTAATATTACGAGCTGTGAAGCCTCAACCGCAGTTTATACCTAGTCGCCATTATTATAAAGAAACAAACAAAATTGAAATCTTTTTTTGTTATTTATTACTTGTTTGTGAGCACAGAGACCGCCCTTTTCAGGCTTCCTATGCTATAAATAAGTATAAACGAGGTCAGTGTGAACGTCCCTTACGTTATAAAATCGAGCACAAGAAACGTGAAATAATCACGAATGATCAATCAATAAGTAAGTTTGTTTGAGAGAATAGATCAGGTCTGGATCTGAGGTAAAGTGGTGTTTGAACCTGGCAATAGAAAGTGAGAAGTCAACTGGTGCAATGGTATTAATAGTGGTACCAAATGCTTACAGTATGCACCTGGGTAAAGGCACCTATCTAAATGAAGCAGCCTCTCGGCGCCTGCTCCGCGGTAAAATTGAACAAGTCACATATGGTCGACTTTAACAAAATAAATAGTCATTGCATTTCAAAAAAAAAATGCAGTGTGCACTTCTTTTCCAAGTTTTTCTTATTTATAATGTTCACTTCTACAATTTTTATCACTAGTGTAAACCCCGCAGGATTGTTGATTGCTAATGTGTTAATGCCAGTGCGGATAATGAGATCTCATAGTTGATGGCTGGCAGATGCACGACTAGTGCATCCTCCTAGTTAATATTTCCCTCACGGTGACAGACCCTGGTCTAGCTTAGGAGAATATTCTAATTCAATTTCTGAATATTCTATTATTCAGTTGCCTTGGTCCAGCTACCTGCTGAGAGAGAGAGACATGTAGAAAGTTTTGAGGGTATGACACTCTTTAACTGAGCCTTCCATCTAGCAAACAAGTGGTGGCTTGTGAATAAAATTATCTATGACCTGTTTTTATTATATTCAGCACTAGACTTTGCAAATATGATAGCTGTGGCAATGGTGATGTGATAAATGTAGGGATATACTAGGTATACTAAAAATTAAATACTTCAAGTTTGTATTAACAAAAGCTTTATTTTACTTTTTAATGTTAGTAAATTGTTTATCCGCCTAGGAGCGAAGCCACCACGTTTGGAGGAAGAGCCGAAATCACAACGATATCCTGAAAATATAACGATAGTTATAGCTTCTACTCATTTGCCGAGCCTTGCCGAGGTAGGCTAATCATTATACAAAAAGAAAATAAATTATTATTATTATTGACTTAAATCACTGCACAAAGGGAGTAGTGAATATTATACGAAATTTAAATAGCCTTTACAATACATTATGTCCATTTTTCAATTTTAGTGTATAGATATTACTTAGATGTAAATTAAATGTTTTTGAATGGACTAGAATATAAACTAACAACATCTTTCTTTTACCACATACGCTATTTTGACATATTCTATATAATATATTGCATGTAGTAAATCATATAGCATTGGGTTTAGAAATTAGTATACAATAAATCCTTAGTAAATGAGATGGTTCAAATAATAATGATGTACCGATGATTTCCAAGCTGTTATCCCAGAAGTGTCGCGATAGCATGACTAGTGATGCTTTGAGGAACACCCTGAAAAGTTAAACATGAAAGGGTAACAAAGGTTAATATGAAAAATCTATGAAATTACACACATTGCACAGGCTAGAGTATTTGAGTATTAGCTTTTGGTGTGCAGATAAGTAATAATCTTAAACAGGATGATGGTGGATTGATCGTGTGTTGGATTATGGATAAGAAGTACGCCTATAGCAGTATACAGAAAGAACGCTTGTTACAAGCGCCGATAGAGTTTTCTATGAAGATTTTGTAAGCACTTATCAATGCAGTTTCGGAAATAGTATGAAACTGACAGCTTGGCGCAGGTAACCTTTAGCCAGCTTTCTTTCTGTATATAGTTTTTTGTCACTTACAGGAACGGGTGGTGATATCTCTTCCTCAATCCTCGTCACCTCAGGTACATCAATAACAGTCGGGTGGTAGCCAGTTTTATCAGCTACGTACGCAACATAGTACTTCTTTCCATCGGTTGCTGTGAACGAATAGAACCCTTCCACAACAAAAGTGCCGTCGTCTTGCAGTTTGGCTTCTTCCGAGCGCTCGATATCATTTGACGTTCGGAAACTGGAATGAAAAAAAACGCAAACTTTATGAAGACTTTAGCTATCTATTGAGTATAATCTCCCATTTATACTATAAAACAACTGAATATTCTGAACGTAAAATATGAAGGTATACCTAGTAATACATATACCTACGAAGAAAAATCTATCTATTTATCGTTAACCAATCAGGTTGGACCTGATTGATTGGTACGTATTTTTATTGCAAGTTCATTAACTTGCTAGGTAGAAGAAATGCCAATATGCTCTAGATATTTTATTTATTTATAAGAAAAAAATGTTTTGTCGGTGCGGGCTCCTTTCTTGATTGAATTGTAAAAAGGACGTACCAGTTTTGCAGTGCTCATAGCAACACATAAATGCAAGGAATTATAGGTCCTTTCGGACGTAACGAGTACCTACATTTTTATTAAATACTAAATGTAATTTCGCACATTTATTTGGTTAAAATTGGTCTAATTTTATGAAAAGCACTCCAAGGAGGATCACAATAATATACATTATTTTATAAATTATAATGGAAACGCAGTAATAAGATATCTATTTCAACAACGCTAGATGATTCTATAAGAAAACCGTAGGCTGATAAATGAAACTCATCAATCATGAAAAAGTCACGCATATCATGGCATTAGGACAGGACATTGACATTTATCTATGAGCCTACGATGATTTTATACCGAATGGATTTGACTAGAGACTGCTCTAAAATGCTTCAGATTGACTACACTGGTAAAAGAGATCAGCTAGGTGATTCTGTAAGAAATTCATCGAAGACTCATCGTTGTAGTATCGTTGTCATTATCAAGTGTATAATTTCGAAATAGACATTCACGAGCAATTAAAAAGTTCTAGTAACATTTAGAAGTTTTTCATTGCACGCACGTGAGTGTAAATCATAGAATACTACTGTACTTGTCATTTTATGGTGTAAATGAATCTACAATGTCGTTTTACAGAATCATCTCGTAGTAGTTTAATGAAATATACTTGACTTACTTGAATTTATATTCTCCTAGTCCACTATTGTCATTTTCGTACTCGATCGTTTTTGCTTTTGCATCAGAGGATTCTTTATTTTCCTCAGCTCCTAGTACATTTGTATCCCAGTATGATAATATTAAAACAAATGAAGCTAAATGTGTCAGTTTCGCCTGAAATAAAAACAAACGCATACAAATTGTGTATTTTATTAAAATTTATTTTACAATAACTTTAAACTCTTTACTTTAAAGTAATCAAAGGAGAGTTTTTAATGATATTTCACTTCTTTTATTACTATGAGGTACTCGTATTATTAACCACAATCAGAGTTCGTGTTTCTTAAAACCGATTGTATTTGCAAAAGCTTACCATTTTATAAAATCCCTTTTGTTATGCACTTCACTGTTTCCTCTCGGAATATTTATATCGAACTTGTTTTGCCGACTAGGTCCTGGCAGTCAATGTCGACCCGAGCCAAGTCTTCGAACTCGCTTATACCGGAGTTTATACCTACAAACCATAATAAAAAAAAAACTAAATTGAAGAAGTATTATACAGGTTTGTAATTACAGAAGCTTCCCTCTTCAGTCTTCCTATGGACAAGGCAGCGGGTGCAATCAAGTATATTTACTGACGATTCGCGCGCACGCTTTTGATACTACATAAGCTGGAAGGCACATAAGAGGCGACACTTGTAGTCAAATGTAACTCTTATGAAGTATACATTTAAAGACACCATACTTCAGTCAAAGTGGTTTACAAATGCTCCTACTATACACATACTTTTTGATGTTTGTACGATTATAGGTAATTGCAATCGTGAACCAATCATGAATCACCTAAGGACATTAATTTGAAACGGATAACCAACTAACATTTAACTAGTTTTTGTACTTTGTAGAGGAAATATTTGTATGAAAATCTATTTATTCTATATAACAATAAAAAATAAATGGCGACTATGGCGAGGCTTAGTCTTTGTTCGAGGTACTTGCCAGCCCTTGGGTCATCACTTACCTACGTATCCCAAGAGTCGATCAGCCGTGTTCCTTTTTTCATCAAATAAGTATGCATTTTTTCCCCTGACCCCACTCAAAAGGCGCAAACGCGTAACCCAGTCCTAGAGCTGCGTCTTTGCGCCCCCTGTCAGACTCGGCCACCGCCGCCGCCGCCGCCGGCACCCACCTAGTAAGTAAGCGCCCTACGCACGTATTGGACGTCTTTTCATGAATGTATAGAGGAACAGGCGCGGGCGTCGGCAAAGCTGATGAAATGGACGCACTCGTGTGAATTTCTATTCAGATTCAGTTACAATTAGCTACAGGGACTAACATAACACTCTGGCGAAAAGTGGGTGCAGCAATGCACCTCTGCCTACCCCGCAATGGAGTACATTAGTACAAGATGTGGCTGGCTGCTGTACATGGCAGACACTGAGGCAACAATGCTAACAACCTAGTATCTGCAACACCCTGTATATAAAATAATATAAGTACTTAATTTGATGATTCTCCGATAGTATTCTAAAGATTCATCAAATTGGCTATTGTCAATAAGTAGGCCACGTTATGTCATAATGCGAAAACCTTTTTGATCTTTGGGTGCGGCACCCATATTTGTACTTGTACTTGATTTATGACTGTGTCCCAAAAATGGAAGCGAAAGTTATAATTGGTGACAGATTCTTGTCAACACTAAATGCGTTTTTTTTGTTATTACAACATAAATGAATATGATTCTCCGACTTTTTGTGGTTTGCATTGGATGTTAACATAAGAGTATTCACTCTGCGTTAGACTTATCTATTTAAACGCGCGTTTTTTCACGCGTTTTTTTAAAATTAAAGGTACTAGGGTAAACTACCCAATTATTGACACTTTAAGACGAGTCGTCTGCAAAACTGGCCATAAATACGCATAAAATATTAGTATTGTGGTATTTTTTTCTGTAGCGGTCTCAGGTGTATATTCATTTATAATATTTTTGACAAAACAATGACCCTATAGTCTTAGTTTTTTATTATCAGCTATAAATTTGAAAGAACCCCTATTTCCCAATTATTGACACGAGTTTTCCAATTTATGACACCTCCTGTACCAATTATTGACATGCTTGATATTAGGTAATAAAAACCGTTTTTAACAGGAATTAAACCTTTAGGAGGGTACCATGGGTCCGGTTCTCTATTTGATATATCATGGTGATATATTGAAACACCATAAGTGTCACATACCATAAGTCGTCAGCTAGTTTGATTCTCTAGTTTGAGATCTCAAGATACAGGGTTACCTAGTTTGGGAGTCAGGGTTTTCATGTTTTATGTTTACTCTGCTTGTTTTCAATAAAGATTATTTATTATTTATTATTATTATTATTAGTTATCTGACATACCATATGTACTGCATCTAATACTGATGCTAGCAGACTAGTCCCACTGAGTTAGGCTGCTTCGTCTCATGATCTCCTGGGCATTTAATTCTCAAAGGTTCCAGCCAGTGCGTCCTGCCGCTGATGCCATATGGTTCAGAAACGTGGTCACGGCTGGGCTAACAGGTCCACCGATATAAAGTCGTAATGCAGACTGAAATGGGGTAATCAATCCATCAGATAACCAATGTGAGATGCCAATAGGCCAGCCACCCAAGAAGAAAAACAGTTGGAGTAATCGAGTTCTCGAGTGGAGGTAACGAACTGGCAAGCGTGACATAGAACGCCTTTTGGCCGTCAGGACCAAGGCTGATCTTAGACATGTACCTGGTAAGTAGGTGCTGGAAGAGAAAGGCCAAAGAAAAAGTGTGGTGTAGCTTTGTCGCATTTGTATTGATGAAGACATCATGAATCATGAATATGCCTCTGATATCTCCAGTTTATGCTCGCAGAACTACACGTAGCCTCCTTGAGTGTTGGCCTGTAGATAAACATGTTCAAGACTAAGGTAATGTCCAGTTTCCCAATCGAAACGCTACAGCTGGATATCATTAAATTTTGTGAATCTTAACACTATCTTGATCATTGTTTACCCGCCGGGTCAGAATCCCAGTTTTAACAGATTACGAGGTGGATTCAGCTGGGTGGGAAGTGTGCAGGACACTTTTGGCCAGGCAAAATGATGACAGGTGGACGTAGAGCAGTTGGCAGGCCACCTGCCACTGATAGTCAGACGACTTCGTATAGGTTGCAGGAAGGCAGTGAGAAGTGAAGCAGGAAAAGTTATTTTTTGAGTGTCATAGTATAGTAAGCTCCCATAAAAATATTTATCGTTTATGAGACTAATTATTGACACTTTGCCTATATATAGACATGTCAATAATAGGGAAATTGATTACTGACACTATGTCGATAATTGGATTTCACTGTATTGACACTGTGTCATGAATTGGAAATTCGTGTGGAATAAATGATTAAATAGTGTTAACGTGATCATTATAGGATATACTACCGGAAAAGGCAAAAATATTAACATGAAAACAAAAAACATTCTTTCCAATTATTGACCCAATATGTCAATATTAGGAAAATATACCGAAAGTGCTACCTATAATTGACACCACCTAAATTCGAAGTTAAAACCGAAAATAAGTGGTTTTTGAGGTAAGAAATGGAAAAGGAATTTTGTTCACTTTTCAGTCCAAATAACAAATTTATCATTTTTTAAAAGAAATACTAGCAAATTTCTTCCTAAAGTAGCCACTGTCCTTTGCAAAAAGCGATCCAAGATGGCGGAATTTGAAGAAGCAACTGAGAGGCACGAATTGTCTATGTTTTATTGGTCAGCCATTGCTGTAAAAAGGACTGCCGAGTGTTACCATTACAGAATAACTATTACTGCTGCATTCAAAGATAAATATAACTAAATAGAACGAAGCGTTGTCTTGTTTTCTTTAATTATTCCGCGCTGTGTCAATAAATGGAGGGGTGTCAACAATAGGGTAGCTTACCCTATTACTTTCTGTAAGAATCATAAGTTAGAAAATACACTCACAGGCAATGAAAAGGTTCCACTGAGAAAAGTACCAAATTACTCCTAAACGGAAAAAGGTATTTTAATAACGCCTACACTGCATTTAACAGAGCATCAGGACATTACCAACTAAAAATGTTAAATTAAGTCTCTGAAAAACTTGAGGTTGTTTGATGTCGAAATTTTGTAAGTGGAAATATTTCATTGCCCGTGAGTGTAATTATTCAAAATTACACTGAATCAATAAAAAGTATTTCTATATTTAATTGTGATTGTGCGAATCCCTACTACTTACCTATCCCTGAATACATTATACATACCCATTCAATTCAATACATAATGTAGTTACAATTAACTGTATTTATGTCATTAATTTTAGACATTATGTGTTCTCTATATGTATATGCGAGCCAACATTAACCTCAGGTCGGCAACAGTCATCATCTAGTTACGCAACCTGTGACCTTTGACTGTGAACAGGTTAAGTGACGTGTTGACCTTGACGGCATTTCTTTTACAACACTTTATCTAATATTTCATACCATTTTACTGATCACCCGTACAGAAAACAAACATCAGTTAAATGGATTTTCTGAAATGGAATTACTGCTTTGATTGACCATTTAAGTATGTAAAATTATTAAAGGATCTTTTCGGTATGATGGATCGTAAAAATTGAGCAATCCATTATAGGTTAACATGCAATTTTTCAAACGTGGGCTTTTAAGTGTTTGCTTAACACTTAAAAACGTTACAAATTGGTGTATTTATGAAGCATTATTTTAAATAATTCAAATTATCAAAATACTTTGTCGAAATAAGCGCGTTAGCGCGTTGAACTCTTTCGTATGTAAATAATGAAGTGGACTTCAATGGAGCTCACTATTCGTACTTATTTAAAAAAATTAAATATTACTTAACATGACATGTCATGAAAACGACTGAATGGCGTAGTGGTTAGTGACCCTGACTACTGAGCCGAAGGTCCCGGGTTCGATTCCCGGCTGGGGCAGATATTTGTTTAAACACAGATATTTGTTCTCGGGTCATGGATGTGCCCGTAAAATGGCAATAGGCCCGCACCCTATTACATTGGGACTAACATAACACTGGCGAAAAGTGGGTGCAGCAATTCAACTCTGCCTACCCTGCAAGGGAGTATATTAGTACAAGGTGTGAGTGTTTGTAAAAAAAACATGTCATGTAAATAAACACTGTCGGTAATCAGATTCATAAACCAGATTCTGTTAAAGAGCAAAACATGATCTCTTTTAATAAAACAGCGAATATGGATTGCAATCACGCTCAAGAATGCTAAGAAGTAAGTTTATCAAATTAAGTGAAGTAAATAATTGATATAAAAAAGAAAAAAAACATTGAATAATCTATAAATAACAGTCACGCGATCCATTTCATACAGCGACATCTTACGGGCAGGGACCAAGTTACTAGGTAAGCTCGCAAAGCTGCCAGACCTTCGTAATCGGCTAAATTAAGATAAATCGATTCTTACTACACAAGGCTTTGAGACATTAGTTTCAGCTTGATACTAAAGATGGCTGTTATGGATTGCAGATTAAAATAGTGTATAATTTTCTATTTAAAACTAGGGAAGAGTGACTTTCTAAAGCATACAATTTGTTAAAAAATATTGAAATAATCCATCCGATATAAATTGCGTTCTTTAAAGTATGAATAAAAAAAAATAACAAAAGTATTCTCTCCTATAGATTTAGGTTCTGGAATATTATTTCCTTTCAATTGACCAGCCACAGGCTACAACTATATTATCACCATCAAGATCAACTAGAGGAGAGTCACAGCACTGTGTGCAGAGGGCTTTCCACGCCACGTTCATGGTCACCACCACTCGTTCACTGGCTAACCCACCCGGTCATAGATTCTTTGACATGTACCTACGAGTATCAGGGGCCACTACTTTTATTTTAATCGTTTCATTTGTATTTTTCTGATAACTTGAATTACATATGCACAAACTTTACTAACCCATAACAGCAAAACAAAAGTGTTTTAAATATACTGTGTACTTGTGTAGATATGTGGCATCATAGTTCCCTAACGAATGAACGGATTTTAGTTTAAGTTGTCCCATTCAGATCAGAAATATTTGAGATTTCTTTAAGAAGTCGCTAATTCAAGAAAAAATAAACAATGAACGAATTTATGGCAATGCCTTATGGCATATCATTAGCGCCCAGGGTTTTTATTAAACTCATTAATAAGCTTCTAACATACATTCTGTGTAAAAAATCCAACTTTTGATCCGTATACGCCAAAAAAATATCCAATCATCTATTTTTTAAACGCTGTTTTCTGAGTTGTGTTTGGTACTCGCGGCGATTTTTCCTTATTGTCTTCTATCTATTATCTTGTATCGTTTCTGAAGGAACATGTTTTATTGATATAATCCCAATACTTTTTACACTGAGTAGTACATGAAACTCTTACCCTCTGACAGTGACAGCAACAATTTGATTCGACAGATAACATTTATTTGACTATTGAAAAGTCAGCCCTAAGATAAATTTTGGGTTTAATTTGGATCTTCCACGGTGGACCAACGTCATTGACGACAGCGATTAAAATTCGAACTATATAGGTATAATATAATAATTTATTCAAATAAAAATGTTCTGAATTTTGTTTACATTCTTTATGTCGTCAAGTTAGCCTAACAGAGATCCGATCTGCTCGGCCGGGATCCCAGAAGTAACGGGCGGGCTATCGCTCTGAAAATAAAAAAGTACATAATTATTATAAAAAAAGATGCCTTCGTTCTTGTTGTTCTTATAAGAAATTTCATTCAGTTAATTTTTATAAAAAGTTGTGTTGTGTGTAGGGGAATCCCATTGCTTAGGTATCCAAATTTCAAAACAATAAGACGAGCGCAACTCGTCGCGCACGTCGTGAGAGAGTGTGTGGTTATAGCTTTCTAAGCTTCACATCCTAATCCCTCATAGTACATAACTACCTAAAAAAATAAAAACAAAGAAGCTAGAAATTTAGCTAAGTTGCTACAATCATATTATAATAAACATAGATAAAATACTTACAAGAGCGACTGAAGCTTGAGCAGAATTGCCATTTCCGGTATACCTAAAATAAACAATATAGGTACTTTAAAAAAACTGAAAGCAACAATAACCAATCCTGATACATGTGCGTAAAATGGTAGGTATAGGTAGTAGTAAAGATTATAGGTAGGCGCATTGATGATTTAGTTATTTATTCAATATTTTATTGCACACATATAACATAATTAATTTAAGTGTAAAAAAGGAGGACATAATGCTAAATTCATTTCCTACCAGTCAACCTACAGGAAGTACAGGAAAACCAGTACCAGAAAGGTGCAAAAAAGGTATATGAAAGGAGAAATAACTAAATATAGGCTATCACGGTAATTTGATGATGATAAAATGTGTTTCTCCTTACTCGTTGTTGAATCCCGCGGGTTGCACGTCGGACACGACGGACTGGGCGGGCGCGGCGTCGGCGCCCTGGCTGCACGCGGCGGCGACCACGCAGGCGGCTAGTAGTACCTGCGCCAGACAGACACAAATATACGTCTCTGAAAGTCTCCGAAGGTCATAAGGGGAATAATTCGTACCTACATCAGATAAAGTTAGGTATAGATCTGAAGATTTTAGAATAACACCTGAGATGACCAGTGACCATAATATAATGTTGACGATGGAGAGCTTTGGGGCTACCACAGCCGAATATTGGCTATTAAGAATCCGTAAGCAGCGACGCTCTCTTGACAAATCTCATGTAACTTGTATGGATTTGACTGATGTTTGACAGGCGAGCAACGTTTCTTATCTATTTTTAATTGTTAATATGTCGGTGGTGGTACGGTAGCTGTTGGTACCAGATATAGAAGTGGCTCCTTGAGTCGCTACCCCCCGGGAGCTGCTGCACTCGGCAACCGCTGACGCAGAAGTCCGGGAAGTAATCGACTCAGAATACCAGAAAGAATTTAGACCCATAAAAAACCATTTATTTGTCTTTGGTATTATCTGTTACCAAGCATGGAATGAATCTATTGACAATGATGGTGATTTTATGTCTCAATATGTAGGACTGTATGTAATTGTTAAACTATATTTAATATTTAAAACACTCTTACCAGGAATTTCATGTTGAAGATGTGTGGTCCTGTGATATCCAAACACAACAGATGCATTGTCTCAGAATGCCGGCATTTTTATATCAAGTCGTAAACTTGCTGAATTTAATGTCAACTAATTATATGTAATTTAACTAGCGATTCTATAAATAAGTCGACCTTGTTTACGACTAGCATTTTCAAAAATATACTTACGAAAATCTTGAGTATCTGAATACCTACTCTGGGTTACCAGATTAAAATATTTTATACTTAGATATATTCTAAATAACACTAGGAGGTACATAAAAATATGTACATGTTAGAACCCAACAGCAACATTTCACATAATCATCGCACATAACCCAGTGGAATGAGCCTCACATAATCTCTATGTATATTATTTATTGTTGTATTGTATTTGTTATTTACAAAATTTTGCCGTATGAATGTCCAGGGTTTCTGGAATTCTTAAAGTAGCTCGCGAGCTAATGTTTAGGGCTATCAAATACAGCTCACTTTGATAGCCCTAACCATTAGCTCGCGAGCTACTTTAAGAATTCCACAAACCCTGCACATTCATACCGCAAAATTTAAACAAACAGATTAAAAAAGCATTTATTTCCTCATTCATTATCCTTAAATATTTTCGATCTGCTGCTATCATATCCTTAAATACAAGTCGGGTCACATTTATCTTCCTACTATTTGTCAGTGTTCTCACAGCTTCCCGTAGCTCTGCTCGGTCTGGGCGGGGTACGCGAGTACTCCAGGGAGCGCTGGCCGCGACGGGCCGGGGATGGCGGGCGCCATGGGGAGCACGTAGCCCTGGAAACCAATGACAGTCAGCGAAACTGGGGACATTACCCTGGAAACCAATGACAGTCACCGATACCGGAAAACTATGCACCTTGCTTTAGACGGCAGATGTGACAGGAAGTGTGGGAGTAAGTAAATGATAAAGAATGCCTTTCTTTTGGGCCAGAATAAGAACATTTTGATCAAGTGTTTCAGAAAGAACCTTCACTGTTTTATAGACTAAGGATGCATTTAGGACAAAGGATAGGGGCCAGAGTAATTAAATTTTAAATTATGTCCTACAATTATTTTTAAAATTCAATTACTCTAATAAACGAAGTAGGCAATGTATTCATCACATCGTCACAGGACTGTCGTAGGTATTTTGGGTATTTATGGAGGGTTTTAGTCTACTGCTCCCGCGGGGACCAGCCGTATTGGGAGAGTGTTCTATTATATTTTTAGCGTTTTTTCGTTTAGTGGAGAAGGTCGATAGTTGCTAATGTTCAGTAGGTTGATTGGTTGTTAAGAATGTTTTAATGTCAACTTTGTTTTTCTTCTTAGGCTGATTGTTTTTTTTTCTGTTCCTTTTTTCTTTCAGATTCTGTATCCGAGCTCTTTACTTTCTCTGGTGATTCAGGTAAGATCCTTTTCTTTCTGATTTGAGTTTCATTTAGTGTTTGAGAATCTCTCTCTTTGTTTGGTAGAGTTATTATTTTTCCATGACGTATAGCAGCTCTGTTTCCCAGCTCTATTTGGCGGTTCAATTTTTTTTAAATTCTTGGCCCTCTTGTAGTACTTTTTTCGTGAAAAATCTGTGAGTTATGTAGTTGTTTTTTATTATTTAGAAGCTCGATTGTTTTGCCCAAAGTTGTGAGTGTCAGTATGACTTATCTTGTCGCTTCTTTTTCCAAGTCGTCTTATTTTAATGAAGTTTAAATATTATATACATATTTAATCCATCAATTCACGATGTGCACAAATTCTTTGGCACAGAAGACAGTTTTCATCGCTAGCAACTTCTAACGGTCACTTCACAATTTTTTGGTTTTCCGACCTCGACTTTTTCCTAGTTATATCAAATTAACAGGGAAAAAATAAAGATTTTACGGAGACTTGTTGTTTATGCGAGCACACCAGCGCCCTCTCCCCTGAGGTAAACCGAGATTAGGTATTCAGATTATCAAGACTTTCGTAAGTATATTTTTGAAAATGCTAGTCGAAAACAAGACTTATTTATAGAATTGCTAGATAAATTACATATAAGTAGTTGACATTAAATTCAGCAACTTTACGACTTGATATAAAAATGCCGGCATTCTGAGAGAATGCATCTTTTGTGTTCGGATATCACAGGACCACACATCTTCAACATGAAATTCCTGGTAAGAGTTTTTTTAAATATTCGTTTAAAAAAATGCAAAAAGAATCTACTTGAACAATTGCATACAGTCCTACATATTAATGAGACATAAAATCATCATCATTGTCAATACTGATTAATTCCATGCTTTGCAATTCTCCTCTCTCTCTCATTCTCCATAATAAAAAAGTCACGTGACCAACAAAGTTTCTATGGAAAATGTTTTTTTTTTTCGCGAATTTTGAAATTCTGATTTCAGTTTCGGGCTGAGATATCCATGCTGCACATGTAGGTCGGCTTAGTATACCCTTTTTGCAACACCCTGTATATCTGGTACAAACAGCTACCATACCAGCACCGACATATTAACAATGGACAACATTTCATTTTCTTTACCCTATATTTTTATTAGCTATTCGGAAAGTTTTTAAAAAATTAGAGGATCCGTATTTTTTTATTTTGTGTATAGGTACATTAATTTTTGCATGTTATTTTTAGAGAGGTCATCTCTTAATACGTACTAATCATTTTATTTGATAAATAAGAAAAAAACAGTCAGAAAGTGTCAGAACAGAATTTATGAAAATGACACAAATAAACAACAACATCACGATAAAACGTCAACGTCAATCAAAAATGAAAGTGACAGTTACTTTGTTTTTAAATCTATAGGCTTTGATCAAAATGCATCGCACCTGATGCATGACGTCATCAGCATTTTTTTACTATTTTATTATTTTCTCGAAAATGATACGTCCAAAAATCTCGAAATGGTTTTCGATTTATAGCAGCTTTAGGTTTTTGAAATGTTGTCCATTAAAAATAGATAAGAATCGTTGCTCGCCTGTAAAACATCAGACAAATTGATACAAGCTACATGAGATTTGACAAGAGAGTGACGCTGCTCATGGATTCTTAATATAGCCAATATTCGGCTGAGGTAGCCCCAAAGCTCCCCAGCGTCAACATTATATGTTCAGGTGTTATTCTCCTTTAAACCTTCAGACCTATACCTACCTCTGTCTTATGTAGGTACGAATTATACTCCCTCATGACCTTCGGAAACCTTCAGAGAGCTATATTTGTGTCTGTCTGGCGCAGGTACTACTAGCGGTCTGCTTGGTCGCCGTCGCGTGCGGGCAGGGCGCCGACGCCGCCGGGCCGCCGCCTCACACAATAGCATCTTTCTTTGGGCGACACACCAGAAACGTGTAAGGGGAAACACATTTTATCATCATCATCATCATCATCCAATCACCATTATAGTCTGTATTTAGTTATCGAGCGCACATTCGTATCATTCAGATTCGAAAGGGGTATACTTTTTTGCACCTTTCTACTGGTTTTCCTGTACTACCTGTAGGTTGACTGGTAGAAAATGAATTTAGCATTATGTCCTCCTTTTATATACACTTAAATTATTATGTTATGTTTGTGCAATAAAATATTGAATAAATAACTAAATCATCAATGCGCCTACCTATAATCCATCACTGCTGGACATATCATGTGTCTCCCAAGGAGCGCCACACTCCTTCCTTAGCCGTCCTAACCCAGCCACGACCGCTGCGTGTCTGAAGTTCTTTGTTTCCTTAAGGCTGGAGGGCACATCAGGATTGGTTTCAGTTTTTTTTAAAGTATATTGTTTATTTTAGGTATGAAAGCGAAGATGGCAATTTGGCTCAAGCTTCAGGCGTTCTTGTAAGTAATTAATTTTTGTTTATTATAATGTGATTGTAGCAGCTTAGCTTAATTTCTAGCTTCTTTGTTTTTATTTATTTAGTTATGTACTATGAGGGATTAGGATGTGAAGCTTAGAAAGCTGTAACCACACACTCTCTCACGACGTGCGTGACGAGTTGCGCTCGTCTTATTGTTTTGAAATTTAGATACCTAAGCAATGAAGGTAAATAACATCAATATATATGACACTCTGACATTATTCGTACTATTTCGTACCCTTTACAGATCGAATCTGTATGGATTCCCCTATAGTACATCATTAGCACAGCTTTTAAAAAAAATGAACTGAATAAACCTTCTTATAAGAACAACAAGAAAGAAGGTATCTATTATATATATTCTTTATAAAAATTATGTACTAATTTTTTTCAGAGCCACAGCCTGCGCGTTACCCGGGCAGTGGCCAGAGTCAGAGGAGTCCCTGGAGGGGTGGATGCTGAGTTGAAAGGCGAGATAAAGAATGTAATGTAATGTGTTTTTTATCATTAAAAAATACCTAGGTACATTGAAACTGAAACTGTAAACAAAATTTAAAAAAACATTTTTATTTCAATAATAAATTAATATAAAGCTCGATTTTTAATCGCTGTCGTTATTTACGTTGGTCCACAATGGAAGATCCAAAAAAACCCAATTTTTTTTTTAGAGATTTATTTCCAATAGTGACATTTATTTCTTAAGTCTAATTATAAGTTGATTCTAACAGTGCAAGTATAGAAGTAAAGAAAGACAGGGTAATCGCAATCGCGGTGATTACGGGGAACGAAGCACGTTTTGCAATTCAGCATACTCGTGACCGCGGGCGACGCATGTCGCGGTGTCGGGGCATGCGGCGTCAGCGCGACGCTAGGCGAGCGCGAGCGTAACACCTCCCCGCGAAGATCACCAACTATTTGAGGGTGGTTCTCGAAAATGTCGCTGTCACGAAGTGTGGATCAACTTTCGCTTTGTCCTAGATTTCAGCGTATATCCCTTCTGGTACGTTTGATGTCTCTGAAGGTTACGCAGAATAAGTGCCATGATTAATGCACTTGCACTATAGAGAATGGCTAACATCGAAATAGTGGTGTGGTACAGGCTGTAGCTGTTCAGCTGTACCTACGTGATAAAGTTCTGCTTGGGTTATTTGTTGTTAATATATATTATCGCGCCACCAATTTAAATCTTCCAAAATTAAAGTTAAAGGATTGGTTTTGGCTTCATAATTATTCTTTTTTTTGTAATGCTAAGAATTTCTGTCATTCTAGTATTTTTCTGTATAAATATTCGTATTTAACTGCTGGACAGGCTGCGATCAGAACACCAATTAATTGAACAAACTCTCTAATAGTACACTTTCTAAGGTCGATTAACTTTTCGAGTAACTGCGCAATATGATTGCGTTTGTCTCATGGCAATGAAATCGATAAAGCTTCTGTATTGAATATGAAACCCAGGAATTTTCATATTTGCGAAGAGGATAAAGAGCTCTTTTCGTAATTGACTACGGAACCCAAACAGTGCAATAGCAATAGTTTAACCCCCTTATACATCATCGCTAAAACGGCAATAACAGCACCGAAGAAACGGATCCTCGAGTACAACCTAAAGATGGCAATAAAAAATCGGGACAAAGAGGTCGTTGCCCAGCAATCAAGGCTTTTGGCAACGCAAAATGGAGCGGAATAGGAGAATTTTGATTTTAATTTTATATTGACGGCCAAACCGTATTGCATGTATTTTATAGTTTTGTTATGTATAGTATATAGCATGTATTGTATAGTTTTGATATGTAGGTATTGTATAGTATATCATGAATTAATATTATCTGTATAAGAACTAACCAATAAAATTAAGATAGTTTTAAGAACACTGTCACACATTAACACCAGGCAAAACAACAGCGATGACAAAAGGAGTGTGTGGCCACTGACAGGCGTCTGTTAAGTTCTCTGAAGACAGCTGACACTGGCCCTACCCTTCAAATGTTTGTTGTCATTATAATTGTAAGTGTGACTGTGTGAAACAAAGAAAAAAAAAAAAAAAAAAAAAAAAACAAGAAATGCACAACTGGGGGTTTTTAGTCGGTTAAAGGCCGACACTACCTGGGTCCCCTTCCCAGGTGTCTGTGTAGATTGTCCTCCAGGAGTGCAAAAAAAAATAATTTATTAATAATATATAGGTATACATATATAAAAGATAAAATATATATATTATAAGCTTCCACATTGAGTAGTGAGTAGTGAGTAGTTAAAAGATGAAGACAAAAAACAACCAAACTCTCACAATATATTGATCTCTCAAAAAGGCACGGACATAAAGTCTGTGGAGTGATAATAAAATCTTTAAAAAAAAAAACCCCCTTACACATAAAAAAGTTCGTGGACGCTTTAGCTATTGAACTGTTTTTTCCCTCTCTGTCAAAGATCAAATTGCTCTCATATGTAAGAGTTTCATGTACTACTCTGTGTAAAGAGTATTGGGATTATATGTATCCATAAAACATGTTCCTTCAGAAACGATACAAGATAATAGATAGAAGACAATAAGGAAAAATCGCCGCGAGTACCAAACACAACTCAGAAAACAGCGTTTAAAAAATAGATGATTGGATACTTTTTTGGCGTATGCGTATCAAAATTTGGATGAATAACAATCATTTTTTGTTTTATTGATCTAATCCTGATACTTTTTACACAGAATGTATGTTAGAAGCTTTTTAATGATTTTAGTAAAAACCCTGGGCGCTAATGACAGGCCATAAGGCATTGCCATAAATTCGTTAATTGTTTATTTTTTCTTGAATTAGCGACTTCTTAAAGAAATCTAAAATATTTCCGATCTAAATGGGACAACTTAAACTAAAATCCGTTCATTCGTTAAGGAACTACGAAGCCACATACATACCCAAGTACACGGGTTAAAACAAGTGCGTCATTTGATTCTTAGGTAAATTAATGAAGGAGAAACTGAATGAAGGAGGATTGACTTACAAAGCGAGATTCAGCAATTCCGTAATAATTTTATGTTAGACTCCGAGTAGTATCGTCGATTATCGTGGTTGGGCTGATAAATTTGTTCCATGTTTTACGATCAATTATATCGGATCCTAGTAATGACTGCGGACCGTACTCCATTTAAAATCAACGGCCAATCAATTGAAGATGTTGACACCTTCACCTACCTGGGAAGCAAAATCACACCAAATGGTGGAACTGACGAGGATATCGGCAACCGCATCAACAAAGCCCGTGGAGCTTTTGCCATGTTAAGCCCAGTGTGGAGGTCTTCCGCATTCCGTCTCCAAACCAAGATCCGCCTGTTCAACGCGTGCGTAAAGACCGTTCTCCTCTACGGTTGCGAAACTTGGAAGAAAACGGTTCAAACCACGAACAAGCTACAGGTTTTCGTAAACAGATGCTTACGCAGTATCCTAGGGATCCGTTGGTTTGACTTTGTCTCCAACGAGGAACTTTGGCGCAGAACACATCAAAAACCTGTAGCAGAAACCGTAAAAGAACGCAAATGGAGATGGATAGGACACGTTCTAAGGCGTACTGAAGACGTCCCAAAGGAAGCGCTGACATGGCACCCCGAGGGCGGTAAACGAAGACTCGGCAGACCGCGAGAGACATGGCAGCGCTCTGTGAAAAAGGAAATGGGCCAGGCGGGGATGTCTTGGGCGGATGTCTCTGAGCTGGCCCAAGATCGTAAAGAATGGCGGCGCTTCACTTCGGCCCTTTGCTCCCCAGCGGAGATTGGGAATAACTGGAACTAACTGGATATCGGATCCTGTCATTTTATTAGATTTATGACTGAAAAGGTCATTTCTTTTCAATCTTTTGAATAACGGCAGGTGATAAATTAGCTGTCACTTTGTGAAGTTACTGCTTTTGCAACGTTCCTATTCTCGCATAGGCTTAATTGCGGTGAAAAAAAATATTAAATCGACCATCGCTGCTTTTTGAAGCTTTAATAAAATATTTTAATTTATTTTTTTATTGCAACTTCTTTCATATTTTTTTTATTCTTATTTTTTTTAAATATCGTACCTAGATTGAGTAAACTCCGTATTTTTTTTTTATTATTTATTAACACCGATGCATTTTTTTTTCACTTCTACGTGTTCTAGTTGATTCGTGCCATACTCTAAAATACTTACCCAAATAAATGTCAGTTAGCACAGCATAGCCATTTTGCCTCTACAACGCATATATTTCAAATCCTTCAAGTTGTTACAACCACGTGGGAGATTCGATCCGCGCCCTTATTATGCAACGTGCATGTAAGTAAACTGTATAAACCTAATAGTTCTGACTCATTCCGCTGGATGTAGCAATAGGACCTTTACTCCGACGATGTCCGTCAAAAGCATTTAGAATTGAGTTTATGGCTGAGAATTACCAAATGTAGAATGGGGACTACCGTTTTTTTGCTCACCAGTTGGCGCCACTGTTGACTGAGGTCAAGAGGTACCATAGCTGTCAAACTTATCAAAGGCGACTTTATCAAATTGGCGCGAAATAAAGTTTTAAAATCTTGAATCTCATAAGCTTATTAATTATAAAATTACTATAATCATAACGAGTTACTATGCCGTAATGTTGTGCAGATCCGTTATGTTCGGAAAGAAAAGGAGGACATATGTTACCAAGTGATAAAACTGTAAAAAAAAAAGTGGCTTGTGAATCAATGATTATCTGACGATCTCGTGTTTGTGAAAATCATTACTACCAATTCCAGAAAGAACATAATGTAAATAAGAATTAGGCAGTGTAGACGACCGAATGGCGTAGTGGTTAGTGACCCTGACTACTGAGCCGAAGGTCCCGGGTTCGATTCCCGGCTGGGGCAGATATTTGTTAAAACACAGATATTTGTACTCGGGTCTTGGGTGTTGATATTTATATTTAGTACTTATCTATCTATCTATGTATTTGTGTAAATATATCAGCTGTCCGACACCCATAACACAGGTTCTGCCTAGCTTGGGGTCGGATGGCCGTGTGTGAGATGTCCCCACATATTATATATATATATATATATATTTAATAAATACAATAAAAATAAAATAATAACACACTTATTTAACTTTTATTTATCACTGCTATACAAAAAAAATAACACATTAGTAATCCGGGTACATTACATAAATCCGAATTACTTTTTTACGAATATGAAAATAACGATTTTTAAAATTACGAATTTCATAATTCCGAATAATTCACAATCCCGAATTTTAAGTTTCCGAATAACGAAAATCACGAATAGTTAATAAACGAAATTTCAAACAACATATTTATTAAAATGACGAAAGTCAATTTTCCGAATATTATTATTTCGATGTTTTAAAAGTACGACTTTTTATTATATCGAATTGTTAAAATTACGAATCCCGAAGTTTTAATATTCCGAAAATACAAATTCCCGAATGTATATTAGTTAACAAGAAATAGTTATTAAGAATAGTGTGTTTATTAACAGCATAATCCGTATACAATTTAACAATATTTTTTAAGCTATATTATTTGAGACGCTCCGCTCCGCTTCACTGCGCTCCGCTTTGTTTTCGATATCTATGTGCACCTAACACGCTCCTCCTCGCTTTGCTCGTCGTCGCACCTATCTTTAGGTTTAGGTCCTAAGGTTTTTAAGGTTAAACACCATAAAATTCCGAGCAATTGTTTTGCTCTATATTTGAAACGCTCCGCTCCGCTTCGCTGCGCTCCGCTTCGTTTTTCGATATCTATGTGCACCTAACACGCTCCTCCTCGCTTTGCTCGTCGTCGCACCTATCTTTAGGTTTTGGGTCTAAGGTTTTTAAGACGTTTATGTTTTTTTTTGTCAAAATCACGAATTATCACATTTTCGATCGGGATTTGAATTTTTCGTGATTATAATAAATCGGTATTTTATTTTTCGTAAGCTTAAGCAATCGTATTTTTTAACGTTCGTGTATTTGACAATCGTAATAAGAAATCTTCGTGATTATAATATTCGAAATTATAATTTACGTGATTTTTAGAATTCGGCATTTTAAAAAATCGGTATTGCAATATTTCGTAAATAACATATTCGGTGTTTTCAAATTCGGAAAAAAGTTTTTCGGAATATTTGGGTGTTCCCTAGTAATCCACACAATGAATGCTGGTTGAGTTGTTAGTTGAAACTAAATAATGGTAGTATTACTATTCTATTATTTGTGGGGGTGTCAGTACCTGCACCTGGCTCACTCGAATGGAGCCTTTGTGCATATCGCCTTAACTCCACTCCTAAGCTTGTACCATTTCCTACCACGCTGGTCCACTGCAGGTTGGTTTCGAAAATCTAGATGTGCAGGTTTTATGACAATGTTTTCATTCATCGTAAGAGCGATGGTATACACTGTACATAAATTCCAAAGTACTCATTGGTGACAATATCTAGATCTGGAGTTTCATATTTAGTGTTCACACTACTATACAAAGTTTCTGAAGGCCACTCAACAGTATACACGAATCATTTTGTTGTATGATGCTGTCCTCTACGTTTCCAACCAAGTTACTGTTATGGTCATAGTGTTGGTGTCTGTAAAAAGAAAAAACATAGCTGTTACCTAAGCAAACAAGCATACACTTCGTTAAAAATAAGTTTGTAAATAGTAAACAAACTAACCTCTGAATTAGCTGCTCTTTGGGAACGCTTATTTTTGCGCCTCTTTTCTTTAATTCAGCTTCCAAAGCGTGCACATTCATCGACAAATAATCCATATTTGCGATATTTCGCGAAAAGAGATCACTTTTCAACAGGGAAATGAACGAAAATATAATTTATCACGAAGCCCGCCAAACAAAATATATGAAACTTAAAAATGTCACTTGACCTCAGTCAAAACCAGCGCCCCTAGCGGCAAATTCACACGCGTTAGCTCCCATTCAATCGAATGACTGAAAGTAAAGTGGCTAAATTTGGCATACACTTAAGTTGGTTAATCCGTTGGCTATAACATCATTCATGGCATAGACGTGCAATAAAATAAAAATCAAAGAAACTCTTATTTTTAAAAATCTGCACGTGTAGTAGTTATTTGAAAAGTGTTTGCTCAGTTTTAACTTATTTCAGGGGATAATATAGATAAGTTATTTTTTTAATTACTTAGAATTTATAATGCCTTTGTTCGTGCATCGAGCAATAACCATTCTCCACTGAGCACAGCCTCTTTAAAAGAAATTGTAATTAGATAACCCTTCTGATAAGCCTGCATGGTTATTGAAAATTCAGTATTCTAGTTTTATCTACAACGAAGTTACAGGTGGTCGAAAATGGCCTGAATTGCTTCGAGAAAAGGATGGTACGGCCGTGCCGCTTTTTTGCTCGACTTCGTGGGGGCACGCCCCAGATGAGCTATTTTTTTATTACTTAGAATTGATAATATTTCCTTTGTTCATGCATCGAGCTCTTACCATTCTTTACTGAGCACAGCCTCTTTAAAAGAAATTCTAGACAAAAATCTTTATATAATTTAGATGAGTTATTAGACGTAGATATTAGAGAGTACTATATGATATAATTAAAGTAGGCTCATATTACGCAAATAGCGAAGTAATACTAGTTTTTAAGTTCTAGTCTAGTTTAGTATCTAAGTATATTACCTATTCAAACTATTCACAATCCCAAATTTATTCCACGAATCCGTTGTTCCACCCCTACCTTATGTATGATTACGTGTACATGGAGACAGAATGTCCGAAGTTCAATCCATGGTATGCAAGCCAACCCGCATCAACCTGACCATGGAAGCCCACGAGCAACTCGACGAGAAACACTACACCTTGAGTTTCCCAAGGAGAGTCCACATATCCTGCAGTCAAGACGAATTCCACAACCTCCAAGGAAGCTCCTGAATTCGCGATCTCAAACCGAAACGATAGAATCAAAGGCCAAGTAGCTGATAAAATTTTACCAAATATTCCCTGAAAACTGGAATACCTCTAGACCAGATGGACTAACCCTGCAACTGCACTCGATAAATCTGGAAGCTCTACATGCAACCAAAACGAAACTGTCATTGCGAACCCCAGTTCAACCCGAACAAATAACGGGCTACAGCCTGTACCACACCACTATACCGATGTACGCTATTCCCTTCAGTGCAAGTGCACTAATCATTGCACTGATTCTTCGTAACCGTCATAACAAAGCAAAGATTGCTTAAAGGAAAGATAACCCAGAGACATCAAACGTACCAGAAGGGATATACGCTGAAATCCAGGACAAAGCGAAAGTCGATCCACACTTCGTGACAGCGACATTTTCGAGAACCACCCTTAAATAGTTGGTGATCTTCGCGGGGAGGTGTTACGCTCGCGCTCACCTAGCGTTGCGCTGACGCCGCATGCCCCGATACCGCGACATGTGTCGCCCGCGGCCACGAGTATGCTGAATTGCAAAACGTGCTTCGTTCCCCGGAATCACCGCGATTGCGATTACCCTGTCTTCACTTCTATACTTGCACTGTTAGAGTCAACTTATAATTAGACTTAATAAATAAATGTCACTATTGGAAATAAATCTCTAAGATAAATTTAGGGTTTTTTTGGATCTTCCACTGTGGACCAACGTAAATAACGACAGCTATTAAAAATCGAACTTTATATTAATTTATTCAAATAAAAATGTTTTTTAAATTTTGTTTACAGTTTCATTTTCAATGGTAGGAATTTATTAATAATAAAATCATATTACAATACATTCTTTATCTCGTCAAGTTAGCCTAACAGAACTCGGATTTGCTCTTTCTCGATGTCTTTGACCGATCGGGTAACGGGCATGCTGTGGCTCTGAAATAAAAAGTACATAATAAAATTATTATAAAGAACATGTAATAGATACTCTCGTTCTTGTTGTTCTTATAAGAACGTCCATTCAGTTTTCATTATTTATAAAAAGCAGATTCGATCCGTAAAGGATACTAAATATACCTACATTGCTTAGGTATCCATATTTATTTCAAAACAATAAGACGAGCGCAACTCGTCGCGCACGTCGTGAGAGAGTGTGTGGTTATAGCTTTCTAAGCTTCACATCCTAATCCCTCATAGTACATAACTAAATAAATGAAAACAAAGAACCTAGAAATTAAGCTAAGTTACTACAATCATAGTATAATAAATATAGCTGAATTACTTACAAGAGAGCCTGAAGCTTGAGCAGAATTTCCATTTCCGGTTTCATACCTAAAATAAATAATATAGGTACTTTAAAAAAACTGAAAGCAACAATAACCAATCCTGATGTGCGTAAAATTTTAATTTATCATCTGCAAGCAGAAGTAAAAAAATACAAATGAATCTCTTAAAGAAGCTATAACCGTTGTTGTACACGAGTTCTCCGGTAGAGACCACGACCAGGAAAACGTAGTGGACCAAACGCCCTCCAGCCTTAAGGAAACAAAGAACCTCAGACACGTAGCGGTCGTGGCTGGGTTACGATGGCTAAGGAAGGAGTGTGGCGTTCCTTGGGAGACACATGATATGTCCAGCAGTGATTGATTATAGGTAGGCGCATTGATGATTTAGTTATTTATTCAATACTTTATTGCACAAACATAAAATAATAATATGAGTGTACAAAAGGAGCACTTAATGCTAAATTCATTTCCTACCAGTCAACCTACAGGAAGTACAGGAAAACCAGTACCAGAAAGGTGCAAAAAAGGTATATGAAAGAAGAAATAACTAAATATAGGCTATCATGGTAATTTGATGATGATGATAAAATGTGTTTCTCCTTACCCGTTGTTGAATCCCGCGGGTTGCACGTTGGACACGCCGGACTGGGCGGGCGCGGCGTCGGCGCCCTGGCTGCACGCGGCGGCGACCACGCAGGCGGCTAGTAGTACCTGCGCCAGACAGACACAAATATACGTCTCTGAAAGTCTCCGAAGGTTATAAGGGGAATAACTCGTACCTACATCAGACAAAGTTAGGTATAGCTCTATATAGGAGAATAACGCCTGGGATGACCACTGAGCAGTGACGATAATATAATGTTGACGATGGAGAGCTTTGGGGCTACCACAGCCGAATATTGGCTATTAAGAATGCGTAAGCAGCGTCGCTCCCTTGACAAATCTCATGTAACTTGTATGGATTTGACTGATGTTTCACAGGCGAACAACGCTTCTTATCGGTGGTGGTACGGTAGCTGTTGGTACCAGATATAGAAGTGGCTCCTTGAGTCGCTACCCCCCCGGGAGCTGCTTCTGTCGGCAACCGCTGACGCAGAAGTCCGGGAAGTAATCGACTCAGAATACCAGAAAAAAATTAGACCCATAAATAAACCATTTATATGTGTCTTTAGTATCATCGTTACTTAACATGGAATGAATCTATTGACAATGATGGTGATTGTATGTCTCAATATGTAGGACTGTATGTAATTGTTCAACTATATTTAATATTTAAAACACTCTTACCAGGAATTTCATGTTGAAGATGTGTGGTCCTGTGATATCCGAACACAACAGATGCATTCCCTCAGAATGCCGGCATTTTTATATCAAGTCGTAAACTTGCTGAATTTAATGTCAACTAATTATATGTAATTTAACTAGCAATTCTATAAATAAGTCGACCTTGTTTTCGACTAGCATTTTCAAAAATATACTTACGAAAATCTTGAGTATCTGAATACCAAATCTGGGTTACCAGATTAAAATATTTTATACTTAAATATATTCTACATAAAACTAGGAGGTACATAAAAATATGTACATGTTATAACCCAACATTTCACATAATCATCGCATATAGCCCAGGGGAATGAGCCTCACAAAATCTCTATGTATATTATTTATTGTAAAGAGCTGTACTTTGATAGCCCTAAACATTAGCTCGCGAGCTACTTTAAGAATTCCAGAAACCCTGCACATTCATACGGAAAAAAATTGTAAATAACAAACATATAGATTAGAAAAGCATTTATTTCCTCATTCATTATCCTTAAATATTTTCGATCTGCTGCTATCATATCCTTAAATACAAGTCGGGTCACATTTATCTCCCTACTATTTGTCAGTGTTCCCACAGCTTCCCGTAGCTCTGCTCGGTCTGGGCGGGGTGCGCGAGTACTGCAGGGAGCGCTGGCCGCGACGGGCCGGGGATGGCGGGCGCCATGGGGAGCACGTAGCCCTGGAAACCAATGACAGTCAGCGAAACTGGGGACATTACCCTGGAAACCAATGACAGTCAGCGAAACTGGGGACATTACCCTGGAAACCAATGACAGTCAGCGAAACTGGGGACATTACCCTGGAAACCAATGACAGTCAGCGAAACTGGGGACATTACCCTGGAAACCAATGACAGTGAAACTGGGGACATAACCCTGGAAACAAATGACAGTCAGCGAAACTGGGGACATTACCCTGGAAACCAATGACAGTCAGCGAAACTGGGGAAATTACCCTGGAAACAAATGACAGTGAAACTGGGGACATAACCCTGGAAACAAATGACAGTCAGCGAAACTGGGGACATTACCCTGGAAACCAATGACAGTCAGCGAAACTGGGGACAGTACCCTGGAAACCAATGACAGTCAGCGAAACTGGGGACATTACCCTGGAAACCAATGACAGTCAGCGAAACTGGGGACATTACCCTGGAAACCAATGACAGTCAGCGAAACTGGGGACATTACCCTGGAAACAAATGACAGTCACCAAAACTGGGGACATTACCCTGGAAACAAATGAAAGTTAGTGAAACTGGGGACATTACCCTGGAAACAAATGAAAGTTAGTGAAACTGGGGACATTACCCTGGAAACAAATGACAGTCACCGAAACCGGAAAACTATGCACCTTGCTTTAGACGGCAGATGTGACAGGAAGTGTGGGGGTAAGTAAATGATAAAAAATGCCTTACTTTTGGGCCAGAATAAGAACATTTTGATCAAGTGTTTCAGAAAGAATCTTCACTGTTTTATAGACTAAGTATGCATTTAGGACAAAGGATAGGGGCCGGAGTAATTAAATTTTAAATTATGTTCTACAATTATTTTTAAACTTCAATTACTCTAATAAACGAAGTAGGCAATGTATTCATCACATCGTCACAGGACTGTCGTAGGTATTTTGGGTATTTATGGAGGGTTTTAGTCTACTTCTCCCGCGGGGACCAGCCGTATTGGGAGAGTGTTCTATTATATTTTTAGCGTTTTTTCGTTTAGTGGAGAAGGCCGATGGTTGCTAATGTTCAGTAGGTTGATTGGTTGTTAGGAATGTTTTAATGTCAACTTTGTTTTTCTTCTTAGGCTGATTGTTATTTTTTTCTGTTCCTCTTTTCTTTCAGATTCTGTATCCGAGCTCTTTACTTTCTCTGGTGATTCAGGTAAGTTCCTTTTCTTTCTGTTTTGAGTTTCATTTAGTGTTTGAGCATATATCTCTCTTTGTTTGGTAGAGTTATTATTTTTCCATGACGTATAGCAGCTCTGTTTCCCAGCTCTATTTGGCAGTTCAATTTTTTTTTAATTCTTGGCCCTCTTGTCGTACTTTTTTCGTGAAAAATCTGTGAGTTATCTAGTTGTTTTTTATTCTTTAGAAGCTCGATTGTTTTGCCCAAAGTTGTGAGTGTCAGTATGACTTATCTTGTCGCTTCTTTTTCCAAGTTGTCTTATTTTCATGAAGTTTAAATATTATATAGGTACATATTTAATCCATCAATTCACGATGTGCACAAATTCTTTGGCACAGAAGACAGTTTTCATCGCTAGCAACTTGTAACGGTCACTTCACTATTTTTTGGTTTTCCGACCTCCACTTTTTCCTAGTTATATCAAATTAACAGGGAAAAAATAAAGATTTTACGGAGACTTGTTGTTTATGCGAGCACACCAGCGCCCTCTCCCCTGAGGTAAACCGAGATTAGGTATTCAGATTATCAAGACTTTCGTAAGTATATTTTTGAAAATGCTAGTCGAAAACAAGACTTATTTATAGAATTGCTAGATAAATTACATATAAGTAGTTGACATTAAATTCAGCAACTTTACGACTTGATATAAAAATGCCGGCATTCTGAGAGAATGCATCTGTTGTGTTCGGATATCGCAGGACCACACATCTTCAACATGAAATTCCTGGTAAGAGTTTTTAAAAACATTCGTGTAAAAAAGTGCAAAAAGAATCTACTTGAACAATTACATACAGTCCTACATATTAATGAGACATAAAATCATTATCATTATCAATACTGATTCATTCCATGCTTGGCAACAGATAGTACCAAAGACACATGAATGGTTTATTTTTGGTCCAAATTTTTTCTGGTATTCTGAGTCGATTACTTCCCGGACATCTGCGTCAGCGGTTGCCGAGAGCAGCAGCTCCCGGGGGGGGTAGCGACTCAACGAGCCACTTCTATATCAACCAAACCATACTAACAGCTACCGTACACCAACCGACATATTAACAATTAAAAATAGATAAGAAGCGTTGCTCGCATGTAAAACATCAACTGAGGTAGCCCCAAAGCTCCCCAGCGTCAACATTATATGTTCAAGTGTAATTCTCCTTAAAACCTTCAGACCTATACCTAACTATGTCTTATGTAGGTACGAATTATACTCCCTTATGACCCACGGAAACCCTTCAGAGACCTATATTTGTGTCTGTCTGGCGCAGGTACTACTAGCGGTCTGCTTGGTCGCCGTCGCGTGCGTGCAGGGCGCCGACGCCGCCGGGCCGCCGCCTCTCACATCAACTCTCATTAAGCGACACACCAGAAACGTGTAAGGGGAAACACATTTTATCATCATCATCATCATCATCATCATCATCCAATCACCATTATAGTCTGTATTTAGTTATCGAGCGCACATTCGTATCATTCAGATTCGAAAGGGGTATACTTTTTTGCACCTTTCTACTGGTTTTCCTTTACTACCTGTAGGTTGACTGGTAGAAAATGAATTTAGCATTATGTCCTCCTTTTATATACACTTAAATTATTATGTTATGTTTGTGAAATAAAACATTGAATAAATAACTAAATCATCAATGCACCTACCTATAATCAATCACTGCTGGACATACCATGTGTCTCCCAAGGAGCGCAACACTCCTTCCTTAGCCGTCCTAACCCAGCCACGACCGCTACTAGTCTGAGGTTCTTTGTTTCCTTAAGGCTGGAGGGCACATCAGGATTGGTTTCAGTTTTTTATAGTATATTGTTTATTTTAGGTATGAAAGCGAAGATGGCAGTTTGGCTCAAGCTTCAGGCGTTCTTGTAAGTAATTAATTTTTGTTTATTATAATGTGATTGTAGCAGCTTAGCTAAATTTCTAGCTTCTTTGTTTTTATTTATTTAGTTATGTACTATGAGGGATTAGGATGTGAAGCTTAGAAAGCTGTAACCACACACTCTCTCACGACGTGCGCGACGAGTTGCGCTCGTCTTATTGTTTTGAAATTTGGATACCTAAGCAATGAAGGTATATAACATCAATATATTTTATATATGACACTCTGACATTATTCGTACTATTTCGTACCCTTTACAGATCGAATCTGTATGGATTCCCCTATAGTACATCATTAGCACAGCTTTAAAAAAAAATGAACTGAATGAACCTTCTTATAAGAACAACAAGAAAGAAGGTATCTATTCTATATTCTTTATAATAATTATGTACTTATTTTTTTCAGAGCCACAGCCTGCGCGTTACCCGGTCAGGAGTCCCTGCAGAGGTGCTTGCTGTGATGCGTGGCGGCTAACTTGACGAGATAAAGAATCTATTGTAATGTGTTTTTTATCATTAAAAAATACCTACATTGAAACTGAAATTGTAAACAAAATTTTAAAAATCATTTTTATTTCAATAATAAATTAATATAAAGCTCGATTTTTAATCGCTGTCGTTATTTACGTTGGTCCACAGTGGAAGATCCAAAAAAACCCAAATTTTTTCTTAGAGATTTATTTCCAATAGTGACATTTATTTCTTAAGTCTAATTATAAGTTGACTTTAACAGTGCAAGTATAGAAGTAAAGACAGGGTAATCGCAATCGCGGTGATTCCGGGGAACGAAGCACGTTTTGCAATTCAGCATACTCGTGACCGCGGGCGACGCATGTCGCGGTATCGAGGCATGCGTCGTCAGCGCAACGCTAGACGAGTGCGAGCGTAACACCTCCCCCCGAAGATCAAAACTATTTGAGGGTGGTTCTCGAAAATGTTGCTGTCACGAAGTGTGGATCGACTTTCACTTTGTCCTGGATTTCAGCGTATTTCCCTTCTGATACGTTTGATGTCTCTGGGTTATCTTTCCTTTAAGCAATCGTTTCTTTGTAAAGACGGTTACGAAGAATCAGGATTAGTGCACTTGCACTGAAGAGAATAGCGTACATCGGTACAGTGGTGTGGTACAGGCTGTAGCCTGCAGGATATGTGGTACACGTAATCATTCTCATGAATTGATGCATAAGGTAAGGGTGGAACAACGGATTCGTAGAATTAATTTGGGATTATGAATAGTTTGAATAAGGAATATACTTAGAGACATTCGGAAACTTAAAAACTAGTATTACTTCGCTATTTGCGAAATATGAGCCTACTTTTATTTTATCATAGTACTCTCTAATATCTACGTCTAATAACTCATCTAAATTAAAAAAAGATTTTTGGCTAGAATTTCTTTTAAAGAGGCTGTGCTCAGTGAAGAATGGTAAGAGCTCGATGCATGAACAAAGGCTAATATAATATCAATTCTAAGCTCATCTGGGGGCACGGCAGTGCCCCCACCAAGTCGAGCAAAAAAGCGGCACGGCCGTACCATCCTTTTCTCGAAGCAATTCAGGCCATTTTCGACCCCCTGTAACTTCGTTGTGGATAAAAGTAGAAGACTGAATTTTCAATAACCAAGCAGGCATTGTAAAGACACGGTATATTTCAAATTTCATTCAATTTGAACCAGTAGTTTAAGAATTATAATGGGTCAAAGTTTCTTAATTTTTTCACTGACTCACTCACTCACTCACTCACTCACTCACTCACCGATCATAAAAATTCTAAGGCACTTCTAGCAGACCTAGACGCTTCAAATTTGGAATATAAGTAGTGTTTGGTGTATGAACCAAGGAAAAACTAAAATATTTGTAAATACTCGAGTAACATTTTTCAATTTTGGTCCAGTTTTCGAGATAGGTACATAACTGCTTAAATAATTTCATAATCACATATCTGGGGGCACATCAAACCGGAGCCGGTCGCCGTTGGTGAGGCAACACTCGAAGTTGTGCAAGAATATGTCTACCTCGGGCAGGCCTGTGTCACTCCGCGCGTGGGCGGCGCAGGCGCCAGCCTGGCGCCTGCCGCGTCGAGTGGGCAAATCTAGTCGGCTGCCGCAAGCGGAAGACGATACACGCGCGCGCTATTTGTTCCTATTTCGTACTAGTTTATAAATGTCGTATTTAGGTATTTATTAAAATTTATGAATAGAAAAATGGACATAAAAAGAAAAAAAGCAGCAAAAAAATACTGTGCCGTATTTAATTGCTTAAATACGGATCGTGATCCAAATTTAATTTTTTTTAGATTACCAAAAGATGCTGACAGGTAAAACTAATCTAAGTATTTTATTGATTTCTTCTACGTTCCTTATTTGAAATGAAATTAATCCGAACTACAAACCCTTTTTTTCCCCATGTTGAACAAAGTCTATTCCAATTTTTTTTTTAAAGTATTAAATTTACAGACACAACTACCTTCAAAATGTATTAATGAATCGATTATAAAATGTGAGCTGAGTGGGATTCGTGCTCAACTAAACTAAAACAGAACATCATGATCAATTTCATCTCAATATTATCACACATTATGAAGAAAAAAAACATTTTTTGACTGAAGTAAATGTTTTACGTAGATATAGGTACCTATCTACCTCTTTCTTTTACTTTTACTTCAAATAATAGATCTATGAATAGGTCTTTAACTATTAAATTGCCGTAGCTTCAACTAGTCATTTCCAATAGAAAATAAGTTTGGAATAGCTTTGTATTCTAAATTCAAATTATTTTGTTTTAATATCATGACATTCTTTTTACAAACTCAGTCCGTTGCTTAGTAAACGTTGAAGTCTGTGGTGCTGAGGCAACCCTAAGGTGGCTTCTTTTTCAATGCGTATAACCACGTATAACTTATTATGCACCGTAGTCCAGTGAAATAAGGCGCATATTCCCTCAAAAATAAATTGGTAGGTAAGTAAATAAAAACGTGTGCGGCTGGAGCGCGATCTAAATTAGATCTTATTGCTTATGGGATGGAGTCATATTTCTTTGATAGCCATTGCGAAGATGGACTTCTGTACCTGGTACTAGTTATTATTCTGTGCCTCGGGCAGACTATTCGGCTAGGCAGAAGCAACTTCGACAAGGAGGCTGCAAGGCGCATCCAACTGGGTTGGGCTGCATTCGGGAAACTTCGTCACATATTCTCCTCGGCCATTCCTCAGAGCCTGAAGACAAAAGTCTTCAACCAGTGCGTCCTGCCAGTGATGACGTATGGTGCAGAGACGTGGACACTGACGGTAGGACTGGTCCACCGATTTAAAGTCGCTCAGCGTGCTATGGAGAGAGCTATGCTTGGGGTTTCTCTGATGGATCGTAACAGAAATGAGGTTATCCGTCAGAGGACTAAGGTTACCGACATAGCTGTCAAAATATGCAAGCTGAAGTGGCAGTGGGCTGGTCATATCTGCCGAAGAACCGATAACCGTTGGGGTAGACGAGTTCTCGAGTGGAGACCACGAACAGGCAAACGCAGCGTGGGACGCCCTCCTGCCCGCTGGACTGACGACCTTAGGCGGGTGGCGGGTAGTGGTTGGATGAGGAAGGCCGAGGACCGAGTGTTGTGGCGCTCCTTGGGAGAGGCCTATGTCCAGCAGTGGATGATTATTGGCTGATGATGATGATGATGATGATATCTGGGGGCACGGCAGTGCCCCCACCAAGTAAATATAGGCGCACGGTAGTGCCCCTGCCAAATCGAGCAAAAGATTCGCGTCATGCAAATTAAATCCGCAAAGGATGGATTACCTACTACGGACAAATTACATCAGGCTACCAGTGCTACCACTTATAGTGAAATTTTCTTAATGTACAATGAACTAAGGTTGAAATTTAATTAGGGAAATTTGATGCAGTACGAAGTATCAAAGTTACGTTTATTCATTACGTACATTCCGTAGCCAAAAATAAAGATTCTTGATTCTTACCTTAAGTTTGCGATTGATGTAGGTAGGCAACCTACCAAACTAAGTTAACGCACCTAATCTCTAATCATTAATCCCACGGAATTCTGACAATTATCAATTTTTGACATGTCAGAGATCACAAACCTTTTTTGGCTGGGTACTTTTTTCAATACGAGTCTGAACATCAGTTGTATCCGGACAATTTTCTATATTATATTTTTAAATACTTTTTAGAAAATTACTTTACGGTCTTTACGTTACGCGCCTTCCGGGGAAGGGCCAGGTTGTGGCTCCATAAAGTTTATAAAAATCAACAGACGATCACAACGCGAAAGGTCAACAATAAGAAACAGGCCAAGTGCCAGTTGGACTCGCTTACTGAGGGTTCCATACAAGTCTACTTACCTGAGATATTTTTCTTTTTAATTTCATCATTATGTACATCTATACGGAATAATTATTAGCTTGATATCTTTAACCGTTTCTAAGAAAAAGGGTGGTGACAGACAGACGGACAACATTAAGCGTTCCTTTTTTCCTTTTGAGGTACGGAACCCTAAAAAAGAATTGTAATAATCGGATCAATCGTTTCCGAGATATTCGTGGACAAACATACATACCTACCAACAAACATAAAAACATACTTATACAATTAAACAAATCATATTTGTTTATTAGGCTTAATATATTTATTGTCATATATGAATATGGTGCAGTTCCAATAATCTTACATACCTACATACCGAACATATTATTATGTACTTACCGAATGGGAGGTTTTCAACCATAGACAACGTCCATAGACAAAACCCGACAATAGATGGCGCTAGTAAATCTTCATACTGAACAGGACTGCATATTTTTTTATAGCCGGCATGGATTCGAGTCCTTTCAGCCAATACAAAAATCCATGTTTATTCCACAGAATAATACTATGATTAAATAGTTTGCCTACAAGTTGCCTATTAGGCAAATATTGCCAAATACAAATGATTTCGTAGCATAACTGGTATTTGTTGAGAACGTGCAAACTAATAATAATAAATTGCTGTTATATGTAGTTATACATAATATTAAGTGTGAACTAGTTGAGATCATCTGCATTCTCTGTCCATGTCCGAGGCGCGACCGCCGTGTGTAAGTATCATAATTATTCTGAGGCACGTTGGAAGTAATGATTTCTCTATGGTAGAGCAGACATTAGTAGGTGGATACTTAGTTTTCTCTACCCACACCACAAAACTAAAGTTTTCCGACTCTCTGAATAGCATTTATAGTAGACTCAGAGTAGATATGTCGTCGTGTTGTATTGTAGCTTACTGTAGAGAAAGGGGGTGCACAAAATTCCACAAAACGAAACAAGACGGGCAAAATGGATGGAAGCATTAAAAGAATTAAAGCCTGGATTAAACATAAAAAAGCATTCAAGAATATGCCCCGGCCACTTCAAACCATCAGACTACCTCTTAGGTAATACTACTTACTTATTCTTGCTCATTCAGTAGGTAGGTAATTAAAAAAGAAGCTGTTCCAAGTGTATTTTTTTGGGATTATTCAATCAAAAGAAGACCCAACCCAAAAAAAAACCTATGTTTTGCTTTGCGTTTTCGCAGCTCGTCTTTCAGGCGTACAGTTGACCATGATCCATAGTCTTTTCCCATGATTGTTTCAAGGTCCGGAGTACAGGCAGGGGTAAATCGTAATGGCAAGCAAGAGTCCAGGGGGAGTGCAAAGGTCGGTCGGGTATAGAAGTCACAAAAGTCCAAAAGAATAGGCAGAGTCGTCGAAATTATCACAAAACACAGCACCGGAGACATTCGCGTAGCTACAAGAGAAACCGAATGACATAACATTTGTTTTGTAGTAGGTCTGTGACATTTGTCATCTCCGTTTCCTCAGAAGAATGTAGCTCACTACTAAAAACGACAGGCCGAATGCCATCTATTGGTCGATTTTGGAACTACTGGAAAATCTCCCATTGAGAATCTTTTATTTGAAATCGATTAAAAAGGTTTGTTATCCCTGAATTTAGTAGCAAGTGATGCCAAGCTAAAGAATAAAATAAAGTTATTAAAATTAATTCGATACAATGGTCGTGAGTCGTTATTTTACTAAATATTATAAATGCGAAAGTTTGTGAGTATGTGTGTATGTGTGTATCTTTGTTACTTCTTCAGGTCAAAACGGCTTAACCGATTTTAATGAAATTTGGAATGGAGTTAGCTGACACCCTGGATTAACACATAGGCTACTTTTTATCGCGAAATTCCCACGGGAAAACTAATCAAGGTGAAGCGAAGCTCGTGGCAACAGCTAGTATTGAAATATTTGTTATTTTTGTATTACCTACTTCACTTGAGCAAGTAAATATTTAGATTTATTTTTTTGTATGAAAACATAAAAAAAATTTACTGAAATGGATACAATTTTTTCCTTTTTCGGTGAAGAGCTTTTTAGTGGTATCACTAATGAAATGTCAGAATTCCGCGGAATTAAAAATTAGAGTTATACGATATACGTACCTAGAAGGTACCGAAAAGAAAAAAAAGTAGAACTGTCTACAAAATACAAAATGAAATGAGATCCCATCAAAAACAATACTTGTCAAAAAAAACCAAGTCTCGTAACTCAGTTGTTCTACGGTAAAAAGTTGTGAGATCCATGTAATACCAAGTCTTATCCACGCACGCATCTCAATCTTTAAAATATTTAATGTTTTATATAAATAATATATTGACTTGGTCATCGCACTAAATAATTTAATTGCGTTACGAGACTTGGTTTTTTTTGACAAGTATTGTTTTTGATCTATATTATCCCCTAAAATAAGTTAAAACTGAGCAAACACTTTTCAAATAACTACTACATTTTTTAAATTACTTACTAGCTTTTTAGGGTTCCGTAGCCAAAATGGCAAAAACGGAACCCTTATAGTTTCGTCATGTCCGTCTGTCCGTCTGTCCGTCTGTCACAGCCGATTTACTCGGAAACTATAAGTACTACAGTGATGAAATTTGATGGGAATATGTGTTGTATGAACCGCTACAAAAATATGACACTAAATAGTAAAAAAAAGAATTGGGGGTGGGGCCCCCCATACATGTAACTGAGGGATGAAATTTTTTTTTTCGATGTACATACCCGTGTGGGGTATCAATGGAAAGGTCTTTTAAAATGATATAAAGTTTTCTAAAAAACATTTTTCTTAAAGTGAACGGTTTTTGAGATATCAGCTCTCAAAGTCGTAAAAAGTATGTCCCCCCCCCTCTATTTTTATAACTACGGGGTATAAAATTCTAAAAAAAATAGAGGTGATGCATGCTAATTAACTCTTTCAACGATTTTTGGTTTGATCAAAGTATCTCTTATAGTTTTTGAGATAGGTTGATTTAACTGTAATATTATATTTGCTGCTACGGAACCCTTTGTGCGCGAGCCCGACTCGCACTTGGCCGGTTTTTTCATGTTGATTTACTTATACTAATAGTAGTATTTTGTAAAGTAGTTGTTTTATGATTCTTCGTGCGGTTTTGAGTAGGAGCCCTATTGTCAATACAATAAGGACACAAATGTTATGTTAAAGTATGAGTTTTTATTGTTTCTCATATGTAGTAGCTCTTAAATATAAAATAAAATCACAGTAACAGATCGCTATCTTATGGCATTCAGCCTAGTTCATATTATTGAGAATTGTCTCACATAAATTTTCCAAGACATCATTGAATTGAGTATCATAAAAAAATTCGCGCTTTGGTCGGTGGTTCCTTTCAAGCCCACTTTAACTATTTAAATGATACAATACTCGTAACAGCATATTTCATACAATATCGTAAGAATGAAAAAAATACAAGAAAAGTACGAAACGAGAAGGTAAAACAATATATACCTACTAGATACTACGAAGGAAAAAAACATCGAAACATAGAGAAGTAAAAAAGGAGGAAGAATTTAAATCTAAAAACGAAGCGAAAAACTTTTCAATATTTTTTCTTTTTCTTGTCAGCGCTATTCGACCTCATTTTCTTTCCAGCCAGCCTGCATTGTATCATTTAAGCCGTTTGAACTTTAGGGCGGTAGATTCCATTTATCCACGGAAGGGCTGCTGGAAGGGCTGGGCTGGCTGGTACTGCTGCGGCTGCGGCGGCTGAGAGGCAATGTACTGGAGCGCGCGCTGGATGGCCTCCGGGATGGGGGGCGGGGTGGGGAGGTGCGCGCCTTGGGCCTGGAAACCTGGGGATGGGAATAGTAGAATAAGTTTTTCAGTCATTCAATTGGTTTCCATAAAAGAACGGAAGTAGTAATTATTGGTCTTAATACATTAATACGATTATCGTTATGATTATTAATATGTCGTTACCAAATAAAATTATCCTGAAATCTCATAGAAAATTATATCTCAAAACAAATCCACCACCAGAATAGCTATAGTAGTGAAAGTACTGTATTGTTGTTACGTTAATCTGATAAATAGAAGTTTTATTTATTTATTTTGGAACTAAATTACTCTTAGGCTTTACCTGAATACCAAATACAACTCCTGTTCTTGCTTCTTTTTTTTCAAAGCTCAGTATCCTATACACATACCGTTCTCATCAGCGGTGTAGGTGAGCGTGATGGGGATGCCCTCGGGCGAGGTGTAGGAGTAGGAGCCCTGCGCGACCTGCGCCTCCTGGTCCTTCACGCCGGCGTTCTTGAGGTAGCCCTGCTCCTGCGCCGCGATGCCGTTGCCCGTCTCGTAGCTTAGAAGAGAGGTTAGGGTTGTCAACAGTGGCGTGGGAAATTTAAATGATTTGAGTTATTATTGTCAAGTGCCGATTTTTAAAAATAAGAGTTTCATTGGTTTTATTTTATTGCGCGTCTCTGCTTTGAATGATGTGATAGCCAACAGATTAACCAACTTAAGTGTATGCCAATAATTAGTTAATTTCGAATATTATCTAAGATTATTTTGTATATATAATAAGATATAATTTCGTATGTCAGTGTCAGTACTAGGGGATAAGTAGACAAAAGTAAGTACCTACCTATAGTAAGAAGTAAACACTACCTAGATACAGTATCATTAAGCTTTGCTCTACACTAAAACAATGTAAACGATGATACCGAGAGCTTCCCAGCGCATTGCTCAACTGAGGATGTTCTCTAAGCATTGCAACTGATCAATGATAGCATGATGTATGAGCACCTTATTCCAACTTGTTCATAAAACGCGGCATAAATCACGAGGCTCGTTTGAATTGTTCTACACAGTGAGACAATAAGGCGTATTATCACAAATGCAAGGCTGCAGGCGCCCTCTGAAGCTGTAAAGAGCAAATCTAATGAGGGGTTTCAACAAAACGTTTTCGGATCGTGCAACCGATGTAACATTGTCAAACTTGGGAATGTAGTGCTCTCTTAATAGAATATATTTTGATCCCGCTTGCGAAACTTTAATATGAGACTTATACAAACCTATTTACTATTTAAATCGTTATTGATATAGCTTGATATGTAGAGGTAAGGTGACCAATACACCTTTATCATGACTGTAAATAGTATATTGGATACTTTCAAATTTTGATTTTAATAATGGAGTAATAATTGTATGTTATTGTTAGGTACATAGATATAAATCAAGAAAACATAATTTATTATCTAACAATGAATCGGCGGAGAATCGCGATCGTTGGACTAAATATAAGGATGCCTTTTCCCATCAACAGGACAAAATTTAAAAAAAAAGTTGAATAACAGGAACTCAACATAATTTTTATTTATAATAATACATACCTAGTGTGATAAGCTGAATCCCAAAATTGAATAGCTCCTCAGAAATTGAGAGTAAGTAGATCGATCTAACGAGTATATGATTAAAGGTGCTGCAATTCAATCGTTTTGAATTCACGCTTATTGACGCTCATTCAACCACATGCATTCAAGCTGCAGCTTATCGAGCCAGAGAGTTGTGTCATAATAAGATCTTTCTTCGAAATTAGCCACTTTACATTCAGCCTTTCGATTGAATTCTACATTTGGTAATTCTCAGCCATAAACTCAATTCTAAATGCTTTTGACGGACATCGGAGTAAAGGTCCTATTGCTACATCCAGCGGAATGAGTCAGAACTATTAGGTTTATAAAGTTTACTTACATGCACGTTGCATAATAAGGGCGCGGATCGAATCTCCCACGTGGTTATAACATCTTGAAGGATTTGAAATATATGCGTTGTAGAGGCAATATATATGGCTATGCTGTGCTAACTGACATTTATTTGGGTAAGTGCGAATTTCTCCATAGTCGATTATGTAACCGGCAGGGTTTGGTTAATCAATTATACGTCATTTCCATTTAAAATTCTTGACAGATGTGTCAAAAGTCAACCACTAATACCTGGTTATGCTCTAACCGACTATGGAGAAATTGGCACTAAGTATTTTAGAGTATGGCACGAACCAATTAGAACACGTAGAAGTGATTTTTCTTTTACATCGGTGCATATAAATGAAATATTTTTTACGGAGACATTTAACACGATATTGTGAAATAAACAAGCAGTTTACTCAATCTAGGTACGAAAATTAAGTAAAATAGGGATAAAATAAATATGACACAGATAAATTAAAATATTTTATTAAAACTTCAATAGGCAGCGATGGTCGATTTAATATTTCCACCGCAATTAAGCCTATGCGAGAATAGAAGCGTTACAAAAGCAGCAACTTCACAAAATGACAGCTAATTTATCACCTGCCGTTATTCAAAACATTGGAAAGAAATGACCTTTTCAGCCATAAATCTAATAAAATGTCAGGAATATGAAACCGATATAATTGATCGTAAAACATGGAACAAATTTATCAGCCCAACCACGATAATCGACGATGCTACTCGGAGTCTAACATAAAATTATTACGGAATTACTGAATCTCGCTTTCAAAGTCAATCGCAAAGTTTCTCCTTCATTCCTTTACCTAAGAATCAAATGACGCACTTGTTTTAAGCTTACTCTGGAAAAAACGCGCGTCGCAAACCAAGCTGGGGGGCTATTCTCATCTACCCTCACCTGTCAGTAGCGCAATAATAATAGTGACCATTTTTTCATCAAATCCAACACCCAACTCAAAACTCGAGCGGTTTAGAATCAGCTACCAGAGCCGCGAGCACAGGATTCGAAACCTCCGTTTACGATGCGTATCGTCAAATGTCACTGTCAAAATGTAAGGCAAATTTGTTAGTTCCAACAGTGGTATTTGTTTTTTCCATATGTTTGTGTAGATTCTAAAATAGTATCGAATCCTGTGCCTGCGGCTCTGAAGGGCTAGAATGGAGCGACAAAAGTTTTGCATCGCGGTCACTCACATCGGGCAGCCCCAAGAAACTATTCCTCTGTATTCACCTGTACTGGTAGGAGCCGTCGAAGTTGACCTCCTGCTGCTGGCGCACGATGGGGATGACCTGCCCCTGCGGGCTGTACTGCTGGAACTGCGGCGCCGCCAGCGCCACCGCCACCAGCGCCGAGAGGACCACGAACTGTGGAGGCAATGGAGGTATGTTAATCATCTATTCTATTCTCTGTGGAGGTGTAAGCACCTGGATGTTAATCATCATTATCATATAAAAGTCCACTGCTGGACGTAGGCTTCTCCCAAAGCACGCCACTGGATGCGATCTATAGCTTTACGTTATAATGTTAATCAGGTAAATAATAAATAAATTAATGTTTATTTCAGTAACTATACTGAATCTAGGAGTATATGTGATTGGAGCAATCCTTTTTGTACTCTCTCGGGCAATGGAAAAGTTCCATCTGCCATTGATGTTCCATATGTCACTGGAACTTTTTCATTGCTGCATGCTAAATGCTTGCATCAGAAAGTTAATTTCTGAGTGTATGAACATGTTGATGCCAATACGTGATTTAAAGTTTATCAATGATACCTCTATAAAGAAATTGTGAGCAATATTTTACGAATTCAAGTTCATCTACCGCATAAAATATTCATCTTATTATAATAACAATCTCACTTTTAAGTTTACGAAATAAGTGATACATTTAAATTCTACATCGATCCATCTATGTAGATCTGATTTCATTATATCCTATAAATAATTTATCATTTTGTTTACAAACTTCATAAATCACAGGATATTGACCTTACTTGTAGTAGGTATGTTTTTTGTTGATGTGAATTACACAATATAACAAGATTAAGAACATTTTAGTGTATACCCACGCCCCTAAAGTTGCACTAATATATATATTTCATCATTGCGGTCATCACAAGGCTTGGTGCATCGTTCTTTAGAATACGAAACCCACAGTTCACAGTTTAGGTTTCAAATAAGTCTTTCACAATTTAATCGTCGCTGAACTTTACGATTTCGTAGGTTGAACATAAGAAATCATACAAATAAATCAAACTTCTATTAAATTGCTTGAAACCTTAATTGCAATTTAGAGTAAGTGTAAAACTTTACTAAAAGTCAGTAAACTAGTAAGAATCTGCATCTAAATTTAGTGCTTTGAATAACTTAACTGCTCTATTAGCTTTGGTCGTATCGACGTTTTATCAACCGTAAGCAAGTAACTAAGCAGATCTTCCACCGAGATAGGATAACTACTTCATGCACCGAACAAACAAAACAATATGCATTCATTACCATATCTTAGTACTGTCAGCACAGTATTGAACAAACAGTTGGGATGCTAATAATTTACAAGTCTATACTGATGATTGTAATCAAGTCATAAGTATAATACTCTACACCCTTACTGTACTGTAGTAAGGATAAACACAGTTGATCGAGATTCTAGATTATAAGTGTGAGAATAAGAAGTGTATGCTGTTTTTAGTGTGTAATTGTAGCCTTTTTGACAAAGGACGTGCTATTGTTTTACATATAATGCAAAGGTATTGTTTTGGGTATACTATTGGATGTGTTATTGTCTTGTCATGATAGTTAAATAATTAAACTGTTACAACAAAGGCTGTTTTATCAGATATGATGTGCGATAGTCTAGCGTTTTATCTTGGATATCCTCGCCTATTTATTTAAATGTAATATTTAAAATATGATTTTTGTTTATTGATAAATTAAAAATGGTGTAGTTGCCATATTTTAGAATATGACCCAAATCCTAATAGAATGAGCACATCTAATTCAGGACTCCAGTTAAAGTCTCGATCATGTGAAAATTTATAAACTCTAATTGATCATTTATCTTAAGTGTGTTTAACATTTAAATAAGAAAGGTAAATTGATTTAGATCACCGCTACTTGTTCAAGATTACGAAGTCTTAAGATCTATTGTGTATTGTGATGCTCTGAATTGGGACAGGCCTTTGTAATATCAAGTCACTGTATGATTGATTTGAAATGAAAGAGAATAATGGGGATACAATAACAGTCATAATGTTAATGTTAACTTGGAAAGCTTAAACAGATGCCGGAAAATTAAACAAGATCATGACCTACAACATCTTATGACAACAAGACTTATGACGACAAGCTGTCGCAATGAGGATTATTGAGGATATGGTGAAGGGTATGTTGGCTATAACTTTTGTTTATGAGCAGCAAATGCGGTCTTATATCCAAAAAGAAAATTATTCCAGAAAACCTTTGATTTGGGAAAATTTTACTGCACATACTTGAATATGTGTACAGGCAACGAAAAAGATGTGAGTGCTGCCCCAGTACCAGAGATTGGAAATTGCATTTGTAAACAACATTAGTGCTTGTGTTAATGAATTGAATTAACATTCTCCCATTCAGTCATAAAGATCACAATTATTTAATATCATCAATCCAAATGTTGTTGTTAGTATCTCAGAATGACAAGGTTTGTAACTTTATATTAGAAACAACCTGTATATATTTTTTATGTTTTTCATACAAAATATTAATTTGTTTCATGATAGTTTGAATATGCTGAATTTGAAATGAAATCAGGATTCATTTAATGACCAAGTATCAAAAAGATTAAAGAATTAAAACGATAAGAGAACTTAATCATGAATATACGAGAATCTAAGGGTAATTTAGTTATTAATTATGAATTATGTACTATATTTTTGATAAATCATGGTTTTTATATCAAAAATAATGCACCTCACATTTCCTTTTCTAGGCTATAAAGTTTAATATCATACCCTATCCATAGTATAAGTATTTCACTTTTGAACTTTAAAAAAATAACCGCAAAGCTAGCCTGAACTTTAGGTAAATAAAAACACTTACCGATCTCATAATGTGTTTTTGTAAATTAAGGAGATAGGAAGGATGATCACTGATTCGTGTTTGAGGCGTGAATGATTTTTCAGCTCAGCGCCGTTGGCTTATATACTGGGGGCGAGCGGCGCGGGCGCCGGTCGTGAAATTGGAGTAACATGGCCGACCTTACCCGCCCGCCCTGCGGTCAACTTATTTTGCGATAATTTGTATAAGTGAAAATATTTTTTGGTTTTCAACCCTTGTCAAATGAAGTTTCGGTGTTTTGTAGGTATAGTGTAGTTTGAATGGTATTTAGGGAACATTTACTAGGGTTCTAAACAGTGGAACTTCATACCTGTTGTATTAATGATAGTGATTCGGTGATAAACGATATGTTAAGAAGAAAATACATAGTTCTTACCCATTCTTACCTCTTTTTTTGACATACACATTACGTTAAACCTACATTATACAGGGTGTTGCAAAAAGGGTATACGAAGCCGAAACCTACATGTACAGCATGTTATATCTAATCCCGAAAATGAAACCAGAATTTTAAAATACACGAAAAAAAAGTCCTGTATTAAACCTATGTAACTTAATTATTTTGATAATTGTGAATTTAAAGATTGCTGTGACCTCATTAAAAATGATTCGTGAATATTTTGAAACAAACAATAGAATCGCTTCATCTTTTGCACCTACTTATGTTGACATACTCGTAGACATAGATAAAGATACGATGCCCTATCACATAGAATAGAATTATTAACATTACAAGCATAAAATCTAAGGTACTGATCTTATGAGTCAGAATGAAGTTATATGTATGCTACATACATGTGCATACTGCATACATACTTTGCATCGAACCTGCATCATCATGATAGCGTATTACTTGAAATATTTACGATCAATTAATTATACGTAGCCTCTTTCATTACAACCTCTCATTATCTCACGGAGGGAAACAATATGCAGAAACTTGATTTTGCCGCGAAGTTTCAAATTACGAATCAAAATACAAAGGTTTACACGCCCTGAGGCATCTCACATCTTACAATTTACCTATTTGCAGCTTATAACTGTACAGGTGCCTCTGTAAATGGATATTATACCCACCAGTATAAAGCTGTATTTTTTTTAAATACTTATCGTACTTATTTTACACTGAAAGGTGCCATACGATTAACGGAGGTATTTGGATCTTGAGTTCCGTAGCTTAAAACGAACTAATAAGATTTGGATGTGTTTTTTAATATATAGAAAGAAAGAAACATTTATTTGACACAGGGAAACAGAACAATAAAAACAGGAAAAGAAACAACAACAAAATACAGAAAATAATACAACAGACATAAATTATGATGGAAATTTAGTTACACTACGAAGCATCAAAATTGGTTAATTATTCCAAGAGGCACGTTGGTAGTAAACACGTTCTAATGACTGGGACACAATATTATCACCGTAGCAGCAAGACTATCCAGGCTGTACCGGTTACAAGGCATAGTTGAAACGACACTTAGGGAGGCCGCCGTACCGTACACCATAATATTACTAGTAAAACATAGGATAGCTATTGCAAATTTTCATTGAACTACATCCCCTCTTGTATACACAATGGTGGAACCAAGTGTACATGCTCGTGGGATCAAATACCATCCCATTATAATATGTCGTGATAGTTTCTAGAATGACTTATCGAGTGTTTGGTATTGAGACCTCACGTGGTGGGTGGTCCAACGGTGTGAAGGAAATTTTACAGCACTTTTATGAGCTTTGCCGTAAATGAGCCATTTTGAGTTATTTTATTGTAAGAAACATGCTGTTAAGTTTTTCTGTAGGTGTGTTTTGTTTATATTCAGTTAAAAGGATTGTAATATAGGATTAGATTAAATGTAAATCTTGAGTACTTCCATATTAAAATAGTACCTAGGTACCTATATTGCTATAATAATTCTTAGACAATAGACTTTTCAATAAGTGTTTTAAAATGATGTGAGGTTGAGGTTGAATGTTGAACTCAGCAGGTTAAATCATAAAATTTTATAGAGCATACAACATAAATAAGTTATAGGTTAAACCTTATCTCAGTTAAAAAAATATGCAAAAATGTGTAAATGTCACACATAATGAACACTTTGGATTAGGAATATCGAAGACCAATTTTTGTTGGTTTCGTTGAGAGGGGCCTAGTAGAGTACAATTACGCCGATACAGTTACGTACTGTTGATTATTTACACATCCTACACTTACAAATAATACACCCTAGCAAGATTGCTTTGGAAAAAACCCACACACGAGCAATGAAATATATGTGAAACGGTATTGGCACTTGGAACTTTTTCAATGCTCGTGAGTGTGTATGCGTTTTGTATTAAGTTACATTAAGTTGCTATACTTTACTGTATCTTACGGAATATATTATTATCTAGGCACATGTCATGCTAAATTTACCTTAATTTACTTTACTTGCTTAGTTGATTGACAGTCGATGATTAGATTTAAATCGGTGTAACATTTAGTTATACTTAACATTTAATTGACAACCTAAATAATGTTTATAATATATATCGCACACACCTAGTAGAACAATGTGTATGTGAAAACAATTTACCTACTTTCCATCCCTTGTAAAAAGTGACGTACTTAACTAACTTATATATTTTTTATGAAGAAGCAAAGTTTTCAATAATTTCTAAAAGTCGATGAAAAAAAAAATTGTTTGTAACCCACTAAATCATATTGATGTCTAAAGCCTTTTTTAACATGCTATATTGTGTATACTTAGGTATGTTATTAACAATAACGCATATTTAATTTTCGGAGATACTTAACAAGCTTAGCAACGCATTCATCTTCATCACATAAAAGTCGATCATTAGACTTAATAGTCTATTATTATTAAAATGTATAATACATATTTATATCGATGACATTTTATCTATTTGGGTTAATTGTATTCATACATCAAACATTTCGACCCATCTTGTGTCCGTCGATCATGAATTATGAAACTGTATCAAGGCGTTTAGTGAATATTTTAAATACAAAACGGCGTCCCCTCGGACATTATTGCTAAAGAACGGAAATAATGTTGTTAAAAAGGTCGTCAGCTTTTCATCCGATTTGTATTAATTTCCTAATCAGCCCTCTGGGCATAATATGGCTGGCTAGACATCCCATGCTGAACATATACCGATATAAAAAGTTCCAGTGACATATTCATTGTCCATGAGTGTACATACGGTCATCCATCTTTCACCTGCAACTTATTTCCTCTCTAGTTCAAAGTCAAAGTCAAAAAAATTTATTCATCATACAAACATAAAATTTTCTGATGAACGTCAATTTTTACAAATTACTCTCCGTTCGGATAAGGGGGGGCTCTTTCTGTCTAAGGAGAAGAACGGAGGCAAGAAACTCCTGAGCCATCTTTTAAAAAAAAAGACTTAAAACTAGTTGGTATACAATACATATAAGCTTAATAATTATTATTATAATAATATGAGCAGAGCTAACTACTTATCAATTTTATAATAAGCTTTTTTATAGAGTTTCTCTTTAATGTAACACTTAAACTTATTCTCTGGCATTAGAGCAACTTCTGTTGGAAGCTTATTATAAAATCTAATACAGTAGTTAGTTTTTTTTATATAATGGGGCAGGCGGAAATAAAAAAGCTTGTAATTTTATACTTTTAAAGGTATGAAACTCAAGGGAAATAAACCAAAGCACTGACCGCTATTGATAAGTATTTTATTTATAACCTTTCATGCAGAAATATTTTAATCTCTATACAAAATGTGCATAATTATTATAACATACATTTTAAATTAGTGTATAAAATATCATAATAAAAAAAAATAATACACTATTTCAAAGAACTCAAACATACCGTAAAATTATGTAAATTTTATACAGTTTTTTACTATAAAAAATAATTTGATACATTGATAGTAATTGCTTACAGTTTTATTTTTTATAATGAATGAGATCAATCTGTGTGTAAAATGAATGTTCACACGGTAACTGCCTTCTAACAATTTACAATTGGGTGTATTTATCAACAATATTATTTACCTATACAGTTTAAGTACTAAGTAGTCTTGGTTACCTACAGATACTTCTCTACTACTCTAGCCTCCAGTAATCCTACTTTATTATTTAGTGGTCAGTATTAAGCATTACCAATCTTAAAAAAATACTAGCTCTATATACGGCGTCGGTATTAGGTACATCAAGAAATGAAAGAACTGGCTTGCGACTGCTGTGTTGTGAGACAGCGGTGGCGGACTACACCGAAAAGAGCAAGGCTCTTAAATTTACGAATACGAATACATTTTTAATTATTCCTACACGAAAACATAAGGGATAGGGACGGTCACTACGCCTAAAAGCATACAGGCAGAGACTTTGCTTATTACTAGAACGTACTGGGTTTATACGTAGTTCAGTGGACGTGTAGAGTAATGTGTGTGGCAGTGGCGTATACTCGTATGTGGAATGTGTTTGTGTTTGAAGATGTGGATGTGTTTGAGCAACATATTAGCTTGTCATCGCTTTTTAAGACTCCGCCTCTATACTTGACGCAGGCGACTGTCAATGTATCCCAACCCCAACTGACCCAACAAAAGAAAAACGCAGAAAGATTTGTAATTTTTGTATTTGCATATTTTTTTTAAAGATTTGGTAGATAATTTCATTACCTAACTCTTATGAATTTATTCGTGACGTACTAAAATCTTTTAGGCTGAAATGGCTTATTCTGAGGTTGTGTATCCGTAGGGGGCAAAGTCTTCAAATACTCGAGAGCCTTCAAAATTGCCGGAGGAATCGGTGGTGGAGTCGGCAGATGGTCACCCTGAAAAAAAAAGGATTTTTGAGGACGACTGGTTAGTGTTGTGGTTAGAATGTCCCGGGTTTGATGCCCGATCAGGGCAGATATTCGCTTAAAGACAGAGATATTTGTAATCAGGTCTTGGGTGTTCAATGATTTTGCTGTGTGGTATCTCCAACTCGGCTGTCAAGCGTGGAGATTATAGCAATAACCCTCCAATCTTGGAAGAGGCGAGATTACAGAAATATACATATTATAATTAAGTAACCAAGGGGCGACTTTAACGTAACAGTTGCAATCAAAAACTGTTCATGTAGGTACAGTAAAATGTCATCGGGTTTACGCAAGCAATACCGCACCTATTGCCAAGTCTCTGCCTACTTGGTCGTTACTCATCTTGAAAGGCGATCATACACTTATTAATTGGGATCTAGTCAACTAGTCATGGCCAAGTTATTGTTTGACCTACGTCTGTAGGTAAACTAGCGCTCACAGTAATTTGATTTAATAGTTTCGCTATAAAACTGTGTGTAGTTCAGAATTGATGCCCCAATGCGTTTATCCGTTAATTTGTCATGATTGTCCATTTTATTGACATTTTGCAGCCATTCCAGTTTTTCAGTGCTAGACAAAGGCCTCTCGTGCTTACTCCCTATGTCTCTGTTGTTTTATATTGGAAGAGGTTATTGAAGCTGCTGTTTCGGTAAAAGTGTTTTAATCTTCCACTTTAACTACCAATGTAGGGAAATGTTTCTGTGCCGACATATCACGAAAGTGGATTATGATTGCCTGTTTGCGCTTGTACCTACATGAATAACCACCTTACGTTATGTACTGCAGCATCTGAAGTAATTTCATAGAGTACTGCTTCCACTAAGTTTATTTTTTATGAACTATAAAATACGATTTAAGTACATATTGTTCAGAAGATATGCTAATAAGCAGTTAGCTTATCAACCATTGTGGATGAGCGATAACAGGATAATTTAGCCTTTTGTTAGGCAGTGGTCAATGTATGGCCGCCACATTAAGAAGTTTATGCTGAGAATGATGGTCTAAGTCTAAGGCAAGACTGAAATTCAGTACCTATTATTTTGTTTAATATATAAAAAATGTTTCATGTCGTAAAAAAATAACTTTGTAAAATTGGTCGTATCATAGGTATTATATTTTTTTCCCAAGTGTTTACTTAAATAATATATTTTGACACAACTACCAGATTTCTTCCTAATTTCAAGTAAGTTTTAAATAAATTCTAGGTAGGTAGGTGTGTTCGCACTATAGCGCATCGACCCCATGCAATGCCTTTCGCAACATAATGATGCAGCTTGTGAAGTATTTTTCGATATCCGTTCACACCACGCCTATTTCATGTGGCATATTTTGTATATTTAAACAAGTCTAGACTAGACCTATTCTATTAATTTATTCTTACATAAGAATGTATGAAATACCGTCTTGATTTATTCTTGCTTAAGGGATCCAAAGTTATTTCAATAGCCTGTTCCTGTGAGGTTTGATGTGGTTGTGACACAAAATTTCGTCTTAAAATACACTCACGGGCAATGAAAAGTTTCCACTAAGAAAAGCACCAAATTACTCGTAAACGGAAAATACTACGTCCCTCGAGCTATAATCCTCCAAAATTCAAACTGAATAGAAACTATTTTTGATGATGCCAAAAAATAGTCGTGAAATAGTCATAAATAGTCGTGTTTTCCAAAAAAATAGTCGTATCATACTTTCGGAGTTAGAGCTATACTTTATGGAGGATTATAGCTGGAGGTCTCCAGCTATAATCCTCCAGTCTCTTCTGAACGAACGGTAAGGCCTATCGACTTGGTTAAGGTCTCAAAAAATAGTCGTGAAATAGTCGTAATGACATGCCAAATTTCAGAAATAGTCGTCAAAAGATAGCAGAGATATAAAGGTACTTTGCTGCAGCCCTGGTGGAGGATTATAGCTGGAGGTTTTGAAAATATCGAATATCTTTGGAACTACTATGACTATCGGTTTGAATTATGTCTCAAAAAATAGTCGTGAAATAGTCGCTTCTATTTATTATAATTTTAAGCTTGATAAAAGCTGTTAAATAATTATATCTGCTGTTAAATAATAATTATAAGACGTGCACCTTCTGTGGCTTCCTTCAAAGAAGGGGTCAAAAGGCACTACCTAAAGTCTCTGCCTTAGTTGAATATATTATTGCTGTATATCATGTATCATTCTGTGTAGGTATATGTATATAGTATTATATGGGTATATATATATTGTATTTATTTTGTTGCTTTATTTGTTTATTTAGTATATGTAGTGTTTATGTAGTGTATTATACTCTTGCACCACAACTACCTCTAATCCTATTTTTTAATTTATATAACTCTCTTCCATCCAAAGGTTGTCTGGTAGAGATTGCTATAAGCAATAAGGCCGCCTTTTTGTACTGTTGTTATTTTTAAGTTTTATTTTGTATTGATTCTGTTTTTTTTGGTGCAAATAAAGAGGATTGTATTGTATTGTATTGTATTGTATATCAAATTCTTCATACAAATCAAAGTGGACGAGAATGCCAAAGCAAGCCAGTACACAAAAATAATAGCACCGTAGCATTGAAGTACTCATGTCGAATTTATCTATAAATCATTTATTTCGTCATACTTTGCATCAATAGTATCTAAATTAATCTTGGGTATGACATTTTATTGCTTTTGCTCTTAGCCTTTACCTTACTGTGTACAGAGAAAACGTATGCCTATACACGCACACATTAATCTCTGTTATCTTGACAAACGATAGCGATGACGACTACGGCGATGTAGTACCTAGGTCAGTTATTGTCATCCCTTACTAAGCCCTTACTATCCCGTGATCAGACAAATATTGCTATCCTTGTCTCCTTTCTAACCGGCATGCATCGCACGCATAGAACGCGTGAGCGACCGCATAACATCTTGACAAGCTATAGCAAACCGGTATTTATTACGTCCCTTATGTGACCGCCGCCGCGCGCCGCCACCGGTGAAGTTGGGGTTAGTATTTTGCATGTTTTGTTTGATAATTTGTTTACAGTTTAGTGCAAACTATGGTCACGATCGGTGTTATTGTTGGTTGTTAAAATATTGTGAGTGCTCTATACGCAAATGAATATTCAAGATGTTATATTCTAAAAGATATTAGTGGATGCAGATAAGAGTGTTTAGTGAGTTAGAGTTAGAGTAACTATGTTTGAATATTGCAAGTAAGTATCCTTTTTAATACTTAATATCAAAGCAAGCCATCCCATTTTGTTATGCTCAGCTTATTTATTAACATGATTTTTTATTGAAGTAACGTAGCCAAATTATTTTTTAAATATCTATGCTTAATATGTATGGGGATTGTTATTAAATTAGCAATTTTACACTATGAGCGAGTAAATTGTGCATACATGCAATCAAGGCATTCATGTACATATCTTAGTAGATACGAAAATATGTGGGTATCATCGATTACCTACATATGGTAGTCCTGGTTAAATGTGGATATTTACCCCTCAATAGCAAAAAAGACGTTATTGTTTGTATTTCTGAATGAAACTAGGCAAATAAATATATGTATTAAAAAAAAATATGTGTAACCTACCTATAAGCCTACCCATTATTATTTCAGGTGAAAACACAGCCTATCGATGTAATGCGCCGATAAATTATCATGACTCCATTGATGTAATGCGCTTAAAAACTGCAATGGCTCCGAATACATGATTACCAGATAACAAATCCTGGGTAAGAATTTATCACTATTTTCATATGGTATTGTGCTTATGCTAGGCCTATACAGTGTTGTGGTGCTGAAGTTGATAAAGATATAACAGCCAATTTACTTGTCAAAACTCATTTGTACCTATCAGCTACAAGCGACAAAAACGTGTTTCTGAACTAAATACCTATGTAATTCACTAAGTAATTCACACCCTGTGAAATTTCATACAAGTTTCAAACGCACCGTCCGACCAAACCGGTTTTGGACAAAAGCCAAATTGTTTTCTCAGCTATCTCTTTCGCTCAAAAACAATAGAGGTCGGTTATGGGACATATATATTGAAAAAGGCGAATACACTAATGAACAGTATTTCTACTCTACCCTTTTCGCACAAAAGTTCGCAGTTTCAAGTAATTGTTGCAATAAGTTACTGATAAGAACTTTTACTCCACTGTTTGCTGTGGTCTCCAAATGACAATAAATTACCAAACAAATAGTCTAGGTGAAATAACGTTATTACTACTCGTATCTACCTACTCGTATATCATAATATATATATGTATATAATATTTAAAAAAAAAACAAATATTTTTATTAATAAGACGTTAATTTGCCTTTTTTTTTTTCAGCGCAGCTAACGTGTGTTCTTCAATAACGTCGCAAGCTACAGTGACTGTTGATAATTTTTGCAAGTTCTACACCTACAGGATTCAGTTATCTGGGCATTATAGATACCCTATAATCACCTACGAAGTTATTTAGGTATATTTATTAAAACCATTATACAAGGTGTGGCAAAAAGGGTATACTAAGCTGAAAGCTACATGTGCAGCATGGTATATCTAAGCCCGAAACTGAAAACAGAATTTAAATATTCGCTAAAAAATATATCATTTTTCATAGAAACTTAGTTGGTCACGTGACTTTTTACTATGGAGAATAAAAATAATTAAATCCTAATCTACCTAAAGATTGTTTAGTGAATAACTTAAGTATAAATAAAAGTACTTTCGGCCTGTGATGGTAATTAAATGAGTTATATTTCATTATGACAATAACTGTGATTATACTTACCTAAACCTACTAATGAACAATCTGTGATTACTTTAAATTAAGTTTATTATGATATAGGGCTAGATTTTTTTTTTTAATAGTGAAATAACTACATATTTAAGTTTATACCATGTTTTTTTTATTGAACTACATCAATATTATATTATTACTTAGCAATAAACCAACTGTGATTATTTTAAATTAAACTAAATATGTTTATAGGTAATAGTCAAATAATACTGAGATAATTGTATGAAACCTAATCTACCTAAAGATTGTTTAATGAATAACTTAAGCATAAATAAAAGTACTTTCGGCCTGTGATTGTAATTAAATGAGTTATATTTCAAACACCGTATTTTATTCTTATCGCTTGAGTACCATGTACTGCGTCTTCAAGAAAACTAATCCCAATTTCACCGGCGGAGGTGGCAGCCACATCAACGCTAATAAAAAAACAAGAACAGCACTATTTGTGTGATCCCGGGATAGTAAGGGACGTAATCAATACCGCTTTGCCATCGCTTGTCAAGATGCAACCGATGACACGTTCGCTCACGCGTTTTATGCGTGCGATGCATGGCGGTTAGAAAAGAGACAAGGATAGCAATATTTGTCTGATTACGGGATAGTAAGGGATGACAATAACTGACCTAGGTTACCTAGGTACTACATCGCGGTAGTCGTCAACGCTATCGTTTGTCAAGATAACAGAGATAAATGTGTGCGTGTATAGGCATACGTTTTCTCTGTACACAGTAAGGTAAAGGCTAAGAGCAAAAGCAATAAAATGTCATACCAAAGATTAGTTTAGATACTTTTGATGCAAAGTATGACAAAATAAATGATTTATAGATAATTTCGGCACGAGTACTTCAATGCTACGGTGCTATTATTTTTGTGTACTGGCTCGCTTTTGCATTCTCGTCCACTTTGATTTGTATGAAGAATTTGATATCATTATTTAACAGCTTTTATCAAGCTTAAAATTATAATAAATAGAAGCGACTATTTCACGACTATTTTTTGAGACATAATTCAAACCGATAGTCATAGTAGTTCCAAAGATATTCGATATTTTCAAAACCTCCAGCTATAATCCTCCACCAGGGCTGCAGCAAAGTACCTTTATATCTCTGCTATCTTTTGACGACTATTTCTGAAATTTGGCTTGTCATTACGACTATTTCACGACTATTTTTTGAGACCTTAACCAAGTCGATAGGCCTTACCGTTTGTTCTGCAGAGGCTGGAGGATTATAGCTGGAGACCTCCAGCTATAATCCTCCATAAAGTATACCTCTAACTCCGAAAGTATGATACGACTATTTTTTTGGAAAACACGACTATTTATGACTATTTCACGACTATTTTTTGGCATCATCAGAAATAGTTTCTATTGAGTTTAAATTTTGGAGGATTATAGCTGGAGGCACGTAAAATACTAGCTTAATGATGCCTTCTGCAACATTGAAGTACATTTAACTAAGCATTAGGATATCAACAACTAAAAACGATAGTATTTCGTTCAAATTTTAATTTAAATATTTGTAAAAATTGGGGCTGTTTGGTGTCGACATTTTGTGAGTGGAACTGTTTCTTTGCCCGTGAGTGTATTATATATACACATTTACAATACCTATTTATAATTGTCATGTGAATTGTCCCTGTAGATCTAGATAGATGTAGATCGCCTAGAAACCATTAATCAAATTTTAATAACATTTGTGAAGAATATTAAAATTTTACATCATCGTTAAGCCTTTGAGAGCAAAAATAGTACCTAAAAGATAATCTTTTTGGTACGGATCAGATTTAACAATTCACATTATTTTATTCTTAATTCGTATTTCAAGGCAAGCTTGGTCTATTTAATCGAGTTTAGTATTTTTCTTAGACATTAACGGTCAGATTACCACATACAGTCATAGTTTACGTGTGATTTATAAGTCGTTGGGCAAAAGCTACAATACGCTTTAACAGAAAGAGCCACAGGCTAAAATGTAAATGGTTAGTTCATTTATTAGCTAGGTTTTATCTTTGTAATGTGTTTATCTCATTGGTCAATCGTAACATTGAACTAATTATAGCAAGTTGTGGTTTTGATGACGATACATAAGTAATTTATGATAGTAATGGTTTCAAATAAGAAAATATTATACTTTAAAGTAGCAAAAAAATAATATGAAATTGCTGATGATCTGTGCAAAACGTAACCTTGCAGTATAATTATTATTGTTAAAATAAGAAAATATGTAATAAAATGGATGCAAAAAACTGCAGCATTACATCACGACCCGTTTTTTCTCGTTCAGTTGTGGAAGAAAAGTGTCAAGGTCCGTTATTCGCAGATACAACTCATCACACACTTTAGTAAGTGTTAAAATTATCTTTTTTGTTTATAGCCAGACTGCCATGTGACCAGAGTACCTGTAGGGTGACTCTAGATGTAAAAAACGGACGAACGGGAGTTGTCATGCAATCAGTACGTTTAATGCAACGAGATAGAACAGCGGCTTGCGCAGCAGCGTTTTTGAAACTTTGTTTTTTGTAAACTAGAGTGAACCCTTTTCTGATTGCCAGCACTGAGATTGTGCGTACTGTTGGCGGTATCCTTTACCGATGAAAACTGATAAAAATGAATTGTAAAGAGTTTTAAAAGTCGTCGGTTGAGTTGAGTTATTAACTTTTTCACACTTTGTTTTTAATATTATTCTCAACATGAATATAACAATTTTTTAAGTATATATTTGTTTTAATAATTTAAGAAATGTAATAACTACACTAAAGAACAATAGACAACCTCTTTAGTGACTTAAATTTTATATCGTAAGTTACTTTAATAATGCAGTAAGTACGTAAATAGTGCATTATTAAGATAGACCCATATTTAATAAATACATTTAAATAATACATTTCAATAAATATAAATTATAATTATATAAATAATAATACATTTAAAATGAATGCTTACTGACAAGTAGCTTCAATTACAATATGAAAATTATCATGTGTTATCAATTAGGTACGGCTATTAATATCCTTCATTAGTTGAACCAATCGTGTTCTACACATTTTAGCTTCGCAATAACTATCCAAGCTTGTATCCTGTTGCTTTTGAGCTGCCTTATTGTGCGTCTGTCTATTAGGTATCTGTACTTGTTTCTCCCATCAAACACCTGACCGTTCGTGTAAAATTTCGATGCATTATGAGTATTATGAAACTTAAAATGCTTAAATTACTTATTTAGTCTTACTTCATAACCTATGAGCAAAAAAAACTTACATACATATTCAGTTTTAGTTAGTTGGATCTAATCTAATTTGGCAGCTCACTCTACAATTGTTTTAGAAATGCTGATTTGATTTGAATAGGGTCGTTGATACTAGGACTTTTATGAGTAATGCACATATTCATTATATTATTACTAGTAGGTATTTTAAATAGTCATTAATTATGTTTATTATGTTATAAATATATTAATTGATGTATGCAGAAGCGTCCGTAGTCGAGCGGGCCTCAGTGATCGTAACTGATCACTGAGGTTAAGCAACAACTGGCATGGTCAGCCATTGGATGGGTGACCAATTTCAAGTGGTGCTTTTCTGGACGCTTCCGTGCTTCGGACGGCACGTTAAGCCGTGGGTCCCGGTTGCTGCCTCGGCAGCAGTCGTTAAGCCTAGTCAGAGGCCTTCGGGCGGCTTGAAAACATCTGACAGTAGGGTTGCCCACTTACCCGACAACTCTCTCAGCACAAGCTTGCGTGCTTGCTTGTGTTGGGGTCCACCAACCCGCACTAGGCCAGCGTGGTGGACTAGGCCTAAACCCTTCCTTCATTGGAAGGAGACCCGTGCCCCAGCAGTGGGGACGTGATGGGTCGTGATGCATGCATCTTGCACTTGTATGTTCTCACTTACACAGATAAATATGTAATATAATAACAAAACAGTTTTGTGGGACATTAACTGTAAAAGCTAAATAAAATATGTACTTTAATAAATAAATAATACACCTGTAAATTTTACTTGATTTTCAAGTTGCTGTCATAATGAAAGTTGCTCATTATAACATTACCGAATTTACCGAAACACCACGTTGATATTCCATCCAGTGTTTCCCATTTGGAAACTTACCCTCTTATTCATATTAAAAGTTACAGGACGTTTTAGCTATTAAACTATTTTCTCCCTCTTTGTCAAAGAACAATTTCTTCCTTCTCCGAAAGGGACAAAACAGTTAAATAGCTAAAAAGTCCTGTAACTTTTTTATGAACAACGGAGTAAATGTTTTTTTGAAGCCGAGTAGGTATTTTATAAAGCAAAATGTTGAAATACCTGAGGTTGGAATCCATTTTCGTCCGCAATATACGACAACGCTATAACAGCGCCATCTGGCGCCTTATAGCTGAACTTCCCCTCGGCCACCTGCACCTCCTTGCCCTCCCCTTGGCCGAAGTTCTTCACATAACCAGACTCCTCGGCATTTATCTCGTTGCCTGTTTCGTATCTGAAAAAAACATCAGTCATGCTCTGAAAGTAGGGGTAATTTGCCAGAAAAGAGGCATGAATATTGTTCCTATTTTCACTGCGCTCAGGTGCCAAACCCCCGCCTTAAGTACTAATTACGCCGCTTGCACCCATTTCATTTGCAAATAAAGAGCAACGCAGATTCGAGTGTACTACATTCTAAAAAACATAGAGTTAAAAATCGTACGTATAGTATAAAAATTCTAAGAAAAGAACTTACAGCCATTTATAAGACCCGTCCACGTTAGGCCCTTCAAACTCTTGTTTGAGTATCGGTATGGGGTCAGTACCCTTCTGAACTTGAGGTTGGGCAAAAACAGTCACCAACATCGCAGACATAACTATAAGAATCTGAAACAAAAGCGCCTGTTTAAAATTACTTAGCAAAGCACTGGTTTAGCGAGTTACGTATACTTGTATTCTCAGGCATATGCGCTTGGTGTATAAAAGTTGGATTTTGTACTTGTTAAATAAAATAAATTAAAGGTTTTATTTTATAAATTTTAAAGTATTTTGTTATTATTCCCATGCTTCTCTCATCTCAACAACAGATTTAAGAAGACATGAATCGTAAAGCAAACATATTTATGTATTTGCTATTTAAAACCAAGTAGGAAGGCAGTGTTTCATCAATTCTTGTAGTAAAATCGTATGAACAACAAATATTTAAAAAAATCAAGTACCTAAGTTAGCATTTTTTTAAATAATAATTTGTTTTAATTACTTACAAGCCTACAAATTTTGCTTCTTTATAATACGTATCTACCTACCTACTTATAAATTTTTCATGCAATCTATATGACATCAATTTCTACACTCACACAATAAAGTGTTCATAATAGACCGAAGACATAAAAATTGATTGAAGTGTTCAGTCGGATGTGTTTTTCATACATACGTACGTAACGGAGGAAGGCATTGTGCACGTTTAGAAATATATGGTTTGTCGTGAACAATGCAATAATCTGAGCATGTGCGTGGCGAACCCACGTAACGTCTCAGGGGGGTTACTTTATACTGACGAAAAACAAACAACCGAGAGCTGAGCTAGGAAATAGAGTCGTGGTTCGCACAGCAGCGCTCCAAAACTTCGTTGCTCGTCCTAAAGAGTGACCCCCCAGGAAGAAGATATTTGACTACCACGGGAATCTTACTGGCCTGTAGTTTATGTACCTATCTATGACATGTGTACTGATTTCAAACTTAAAGTGAAGTTAAGATTTATCCAAAACGTTTGTAAAAAGCACGGGCCAAAAGGGCTAAGTAAAAAAAAATGGAAAATACTACACTCTTATTATACACGAATTGGCTGGGCGTAATATACAATCTTACACATAGTATCGTACATAAACGTAGGTGATCATAATAAATTATTTAAATAGGTTGACATATTTTATAAATATACAATTTTAAGTCAAATGTAGAAATTAACACAATATAGTTATGCACAAATAATCTGAAGTGTCGTAGTAAAAAGTGTCATACAAAAGACATCAACGCGTTTACAGAACTTACTTTTAACTTTACTAGTTTTGACTTCGGTCAGTTACCACAATTTTAATAAATTTATAAAAAAATTGATACAGAAAGTAAAATTTACACACATAAATACCAAATCTGGTAACAAACTTACCAGTACGTACTAAATACCGTAAATTTATCTGATTATGACATTATCATCGCGACAGGCTCTCAAGGGATGCTTGTTTTATGCAAAGCGGTTTGTGAAACGAATCCCGCACGACCGCGGCATTTTGCACATAAAAGTGATATATTTATAATAACGACACTTCCGTGATATTCTCAACAATATCTTATTTAGGACATGTTTTTAAAATAAAATTGTTGCAGTTACTTTCTGAACGACACACATTTTGAAGTGACAGCATCAGAATTTTTCCTTTTAAAGCTCAGTTTGAAAATCAACGCTGGCCATTTTGAGCCAATACTTATTATGATTTTTACACTGAAATAATAAATTCCACTTTTGAAATACTGACACCAAATAACCCATTTTTTATTTTAAAATAGGAACAAAGTATTAATGTTTTTGGTTAGTAATATCCAGAAGCTCAAAAGCCATCGTCTTTCTTGGTTTGGGCATGTCATGAGAAGAGAACATGATTATGCTACAAAAAAAGTGTTGAAAATCAGACCTGAAGGAAGGCGTGAGAGAGGAAGACCAAGAAAGACGTGGCTTGATTGCGTGAAAGAAAATATGAGAGAGTGTGGAGTGAATGACATATCCTCATTCACTCCATAGAGGATAGGGTAAAAGAAAAGATCCCAACGAATTGAGAATCTCCTCCTTTTTTTGAAGTCGGTTAAAAATGGCGTGACATGACGCACAATGCCGACCCTAAATAGTGAAAAGGCTAGAAAGAAGAAGAAGCAGAGTAATATCCATGTACTTCAATCTTCGAAAAGGCGCACTTAAGCTAGCCTTTTCCGTTTATGAGTAATTTGGTGATTTTCTCACTGGATTTTTTTTTATTGCAAGTGACTGTGTTAAAAAGTGTAAGTTAGTTTTGGTATAATATTACTTAATATAAATGTTTTTACGTAGCATAATATGTATTAGATATCAAAGATTGATTGATGGATTATGATTGATAGACATTCATGCTAAATAGTGAAAACAAAACCAATTTTAACGCAAATGTTTCTTTTCCAACCATAACATCCCTTCAAACAAAAGCAAAGACAAAACTTAACATTTATTCGTACCATGATAACGCAGGGGTGATCAACCTGGGGTCTGGATGCCAACACTCTTGCACTTTGTGTGTGCTTTGTGACATAGAGCCCGCTTATATAGTGGCTTCCTTACCTATGAACTTCGCCGACCTGTGGACCCAGCCATGCATCTTTACCTGCAGGACTATTCTGTTACTCGGTTGATATCAGCAACTTGAATCTCAACAAATACTTATACTAAGGTGATACCTATGACCCCCGATAAATATTGTAAAAATATATATATTTAACGCCCATACTCAATTTGATGAAACGCCAGTATAGGTATCTAATAATAAAACATAATAATGCTTCCGTCACGATAAAAATGCGCTTATTTTAGTTCAGAGAAATATTGCAATGCAACAGACACATTTTTCTAGGGGTAAAAATATTGTGTGTGGTTGTGTATTTATCCACCTAAATATATAAAGATAAACAATAATACATGTATGTCAATTTATAATATGCATCAGTTGATAGTGACGTTGTTAGATTCTCACTTTAAAATAGCTTCCTTTCCGGAATAAGCGAAATAGTACAGTCCACGGTAGACTAAACTGCATATCCCTTCAGGTATGTTACTTCAGCTTATCAATTTGTATACTTTTACCTCATAGTTGACTGTACCAGCGAACTTTACGAGTAGAGTGCGAATGCAGTGTCCTATCTATTGTGTTAGTTTGATGTTTGACTTTTGGAGTGATTTAGATTTAGGGATTATTATCTTGTGCATTGTTAGACACTCGTGTATGATACCTATGTGCATAACTTACTGTGGTGTTTGTGAACATAGACACATGCGCATAAATTGCGTTAAGAAATGATGGCTTAAGGGATAGTTTTGTTATATTGTCGGAATAAAATATTACAGTTATATTAGAAAGAATGAAATAAATACATTTATTCAGTGCACTGAACACATACATTCATACTAATATCATAAAATAAACGCGTTTTTTTTTATTTTTAATTAATCTTTCGTATAGTATAAAATATACTTTTTTTATGAAATGACAAATAACGAAACCATTTTCATGGATTCGCAGACACTGAAGGCGCAAGAGCCTTCAGTTTCAAAACAAATACGCGACAGCCCCCAACTAAGGTATAATTATGAGAGCTGACCCTGAAACTAGTTCACCGGGTCACTAAATAGTCTAAATATGTTCTATGTTCTTTATATGTCCAACTCCTAACTTATAGATTCAGAGTTAGAATTAAGTCCCTATTGTAATTTCAAATATGACAGCATGTTGTGAATGAATAAATAAATGAATGAAATAAAATGATTGGAGTTCATACGATCGCTACTGTGTGCTATGTAAGACATGTAGTTTAAACTTTAACCCACGATGACAGTACCTACATCTATCATCAACATCATATCAATCTAGATACTAATTCAGATTGCATGTATCAAGTTGTCTAGGTTATTAATATGTACATTGAACAAAAACATTTAAATATAAAATAATGCAAATTCCTCATTATCCAGTGACCGGTACACTCCTACACCCATCTGCATTTCGCAACGATATGAAAATATTCCAAGGCACATATTAAAGGATTAATCAAATTGCAAAAAGTTGCAGGCTCCACTCGGACAAGCTAGAATAAAGAGCTGGTACAGACGTTGGGAAATAAGCCTCAAGTACAATCGAATTCAAAATTCGATACGGGTTTTGTCTTTTGCTAGCTCCTCTTAAAATATTGAATCGCTTCGTATCGGTGGTGCTTAGTGTCCTGCCAAAATAACTTCTTATAAGTTCCTATAACTAAGTACATAGATGGTGTCCCGACTTTTAGGACACCCTGTATATTAATTTTGATTGAAACACTTTTTTGCCATTTTTGCTAGGGTTTGTTATTAACAATAGTTAGTTAGTATACAATCTATATTAAACTTAATTGATCATGGTGACTTTATCACACAGTACTAAAGTTTAAAACATAGTAAAACTATGTATATCTTATAATACTAAAAAAATAGATTCAAAAGATTCTTTGTCCGCTTTGGTTTTTGAGCTCGAGTGTACCGTTTCGTCCAGTGAGTAAAGTACCAAACTCAGTGAATCCTGTTTTGCGTGTTGGCATTTGATGATGTTCAACTAAATGCTCATTTCCTCAAATCTGCATTTATATGGGGAAGTAAAAGCTATCTTTCGGCAATATGCCAAGTATTTCAAGAAGATCATAGATAGTGCAAAAACTAAACAAACCCTTATTTAAAATGATTATTGTTTTATATTATAATTGTATTTAACTTAGAGAGATTCTTGTCTAGGTGTCGTACAGTCCTTGTCCCTAATATTACAGTGGTAACTGTTTATTGGCAACTAAAATTGTGATTTGTTGAACCTTTAAATTTTACTGCCAATTACTGCTTAATATACCTACATATTATTACATAAATAATACATTTTGTGTGCCTTACTTAATATTCAAACAATAAATAAAAATATTTTGGCCGGTATGATGGACCAGGCATGTGAACTGTGATCAGCAGTCTGAATAAAACGTTTTATTTGATTTAATAACAATGCGGTGTGACACTGGACATACATACATAGCTATTTTTTTAATTAAATTACACCATAACAACAGTATCTTTGAACGTTGTTATATATTAGTTTCGTCTTAGAATGCACCCATTCTGAGGACAGCATAGATAATGAAAAAAATATGCTCTTATTTTAGCCGGCTTCAAAAAGGATGTTCTCAGTTTTTTGCTCTTTTGATTAAGTTTTTTAACATTTCTAGTATCTTATTACCGCTTTATTACTTTATATTATACTGTATTTGTGCAATTGTTTTTTTTCTTATTTATGTTTATTATCTCATCTTTAATATTTATTTTAGTTTTGTTAGTGATACATTTTGTGCGTATATATTATAGTGCGATACATTATCCGTAAAGCCGTAACATTATCCGTATGTTTTTAAACATTGTGCTACCACAAAAAACTTTAAACACTGTTTAACAAGTGTTTAAAACAAAATTTGACAGATTTCGTAGGCGTTTGACAGCGCTAAACATTTGTTAAATACTGTCTAAGTTTTTGTGGTAAGGCCCTGAGTGTTAGTCTATGTTTTTAACGAAATTTATTTATCAGTCAGTTCAAAACTGACAACTATCATTTTACCTAATAGTTAATAGAACCAATGTGTTCAGCTAGGTGACTCTGTTTTATTTATAAATTCGTCGATGATTAAATTTAATGAGGGATGTTTATTAGTGTCAATGAAAGATTGAAAAAGTTAGCATTTTTCATCGGCTGTACTAGCGTTCAACGTGAACTTGTCGATGAATTTCACACTCAACTAACAGGCTGTTCGCAAATATATTCGCAATTATATTATAACAAGAGGCTTTTTTGACAGCTGCTGCAAGTGAGTTTTCGTATAAAGCTGCGTACAAACCGCCCAACGAATGCCCAACGAACGCCCAAGGATGGATATTTATCATACATAATACAGGGCAGATGGCAGCAACGAAGGTCAACGAAATCCGTTCGTTGGCGTTCGTTTGGCCGGTCTGTACGCAGCTTAAGACGAAAATACTAAGTATCAGCTCGTCAAAATTAGATGCTCACATCTAATTTTGACGAGCGAGCCAACTGGTGTGAGTGAGCCAACAAAAAATCTCTGTTCTGAGGGTTTGATAGTTTTTTTTACTGTGACGCCATCTATTTCTCCTACAAAACTGTCGCATGTAGGTAAGTAGTTAGGTGTTTCTATTGAAAGTTGCGTTATGTATATTTGAACTTGCTACTTGCTATTGAGAATTGCCTTTCAAATTTCATGAATATTCGTTTCTTGTATAATACAAATAATTTATATTTCTAAAAATATAATGGAATCAGGGAAAGGTAAGTCCATAAACTAAACACAAAAACTTATAACATGTTTTTATTCACAATGTGAAAAATCTTTTTAAAATATAGGTATTTACAAAAGTATAAAATAAAATAGCGTAAACTTATAAGAACGGCGTCTCACAGATACACAAAAACGTGTATTTTGACCTCCTCTCTCATCATCATCACAAAACATCATAGAATATAAATCAAAACAAAATGCTGAACACAATCTTGAGTTATTTTCATATACCAACTAGAAATTGAAAGAATTCACGTGTGGCATTATACAGTCAATGAAAACGAGTAATGTTAACACTTACAAATTAATCAATACACTACGAGTATCGAAAAGGTTAATATTGATATCACTTACTATTCTTCATCAAAATACAGAGTAAGGTGCAGGCAGATTTAAGTAAATTCACACTAAAAGTGTTTATAATTTACAAATACTTATCGAGTTCACAATTTCCAGTAAACTTACTGATTGATAAATAAATATGACACTTTAATCAGGATCTGTCGCGGACTTTCTAGTTGGATTAGAGTTGAATCTTCATATTTGGACGGTAGAGTCCAGACACTCGATTCATCGCTTTCACTATACAAGTCCGTAGCTCTACTTTATGGTTTACTGTTGGTAGTAGAGACCTTTGTAGTCGTAGGCGGCTTTTGTTTCTTGTAGCTTGGCGGCCTCGGGGTTGTTCTTAGCTTCTATCGCGTCACGCTCCTGAAAATGAAATAAAATGTTTTGTTATGGCTAGTTACAAAACAAGAATGATTACATTAGATGTACTGAACAAAATGAAAATGTTCATGATGCACATGACTTCATAATATATGCCTATTTTTTACAATTCTAATTTTTATTCTCTGTGGAGGAACATTTTTGCATATGCCCAAATTGCCCAAGGTCTACAATGGCTTCTAAAGCTTGGACCATTTCCCACTACGATGTTCCTCTGCCCTGTTTACGGCTCTGCCTAGCTTCACACATACACACAGATTTATAATTGCCAAAAAATGCCTTGCAAAGCAATTTCTTTAACAAAACATACTTTATCCACTCAATAAACTCATAAAACCCTAAACCCTCAGTCACTCAACACTAACTCTATAAAAACCAAAACGACTACTAACCGCATTAGCCTTAATTCCGGCGTAGATCAGATCCAGACCCTTCTGGATTTCCGGGGACACGGGGGGAGGGGTGGGGATGTGGTCTCCCTTGACCTGGAAGCCGAACTCGTCGGCGGTGTACTCCACGGTGATGACCTGGCCGTCGGGCGCGGTGTAGGAGTAGGACCCCGACTGGACCAGCGCGTTGTGGTCTTGACCGACGTTCTTCAGGTATCCTGACTCCTCGGCTTGGATGTGGTTGCCGGTTTCGTATCTGTGGAAGGAGGATATGGGGTATGGTTAGTGGTGTACGGTGTTTGATCACCTATGTAGTGGACAAAAGGGGTTCAAAAGTAAGAAAGATAAGAAATAAGTAAGATAGAGAACTAATTATTAAACTGATGTTAATATTATGAAAACATACGCGAACATTAGACGACCGAATGGCGTAGTGGTTAGTGACCCTGACTACTGAGCCGATGGTCCCGGGTTCGATTCCCGGCTGGGGCAGATATTTGTTTAAATACAGATATTTGTTCTGGGGTCTTGGATGTGCCCGTAAAATGGCAATAGGCCCGCCCCCTATCACATTGGGACTAACATACACTCTGGCGAAAAGTGGGTGCAGCAATGCACCTCTGCCTACCCCGCAAGGGAGTACATTAGTACAAGGCGTGAGTGCGTGTTTTTTTTTTTTTTACATACGCGAACAATGAAAAAGTTTCAATGACAATAGCACCAAATTGATCCTGTACGGAAAAGGCTAGCTTAATGACGCCATCTGCAATATTGAAGTACATTTAATAGCGCATCAGAATATTACCAACTGAAATCGTTAATATTCCGTTCAAATTATATTATGTTAAATAAAAATTGGGGCTATTTAGTGCAGGCATTTTTTTATGGAACTTATTCATTGCTCGCGAATGTATAAATATCAAAGTTTGAATCATATATGGTACCGAAATAGTAAGGTGCCTGATATATTGCATTTTAATCATGTGGTTACGTGTTGTGTTGCGGTATATGTACGAAGTAGGTGCCAATTATTACACTGGCAGTATGACTAGTAGCAGATCGAAAATGACTGCTCCAGGCAGCTGGAATTTTCCATTATTTCGTAAAATATAGGTAATTTAAGCCAATTTCTACACACTGCTAAACAAAAATCATTCCGACTAGTAACAAGTAAAAGTAGACTTTTGTATACCTGTACAAATCTGAACTAGAGTTTTAATGTTTAGTGAAGCTATTAAAAGAGTTGGGTAATAGCATAACTGCACCCATAAATGAATGTTAAATCATGCGTCAAGGTGTGTTTAATACTTCCGTATCAATCAGCAAATATTATGTAGGTAGTTGTAGTTGGTGATGTGAACTTTATCTCCAACTTATATGACACCAATTGAGGTGCTAGAAAGGAGCCTCCTCAATCGTCGTTCTGTTACAACCCTAATCTTTTAGTAATTACTGCTCATGCAGCTTTGGTATATTTCCAAACAGGCATGCACATGGTAAGGTAAGTTTTGTTTGCAGTCAGCGGCAGCGATCAGCTCTGCTGAACAGTCCTCTCATCGCGGTGGCAAACCGTAGTCTAGGCCCAGTGTTTGTCAAACTCTAATAAAAATCCTCATTATTTTTTTAAAGATTAACATTTTATGATAATAGTAGTAGCAGTATGTTTTAAGTATCCAATTACAGTTGTTAACAACTGAACGTTTTCTCCGGTAACTCCGGTATTTCGCAACTAAAAGTGCATCTCACAAAACGCTGCTCCATTTTAGAGGCATGAGTAAGACACAACGCAACACTTAAAAGTAATTTCAAAGGAGCACTATTATCACAGTGTACTTTCACAGAACTCTAGACTGTTCAGATATACCTACTATAGTAATGGGAAAGTCACAGGCCGTCACAGCATCAGAATCTTACTTATTTATAGGTACTTATATATTTAGTGCAAATAATTCGATATTAACAGACTTAAACATATATACCTATAGGGAGGTAGTACGTTATTAATTTTTTTGAGGTAAAAAGAGGTTCTATAGGTACTAAACTCATACAGTATAATGTTGTATGTAGTACCACCTGTCCGGGTAGGAAGGTAGGTACATACAAAATTATGTTTATTTTTTTCGAACAGGAACAGAAAATAAGAAGTGATGAAGTGTAAGTATTATTCTGTGGTGCATGATGACTAAGATGTCCGTTTGCAGAGCAGGTTACATAACCACAAGCCGCCCGCCACGAAATAACAGTGACCCTGACCGACAAAATTTCTCCCGTGCCAGCCATGTCTCACAAATTACCATACCGAGAACGAAAGCTCTTAAAATAGCCACCGGATGGTTTTGACAAGATGTAAACGTAATCGGTGCTAATTAATCTCAAAACAAGTTTAAACGATTAATCTTTCACGTTTGAGAACTACTTAATTATTGTAATTTTTCTGATAAAAGCTTCGAGAGGGGCCCTTTATCTACCTACAAAACGTATTGTGTTGGCATAACAGGTAAAACTAGATCCGAAGTTCATGAATACTTACGCAGTCTTGTAGCTTCCATCAGTGCCTTGTTCCTTGTCGAACCTGATGATGGGCACGAAGGTGGTGGTCTCGAGCTGAACCTTGGGCCTGAAGTCATCTATCTTCTGCTGCTGCTGCTGCTGCTGTTGCTGCCTGTAGTCGGTCTGCTGCTGCTGCCGGAGGTCCTGCTGCTGCCGGAAGTCCTGGTGCTGTTGCCGGTGGTCCTGCTGGAAGTTGGACAACTCCTGCTGCTGTTGTTGTCTGAAGTCCTGCTGTTGTTGTCTGCGGTTCTCCTGGAAGGCATTGTAGTTTTGTTCCGCAGGCTGCAGGTCCTCGGCCTGCGCCTCAACCTTTGCCTGAACTGCCTGAGCAGCCTTCCTCTGTGGCTGTGCCGCCGCCAACGCCAGCACACCCGATAATACCACCTGAAAAACAACAAATACAAAAGTCAGTTTTTTCGAATGCCATAACGATAGCGCAATACAAGATTAGCTCTTGGGAGTTGCATTGTGAATAATGATGGAATGATGTTGGACAAAAGAGTCTAATCATATTCCCAATGACGCAAGATAAGTCGGGAGGAAACAATGAGTTGATCCGCCGCGCTTGTGAAACCGAAACCTCGGCGGCGAAAGTAGCCCGAACACGTATCTCCGGTATCCACACATTTACATCTTCCATACAACACTATTGTCTTAAATCTGTAAGTCCAGATGCGCCGTTGAAGCATCTCTACACATTACATAATGTTGTCAATTGATACCTCTCGCCAGTTTTACGAGTTTACAGCGAAACAAAAACCGTATGCAGAATGAGCTGTTGCGCCAGATATTGTTCGATAGCTTTCGTGGTTATTGCAAATTTATGTAGTGACATCCCTGACCCAAATGATATTGATTCATGCATACGCAAATTAAATGAGCTAATTTTGGTCAGAGACGTATTTGATCACGCTTTCGTGAGCGTTTCAGTTGATTGCAGACGTCTAAAAAATAGTAACTATTACGAATGATACGAAGGTAATTTTATGTTTAATTCAATAAAGATCATTTCTTTTTATGGATGTGCAATTGTGTAATGGCTATAACAGTGTTATTAAACATTTGCTTGCTCCATCGGCTATTCAGTTGTGCGTAATATGATCGATTTGTATAGAATGGACGGAATTACGTTGACGTCTTAGATAACAGGAACTATTTTTAAACGAACTGCACCCTTTCTAGATTAATTCATGTAATGAATAACTATATTTAGCTACACTTAGGCCCTGTTTCACAATGTCTGGTGGCTGTCACTCTCTGTTATTATTTTTTGACAGTGACAGCATATTAGAATTAAATTAAATCCCACAAGTAGCCACTAACCATACATTGTGAAACAAGCCCTTAGTAATTAAACCTTTTAGAGACACTAATAATAAAAATAGTTTACACAAGCCGAGACTCGAATTACTCGCAAACCTACGGTAATTACCGGCTAAACTGTTTGAGCTTTAGGAATGGTTCGTGCTACCGGCATCTTAAGTACGGTAATCTTATTTTATTTTTATTTAATTCCTACATTCTAACCGTAACAGAAACATGGTAAAAATTTAGTTTTGGTTTATTTTCATACATAACAAAAGTATATGAATACATTTCCTCTGTAGGTTATGTAGCCTACATACACGTTGTAGCTAGCCTCTAGGGCTGAGTAGCCTATGCGTGACCCAGTAAGGTGTATTACTTAACATCACTTGTACTAATGAGACGATTGTATAACGAATACATTGAACTCTTATTCTGTAGGTGAGCTTGATGTAATTTCTTGTTTATTTTTCGTACTAACAAATATTGCGCGTCGTGAACTCGTATTGAAAAGTAAAGTTCAGAGGCAGGTCATTTTGGTGATCTGATTCTTTTTTGCCAAAGCTTAAGTCGTTGTTTTAGTTTTTTTTTTGTAATTATACATTATACACCTAATAATAGGGTTTTTTACACTTACTGCAATTATAAGGTTCCGTGCAGAATTTTCATTTTATACTAGCTAGGACTTCTGGGATTCTTATATAATTTTTCCTAATCGACCAGCATGTTATAAATAAACATCCGTTTTAAGTTATTCATTTTAGAAAAATTTGAATGACGATCAATAGACCAATACGCATAACAAGTTCACCAATCCATCCTTCTGATTTAACCTCATTTCGAATCGTAACTTCACGCATGTACGCCAAAGAGCGGGTGTTTAATAAGCATAAAGTAAAGGTGGGTAGGAATATGTCAAAGTTGAACGCATACGCCCACTGACCTATTTGGGAGTTGCATCAGAGAGCCGATCCTTACACGCCGGCAACCACTATGAAATCCGGCGCAGATGATACCTATCTCATTTGTAATTCAACGCAAATAAAACCAAATAGAGCTACACCTATAAATATTACGATTGAATTAAACTTTTCCACAACTTGTGCCCTTGAATATTTCTATTAGCATTTTCTTTAAAATACGTCCATCACAGAATTTGGTTTATGAATAATAATATGCAAGTTATTGAATCTTTTAAGTCCTTGCATACATGGATGAATGTCCCTTGGTTTTAAAATCTATAAAAGTTTGGAAAGCTCTTAAAATTAAAATTCAAATACTTACAAAGTAAGTACTTAACAACCCCTTTTATAATTTTCACAAAACCTTTCTCCAAAGTTCCTATAAATTTCGCATACAGGAAGTGGTCCCAATTCCAGGCGAACTTAAAAATCAAAAGAAGCTCGTAAATTTTCGGAACTTACCAGAAGCTTCATGTTGTGTATGTGTGAAGTGGCACTATGGAAGGGTCTCGAAACTGTGTCAGCATTATAGTGAGGCGGTTGCTTTTATACCGCACCCCTGCCAGGCGCTCTTTCGCCGCCGGCTCTGGTAGAGAGGGCACAGTCGCAATTTACTATCACTATTTTACTATTTTTAAAACTAGAGATCACCGATATTTTATTGTGCGTATTTAGGGTGAACTCATATCTATAAACACAATAATAATAAAAATGACGAATTGAGTTGGCAAAGCTTTTATTCTGTGCATTTAGGCACTATTTATTAGCTACTCTAGCTTTTTCGCGCGAGCATCGCACATTTCATATCGCTTTTCTAGGGTTTACGGCGGGGATTCCGGTATAGTAAGAGAGCAATTGAGGAAAATAAAGCTTGTAGGTATAAAAAATAGGTGCAGTAGATTTTGTATTTATTCGTTATTAAATCTTTATAATATTACCTATAGTGTAAAATATGATAGAGTTATTGAAAATTGCAGTAAAAATTTAACTATGTAACGATAAATTCTCTTCGTCATACAAAACAAATTTCACATATTTCAGCGGCCTTATTACTAAAAATAATCTCTCTTTCAGACAACATACAAATTAATTACTTATTAATAATACAATATAAATAAATCATTATTTACTGGTTTATTCTACTCAGGATAAGTTAAATTTATTTTTGAAGGATGGTAGAGAGGGTGCAAATGTCATATCCTTGGGCAGAAAGTTCGTATGTAATAAGGCAGTTAGGAACTCAGACTATTTTGCTTTTAGATTTAGATTTTTATTGACATCGAAAACTGTTTATACATGTACAAAGACTGTACCTCCTCTACACGGTCACTACTCTTCGCTATCTGACTTTCATTCTAGTAGATGAATCCTAGTATCAAATCCGATTCAGATCCCATTGTCAATATCAGATACACAGCATTTATGGGTACCGAAGAACCGAATCTCTACTAACGATATCGATTACGTCACGTAAGATCCATATTTTTCCATTGTGTGTGTATGTGTATGTATGACAAATTTTACGTAACTTTGCAGTCAATTACCTCTAGCAGTTTTTGTACGTGTCAAAACTTTTTTATTTATTTAAGTGCAATGCCAAATAATAATCAAACTTTTGTTTTTGTATTTGAATGGATGAAACATAAATAATATTTAGATCTTAAATCATCAGATAAAGATAGTATAACGAAAGTAAAACAGCTGATAATTTTAAGCGATTGAACTGATTCTATGACTCATGAGTCTAATGGATGCGTTACAATATATTGCTTGCTGATACACTTTGTTTACACGGGAGCTAGGCTAGCTGACCTGCGGCTGCGAACAAGAATCTGAAACAAATATTCAACTCTAGAGATCCACGTAAAATAATGTTACCCCCTACAAGAAAATAATAAAATAGCTATATTATCAGATTTAGTGCCAATTTCTCCATAGTCGGTTATCTAACCGACAGGGATTGATTTATTAATTATACGTCATCTCCATATAAAATTCATGACAGATGTGTCAAAAGTCAAGCACTACTCCCTGGTTATGCTCTATCCGACTATCGATAAATATCCGGCACTTAGGGAGATTGTCTTGATTTTTGACAAGCTTCTCCAACAGCTTAGTTTTGATTTCTGCTATACATTTTTCTGCTATACCTCTATGTAGATAAAAAAGAGTCACACTTTCTTTAACTCTAACTATGTATTATGTCCGTAAACACCGTTACTTAACGTTTAACACACCCAGACTTTATAAGTACGAGTAATCCTACTAACAGCTAAATTGTTGTAAGTATATTTTCTCCGGGGTTTTTGCTACACATGCATACATTGTCGATCGATTATATGTCCGATTACATGTTGTTATCAATTTTCATATCGGATTGTGCAATTTATATGAGGGTGGAACTCACTTCTTATAAACATTGCGTTCCGCGAAGATGTTTCCATACTTTCTTTGTGTATTCTGACTCGCTCTAACTCTAGAGTAGTGACAGTAGCTCTATGCTGTTCATTAAAGAGTTCTGGTGCAACAGAAGCGTGATCGCGACACGCAAGGACTCGCGGCTCAGTGGGCAGGCAAAAAGAACCACTCCCATCGTTTGAGTGATTGATTGGTCGTACAAAATTACCGGTTTCCATGGCGGAGGAAAAATTGAGCAATATGTTAAGATTATTGAAAATTAAATCGAGTAAGTAGGTAAGCGACATCATGCGAGCCGAATATTTATCACATTTAATTGATATCTCCAGCTGAGTTTTTCACCATCTCCTCGGTAAGGCACTGGTTTTAATCCTGATATGGGATATAACAATGTGTTCTTTTGAATTCAAGCACAATGGTGTGATACACGTTTTTACGTGGAAAGAAAACGAAATCCTTGTTAACTTTTTCTCAGGTTTGTAAAATACTAAAAAAAAGGTTCTTGAATTTCAATATATAAAGTAAGACACATACTTACTACTTATGGTAGCTATTCTGAATGCACCAATTTCAAAAGCATAGCACAGGCGCGAGATTCTTTGGAAATTCTACTTTATCTTATTTTCATATTCGTTTTTTTGTTATTATATTGTTGTTGACGACGAATGCTGAAAACAATACGCAACGCGGTAAACAATGCCAAAAACGGCCATGTTTATGCTGCGCTAAACAGATAGAGCTTGCGTGACCAATTCCGCCTGGGTCTTATTTTTTGTGAAAATTTGATTGTTTTATTTACCTTTTTTCTGTTTAAAATCATGATGATTACGTTTATTTTGTTCATGTACATAAGTTATTAACTAGTTTTAAGTTCAATAAAGAGATATTGATGATTGTGCAATGTTAGAAATTACTTAGTAAAATGTAAGGAAAATTGTTATAACTTTTTAGTTTATGTACCTAGAGTAGGTGTGTTTTATTTCCCTGCTAGATTATTCAGTAATTAAGTTGATTAAAACGTTAAAATGTACATAGATTAAGTCTTTATAATAAATAAATGCGTTTGAAACAGTAAAGGGAAGCAAAAGAGGGCAATAAAAAATGATTAAAAAACAAGGTTCGTCTGTGCGGCATAGCTTCGAGGTAGCTAAGCAACCATTTCGCTAGGTAGAAATCGTACTACGCCAGCCGAACAGAGGAACAATAAGAAGACTAGAAGAAGCCTGAAAACACTTCTGCCTCCCTTTCTGCTCACTTTTCAAGAAAGAAACTGGAGTTTTACTTCTGCCCCGGTCACCTACCTAAGCCTAGGTATTCAACAACCTTAAGAAGCAAGTTCAAGTGGATTACGGCCATCGGTTAACTTCGTTTTGCAACTGTAAGCAATCCGCTACAGTTCATGGTCCTTCGAGCCGGATTGTTCCTCTGTTCGGCTGGCGTAGTACGATTTCTACCTAGCGAAATGGTTGCTTAGCTACCTCGAAGCTATGCCGCACAGACGAACCTTGTTTTTTAATCATTTTTTATTGCCCTCTTTTGCTTCCCTTTACTGTTTCAAACGCATTTATTTATTATAAAGACTTAATCTATGTACATTTTAACGTTTTAATCAACTTAATTACTGAATAATCTAGCAGGGAAATAAAACACACCTACTCTAGGTACATAAACTAAAAAGTTATAACAATTTTCCTTACATTTTACTAAGTAATTTCTAACATTGCACAATCATCAATATCTCTTTATTGAACTTAAAACTAGTTAATAACTTATGTACATGAACAAAATAAACGTAATCATCATGATTTTAAACAGAAAAAAGGTAAATAAAACAATCAAATTTTCACAAAAAATAAGACCCAGGCGGAATTGGTCACGCAAGCGCTATCTGTTTAGCGCAGCATAAACATGGCCGTTTTTGGCATTGTTTACCGCGTTGCGTATTGTTTTCAGCATTCGTCGTCAACAGTCTCCCCCTCGTTACGTAGTAACCGGTTCCAGGTTCTGGCGGCAGGATGCTGAAGTCATATCGGGTGGTGCTGTAGTCGTCAGGATGATCAGCCTCGTTGCAGGTCTTCGCAGGATGCCGTGCTTGGTTCTCACGTCGACGATTCTTACTGTGCCGTCTGGTCCAGGGTGTGTCGCGACGATCTCGCCTCTAGGCCACGTACCACGTGGTAGTGAAGAGTCCACGATTAGTACGATGTCACCGACCTTTGGGTTAGTGTAAGGTCGGCCTGGGTGGCGGCGTGGCAGCAGTGTAGGTAGGTACTCCTTCGTCCATCGTGCCCAGAAGTGATCCGCTAGGAGTTGGCAGGTCTTCCACGTCGCAGTACCAACAAGAGAACTATTGTGAAATGTTCCCAGTGTCGGCAGACCACATGATTTTCCAATCAGAAAGTGGTTAGGTGTTAGTGCTTCCTCTGCGTCTGGGTCTAGACTTATTTCAGTGAGTGGCCTTGAGTTTACCACATGTTCGACTTCCAGGAGTAGTGTGTGAAGCACCTCTTCTTTGGGCGAACTTTCATTCAGAGTTGCTGCTAGTGCTGTCTTCACGGAGCGTACGAGGCGTTCCCAGGCTCCGCCCATGTGTGGGGCCCCGGGAGGGATGAATTTCCACGTGATTCCGTAGTTTTCAGTTTCTCGTACTAAGTCTGTTTGTGATAGACTTTTCAGCTGTTCTTGAAGTTCTTTGTTCGCGCCCACAAAGTTAGTTCCGTTGTCGCTGTATATTGTTGCAGGGGTTGATCTGCGGGCAGCCATTCGCCTCAGCGCCAGTATCATAGAGTCGGTTGAGAGTGAGTTGGCCAACTCTAGATGGATTGCGCGCGTAGTCAGGCATGTGAATAATGCACCCCAGCGTTTTTCATGACGTCTTCCAACTGTCACAGTCATTGGGCCAAAGTAGTCCACGGCGGTACATGTGAAGGGCCGTTGATACCTATTTAGTCTTTCTTTAGGTAGGTCGCCCAGGGGAGCACTCTGTGGTTTCTGTCGGCGTATTTTGCACGTTAGGCATTCTCTTGTTATCTTCTTCACGGAGTTACGTAATTTCGTCACGTAGTATCGTTGTCTTATCTCATTCATGACTGTTTGATGGTTGCCATGGTGAAGTTGTCGGTGTTTCTCCTCGATGAGTAGGAGCGTGACGTAGTGACTTCCATCGAGCACGGCGGGGTTCTTGTAGTCGTGAGGTAGGTATGGAGCGGCGCCGACTCTCGTTGATAGGTATATTATGTCGTCTTCAGTTTTCAGCGTGAGCGTCAGGTTTTTCAGTTTTGAGCTTTTAGGTATTTTGGTGTTATTTTTCAGGTGATGTTTTTCGCTCTTGAAGCAGTCGTCTTGTATCTTGCGGATTAGGTATTTTTCAGCTTTGTTTAGGTATTCTTGCGTAAGTATCACGTAATTTATTGTGCTTCGTTGTTGAGTAGGAACAATTTTGCGCGGGATGGCTTTGGCAGTCTTCTTGATACGCCAAGTGGTATCTTGTGTAATTTTCTTAGTTACTTGAATTTGATTTTTTCTTGATTTAATTAGTTTCTTGAATATGTCGACGGCTTGAAACACGCGGGCGGTCGCTCGTAGCAGTCGCGTGAATTTTGAAAACTTTTCAGGTTTGATGAGCTGTTCTTCAGTGTTGATGACGTGCAGGGCGCAGTTTGGTTTTTCTTCACCTGTAGTAGGTATGTTGGGAGAGCTCTTGTCTTCTGGCCATTCTGATTCGTCACAGTAGAGGAACGATGGGCCTGTGAACCATCTGTGTTGTATGTCGAAGTGAGAGGGCGCGTTTCGTGTAGCGTCGTCTGCGACATTCTGAGCAGTAGGTATCCATCTCCACTGAGTCGGCTTCGTGTGATCTTCAATTTCGGCTAGTCGGTGTGCGACGAAGGGCTTGAATGTTCTCGGGTCCGACTTTATCCATGCGAGGACAGTTCTCGAGTCGGTCCAGTAGGTAGACTTGTTTATTGTTAAGTCCGTTTCCTTTGTTACTGTGGCGGCTAGGCGGCAGCCCAGTAGTGCGGCTTGCAGTTCTAAGCGTGGGATAGACACGGGCTTGAGTGGTGCCACCCGTGACTTTCCTGACAACAGCTTTACTTCGACGTGGCCATCGGGGTGTATTGCTCGCCAGTATATTGCTGTTGCATATGCCTTTTCACTCGCGTCGCAGAATACGTGAATTTCGCCTTCAGTTAGCTTGGTTGTAGTGCATCTAGGTATATTCAGGTCTTGTAGCTTTTTCAGGTCTTGCAGCCATGTTTTCCATTTTCTTTCTTCGTTTTCTTTCAGGGGATCCGATGCCCGTGCGGCATACATCTTGTAGCATAGCTCTTCCTTGTACAGTTATCGGCGAGGCCAGCCCGAGCGGGTCGAACACGGACATTACTGCGCTTGTTGCCTCGCGTTTCGTTGGCGGTCTCGTGCCCTCTATGGCGTCAGACGGTGTGTTTCGCAGGTTCAGCGTGAAGTTGAGTTGATCTGAAGACACGTTCCATCGGAGTCCCAGTGTTTTCTCGACTTGTTCGCTATCTTTTCCCAGGTCGATAAAACCGTTGTTTCGCACGTCTTCGGGGAACTGTTCTAATATCTGTGGCCTGTTGCTAGCCCATCCTCTGAGTAGAAATCCGCCTTGTTTGTGTATGTAGTCGACTTCTGAGATGACACGTTTCGCGGTTTCTTCAGACTGAAAACTTTGTAGGTAGTCGTCCATGTAGTGGTTGCGTTCTATGGCTTGTACCGCTTCCGGGTATTTTTCTTTGAAGTCGGCTGCGTTGCGATTTTTTGCATATATTGCGGTGCACGGTGACGATGCTGCGCCGAATATGAGTGATTTCATTCGATATTCTTTCGGCTTCTCGCTGTCCTTTTCTCTCCACAGGAATCTGAGACTATCTCTGTCTTGCTCGCACACTTGAATGCGGAGGAACATTTCCTTGATGTCACTCACGACTGCTATCGGTCCCTCTCTGAATCGCAGTAGTACTCCGAATAATGATTGCAGTAGGTCGGGTCCAGTCAGTAGCGCGTCATTTAGACATTTTCCGCTACTTCTTGCGGCTGCGTCGAACACCAGGCGAACCTTCCCTTTCTGTGGATGCACGACGGCGAAATGAGGTAAGTACCAGGTTCTCGGTGATGTAGACGGTCCAGGTACTGGTTCAGCGTAGTCACTGTCGAGTAAGTTTCTTATTTGCTTCTCATACTCGCATTTCAGCTTTTCATCTTTCTTCAGTCGTTTTTCTATACCGATTAGTCGCTTCATTGCATTTTCGCGGTTGTTTGGCATAGTTTCATTCGGAGTTCTCCATAATAGACCTGCTTCGAGTCGGCCTTCGGGTAGTCGTCGGCATGTTGCTTCCAGTATCTCGTTGGCTTTCTTCTCGGGGTCATTTGAAGGCGTTTTGGGAGTTACGCCTAGAGACTCGATGCTGAAGTGATGTTTGATTAGCTCGTCCATCTTGTCTTCGCGAGTTGTTCGTATGTGGTTCACGGCTATCACTGGTCTTGTGCTGAATGTTGCACAACCATGTAATGTCCAGCCTAGTCTTGTGAGTGAGGCTACAGGTTTGTTTCGGTCTCCGGATTTCACGTCTTGTGATATGATTAGATGCCAGTTGTCTTGTCCAATCACTATTCTCGGCCGCACGTTGTCGTAGGTAATCACGTCGGCGATGTCGGACAGGTGCGGACAGTCTTCTATTAGTGTGTGTGGCACCATTTGTGACGAAATGCTCAGCTTCGAAATCGTGTAGGCATTCATTTTTTCAATGTTTCGTGCGTATCTTCCTTGAATCTTCAGTTTCAGTCGCCTTGAGTCGGGCTCGTTCATTCGATGTCCGCCGATGCCTTCTATGCATAGACCTTCCTTTGGACCGGTGGCTCCGATGCAGTCGGCCACTTCTTCCTCTATGAGTGTGATGGTGGCTCCTTCATCCAGCAGGGCGTAGACTTCAGTAGTATTCTTCGGGCCGTATAACTTCAGCGGCACTATCTTCAGGTATCCTTTCATGGTGCACAGGGTGTTCACTGAGTGCGTCTGCTTGTCTTTAGCTTGCTGTGGTGTATTCGTGGGTTGTGTGTCTTTAGGCTCGGTCGACTCCTTCTCGCCTTCCTTGTCTCGGTGGAGAAGCCTGTGATGTGATCCTCTGCACCCGTTTTTTCCACATGGTTTCGCGCGGCAGTTGAAACCCCGGTGTGTGGAGCTCAGGCATCGAAAACACACGTATGCCTTCTCGGCAACCTCCCATTTTTCTTCCAGTGGTAGCTTCATAAATTTCTTGCATGATTTCAGAGCGTGTTTGTCACTGCAGACTGGGCACTCTTGATTGTCCTTCCGAGAGGTCAACATAACTTGGTGGTATTCTTCATCGTCGTCGATGATCGACTCGTTCTCGGACTCGGCACTGCTGTCGCTTATTTCTTCTTCATAGTTGTCCGCTCTTGTCATGTGCACTTTGTTCTTCATGCGGTTGCGCAGTGGTTCTCTCTCCTTCTTGATGTATGGTCGGCTCTCGAACTCGCAGGCTTCGAATTGATCGGCGGTCCGGTTCAGGAAAGACGTGAGCGCGAGTAATACTGGCCATTCTCGTGCTTCTTCTGCGGCTTTATATTCAAACCACTTGAATCTGATCATGATGCTCATCTTCGATAATATCTTCTCATATATGTCTTCAGAGTGTAGCATGTGTGTGCGCTTCGTAAGTTGAATGGTGTTCACCACGTTGGCTACGACCCCGGCGAAGTGAGCGAGGTTGCGAGCGTCGTCAGACAGCGGCTTCATTTTCTCGATGATTTCTAGTTCGCTTCTTATCAGTCTTAGTGGTTGACCGAATCTTCGTTGTAATGTGTCGATGATAAGCTTCGGATTTGTATCGTTGAATAACATCGAACGTACTGCTTCTTTAGCTTTTCCTTGTATGGCTTTTCTGAGCCTCGCGATGTTCTCGATCTCGCTGAAGTACATCTCTGTATCTCTGTATGTCGCTCTGAATGCGATCCAGTCGCTCGGCTCCCCGGTGAATGTATGCAGCTCACTCATGTACCGGGGTGCGATCGGCGGCGGCTGATGATGATGAACTTGTCCATCATATGGGGTGGCGCGTGTGTGTGGCGCCGTAGGTTTGCCGTTGTAGAGACGTGGCGGTTCTGACATGTGGGGTGCCTGTTCACAGTATCTTCCGTACTCCAGTCGCTCCCCCTCGTGTCGTCTTGCCGATGTGTGAGCTTCCACGTGTGATGTTGGAAGTGAAGTGAAGCGCTTCGCTGTTGATTCCTCGACCCATTTGTCAATATGGCTCGATCGTCCGGCCTGGCCATGAGGCTCGTCGTTGTCCTCCTCCAGGTCGCTCAGATCTGTCTCGGATTCCAGGTGAATCAGCTCCAGCCTCATCTTGGCTAGCTCCTGTTCAGCTTGCGCCTTCTTCGCTTCTTGTCGCTTGATCTCGATCATCTGTTCGATTTCCTTCCTTCTTCTTATTGTCTTCGATGTCGAGGCGTGCGACGTTGGCCTCCTTCGAGGTACCACAGTGTGCTCTGACCCGGCCCTCTTCTCGTGATGGGTCGGTGCAGTCATCTCTCTCTCCATTGGCTTGTTGCTGGTACTTTGCTTGCTGGCCGGCTCGTCGAGTTTGGCAGTCGACTTGGCTGAGTTTCTTGACGTTCTTGAGGTTCCCGTTGCCCCGGACGTGCCCGTGGTACCGGACGTGCCCGTGGTGCCGGACGTGCCCGTGGTGCCGGACGTGCCCGTGGTGCCGGACGTGCCCGTGGTGCCGGACGTGCCCGTGGTGCCGGACGTGCCCGTGGTGCCGGTGGCCTCCGTGGATCTGGTGGCGTCGGTTGTTGCTGTCGATGCTGACTCTGCCGGCGAGTTGTTCGTTGTGCCTGCTCTCTCGCGAGTTTCGACGGCTCTCCCTTCAGCGGTGGGGGTCGTGTTCCGACTGGTCTTCGCTCGTGTGTTCATCATGTCGCCGTTATGCTTGATGTGGGCTCCACTTGATGTCCCTCGGCGATCTTCTCACGTACAAGGCGAAGGCAGTCTACTTGGATCGACCGCACCGCTTCAAAAGCGTTAATTGCAAATACGCAACGTCAAGGTGTTACGTAATGCAACCGCGCTGAGCGCGTAGTTTCTCGAACACTCCGCCTCTTCTGTGGGACGCTTAGCAATATACGAGCCGATAGAGTGGCAACGTAATCGCATCAGCGTAGGCTTCGAATCGTCCTCTTCACAGCGTATTACTCCCAGTAATCGCTTATAGGCTTGATTCTCCTCCTCTTCAGCTGCTGGTCTCCTCCTCTTCGATGAAGCTTCTTGGTTGCAGAATCCGGCACTCGAAGGACCATGAACTGTAGCGGATTGCTTACAATTGCAAAACGAAGTTAACCGATGGCCGTAATCCACTTGAACTTGCTTCTTAAGGTTGTTGAATACCTAGGCTTAGGTAGGTGACCGGGGCAGAAGTAAAACTCCAGTTTCTTTCTTGAAAAGTGAGCAGAAAGGGAGGCAGAAGTGTTTTCAGGCTTCTTCTAGTCTTCTTATTGTTCCTCTGTTCGGCTGGCGTAGTACGATTTCTACCTAGCGAAATGGTTGCTTAGCTACCTCGAAGCTATGCCGCACAGACGAACCTTGTTTTTTAATCATTTTTTATTGCCCTCTTCTGCCTCCCTTTCTGCTCACTTTTCAAGAAAGAAACTGGAGTTTTACTTCTGCCCCGGTCACCTACCTAAGCCTAGGTATTCAACAACCTTAAGAAGCAAGTTCAAGTGGATTACGGCCATCGGTTAACTTCGTTTTGCAACTGTAAGCAATCCGCTACAATTGTACTTATTGAAACATGTTAACTATCAACTTTTGAAGCAAATCTCTCCGGCTCAAGCATATCGTAAAACGTAGTCACCTATTACGAGATTGTATAGTAATACTGTGCATTAGACGCGGTCAAACGTCTATGGAGGTCACTGACACCGAATCAGCTGATTGCAAACGCCAACTAGATGGTTCGGTTAAAGTAAAGTGAGAACTTAAATAATAATTATGCTCTCAATTTTGGAGAAAATACTTTTTTGAATATTTTTTTGTTTCCATTATTTATATATTTGACATTATGTAAAAATATCCTTATACCAGTAATTAAATCTGATTTTGGTCTGACATATAATAGAAACTACTTTATTAGCAATCGCCACTTAACGCTTCAGTTTTCAAAAAGAGGACATTGAAGCCTATAGCTTTTAGTTTTAATTGTTTTTTTATTGCCGACACATTCGTAGGTATCTATGCAAATAGTTACCGATATTAAAAACTTTCGTTAATTTTGAATACTTACTGACATTTTGATATTGAGAGATAAAGGTGTGCGTTTATCGAGAAAACGTTGAACTTTTAATAATTAATATGACTATTATAATAAAATTGATTGTCATAACTCATATGACACTTTTTATTGCATAAAAGGTATTGTAATAAAATTTATATTTTACATAACTCATACATAGATTTAACCGATTGTTTCCATTCAAGTTTTCATTTTATGGTAATATTGATGAAAAACAAACCTTTTTTAGTATAAAATGGATCCGTTTAAAAAAAAGACACATTGGAGTGATCGTGAGTGATAGTTGCACAATGCGGAGTGAGTGGGGTGCGCGGGCGCAGCGCGCAGCGCTAGCGACATTCCGAGTAGGAGACGCTCTGACTGATCTTGACATTTGTAACGAACCAATCATTTTATTTGCCTTCAATTTTACGAAGCACGCAACATGCTTGCTAACAAGCTATTGGAATTTGGTTAGAGCATGTCAATAACGTTAAAAACACCCGCGAGTTTGACAACGATGCCCCAACTCATTGCAACTGCATAGCTAATTCAGTGCTTAATTTGTTTTTCTTGTATGCTTTGGTTTAACTATTCAAATTGGTTCTGAGATCACAATGCCATCTTGAATTGCGTTTTCGTTGTTTTTCAAGAGCAAATCTCGAGCAAACGAGCAGTTTAAAAAATTTGCTTACAGACTAATATGTTTGCTGTGCGTACGAAAAAAAACACGAAACGTTTTTTTTGTGTTTTATTTATAAATAGACTTATAAAATATGGATATCACATGGCAAATAGTTTTTTTTATTTAATTAAAGCGTTTATTATTGTTTGATGCATTACCACAACCTCCTTAGTCAACTTTACAATAAAAGTCGTTTTAAGCTGTCGTAGTAGACGTTACTTCAGCTTCGGTTGTAGATGCAGCTGGCGCGGAAGTAGTAGACGAACTTTCCTCAGCTGAGCTGGAAGAAGAAGACTCAGTGGAAACAGCTGCCGTTGTTGGTTCATCAGCTTTAGTCGCTGCAGTGGTCGAAGACTCTGCACTCGCGGCCTCTGTAGTGGACACTTCAGCAGTTCCAGTTGGCGCTACAGCGCTTGAGGCTGGCTTAGATGCTTCCTTTGTCGGCTTTGGTGCAGCCTTGGTGATGGCCACTGGGGCTGACGGGGCGCTGGCACTGTCGGAGGCCTTCAGAGCGCGTCCAGACTTGTCCTTAGTTCCGAATGAGAAGCTGAGCGGAGACGGCGGGGTCGGAATGTGGGAGCCAACGGGTTGGAAGCCGTTTTCGTCGGCAATGTAACTGAAATTTGTTGAGAAAATATTTATATAATTAGGTACTACATGTTTTCATCACTAATGATTAATATGCTGGTATGGTTTCCTGTTAAATGATTTTCCTGTTGACCTACTGTTTATTTATTTTGATTCGGTCATGTGAATTATGCAGAAAAATCGTGGGTTACTTGACCTTTTTTGTTTATCATATTTTTTCATAATATTGAGCAGAAGCAGAAATGAAATTTACCAGAAACAGATACAAATTATTAAAATGTTTACCTTTCTCTACTAACGTTATTGCAATTTAAACCTCTTAAGTACATATCAATAATTAAGCCCTTACAAACCCTGACCTATAAGAAAGTTACAGACACATAACACAATAGATGATTCATACAACAATATGTAGTGTAGGCTGATAAAATTATTATAGGTAGGTATGTAATTACTATAATAGAGTTCACAAATGGATGGGTACTATGGCAGCATTGACAGCTCTACACGATAGAACATCCACGAAAGGGGCATGTCTGAGTGACGTAACGTTTTTTATACATAAGGGGCTTAGACCTACAGGGGATATGCACAAATATTACATTCAAGAGAGCCAGGTACTCACACCAGAATTACAGAATGGAGGCCCTTTAATAGTCGCCTTTTGGCTTGTTATACCACTCTTGTAACATGCTGCTGATGCATTATAACATTGCAATTTAAGGTTATGTAAATTTTTATGCTCAATGAGGCTCGCTTTAGGCACACTGACTGCCTGACTGGTGACTGACTCTGGGGTAGGTCATCACCACTCTAATATCCTAATTAATTACACCTTCCGAGTATAGCGGCAAGACAGTAACACGAGTGCTAGACCGAAGATACTGTCTCGCCACTGTACTCAGTACAAATCAGGGTATAAGAAGAACAGGGTATACCTCAGGCTGATGAGCGTGCCGTCAGGAGCAGTGTAGGAGTACGACCCGCGCTGCACGTGGATCTCATCACTCGAGCTGTCATTCTCTTCACCGCTGCCGCCGGAGCGCGCCTCCACTTTTGGCAGCACTTTGTTGTAGGACTCCTCCTCCCATTTGATACCGTTGCCAGTCTCGTAGCTGGAAGTAAAGAGGATGTTATGCCCTACAATATACACTCAAAAGAGACGAGTCACAATTTGTAATAGTAACTTCACTGAATCAAAAACTAAAAACATATATTTTAAGGCATATTATAGCTAAGTCAAGTCATATTTTGTCTACATAATACTGCTTCCGTATAAAACTCCGTACAATCAACGAAGTTATTTCCAATGACAATTACAACTCACCTAAACTTGAAAGTTCCGTTTGCCTCAACTTCCTCGGACTGAGAAAGAATTGGTATCACAGTTGTGTGATCTTTCTCCAGCGGAACCACCCCAGTAGGAGACGGCGGGGGAGCCCCCGACACACTGGCCAATAAGAAAACAAAACCCGCTACTTGATGAAACATTTTGTTCAATTGTTTCTTTGACTGTCACCCAAAAAGTTGACGGTTGAATGATGAACCAGGAGAGCCGGGCTGTTTTATGTAAGACTCGCATATTGACAGTACCCTCCCCCCGCGCCCTTCCGGTCTTAGTTGTCGCTAAATACTTCAACCTTAGCACTTGACTGGTCGCTGGCTTGCACAAGCGAGGTGTCAACAAAACGTCATTAACGCGACGTGACGAATCACTGCTCCCGCTCGGGATGACAAGGTTGCCCGAGAGTTCCGCCAAAATTTGGCATAACTGCCTCTACCTATGGATATGGCTCATAAATAGGTAGGTACTTACTATCCAAAAGTAACAATAAAGCTACATTGAAAGTAACATTCAGTTATAATTGTTGACCGTTTACTACTAGTAATAGACAATACAATAATGACTCACTCTCTATCTGACGATGGTCATACCTGTAGATATCTGTAGAAGGTCGCTTCTAGAATAATGCATAGGAAATGAAAGAGGAAATTTCAGCACAGTGAATCGAACCCGGTACCTTTGGCTGTGGCCACAACTGTTATTATTTATTATTATTATTTAATACTTTATTGCACAAATATAACATAAGTGTACAAAAGGAGGACTTAATGTTTGTCAGCGCTAAATTTTACTGTCGTTTCATATATTTTAGTCATAAAATGAAAAAGAATGTCTAGATAAAGGTTATTGTGGAATAGAAATCATTTGTTTTCAAATTAAATTGAAATAAATAATAATATGTTTTTCTTAACCACTATTCAATACTTCACTTATTTATGCTCATTTCCTATACTTATATTCGCAGGCTATATACGAAGTAAGATAGTTATAAAGTGCTTCTTAAGAAATTAATGACTTGTTGTCAAACAAGTAAATTTTATTATGAATATAAAATAGACGAAGTCCGCATCATTTCATTAGCTCGCATCATCGTGAAGAACGTTGATGGTGTGTTGTGTAATTTGATTATTTTTAATATGTTTTTAGTTAAAGTATTTATACCCGCTTTATTTTTATTACTAGCGATACCTAAATATTGTAAATCTCAAGATGTAGAGCCAACAAGATACAGTTTTAACCATCCTCCTTTAGACGAAGATACAGAATACGTCCGAAGCGTTAATGGTGATAGTATTCAAGATGAAACTGAGAAACAACTTGAGATAAAACAAAGTGAATCATCATCACAATATGTGCCAATTGTCAAGCTGACCACAGGAAGTGATGTCGAGGAGGTAAGCAAAATTCAAACTTTAGCTGGAAAACCTAAAAAATACAGAAAAATTGTGCGCAACAAGAAACTTGTAAGGAGCAATTTACAAATACCAGTGGCTGTTATCTACGATAATCCTGATGATATACCAAGCACCATAGGTAATATTCCACCTCAATCTAAGGGTGCCATTCTAAAAAACGAACTGGAAGTGGAAATTGCACCTACGACTACTCCTAGTTTTTCAGAAACCACAACTGAGGGTAATTTAAAAGATAATGAAGCAACAAAGTCAGAGCCAGAGCTAACGCTGTCTACTGAGGCTACACCAAAACCCAAAAGAGTCAAGGTTCAAAGACGGCGTAAAGTAGTTAAGAAGCCAATTGCTGCAGAACAAGATTTAGTTACAGTCACTGAAAGAACATCAAATGACAATAGAAGGCGCAGACCAATAAACAAAGAAACAAATGAAAGTGAAAGGATTGTTCAGAGAAATCCAGTTCGATCTGAAAATGTCAGAAGTTTAAAAGAGCAAACTACAACTCCTAGGATTCAGTCTAGCGCCAGGTCTACTGTTAGACGAGTAACTACAGCTGCACCGCAAGTAACTGAAAGTGAAAGAAATGTTCAGAAGAATCAATTTACCTCTAGATCTGGAAATGTCAGAACTTTGCAGGAACAAACTACAGCTACACCTTCTATCATCCAGTCTAGCACCAGACCTACTTCCAGACAAACCATTACAGCTGTTCCTCCCACTAGTCAATCTACAAGTACAATTAGAAATACTGTCAGACAGTCCACATTGGCTTCTCCTACAACCGTGACAAGCGACGTGAAAAGGAAAACTGAAAATGGTAGAGAAAGATTATTTATCCAATCTAGAATACAAGAAGGTGATCAAAATACTAAGAGGACCAGAAGCAAAGACCCGGTTGTGCCAATTGTCGAATCTAGAAACATTGTGTATTCCCACTCCGGTGACTTTCACTACAGGTACTAATCATCGAAAAGTTCTTGTAATACCTTCTACAATACTCATAGCAATTAAACACTACATTTAAAAGTATTCCAAATTAATATTTGAATCAATATTTCAGCTATCTCTCTGGTGATGGCACAAGGGCGTTTGAAGATTCAGCAAACGAGAAAAACTCCGAGGTAGTTGGCGGATTCTCGTACAAAGTAAGTTACTAAGCCCAGTTTTTCCCTTGACTTGTAATCTGTGCCATGAACATGTTAAGTAGAACTGTTTTCCTCAACAACCTAAGTTCTTGTTCACTTCCGTAACTGATGTTGTAAATGTTGTAATATTGTATTGATAATACATTAATTAATCCTAAACATAATAATAATACTACATAATGTAGGTACTTATATCGACATAAAATAAATAATCATTATAATTTTTCAGGACAAAGACGGTCAAGACATAAGCCTGACGTATGAAGCAGGTGTGGACGGCTACCGGCCGGTCGGTGCCCACTTGCCGACGCCACCGCCCATCCCCCCAGCAATCGCGAGAGCTCTCAAGTATTTGGCCACAAAATCTACCCCAGCTTATGACACGGCAACAGAAAGTTTGTAAAAATACCCTTGATAGTTCAAATCAAATTCAAGGATACTGTCCTTGAATTTGTCCTTTCGCCAGAAAGTCCAGACGTCAACATTTATCATAAATTGTTAAAATATTTATTAAAAAAAAGCTTATGTTCAAACTAGCGAAACTTTTTAATTTATATCTTTGGAAATGTCAAAAAGTCCAGTAAAAAATAGATCCAGCTGACCTAACTTGTTTTATAAACTAGTATCTATAGGTATATAAAATGGAGAGGCCTTTTACTGAGGTTAAAGTGAAGTCACATTCTGATCGAACATTTGAACATTTATGTTAATTAGCTTTATTTATAGTAGCGTATCGTGTAGGCCCATATTTCTCATCATTGCCCTTGGACGCTCACTTTGACAAACTCGTTGTGAGATCTTTAGCTTTTATTAAGACAATAATACGATAAACAACTTGTTTTATTTTAATGACCTAGGATAGACCACCTGCAACAGGATAAAAATGGATAGTATCAGTAGGTATCTATTTAAAAAAAAGGGATTTTTCCACCAATCACGCTTTTAGTCGTACTCGTATGAATAAAAACAAATTCACGTGCAATGCATCTTTGGCGCACTGGTTTGCTTTATTACAATAAATAATAAATAATGTACAAACATTTTCTTCGTCTTCATCGTCACTATCACAGTTCATTCATTTTTATTTGATTTTCTCGTTGCGTATTTTGTACAAAAGTTTATTTGACACCGTGTAAACAGCATGATATGGAGTGAGGCTAGGTAGGGGTGCTGTTTACTGGACGATGTTGTGTTACTTCGGGCAGGTCCTGGGTAGCGGCAGTCAGTCTGGTGGTGGGTCGTGTGTCGTGAGTATTCTAGTTCCTGGGCGGAGGGAGCGTCGCTAGGTAGTCCAAAGCCTTCTGTATTGCGGGCGGGATCGGGGGAGGGGTCGGTAGATGCGCTCCCTGGAATTACAAAATGTTACAAAATGATTTAAAGGACATAATGTTATTGTTTTTATAGCAAGGTGCTACATATTACATCTACCATACCAATATGTTGAATGTTGTAGGATTGTGCTAATTAATATGATCTTGTTTATAAAAAATACTTAATTAAGTTTACAAGAAGACTTAAATAAAACTTGAATATTTATGTACCTAATATTTAGCACATACAAAAGGTGTAAGTTTATGTTAAGTATAAAAATCGAGGCATACCATGTCCCGTTCCTATATATCCGACATTTCATGTTAAGAAATAATATGTATCAAAAATTTAATCAGTTAAATCGTCATGTAAACTTAATTACATGTTGGAAACAAGATGATATTAGCACAATCCTACAACATTCAACCTATTGGTATGCAAGGTCAGGCACTGCGCATATCAATGGAGCTTCAAACGGATACGTTTAAGTTAAACTCATCTTCAGAAAGAATAGTGTCGTCTTTGTACAGTGGCGAACATTTTAGATGACCTAGACATATTGTTTTAAGGAGGACATTGGCCTACTTTTAAATGTATGACGTCTTATTTGGCTAGCAGCAGTTACGTTAGGTCTTGAAATAAGTACCTGAAAAACCTAGGTTTTATTTTATTGACTATTTAAATATTGGCAAAACTGACTAATTGGATGAGCCATGCGTATAATATAGTTATTATGAAGCCTGTATATTCAGTTAAAAACTGCACCAACCTACCGTTTGATTCTTAAATTATAGGAAGCTATATTGTTAGTTACCCAAAGTTTCCATTCAAACTTCCCATTCCTTATTAGAAAGCATAATACTTTGTCACGCACTTGAGTATAATATTTAACCCCAATCGGCCATAGTATTATATGGATTGCATCTTGTTTTGAACTTTAACCCTTGAGTTAAGGGCAAACACCAATGATATAATTCGAGTAGCCAGTTAAGGGTTACAGTAATTCACGAGTCATTAATTTCCACAAGAGTCACAAGACACACAACAGAAGCCCTCACCTCAGGCTTGAACCCTCCCTCGTCATCAGCGATGTAGTTGAGGCTGATCTGAGTGCCGTCGGGGGCGGTGTAGCTGTAGGCTCCCTGCGCGATGATGACGTCACTCGCGTCGGGTCCACTGGCCTTCTTCAGGGTCCCCGTCTCTTCGGCCTTGATGCCGTTCTCTGCTTCGAAGCTGGAACCAGTAGGAAGATGAGGTTAATGTGTTTGTAGCGTGTTGGTTATTAGCAGAAGATTTTTAATTAGACCAGTTACTGTTGTGTTATTTGGTTTTAATTAATATATTAAAGTGGTAAGTTAAAGATATACTAGGAATTGTATAGAGTGGAGAGTTAAACACAGGTTTTAGCATTTTTTATACGAAAAGTAATATGGTATCATGTACGTGTGTGTGTAGGATATCACATCTCTCCAATATTTAATGCACTCTCTTCACATATCTGATTGTAAACATATCAAACAGCAACAGTCAATAGATTTCTGATAGGAAGCATCTTCTTACAGAGAGTAAGACCCTCTTTATCTATACATACCTGTATCTGTAGGAGCCATCGACTTGTTGGTCGAAGTCCTGTTTGATGATGGCCACGACCTGGTCGCCGCCCGGCTTCTGTGGCGCCGCCGCCGCCAGCGCCACCACGCCTGTCAACACTAGCACCCACTGGAAATATAACAAATTAAAACCATTTAACAAACGGCATTTTAATACGAACTGGATTGAGATTGAGTGTAAGTTCAAAAGAAACGTCTCGACATATAACACCCTACTTCTACCACTAAGCTCTTATTTTGAATTTATTCGATTAGAAAATTTGTGACTTTATTAATTGGTACAATGGTTGCCATCAGGCCCCATAGCATGAATTTTCATCGTGAACGTGAAGTAGAGTTCATCGAGTACCTAATTTTGTATGAAAATATGAACAGCGCCCCTGGTGGTCGGTAGCAGAACTAAAATTTCCCTACAAAATTCATCGAGTAATTTCACGTCGCGTTCATGATAAAAAATCATGCTAAGGGGTCAGGTCGAACTAAAACTGAATGACAGTAATCAAAATTCCATTAAATAAATAAATAAAATAAATAAATAATAACATCTTCATCGGATATTTTGAATTTAAACTTCTAAAACCAGTGCCTTACAATAACGCAAATAGCAAAGTCGCGCATTTGATATCTTGGAATTTATAAGCGCCTATCAAAATGGCATAGCAAACGAAACGGACCGTGGTTTGCCTGTCGTGTGATCTTGGCTCAAACGAAATATGGTTAATTTTTTTTTGGTTTTTTTCAATATCGGTAGCGACTCCGAAAGCACAAATTTTAAGCCTAAAATCATTATGTAGGTATTAAAAGTTACATTGTTTTTACATTATAACTAGTTCAAAATTTGACTAGGTAACGCTGTGTTAACGCTGTGTCCCAAAAGGTGCTAATACTTAGTCTGCCATATATATATATACATTTTATGCATAGAACAACGCAGATGAAGTCGGGTAGGCTAGGTGAAGTAACACGAATACCTACAGGGAAACACCGGGCATAGATAAATTTATAAGATTGGGATAGATAAGTTAGATGTTTTGATCTCTTTCGCTGAGTTGCAGAAAGGCACTTTAAGCTAATGTCGGCATTAAATCTATGTCTGTCTCTTTCTGTCCGTATACTGTCAAAGCAAGACAGGTATACATTTAAGGTCATCATTAGCTTAAAGTTACTTTATTAGCGTTTATTTAATAAACTACAGTCTAATTTAATTCTCATCTCTAATTTAACTTCCCCCGCTGCACTCTAGGTCCACCTCGCCTTAATTAGTAATTTTCCAATTAATAAAAATCCCCTGTACCGCCAGTTTTCCGTTTTTCTACTCTTTACTGGACACTATGTATGTGACACAGTCATAATAAACAAAATAATATGATTTAACTTGTTCTACGCATCATTACTCGACGACCCCGGAGTCATATCAAAAGTAAATAATGACATTGGTAAGTACATAATATAGCGAAATACATAGTTGCAGTTACTCGATGTGTTAACAATACGGTGAACTTACTGCTAGTACCCATCTATAACTAAATCTACTGATAAGTAGAGGTACGGTGGCCTGCGCCTAAAAGTATACAGGCGGAGTTTTTAAAATAGCGATCTCAAGCTCACATGCTGCTCAAACACATCCACATAAACACCACTGCTACACACATCACACACAACACGTCCCCGTATTTATAACAGATGTAGCTGGTCCCTTCATCATCAGGGATCGCTATTTTAAAAACTCCGCCTGTATACTTTTATGCGCAGGACACCGTACATATTATGGAAGACACATTTAATTTGTCCAAACCGTATAAAAATACCAATTATTAAAATCCAAAAAAATTACCTATCTGGCTGAACTGTCATTTATTTTTCGAGATTTCCTCTGACCCAGAGGGATTGTATTTACTACCAATAACTACCTGCTTAGATACTACAATATTAAAGTAGGTAAGTACCTAGTTAATTTAATTTCATAAAAAAAAATCTAATCTCTTTATTTATTTATTTAACTCTTTATTGTACAAATATTACTTAAAGGTATTGTTGTAAAATGCGTACTAAGTGACTGCAAGTACAAATACCATCTTGGATCTTCGACCTTCGTCCGCCTGATTGCACAGGGAGCACACTACAGGTCTTAGGTTTCAATATAAACCTAGTGCTAATATCAGATTTCTAAGGTCTATTGTTAATGCATCAAAGCTTGGCTATTGAGATGTCACTTGTGCATTGGTGCTATATGTACCTATTATTATGGAGATTTAATAGGTTTTAATTATAGCTTTTATATTTTTACAAATACTTACATACTTGAGTTTATTGAGCTGTAATGAACAATTATTTTGATGTGTTAATACGCAGCATTATGTTACAGGTATTCGTTATAAACTTACTTAATTGCTTTGACTCTTATCTATTGTTTTTTGTGAGTTTACAACAAACGAATATTTTTTAACCTTTATACTAGTTACCTATCAATACCTATAAAAAAATCCTGAAAAAAGCTTATATTTAATTTTCTATGTCTATAGAAAATGAAAGTCCCAAAATGAAAGTGGCGGGCTCGTCCCTCGGAGAGGCACTTTGCGCCGACATTAATACCGCCTCGCAGGCCCGTGATCTCCTTCTTTGACGAATTCAACAATATTGGAATACTTTGTTTGTATTTACCTGCGACAGACGCCGGGCGGGCCCGTTTCATTTAGACAAGGTCCTTCGTATCGTTATAATATGTACTTACGTAGTGTCTTTTTTTAGCAATAGCTTTTATGTCTAACCAGATATGCACCCAAACATCCGATCTCTAGAACGACTTCTGAGATTTGGAAGATAATCTGAATGTTTCGCAAGCGCAGCTCTAATGAGGTCCGTGGGAGTTGATAGCGAGCACAATATCACACAATATGTCTCCGAAAACACAATGTCCGCCGGCAAAAAGCCGCGCGTGTAAGTAATTAGGCACTCGCACTTCACACTGCGCAGGGGCGGACTCAGGAACTATAACACCTGAAATTATTTTTTTTATTCAACATTTACTTACTGAAATACTGAATAGGTTTTGCCAACCAATATGGTTTCTCTAGTGAATCTGTAGAGCTGACGCCCTAATGATGCAAAAGAAGAGTAACTTAGATGGTTTAATTTGTTCCTAAGTTGAATGTTATCTAGGCACCTTTTTTATTATTAACTCTAACATTTCGTCACCTAACATTAATTAGCCTTTACATCCAACTACTTATTTCAAAATCATCTTCAACATTAAATGCCTGTACCTGTTTAAACACGAAACTTGAGAATATGCTTCGACATTACCTAGCAGTACCTACTCATGCTCAATTGTATTTCAGTGCAAATAGCGAGCCCCGAGGCGCCATTAGCACAAAACCCTGCCAATGAGGTTACAGTTACACGGTTAATCTTCCAATAATGAGGCGAGGTAATTTCTACAACAAAATGCGATTCAGAAAAGGGCGCTTACGAAAACGGTCTCAAACATCGGTGTACTTGTCACTGCGGCAAAGAGCGCATGGTTGTAAAGGTTAGGCATTGTAATGGTATAGATGCACCGGTGATTGCACCACCACGCTAACCTGGGCTCGTCCTATACTTACACTAAATAGACACCTATATTTAAGCTAGTCGTCAGTCCACACGTGACTTTATTTGAGCGCGATGTGTGTCTCTTATCAATAGGTGGTATCTTATATGGCTACTATATGCAAACTTATCGGTGTTTCTGTAAGTTTGTAGCAAGTGTAAACGATTGCAATAAGTAAGTTAAATTAGGATTAAGAACGTAATGATACTTTTTTGAATATCCACACTATTATGGTTCATAATATATTGTGAGCAGCAGCTATGTATTCATGACCATTGAGCTATACATGTTCATGACACTCAGTTAAATGTCAAAGGGTCTATGTATCCATATACAGATGACACGATAGTTACGTTAGGTAGAGGATATTTAGTTATGATATTTCTTCAGGAACACCTTTATAATACATCGGACCATCGGTATGCTCATGATTTTTTCATCACGGTTGGGTACACCATACAAAAGTTTCTGAAATTTCATGCATCAGCTGGGAATCAACCCTATATCAGGAAAAGTTTCAAAATGTACATAAATATAAATTAAATGATCAACGGGCAGATGGGTATTTAATGATAAAATTTCTACGATTATACGAATAATATTAATGGAGTCAAGACAATTATTTAAGCAACCTATGCACATTAAATGCAGTTCTAAGAACGAGTTTGTACAAGAAGGTCCGAAGATTACCTTCCTCAGTTTTGGTCGCGTATTTGGCAACCCGTTCATTAGTTTGAGGGGTCAACATGTTGATGATCCTTCTATTGAATACAAGGATGAGCTTATAAGGAGCCGCGGTAAGCTACAGTTCAGCGCTAGTACAAACATTATAAAAACTAGTCTTCAATTTGCTTGATATTTGCAAATGTGAATTGAATTACCCTTTGGTAAGTAATAAATACAGATGACTTCCATTAATGCAATGCATTCATTACGAGGACACATCATGTTTATTATAAGAATAAATTCTTATTGGTATTACGGAAGAGAATTGCGAAATTATAACATTTATAGAACCTATATTGATGCCTTATTTACTACTATTGATGAACCACACAATTTGTTACTTTTAACCGGAAAAGCAAATGTCGGCTACCGAATCAATCAGCCCAAGGGCTTTTGTAAAAATATAAGGGTAGTTTGAGTAAAAAAAATAGAGCAATTATCACAAATGAACAGAACTAAATCTACGATAACGATCTTTGAATTAATTAATAATTCCACATAACAAAAAAGCTTCCGACTTACCATCTCGAGTCCTATGTACGTTTGTGGCACGTTATCCCGACTGATCACTTGTTATAGTGTCGTGCGACGGAGTGTTGGAGCGAACATAATCGCAGGTCCCTTATATACAGTCGCGAGTTTGTCTAGGCATTGCACGGGGGAGGCTGTGCAATGTGCAGGGCCGGACTTGGCAAGCGAAAACTTAAATTAAACGTCTTATGCCGAATTGAAAGAAAATGTGGCTAATACGGACATTAAATCTATGTCTGTCTCTTTCTGTCCATGTACTGCAATTCAAGCAATTAAGGTTGACATTAGCTTTAGCATCGACAACTTCCGACTCAGTGTTAGCTTACTACAACTATACACTGATAGCCACTGAGAGGAACCTGCACCTTTTTAGACCATGCTCAAGTCTTATAGGGTTCGATCCCTGGCAGGGTAGATATTTGTTTAGAGACATATATATTTATAATCGGGTCTTGGGTGTAAATACATAATTATATTGTATCTATGTAATGCTGTTTTGTAAAATCTTTCAAACTATAAAACGGTGACATGAAAATTCATAAAAATATCGGCCATTCTTAAAATACGTAAAACTTAATTTTAACTAAGTAATTAAATATTAAAACCAGCGAAGTGTTACGCCTGCCAAGTCTTCACTTTACGAGTTGTGATATTTCATATTTCAGTACATGGCTCTTACAAAGACATACCTACCTACGTTTTAGTCTTATTGCAAGCAAATATTTGTATGAATTTTAGTGGATTGTTATCACTACAGTACCGTCCGTTCACACGCGGCTAAATAACAGAACTATGGGCGTTATTGTGCCTCAATGTTATTGTGGAGGTCTCTTGTTTGTATTTTTTTATATTGTACTTACACTACATTTTCTTGATTTGAACCAACGAGCAGGTAGGTACTGTCGAATGCGTTTAGGCGCCTAATTATTGTTGAAAGCTATAAAGAAAGGTGAAATTGCAATTACGAAAAGATCCTGTAAGTATAAGTAAATATTAATGTTGGTGTTGCCAACAAATACATACGCGACTAATGAAAACGTACCAGTGACATAGCACTAAATTACTCCTAAACGGAAAAGACTAGGCTAATGACGTCGCCGCCGTCTGTAATATTGAAATAAATTTATCAGCATAACTAAAAAAGTAAATATTTTGTTTAGAATTTAATTTAATTGTTTTAAATAATTGGGGCCATTTGGTGTCGGCATTTTGTGAGTGCAACTTTTTCATTGCTCGCGAGTGTTTTATATTAGAATGAATGTATAGAAAGTGTCATTTCACATATTATGAAGGATGGTGTTGTAAGAGTGAGAAATAAAAGGGCAGCCCCATGTGGTCTGCCTATCAAACACCTCCCCTAACAACATTTTAGGGTCCGGTCCGTGGCAATAACAGAAGCTTAACAACAGAAACTGATAACTGTTTGACTCTTTGTCCGTTAGTATGGTATGTCATAGACAACTGACTTATTCCAAAACCAGGTCATCTCGGTAACTTGGAAAATAGATTAAAATTTATTTATGATTAAAGTTTAAAGATCGGGGAGATTTTGATAATTAATTACTATATTAAACTTAGAGCTGTTTTCAATTAAAATCAAAATAAGTCAATTACCAAATTAACAGGGTAAGGGCCATGGTGAATGGTCAGATAAAAGTTATCTGGGGGATAGTTTTTATGCTGTTACGTCTGAATGTTTTTATTATATTAGACAGTGACAGCAACAATTTTATTCCCCAGATAATGTTTATAAAAAATAACTTTTCGACTGAAATGTAAAGTAATATTAATGTAATGAAATAATTAATTTGCTGATCAATGACGTAAAACAGAAATAGACCAGAATTTTATAGTTCAGACCTTTGTTGTTAGATGGCGCTGCTTGACGCGCTCTACATCGCGGTATGGTTTGACTTAACTCAGCTGCATATATGTTAGACGTCTTACTGATACATATTAAATCTATTTTTATAGATGATGATGATGATTTTTTGGTAGGGTAATATCACTCCTGTTAATTCAGCTGTGATCCCTTACCCCTTATGTGTATCTAAATAACTAAATTTGATCAACTGTTGTTCAAATGATGAAATATTATTTGAAACTCAGATTGAATGAGATTGAGAAACTTACATGAGATCCGTTAGGTGTGTTTTGAACTTTCAATAATTCTTGACTGCTTCGACATATAGATACGGTTTTCGTATCATTGTTTAGCTTATTTCAAATACGTTTTAATGAATACATAAAAATACCATCAAAAGAGGGCTATTTTCAACGTTATTCAAGTAAATGTAAATTTATACTGTTTTTTTTGGAAAAAATAACTAGATAAGGTGCTTGTAACTTATTTTATGTAACTTTTTAGCAGTTGTGCAAATTTTTATTGGATAGAGATTTTTTGCGCATAAAATCATTTTATTTCATGTCCGTATGATTTTTGATGAAAAATACCTACATATCTAAAACTTTAAAATGGCCGCTATTTCTAGAATATTGAGATTTGACCCCATATATGGGGGTGTTTTCTCGATGAAATCACTCGTAGAATACACCCTTAAAGTTTGTCGGGTTCGAAAAACAACACGTTGTATAAGGAAAATAAAAATTATAAGAAAAACATTGCAGCTAACATAAATATGGCTCACTGTTAACTGAATTAAATAAATAATAATAATAAAAGGGTAGGGCTCCGACTTCTACTGACTGGGGGAACACGTGTGCTGAGACAAGCCCCGCTCTTGCATCCATCCCTTATTAAAAAAACACACACAAAAAAAACACACACTCACGCCTTGTACTAATGTACTCCCTTGCGGGGTAGGCAGAGGTGCATTGCTGCACCCACATTTCGCCAGAGTGTTATGTTAGTCCCAATGTAATAGGGGGCGGGCCTATTGCCATTTTACGGGCACATCCAAGACCCGAGAACAAATATCTGTGTTTAAACAAATATCTGCCCCAGCCGGGAATCGAACCCGGGACCATCGGCTCAGTAGTCAGGTCACTAACCACTACGCCATTCGGTCGTCTTATTATTAAACGCATAAAGACTGTTTTTGTCTACACACAAAGAACATTCATCTTTTTTTTTCTTGTGCTCAACAAACATTGACTTACTGCACCTAAACAATATTCGCCTACTGCACTACCTGCAGATTCAGAAAAATCTGTAAAAAATATCTTGAATATATGTAATGTGTAATAATATAGTACATGCGTATATCTGTAACATGAGATGAGGTATGGTGTACAGTGTATGACTGTGGTGGTGTGGTGAATTATTGCTTCATCTAAACATAAAGGGCCTTACCACAAAAACTTAGACAGTATTTAACAGATGTTTAGCATCGTCAAACGCATACAAAATCTGTCAAATTTCGTTTTAAACACTTGTTAAACAGTGTTTAAAGTTTGGTGTGTACAGTGTGGTAGTACAGTGTCCTTTTCTTAAACGGCATCCCGAAGTGTCCAAATTATACCAACTCATGAACTCATCGTTATATTTGACCTTTATATAAAATAATCACTTTGATATTATGAACAAAAATCTGATCGAATGTGAAAAATATGCAAATTCTAATGAAGGATTGCGAGGATCTGTTCTGATCTACTTGTCGGCCTCTTCTAATAATTTTAAGGTGTGAAAAAAATGCAATTATATATCAGTAGATTGAAAGATATTCAATATACTGGTATAATTGCACTATAGCCCATCAGATAACACAGTAATTCGATTTATATAGATAACCAATGAACATGTTTCTAAATTCCTTAAATCTTATATAACATTCCTTTTATAGATGTTCTTTAAATTTTTACAAAGATACAGTAGGTAGGTATATTAGGAAATTATATAGGTACGATAAATAATAGCCAAAGGCTTTTCTAAGTGTATCCTAAAATTACGGATAACGTAGAGCTATGTTACATTTTAATGAAACTCTCTTACAATTATTAAGTGTACCCAGTCCTACACAATTGTGAGCCGTAATATTTTATAACAGTCCACCTATAGCTAGTTTGTACGTCGTCGGCGCGGCTGACATTTGAGTGTGAGTGCCATCAGGCGATTACTCAGTACATTGCAATACTGACATTAACATTACCTACTTTGAACTTTGGAGGGCGCCCGCGATGAGCCCCGCGTCGGTATTTATATCTGAGACCTCTGAGAGGAAACAGTAGCTGGTCAAATGTCAGGCGAACTGGAGTAGGGTCATTCATGTAACATGTATGCGGGTAATAAAACTTAAGATGATTCGCTTGTTCCCGTGAGATATTCAGTTTCCTTTTTTGGAATTCCGCGGTTTTCGTACTAATATTTTCGTATCATTCTCATGTACAGTATGGTAAAAAATTATAGATGAACCCCTGAATTCATAAATGTCGGTTGTCAGCTAAAGGCATGCAAACGCCAACATGTTACTACATTATGCTACAATTTTGATTGTGTGACATACATAGAGAGTCTAAACTCGTTTGTTTCTATTATTATTATTATTAAATACTTTATTGCACAATAATAAAATTATGTACATAGGCGAACTTAATGCTAACAGCATTCTCTTCCAGCTAACCTTGGGTGTTGTGGAGAAAGTTATAGGTAGTGCGAAAGACTGAGAGGAAAGATAATTTTGTAAAAATACCTACAAACACTAAAATACACTTACTTGTATATAATACATGTATAATAAATATATACCTATAAGTATCTATAAGTTTCTAGCCAATTACTTAATCCATGTATTTAAACCCTTTGTAAGTTAAAAAAAAATTGGACTTAAACTTTGCTTACACTGCCTTATTACGAAGGGCAAGTGTTTAGTTGGTTATAATATCACTTTTTTAGATCACGTTTTGTGTCGTGTACCGAAGAAGACGACTACTAGGTACTTTAACGGTAGCGCAAAAGTCAACAACATTTTGTATGAACTATGACCCGCATACAAACTAGGAACCGGCGCCGGCGCCATCGTAAATTAAATAACTTGATAGATTAATAATACAATTTCTAAATTTGGATTCACAGCTCTTTGTAATTAAAATGATTGTAAAAAACACGAATAAGTTTTGAAAATAGACAGCGATAAACGGGTGGTTCACTTGCGAGTTACCTCTGACTAACCCTTCGGGGATTACAGTCATGAGCATATAATATATTATGGGTGTGTGAAGTGTTGAAGACTACATGCATTATGGTATGTAGGTACACTGTACATATACCCATTACTACTATTTACTATAAAACTAAAGGTTATGTCGAACAAGTGGGCGTTAAGTAAGTATTCGCTAAGTAGACCTACTGTCGTTATGTGTTGACATACCGTACACGACTGCCTACACAACATCAGTAAGTATTTTGATTATATTAACCATCACTACATCTAATCATATATCTGGATTAAAATTAGACCACCCCTGAGGGAAATCTACAAAGAATTATCAAAATCGTATTTTCAAAAAATAGAGTCGAATCGAATCCTATTTTAAAACATACCTACAGTCAAATTTAGTAGACTTCAAAGTTGGAGGAGGCCTACATTGAGGTCGCTTAAAAATAAGTTGTCATATCATTGATATTAGACATTGCTCGTTCACTTATGAACCTCTAGTATTTAGACACTATGCCAAGTATCAAGCAAAGGGCTCACCGGAGCTCACTTTGTAAGGGTTATTCTTATTTAATTATTATTATTATTTAATTAATCACATAAGGTTATTAATTTAATAATAATAAAACTCACATTACAAATAATCCATCCAATATTTATCAATAAAAATATTGCCTAGCAGCCTACATGTCTTTTAATCGTGTCGGCGAAACTGAAAGAGCGGTTGTCATTGTAAGGAAAGATTTTTTTATTACCTTAAAAATATAACCTTTTTTATATACAAAAGAGTTCAACGCGCAAATAAGTTAAATTCAATATTTAAAATAATTTGATGTTCGATTTATTGTGTGTTCTGTTTTAGCCTCCTTTCCGTTGAAAAGTCTACATACATAAATAGCAGAATGCACAAAAAAGCAGGATCAGTTCCTGTTAATTTCAGTATCTATAGATAAACCTGTAACAACAACTATTGAGTAGCTTCTTATTATTCATTTCAAACTATTTTAAGTTCATTAAGGGTAATTTCTTTAATGATCATATACAGCAAAAAGCTCGCTATCCAGTCGCCTTTGACTACCCTTTCGGAGATTATATTGGTGACCATATTTATGTATTACCTAGTTATTATAAAACATCGTGGATCACAGAGGACAGGCCCGGCGATGGTGCTACCACCGAGCTGAAATGCTAAGGTCAGTCGACACTCGTCACGATATCTCTCAACAGTCGGCCGATCAGCTGCCAAACTACTGAATTATTTCCGAGCTGACCTCTTAATGTCTTCATTTAACTCCGGGGTGTCGATTTTACATGATACGCATACCGTGCGTATGACACGCATGAGAAAATAAAGTGATTTCAATTTCAATAAGTCACAATAATAATATTTAATAAGTAGTAAACCAAGATGTCATTCATTATGACTGTGACAATAATAAAGCATTATATTTATTAGCTAGCTGACCCGCCGCGAGTTTCGCTTCGCCTTAGAATGTTTTCCTTTCCATGAAGGAAGTTTTCTCGTTCCTAAGGATTTTATTCTTCCCAATAAAAGTACCCACCTAATACTGTATGACATTCATAAGAACATTATTCACTATTTTATCACTACCATCAATTCCATCAGCAATTATTTGTATTTTATTCGACTTAAATGGCAATTTAAATTATTTATAATGGCCTCACGAAGAAAACAATTCACTGCTGCTGCCTTTTATATATCTTCCGAAAATCACATTAAAAGCAATACAGATTTGGTTTCAGTCTGATCGTTAAATGTATCCTTCCCGTTTGTATAAAATTCGATATTGCTATAACGGACACTAAGTAAAACTTTTTTTATTGAGAAGAATGGTCATAAGGTCCCCGACCTTAGCGAGTCAGCGATCCTGTGACCACGAATAAAGAAATATTTTATGAAAACGGTACCAAGATAGAAGCATTAGTCTTATGCACAGGATGATCAACTTATGTGAGTGTAACTACTCAATAGCTACTCACTTTTAAGTCTTATAACTTTACTCTTCTGCTGTCAATTCACTGCAACAACATATAAAGTTTATTTGTGTATAATGCACGTACTAACGAACACCCTAAACTGGCCTAAACCATAAGTCGTACTACTTGTGTCAAATTGTGTAGTCTGAATAATGGCGGACAGCAATATTCATTCCTATATGCTCATTCTATGAACAACAATCAAAAACTTTTAGTTAGAATCTCATCGTGTTTGAAATAAATCTACCGCCCTGTATTTGAGTTGATGCCCAAAAAGAAAACATAAGCGAAATGTCTTAGTCAGGAGGTATTCAACCCTTTATCGTAAAGTTAGGTCATCAACAAAGGCCTTCACTTAGGCCTTGACTTCTCCTTGCCGACTTGTATAGCCTCATAAATTCCAACGAAAAAGCCTTATAATGTATTTCGGGAACTGGGATTAAGTATGACCGCCCAAACTTTGAGGAAAACCCGTGAAGCAGATTCAGTTTTTTTTTTCAAATCTTACAAGGTACATAATGGTAGTGGGTTCCGCTCATCTCGCATAATCTTTATTGACCAAAACTCATTTCGCATAACTCGTATGGTCTAAACTTTTTTGGCCGAACCATCACTTTGCCTAGACTTATTTGGCATAAGGCTCGTTTCGTCTAAAACTCTTTAGGCACAATCTTTAAACACCTAAGTTTCGTTTGCTCAAATTTATGTTCGTCTATACCTATGTATAATCTTGTTTCTCGTAATGTTATCTTAATAAATAATACATTAAGTATGTAGTAAATGTACAAATTGTGGTATTTTTCTCCTACATCCCGAAAATCACGATATTGTATGATCAAAAAATCGAAAGTTAACGACCAATATAATTATTACAAACTCCATGAGATCGAAACCTAAAAATAGGTGCGACGACGAGCAAAGCGAGGAGGAGCGTGTTAGGTGCACATGTTCATCAAAACCAAAGCGGAGCGCAGCGAAGCGGAGCGGAGCGTTTTCCAAACAGCGGAAACAATACAAGGCAACAGTTTGCGCTATGTAGGGAGACGCTCCGTCAAAGTTAAAGCCAAACGAATATTATTACTTTGTATAAACCTAATAAACCTATGCCATAGCATTATTAGGCTATTCAAGATTTGGCCATACCATTATTAGGCTAAACAATGTTATGCGAAATAACTTTTTACTAAACTAGATTTATGCCATACGATTTTCGGCGTAACGAGACTTTGACCAAACGTTACTATGCAATACGAGATTAGGCAAATAAATCTTATGCCAAAAAAGGTAGAACCCTTTGCAACAAAGTAAATTTGAAATTGATTTTTGATAGTGCATAAACATTACAGTTTATATCCGTTGTAACTCTATAGCATTGATATTTACTTGTTACCATCTATAAGATAAATACTTAGCATTACTTACATAATATATCGATCGACGGCCGAGGCAGATCAGGACAGAAAATTGTGTATAAATACTGAGTCTTGGGTATACTTAGCCTTAATATTTAAATCCTCAATAGGTATCATACATATTGTCAGCAACACACACTCACGCCTTGTACTAATGCACTCCCTTGCGGGGTAGGCAGAGGTGCATTGCTGCACCCACTTTTCGCCAGTGTTATGTTTTAGTCCCAATGTAATAGGGGGCGAGCCTATTGCCATTTTACGGGCACATCCAAGACCCAAAAACAAATATCTGTGTTTTAAACAAATATCTGCCCCAGCCGGGAATCGAACCCGGGACCTTCGGCTCAGTAGTCAGGGTCACTAACCACTACGCCATTCGGCCGTCATATTGTCAGCATTTTAAAATTTTGAGATATTTATGGCCGCTAGTTATAGACACGCACACACAAATTTGTGTGTTTGTTTCATTTATACCGAAGCGAATTTGATTCTGCTCTAAAAATATGATATTATTATTAACTCTATTATCATAACAGCAGCTTAGAGTATTGACATTTTCATTAAGCATAAAAGTATTTATTGATCAAGAAAAGATGTTTCAATATCCGGTTAATCATACATTCATCATCTTACTGAATAAGTTATGGTTATTTATAGGAACCAGTTATTTCGAATCGTAAAGACTTAATAATTACTGATTTAAATATCAAGTAGCAGTTTTATAAATTACATTACATCTAATATCTATCTGTTTCCCGCGAGCTTCGCCTTAGAAGATTCATGAAGGACTCTCGTCCCTCAGCTTCATTTTCAGACTTATTCACCTTTAAGTGGGTGATAGACGTACGTGTAAGTACGCCTTACTTGTGGCTCGACAAACTTTTTTGCTCTTATGTTAAATTCTCGTACTTCACAAACAAATTAGTTCGTCGAGCTATAAGTACCTACGCGTACTTACTGGTAGACGTCTCGCGTCTCCCACTTGAGGTATGCTGAAATTAAAGCTATTTAGATATAGAGAGTACTTCTGTAAAAGTGTTGGATTTTTGTTTTACACTATCTTATTTCGTCATAAATTATGAAAATGAAAATGAAAAATAGTTTATTGTTCAAAACAATTCAATACAATAAAATAGCCAGAGCCCCTGTGCTAGGTTAAAAACCTGTATTACTGGGTACTCCGCCCCACTACCAGCACGGGTTACAAAATGAACAATAATAAAATTAAACTAAAAAGACTCTAGATATACATACATACTCTTAAAATTTATAAATGAAGATGGCAATTTTTAATTTAATTAGTAATAATTACACTTCCCATGAAATATTATAACTAAGCATTACACATTTTATTTTGGTATGTAAAGGTAGTTACAAAATAATAATAATAATAATAATATGAAGAACTAAGTATACCTTATGCTTAATTTACAATGTTTTCAGTGTCATCATAGGTTAAATCTAGTAAATACAAAGATAATACTTTTTTTATTTCTGTTATTGTGTTTGGGTAAATTTTAAGTATTCTATTAAGCTTGTTGTAAATAGTGCAAGACTGATATGTTAATTGTTTTTGATAAAAAGTTGTATTACAGTTTGGGACATTGCATACTATGTCATTCCTACGTTTGTGCATGTGATTTTGGATAAAAGGTGTTACTTTATGTTTTTTTATTACTGAGGTTATGATGTAAATTTGCCGTTGAGTGTAATTTACATGAATTGTATAAGTGAAAGGTAGGAAATAAAATAGGTTTAAAATACATAATCTTAATTAATGCTCTCTGTGCACGCTCCAGCAATATTAAATGGGTTTTGGCGGCTCCGCCCCATACTGGGATACAGTAGCTGATAATTGACTGAGCGAGTGCTTTATATGTGGACAATATTAGTTTCTCATTTGCAACTTTTCTAAGTTTTTTAAAAATCCATATTAATTTTCTTATCCTGTCTGCGTTGTTAAGGATATGTGATTCCCACTGAAGGTGGTTATCAATTGTTATTCCCAAATATTTTACATGAGTGACTCGGTTAATGTTTTCACACATGCAAGTCAAGTTATTTGAGCTATCACATATATGAACTTTTAAGTTAAAATTAAGGTCAGGCTGTGTATTTTTTCGGATGGAAAAGGGTAAGAAGTTAGTGTTGTTAATATTTAATGTTAGCAAGTTCTTACGGAGCCAATTAGATATAGTGAATATTCCAGATTCCGCAATGTTTTGTAGATGTTCCCATGTTTTTGCATGAAATATTAAGGCTGTATCATCGGCATAAGTATAAATTTTACAGTTTGGAAGTGTATAATTACAAAGATCATTCACGTATAGGAGAAAAAGTGTGGGGCCGAGGACACTACCTTGAGGAACACCATAAGTTACGTGGGCTGCATCACTGGTATACTCTCCAAGCTTTGTTTGTTGAGAGCGATTTGTTAAGTAGTTTGATAAAAGGGCGTGGGGTAAGCCTCTTATACCGAAGGTGTATAGTTTTTCGAGTAGAAGAGGAACAGATACGGTGTCAAAAGCTTTCGCTAGGTCTAGAAAGACTCCGACACATTTGTTGCCTTTGTCAAGTTGGACTGCGACCTCTTCTACTAATGCGGATACGGCGTCTTCGGTAGAGATACCGTTTCGGAATCCATATTGGTTTGGCGAGAGAAGTCATTTTTTTCAAGATAGTTTTTTAGGCAATTGTTTATAAGCTTTTCTATAATTTTAGATATAACAGGTAGTACAGATATTGGCCTGTAGTTGTTTACATCAGCCTTATCTCCGGCTTTATGAATGGGGGTTACCACAGCCTTCTTAAAGATGTCGGGAAAGAGCCCCGTATCGAAGCAGATAGTACAAATATGACACAGGATTGGTGTGAGTATATCTTTAGCAGCTTTTAAAAGATTTGTTGGTATATTATCGACGCCTGTTGTTGAGTTATTAGGTAAACAATTAATTATATCAATTACTTCAATAGGATCAGGATTAATTAGAGTAAAAGAATTGACTGGAGTTTTTATGTTACTGTAATTTATGTTATTAAGAGGAGGTGACTTAAGAAGAGTTTCAGCTAGCAGTCTGCCGACGTTAGTGAAATGTTTGTTAACTAGATTAGCAGAATCACAAGGAGATGACATTAATGATGATAGTTTTCGAGAGTCATTTGTTTTGTTTTTTGAATATTACAAATAGATTTTATTGCCTTCCAGATGTGTTTGGAGTTTCTTCCTGCGCTGTTTAATGGGGACTACCGTTTTTTTGCTCACCAGTTGGCGCCACTGTCGACTGAGGTTAAGAGGTACCATAGCCGTCAAACTTATCAAAGGCGACTTTATCAAATTGGCGCGAAATAAAATTTTAAAATAAGCTTATTAATTATAAAATAACTATCATCATATCGAGTTACTATGCCGCAATGTTGTGCAGATCCGTTATGTTCGGAAAAAAAGGAGGACATATGTTACCAAGTGATAAAACTGTTCTAAAACAGTGGATTGTGAAATAATTATTATCCGACAATCTCGTGTTTGTGAAAATCATTATAAACAATTTCAGAAAGAACATAATGTAAATAAGGATTAGGCATTTAATAAATACAATAAAAATAAAAGAATACACACTGATTTAACTTTTATTTATCCTTTCCGTTTAAACACACTGCTATACAAAAAATATAACACATTAGTAATTCACACAATGAATACTGGTTGAGTTGTTAGTTGAAACTAAACAATGGTAGTATAGTATATTAAGTATTCTATTATTTGTGGGGGTGCCAGTACCTGCTTACTCGAATGGAGCCTTTGTGCATATCACCTTAAGGTCTAAACTCCACTCCTAAGCCTGGACCATTTCCTACCACGCTGGTCCTCTGCAGGTTGGTGGGTTCGAAAATCTAGATGTGCAGGTTTAATCACGATGTTTTCATTCACCGTAAGAGCGATGGTATATACACTGTACGTAAATTCCAAAGTACTCATTGGTGACAATATCTAGATCTGGAGTTTCATTTTTAGTGTTCACACTGCTATACAAAGTTTCTGAAGGCCACTCAACAGTATACACTGAATAATTTTGTTGTATGATGCTGTCCTCTACGTTTCCAACCAAGTTACTGTTACGGTCATAGTCTTGGTATCTGTAAAAAGAAAAAAAACATTGCTGTTACCTAAGCAAACAAGCATACATTTCGTAAAAAATAAGTTTGTGAACAGTAAACAAACTAACCTCTGAATTAGCTGCTGAATTAGCTTTGAGACCGCTTATTTTTGCGCCTCTTTTCCTTAATTCAGGTTTCAAAGCGTGCACATTCATCGACAAATAATCCATATTTGCGATAATTTCGCGAAAAGAGATCACTTTACAACAGGGAAATGAACGAAAATATAATTTATCACGAAGCCCGCCAAACAAATTATATGAAAAGTAAAATGTCACTTGACCTGAGTCGACACCAGCGCCCCTAGCGGCAAATTCACACGCGTTACTCCCCATTGTTCTCTCTCGTAGTTTATTTTTAGTTTACGAACCAGGTTTCCACAGATGTTTCTGTATCGCCGATATGTAAGTTGTAAGATTAAGTTATCAGGATTATCCTTTGATTTACGGTGTAATTTATCGCGATGCCGTAAGCATTTCAATATTCCTGAAGTAATCCATGGCTGAATACAGCGTCTACGCGTAGGGATAACTATGGTTTTCTGGTTGTTGTGGATGACTGTGGTGATTTCAGCGACAAGCGTTTCAGATGCCTCATTCGGGTCTGATATGTCTAGTATCTTGTTGAGACTGCATTGTTTCAGATCCATTACAGCGTTATTAATGTTTAAAACAGTTTTTGTTCTCTGGATAGTGTTGTGCGTTGAGATGGACATGAAATTTAATAGAACCGTAGAGTGATCTGTCGGGGCATTACTAAGGACTATTGATTTTGCAGTCTGGTCAGATTTTAACATCATATGGTCATAACACATTTTGGCACGAGTGGGAAGTTTATGACCTGGAAGAAGACCGTGAAACGCTAAGGTTTTTAAATAGTTTTGACTATTACTGTCAACATTGTCTGATTTTATATCAATATTGATATCCCCGGTTACAATTATGTTTGGGTATTTTTCATATTTACTGAGTAGCAGCGAGAGAGAAGATGTAAAATCGTTACAGTCTTTGATAGAAGGTGTTCTGTAAATGCCAATAATAACCGTGTCAGACATAGTTAGTGCTAGACATGAAGCATTTTTTATATTTGGTTCAGCAATTTCATACTTTAAGGAGTTTCTTACATAAAATACCACGCCATCGTTCTGATTTAAATTGTTTTTAGTAAAGTGAGTATCATAGTTAAGGATTGATGGAGGTACAGGTCTATTATTAAGGCGACATTCGGTCAGAATAATCACATCACAATCAAAATTAAGTGCGCTTAGTGTTACCTGGAATGCATCAAAGTTTTTATGAATACTCCTTATATTTTGGGTAAGTACTGTGAGATGATTTTTTAATTCGATGTGATTTTTGCATTCTTCTGGTATACAATGAATAGACTGTGCGACTAGAAAATTGTCTACATCCTTACTTGTTTGAAATAGATTATCCACAGTAACATTTATGAATCAAATAGTCATTAGCGATGTGCTCATGGTTAGACAAGGTGCAGCAACATAGTAAACATCTACAGTACAAGTCAGTTGGGTAGATAAACTACTATCATAATATGGTTCAACATTGTAATATTCGGTTTGGGTATACATTGGAATTCGTTAAACGATTCATAGTTTGTAAATGAGTATCTAGGGAGAGTAAAGGTTACTAGGAAATGCCATACAGTAAAATTATTTGTGACTAAGACTATACATGACTATGTACAGTAAAATTATTTGTGACTAAGACTATACATGACTATGACTAAGACATACATACTTAAACTACTAACATGCAAGAAATCTTTACAGATACGAATTAAGTTGAGTAGTCATTTAATGTTCTCACTTAATCTTTGTATTTGAGACTCATTAATAATTTTTATTATTGGAGCGTTCTCGTCCTTTCTAATAAAAACGTTTCCGAGAGAGGTCCAACAATATTTGTAATTTTGTGCTTTTGACAATTCGCGTGCCAGGTAGAATAGCCTACTACCCTTTTGGGTAAGGTGGTCAGAGAGGTATATGGGGGTACTATTTGATTGCTGACCCAAATGTGAGGCATTCAGTTTGTTGTTTTTATTCATTATATTGTATTTTTTCGCTGCATTCATCAGGTCGGTCTTCAATATATATGACGAGAATTCAACAACAATGGGTGTTTTATCAGCCTTCGACGAGGTCCTGTAGATGTCCTTTATGTCTTTCGTCTCTAGGTCAACTTTTAGTTGAGAAGATAGGTGCGTTACCATAGTAGAGAGAATTTCCTTATTTTCAGTTATGTTAGTTATGTTTCGGATTAGTACCTAAGTGCCTAGATAGGTATTACTTTCGTCTCTTTCAACAAAATGAAATAGTCAGTATTTTTTATAACAATCAAAAATAGATGAAAAAGGTGCAAATATTATGTATTACTCATTATCTATTAATGACTGTGGAACACCTGAGTACCAATACAATAACACACTCAAAATAATCTCTAGCGAAGGATTTCTCATAATAGCTAATTAATGCCTTATCTGAGCGTGGACCTACTCATGGAGTACTTAATGCACCGATATCACAGCAAAGAGGGAAATAATTGGCGTCATCATAGTTGCAGCACCACTATCTACCTGAAAAAACCCTCAAATTATCAATAGTTGAATAGAATTTTGTGAAGCACATAATTATTTCGAAAGTTCTAGAAACGCATTATATTCATTTGTTGCCAGTTTCATTTGTTTACTTCGCCAGATCAAACTTATGAACCCATCTCACTGAAGGGGAAAAAAACAAAAACTGAAATTAGATTGAAGATATCACATATTATTCAAATATTTTCATTAGTAACTTATTCTAAACGGTAGCATGGTAAGTCTTTTCAACTATCTGTTGTTTACAATTGCTGTTGTCTGGTGCAGTCTAGGCTCGTCTGGCGGCGATGTAGGCGAGGGCGCGGGCGATCTGGGGGGGAATTGGGGGCGGCTGGGGGATGGCGTTACCCTGGAATCAAACGGGAAAATTAGGAAAAATACTTAACCTGTTGCCTGTTTGAATTCTTCCAAGAACCGGTTGGCAAGCGGTTAATAATTAGTGGAGTTACACTTGCAAAGTTCATGCACTGTTTTATGTGTTTGGTTCTGGAGTCCTACGAGTAGGTGTAAATGTATCGACGAATATTAAAGTTTAAATTGTTCGAATCACATGAAAAATTTACTTATTTCGTTGCTTGCGAGTTGCGAGTGTCCATTACAGTTTTGAATATTGATCTAAGATTAGATGTAGCCTAATCACTCCAACTCTAACAAAAAAAACAATCATTTTGAAGTTGTGTGTCGACTCACTTTGTATTTTTTTGTGTGTCAACTGTATTTATATTTATTTAATAAAGAATTCCAAAAATCAATCAATCAATCACTCCAACTGCTTTTCTGAAATTACCTATACCACTCAACAACTTAAAGGTCCCGAAAATACGAAGCTCAACACACCTGGGGCTGGTATCCGTTCTCGTCAGCGACGTAGGTGATGGAGATGGGTTGTCCCTCAGGCGAGGTCCAGGAGAAGGCGCCCTGCACCACGCTGGGCACCACCGGGGGGTTCCCGCCGAAGTTGCGCGGCGAGCCCTGCGCCTGCGCCGAGATGCCGTTGTCCGTCTCGTAGCTAGTGGGGAAGAAGTTTTGGTGAACGATGGATGCACGGGGACCCTTGTTACACCTACCGAATAGAGTCACGTCACAGTATCCTCGGCTGATACTAGGCTAGAAATTTACCGAGTGGTCGCCACTCTACTCGGTAGGTGTAATCAAGGTATAAGATTGGCAGCGTTTGGGCGTGATTTGGAAGCACATGGTCAATTTTGGTTTATGGTTGTTAAATTGTAGTAGTTTTACAAACAATATATAATATAATTATGTTAATTGCTTGGCATTTAAAGTACATGAGTAACATACTTTTGTATCATACCTACAGTATCTAAATTACGAGCTTAATTATCTTTCCACTCATGCCAACATTACAATAACAACTTTAATTTATCGATAGTTAATTAGGTATTGATAGGCACCTTATTTACTAGAAATCCACATCAACAAACCCATTTAAATTTTGGCCTAACTAGGTATACATCACATTTAATACACCAACTCAACGCCATAATATTGGTAGACACTCGTAATCTTGACAATCGACAAATTATTGTAAAATTTTACATTTTAAAATTTATATTCTACTATATTCTTCTATAAAAAACTTACTAGTAGCCGAAGTTTCCGTCCGACCCGACTTCGTTCTCATACTTCAAGATGTTAGCGGCAGCTCCATGGGTCACGGCAACTCTGGCCAAGACTGCTGGCACCTGCGCGGCGGTCGGGGCTATGGAGGAGACTAGAGGGGCGTAGGTCTCGGCCGCTGGTCCTGTGGTCGTGGAGTCGACTTCAACGTCCAGAGGAGCGGCGGTGGTGGTCACAGGGACGACCGGGCGCAGTGTCACCGGGGTCACTGGCCGGTAGCGCTGGTATTGGTTCCTGGGGGTTAGGATGTATTTTTAAGTAGGGTTATCTGTAAACTACCATAAAAAGCTCATCGTCGATAATGCGATATTACTTCTGAAACACCAAATATGTTTTATCTAAACGTTTCTAAGTTGATTCCGTCTTCTCTGTTCCAGGGTTTCTGTATCTGTACACAACTTTTTCACAAATATCTAATAGTTACCTGCCGCAATAAATTCTCATAACGTACACAGTCAGAGTTTATTATAATAGCCCCAATTAAATATAGGGTGCACGAAAAGATGGAAAGAGACTTCCCGACTGACGGCTATGATTGACAACTAATCTGATTGATTGATTTTTTTACTCCAGTCCCTAGTCCAGCCCTTAGCAGCTTCAAATGAGAATGAACCCAATATTTTGAAAGATTTTTTCCGATATCACACACGTCTAATTATCTACAGTAAAAAGTATCTGAAAACTTTACCGTACCTTTGGTAAGGGTTGTACTGTTTGTTGAACTGGTTGTACGGATTGTACTGGTTGTACTGTGAGTTGTACCGGTCGTACTGCTGGTTGTACCGTCCAGGGTTGACGCTGGCGAAGGCACTGGCGCGGTTCTGCTGAGCGCTCACTGCGCCCAACACGCAAGCTAGGATTACCACCTGATGAAGGAAATTGAGGATCTTACTCAATATGCTTCAGGATCAAAATGCACTGAGAGTATGGTTGGGTGTTTTGGATAAGATGTTGGTGGATGAAGTTGGCAATGATCAATTATCTGGTTTTCGGGTTCATGATTTCTTATTTAGAATTGTATTTTATTATCGATTCTTATTTTTACGAGTGTGTGAATACTTACTGCGAGCTTCATGTCTAAATGTGATTTGGCTCGCCGGATGAACTAGTTTGAGTGAGTGATGTTCAAAAATTCTGGCAACTTTATATATATATGAGCATGAGGAACCACCCACTCCGGCAGTAGATTTGCAATCAAATTTGAATAAATTATTGATGCCCTGAGATATTGTTCTGATATTATTAGTTAATCCATCAGGATATGGGACGGAAACATAATTAAAAACTTATCAACTTTGTTTTATTCTTAAAAAGTTTACCCATAGATAAAAAGGGTTTGGGTGCTTTTTATCTCCATATTTTTAATGTTATTTTTGAGATGTTTCTTATAAAATTGTATTGTATACAATAAATATATTTTCTTTTGCCAAATTTGACGATGGGTGTAATATTATCACGCTTATATTATTCATTTGCATTTTTTTTCTATGAACTATTAGGTATACTACAACGCTTGAATCATAGGTATATGCCTTACTGCCTTATCACCTGATCCACCTCTACCCTGTATATTTACTCGTAAAATATACAGGGTAGATGTACCTTATGATAAGGAGTTACAAACTTAGTACCTAATTAGTTATAGTACTTAAATCGGTATAAATCTAGGCAGGTAATTTTAATAATAATAAGTGAATAAAAGTGCATCATCTACTTAAAGAATCAAATTAAAATAGACTGGATTAAAATATTCATAATCACATAAGGTATTTGATTAATATATTTTAATGAGATTGTATTCGTTGATTTATTGATCTCATTTTGTTTCATAATTAATATCCTTTTTCATTTATATTTTTTAAAAGCTACAAGCTAAATGGCATACAATTTCAGTACTTAATTTTACAATTGTGTTGTAAAAATACCGTAATTTGATTAACATTGAAGTTTGTAAATAAAGTAGGTATCTAGTTTTTTGTGTAAAAATGGGAGAGGTATATTTAAACAATTTATTTTTACATCTTTGTGAAGACTATATTATTGCCTTTGGCACAATGATAAAATATTTATTGGGCCAATAACCATCGTGCTAATTAGATCATTTGAATTTACAATGACTTTGCCATAAATATTTAATAATTCATAAGTATTTTATAATATTATTATGTTCAGATCATAGACTGAACGATGAACGTGCCTTATTGTGCTACCCCTTTGGGAGGACAGGTATAAAACCAGCTAAGTGCAAATCAGGCGGAAAGAGAGTATTTTTTATGATTTAAGGCAATTAAATTGAAATTCAGTTAGTTGGTAACAAAATACTTGTAATATATATATATTATCTACACGTATTACATCATTTATTTAGATCTTAATGTAAATTTGATCAGTAAAGTAAAGTTTAAATGACTCATTCGGAATAAAAATATTTTTGTACATAAGTAGGGCTACACCGAAAAGATCGGGAATAGAATACTTAGGAATAAATTAGAGTGAAACCTTTTTGGTGTATCAAATGTAGTGTTTTTTCAAACATAATTCCATTTTCGAATTTTAAAAAAAGTAAAAAATAAAAGAGTATTGACCATTTGAATTTGACAAGTCGGTGTAAAAAATGGAGCTTACGCGGGAACATTTCCGTGCAATAATTTTTCACAACTTTCGTCGAGGTTTATCTCAAGAACAATGTCTCGCCGAGCTTGTTTCTATTTATAAACTTGAAGCACCAAGTAAAACGACTATATATCGTTGGTATTCTGAGTTTCGCCGTGGACGTTCCTCTCTTACCACAGTCCCTTCTACTGGTCGGCCAAAAACAGCGGTAACACAAGATAACATCGATGCTGTACGCCAGTTAATAAAAGAAGATAGACATGTGACATACGAGCAGATTCGGGCTTCTCTCAGCATTAGTATGACAGCCATTCAAACCATTTTACATGAAGAACTGGGTGTCAAGAAGTTAGTTTCGCGCTGGGTGCCCCACCGTTTGACCGAGGAACAAAAGTCGGCTCGTGTTAATTGGTGTCGATCTGCTCTGCAACGGTTCAATGGAGGCAGTTCAAATGCTGTCTACAATATCGTCTCTGGTGATGAATCGTGGATTTATTCATATCAGCCCGAAAGAAAACATCAATCGGCAGTTTGGGTCTTCGAAGGTGAGGTCAAGCCAACAAAAGTTATTCGCTCACGCAGCGTGTCGAAAAAAATGGTCGCTTCGTTTGTATCGAAAACTGGCCATGTGGCTACGATTCCATTACAAGAACAAAGGACGGTTACTGCTGATTGGTACACAACAGTTTGTTTGCCGGAAGTCGTAAGAGAACTTCGTAAAACTAACCCGAATCGTCGTATAATCCTTCACCACGATAATGCAAGCTCTCATACCGCTCGCAAAACAAGAACGTTTTTAAATATGGAAAACGTGGAGTTGATGGACCATCCTCCGTATAGCCCTGATCTGAGCCGCAATGATTATTTTACATTCCCAAGAATTAAAGATATGCTACGTGGTCAACGGTTTAGCGGCCCAGAAGAGGCGGTCGAAGCTTACAAATCAGTTGTTTTGACAGTATCCACTTCAGACTGGAATTACTGTTTCAATGATTGGTTTAATCGAATGAAAAAGTGCATTGAATATCACGGAGACTACTTTGAAAAACAATAAAAGTAAATAATATTATGATATCTTTGTACTTTTTTCTATTCCCGATCATTTCGGTATCGCCCTCGTACTTAGTCTACAGTGTTTACCTCGAGTTAAACCCCGTCTCAAAATTAAATAAACATGTTTCACCCCTCTGCCTATTCTCTTGTATGTAGGTGTAGTTATTAAACAAAAGTACATACTTATTAAGACTATCGCAAGGTGTATTAGGTATAGGTAGGTACTACAAAATTGTTTGCACATTTATCTATCGATATCCCGATAATTTTCTGTCCTATTCAATAAACACTTGAAATAGATAATGCAAATGGGTAAATCAGACCAACCTTGGTAACTCTGAGTAGGTAATACTTAATTATAATATTGTAACAGCACTTGCGTTTGTTACTATCATTTCTAGTAAAAACGTTACAGTGTGAACTTGTGAAGTGACTATCATGATTGCCTTTAGTACGTTTCTTGTAATACTCTCTTCCGTAATAACATTAATTTATCTATTTGTGCGGCATAAATTCAGCTACTGGAAGAATAAAAATGTTCCATATCCAAAGCCACATTTTCTTCTGGGGAACTACGCTGAGTATATCTTACTGAAACAATCTTTAAACGAGAAATCTGTGGATATTTGTAAACAGTTCCCGAATGAGCCCATCATTGGCACGTACTTTGGTTTAGAACCCAAGCTAATAGTACAAGACCCTGAACTGATTAAACTCATTTTCACAAAGGATTTCTACTACTTTAGTAGCAGGGAGCTTTCGACACACGGACACAAAGAAACTGCTACAAAAAACATGTTTTTTGCCTACGGGGATGAGTGGAAGGTGTTACGACAAAACATGACGCCTTTATTCTCCTCTGCAAAAATGAAAAACATGTTTCATTTGGTCCAAAGCTGCACGAAACAATTCGAAAAGTTACTAGACGAAGAAACTAAAGTGTCCAACGAAATAGAAATCAGGACACTAATGGCTCGCTTTACAATGGACTGCATCTGTTCATGTGCATTCGGAGTGGACGCCGAGGTGATGGGGAAGGAGATCAGCAACAACCCCTTCAGGAAGATAGCTGATGTCATACACGACGTGTCCGACTACAGAGGCTTTACCATCGTGGCAAGAATTCTATGGCCAACGCTATTTTACGGGCTAGGCTTTAAATTAATACCAGAAGAGTCCAGCCAATTTTTCGACACACTCCTACGCAACGTGTTTGAAACGCGCAACGGAGTACCGTCACCGAGGCAGGATTTTGTCGATTTGTTTATGACCCTAAAGAACAATAAATACATCACAGGCGATGCTATTAAAAACCTAATAGAAACTGGCGCAAATACGAAAGCATCCCTAGAAGCTGATGACAGCTTGCTAGTGTCGCAGTGCTTCATGATTTTTGCTGCTGGATTTGACACCTCGTCGAGTACTGCTGCTTTCACTTTGTATGAGATAGCCAAGCATCCTGACGTACAGGAGAAGGTGCATGCTGAGGTAGACGCCTACTGGCAGGCCAACAATGGACAAATCAACTACGAATGCGTCAACCAACTGCCATACCTTTATCAGTGCATAGAAGAAGCTCTGCGTCTGTACCCAGTGCTGGGCATCAGCACACGAGAAATGTACGACAACTACACACTACCTAATGGGGTGACACTAGAAAAAGGAACGGGCATTTATATACCAGTGTATCATCTTCAACGTGATCCCAAGTACTTCCCGGAACCGGAAAAGTTCAGACCTGAAAGATTTTCTCCGGAAGAGAGGTCAAATATTACGCCGTATACATACATCCCTTTTGGGGAAGGACCCAGGATATGTATAGGTAAGTGCAGAAACTTCTTTAGAAAGGTACTTAATAAAATTATAGGATTGTTTTAAACTATGGATGCATCATTAGTTCATTACTTATGTTCTGGCACTTATAAAATGTCATGATAACGTGCTATGGCACAGTTTTCATAAGTAGGTACATTAATTATTATTATAAATAGTTACCTTATCATCTTGTGGTAGTTACTATAGCCCTTTGACTATAGTAAATACCACAATATCACAAAATGATATGGGGCACGTGTATCCTTCCAATGAAGGAAGGGTTCTAGGCGTAGATCACCTTCTAGCCTGGTGCAGGTTTGTGGATATTAGGTACTTCACTATACAGATTTGTAGGCTAGGAAAGGACGGAGCCCCGGGGAGCCCCTATTGGAAAGAGACCTGTTCCCCCGCAGTGGGTTGCGATGATGATGAGATGAAGTATTTACCTACTAATAAATAAGTTCGTATCAGCGGATCCTATTAGTCCTAATTATAACAGTTTTATTTGCTGTATCCTTAGGCATGCGGTTCGCGAAGATGCTCATGATGCCGGGCCTCGTGACCATCTTCAGCAAGTACCGGGTGGAGCTAGCCGCGGGCACCCTGACCACGCCCACGCTGGAGCCCAAGTCCATAGCCACGAGCTTCAGGGGAGGTGTTCATCTTAAGCTTACTAAACTAAAGCCCACTTACAACTACACCTACAACGGCCGTGGCGAACTATTCTGCAATCCTTGTAACCAGAAGTTTACCACGAAGAAGGGTTTCTCGAGTCACATCCGCGCCCACCGCCGCAGAAGTCCTACTAGCCCCTGAGGTCGCCGTCATCGGATCACGATGAGAAGGACATCAAATGCCGAAATCAGAGGATAGGGTATGGAAACGTACCTTAGTATCTAATTATGAAAATTTTATATATTAAATTACCTATTAAAAAATATACTAATGACCTTATGATATGAATAAATATAACTAATAGGTAGGTGCATATTATAAATAAAATATTACCTACCTATGTTACAAAATAACGTATTTTATTTCTTTCTTTCTTTCAATAATAAAACCTATTTCAGCACCTGATTGATATTATTATAGCCTAGTAGGTAGGTACCTAGTTTTGTCTTGGTTTAACCCTGGGAAACCTTAAGGACGACATCGATAACCGTTACGGTCCACCGCAAGGTCCGTCGGCGAACAAGACCCGTGGTCACCGATAAACCGTAACGTTTTAAAACGTGGTGAATAGGTACCTATGTCCAAAATCAAATCAAATTATAATAACCAATTTAACCTAAGTTCACAATACATCAGTTCTTTAGTATTTAACAAACAACAGGAATACTCTCTATCGTAGTTCCAAAAGAGTAGGAGTTCTAGCATTACCTTTTGACTCTTTTTGTAAAGGCGGTAAAGGCACAGAACAATGCGGACTAGGGTCCGCGATTGGTCCGTCGGATGTAAATCCGCATTCACATTGATTAATAAAGATATTGAAAACTAACGTAAGCTCCCACCAGAATCATGGGATTTTTACTTGATTTTTAGGTGAAAGTTTGGTAAAAGTGACCAAGTAGCAAAAACTTGTTGTTATTCTGAGGTTTCAGTCATTTTTGCACACAGATTACATGCAGCAACTGTCAATGTCAATCATTTGCCATTGTCAGCTGTCACAACAAAAGTAGTTCAGCGTTTGCCTACTGCCTCATAGAGAAAAGAACACTACTGCCTAGATTGCGAAGTTTAGAAAGCAAAATTTAACAAAAAAATCCCGTTATTTCTGTTTTTACCGTTGTATTTGCTATATTTTTAAGCGTCTACAATATCAGTGATCAAGTGCTATCGATTTCGACCCTCGCTGTTGTTATTTCCATTCAATAATGTTAAATATATTGGAGTTGATATTCCTCAGCTTAGCTTTTCTCGTTACTTTTACCGGATTTCTTATTAATCATTTCGAAAGATATGTCCCGGAGATCATTATTCAGGGCTATAAGTATGGTAGCTTTGCCCATCGGGGTTCAAACGCCAATTACCTCAGTGCTATTGAAATTCCAAAGTCGTACTATCGACATTTCTATGTGTTTTCCTCGTTGTTCAGTTCCACGATGCTGTTCTATATGTATTTAGCCTATTTCCGTGACTACTCTGTTCACCCCTATGTGCCTGCAGTATTCAAATTCTTTCTGGAGAAGGACAAAACAGCTGGTAAGAGCACAGAGATACTTATTATGTATTTTTATAAATAATAAGTACTTATACCTTTTCTGTATCAGTCGTACCTATTTTATTGTAAAATATAGCTTAATCATTGTGTTTCTAAATAAGATAGTATTTTATGAGTTAAGGTCTTTGTATAACTCTATAAGTAATGCAATAAATTATCTATTTCAAGTATGTAGATCACTTTTGTAATACCTGCTTCATAAGGTGTTCTATTGACGAAATTCTAACTTACTTAAAGCTTAAAAAATATATCTGATCAATCTAACCTAAATACATTCTTTACAGTAACTGGTCTAGGGGCGTTTGTCTCACTGAGTCTACTGACGCTGCAGAGCTGGCGGAGGCTGTATGAGACATACTACCTGCAGGTGTTCGCCAAGTCTAGCAAAATGAACCTCAGCCACTACATCGCTGGCCTTGTTCACTACTTTGGTTGTGTCATCGCTATTGTTGGTCAAGCTCCCCTATTTTGCGGTAAGCATTGCTAAATAGATTTATGTACTGATTGCTGTAGCTGTAGATAGTTATATATACACATCCTGTATGTACACATTAACTATTAAATTAGTACCTTTTACATAAAATTATTTATTAAAAGGAAATAATTAATGTTACTTATAACCTCTATGATTTATATCATAGTAGCTGTTCCCGCGAGCTTCGCTTCGCCTCAAAAAGTTTTCCCGTGGGAATTCCGGGATAAAAAGTAGCCTATGTTCTTTCCCAGGGTCTAGACCATATGTATACCAAATTTCATTCAAATCCGTTCAGTAGTTTTGGCGTGAAAGAGTAACAGACAGACAGACAGACACAGTTACTTTGTCTTTTATAATTTTAGTTAGGATTTATTTTTTACTGCTACTGCATTATACCAACATTTATCAAAACAGTCATATGGCATTAATAGATTTTACTCAAACAACTATCTTATTTTTCAGTGGAGGGACAACACATGGTTTGGACCAACATGCGTACCTCATCTCTTTACATACCCCTGTCGATGATCTTCATCCTGGCGTGGTACGAGCAGTATTCGGCAAACGTCATATTTGCTAACCTGAGGAAGGATGGAAGAACTGGGAGATTGGTGACGGAAGAGCACCGAATCCCAATGGGGGGAAAGTTTGTCTATGTCTCCAGCCCGCACCGCTTGGCCGAACTCGTCATGTACACAGTTGTGTTCTGTCTGGTACCCACAACCACTTTCTTCTGCATCTACCTGTGGGTTGTGAGCAACCAGGTTCGTTAACCATACCATTTTTTTAATACTTTATGTAAGCTAACCAAATAATACAAAATGTTCTAAAGCCCACTAACCTGTAAAACCTATGTTTCACAAATAAATGATTCTATTCTATTCTAATAAACTCATTTTTTTCGTTACAGATCCAAACTGCAATTCAAGCTCATGAATGGTACAAGAAGACCTTCAATAACTATCCAAAGAACAGGTATGCCATTATTCCATGGGTTATATAAAATTATTGATGAATTGGATTATCTGATAAGCTGATTTCGGCAATTTAGTAAGACTGTAGATAACTATTAGGTACATCTCTAATTCTTTAGTACACTTGACTGTATCTGAACATAAATATTCTTCCACCTAAAGGTTGTCTTGAAAAAATCGCTTTTAGTGATAAGACCGCCTTTTTGTACCTATGTGTTTATATTTAAGCTTTGTATAATCTATTCTTGTGTACAAATAAAGAATATTCTATCTATCTCTAAAAAAATGTGTCAAATGTTCAAATTTTTTTTATTACGTTAGAAATTTAGTAGGTATATTTTTTTATTTTATCACAAATATTTATAACTACTTATTGTATAAGTTTATAGCTTTTAATTATCATCGGCTGATTAATTTAGGCATAGTAATCAAGAGGCAATTATTTTAGAGGCTCTAATTTATTGAAAGAGATTTTATTATATTGTTTTACATTTATATAATTGTATACCTATCTTACAGGGAAATTAAATGATAAGTAGATATGAGATAGAAATGCAATGTATTAATTATTTATAATCTGTTTAATAAATGTAAGGTACAATATAAATATGTATTGTGTTTTTTGAGAGATTTTTAGGCGAAGAGATACCTGTAACGAAAATAGAAATAGATACATTGATCGATACTTGATTTGACTATATACAGGGTGTTGAAATAGTAGCCTACCGAGCCGAAAGGCGGTGACTCCCGGGGGTCAAGAGAGGGTCGGGAGAGGGGAAGAAGATTAAATTTGTTGACTGTGAGAAATACGCGAAATAAAATTTTGCTATTCTATAAGAACTTCGATGGTCAGATGAGCTTTTACTATTATGAAGCCATATTTTTTCTTTGAAAAACATAACCGAAATATGGAATCAATACATAAACGCCCAACTATGTGAGATTAAATCGTTCCGAATAGAGATTACTTATAGATCTTACCTGTAAGGATAGTCGCTGTTCTTATAACGGAAAGCAGACAGGAGCAGAGAGAACAATACATTGACGAGTACAATTCCTGAGACAGCCCTCAGTTTGCGGGCCTGAGGTGTCAGCTTGTACCGGAGGTGGAATGTTCTGGAACCTAGGCCATCTGCCACGACTCCGCCCAACATCTCTGTCACTAACAACATGCTTATTATGAAGCCTCCGTCTGGTTGAGAATGGTTAATGTGTTTTAAGGGACATAAATTATGTTAGGTTGTTGTAGCTGCATAATTTGCTACGCACACAGGGACTAGAAAAAGGTTTTTTCAATGCCACGGCATCATTTTAAAGCATTGCAATTATGACGCATTTGTGTAAAATTACGGTTGCCATGCCGTCCCGGTGTGCGTAGGCCATAATAATATGTCTGTATGCAAAATTTAATAGAGAAGAAAAGAGTTCTCTTTAATAGAATAGTTTCCATGAATGTAAGTAAGGGATTCGTTTAAACTAAAAAAAATATCAAAAGGATACACAAAAACGCAACCACATAACTCTCAACGAAGCTTTGAAATGAATTATCGAAGAAGATGCTTTTAGTCTCATATTTTGCAAACAAGGGTGCGTTGTCTATATAATTATACATCTGCCCCGTGGATGTGAAGAAACAGAAAGTGATGGCGACCGCCGCCCAGCGGTCAGCGTTGGTGAAGAAGCCAGGCCCACTCCGGTAGTAGCACACACCGCAAAATATCAATAGAAAATAAAACATAACGAAGTTTTCGTGGTATTTCAACGAAAACGGTGAAATGTACACGTTTATCTGAAACAGAGAAATACGTATATTGTTTTTGTCTTCGTCTACCATACGTTCGGCTTTATGCATCATACTGTAATTCGGTTTTTTTCGCTTTATTAAGCCACCAATTCATTAAAGTATTTTCTTGTACCCAAACAAAATGATACCTATACAAGTAAGTAGGTATATATTTACACGCAATTTTTATTCTATCTTCTGTATTAACCTCATTCACTCTACCTCGCACACTTTCCTATTTTTAACCGACTTCAAAAAAAGGAGGAGGTTCTCATCTTTCACGCAATCCAACCACGTCTTTCTTGGTCTTCCTTCGAATCTCAAATTCAACAGCAGGGATGTAGCTAAGTAACGATAAAGAAAGTAAATAATAATCATACTTCTATGTCAGTAACATCTGAAATCCATCTAGCTATGTCGGTCGCCGCTACACCTTTGTTCAAGTTTAGATCGTCACCTTTATTTCGATTCCTCTTCGGAGGAAATAGTTTAACGGTGGGAACGGCAAATATGTTAAACTGAAAAATACATAGCTTTTAGAGTTCTATGTAGGCCTATAGCGAAATTATTTTGTTAATTATATAATTTAATAATTATATATATAACATAATAATTTCGCTTCGAATCCCAGCTACTTAATAACGGAGTGCTTTGGCTTAGCCGTAGCGTATGCTGCGCATTAGTCAATTTCAGAACATTAATAAATAACAATTTAGTTATTTCTGTATGCGAAAATGTAAGTTCTTTATTTATTCTAACCAAACATTAAAACTCTTCATAGGAAATTAGCTACCTAATAAATATATTTAAATGGCTAAACGGCTGAACCAAGGCTAAAATAAAAGACAACTTTCGAATTACGAGTAATGTACTTACATCCGTTTCCAGTTTCCGCTTATTCGTTTTGAAGCTACCGTGCCACACATATAGGTAATTATACTATTTTATGAATAGCGGTCCAAATACGATATGTACATTAAAGACACAAAGGTGATAGGTACGGCGGTTACTTTGCTACAGCTACTTACTTCCTCAATAATGGCAGGGTGTTCGTTCAGATGCATAACTCCGAAGAACAGATTGTCTCCCCGATGCGGGTTCGACATGTGAGATTGCGCCACAGTCAAGAACTCGCTGTAAATGTACCAACAAACTGGGCAGTTCCGCATCGTCAACAAAATCACAAAGTAATAGTCTCTGTTCTCTTCTTGAACGTATCTCTTGTAGTTGCGAGGACTGAGTTCAATGTATGGGGACTTCTCCGTCAATCTTATCAGCTCTTGCTTTTTCCTTTGTAGCTGTTAAGCAGTTAATAATTATTCTTGTAAAATAGAGCGTTTTCAATGGATGGAAGTTTTCCACAAATTTTACTTACATGTTTGTCATAGTCTTGAGCTTGTGCTTCTGTTTCGTAATAAAACAAAACGGAAAACACATAAATCACTCTCCTTAGATTCATTGTAATAAATATTTCTATTTAAAATATACAAATTAAATAGGCAACTATAGACTTGTATGGAAATGACGTAGTGTTTCTTTTCCTCAGTGTGGAAATCATGTGGAAATGGGGAAATGCTCGGGAAATGATGGGGAAATGGGACTTGCCATTGGGCGATTTGTGTCAAATCTGCTCCGTGTCGGCTTCTGAGCTTCTACTCTTTGATATTTTATTTGTTCTGTAGTTTATACCTTTTTCTGAAGGATCGCCAGTGATTCCCAGGTTTATCTTCTAGAAATCCAATTCGGTGGCAATTTTCATTCAGTTTATGGTAGTATTTGCCATTCCAATTAGCTAGGTTTAATGCATGCTAAATGCCTATCTTGTATATGTAGTTATACAAACCCAATGATTTCAAAAGGAAGGATAGGCCCTTCAGAACATTTTACTCAAACCTTCTTCATACAAGCAAAATAACTGTCATCTGTCTGTCATAATTTGTTTGAACTATGTCAGTACCTAGCAACTATCTTGACGACGTAACCTTGTACGTGCGTTAATAATTTACCATCCTGGACATTGTTTTATTATTTGCAGGCGCCAAATCAATATTTTAAGACAAATCCAACTACCTACTAAAATTAAAACTGTTTTGGGCTGTAGACCTGTAGAGCGTCCCGTACAAATGGACGAAAAATCACGCTCCAAAACGTAAGTGTGTGCAACAAGAAAATGTTCTCGGAGGATAGTCAACAAAAAATGACGTCCGCACAAGGTTACAGCGCGCGGCCATTGTAGACTTTGGTAGTAAAATCATTATCACTTTATAATGTGTTTATTACTTAATTTAATGGTAATTACCGATGATACGATATTCGATGTTTCTTTTTGACCTTCGTATAATGGTTTTTGCAGCCTTTACAACACAACTACATATTTATCACAAGATTCACAAGACCATCTCTCGGCCACAGACAACTGTCGATTGAGGAGCGTTGGCCCTAAAATTATGATTTTAGGGCCAACGCGCGGGTGCCATTTTTTTGAGTGGGAGGCCCTGTCCTTACGCTAGTAATATATATGTCAATGTACAAACCATATACTTACCTCACTGAGTTACATCATTATACCCCTATACAAAATAATAAACTCGGTTGTTTTCATTAATATTTTTTTCCAATGAACATAACTAACACAAACAAGAAGGAAAACATAACTAATTTAACACCCACAGAGCACTTGGTCATGGGCTTTAAGCCTGAAGGTTTCTCGCTATTCCTAGCATTGTCTTCTGTAGTGTGACTACCGTGATTCTGCTTGAGCCCTTCTATAATAAGAATCATACCACCGGCAAATATACCATCTGAATTAGCCAAGTTAAGGAAATAATATGTTAAAAACTATATGTATTTTTTTGGTAACTAAAATCTGACTAACCATAACAGATATGACTTTGCATTTAAATAGCTAGCTAGATAAGCTTAGTCATTTAATATAACAGAAGCCAGTAGTCTTCTAAATAATAATATATTTCATTTATAAAAAGGATACACAACACGGTTATAATGATAGACTCCGTTAAATACTGCATCATGTGCGAAGGATGTAAAAAAGCGGGAGGATAGCTACTCCAGTCTAAGAATGGAGCCTTCTTTATGTAGTTCCACATGTGACCAGCACTGAGGACCTGGCAAAAGCCAACAGCCCCGTAGACCATACAGCTAATATTGAAGAGTCTCTTGTAGTACAAAACACCAAATAATCCAAAAAGAAACAGCATAGTAACGTGTGTGCTATTGATAACTAAACCGTGGCCGTACGGATAAGTGATGTTGATCTGAAATATAAAGCTGGGAATGAACTTAATAAGTAAACTTTATAATAGTCATCAGTCTTAGGTGTTAGAAAACGGGGATAGTTTTAAAGAGAATATCAATTAGTTCAATTGTTGTTTGGTCGTTGTTAATTTGTTGCTGCTATTAATAATAACGTTTTCTATCTTAAAGGATCTATGTAGGTACATATGCCGATAAACCTGACCCCCCTCAGAAGCATTGTTACTATGAGAGGGGGGTCAGGTTTCTCTGCATATGTACCTACATAGATCGTTTAAGATAGAAAACGTTATCATTAATAGGTAGTACTGTATTCAGAGACAAAACGTGTTTACCGGTATAGATGTAACTTGGAGAATCCAATCAGCAATGTCTTCCGCATTACTATCGTCCCTCAAAACCATTGAGTGTGTTAAGTCTTCATCGGCAGAAAAATAAGTTATTTCAGGAATCCGGTTGGACTTAACCTGGCATTTTTACATAATCTATTATTTAGTGTAATGATACTTAATTCTTCTTCTATTTCCGTCTTCTGACGGAAGTTGGAAATCATAAGTAACTTCACAAACTTTAAACGATTAATCAAAAGTAAGTGGTTATAATAACTATCGTGTAACTTACCCCTCCGCTCATTGTTTTGTCTGCTTCAACTATAGCAAAGAACAATCCATCATTCTTCTCTTTCAAATATTTATACGAATTAACCACAACATTAAATTCTGTGATTAATCTCTGACATAATAAACACTTTTGGTTTGAATTAGTGAACATTACCATCAATGAATAGTTACGAGGTGGCATTACAAAGTATTTGAAGTGATGTGGAGTTATCTTTACAAAGACTTGATTTGCTGTAAGCGTCATGAAGTTGGCCCATCTCTTCTCAACCTAAAATGACGATAAATAATATAATAATTACTGTAGATTATCTCTACATTATTATAAGGTTCCAATCTTCAATGGGTATTGTCTTATATCTACATACATATATTATACTCAAGCTCATGCCTGTAATCCCCGGAGAAGTAGTCAGAGGTGACCCGAAATCCCAATGACCCGCTTTTTGTCGCGAGCTGTATATGTCTGTTTTTGAATGAGTAGGTACAATGCACAGGTAAGACAATTTAACTAACCATGTCTTTACTACCACGTGATTCACACGTAAAAACTATAAATATGATAAAGCAAGCAAAATAACTCTTATCCATTTATGTAGAGGGTATTTAATTGAGATAACTGCACGTAAATACTCGGTAAGTAGGTACCAGCTCAATTGAATGTTTCCCAGATAATTTTAAAGTTGCTCGATAACCTGCAGGGTTGCTCATTTGCTGTTGTTGTCAAAATTACTGACAGTGACAGGTTGCAGTTGTAGAGTCCGCCATGGCCATCCACAGGCCATCCATGAGTCCACCGCTTCACCACCACAGAACACAACATCTGACGTGCTCTATTTCTCTGATTTGTTCATTGACAAAGGAATAAAGAGAGGACATGGCATATCCACGAAAAAAATGCGCCTACCTAAACTTTGGTGTCAATAAAAATGGCGGCTTTTTTCTTGAAAAATGTAAACAAACAAATTGTTTGACAGCTGAAGTACCTTGTGTTTGGATGTCAATCAACATGGCGACCGGTCGCAATTTTAGGCGCATTTTTTCGTGGATATGCCATGTCTTTATTCCTTTGTCAATGGATTTGTTGAAAGTGGAACCATTTTATCCCCGACCGAGCGTTTTGTTTATTGTAGGGGTGGGTAATTATTAAAGTTATTATATTTCCCATGGGTTAGATCAACTAGAACGCTACTTTTCGTTTTCATTGGACTAGTGAAATAAAAAACATTTAAAAGACATCCGTTACATTAAGGGACATAAAATAGGATCATAATCCTCCAATATAATGATAACTCTGGCCACCGGATTCTGTGACATTTATCAATGGACAGGTTCATTATAAATTTGGCGCTAATTATGATATGATGTCTCAACTATACTCTCAATATTCATAAGCTATAATTTCATAATTTTTCATCAAATATATTAATGATAAACATATATTAAAAGTACTATTAGGTACAAAATTATACAACATGAATTAGGTGTATAGATATTTATTTATTGCACTTTTCACAGTAAGTATATATCCTATTTATTAAACAGCAGGTTGCTTGACAAAAGTATATAAAAAACAAAAGAACTATCTTAAACTAAATTACTGAGATTGTGGGTTCCTGGCGATCCATTCCAGAGCCCTCAGGATCTGAGGGGGGATCGGGGGGGAGGTGGGGATGGCGTCACCCTGTAGGCGAAAAATTATATTAATAATATATACAGAGACCTCGAACACGCAAATAAGGCGTGGGACGCCCCGACGGGTTCGACCTAGACCAAACGATATAGTCCTCGCCGGATATCCAAATTCGAAGGTGGAGAGTTGTGGTGTTCTTAGCAAAAAAAACGATGTCTAGCAATACATGTGTATTAATATAACTTCATCCATTGCTGTGATCCGCATCCAATTCGTCAATGTAGAGTTATTTCTAAAATCTTTTTGCCATCTACTGAGCGTTCAGAAATACTTGTTTAAGATACTTACGCTGGGCTTGAAGCCATCTTGGTCAGCAGTGTAGGTGATGGCGACGACCTGTCCCTCGGGGGAGGTGTAGGAGTAAGACCCCTGGGCGACCACGGGCACCACGGGGGGGTTACCACCGAAGTTCACTGGAGTCCCCGTCTCTTGCGCAGCAATACCGTTGTCGGTCTCAATCCTGACAAAAAAGTGTGAAGTCAACAGTTTATTAGGTGTTACTTTTGCATAATTCAAATTGAATAGTCTACAAATACAAATCCAAAAGATCAAGGCAAACTCAAATGGCAGTTTGATAGGATTTACCTACCAAATTAATGGAACATCTATCAATAAATCACCAGACAAAGCCTTTGTTATTCCGTTTCGTACACGACCGACGACGAGTGGGCGTAAGTAATGTCGCTTTGATTGCCTAATTTGCCTGGTTCACAAGATTAGGTAATGATGAAAAATCTTACGCGTAATTGTAGCTGCCGTCAGGGTTGATCTCTGAGTCGTATCTGACGATGTTGGCGCTCTGGTCGTTGTTGGAGACACGGGCGTAGGCGGCGGAGGAGGCCTGGGCCGAGGCGTAGACCTGGCGGGCCACGGGGGCGGAGGCTGCAACGGCTGAGCGGAACGGCTGCAGGGGCTTCAGCGGCTTCAGGGGTGACCGGTAGGAGGACGAGAAGGGGCTGGCCGCCGCCGCCGCCGCCACCACTGCTGCTAGTACCAACTGTAAAATAGAGATCATATTAATTTGTTTCGTGTTATTTTATGCTATTTTAACACTGTTTTGATTGTCTTTTAACTCACCGCAACCTGCATTTTTGCTAGTTTGTTTGTGTTTAGACAGATCACTCAACTGATGACTCCACCGAGATAAAAAATGCTTTTATACACGAACGCTTCAATAAATTTACGCAATTCGACATGGGTTAGATCAACTAGAACGCTACTTTTCGTTTTCATTGGACTAGTGAAATAAAAAACATTTAAGACATCCGTTACATTAAGGGACATAAAATAGGATCATAATCCTCCAATATAATGATAACTCTGGCCACCGGATTCTGTGACATTTATCAATGGACAGGTTCATTATAAATTTGGCGCTAATTATGATATGATGTCTCAACTATACTCTCAATATTCATAAGCTATAATTTCATAATTTTTCATCAAATATATTAATGATAAACATATATTAAAAGTACTATTAGGTACAAAATTATACAACATGAATTAGGTGTATAGATATTTATTTATTGCACTTTTCACAGTAAGTATATATCCTATTTATTAAACAGCAGGTTGCTTGACAAAAGTATATAAAAAACAAAAGAACTATCTTAAACTAAATTACTGAGATTGTGGGTTCCTGGCGATCCATTCCAGAGCCCTCAGGATCTGAGGGGGGATCGGGGGGGAGGTGGGGATGGCGTCACCCTGTAGGCGAAAAATTATATTAATAATATATACAGAGACCTCGAACACGCAAATAAGGCGTGGGACGCCCCGACGGGTTCGACCTAGACCAAACGATATAGTCCTCGCCGGATATCCAAATTCGAAGGTGGAGAGTTGTGGTGTTCTTAGCAAAAAAAACGATGTCTAGCAATACATGTGTATTAATATAACTTCATCCATTGCTGTGATCCGCATCCAATTCGTCAATGTAGAGTTATTTCTAAAATCTTTTTGCCATCTACTGAGCGTTCAGAAATACTTGTTTAAGATACTTACGCTGGGCTTGAAGCCATCTTGGTCAGCAGTGTAGGTGATGGCGACGACCTGTCCCTCGGGGGAGGTGTAGGAGTAAGACCCCTGGGCGACCACGGGCACCACGGGGGGGTTACCACCGAAGTTCACTGGAGTCCCCGTCTCTTGCGCAGCAATACCGTTGTCGGTCTCAATCCTGACAAAAAAGTGTGAAGTCAACAGTTTATTAGGTGTTACTTTTGCATAATTCAAATTGAATAGTCTACAAATACAAATCCAAAAGATCAAGGCAAACTCAAATGGCAGTTTGATAGGATTTACCTACCAAATTAATGGAACATCTATCAATAAATCACCAGACAAAGCCTTTGTTATTCCGTTTCGTACACGACCGACGACGAGTGGGCGTAAGTAATGTCGCTTTGATTGCCTAATTTGCCTGGTTCACAAGATTAGGTAATGATGAAAAATCTTACGCGTAATTGTAGCTGCCGTCAGGGTTGATCTCTGAGTCGTATCTGACGATGTTGGCGCTCTGGTCGTTGTTGGAGACACGGGCGTAGGCGGCGGAGGAGGCCTGGGCCGAGGCGTAGACCTGGCGGGCCACGGGGGCGGAGGCTGCAACGGCTGAGCGGAACGGCTGCAGGGGCTTCAGCGGCTTCAGGGGTGACCGGTAGGAGGACGAGAAGGGGCTGGCCGCCGCCGCCGCCGCCACCACTGCTGCTAGTACCAACTGTAAAATAGAGATCATATTAATTTGTTTCGTGTTATTTTATGCTATTTTAACACTGTTTTGATTGTCTTTTAACTCACCGCAACCTGCATTTTTGCTAGTTTGTTTGTGTTTAGACAGATCACTCAACTGATGACTCCACCGAGATAAAAAATGCTTTTATACACGAACGCTTCAATAAATTTACGCAATTCGACATGGGTTAGATCAACTAGAACGCTACTTTTCGTTTTCATTGGACTAGTGAAATAAAAAACATTTAAGACATCCGTTACATTAAGGGACATAAAATAGGATCATAATCCTCCAATATAATGATAACTCTGGCCACCGGATTCTGTGACATTTATCAATGGACAGGTTCATTATAAATTTGGCGCTAATTATGATATGATGTCTCAACTATACTCTCAATATTCATAAGCTATAATTTCATAATTTTTCATCAAATATATTAATGATAAACATATATTAAAAGTACTATTAGGTACAAAATTATACAACATGAATTAGGTGTATAGATATTTATTTATTGCACTTTTCACAGTAAGTATATATCCTATTTATTAAACAGCAGGTTGCTTGACAAAAGTATATAAAAAACAAAAGAACTATCTTAAACTAAATTACTGAGATTGTGGGTTCCTGGCGATCCATTCCAGAGCCCTCAGGATCTGAGGGGGGATCGGGGGGGAGGTGGGGATGGCGTCACCCTGTAGGCGAAAAATTATATTAATAATATATACAGAGACCTCGAACACGCAAATAAGGCGTGGGACGCCCCGACGGGTTCGACCTAGACCAAACGATATAGTCCTCGCCGGATATCCAAATTCGAAGGTGGAGAGTTGTGGTGTTCTTAGCAAAAAAAACGATGTCTAGCAATACATGTGTATTAATATAACTTCATCCATTGCTGTGATCCGCATCCAATTCGTCAATGTAGAGTTATTTCTAAAATCTTTTTGCCATCTACTGAGCGTTCAGAAATACTTGTTTAAGATACTTACGCTGGGCTTGAAGCCATCTTGGTCAGCAGTGTAGGTGATGGCGACGACCTGTCCCTCGGGGGAGGTGTAGGAGTAAGACCCCTGGGCGACCACGGGCACCACGGGGGGGTTACCACCGAAGTTCACTGGAGTCCCCGTCTCTTGCGCAGCAATACCGTTGTCGGTCTCAATCCTGACAAAAAAGTGTGAAGTCAACAGTTTATTAGGTGTTACTTTTGCATAATTCAAATTGAATAGTCTACAAATACAAATCCAAAAGATCAAGGCAAACTCAAATGGCAGTTTGATAGGATTTACCTACCAAATTAATGGAACATCTATCAATAAATCACCAGACAAAGCCTTTGTTATTCCGTTTCGTACACGACCGACGACGAGTGGGCGTAAGTAATGTCGCTTTGATTGCCTAATTTGCCTGGTTCACAAGATTAGGTAATGATGAAAAATCTTACGCGTAATTGTAGCTGCCGTCAGGGTTGATCTCTGAGTCGTATCTGACGATGTTGGCGCTCTGGTCGTTGTTGGAGACACGGGCGTAGGCGGCGGAGGAGGCCTGGGCCGAGGCGTAGACCTGGCGGGCCACGGGGGCGGAGGCTGCAACGGCTGAGCGGAACGGCTGCAGGGGCTTCAGCGGCTTCAGGGGTGACCGGTAGGAGGACGAGAAGGGGCTGGCCGCCGCCGCCGCCGCCACCACTGCTGCTAGTACCAACTGTAAAATAGAGATCATATTAATTTGTTTCGTGTTATTTTATGCTATTTTAACACTGTTTTGATTGTCTTTTAACTCACCGCAACCTGCATTTTTGCTAGTTTGTTTGTGTTTAGACAGATCACTCAACTGATGACTCCACCGAGATAAAAAATGCTTTTATACACGAACGCTTCAATAAATTTACGCAATTCGACATGGGTTAGATCAACTAGAACGCTACTTTTCGTTTTCATTGGACTAGTGAAATAAAAAACATTTAAGACATCCGTTACATTAAGGGACATAAAATAGGATCATAATCCTCCAATATAATGATAACTCTGGCCACCGGATTCTGTGACATTTATCAATGGACAGGTTCATTATAAATTTGGCGCTAATTATGATATGATGTCTCAACTATACTCTCAATATTCATAAGCTATAATTTCATAATTTTTCATCAAATATATTAATGATAAACATATATTAAAAGTACTATTAGGTACAAAATTATACAACATGAATTAGGTGTATAGATATTTATTTATTGCACTTTTCACAGTAAGTATATATCCTATTTATTAAACAGCAGGTTGCTTGACAAAAGTATATAAAAAACAAAAGAACTATCTTAAACTAAATTACTGAGATTGTGGGTTCCTGGCGATCCATTCCAGAGCCCTCAGGATCTGAGGGGGGATCGGGGGGGAGGTGGGGATGGCGTCACCCTGTAGGCGAAAAATTATATTAATAATATATACAGAGACCTCGAACACGCAAATAAGGCGTGGGACGCCCCGACGGGTTCGACCTAGACCAAACGATATAGTCCTCGCCGGATATCCAAATTCGAAGGTGGAGAGTTGTGGTGTTCTTAGCAAAAAAAACGATGTCTAGCAATACATGTGTATTAATATAACTTCATCCATTGCTGTGATCCGCATCCAATTCGTCAATGTAGAGTTATTTCTAAAATCTTTTTGCCATCTACTGAGCGTTCAGAAATACTTGTTTAAGATACTTACGCTGGGCTTGAAGCCATCTTGGTCAGCAGTGTAGGTGATGGCGACGACCTGTCCCTCGGGGGAGGTGTAGGAGTAAGACCCCTGGGCGACCACGGGCACCACGGGGGGGTTACCACCGAAGTTCACTGGAGTCCCCGTCTCTTGCGCAGCAATACCGTTGTCGGTCTCAATCCTGACAAAAAAGTGTGAAGTCAACAGTTTATTAGGTGTTACTTTTGCATAATTCAAATTGAATAGTCTACAAATACAAATCCAAAAGATCAAGGCAAACTCAAATGGCAGTTTGATAGGATTTACCTACCAAATTAATGGAACATCTATCAATAAATCACCAGACAAAGCCTTTGTTATTCCGTTTCGTACACGACCGACGACGAGTGGGCGTAAGTAATGTCGCTTTGATTGCCTAATTTGCCTGGTTCACAAGATTAGGTAATGATGAAAAATCTTACGCGTAATTGTAGCTGCCGTCAGGGTTGATCTCTGAGTCGTATCTGACGATGTTGGCGCTCTGGTCGTTGTTGGAGACACGGGCGTAGGCGGCGGAGGAGGCCTGGGCCGAGGCGTAGACCTGGCGGGCCACGGGGGCGGAGGCTGCAACGGCTGAGCGGAACGGCTGCAGGGGCTTCAGCGGCTTCAGGGGTGACCGGTAGGAGGACGAGAAGGGGCTGGCCGCCGCCGCCGCCGCCACCACTGCTGCTAGTACCAACTGTAAAATAGAGATCATATTAATTTGTTTCGTGTTATTTTATGCTATTTTAACACTGTTTTGATTGTCTTTTAACTCACCGCAACCTGCATTTTTGCTAGTTTGTTTGTGTTTAGACAGATCACTCAACTGATGACTCCACCGAGATAAAAAATGCTTTTATACACGAACGCTTCAATAAATTTACGCAATTCGACATTGATATTGATTTTATTTGCATCTTCTCGTATGAGATTAAAGGATGAATTCGCTTTAATTTTTGGGAGTGACAGTTGTAAATCAAACCGAAATGCATCAGAATATTATTCAGCTTTGTGTTGAGCCTCACCCATAATGTATTATTTGGATGACTTGTTTCTCACCTTAGTTCCAAGGTAGTCGCCTAGTCGTTATGTACCTACAACACTAATTTTATTTAAATCTTTTAAATGAAACGGAAACATCTTAGAATATCATGGGTTGATAGGTATGTTAAAATGCTCGTCAACATAATGATAAGTAGGTTGTAAAGTAATTTGCATAGAAATTGGTTCTAATGTAAGTACCTACCTATATTATACATAGATTAGGAAATACTTAACACAAATTGAAAGGTGCATATTGTGAATGAGAATTGCAAGCCACTATCTTATAGGTATTTACACAATAATATTCAAAGAACAAGCCATTTAAAACATAACTAATGATAAATTTCGGACGAGTTTCGTCAAGAAGTCAACCAAGGGTACCAAACGTCTTTAGAACTCTGCCATTGTCCTTTGAATATAATTAGTTTTCGTTATGCCAAAGTAGTCCAGAAGTACCAGTTACTGTACCTTTTTTGCAGCAGCCTGTATTGTCCCATACTATTCGTAGATGCACATCCGAAAGTAGGTCACAGAGCTTCGTTTTCTACTACCTACTTATCTACTAAAGCAATAAGGTGAAGTGCGGTAATTGCAACTATCCGGTAATTGCAACTAACTTCAATAACTCCCTCTAGAGTTACTTCATTGTAAAACGACAGACTAAAATCAATTTTACATCATAAAAGTTCTACCCAAAAATGTGGATGGCGCTGATAGCTCAAGAATTGTGGGAGTTATAAAGCTTTTTGTCATCGGCCATTTTGAGTCTGCTGGAGTCGGATGGACATGGTGTGCATTTTTATTTTATAAAATAGTTTTTAGTGGTTCCTCGCAAGGTTTTTCCAAAAAAAAGTAAAAACTAATAACGGTAAGTCATTTTGTATGTATTTGTTTTATTCTAACACGATTTTTTTCCGAGTTTTCTGTGTAGTTACATTTACCAGACAAAAAATGCAAAGCCTGGTAAATGCAACTATTTTGCAGTTTTTAGGGTGGTTACAATTAGCTGCCAATTTTTGTATGAAATTGGAAAAAGCCAGTGATGGGGCAGTGAACATGAATATATCGATACAATCACTAATAATATAACACACAAATAAGAATAAAAGGCTGAATACCAAATTTTAAACATATCTGTTAAGCATAGGTACATTAGAAAACCTGCAAAATTCCACCCGGCATCCTGCCTGCGGTAAATTCCGAAAACTTTCCAAAAAAATTGTAAAAAGGCTGTTTGATTAAACATTAGTAAAATATTTAATGTTGTTTAATAAAAATATAGCTATTAATTTTTATCCCCGAGTTTTATTCTGCTACCATGGTCTTATTGGCTTGTCGATGGCAGACACTACATGACTGTCGATAAAATTACGATAAAGTTCCCATCACTATTTTTGAGAAATTAGTTGCAATTACCAGACCCACGGCTAAACAGTAGTTTTATGCGAAATTGGTCGTAGTTACAAGGAGATAAGTGTCACAATCCTATGAATATTCTCTTAGTCTTTGTGTTTCAAATACACAATATACACCACACATAGAAAAATATGGAGATAAAACGATTAGTTGCAATTACCCGCCAGGAGGGGTAATTGCAACTATTTCTGCCTTTGCCGGAACTTTTGGCAATAGCTCTTTATTCTTCAGAGTTTTTCTTTGTCATGATAGTAGAATAAAATCTACATAAAATTTTGACTGTGGCATGATTTTACAGTAATACTATTTCCTTATATATAAAGAATTATCAGATGATGAAGTTACGACTTCAATATTTTTAGTTGCAATTACCGCACTTCACCTTACATTTAAACACTTTTTTCATAGTTTACCTTTAAAACCTTCAATGGACTTCCACAGATAATCCCCTCATGTCGTCTCTCATTCCCTCCATTTTCACCCTTATGTGGTTATCCACCACCTCGTCTCCACTTATCCAAAACCCATTTCAAATTTAGACTCGATTCTTTCAGCGATTTAGAATTTGAGTAATAAAGTAAGTACAGAATGATAGTTCTTTCTACCTACATATTACCCGTTTTTTTCCATGGAAAATAATATTTTCCCAGAATCATGAAGCGGTGAGTAAATAGCCTATCGTCAGATGTACTATTCTATTCTATTCTCTGTGGGGGTGTCAGTACCTGCACCTGGCTCTCTCGAATGGAACCTTTGTGCATAGCCTATTTACATGTGCATACCTTATTCAATTAGTTCAGTCGTTTCTGGGTATCTAAGTATAAATATATTCTGGAAGAATATTTTGTTTGTAACGTACTTAGAAACATATCACTACTGAAACCGATTTCAATCAAAAGTTCACGCAATAACTCTGATAGCCTTTGTAATAGATCAGAATCGGCCGTTTAATTTGCTGAGTAAAATCTCTCATTTTCAAAACCTCAACAAGCTAATAAAAAAAATACTATTGGCATTTTTAAACATAATTATTGTATATGTTTCCTATAATCATAGCTGCGTTCCAGAAAATTAACAATGACCAGATAATTACGCTATTCCTAACGGTTTTAAACCCTAATACCCTGATTACATTTATCAAGTAGAGTATCCTCGGCCGAGCACTCGGTCATTTTCTAGCCGATCATTGGTTGAGGATTGCCCGAGGATACTGTCTCGCCACTCTGCTCGGTAGGCATACCGATTACTGCGGAGTGGCTGAGACTTTAGGGGTCTCTCTGTGTCTTAATTATCTAATATTTGTTGATATACTTACCTAACTTGTTTATCAATCAATTCAATATAAGAACATTAAACTATGTTTATTTTTATAAGTTGGCGTGTGCAGGCAGCGTTGTACGTAGGTACGGTAGCCTTCAGCTCCCTGCAGACCCTCCTACATGGTAGCAGGTAGTGGCTACGTGAGCAAGGCCAAGTCAACATTGCTCGTTGGGAGAAGCCAGTGCATGGATGCAGCAGGTCGGTTGGACGGTTGTTGGACGATGATGACAGGGGGGTTACGCTATACTGACTAAAAACGAACGAACCAGAGCTGCCGTGCAATCGCCAAGTTTTAATACAACGACATAGAGTCGTGGCTCATGTAGCAGCGCTCTGAAACTTAGTTTTTCATCGTATAGAGTGACCACCTAGGTCCGAGAGGTTTGCCCCCTTATACGAACGGAGAGTAGTTTGTAAAAATTTACGTTCATCAGAAAATTTTATATTTTTACGATGAATAAAAATCTTTGACTTTGACTTGACCTTGCTCTATTTAATAAGATTATGTATGATAATAAGGATGAGGTGGATACTTGTATAGGTTAGCCGTTCAAAGTATGGAACTGAATTTCTTATATAATGACAATATTTAGTACAGTCAGCTTTTTTATCTTATCAAAATCAAAAAAACTGCTTATTGAAACCATGTAGGTAGTTAGGTTACTTACTTAGGTGTTTAGACAAGTCCTAAGCTAAATAAATAATAAATATAATAATAAATATAACTTATGAAGTTAACCGTACTCATGAGAAGGACATAGGTTTTTTGTGTAGACGCTGATGCTACTGCCTAGGGAAAACCACTTCATGAAAACTACAGTATATTTATAATTATTATAGAGATAAGAAAATATAATATTATGTATCCACATATTATTGTGTATATTTGTACATTCTAGGAAACCACTTATAGGGTAAAGTTCCCGTAAGTTAAATAATGCAAAAAAGTCGCGCTTGCGATCCACCATTCAATTTTGTAATTTTTTGCCGTCCAAATGGCTAAATGAAGACTGAACAGGTATTACTTAATTACCATATTTCATTATTATTGAACATGGTACATATTTATTGTAGGTACCAGGGTGTTATCGAAATGAATGATCATGTTAGGCTTATTGAACCCTTTATTTAGGAAAAGAAAACACAATTTTAATCAAATTGCAAAACATTAATTAAAAAATAAAATCCTGAAAGTTGACACAAATTATATAACTCATACTCTTACATAATATAATGTGAGTTCAATATAGTTAATTAACTGTAGGTATCTGACTAGATTGTTAGGTACTGCGTGCTTATATACGTATAACATCTCCTTATCACTCGTCACTTTATCACAATCACATTTGAAGCCAAGTCATTTGTTAGTAACTTTTCATTTTCGAAATCGCTCGATTCATTTCTTCGGCAGATGCGCTCCAGTAGGCCTGAACCCGTTCTCATCAGCGGTGTAGTCCACGCGGTACTTCTGTCCATCATCTCCGATGTACTCATAGAACCCTCGTGCCCTGGTGCCTCCACCGTTCACATTTGGCTCAACGACTCCGGATTCCTCTGCAGCGATACCGTTGTCAGTCTGGTAAAGGTAGTGGTAGGAGTTGTCGGTGATCTCGTTGTCTAAGCGCACGATGCTAGCGGATTTCTCCGCGTACCTGTCGCCGTAGTTCCTAGAGGCGTACAGAGGGGCGAGGACGGGTCGGGGGGTGGAGGAGTACACGATGGGGCGCGCGGGGGCGAGGGTGGGCCGGGGGGTGGAGGAGTAGGCGACAGCGGAGGCGGAAGGGAAGGCCAGCGCGGGGCGGTATGTCACCGCGTTCACAGCTGATGCCGCCGCGAAGCTTGCTTGGTCGATGCTGTAATAAGAAAGGGGACTTAGTAAACATGTAGGTACCTACATATTTTCTTACATTTATTTAATTTCATAAGTAGGTCGGAATCACTTACGAATTATAATCTCCATAGCTGACGTAGGGCGTCACAAACTGCTGGTTCGGGACGTAGTTCTTCAGGAACTGCGTCTGGTAGGGCTGGTACACTGGCTGGTAGACCTGTGGTACAACTGGTTGGTAGACCCGTGGTACGACAGGTTGGTAGACTAGTCCGCTTCTGTACGGGTTGTAGGGGAAGTTGGCGTACTTGGCGGCGAGGTAGCGGCCCTCGTCGGAGCCCCGGTACCGGCCGTCGTCGCCGCCGTACGCCTGCGGGCGATACTTGCCGTCGTCTTCAGCAGAACTGAAGGTGAGGGCAGCGAGCGCCACGCTGACTAGCTGTACAGTGAGGAAGAAAAGGGTTTTTAATTACTTAATCATGTTTTGGATTTGAAAAGTTTATATGACCAATTATCCCTGGTTTGCGAAATCCACCTTCAGGAAATTCTTTAAAAATATATAAATTAAATATGAATACTAAAATAACAATTTATTCCGTGTTTGCATATAGGTATATATGTGGTATGAAATCCACCTTCAGGAAATTCTTTAAAAATAATATAAATGAATCCTAGATAATTAATATGTCTATCATGAGAAATTGTGTACTTACCACAAAAGCTTTCATTGTTTGTAGGTCTGAGATGAACAACCAGTATAAAACAAATGATACATGTGCTAACAGATGGTTTCTTTTTATACGACCACTAGTTAATCGAATATAGAGTATTTATTGCCAGAAAACATCGATCTAATTCAAAGAAAATGTAAATTTTATTTGTTTGAGTGGCATTGGAACTGTTTTATTTGGATCTCAGATTGATATATGGCTGTATTGCGACGCCCATGCTTGAATTAGACCACTGGTCCAACTTTTAGTTGAAGTCCTTCCGCCAACTTAAGAAATAGTGGAGCACTTAAAACGATTCTACTACTTAATTTGAATACCTACATCATGAATTGATCGTTATCTTTTATCTAAGGTCTAAGTATTGAAACAGATAGCAAAGATTTGCATAAAAGGTTTCAAAATGTGTATTGTTTTAAAATAAAAACGAAAGCTCAACAGATTTGAATGTGGGTGTTCGCAGTATATAAATATTTCGTGGAGTATCTATTTTGGCGCAGATAAGCACGAGCTATATTGAAGATAACTTGTATCTATACACTACCTTGCAATAATTACCTAAGGGTAGTCCTAACAAAACTATACCACTACCTATTAGTATAGATTTTAGTTTTTGTCTATTCTATTACAAGCTTTTTATATTCAAATTGGATTATGATACTCGTATAAGTAGGTAATCTTCGTTTAAATAATAAACAAAAAAATTATTTGATGACTTTTATCTAAATACTGAACTGTAAACATAATAAAACAAGTAATGACTCAGTGAGGTAAGTATTAAAATACGTAGGTAACATTACCAGTATAACCGATGTTAAAACACCTTTCATACATATTACTGCTAACTATAATGCTTTATACACGTTACACAATACACCTCTAAATATGTATACTTAACATTCTGTAAAGAGCAACCAGAATCTCTTAATCCCATTGTGCTGGATTTAATATTATGACTTTATGACACAGATTAGTTGCAACTTGCTCATTATAATACTTAAACAGCAGTTATAAATTAACGTTTTTTCTTAACAAAATCCTTAAAGAATTTAGTGTACTGGTTTTCCTATAAATAATTAGGTAAGTACATTTCATCCTATGGTTTGTATTAATAAAATTATAGGCACTTTACTATTCCTCTGAAGTCGTGGCCATTGTCGTTACATCGACTTCTAGATCTACTTTTGTCTGAGACTCTACAAATTGATCGATAGTTTCTTTTATTACTAAGGATTCTTTCATTTGTTTTTCCTCTTGTAATTTCATTTCTTTTTCAATCATATCTTTTTCCATTTGTACTTTCTTTTGTTGTTCAATTTGATATTGCATTTCTTCCTTTATTTGATCTTTAATATTATTTTCTATTTGATTTTTTTCATCTGTTTTGGCTGTGTCATTAATTTTTATTTCGATTTTGTCTTTAAGTTCCTTTTCTAGTTGTTCTTCTTGTTTATTCAATAATAAAGTTCTCACTTTGTCCTGAGCATTTATTAAATATGTTACTTTATTTTTAATTTCATTTTCTACATCGTGTTTTATCGTATTTTGGATTTTAAGTGATAGTTTTTCGTTACGTTTTTGTACTTGATCTTCTTCTTCATCGTGATCGACTTCTATTATCTCATCAATTACCCTGACTGAGACATCGTACTGCAATTTAACTATCTTCTTTACTCGTTTATCATTAGAAACCTTCATGAAGCTTTTCAATCCCTTAAAGTTGTAATACTCTCCAATCTCTTCACCATCTTGCGGTGTGAGGTCAGGAAGAGACCTGGAAAATACAAATCAATATTTATAACAGACCTCTATTGGTAACTAAAGGACTGGCTCATAACTAGGGCTAAGATTAAGGCTCTTCACGTATAAATATTTTGGGAATCTTCTTGAATGATGGTCGATCGATCTGGCTTACATTTTCTAGAAGCCGTGCGTAGAAGATGTGAACCCTGTTTAACATTGTATTTTTATATACACTTAAGGATACCTATTATTGGCCTTACCTTACACACACTACTTATGTATAATCTACTTCGTAACGCTGTTGATTATCTATAAATAAATAAACTATAGAATGTTTCATATAATTAATAATATATGGATATATTTACGTCGCATATACAATACAGTAGGTATACATACATTTTGGAATAAATTCAAACCCTCAGAATAAAATAATAAGGTTACCAGTTTAGTTTATTTCATTTATAATTTGAAAAAACTATAAGCAAATTTAGGGCGAAGATCTGATTATTCAATAATGAATGCATTGATTTGTAAAAATATTTGCAGTATGCACTTATACGAGCATTAATATTACATGGTTCCTGTACCTCTATCATAATATAACTGGTTTACATCCTCAACAATATGATACCCTATTTAAATGCTAAGTATTTAATGTATATTGTGGTTAGGTATATGCTTAGACAAGTTAATTAAGTTTTCTTTATAAGTGCTAACTTGTTTACTACTATGTTAGGCATGAAAATTTTATGACACATAAAATATAGCATCTAATTGTTTCCACATTGCGTAAATTAGGATTGTGGAAGCAAGGATTTATCAAACGTAATTTTAATGCAAATAAGGTAGGTGTTATCTGTATTACGTTTAGGTACCTTATCAGTTTTACTCCCTTCGTTTCTTAACTGAGGAACTTTTTTTTATAGGCAATTGATTTTATAGGAAACAGATTCACAAAGAACATGCCCCATAAATTCTCATAAGAGAAATAAAGTTAGAGACGAGGATATGACCCAGAGAAACGAATCCAGATTTCAGATCAGAAATAAAATTATCTTTTTTTCACTACCTACTACAAAGGACATAAACATCCATCTAACAGCTAAAAAGCTTATCAGTGCTTAAAAATAAAAAAATAACTTACTCAGTGTATCGCTCGGAACTTTTCTCCGATTCGTTGTGCGGCGCTCTCTGCTCCACATACTTGCACTTGACCGCACTAGCGCCGCCGCCGCGCGCCTCCACCGGCCGGTAGTAGCTCTCACTCACCCCCGACTCATCCCCGTATAGCACGTAACTCTTCGACACAAACTTGTCCACCAGCGCTTCGATCACATCGTGGATGTAAGGGTACTTCTCGGCGTATATCCGATGTCCTATGTAGTCGTTCCAACTCGGCCCATCCGGACCGTCCGGCCCATCAGGCCCACCCTGCCCGTCTCCCGGACCGTTCGGCCCCACTATGTGTATGTAGCGGTAGTCACCGTTGTCACTTGGGTACAACCCCTGCCGGTATATGTAGGTGTACCTCCCTTCATCCCCCGGTATGTACTTTCCTTCGGTGAGCGGCCGAGAGTACATCCCCTCGTGTTGTTTGTACTTGGTAGGGATGTATTTCCCATCGTCGAAAGGCGAACACTTGATCGACTCAATGATAACGAATATTAGAGCCTGAAATTGGAAATTCACTTTCATTCACTGGGCCATTTTGAAGTGAGTAAATTTTGTAGAATTGCAATAGTGAATCAACTTACGAAAATTGTCGTTTGCATCTTTCCGCGGTGTCTTCGAACTGGGATGCGGTCAATGAGTCTAATGTTATAGTTCGAGGTCTGAAGACGAAATAATGCATGTTATCAAGATATCAATCTTTTTGTAAATTCGTTAGCATTTTGATAACTAATAAACTATATCGAAACTTACCGAAATATCAGAGCAATCCTTATAAATCAAATGATGGCGAGGTCAGGTTTTGGATTTGCATAAACAGTTGATTAAGATGGTTGATTGGTTCGCGGGTAGTCGGGCGCTGTGGGAGCGCCGGGGCGTGCAGTCAGTGCAGGAAGTGACCGGCGCCTCGACCCTACACGACCGCCGAAGGGAACACCTTACTCTTATATGGAATGCAGTCTGAGCGCACTCTCCAAGTGCTCTTGCATAAAACAAAAATAATGCATCGTAAACCGCAACAGATTCTGATGACATGACTTTATAAGGTTATTGACTCAATTGGTGAGTTCGAGTATAAAACGGTTGTGGCCCTTTGTGTTTTTTTTTTGCTTTTATTCAAATTCCTCGCCAAAAATTGCGCCTCTGGAGTGTGTCAATAAAAGTGTCCTTTTCTTTTTGTATTTCCACAAAGTACTTGAAGTTTTTTTGTTTTATCGAGGAAAAAGATCAACCGTTACGTTTTAAAGAATATTAAGTGGATTTAAAATAATCTATTAGTTTGCCTTTATTGGAAGTAAGCGTTTGTATAAGGTTCTAATTTGCATTCTAAATATAGCAATTTTGCAAAATCGCCCACCGCATGTTCCTAATTAAAAGTATATCTTAAACATGTAAATTAGTTGGGAGAAATTATTACTTTTTAAAAGATATTCTTTAATGTTTTCATAACTGTTTAGGGAAATTATCTCCATAAATACTTATTACCTACATTACATGATACATGATTAACAATCCTCATGCCTGAAACCCTTGATAACAGTACCTATAGTAGGAATCAATTTTCTGTAAGTGTGAGGATAATAAATTAGTTTCATGTATGAATCTGCAGGAATCCTTTTGAAAAAGATAGATAAACATGTGATTTTAAGATTAGTTAGCATAGGTAAGTACATTTATTACCCCTGTACCTAGATATAAAGGTAAGTCAACTATATTTATCAAAATCCAGAGTAGTCCTGAAGTGAGGCCATCATTTCTTACCGTTTCTCTCTCTCTCTCTTTCTCTAACTTTTGTTTTGTAATAACACGTAATAACCATGCCGAAGTTTTTAGCGCTTACTTCGATAAGAACATAACTATGTATACATATTTATGTTGTGCACATTACTGAAAACGGCGAGACCACCCATCTAAAATCTGAAACGAAACCGAAATGATATAATGAGTTAAGTATCTAATAAAACGGACTTCAGGCATAAAATATTCTACGGTTTGATGCACTTTAACTTCATTAATCGAATCGTTAAGATAAAATTTTTAATGTTCCGTTTCATGAAGTGGTAAATTTAAGTTTAATGTGATCTTTATCACTTGCTAAACGGTGTAACACGGTGTATATTATGTTTTGTTGGTGATTTTTATTTACAGTTTTAAGACAAATGCGAAGGCGAGCGTACTCATCTTGGTTCAGTCTGTGTAATGTGTATTTTGTACGAAGAAGGCTTTAGAACTAGATATTCCACGTCTCTGGGCAGTCTCTAAATCGACGAACGAACGAACAAAAATTTTCACGTAGGTCTAGGCCGTTTTTATTTAGCCTCACGGATGACATAATTATCATCCTGGACCAGCCCTAAAAAATAATAAGTATTTCTCACGAATGAAAAAACTGTTCATCTTGTGTTGATGTGCAGTCCCATTTTGTAATTGTCCTAATTACATTTAATCATCCCAAAACGGCGATGCTGAAGATACGATAGACGATCACGGTAATAATTATTTTAGTCGTATTATATGTAGAGCGGGTTGCATTATTCATGTCCATTAAAGATTTTTAGAGTATCAGTCTATAAATTAAAACTAGGCATCGTTGTTTACCATAAATTATCATTTTCGTCCTTGATGTCATGTATGTTATATATGAGACCGAGAATTTGCAAAGATATCGTATTATTTTAGCTTTGATAGGTCAAAGTGTCTCAAGATGATCAAGATTATACCTACCTACTCCTAGCTACCTTACAACCTGTTTTTCAAATATTCACATTTATTGTCTGCCTCCAGTTTGCCTCTACCCGGAAACACAAAATTTATAATGTCAAGAATGCCCTAACACGTTTTTCCATGCCAAGAAAATAAAATGACCATCGTACTTTATAGTCGCTCAATCATTTTTCATTTATTTACTTAAAACTATATCAACATAAATTCGTGAGTTCTCTCCGTTTGTACTATTAGACACTAGGTTATAAATAATTTAATTTCTCAGGGCAAATGCGCTCCGGTGGGCACGAATCCGTTCTCATCAGCCGTGTAGTCCACTCTGTAGGTGACGCCGTCGGGGGCGACGAACTCGTAGAATCCCTTGGCTCGGATGCCGTCCTCCTCGCTGCTGATCTGCTCGAGCTTGCCCGCCTCCTCGGCGAGGATCTTGTTCTCGGTCTCGTACAGGTAGTGGTAGCCTTCGGGAGAGATGTCGTTGTCGTAGCGGATGATGCCATACTTGTAGTTGTAGTCGCCGGTGTTGCGGCTGGCGGAGGCGGAGGCGGAGGAGGCGCCTCGGTTGGAGGAGACCAGCAGGGAGGCGCCGGAGACGCCGCTCACGCTGCTGGAGGCGGATGACTTGCCGAAGCCAGAGGAGCTGGCGGAGGAGACAGCGACCACGCCGCTAGCGCCGCCCGCGCCGCTCGCGCCGGACCCACGGGTACCGCTGCCACTGGATGGACAAACGGAAGCATTAGTTAAATTTCTGTGGAGTCACTTCGGTTCAATGTAAAGTCTTGTTGTCTGGAAGAAATCGCTTTAAGCGATAAGACCGCCATTTGTACATATGTGTTAGATTAAGTTTTGTATTGTTGTCCATATTTTTGTGTGCAAATAAAGAATATCTTATCTTATCTTATCTTGTCATTGGATTTATGTAATTTTACATGAGACACTTTCATGGACGTCGTATAAAGGCCTGCATTGTATTGTTTGTATAAATTTTTCATTACGAAGAATAAATTTGGGAGGCAAGAAAGTGGCTTTATTTTTACCGGGAAATCCATTTATAGGGAAACTAGTCTCTTAAAAAAGCACATTAGTCTGACCTTGAGTCGTTTAATTATAATATAAGTTTAAATATCACGCGTGGGCAGGGCTTTAGGATTCTATAATTCTAAAGATCATTTTATTTAGTCATAATTTACTGCAAATTAATTTGATATAAGTGAGAGAAGTGGGATTTCAGAAACATTTTAATCAGGTGGTTAAAAATTTTGTAAATATCGAAGAAATACAAGCTTTTGCGATGCTATAAAGTGAAGGCAGGCACTAGGTAACATAATTAACTCATGTGTTCTATGCGCCTACGCGGCTACACCTAGCTATTTGCACGTGTGGCGTTGAACAACGTTGTCCAATAAAGTTCTACGCGCGTATCGTTGACCTTGCTAATTGCCACGCGTTGTTAACACAAACATCGCAGACGCAGTATCTACCTATGTTTTGGATGGTTTTTGTGTGAACGGTCTTGCTGTTCATGACTTTTAAAGTAGTTATGTAGTTACTACATAATATAATAGACTGGATCTTCGTTCGCATTGACTGTAGCGAGGGCTGGCGCTTCCATACAATGACTCGTCATTCCTCATTACACCATCCGGTGTCTCTCACCCTACATTACGGTCACGAACGTAGACATCCTAATAACAACATGTAGCTAGTACTCACGAGTAAGCGCCACCTGGGCCTCCGGGGCCTCCGGGGCCGCCGGCGTCAGAGGAGCCGGTGTAGAATCCGCCGGGACCGCCGCGGTCGCTGGAGCCCGAGTAGAAGCCGCCGGCACCACCGCGGTCGCCGCGGTCACCGCTGGGGAGAAGACAAGGTTAGGATCGAAGGATCATAATAGGGTTCTTGCTGTATTCTAGGTTAGTTGTGATAATGTTCTTCTTATGACGTCGTTGGAGTCAAAAATAAGAGCTTTGGTTTGACATCTAGGTGAAAGGATTGGACAGTCAGGTTAGCGTGTTTCGTACGTATAATACATGCTTAGTAATAAGTAAGGAAACTGTGATCGGTCCTTGTCATAGTTATTGAAGAATGTGTAGGTAATCTTTACCTGCATACACAAACGTTATATTATATTTATCACTCGCTAGTGGAGAAAATATACGCTGTAATTGTTTATGCTATCTTTTGCAAACTGTACCTAAAGCAAAGTTTTCGCCACTCACTTGTATTTGCCAGAGTCATCGGGGATGTATCTGCCAGACTGGTCGTTGTATTTGCCGGAGTCATCGGGAACGTATCTGCCGGAGTTGTCGACGTAGCGACCCGAGTTGTCAGCAGCAGGGTTGTACCGGCCGACGGCGGGGTTGTAGCGGGCGGACGCGGTCGCGCTGACCACCGGGGCGGCTAGCACGGGGACCGTGCGGCGCGCGCCGAAAGCGTTGTTGAAGAACGCCTGGCGTTTCAGCCTGGAAGGAATAAGTCATTGAGTACGTTGTTCTTTTTCTTACCAAACACAAACGATAGAATGCAATCGATTTTTTAAACGCAACGAAGTAAAGTAGTAGTTTAGTTTTTCGTACACTAGAGTGACTTCCCAGCACTGTGAACATATTTTTCGGACCAAAAAAAGAAGCAGCTCTACAAGCATTCTGGCTGATAAATCTTCCCGAGTGCAAGAAGAAGACACAGCGGACACGAGAGCAAATACAAATGAATAAAATAATATCTATTTTTTGTTAGGTACCTGTATGTTGATTTAATTTTCTTTACTGTTTTATTAGATACTTAAGTACTGTATGCTCTCACAAGTCAGCCCCTAATTCAAAGGATCGATAATGTATGACAGATTTTTGAGTCCAAGAGTTGGGTTAATTTGGTATCGGATCGGAAGGAAGAAAGTTTAATCAATTAACACTTTAGGAAGTACATTTCAAAAATAACTCGCTGATATTTTTGTATCACTCTTTTGGAACATATATACTCAAGATAGATATTTAGATTTTCACAGAACACTTAGGATTTCTCTCTTAATAATGGTTTTGTAAACCATCTTAATGATTTTTATGGTGTACTTATAAGAGTTTCGTTCAATACTTACGGCTCTGCCGCCAAGGCGACCGCCAGGGTAACCGAGAGAATCTAAAACAAAACAAAACCATTTATAACTGATTTATTTAACATAACATCTCATTTCATTAGCATAATTATAGCAACACGCTTAATTTAATTATATCAAATCACCAAAATATTGTTTTTTTTTATTATTAAATCTTACCAAAAAGCCCCGCATTTTCGTCGGTTTCAAACAGGGTTAACTGTATGAATGTCTCATTTCACAATCCTAATCGTATTTATACCTTTTTTATCTTCTTCAATAAAGTTGATTCACTTGTCCAGTTTGTCTCATTATCTATGTGTGGATCGACATTTGAGTATTCATCAGTTCTGTGGTTCTCAACATTTGCTCCGTGACAGGTAAAAAAGGTGAGATATTGTCTTAAAGTTACAGTGATTTATTAGTTATTTTTAGTAGTCACGAGTCTCGCAATAACATGTCACCAAAAAGTAAAAATATTGTTTGATATTCAATCTTTTAATACCATACGGTACTTTGTGAATCGTGGTGACCACCTTTACAGTTAGGTCGAGGTGTTGCCCCGGGGTATAAATAAAGAGTTATCCTTAATACTTTTGTAAAATTCATACTATTTTATGAACCTCGACATATTCTAATATGAGATTTTGAACGTCTGGTAAAGTAACTAGATAAAAAATTGTTAAACTAAATTATGACACTCATGCAAATCTAAAAAAACTTTTTTTTTTCGGGGATTTTATTTTACTTACAATTGTTACAATGTAAACCAAATACAACGCATCTCAATTTTTTTATGTTCGGTAAGTACATTGAAAACATAAAATCATCAAATGATAATTTGTATTCAGAAAGATGCCGTATTATTTCTTACTTAATGCTTGTTTCCATTTTCATTGTACCTGCGGCTGTTTATCACAGTAAGTAGTTTTCTTGAGAAAAAAACACCTACTTTACGACAATTAGATAATAAAGGCCGCGCCTTCACTGAAGTCTTACAACAAAATCGAGAACTAAACTACTTATTCATACGATGACTTGCTAATTATGATGTCTAACATTGATTGATACTACATTTAAAAAACCTCTAAATACCAGGGATAAAAGTTTAATTTGTTTTTATTTATAAAACATTGAGAATCTTTTTTGGTCTAATAATTAATTGCCTATTCAGAACAGTTCATAGGTAAATATTTCCAAACATTATGTCACCAAGGCCATGTTTAAATTTATATCCTCCGAAGGAAGACTATTTTATGGCAAAAATAACATTTAAAATTAACCGTCCCTAACGAATGGTTTGCCAAAATCCCCATAAAAAATGATAGCTAATATACAAATCAGAAGAATATACCTGCCCACCAACAAAACCGTGAGAAGCTAACTATTTATTTCATCTTTGTATCTATCTATTTATGTAAGTAATAAAATAAAATCTAATTTAATTCAATATAAGTATGGGAGCCTTGTAAAGACACTAAAACATTCTCAATAATTGATTCTTTATATACAAATTTAAGGAGTACCTACATAGGCAGTTAGTAGATACTTGTATGTTAATATGGCTCTTAAAATTATCATCTTACTACTCGTATGTAGTTCTTTCAGAGTATTTTGCGTCATGGCTCTTAAGCAGGGATTCTATTCTATTCTATTATCTGTGGGGGTAACAGTGCACCTGGCTCTCTCGAATGGAACCTTTGTGCATATCCCCAAGGTCTAAACTGCCTTCCTAAGCTTGGACCATTTTCCCACCACGCTGGTCCACTGCGGGTTGGTGGGTTCACATATCTAGATGTGCTAAATCTAGATATGTAGGTTTCCTCACGATGTTTTCCTTCACCGTAAGAGCGATGGTATACATTGTACTTAAATTCAGAAAAGAACTCATTGGTACATGTCAGCGCCGGGATTCGAACCCGCATCTCTGGCGTGAGAAGCGGGCGCTTAACCGACTGAGCTACCACCGCGCCTCCTTAAGCAGGGATACTCGTAAGCTTTTCCTTTGAGAAATCCGAGAATACTTAGCCTTTTTGTTATTATTAATTTCTATGGTATCTGATAGTCATTAAAATATTAATTTATACAAAAAAATACTTTAACTAACAACCTGTTCTTGAAAGAACAACAAACAAACATGCATACATAATACATACAAACCTTAGAAAGTATTATATAAAATTAAGTAGACCAAAAAGTATGTACTCGTATGATAGTTTATACCGAGATGTACTTTGATTTACATAGTACCTATGCATGTATTGGATATGTAGCTCTTATGACTGTATGTATCCTAATGTGTTCGAAGAATCGCCCACGTGTATTAACTAATTGGTAACGAAATGTCTAAATTATTTATAAAACATAAACCACAGTCGTTATTATTGTAATTCGAAGTTGTAGTAGAGTTGAGGAGGATGTCGGTTCAACAGCACATCATAATGTTATATTTTTATTGCCGTTTACAGTAGATATCCTCGAGAACATCTTTATAAAACAACATCATTCGACCTAGATATTGATGTTAGTGAATATATGTAGACTCTACACAGATGAGAAGAAGTTATATTAAGTATTTCTACCTCTTTACTTTAGTGAAGCATAATAACCCTAAAAATAATTTTATTATTATGTAGTTATTTTAGTGCCGTTAACGTGTATTAATAGTGTAAAAATGCCATACCAGTAGCGCTAAGCTCCACATGTGAATAGGACTAGAAGAAGAAGAATAAGACCTACTGATATTGTAAATCGGAAAAATAGTGTAGGACCGAGATTTTCATGAGGACTCTATTCCTTGTAATCTTATATTTATATATTATGTATACGGTGTACCCGTAAATGTATAAAGGTGTGTGTTGTATTCTTATAGCAAAATAGTGGCATTTAAAATTAGTCCACTTCGCTAATAGGCATCTGCATTTGAAATAATGAGCAATATTATAATGATCACCCGATGTTAATGCCAAAGTTTATACCCTGACATACAAACTCTTTATCTATTTACATAAAAGCATACCATAGAATTGGCTTATAGTTGGTTATACCCGTAATAGGAAATTAATTATGACACATTTTTAATTGCTTCTTTAAATATGGATTGAAGCCACCAAAATAAATCCTTTATGCTTGTTCTGCAAGACGGAACATACCTACATGATGAAAGATCCAATCGATAATACTCATTGATGAAATTCTCTCTACTCATTCACAAATTATACCATCCTTTCATTACTTAATTATTAAACATCTATTATAAATGCTTTTGTATACAAGGTATTGAAAACAACGAAGTTTTTATAAAAAATCTAATCAATTTATTATCATTCTTGCATGTTTGATTTGTACATTCGTTATTCGTAAATGCATTACTCCGGTATCGATCGCCGCATCATCTAGATAGACTACGTTTAGTATTTCTTGGTGGGCTCAACTTGTTGGGGATGAGTCTTGAGGTACTCCAGGGCGCGGGCGATGGCCACAGGCACCTCGGGTCCGACGGGCAGGAGGTCACTCTGGAAAAAAAATATTAAAATAACCATCGAGTGCGAAGTGTAGGAGTAAAACTTAGCCAAATCAATTCAGCATATACAATCAATCAGTTATAGTACAACTAGCTGTTTCTTCAATTTTTCATCTTTACTAAAGTTTTATCGATTTTCATCACAATATTGACAATCAACATGCCGTAACGGATACGGTTCACATCTAATTATTTATTCAACTATAACCGGAAAATCATGAATTTTATATTCACACACCATATTAGTCCTATTTGAATTGTGTTGATATCAATTTGATTGTCTACAAGACATCCAAAAATAGAGACTCTACCTACACGTACACTTATTTTTCATATTCCTGCACCAACCATTTTGCCATTTCCCTTGGAAGGAGGGAAGCGATGACATAGATACGTATGATATTGTAAAGGAATACCTGGGGCTGGTAACCATTTTCATCAGCTGTGTAAGTCACCAGCACGGGAGTGCCATCAGGGGATGTGTACTTGTACGATCCTTGCACCACCTGCCAATGGAGATAGGGTTATATGAATAATATACTCGTATGAAAAGTAAGTCCTGAATTGTATATAATGATATTATTCGGAGACTCACCACAGCTGACAAGTCATCGACCTTCTTCAGTGCCCCGGAAGCTTCAGCCACAATACCGTTGCCAGTTTCATATCTGAAACGACGCAAGTTACACTTTAATCCAGAAGGGAAGCAATGAACACTTGCTTGAATGCTACTGCTTGAATTTGTTTTTATTTTTTCAATTACTTAATTTAGAAAGTGAAGATCTTACGAGTAGTTGTATCCATCAGCAGCCGCATCGAACTCGGATCGCACAATCTGTGCCTCCCCTGGCGACACCTGCCTCACGGAGCGGCCGGCGGCGGTGGCGGCGGCGTGGTGAGCGTTGCCGGCGACGTACTGTCCAGCGGCAACCGGGGCGTATGCAGTGGCTTTGGCCGCGTGGGCTGCCCCGTTGAAAACCCCAGTGGGTGTTGGCGTGTTCCTGACGTGACGGGCAGAATGCTGAGCGTTGTCAGCGATGTATTTTCCGGCCGCTACCGGGGCAAATAATGTGGCACCAGCAGCGTGCGCCGCGCCGTTGAAAGCACCAGTGGGTGTCGGCGTGTTCCTAACATGGCGAGCAGACTGTTGAGCATTGTCGGCGATGTACTGTCCAGCGGCAACCGGGGCCAATACAGTAGCTTTGGCCGCGTGCGCTGCTCCGTTGAAAACACCAGTGGGTGTTGGCGTGTTTCTGACGTGACGGGCGGATTCCTGAGCATTGTTAGCGATGTATTTTCCTGCTGCTACCGGAGCAAATAAAGTGGCACCAGCAGCGTGCGATGCTCCGTTGAAAACGCCAGTGGGTGTCGGCGTGTTTCTGACATGGCGGGCGGATTGCTGAGCGTTGTCAGCGATGTACTGGCCAGCAGCTACCGGGGCAAATAGAGTGGCTTTGGCCGCGTGCTCCGCTCCGTGGTACAGACCTGAATGGCCGGTGCTGGGCTGGTTGGCTAGCACCGCGCTCACAGCGCATACTGCAAGGATCTGGAAATAAATGTAGGTTGTTATAGTTGGTAAAACTTTTGTTGGTTAATTTTTAAATTAAAAGGTTAGTGTGGAACTCCCTCTGGCCCGAATACCTCTGACAACTACCCAGTAGTGGCTAGATGAGGATGGCCAATGAAAGAGTGTGATGGCGCTCCTTGGTTTATGTCCGCAGACAAAGTTCCGAGGAAAACATTGCTAGTGGAACTCTGGTAAGTCTGAGTGATACATACATACGATGTATATTGACCAAATATATTTACCAGGAATTTCATTGTGAAGGTGTGATTTCCCGTGGTCAGCTGAACACTGTGATCATTAGACTGCAGCTAGCTTTTATATAAAGAGGAGACACAAAAAAATATAATCTTTTTGTAATTTTATAAGTATCTGAGTGCAAAATAAAAAAACAGAGGTGACTTTGCGAATATTCGTAAATAGAAAAGATTGAAGCGAAATTGAGAAATACTTTTGTGTATAAGTAGGTATGAAGGTACTTTGTCACCAAACTAGTTTGAAGTCGTGTATTTTTTTCTTACCAGTATATTTTGGTCAAACGTACCTATAATAAACTACTTATGCTTCATTAAAGAAATATTTTCCAAAAAAACTGAATTCCTTACAGTTCAATCTTTTTGACATTGCTTGGCGCAGTTACGTTGTATGTAAGTATAATGATTGTAGTAGAGTTCAGATACGTATTCACATAAGTACCTATCTATCAATTTTCAAAAAACTTCGAAAGTCTTCTCAAGCTTAGAATACATTTCCCAACAAATGCCGCCATGCTGGTCCACCGCGGGTTCGTTATTTCATAACATATTTGAGCCACCTTATACTAGGCACGGCACCAATTAAGCTCATGTTTAGCAAAATCTCAGATTTTAAATTGTTAGCTATGAGCATTTAAACTTTATTCGTATATAGTAATTCTACGATAAAATATATTGATCCAGGTTTATCTTTGCAATCTCTCTTACTTTTCTCCCAAATATAGTAAAATGGTCAAAAATTTAGTTATAGTTTCTAATGCCTAATTAATTGAGTTTTTTGCAAGAAATGATTAAATATACTTCTCCTTTTATATTAGCGCCTGAACGAAAATGTAAGCAAGATACGTCGTATCTGTGTTAATGATAATATTTTTCTGCACAGGCATAAAACTAAAGTACTTACCTCTGCTTTTATTTCTTTCTATTTTAGCGAGGATAACATCGTAGTTATTGTGGAATCTGTGCAGGGAGCAGGATTCTTCGTGAATCTGAACTTTCTTTTCGATTACAACCAACCCACAAAATGACATCTAGAGGTGAGTCTTCTGCGATGGTGCCGATATGACTGGCTCACTTTGACTGGTTGGTTCACCGATACCAAGTTTTTTTGAGCTGATAATGATGATGATTGAGCTGATGCATGGAGTTTGATCTACGGTATCTATGGTAATTAGTCGTACTCAATATACAGGGTGAGTCTTTCATAGGTGCACATCCGAAAGTATGTCACAGAGCTTTTCATTCTGAACAACTTTTGTTATGATGACCTTGGGATATTCCCGATAAAAAATATCTACTCCCCATACACAGTGTCACGTAAGCAACCAATTTTTGTATGGGGAAGCATCTTTTTTCCCGCTATATTTCAACTTCATTATAAAAAAGTTGTTCAGAATGAAAAGCTCTGCAACATACTTCCGGATATGCACCTATGAAAGACTCATGCTGTAAATTAAACCTAGGTTTATAATGCTGAGCCGTATACTTACAAAAAAAATGAAATATTTAAGTACACTACCTACTGAGTAAAACTTTATAGTATATAAGTATGTACCTATACGTAGGTAATTATGTCACCAGTTATACAGGGTAAATAGATATAGGAAGGAAAATCGTCTAAAACGGGACTATCAATATTCGATAATTAAAAATTTATTTTGCTTTGTAGGCTAGGTCCAATAGGTATGAGTAGATTCACTTTCACTATAGAGAAAGGTAATTATATTTAAAAATATGTAATTATCTTAATAGCATCCCTTATCTTATTTCATACACGCTCCAGACTTTAGGATTTTTATTAGGGACCTACTAGAATATTAATAGAAGCCATACTGAACTACTTTTATTATAGGACCGACGGTCGGGGAATTAAAATTGACCGTGTAAACTGACAAACTTCCTTGTCTGGACGCTGGATCCTCCTTAGATTAACGAACAAGATGGTATATCACATACAAAAACAAAGCAAAAAACTTTCCGCATATTGTTAACTGTAAAACCGTTTTAAGTTCAACCTAATGACAACCATTTATTATTAATCGAGTAATGTGTCGAGACGTTTCTTTTGCTCTGAAACTTTATCTAGTTCGTATTCAAATATCGCTGTGCTCCTCAGGTTGTATTCAATTAGGGCGTAAAAAGTTTTAGAGCTTGAGATGTTGGCTTTTCATGAGATGATTCTATTAAATGCATGTTTAGGCTACACCTTTCATATTATATCTTGTTATAAGAGGCAAACCACACTAATTTTTGAAACCTATTTTAATAAATGTTTGTTGTATAACTGAATCAATACCAAATAATATATGTATTTATATATTTTCCATTATAATGCTACACAATCCTTGAGTGCTATAGGTGATTTTTAACCCGAAAATGGCTCAACATTGGCTCTGCATCACGGACATCTCACGGGAAAATTGAGCTCAACATGGTATCGGATAGCGGCTTATCCCGATACCTAGGTATTTCTAGAACTTTTGGTAACAAATAGCAAAACAAATATTGTATGGCACGATAAACTTTATTTTACAAACTAAAATATAATTTACATCTGTTTACATTTCCATTTTCTGTTCCATGCTTGGATCGTATGACGCCACAATTTTCTCTTACTACAAATCAAGCTAGCTTACTACAAATCTTATGTGTGATGTAAATTATTTTTTATTTCAGTTGAGACTGGCTGGAAAGACTCGAAACAAGAGAAAATCATGAGAATCCTGTCGGGGGTTATTGTTCTGAGATCCGTAGTGTTGTTCAGTTCCTGACGGCGTTGACTGGGGGAGGGTGCGCCGCGATGTACTGCAGGGAGCGCACGATGGCCGCCGGGATTTCGGGACCCACGGGCAGGCTGTCGCTCTGAAATAATAATTAAAATATGTTTAATTGTACATAATTATAAGAATCATATTATTCTTATAAGGAAGTTCAGTTAGTTATTTTTTAATTGAAAGCTGTGCTAATACTATACTGTAGGGGAATCCATGCAGGTCCGATTTTAAAGAGTGTTTTATTGATTATTTTACATTGCTTATGCAGATTTTAAACCAAAAAGACGAACGTAACTCTACGTCGTGACTGTCCTGAGAGTGTGTGTGTTTTTGCGATGCGACACCGCAACGCAGTTTTGTGTACAAGGCACAAGCCATTATAGGTATCTAAGCTTCACATCCGAATCCCTCATAGTACATAAGAACAAGGGTGTAGTAATGAATAGCATGTAACAATAACCTGGGGCTGGTATCCGTTCTCGTCGGCGACGTAGTTGAACTGCACGACGGAACCGTCGGGGGCGGTGTACTTGTACGATCCTTGGACGGCCTGTAGAAAAGTATATCGTTTAATGATTAGAAAAGTTAGTTGTACAGAGTGTTACGGAATGGTATAGCTACTGCGGCGGCCTCCAAGACGGAAATCAGCAGGATGATTGCCAACCTTCGCTAGGAAACGGCACTAGATGAAGAAGAATAGGTACTAAGTTGAAAGGGCAGATCTAGCCCTGAGTCATAACTCATAACAGTCTAGTTCGGCACAACTTTATTTCTGAAACTTAGTTCGATAAGGAAGAGCGCGATGCAAACCAAATACAAAGACGTTAGAAAATATATACGACAAATAAGCTAGATATATAGCTACTACAATCAAATGATTATAAAGATAGATAAATTACTTACAAGAGCGTCGTAGTTGTCAACCTTCTTCAGAGCGCCTGAAGCTTGAGCAGAAATGCCATTTCCGGTTTCATACCTGAAATAAACAATATATATTAAAAAAACTGAAGAAACAATAATAGTTATCGTGATGTGTATACTGTATACCTAATCTGCAAGAAGAAGTGAGAGCCAATCAAGTTTGCCCAAGAATAAATGAGTCTCCTGGCAATGTAGCACAGGGCGCTATTAAGACATGACAAGAGTTCTCCGTCCCGCTCGCTCTTGAGGCTGCGCGAAGTGAGTGAGTGCGATGCAAAACTTTTGTCACGTCTTAAATGCGCCCCGTACTAGCCCTTCTGAAGAAGCTATAACCGTTGTGGTAAACGAGTTCTCGTGTGTAGACCACGACCAGACAAACGTAGTGTGGGACGCCTTCCAGCTCATGCAGAAAGACCTAGGACAGGTTGCCCGTAGTGGTAAGAACAGCCAAGAACAAACTTCGTGACTCTCCTTTGCGGAATGGGAGTGCTCCTTGTGAGAGGCTTAAGTTTATCAGTGATAATAATGATGGATGAGCGACGGCTGAACGGTGTAGTGACCCTGACTGCTGTGCCGAAGGTCCCGGGTTCGATTCCCGGCTGGGGCAGATATTTGTTTAAATACAGATATTTGTACTCGAGTCTTGGGTGTTGCTATTTATATTTAGTATGTATCTATCTATGTATTTGTGTAGATATATCAGCTATCTGACACCCATAACACAGGTTCTACCTAGCTTGGGGTCGGATGGCCGTGTGTGAGATATCCCCACACATTATTTATGATAAAATGTGTTTCTCCTTACACGTAGTTGAATCCCTCGGGCTGCACGTCGGACTCCGAGCGGAGGACGGGCGCGGCGGCGTCGGGGCCCTGCGCGCACGCCACGGCGACCATGCAGGCGGCTAGTACCTGCGTGAGAAAGAGATGAATATAGGTCTCTGAAGGTCTCCGAAGGTCTTAGAGCACCCACAGACTTTCAATTTCCAGTAGGACAACTAAATAGCACTGTACAGCATTAGAACAATAACTTAATGATAGCATGCACATCTATCCATTTAATCATCCAATTAGTTGGACACCGATCGATCGTATCGATTCCCTTCCATACATGCCAATAATTAGTAGGTATCTTAACTCAATTCTAAAATTACGCAATTTATTTATTCGATAGTTGGCCAACTGGAGATAGAAGGCCTGGGGGAACTCTTAAGGAAATTTAAAACAGTACTAACCTGCAACAGACAGAGATAGGTATAGCTCTGAAGGTTTAAGGAGAACAATACCTGAGATGACAGTATATGCTGGAGAGTATTTTGGCACAAGGATAAGAAGTGGCTCTCTGAGTCGGCACCATTTCCCACGTGCTTAGGCTATCGGCAATCTTTCATGCAGAAGTCCGGGAAGAAATTGACTCAGAATACCAGAATCAACTTATACGCATAAACCGTTTATGTGTCTTTGGTATTCTCTGCATGCATGAATAAGTATTGACAATGATGATGTCTCATCAATATGTAGGACTATATGTAATTGTTCAAGTTGATTCTTTTTGCAGTATTGAGCATGAAGTATAAAAGAAACTCTTACCAGGAATTTCATGTTGAAGATGTGTGGTCCTGTGATATCCGAACACAACAGATGCATTCTCTCAGAATGCCGGCATTTTTATATCAAGTCGTAAACTTGCTGAATTTAATGTCAACTACTTAGATGTAATTTAATTAGCAATGCTACAAATAAGTCGACCTTGTTTCCGACTAGCTTTTACACAAAATATACAAAAATCTTGATTATCTGAATACCTAATCTAGGTTTCTTGACACTAAGTGTAAGACCTATATTCTTAAATAAGTCTATGAGGTATAAATATGTATATTTACAAATTAAAACCCTACATTACATTAAACAGCGTAAATAGCCTAGAGGTATGAGCCACTGTACTTTGATATCCCCAAATCCCTACACATTCATCAGGAAAAAATTGAAAACAAACAACGACATAAATTAGAAAAGCATTTATTTCCTAATCATTCATTACTCTCAAATATTTTCGATCTGCTGTGAATCTCTATCACATCCTTCTACAAGCCGGGTCACATTATTATTCAGTCTTCTTACAGCTTCCTGTAGCTCTGCTCGACTTGCGCGGGGTGGGCGGCGATGTACTGCAGGGAGCGCTGGATGGCCTCGGGGATGGCGGGCGCCACGGGGAGGACATTTCCCTGGAAACAAATGACAGTCAGATACAGATAAACTGTAGACCTTGCTTGAGACGGCAGAAACAAATGACAGTCAGAAAAACTAGGGACATTGCCCTGGAAACAAATGACAGTCAGCGAAACTGGTAAACTGACATTACTTGAGAGGGCAGAAACAAATGACAGTCGGCGATATTTGTAAACTGTGAAGCTGCTACGGCTGATATGAGAGGAAGTGAAATTTACTGACAGTTTCTATAACTCTATCTATCTATAACTTATTGTTACTTTCATACGATTTTGACAGATTTTTACTTTTGATTATGTCAAAATCGTATGAAAGTAACTACCAGTTATGGATAGATAGAGATATAGAAACTGGCAGTTAGAGGGGTAAAGACAGGATTTCTTTTGGACTTGAATAATAAAATTTGGTATCACGTTTGAAGAATACCTTTACTTTTTTAAAGTCTACGGATGAATTAAAAACAAAGCATAAGAAATAAGGTAACATTTGAATTGTATATTCAAGTAACTCTAGCCATTTTAAAAGTCCTTCCTATTAAACAGAGTATAGGTCATCAATAACATTACATTGTGATTTTACAACACTAGACACATTAATAAGATAGTACAACATGTTACCTCAGGCTGGAATCCGTTTTCGTCGGCGATGTACCGGACCTCCACGGGGGTGCCGTCGGGAGCCACGTACCTGTAGGAGCCACGGACCACCTGGGGAACACAAATTCATGGTTTATGTCATCATTATTATGTGGACCTGGACCTGGACCAACTGTTAATAAGCGCTCAGCCTTCGATCCTAACATAATCTCATACACTCACGGTCTCACGGGCAATTAAAAAGTTCGGCAATGACAGGTGGATTTTTTTTATTGCTCACCAGTTTTATTATTTATTATTCGGGCTGGCGTTGTGTTGTCGGTTAAATATTTTCATGAAAATCTTTAATTGAATCATATTGAAGCTTTCACTAAACAAACCTATCAAAAATATAGACATTGCCTAAACTTTGAAGTTTTTCAGTGGTGTTGTGGATGTTGTTCATCTTGAAAACATCTGACAGTCCAGGGTTGCCCACTTACCAGACAACTCTCTCAGTACAAGCTTGCTTGTGTTAGGGTCCACCAACCCGCACTAGGCCAGCGTGGTGGACTAGGCCTAAAACCCTTCCTTCATTGGAAGGAGACCCGTGCCCCAGCAGTGGGACGTAATGGGTCGTGATGAATGTTGTTCAATGGTAATGTATTTCAACCGTCGTTGTTTCTGTGTGTATTACGTTTTATTTTCTTAAATTATTTTATATTATGTAGTACATATATCTATCAAATAAAACTTACCACAGCCTCGGTGTTGTCGACCCTCTTGAGGGTGCCGCTGGACTCGGCGAAGATTCCGTTACCGGTCTCGTAACTGAAAATAATAATAAGATTTTATAATTAAATATGTAATCATGATTTATAAAGAAAACAAGTAAAGGATTTTTCCTTAAAAAAATACTTGACACGTAATAATAGATAATCAATATTTTTTATATTATATATATTTTTAAGTTAACGTTATAAGTTATAACTACCCGTGATCTAACAGTAACCAAGGTGTCCGGATAAAAACCAAAACAACAGCCAAAACTTAACATTAGTAAGTAAAATATACACTCACGCGTAGTTGAATCCCTCAGGAAGGATCTCGTTCTCAGAGCGCACAATGACGGCCTCTCCCTCGTTGTTGTAGTTCACATTCTTGACCTGAGCGTTGGAGGCGAAGGCGGCCGACCTGACGGGCAAGGCGGGGGCGGCTTCGACCGTCACGGACTTGACCACGGGCGCGGGGGCCGGGACCTCCACGGAGGAGACAGCCTGGACGTAGGCGGGGGCCACGGGGCGGGCCACCTGGCGGACGGCGGCGAAAGTCGGCGTCCTGTAGGCGACGGGGGCCACGGGCTTGGTCACGTAGGCGGTGGCGCGCGCGTTGTAGCTGGGGAAGGACGCGGCGGACGCGGCGCACACGCACAGGGCTAGTACCTGGAGGAGAAAGAGACGTTGGGTTAGAAATATGATGTTTATCGCTATGTACCTATAATAAACAAAAGACAGTTTGTTTTTATGGAAGAATATATAAAATGGCTACAGTATTTCTACTGGAATTGGTAAAAAAATAGGGCACTTACTAGGAATTTCATTTTGGAGAAGCGTCTGTGATGTCCAAGATACAACAGATGACTCTTTCTCTAATATTTTCCTTTTATACGCCCATGAATTCAGAAATTGATAGAAATAGATTAGGGGGAATGACCTGTTACGTAAGATTGCCTTGAAAAGACTATACCAATCTGTCAATTCATAAAATTATCATATAAAAGGATAGCCACATAAAAGAGTTAGGCCAATGTTGCCATCGAAACTTGTCTCATAGAAATGGAATCGGTCAAAATCACTCTCCAAGATTTATTGACCACTCATCACGTTTCGGTTAGTCTATAAATTAATTACCACCCAAAGTGAAAGAAATTACCAAAGACGCAGAAACTATAGAGAAGAAGAGTACTGTAAATATGTAAAAAATAAACAATAAGCAAATACTCAGACACAATTAATTCTACAGTGCCTACAAAATAAACAATGGGTAGAATGAATCGAGATACATTTACTACTACATACCTAAGTAACTAAGTATGTGATAAATATATAAGTAACGAAGTATGCTAAAGTGCACTTCAATGAGAGGCTACAAAAGACATCATTCGTTTAATGGTACATTTTCTCTTTTGTTTCACAAAGACCGAAGGCAAAAGTCTTAAAGCAATACGTCCTGCCGACTATAATTAAACTGCTGGTGAACTGATGAGGTATGGTTCAGAAACATCAAACGAGGACAGTGATGGTTGAACAGATGCAAAAAAATTGCACAACCGTGACTGCACAACTCATTTTGATAAGAGTTGAACTCGAGTTTTCATTGAGGTATTTCAGAAATTAAGTAATGTATCAGAGAACTAAGCCAATCATAATCTAATGATTTTCTAGCTGAAGTGTTAGAGGGCCGGAGGAAAAACCTATGACCGTTGGAGTGAAAGAGTGAAGAGCAAAATCAGAAGAAGAATAGGCAAGCACCGCATCGTCAGTCTTTAAATTTCAAACGCTAAACCAGGACAGCAAGTCTACAAAATTTTATAGATCATATTTGGTAGGAAAATATTATTATCATTTTCTAGTGTTTAAATCCAACACAATGACAGGCTATGACAACATTATGTGAGTATCTTCTAATACCTCTTGGGGATATACTATAGTTTATTTTAATAGGGCTCATAACCAAAAAAGCTCAGACTATAACAACTTTAGGTATTTATTAAACTTTTGTTTAAAGTTTGCCCATCAGGCATCCCAGATGCTATCACGAGCCAAATTTATACTTATAATATGTAGCCTACTCGACAGTGTGTCCTTGAAGATTATCATGTAAATTCGATATAAAATATATGACTATTATGTTATATTCTACTAGGTTTTTTTTATTTGAAAAGCGGTTTTGCAAAACCTGTTGGAACGCTGTCCATTGAACAGATTTAAGAGAATAATATTGACATTATTTACATAATTATTAATCTGGATATTCGGTCGTTAGATAATAAAATTAAGTCAAAACTCCTCTGCATTTTTTCAATAAAATATCACTCTTAAGAAGCGTGACTTGATTGATTATATAATATATTATAATAAAAAATATTCAAGGAAAAAACTTATATTCTTTCCTCACATATGCCCGTAAATAAATTAACTTTACCTATCCTGTGTAAAAAGATAATTATGTAAAGTGTGTTTGTATCCTTCTTTCATGTGCAAATGGTCAGCTCTACAAAACCTCTCTCTGTTCCATCATGATCATGAATCATGAATCAATGTGACGGATGACACGCGTTATAGTTAGTTAGTCGTTCTATTATGTTATTACGATATACGGGGGTGTGCTTAGCTTGAATGCTATTTTTAACTTCATCTTACTTACATCTTCATCTTACAGGGACAGGTTCTATAATATTATACAGAATTCCCGTAAAAGAATGGATCAAATGAAAGGGGCTAGGACCTTGTTCAGTGACAGGAACTTCAGACGGTCAGCTAGTATTAATAATCCTGATTTATCTTCGGTTTATTAAATAGGATGTTAAAATAAATAATATACTTATAACTATAAAATAATATACAGTTTACTAAGTAAATATAATCCCGAAGCATTTCCCGTCCAAATTGTATAATTTAATTATAATACTTGTAAGTACTATGTATATAAAATCCGTGTAATAAATGATTGTGCGTGCAACTACCGCACCCTCAGATAGCGTGCAAAATGAGTACAAATCAAAAACATAAAGAAAAATATAAATAATTACATTTATAAATTATTACTTATTATCAATTACAGATACCTAGATCTCTACTACTATTTTAGGCTTGTGTCAATGACATATAAACATTAAAAAAAGAAGTATTCGCTTTGTACATATTTTGCAATTGTTTATTGCTTGCATACCTTCGTGTCTGGGTACCGTAACACTTTGTGATTATAGATATACCACGCCTGTGTTAACTTAATTCATATATTAATTAATATTTTATTTTAAACTTGATGATTATGCACGCTTGAACGGGGTGCATAACAATATGCTCCGTATACAGCCTGTATACTGTGTATACGTCCGCAACGAACTACTAATCTAATTAGCCAATTTTTTACCGCATGGTAACCAACCCTAATCTAGCTTATTTTATTATAAGATCAAGATCTTTTTGTTTTTAAATTACTGACTACGAGAAATTTAAAATTATTTAAGTTAGAGCTCGAATATCTTCCTCCATTAGAAACAATAAACCTATCGCACACTGTATTGTTTTATATCCTGATGTTTTAGTGATATAAACTGATGATGATCAAATATTGTTCATTAGTTAATGATTTTTCCCTTATGCTTTTTCGACAGTTTTTAAAATCATGGCTTTTAGGTGCTCATCTACTTTTCTGTGACAAATACGGTGTAGTTTTTAACTGATAGCAACATTGTAAAATTAAAGAGTAGCCTGGAGTGACTTCACTTTATGCTTTTAGGCAAGAAGTAATTCCCTTAAAACAAATTTACACCCTATACGTAATACGTATTTTAACCAGGGAAACAATTACGGAATAAGAGAGAGTACTGGATGGCACAAATCATTTATTTACATTACGCATTTGACCATTCAATTGATTAAGTCTTCACTCGTGTCCTTGTTGCTCTCGATCTGTTGCCGGTAAGCGTTTGCCTTGTCTATGTTTGTTTCTTTTTCTTCTAATTTTGAATTTAGAACTTCTTGGCTTCAACGGGCTGGGGGTGAGCCGCGATGTACTGCAGGGAGCGGAGGATGGCCTCGGGGATGGCGGGGGCGACGGGGAGGAGGTTGCTCTGAAAGAAAAATAAAATTTATTAGTGGCCAGTCCCAATCATTCATGAGTTTCAAGACTTCATCCTCAGAACAAGGAGGTTTGTGACTTGGTAGTAGTTATGTAGCTTGAAGTTGATGCTGTCTATAAAAACATGTAGTCAATTTAATGATTGTATGAGTGTTAGGTGCTGATGTTAGTTGTTACCTGGGGCTGGTATCCGTTCTCGTCGGCGACGTAGGTGACCTGCACGGGGGTGCCGTCGGGAGCGGTGTACTTGTAAGAGCCCTGGACAGCCTGTAGAAAAACAAATATTTAATATTTTGTTTCACGTATACCCAAGTAATATCATATTGGAAACGCATGGTAGGGATACTTACGACGGTGTCGATGTTGTCAACCTTCCTCAGGGAGCCGGAAGCCTCAGCGGCGATTCCGTTGGCGGTTTCGTAGCTGAAAGGAGATTCATAAATTAATAAATAGTGCAGAATAATTTTGTCCGGCTCTGATATTTGGCACCGACAGGATGAGAAGAAGAAGTATAGATTCTACGGACACATCATATTTATGTAGGAAATCTTAAGTGACTTGGCGGTCAAACCAATTAAAGCTGACTTACACGTAGTTGAAGCCATCAGGCTGCACGTCAGACTCGGAACGGAGCACGGTCGCCTCCCAGTCCTGGCCTCCGTTGTAGGCGGCCTTGGCGGCCACCACGGGGGCGGAGACCACCTGCGCGGAGGCCACGGCGGCGGTGTTGACGGTGGCGCGGGCGGACGCCTGCTGCCACGGGCGGGCTCCGAAGGTGGAGGCGGCGCTGGCGGCCGCGACGCAGAGGGCTAGTACCTGAGAAGGAGAGTTTGTTAGAAGGGTTGGGGGAGAAGTGATCTGGAATGGTCAAACCTTGTTCTGGATATAAGGAGTGGAGTAGCTCAGCTATGCCAAGAAAGGCAAGATGAAACTCTCCAGATTAGGGGTGCATTTATCAAGTTTTCACTGCCGCCATTTTGTAGAGCAATATACTCAGAAGTATTGAATCCGAAGAACAAACAATAAACTTTTACATATTTTTGCTGGCCTACTAATGAAACTTACCAGGAATTTCATTGTGAGATGTGTGTGTCTGCCCGTTTGGAAATCAACAGATAACTTTACACTGAATCGCATCCTTTTTATATAAGTTTCAACTTAAAAAAAAGCACAAACCGCCCATAATAAATTCGGGGTGTTGACCTAATGCTTTGTCCTTGGCTAAAGACATGCAAACATTTAGTGACAATTCGGCATGAATTTAGATACTACTAACTTCTACACGTGACTTCGGTCCGATAAACTTGAAACTAGTTCATCTCATAGACCAATATCTCATACATTACAATAAAAAAACTCCCTGTAACTCGAACGTAGAGATTAAAAAAAAATTACGTTCGATAATTTAGTGCTACACCTTCTTTTTAAAACAAAGCTTTTTAATTTTTTTTAATGTTTTTGAAGTACAAAATCTTTTTTTTATGTTGATCAATCCTACATAGCTACTTGGGTAATATAGTGTCGGTAGATGGATATATAGACTATTATGTATTTTTAAAATGACAAACAGACAAACACTATAATTCAGTTTTATCGCCTATACATAATGCGTGAATAAGTTCAACAGTTTAAATCTAGTTTTTAAACAAAACTTGCATTTAATTATGCACATCAATATCTCACTATCAGGTATTTAATCATAGTTTTTCAATGACCACCTTGTCTAATACTTGAATATTTATGAATGTAGATTGCTAAAATTACCCGAAGTATGTATTGATTCAAATAATATTATCTTGTATATTTGGGCAATATTTTTCCATGTCTCATGAATCTGCCGCCTAATTATTACAAATAAACGTAATAAATAGACTTTGTAAATGTTTATAATATATTAATAAAACTTACATACCATAGGTAACTCTACATGTCCCTTATGTGGGCAACATACAAGGAACTGGATGACGCGGTTGAACACATTCTGTTGGCTTGTCCACTTACTAAAGACACAAGATTAAATATTCTTGGACCAGCAGAGCGCCTATCTCAGCTATTCCAACACCCAGGCTTGATGCTCCAGTTTAGTCGGGAGCTAGGCTACTGAGCTGTAACTAAGGGGATATGTACAAAGGTTCCACTCGAGAGGGCCACGTAAAGGAACTTCGTCCCCTCTTAGAATAGAACAGAATAGACTTTGTAAATGTATTTTTTCTTTAGAAATCTATGTTGTATTGGCAAGTTAGCATGTTAACGTTTTTAGTGTCATATAGTTCACATAGATAGTCTGAATATTTTCCGAAATCATAATTACACAAATATCTATTTACATAAGCATTAAGTTTTTTTTTATGTATAAGTACATTTCCGATAGGTTGCAAAATGTATAGCATAGGTGATGTTATGAATTCTTTTCAAGCATTTTCTTACCCTTTATGATGCGTTTTCTTGCGTGTAATCCGCTATTATTTTAAAAATGAAAAAGATCTTATTTTTTTATACACACTGTTATAATATTTCTTTACACACGTGCATAATGCACCGCTTTAGAATCTCTAATCAAGTCTTTGCTCATTAATTATTTTATGATCTAAATCTTTAATTATTTTATTACCCTGTTTGTAATGTTATTTTGGTTTTATATTCATGGAAGCTAAAAAAGATAGTTTGAAGCCTCGATCATCTTATCATCCTTGATGTAGGTATTGTCCTGATGTAACGCTTCAAATCTCCCTTTTATTTACTAAGGGCTGATTTTTCAGTATTCAGATAAATGATATCTGGGGAATAAAATTGTTCCTGTCTAATACAAACATTCAGACGCAACAGCACTAGCACTATTGCTTAGATAACTTTTATCTGACCATTGAAAAATCAGCCCTGAGCAATAATTTTTAATTACTTACCTTTACATACAGTATATCATTATAAACAGTTGTATGGTAGATATTATTACTATGTCCCTACTTAAACTATGAAAGTATATGTATAATTTATATTTATTTTGTTGTGTGGGTACTCAATATACTTTTTGAAACATTCTGCATATCAGTGGATAAGGCTATATTTAATGGGTGTAACTTAACATTATTAAAATTATACATATATTTTAATGATTTTACTAAGAGCTTGACCTAGAGTAGCTTTAAACGTATCCTCTTTTAAACTGCTTATATTTTGACTTTTGGAAAATTAAAAAGCTAAGTAATTAAGTATTTAATGTAATTAAATTAAAATGTAGTCACATTCCAACAAAACTAAGCAAATCTCAGTAAGTAATAAAAGTTTATTATCATTTCTAATGACCTGTTTCGTCTCTAAAATAAGGAGGGCTTTCAAGCTCATGTTCTAAAACTAGTTTTGATCTAAATGTCATCCGCTATTATTAACACGAGATCCAACCACATAGGTCACTAGGGTCAGACTACTTGATCATCCTTTTCTCGAAAGACACACAGGAAATTGTACCCAAAGCCACTTACAGTAAGCTCTATATTCGAAGTTTTATAAGGGTAAGGGCATGTTTATTATAAATTTGTATTGGTATGACCAGTGGTTAATTTTATATGATTTTATTGCTTACCTAGTGGTTTTAATAACTAGAGGTTTTATGAACCTATGGTATATTCAGTTTTTTAGTACTATTCGTATTTTTCCCCAGACAAATTAATAGTTTACAAGAGGCTACGTGAAATACGAATCCTGACTTTTTGACTGTCGAAATTTCTGTTTCTTGCCACCGCCGATTTTCGAGGCTCGAACCAACCATTTATAAGCTCTATTATAATGTGAGCTAGTATTATTTTTTTAAATCTGTAAGCACCATACTAGTACAGTTCCAACTGTCATATTAATGAAGTACCTACCTCTATAACAATGTTTTTAAAACCGTTGGACGAGGGTTCTTCAGCGGTCACCACACCACGTACAGGCAACCATAACCATTAACCTTAAGCTTCAATCTAAGTGTATTGATCCAAGTGGAGTCATGCTAAAAATAGACGTTATTGTATCTTAGATGGTGATTTAAACACTAACAGGCGGAATAGGCTGGTGGTACCTAGCTGGTGGTGGTCGCTAATAAGGATGGTCAGTGAGTCGAGTATTGGCTGCATATAAAGTACCTAGTCGTGGTAGTTATCTACAATTAAACTTTTCTTCAATTATAATATTTAATGACCATGAGTGAGCATTGATGAAAATATTTCTTATAACTACATCATCTAATTTCAAAAGCGATCAAGCGATCTTTTAGTTTTAGCATGCTGTCGACAAAACTGGAAATAAACAGCGGAAGATTTACTAGTCTTTTGCTAGTGAAGAACCACATGTAAGATATTTTATACGTTAACCGCGTAGACGTGCTAAGTGCACGGCGTAGTTACACAGTGAGTACGGTAACCATTTCTAAATTATGCATCAATAGGTCAAACGGTGAGATGGACGAAAAATAAAGAATCAAGAAAATTTTACTATATCTGTATTAAATATTGAAAGTAAAAAAAATATCACACTATTTACAAACACGTTTAAACTAATTAAAAGCCCGCAGTAAAAACTCCGCCTCCTTGACTGGTGACGCAACGGCTTCGAACAAACGTCCATGTTGATTACAATCTCTAAGTCCATCGCTTGTGAGGTCGGAGGTTAACAACGGCTGACTGTCTTCAATATGAAGAAGGAGGGTGGCTCAGCGGCGGGACTCGGGCTGCGGCGGCGCGGTGGCGAGGTAGGCGAGCGCGCGCTGGATGGCCTCGGGGATGGGGGGCGGGGTGGGGAGGTGCGCGCCCTGCGGCTGGAACCCGTTCTCGTTGGCGATGTAGGTGAGCTGGATGTTGCCGCCGTCCTCGCTGGGGTACGCGAACTGCCCCTGCACCTCCAGCGCGGGCTCCTCGGCGCCGATGTTCTTGAGGCTGCCCTTCTCGTCGGCCGAGATACCGTTGCCGGTCTCGTAGGCCCACGAGTAGGAGCCGTCGGGGCTGATCTCGCTCTCCTGCCGCAGGATCGGGATGGGCTCAGTGGGCGCTTGCGGCGCCGCGAAGGCCGCCGCTACCAGGGCAAGCATGATCTGCAAAAGAATACCAATATTAGTACGGGCGGGGCTCCCTCCGTTAGGCACTAACATCCTTGGTTATCACTGTATCCAATTGACACTATCACTTTTAGTGTTAACTTTTTTTTCGAAACACTAGCACAGACACTTACAATGGTCTTCATGTTGGTGCAATATTGATGGTTGCGGTAGACAATGTGTTCTAACGTGAATAATATCGGTTTATATATAGAGGCGGCGGCCTACCACCGGCCGATGCGATTGCACCATTAGCGCGTCTCGGTAAATCCGATACTATACGAGCCTTCAGCACTCGCGCGCCGGCGTGATGTCGACAGCATCACATTTCAATCGTTTAGTTATTGGTGTTGTTCCCTTTTTCGATTAACGCTATTAAGACACACCTTTGGCGGTAATCACTAATCAATGATAATTGAATCGTTTCTACACGCATTTTTTTGGCAAAAAATTGTTCATTGTTCAGTAATTTTCAGTAGATATCGTTCCGCACACAATTGGCTAATTGCTTTTTTTGCTAGACGATTACCGAATGTAGTTCAAGGGGCACTCTCAGCTAGTTATATAACATTGCGTTTTGTGCACATCCCGAATGCAGCCCCTTCCACTTTGGAGCATTCCAGGCCATTCCAATTTAATTTGGAAGTGAGCAATTAGCGCTCAGACTTTGATACAAAATACCTATGTATACTGGCGAAAGTTGATCAATTATAGGAGTAGGTATTTTATGAGAAGGTATAATTTTCATCCTTTTTATCTTGATATAGGAAAATCAAATAAATGACTACGAAGATACGTAATACACTTTTCGGGTGCATGTTCTGTACACGTACAATTTTAATACTTTCACATCCGTACATGTACCTACCTAATTGGCATTAAAAAGTGTCACCCTAAAATTATCATATTTAACTAAATATTTAGAAAAAATATGCTATTATATTGGAACAGGAAGATCTTTATTCATTGGCATAAATTGTCAGTGTGTAATGTGCTTTAGAAGAAATTATTACCTGGCGCCGATCGTTCGTTAACATTTTGAGATATGCGAGATCATACATACGTTTAGAAATATGACATTTATTCGTATTATAGGCCCACGAAACCATTTTTCATGTGTTACATTTTATTGTAGTTGCGAAAGAGGCATAGTTTGCTGAAAGGGGACAAAGCTAGTCATTTCACACCTCGCCTACTCTTCAATTTTAGGAATTTCGTAAATAAAATATCAACGTCTTATAGTAAAAAAGTCACGTGACTACAAAAATTATCAGTGATATCATATTATGTTGTTTTACGGAAATTTATAAAAGGATAATTTTTATACTAACCATTGGGCGAATCACTGATAATTTTTGTAGTCACTTGACTTTTTTACTGTAAGACGTTGATATTTTGTTTACGAAATAGGTATATATTTTTTTAATTTTGTAAATTGTCTAGCTAGGCTTATTATTGTTGATAGTTTTTTTTTTCAGTTTGTGATGTATCATTCACGGATAAAATACCATCGTAACTATATAATATACGTTTGCTATTGAATGCATTATTACCTAAGATAGAGATTGATTTAATGGTAAACGATACACATATGCATACAAACAGTTAATGGCATTAAGGGTGGAATTTTATCATGAATTCCCGAGTGAGTACCAAGTACTCGTCTTACTAAGCAACATTTACAAATATATATCAATTATTTTTAATATACAGCGATTATGTTGGGTACATATTGACCTGCTGACGGTATGAACACTTATAAAATTCCACCCTGTACATGGGTGTGCGAAACTAAAACTACCGGTCATGTATTTAGATAACCTTTAGAAATTACGCACGCTAAATTAATATAAACCAAGCGTAAAATATTGCATGATTAGTTAATTACAATTAAAAGTATTGAATCAAAGATTTATGATATAGTCGGCTTTATCAATCGCATTCAATCATTCGGACTACTCAGTCGACCACTTACCCGACGACTCTCTCAGCACAAGCTTGCTAGTGTTGGGTTCCAGTGGGTTCCACCAACCCGCACTAGGCCCGTGAGGTAAACTAAGGTCTAAAACCAGGAATATATCAGCCACCCTAAACGTCACCCTTAGCTCTTTCGTTTAAAGTAGACCCGTGCCCCAGCAGCAATGAAAATTGTGCTCGATAGGAAAACGCTTTCATAGGATAGTGCCGGTATACGTATCATATTATAACGTATAACGTAATTGGATTATTTATCTTCACTTGTTTCCTTACATGGCATAAGTATATAATATTTTTTGTGACCGTATGATTTTTAAATTATTTATTGAACCACGTTAATCAAAATCTTAAATTATCATAAGAATATTTGTTTCGAAACCTATAAAATTAAAATTAAGATACCTAATAACAATCAACCTTAAACTTTGTCATTGAGATTATTAGGACCTTTTGACCTCTTGTTCTTGTTAGATATTTTAATATTTCTATCAAGAATTTCGTAATTTTACAATATTAATTTATGACTAATGCCTTATGAGCTGCGGCAGTCATCACGTGCCCATATAATTACGTTGAATTAAACAAATGTATGCTCTATCTCAATCTAAAATCTGTTCTCTTCGAGCCAGTTCTGGTTATACTTGCGGAGTATAGGTATATTATTGTATATGTATATTTTGTGTTATGTGGATGACACTGGTAAATTTCCACCTTCTGTTGCTGTTCCATATACCAATGTAACTGAAACTATTGCATTGCTCGCGAGTGTAACCACCTCTATAAGAAACCCCTTTCAGAAGCTTATTTATTCATGCAATGCCTGTATGATTTAAAAATTATAATAAATACACTGTATCTTAACATAATAATGAACAATTCATTTATTTTAATAAGTAGGTATAAAATTACAAAAAAGCACAATATTCTCACTCTTCACTAAACTTAACATTCAGTTTGCATCGACAAAATAATTACTGAACATTGTCTGCTGCAGGACTAGGCGGCGATGCCGTGGCGAGGTACTCCAGGGCTCGCTGGATTGGCGCGGGCACCGGCGGGGCGGTGGGCAGGTGGTCTCCCATTGGGTGGAATCCGTTCTCATCAGCTACGTACGTGAGAACGATTGGTCCGTTCTCGCCGGGATACTGGAATTGGCCCTGGACCTCAATGGCGTCGATGTCGCCGACTTTCTTCAGCTCTCCCTTCTGTTCTGCGTTAATTCCGTTGCCGGTTTCGAAGGAGTATTGGTAGGAGCCGTCCCCGTTGTCCTGGCTGTCTTGCCGCAGGATGGGGATGGGCTCGGAGGCCTCCTTGGTCTGTGGCGCTGACAGCACGGCGGTGGCACACAGGCAGAGCAGGATCTGGAAACAATTTTTTAACAGGTGAGCATCATAGGAAGGTTTTTGTTTATTAGAACTAAAACACTAATAATTGCAATGAACACTTACAACACACTTCATTTTTATTTTTAAAGTTTTCTTTGTCTGTATACAAAGATAAGCCTAAATTAAACTCCTTCTCACACCTAAACTGGTAATGCTTGCCGAAATGTCCTGACAATGAGTATTTATAGCAAGCTTTTGTTTACCATCTACCTTCGGATGGTCTTCGAAATTTCACATTGCATTGGTGTCGTAAAATCTATGAAATAATCAGCAAACAGAGAATGCATTACCGACCGGCGAGTTGCGACGCCGCGCAAACAAACCTGGCGCCTGATTCTAGTCCAAATGTCATGTGGGTGCCGCGGCTGCGACAACAGTTTAGATCTTGTTTGACACGGTTCATGTAAGTTAAACATTTTACAAGATACTTTTTCTTTCATAATGTTATAAGGCTATACTCCGCCTATTTATTTCAGGCATCAGCAGATACATACATAATCAAAAACCAGCAACTGATTAACAGGCATGAACCCTATGTAATAACAGAGGTTGTGTGAGGTCACCAAGAGGTCCAAACCCAAACTAGAAAGAAAGAAAGAAAGAAATAACGAGTGGACTTCTCCAAAGACAAAACGAGCCCCTTTTTCGAACGGAGAGTAGTTTGTGAAAAGTTGACGTCCATCAGAAAATTTTATATTTGTACGATGAATAAAATCTTTTGTCTTTGACTTAACTTAGCATTAAACAATGATCGTTTCAGAATTGGCATACGTATGTTAAGTACCTATACTGAGACTATCAAGTTGTGTTCTTCAACACTAGAAGCACTTGAGGCGGCTTATGTTCTCAACTAGCTGTGCAGGATAAATACTTAGGCCTTATTCAAATTGCACCCGGAAATCTATGTGAGTATAATGTCATTATTTTATATTATTTTGATTTCAACCATGCTTTATTAAATTTGTGAATAGTAGTAAATTTAAGAAGCAACTTTAGTAGATTTAACTGTACCTATCTCATTTGTTGTATGTGTTGTGTTTAAGTGGAACAAATAAATGATTTATCTATCTATCTATAATTATTATAAACTCTACATAAAATATGAAATAAATCTAAAATTATTTAAATTGACCTTTTTATTCTGTTTTGAATATATTTATCCATAGCATACTCAGTAGGTGTAACCTAACTTACTAAGTAGTAAAAGTAGGCATATTCACTGAAGCTAACTGATTCATCATAGTGACGGCACAGCGCAGTCAGCATAGTAAATATTAATGCCACTTGTATTGATTATAATAATGTGTGAACCTAATGCACAATAAAAGATTCATAGTGTCTAATTATTTTAAAAGTTTACTTTTCTCTACATTATTTTGGATGAATACATCCTGTTCCATTTGGGATAAATTTAATATAAATACATTTGGAGCGAATCTGAACCGACGAATTTTAAATTTAGTACACACTTACCATACAAAACTTGCCAATTTCGCCATAGTGGGTTAGAGTTCGGTTAGAGCACATCCAGGGATTATTGGTTGACTTTTGACGCATCTGTCAAGAATTTAATATGGATATGACTTATAATTTTATTGATGAACCTAAAGCGTTTTGCACATCTTCTAATTAATGTTAATATCTCCACTGCAAAACTCTGTGGTTTGCTAACATTGTTTGCCCGGCGCGGCGGCGGCGGCGGTGGCGGCGGCGGCGGCGGCGGCGCGTGCACTTCACGCGTGACCTTTCTGAAATTCATAACTGTACCGGCAACAGAAAACGATCATAACGAAACTCGAGTTTTTTTTACCGTTATTTAATCGATAGAACTTAAGCAATAGTAAAATAGCATAAATGAGCCTCATTCTTCATATTTTTTAAAGTTAGGATTTTAAAATTGAATTTTAACAATGGTTCAGTATATATTTTTTCTGTTGACCGTAATACTTTCATAACCATATCGCTTCGGGGGCGATATTGATCGCAGTATCAGTTACAAGTAACAACTCATACATTATGCGAACATTACTTAGGTACCTTCATGAAGTAATTTATGAACATTACAACGCTTGAATTAATAGAATTTTAAACTGGCAATATTGGACACGTTTAAAAGAATTTTAAAATTATTTGTATAAAATAGACTAAGCTTTTTTAAGTAAGTGTCACGTTTAAGCAGTTTTAATTTAATAACTTATCAGCTAATATTCTGATGCGTTATTAAATGTACATCAATATTGGAGACAGCGTCATTAAGCTAGCATTTTCCTTTTAGGTGTATTTGGTGCTATTGTCACTGGAACTATGTCATTGCTCGTCAGTGTAATATCAATATCCTACCATCAAAGTTCACCCAGGAGTCTCGTTACATGCTCTCCGGTCTCACGTAATGCTCTGACATTTAGTGCTAACTAAAGCCTCGATCACAAGCAAGGAAGGAAAGTTCTAACACTGACATATCATTAGGTACATACATTGAAATATCGTTTTGCAACCGATCAATGAATGCCTTCAATCAGTTTTCATTCAGCATTAATCAAATTTAGTCTTCTTGTCTTATTGGGTAATAAATTACATGCGTATATTATTAGCCAATATTTTATGTTTCGCGATGAATAGTGCCTGTTGGACAACAACAGATTTCGCTAAGATATAATTATGTGGGTTATGTAAATGATATTCAGATTTTTTTTACAGTAAATAAAACGGATCACACTGTGTTATCTATACTATACTAAATATGTACTTGCCGGCATACTGAGGTTAACAAATGCAATTGTACAGGTTAGGTAATGTGTAAGATATCTACCGTTTTCCTCATTCGCGACATTCTAGACTTTCCATATTCCTAGAAATAAGTAGACATACGAACAAACGCCTCCAAACAGTTACCGTATTAGATTAATAGCCCATATGTTAGCTTTACAAGGTGAGATAAATATTTAATTGTTGTTTGATTTTTGTAGTTATCGGCTACGGCTAGGTCAGCGCAAGAGGTCACCGCATGTGAAGTTTATGGCGATGATTCGTCAAGACCTTGACTCGTTGCGGGGAAAGTGAACAGACTGGTTATTGTGCAATAAGGCCGGCTATATAACAGCTGTTATTAAAACCCAACAGGGATCTTTCTGGCACTGAAGCTCGCAGAGACCCGCGCCGCTGTATCAATTTGTACCTAATAAACCGCCAAGGATGTTTGCGGTTTAGATGATTGTTCAACAGTATGTTGTGGCTAATAAGACGCTATTTTATATATGCTTATTATTTTCATATGTTATTGACGGAGTGCAATTATGAGATTGCAAAATGTTAAGTAGGTTTTATAAAGGTCGTTTATCTCGTGACTTCTTAGTACAGGGCACAGATATATTTTTTAGGGATTGTCAAAACTCGTTACCCAAAATTCATTCTAAATTTGTCTTATTATTAGTTTCGCACCCCCTATGTCATATATTCTTGTGTCAGTTCTAATCTTTTGTAGTATAAATTTCAGTCTTTCAGTCGGTTTAAACAACCAAATACAAATTATTTAAAAGTAGGTATGTGGTTCTATTTAGAGACTAAAATTAACGATAGATGTAGAGTACTATTATTATCTAAGCAATAACATGTGTATATATTATGCTCACGTTTTAAAACCTTGTCATTCGAACTCAAATTAAAATTGCATGCTTTTTGCAATCCCTGCTAATGATTAATCATATTATATTGTGTTTATGTTACTGTGGGCATACAACTCACAATATACACATATGCAGCTATGTTTATAAATATTTTTGGGCTCAAGTTTTATAGTAATAATATTGAGTTATTGAAACATCACTGTGTACCTAACCACAAAGATTCTAAAATTTAAATTGTGAAATGAAACATACCAGACAATTTGAATCATAACTTATATTTGACGTCAAAATACAACAATTAAACTAGCCTTAAACTAAATAGACATGTAGTTTTTTGAGTATCACAACAACAAAATGAGTGTTTACCTCTGTAATTAACAAAACAAATAGCTTCTATGGCGGCTTACAACTAAAACAGTATAATAACATGAGAGCGTAGGTCGACAGAACTAAACAGAAGACTTACAAGTATTAGCTGTGCAATAATTACTTATTTTCTTACCATTCTTGATGTTTTTAAGTATAAATTGTTACTTGAATGGCAATTTAAGATACAATTTCAACTTTATAAAAACATCATTAAAAGTGTATAATCACGTTCAAAATTGCTACCTTAGGCAGCCTTTCCACCAGAGGTATGCTATGCAGCTATGGTGCGATAATTAAAAAGAAACCAATTTTCGTGGTTCTAACATATCTAAAGCAATGAATATGATTGGTGGATTTCAAATGCATTCATAGCATGGTAGCATAGCACATCTCTCGTAAACAATCACACTAAGTCTACCGCACCCCACACAGCTAGTACTTGCGCAAATCAATCATGTAATCTAGAAGTTTCTACTTCCTGTACTCCCTGGTGTCGGGTGCCTGCGGGGGCAGGGTGGCGAGGTAGGCCAGAGCTTTCTGGATCTCCTCGGGGACGGGGGGCGGGGTGGGGAGGTGGGCTCCTTGAGGCTGGAAGCCATTCTCGTCGGCGATGTAGGTGAGCTGGATCAGCTAGGGAATGGGAAATGAAAGTTAGTTGAGTGATTTCATAAGTTTGTAGTTTTAGTTCTTACGGTTTTGCGTCTTTTTTACGTAATATGATAACCTTTTCACCTAGTCAGTCTTTTTTGATAATTTTATACCTAGGTTTTTAAGGTAAGATGCTCTTAATTAAAGATTTAACATTTTCGAGTATTTGAGTTTTAAGTTTTCTTGCATCAATAATCAATATGTCAATATAATCTTAATTATTTCAATATAACTAGTTCTGGGTATGCATAAACTTTAGGTAGCGCTATAAAATCTATTTTGAGTGTGGAAGATGTTTAGAACATGGATTCTTTTGTAACAAGTTAGTAGTTTAAAACAGCACTGCATTTTTTGTTGGTACTTAATTGGCATTTAAAATAGAAAAAATATTCATAATAAGTTATAGTTTGGTTCTCGTCTTATGTCAGTCGTCGCACTCAAGCTGTTGTCATCAACGGCTTTACGTCATCCTGGATGGAAATACCCTCTGGTGTGCCTCAGGGGTCCCTTCTCGGTCCACTCCTCTTTGTCATCTTCATAAATGATGTAGAGTCATGTTTCCATCATTCACAGCTATTTCTTTTTGCTGACGACATGAAGATTGCCTTAAGGATCGATGATGCCCATGACCAGCTTCAGCTTCAATCGGACCTCCATAGACTGGACACCTACTGCTATGCTAATAAGTTAGATCTTAACGTTTCAAAGTGCTACCTAATTTCATTTACTCGCAAACGATGTCCATCACTGTGTGATTATATGCTTAAAGGCATGAGACTGGATCGAGTTAGCCAAGTCAGGGATCTGGGGCTATCCATGATGAGAAGCTTCTTTTCGATGTCCACATCGACCACATCATTAGCAAAGCTAATAAATCTATGGGATTTCTTATAAGAATGTCCAAAAACTTTAAAGAAATAAAAACTATTAAAATACTATACTGCGCCTACGTGCACAGTACTCTTGAATATGCTTCTCAGGTATGGAATCCGAGATACCAGGAATATGTCACAAGGATTGAAGGCATCCAGCGGAGGTTTCTCAGATACTTAACCTACAGGATAGGTATAAATGATCCTAGTTATGATGCTCGTTGCAAGCGTCACCATCTTTTACCACTCTACAATCGTCGTAATATCGCAGACATTTGCTTTTTTATTAAAATTTTGCATAACATTATTGATAGTCCCCATTTACTTAATTATATAAAAATCCTTGCTCCCTCAAAGCTCATGCGCAATCCCTCCCTTTTTTACATACCCCTCGTTTCTACTAATTATTGTCAAAATTCATTCTTCTGGCGCGTACCGCATGCCATCAATAAACTTATCTCTAAGCATACTGAAATAGACATCTTCGCAAATAGTCTGTCAACAGTATGCAATAGGCTAGTTCAGGATTATTTCGATTCTCAAGCATAAATAAGTATTATTGTATTGTATAAGTAGTTAAGTTTCCCAATCTCAATCTGTAAGATTTCAATATTAATTAGGTATAGTTAGTTGTAGTTTTGTTGCAAGTTTTCTATAAGTAAGTAATAATTAGTTAGAGTACACTCCATTTTTGCCTTTGCCTATGCTTATTTCTTTATCATATAGGTGGAAACTTGTTAAACGTATTTTATACTTAGTCTTAATTAATGTATTCTTGTTATATAGTTAAGTTTTCCTACAAAAATAAAATAAAAATAAATAAATACCGTATACATAAGTGTAAAAAGTCGGAATATGAAATCTCTATACAAAAGAGTTTAACGGGGTGCCAAAAAGAAAGTTCTACCTTTAGCAGTTAATGGAGTGTTATTTTTTAGAATTTGATCAAATATTTACGTTTTTAGTTGGTAATATTATATTGCCCTGTTAAATGTACTTCAATATTGCAGACCGTGTCATTAAGCTAGTCTTTCCGTTTAGGAGTAATTCGGTTCTATTGTCACTGGAACTCGTGAGTGTAGGCATTATTTGTTACTAGTACTATATGCTGCCAGTACTATTTGCTACCAGTACAATTTGCTAGCAGTACTATTTGCTACCAGTCTTTCTTGCTGCCAGTACAATTTACGACCAGTCCTACTAGTTACCTGTCCGTCGGGCGCGGTGTACTGGTACTGCCCCTGCGCCACCTGCGCCTCCTGCTCCGGCACGCCCTGGTTCTTCACGTAGCCCTGCTCCTCCGCCGCGATGCCGTTGCCCGTCTCGTAGCTGATGGTAAGGACACACTATATTAAACACACGCAGCAGACTGGAAATCAGCGTTGCTCAGACGATGTCTGATAATATGGCTGAGTCTGTTAACATTTGAATCAGAAAGATTATTTGTAGATAAATACACCTACTTAATAAGTTGTTAGTCTATAATAGGTTTAGATTAAGTTAAATTGTCAAATGTGTTACTTAAGTAGGTACATCTTTAAAGTGTAAAAATTTCGTCTGTGCCAATAATGCATATTTTCTTTCTTGCGAAGTTAACGATGCGGCCCTATTCGGCAGAGCACGGTAGCAGTTTTAATAGTGAATAGTTTTGTCTGAGACAACACCTCTCGTAGGGAGTATGAAGCGGGTTTTGTAAGAGATTATTTGGAGCAGATCAATAGTGACAGAGCGGTACAGCGCGCAACGATGTGATGAGGTGTGCGATGCTCTATTCTGTAATAGAGGGTATATCGGTATCTAAACCTAGTTATCGAAACTGATCATAAGTAGGTGTAATTAAGTTATTTGTTTCTTTCCCAACACGTAAGTTACGTTCTACTCTATCATTCATCAATACCACTTTACTTATAATACAACTAACCTCCACTTGTAAGATCCATCGGGGTTGATGACCTGCTCTTGCCGGATGATGGGGATGGGCTCGGTGGTGTACTGCTGCTGGCCGCTCGGCTGCTGCGCCTGGTACGGGCCGAAGCTACTGACGTCACCGAGCGCCGACCCCGCCACAAGAGTTAGAAGGAGCTGGGAAGAGAAGAGCTCTTTTGAGTTATAGTTGCCTGGTACTTTTAGGATGTCCGCACCATTGCACCTAATTTTAAATCACGAACCTCCTGTCATGTTTGTAACAATAACAAAATACAAATAGATATAATTTTCAGTTGAGGTACGTAAAAAAAATCCGTGTGTGGTGCTTTGATGATTTTGAACACATTGAAGTTGATGATCTTAGTTTTTTTTTTAAGTTGCACTATTATTAATATATTATTTCAAACAGTCTAGCACTTAGATGCATAAAGTAACGTTGAGATACTCCAGTAATGGCACTTATCACACAATCCGATTGTGTCTTTTTTCACTTTTATAGAAACTTGGCGGCACATCTCAAAACGAAACCTTTATCCGATACTCACGAAGTATTTCATGTTGCAAATATATTCAGTTGCGTACGGGTGAAGCTTTTGTGAAGCTGTTTAAGGTATGATGCACAAGATGCATCCACCCCGCTATTTATACTTTAAATTTTTGCTGCAATTACACCGATGCCACGTAATCTCTTGCATTTAGCTTATTTATGATCTGTTGTCGGACGACAATGCGGCGTCCCTGTGTTGCTCGCGGCGTTTTGTAGAAGAACTTTATCTCGACGTAATAGAAAATCGCACGCAGATTGAGACGCTGCCGCTGCGGGTGGCGTTTGTTCCGCGGCGTTTGGAATAACATACCACTTTGAAATTGATGCACGTTTGCATTATTGGGTAGGTAGACAGGGTTATGGGGTAAGTGCTGGTTTCATGATCATCACCAGCTAAGTCTACAACTAGATGTCTAGTCTACTACTAGTGTCTCTTTTTTGGAGCGCACACAACTCGCTATTTTTGATCTTCCTTACCTAGCCCTTACTATCAACCAAAGTGGGTCATCGGTGCAGCCAGTCGGATGGCATTAAGCACTTTATTTCCCTCTCGTGCCTTAAATCTACTCTTCTACCTTAATTACTCTTATAAGTTTTATGCTAGATATGGCCAGTTCCTAGTCTTTTGTTGATCCTAAAAACTGAATGACTTACTACTACGTTATGTCTCATCATATGGCCGCAAGCACATATCCAATTATTTCCCGTCATTAAAAACTTACTAATTAATAAAAAAACAGATTGAAAGTTATCTGTTTAGTTCATTCACAATACATGCCCCTCTTGTTCTAATCATTCTAACCTTGGCAAGCTTATTAGTTCTTAATGTAGGTCTATATAAGATCATCGTCGCAACGTCATCACAACTTACCTATCTAATTAAGATAGCTGAAATAAGTGACTTTTGTCTTACTCATACTCTACTTCTTTTAGACCTTCACACGAAACAATATTCATATAAATAATCTTGCCCTGCCCAAATAATTTACAGATTATTTCATTGTAACCCGACATTTCAGCCAAGGTGCTCCCACCCCCGTCGTAAAGATGCGGCGATAAGCAAACGTCATAACTATCGGCTTGAGTCTTGAGGATAATGTAGCAGAGTTGTCAAAAGTCATGTTCCGAGACAGGCGCGTATCGACTCATCACAAACCTGTTGAAGCGGCGGCGGCGACACACTTCAGATGTTCGGGCTTCTCTTATTTCGTACACTTTATTTTTATTGTGTTTAGATAATCATTTGAAAAAGGGTAATTACTGTAATTAAGGTTTAATTGATAAGTTTTAAAGTGCCTACACTATTGGTTTAGCCACTGTGAACGTTGTTTCTGATTTTATTGTTACCTACTGGCTATGCCGTCATGGCGACAAAGTTAAGTTTCAGTTGGTGATATTTTAGAATGAATTTCGTGAAATGCTATAATCACACGCCCTGCAATTTTTAGGCTATTTAATAAAAGAACTGATGCTGGTCCCACAACACACATGTAGGTAGGTACTTATAGTAGTTTTATGGATTTCCGTTAAAAATAATATTTATGGAGTAAAGTATTTTATTCGGGTACCTATATTTTTGTACGGTCATATTAAACCAAATAATAATCAATGAAATCACATAGGTATTTTATAACTCCAGAAATACTTACTATGACCAAACTTATAAGTTAAGAAGAAACCAATGAAGTTTTTTTCGAAAGAAAAATTTATTGAAATTGCCTCATCAAGGTTCTCAATGTAATAATATTATTGAACGACAGTAAATGTTGGATTCCATCGCAAAATTATGCTAAAAATAAAAAGTTGGCTTTAGTCATTCCATTACCTATTTTACGTGTTTGTTAAATTTCTTGACATAGTGGGATTTCCCTTTTATTATATTTTTATACAAAGTACCTTCCTAAGCTGAATAAATATATCAGCGTAAAATCCTAGATTTCTCACATCACACTGACTGATAAAATTAAACTAAATAGCCTGATTTACTTTTCTCATAACTAGCATGTACTTACATTGCTTGCGTTTAATATGCTACTTAACTTACTTCTTTTCTTCTATATTGTTAAATAGGTGGGTAACTATGTGTTAACATTGACATTTATTCACGCCTGTAAGCGACGATATAGCAAGATGTATGCTTAGAAATGTTTAGCTAATGTCATGTCTACACTTGGCACTTGGCACTTGGCAGCATTTGGCAAAAAGCTGCCATATTTGCAACTTAAACTGAATTACTTACTGTCTTTAATAAATTCATACATAAATTCATATACTTTATTAGTAAATTACTTTTGCATTTTACTCGCTGTACATAAACTCGAGAAGCTAGTCGTAAATTCCAAGAAGAATAATCGTGTTTCCTTAATAGCGTCGTTAAGAATTCCCAAAACTATGTCATCTTGCACTTGTAGGTATCTGGGGTCACTCTCTACGCCGATCAACGAACTAACAAGAATTCTCTCACAAATGGCATGCTTAATACAACGAGATAGCGTGGGATTCTTGTTTATTCGATCTTCTACTTAGAGAGTGGCCCCTGCTTCTTGTTGCCAGTGCCATATTGATGAATGCCCGCCCCGGGCTGTGGGACAAGCGTGACGCAATCCGCAATATACACCATAAACTGTCATGTACCCGAAAAGAATCGAACAAGTTTCAATCCTATTTTTTAAGACATGGGGACTATAATTTGTCTAGGGTGTAGTGACCTAAATCTGTACTGTTATAATATGAAGCTGAGGTAGCTTGTCATCAATATCGTTTAAATACGAGTGATCATATCGTTTTATTCTATTCTCTGTGGGGGTGCAAGTACCTGCACTTGGCTCTCTCAAATGGAACCTAAGTGCATATCCCCAAGGTCTATTCTATTTTAGTTACTATTATTTAAGGAGCCTTCTTGAGTGATGTATGTATAGCCTATTTCTCATCTGACAATACGACTAAAGTATAAGTGCTGACGATAATCTGACTATATGACTTTTCTGTTTGTCACTGACAATATTGATTGGCATTGTTAGTAAAGCTACTTTATAGGAATTCTTAATTTGTAACAGCAGATCTATTTCTTACATTTACCGGTTAATAACATCTGTCCTTACATAAAAGGGATCAGAATTCACTGAAATTTTAGGATATTTAAACGTGTGAATGACAACGTTTGATCTCCATTGCAAAAGTCACAATACAAAATACATCTCACAAACAACCTCGAAGACAATAGCCGCATCAATTGCAACCGTTTCATACAACTTAATAATAAAACAAAAGATAAAATCAAGCCTCAAATTCATTTATTACAGCTAATTACAAAACCGGTAATCAAATTGCACAACATTAGTCCTTTTTAGCGTCCTTTCCGGGAGCGCCGTACAAACCGGAGGGTCGGTAAGGTGCGACGGGGTTGTACGGGTCATATCTGTTGTACAGATTATTGTAGTTGTTTGCGAGCGGGGCGCGGTAGTTGTTGTATGCTCCAGGGACGTTGTACGGAGGTACTATGGGGGCGTTGAATGGAGGCACGATGGGGGCGGTCAGGGGCGCTCCGGGGCGGTACGGGTTGAACCGGTTGAAGGCCGGGTCGTACGGCCGGGTGTAGTTGCCGGTCAGGATGTTGGGTACGATCCCGGTGGCTCCGGCCGGGATGTGAACGCCGGACGGACGGAAACCTGCAGAATAGATGCATGGTGATTATATGTGAATAAATAATCACAAATAAATTAAGAAGATAATTTAAAATGTAATATATGTGTAAAGTATGTGTGTAGGTAAGCTTTTTACCATTTTCATCGGCAACATAGCTGACTTGTATGGGCGTGCCGTCTGGAGCGATGTAGGCGTAACTTCCCTGAACCACCTAAAATGACATAATATTAATAATAGTATAAATAGAGAAAGAGAAATCAGAGATGAGGGAAATAAAAGATGCATAGATAAGTAGATGCTACTGAGAGAGATACTGGTGAGTGTAGAGATGACCGCTGAGCTCTGTTAGCTTATTTATCTAAAAAGATTATGAACGTATCTTTTACTATTAGTATCTGCAATACGTACTATAGATTTAGCGTCCGATCCAAACCGTCACTATACAAAAACATACTAAAATGTTTGTATGGTGAGTGATGGTATACGGTGCAAATCCTAACTAATATTATAAATGCGAAAGTAACTGTGTCTGTCTGTCTGTCTGTCTGTCTGTCTGTCTGTCTGTCTGTTACTCTTTCACGTCAAAACTACTGAACGGATTTGAATGAAATTTGGTATACATACGGTATAGACCCTGGGAAAGAACATAGGCTATTTTTTATCCCGGAATTCCCACGGGAAAACTTTTTAAGGCGAAGCGAAGCGCGCGGGAACAGCTAGTATTGTATATTTTATTGTTATAAAATATTTTTGCCTGGTAAGGTTATATCGTAAGTATTCATCAATTTTCTCAAAACCATACAGTATGTTATTTAAGGCTTATTTAAGGCGACACTTGTTAAAGTTCAGCGTCGCGTCTTCACTCGGCCCGCGTAAACGCCGCACTTACAACATCGCGCCTGTAATTATCTCGCCGCCGAAATAACTCAAAAAATGGACAAATTAATTGCATTACAATAAAGATAAGCACCTCGTTTTATGGTCACAGTGTTGCCAGGCTGTAAAGTTTTGCCGCGGACCAAAAATCTGTTAAGAGTACAACATGGACATACACCTATGTGTAAGAGGTATAATGTAGTAACAATCGGTTTTCGTCTTTACATGCAATGCAGAAGGGCTAGCACGGGGCGTATTTAAAACGTGACAAAAGTTTTCCGTCGCGCTCGTTCCGTGCTACTAGCCCTGGTATGTCAATATTGGTGCACCTGAGTCCGCATTAAAATAATAATCAAAAATCTTAAAAGATATTTTGAAGTTAAAAGCTAATTTCCCTTTTCATTTCAGTTAACTACTTTGTGTAATATTTTAAGCCATGACTTAAAAAGAGGGCTGTTATACATTGAACGTGTCCCTCCATCTGTCTATCTAGCATAAATCATAAACTGAACCGATTTACTTAAACTTTTTTAGGGTATATAATTCCCCACAGCTGGCAACCCTACTGTAGACAATGTACAATAATGGCATTACCTGCGTGCCCTGCGGCTCCCCGTTGTTGTCGATGTAGGCATCCTTCAAGAAGCCGCTCTCCTGCGCCTGCTTGCCGTCACCCGTCGAGAAGCTGCGAGGATGTCAGCGAGAATGTAGCAGTTTGTGGGTAATTGGTGTTATTTTAGGGTATAATTGGGAGTTGGGACGCTGTGGCGAGGTGTTGGTACTCTTTAGGTGTACAGTCAGCAAAAGATGAAGGTCACCCCAGCATAAACAATTTTATGTTAAGATTGACGAGTGGAAGAGGATGATTCAAATAATCTTTTATCAATACATATAGTACAATAACTCGTGTAGGTTAAGTATGGTACATGTCACGTATCACCATAAATGGATAATAAAATTAAAGTGTTGCGAAGGGATGGTATACATAATTGTCTCTTTTGCTGATTGCACTTAGGTAATTGAAAAATTTATTTCAAATAATTGATTTTAAACATTTCATTTAAGTTAAAGCTAAACCAAAAGGAAATTAAAACTTAATTGGAGTTGGAAATTGATAAACTTTGGTTCCGTTCCAAATATCACGGCAGATAATTTATTATAAATATTATATTAACTAGATAGGATGTTGCACATTTTTATGAGGAGTCTTATAAAACAACTATGACGATTAACTATCTAGGATAGAGTAACTAGATGCAATCCTGTGATGTAAGATCATATTTTTTTATTACTGAACAATAAATAGCACAGATCCCTTGAAATCTAACACAATAGGGAATATGCAAGTGGTTCAAATAAAGGTCAAATATTATTTATAATAAACTTTGTTGTTTCATAACTACGACTCCATCATTATTTTTGATTATAATTAATTTTTGAGCAAGTAAATGAAGTTGAAAAGTACAAAAAAACTTCGGTAAATTCTAACTTCCGAGAAACGTCACCCATTTTCTTAGGGCGGATGTGACGTCATAATTCTTTATATATCAATCTCGGAATAATAACTTCTTTGCGTTTGCGTATAGTTAAATAAATGTCAAGTGTAAACAAAGAAATGTTAATGTCACCGAGTATTTGTGATGCTCGTTGTGATCAGATACGATGGATCACATAAAAATTCTTCCAATACGAGTAGATCCTAGCCTCCTATAACCTCTCCACTTCTTGTTTGATATGCTTGTATGTTTGCAAAGTTTAGGACTTTTTATATTTTTTGTTGGTAGTGTATGGGCTGCCACTAGTTGTTCTATTGTAATGAGGCGTAAACAGCCATTCGCTAGTCAACGAGCCACTCAAATATGCTCCATATTGCAACACAATAATATTAAATTTGTATTGTAAGTATTATGACATGAACATGACACAAGTTGCTCTTTCTACTTTTAGGTTATAATGGCAGTCGTTAGTATATTTCAAAAGTTGTTATTTTTTTCTAAATTAAGTTATGGAAGAATTCTCGTAATCAGAAGAACTGGACACATTAAATTTATTACGCAGTATGAACGAGTAAACTGTGGCCAGCTGCGGAAAAGGACAGCAAAGACTATTGAAAAGTCGAGAGCCGTGTGCCCAAATATTAGGGAATATGCATATATTTTTATACTCTTATTTGATAGTTTAGATAAGGGGGTTTAGACCTTTGAGATATGCACAATGGTTCCATTCAAGAGAGCCAGGTGCAGGTTCTTACTCCCCCACAGATAATAGAATAGAATGACCCACTACCTAGCCTCTCTTACTGAGAACCAAAGTTACAGTAAGTACTTACATACAATACAAATATTACTTAATATTCATTTTGCCATAATAGCGTAATATTGTGTACAAAGGTCCTCTGATTTTCGCGCTCCCGTTTCAAAAGAGCTACTAGTAGCTATTTAAGAGCTCCCATTACAAAACAGCCACTGGTCACACTTTATTACCATTACAAAACAGCCACTGATCACACTTTATACACTTCCCTTTTCGTTCGTTACCATGACAACATTGGTTTGTTGAAAATACAAAAGTACTCTGTGATTACTTGATTAGGTAAAAAATCTATGCCGACTGACGGGACTCATTATTCGGAGCCGTGAAATTAAACGATTATGACGTCACGACAGCCCGCCATCCTGACGGGAATTTCAAAGTGGTCGTGATGGTTGTAATTTTTTAACTTTCTTTAAAATACCTTAAATTACTTATTTTGGCGTGGATTTTTTTTTACTATAATAAAGTGATGTAAAACTATCCAATAAAAGTATAAAAAAAAATTACGCATATTCCCTATTGAAATCTATTCTTCAGAATTGAAGTCTCAGGCGCGATATCGCGACTTCGGGACTTGAAAGGTTAAATATGTATGCAGGTGAAGTTTATAAAATTGACTTACCTGAACGCATAAGTCCCAGTGCCAGTAGGAACCTCGTTGGAGTACGTCAGGATGGGCACGACCGGCCCTCCGACGCCGTTGTAGTTGTAGTAGGGGTTGACCCCGGGCACAGCGGGCACCCCGGGAACCCCGGGCACCGGGAGGCCCGGGTACGGCGGGCGCACCCCGGGGGCGAGGGGGTACGCGGCGGGGGGGATCCCGCCCAGAGCAGGGTTGTAGCCCAGGGCGGCGGCCTGCGCGGCGGCGGCAAGAGGCACGGCCGTCGGCCCGTAAGGGAGCGGCAGCGCCTGGCCCGCCACCATCCCGACAACGAACAACACCCCCGATATCAAACGAAGCATCTGGAACACCATCGTTTAATCAAACACACGTCCACTGAAAATAATAAAATTGTCACATAAAATTGTAAGTAATACCTTTGAGAATTTAAACTTGTGTACAAAATGTAATTGTTCTAAGTTGCTCTACAAATCCGTCTGCACTGGTTCTAAACAAACTGCTTCTGTTGGCGTGGGATGCGAATTTACCATTTATAGCCAGCAGGGTTGCTCTGAACTGATATTTTTTGTTGTGCCATCGCTCAAACGTGAGGGCCACACACGGCCCTGTTAACTACATGGTGCTATTATTTCGGCAGCTAAGCTCGTCGGTACACAGCTCACGATGGGTTCGAAGCGTTTAGAGAATTTCGTCCGAAATTGCAGTAAATGCTTGTAGCGATGAGCGCAGGTTTATTATCCACTCATCGTGTATTGCACAAACACCCTGTTGGTGAACCCTCTTAATTTCGGAGGAATCGGCAGCGAGTACATGAGTACAACTGGTACAAGGCATCGGCAATTTCGCGAAATTGCGCTTGTTCGGGAGCCGCGGACGCTCCACTTTGTAAACATAATTGATAGCTTATTGAAATAGTACAGCAAACATGCAATTGTTTTACTTTACTTTCGTAATATACTCATCTGTGATTGAGTATTCGAAGTTTGGGAGAGAAATCGTAAGATAATATTTTATTTTTGAGTTTTCAAATCCAGCAATGCACGTAGCCCTTCTCAACGATTAGAACTGAGTATTATGGTGGTTTTCTACTGGCAGGGTTGAATTTGTATGAGATGCGCTATGAGAGAAATTTCGCATAAAATTTCGGAAGCTAATAATATATTTGGTAAGTATATTGATACCTACAAAATCTGCATGCTTCTTTGTAGAAGTGGCACATAATAAACTCACGGGAAATGAAAAGGTTCCACTGAGAAAAGCAACAAATTACTTCTAAACGGAAAAGGCTAGCTTAATGCCGTCTTCTGCAACATTGAAGTACATTTAACAGAGCATCAGGATATTACCATCTAATACGGTAATATTTCGTTCCAATTTGAAATTGAATCTTTGAAAAAATTGGGGTTGTTTGCTGTCGGAATTTTGTGAGTGGAACTTTTTCATTGCCTGGCAGTGTATTATGAAATTTAGGATAAATTGTTTTCCAAATGAGACAAAGTACAACTAAATTTCTTCATTATGTTGAAAGTAGCCCCTTATTTTGAAAAAAACATGCTATAAATTTGTGCCTACGCGGTAATCGAGTTATCAAATGAACTTACTAATTAATAGCCGTCAAGTTTCCTAATCTTAGTCTATTGTGATGTTTTTATGTTTCTTGATTCAATTGTTATCTCGGTATAATCTGTGTTATTCATCGTTGCTCCTGTAAGATACACGTAATTAATCATTACCTTATGAATTACACAGTGGAATCACATTACTTAATTAGTGACAAAATGTTACGCACTTTGATGAATTCTTGTCTAATTAACTTTAATGTGGCATACAAACATAATAATTGCGTGTTTCTCTGGTTTATTAAATATAATCTAAAAGTAACATTATTATTACGGAGTTGTATTGTAGTGTTAGAATTAAGTAAAAAGAATACTCTTACATTATTTACCCCTAACGGCATGTCAAGGTATATATGGTTAACGTATCAAACCATTGGTCTTCTTAGCACAAAAACTTAAGTCGCGTGTTCATTGTTATGATATACAGATTAATCAGTAATAATTAACAAAATATTTTGAATATTATTATTATTTATAATAAATGAAATGTGTTGTACCTTATAATTTATCTTCAACTTGACCAACAGACGAAAAACAATTTAAAGTGTAATTATTTGTATAAATTACAAGTAGATTAACGATGCTCTATTATTTAGTAGTTTGGAAGATACTACAAGAAAACGTAACTAGGTATTAATTTGATGTTTTTGGCAATAAATCGCCGTTTCACGCTAGACATCGCTTAAATGTTGCCTAAAGTAGCCGCAGGCACACTGCGGTAGGCTTCATTTTTATTTTGATCCTATTCCTGAAGTATTGTTAAGTTTTAACATCAATTTCATTTATTTTCCCGATATCTCGATTATCTTTCCATCTTTAGAAACATTTTTAATCTTGATGAATATTTCAAGTTGTCAAAATTCATCCGGAAACCTAGACCAAACTTTCAAGTAAAATTTTAGTAATAGCATAACTACCCAGTAAACAATACAAGCACTGAGTGTAAGTTCCTTGTCACTGACATAGAGTCATTACATTAGGAATGCAAATAGGCGCCAGCATGTCTGAATTCGTTCACTAATTTCAATTTCATTTACATAATAAAAGCTTTTATCGCCAATAACCAGAATTCTCACCTTCATCCGCTGAGCAGCGACTTTACAACGTCTGCTTTTAGAATCTAGTTTCTTCAATTAATGGCCTTTTTTTCTTTCTTTTTGTAGCCGGTATACACCTATGCGTATATGTGTTTATATTTATAGACATAGAAGGATGAGTATAAAAGGATTTTGTCACAGACGATTAGGCATCAGTCGCTCATTTGATACCAATCAAACCCAACCCAAACACTAAAGATGAAATTCGTAAGTACCTAATAATTCAACTTTTTATTCCTCTTCTAATATTGTTTCTATGAATTTAAACTTTAATTTTACAAATAACTTTTACTTTTAATATTCATTTTTTCCATCCCTGAAGTTCCCCCTGGGACACGGATAGGGCTCACCTAAATTATCAATATAATAGTTTTATTTATAATGGTATCATTCTATAAATTAAAGATAAATTCTCTAGTAGCCCGTCTTGAACTGTTAACCGCCCCTTCAGTGCCAATACTTTTGCATGGATTTTTACCCAAGCTGCTTCTTGTTCCTATTGCATAATTTATACGAAGCCAACACTGGCTGCCAATTATTGGCCAGCTAGTGCTGGCTTGAAATTTTTCCTGTGCAAACAGTTTTTAAACCATTCCGGCGCTGACTACCATAGACCATCCCCGACTAGCTTCATATAAACTCTACTTAACTACCTACTGATAAACACTGCCTAATGCACCGTATACTAATATCTCTGTGTGTCTCCAGGCCGTAGTCCTCGCTCTCGCCCTGGCGTGCGCCGCCGCCGCCCCCGTGGAGAAGGAGCCCACCAAGATCGTGCGCTCCGAGTTCGACCAGCAGCCCGAGGGCAACTACGTCTTCAAGTAAGTGTTCTATCAGGTTTAACAGTCAGATTGTTAGGCTTTTTCTTGCGAGTCCTGCAAATTACAGGCTACTTTTGTAATCCTGTGATGATCATTGTTTACATTGTATATAACTCGCAATTTTAACTAAATCATTTATTCCATAATATAGAACCGCAGTGTTTGTGACGAGACCCTTCCGACGCTATACATTCAAAACATAGTTAAATAACAAAACTATTGAATAATAAATCTTCCTCATATCACCTCAACCTAGGCTTCCTCCCACTACCACCACCAGTAAAGTTGTCTCTAACCAAACCCTCCTTCCAGCTTCGAGACCGACGACGGCACCGCGCGCCAGGAGACCGGCGAGGTGAAGGAGGCCCTCGACGAGGACAACAAGCCGCACACCGTGGTCGTGGTCCGCGGGTCCTACACCTACGTCGACAGCGAGGGAGAGCCCCAGACCATCACCTACTTCGCCGACGAAACCGGCTTCCACGCTGAAGGCAGGACCATCCCCGTCGCTCCCGTCCCCAACCAATAAGTGCGAGAGAAACAGATGACAATAATGATGACCAGAGCAAGACAAATGACTCCGCTGAACCCTAGTTTATAGTGTCCACTGCCATACTTTTTATTTATGATTTTCTGTTGTTATGTTTTAATGCGATTGTGTCGTTAATAAAACTACATGAGATTGAAGACCAATTTAAGTTGTTGTTTCCGTTTTTACTTCTTAGTTTTAAAGGTAGGTACGTAATTGTATTACATAATAATCTAATTCTATTAAATCCTGAAGTTTGGGTAGTAAACCTGCTCCTGCACACAGGGCAAACATTCGTGTAATAAGCATTTGGGTCTGCCTTTTGTCTCAAACATTATTTGAAAAAAAGCTGTTAAAAATACGTTTGGTTTAGTTTTAAATATATGCTTAAAAGGGTTTTCCCGGATTACGAACAAGTCAAGCGAGTATTATAAAATAATTTATTTCTTTTTAAAGGTAACTTTGTAAAAGGTAAAAATATGGTTGGTGCATTTTTTAAAGCCATACCTATCCGGCTTAAATTTTATTGTTGCCCTAATAAACTTTATGGCAGTGGTACTTGATTCTATTGCCAAGTCAGCGCTGTCGAACTCTAAAAATAAAGTAATATCTTCTTAGTAATTAAAATAAGCCAACTTAAAGATTTAAGATCTTCCCAGTAACTATTTCTGTATCCGTAGAATAAAGAGTTCAACAAATTATGGCACAGTACAGGCACACTATAATATATTATATAACATAATAAATGTTTTATATGATGTTGAAAGATCTTCAGCCAAAAACACTCCATAACGCGTTTGAATATTTAAAGTGCGCGCGCCCGTTGATGTCTTTTGTATGAGCAAATAGCGGCGGCGCGGCAGCGTAGCAAACTAGCAATTCGTAGTTACAAGTCCTGTATCTACCTGTTTCACCGCCTCCTGTGGTGTTTGTTATCAAATCTTGCTAGATAAATTATATTTAGGTATGTTAAGTATTAGAGATCACGAAATATTATTATGTAATGAAGATGATCTGATGATGGGATACATACGAGCTACGAGGGTGGTCGTACGCACTCGGTAAATAAAGGTGCTTTTACTGCACAAAATACTTTTCAATAATATAACCTACTGCTGGACTAACTGCTAATAACTTTTTCTCCCAATCAGCCTATAAGAGGTTTAGAGGTTTGTGCTGGTTTGATGATTTGACGAGTACTGACGAAGCGGGCACCAAACGGTTCATTTCTGAACATGGATTGGAAGGAGACCCGTGCTCCAGCGTTGGGACGTGATGGGTTGCAATGATGATCTAATCTAATTATAAGACATATTATAGAGTTTGGTCTCCTTTAGTTCGTTGTTCGTTTTTATGTATTGATATAGGGTCTGATGGTGGAGCAGCAAAGGTAGTCAGATGAACTTAATGCTGGCTCACACTGACGAATACATTGGTTCTAAAGTTCTAAATAAAAATCTTAGGGGAAAACATGGAGCGGTGGTAGCTCAGTCGGGTAAGCGCCCGCTTCTCACGCCAGAGATGCGGGTTCAAATCCCGGCGCTGACATGTACCAAGTTCTTGAGTTCTTTTAATTTAAGTACAATGTATACCATCGCTCTTACGGTGAAGAAAATCATCGTGAGGAAACCTGCTAGATCTAGAACATCTAGATATGTGAACCCACCAACCCGTAGTGGACCAGCGCGGTGGGAAATGGCCCAAGCTTAGGAAGGCAGTTTAGACCTTGGGGACATGCACAAAGGTTCCACTCAAGGAAGCCAGGTGCAGGTACTAACACCCCCACAGAGAATAGAATAGAATAGAATAGAATAGAACATGAAATCTGATCAATACTTACTAAACTTCTACCGTTAAAGGTAACTAAGTATAACATACAGTTTTCATCCAAAAAATCTAGATTTTTATTTGAGCTCATTCTGACGAACTTTAATTGGCCCTTGATTCACCCCCTATGGGCTAAGTAACTTTTCAGTAACACCTTGAATAAGTGCGTGTCGGAATCCAAAGTCGATTATAATTATTTAAACTCTATGGGTTCTCATCAGACCAGATGCGTATAAATGAAAGTTACGTTACAGGTCACAATGTTTCAACTAAAGCTTAAGCTCCTAAAACTGAAAATTTATACAAGGTGTTGCAAAAATGGTATACTAAGCCGAAACTTACATGTGCAGCATGGTATTATATCTAAGCCCGAAAATAAAATCAGGATATTAAAATATATATAATTTTCCATAGAAACTATAATGTTTGTCACGTGACTTTTTACAATGAATGAGAATGAATTTTAAAATTCTGATTTCATTTTCGTGCTTAGATACTCGTATGCACATGTAGGTTTCGGCTTAGTATACCCGTTTTCCTGTATAGAGAAAATCAAAAGTGCTGAGACCATGCCATTATGTTGAGGTATGTTACATACATTTACGACTTTCTTATCTCTGAAAGCGATATCTTCCAGACATCCTTCGTATAAATTTAATATGTATTTTTAGTAACAGCTCTTTATAACAATATTATTTGCTGTAATCTACGCAAAGGTTCCATTCGAATAATCAGGCAGACACATAGCCATGCCTAGCATAGAGTAGAATTACTTGCCTTATTGCTGAAATACAATGGGTAAAATTTAATGAAATGGTCATAGGTACTGGCGATTTTGAAAATCAAACAACCATAAACTTCTAAAGGGTACTAAGATTGAAAAACATTTGCGTAATCTATCATCACCATTGGTTGTGCCGTTTACTAGTAAACTGTCATGGTAGGTTTATAATTTTAAAGTTCATTGCATTAAAGTTTTAATCACCCTAATTAATATTCATAGTATAATAAGGTTAGCTCATCCTCATCTGTTTTAAAAATATAATTAATATTCTTTTTGTATATCCTGTTTGAGAGAGGTTAATAAGACTAATTATTTTTTGCTCTCGTCAATTAGTTTAGTTACGTACTACGGCTTTAGTACCAAATACTGCAGATTTTAATCTAGCACATTGCACTGGCTAATGTCAGCTCCAACATCTCATAATATATATTTTCCACATTTCTTAAGGTTAACCAGACAAAAACAAACGTAATATCTTCAATCTAAAGTTTATTTACAATACGTACAACGTATTAACATAACAACTTATAAAAGTAAAAAATATGGCAGTGAGCATTTGAATCACGAGCAATCAAAAGTCCGTTTGACTAGGCGCTTGAACATTAACTATAGTCTAGTTGTAGTAAACTCTAGTATAGTAGGTACCGGTGTTTTCATCCGTAGTCAATCAAGTCACTTGTCAATGACAGATGGTCGACTTAACTACGGATCAAAAAACCGTCCGTCTCTAAGCGTGGTGTTCTTGCTTCACCGCCTGGCGACGGGGGCCTTGGGGATGGCGGCTCCTTCGGCGTGGAATCCGGTCTCATCAGCGTAGTAGGTGATGGTCTGGGGCTGCCCCTCGCTGTCAAGGTAGGTGTAGGACCCGCGGACCACGACCACGGTGTGCGGCTTGTTGTCCTCGTCGAGAGCCTCCTTCAGCTCACCGGTCTCTTCGCGGGTGATGCCGTCTTCTGACTCGAAACTGGAATGGGGAGGAGGTTAGTTGAAGGTAGGGAGATACAGAGAGAAAAGCTATCGAAATTGAAGTATCTCATTGTAAGCTATGCAATGATTATTCACAAAATGACAGTGGTCGTTTCACGGGTCTGTTATCGACAGCGACAAACTCGTGTTCCACCAATCACAGTGCAGTATTTATGGTGTCACGATAAAGTGACGTTTATCTACGTCGATAACTATTCTAGATGGATTTATGTTTCAGCAAACTATACTCCGAGACGCAATCAAATATGTATATAATAATATGAAGACAGTTATTTCCATATCTTACCCGTAGACGTAGGCACCGTCGGGCTGAGCCTCGAAGTTGGAGCGGAGGATCTTCACGGGCTCCTTGTCGGCGGGGGCGGCGGGCGCGGCCGCGGCGCAGGCCACCAGGGCGAAAGCGAGGACTACGGCCTGGATAGAAGTAAACCTTTAGTACACATTGATAAGGTCCCAAACCTATTGGGCTATTTGGGCTGGTGGTGAGTGATGAAGAAGCTCTTAAGAGTACAGATACTTTAGTACAGATAGGTCCAAAACCTATTGGTATTGTGGTGAGAGTAATGGAGAAGCTCTATGGTAGAAACAAGTCACTTTCACTAGCAAGTTTATGGCTTTTATCCAGATGAAGGTTGAACAAATGCCGCGAACACTTATTGAACTCCGTGATGATGAAATGATAACTATTAAATATAAATACTGATTTCTTAAGTAGCTCTAAGTACTTTCAATAATCGTGTCAAGTATGTTGTCGGTAAACTTTAATAAAACTTGTAACTTACGAATTTCATGATTAGATTTTTGTGTTTTTTTAGTTTACTTCGTTGGCTACTGATGAGCGACTGATGCCTGATGATTCGTGACAAATTCTTTTATATTTTTCTCCCGGCATTAGGTATAACGTAATGTCCAATGGCAGCAAACAAATGTTGATCCGGCTTGTACTAGGTGCGCGTCGATGGCGCGTGTGTCAACGGTTATTTGTCTATTTGCAAACCAGCTCCCGACCGCGGCCAGACCGAAGGTTTTGTCCCAAACTATTTACTTTGTAATTTGTCACAAAATTTGAAATACGACACCTGTCACGGGGCCAAGGGCACTGCACATCGTGTTTGTATAAAACTTTTTATTTTTACTTACAACTTAGGTGTTAAAAGTTATTGCGTAGTATAATTGGGCAGTTTAGTCGCTTTTCTTTACTTAGCACCTTTTTAAATGTCATCCACAATATACTGCTGCAGAATAAACCAGTAGGAAGGTAAAGGTTTAACAATTATTTTACTTAAATATATCATCATTGTTATTAAATAGATAAATACTTAGTCAAATATAGGTGTTAGGTATTATGCCGTAGGCTGATAGGCCGTTGGCCTTTTATGGCTTATTGAATTTGGTGCTTTCTCAGTACTTGTCACAAATTTATTTAGAGTTAGGACATTAACAATAGAAACAAAGACTTATTTAGGTATAGAGATCAAGAATAAATTTTAATTGAATCTTAGAAATTTACATCGTCATTTGCATTAACTACTTCATCGTTTTATATTCATTTCACTATACTATTTATAATTTTGCTCGTATAAAGAAAAGCTTATAAGCTTATTTCGGTACTTACTTACTTACTTATGTGCAAAAAATGGTAATTCGAAACCTACAAAAATAATTATGTACTTACCGAGAACAAGATAGTACAATGTAGACTCGGTTGTACCAATGAAAATGTGATACCAATCTTCTGATTTGTAAGTATACCATATCAGTACCATATCCAAATTCATTTTTCAAATTTTTCGTTATACATATACTTCCTTATCCCTATTATAGTCAAATTTATGTAGGTACCACATACTTAGTACTTACCAGCTTTCTCAGTGTGTTGGTGACATAGGTTAGTCACCGTTGTGACAGCATTGGCTAGTCTGATTAGCGTCGGTGGCTGACTGCCCAGGAGGGTTACTTTACCTTTACAAAATCTAACGGACGAATGCTGTCATTCAGTCATTATATTTAAAAATATGTGAGATTCGTGGTTAGAGCAGCAGCGCTCCTAAACTTAGTTTTTCGTTAGTTAGAGTAACCCTCTGCACTTGGGTGCACCGGAAGTACTTGTTGATACGTTGTGATAGTGATAGATACGTGATATTCGATAGTCTACGTTACTGGGGTAAGGCTCCTGTCATTCACCCTTAGTCAACGGTAGCATTTCCTTCTGATACCCCGCTATCTACAGCCTTATTATTATATTACTTCTATTGTTATAGGGTAAGGACCTATTATGACATTTTGGACCGGCTATAAAGTATATTTCTATTAATTATTGTAAAATCAGTTTTTTTAAATAATTTATGATTTAACGCAGATGTCTACGATGTAGTAAAAAATGTACCTACATGCCTATGTAAATATCTGACGTCATTTTACATTCTTAGGTGGCAGAGATCTTATCCTTGCTTACAAAACATTGGTGCAAGTTTATCTCAAAGGTCAAAGGTAAGGCCTCCTTTTAAGGTTCCTTAGAAATTAATAAACTATAAGGGGGTGTAACCCTCTATTCATAATCTATCAGTCCTGTCTTTACAGGAATATTCAGGTAACGAGGAATCTAGTTGCTCTTTAACCGTCTTTTAACCATAAATAAAATACCTACAGACTACCTTTAACACTTGAATCTCGGATAAGAGGATACTAGTAATTCAGAAACCCTCAATTTGTTGTTCTATTGTTTATAAATAAGGTTGACTGACAAGTGTTTATGTAGGCTACGAGAAATATCTAATAGAACTGTGCACAATGAGCACACAACTTGCACTTGGCCATACATAGCTACCTAAGTTTTTTTCCTTAAACTATAAACGAGTCCTATTGAAAAATGGGATTCCTACCTACCGATCCAATAATATGTTAATGACAAGCGTTAAAGCTAAAGATGGGCTATCGGGTCGCCAATCAGGTCTTAAGACACTAATAAAAGTGTATAAAATAAATGATGTGATTTTAACCTTTTCAGAGGTCAGTGAGGATCTTTTATTTTGTGAAATTACAATTCAAGGCCGGTAGGTAAGTTTTTATAAGTTGCGATGGCGCTTCTTATGAGCGAATGCGGCAATAACTTTGTCTTGGTATACTATTTATTAATTATAATATAACTCGGCATATCTTGGTTAAATATTTAGTCAAGTGCGCGGTGGGGTCATGCCTTGAACTTTAGGCTGCTGGACGGTTCACTGTCGAAATTCGATTATTATTAGAATTTCATTATGCATAACCCAATGAGTCGGCGTAATACAAACGATGACCATTTATAAAGTTCACATACAAAAATAATTATGTAATGTACCTAGTTAATCGATAGTCATAATTTGGTGTGGACAGTGTCGATCAGTTATGTAGGTACAGGGTGTACCAAATGTCAACCTCATGCCTGATAGGCCTGATTTTATAATTGCTTCAGATGTTTCAGATCTACCTATCTATCTAGGTACACTCCTACACTACCTATGTCACCACCACCACTTTCAAGTTTCAATAAATAATAAATATGAGTCATAAAAATTATGAACTGTGTAGGTCCAGTTCATAAGTATTTCTACTACTATCATTCTATTAACTCTAGCGGCCGACTCTAGCTTTGGCAATACCGGAGCATTGTAATAGTAGCCCCACGACTTTATCTCTCTCTCGGTAACTTCGTTTCCGTTAAACTAGAGTGATCCCTGCGAGATCGATGGTGCTGCAGACTATTCGAATAACCAGAGTGAATCTCCATCGTTACTACTTCGTTTGAGGACATCGTCGGGCCAGGAGGGTTACTCTATACTGACAAAAAACGAGCGAACGAGAGCTGTCGTGGAATCGGCACATTTAATACAACGAGATACCTAGAGTCATGGCTTGCGCGTTCCTAAACTTTTCGACGTCTGTCGAGTAAATAACGAAGAGAAAAGACGTAATATTACAATTTTCACACTTCTGGGACAATAATTCGCTTAGAACCAAAAATCATGCATCATTTTAATTTCAACAAAACCAGAATGAATTAGGTAATTCATAAGATCGTCGCCAAGGTTATATTTTCTTCTTTCTCGTCCAAGTTCATACGAGTCAGACAGGTTCATAGCGACTCGTCTGGGTCACGGCAGTTAACAATGAGTTTTTATACTTCTTGTCATTAAAATAATCAACGTACCTATATGCAGCGGTGACATAAATTAAGTAATAGCCAAATTTATTCAACCGGATTCGTATCAAGTAGGTACGTAGGTTATTAATAGATGCCTAGAGAAAAGTAAAATTCATTAGGTAGAATTTGTCTAATTTTATTACTTACGTGCAGCTGTGCATCAGCTTAAATGTCTATAATTACCTACTTGCTTCGATGTTTTCAGGTTGATCTTTTCAGAAAATAACACATTTCACCTATAATTTTATAGGCTGTATAATGTATATTAATCAAATAAATATTTAGTAGGGTAGAATAAATACATATTTTGTCCAAATTGAGTCATAAAAATTCATTGACTATGCTCAGACTAAGCAAATTTAACAAATTTTAACGTGACTTCAATAAAACACCCAAAATCTTCAAAATACAAATTTTATTCATAATATAAAAGACACGATTTATAACTACAATAAATTAACACAGTTGTAGGCACATAGTGGGACATTACAAACATGATTATAGGTAGAACAAGTAGGCAACCCGCCCTATATAGGCCAGCGTGGACTAGGCCTAAACCTTTCCTTCATAGGAAGGAGACCCGTGCCCCAACAGAGGGGACTTGCTGGCCCTTCAGAAGTAGGTATGAATAAACACTGTGTTCACCAAGTGAGGCGCATCACGTGGTCAGTCTTTCTCTTGGAGGTTTTGATGAAGCCCAGGAACTGCAACTCGGCCACCGCGCGCGTGAAGCGGACTCTGGAACAAACATACAAAATTATAGTAAATATATTATGTAGGAATACAAATTCTGATTTGGGAAAATTCTGGCTATGATCCTTAGTATATTCTATTGATATTCTAAGGATAATAGCCAGTATTCAGCCCAAATCAGAATAAAGTCGACGATACAGTAAACCAATGGTGGTTATTATCACATACTTATTTTTTCTTAAGAGTGACCCTGCTTTTCCTAGACAATTTAAAGTATTATTTTCATGGCGACCGGATGTTCCAGCGGTAGCGGTTAGTAACACTGACTCTGGTGCCGAACGTTCGGGATTAGTCTGACTCACCGACCAAAAGTAAACTATTAGACTTCAAGCTGTATATTGATTGAACCTGGATAGTAATATGACAAAATCATTCGCGATTACAATCATCTGATTCGAAGTCTATAAAGATTCAAAAACAGATAAAATTAATATACATAAAAAAATTGTTAAGTATTTTTATAGACGCCATTAGGTCATAAGGTTAAAAAAATATTATAGAGACGGATATTTAATTGTCAACAAGTATGTGATGTCACCATTATAAAGTACCTACATACGTCACCCCACTTTTATAATCATGTGAATCAGGAAGCTTATCGGATGAAATCATCTAAACACAGAATTAAAATATTGATATCAATTAACAATGATTACTTTTAGGAAAATTTCCATCACTGAGTTACATAGTTTTCAGGGTTGAATTTTCTAAACCCGACACTTTACGTTTATCATTAGGAGTTCATGCCTACATAATCTCTTACATACGAAGCTAGATTACAGTCGTGAGCATATGTATATAGGTAGATGTATGAAAATAGTTTGTAGATAGAAGGTATTAGCCGTGGTACTTGAATACATTCCATTCGGGACGATATACATTCCTACCATGCACCTGACCGTCTCAGAGTGACAATGCTACACTGTATTCCGTCCATTTCCGGCATATATAGACATGAAATATTAGTTGTGTAAACTTTTTTATTTTATTTTTGTTGAAGTCATTGGAGTTCTTCAGTTTTACCTAACTGTGGGGGAGACGAAGTTGTTTAAATATGAAACTCACTGTATATGGGGGTCGACAGTCCTTCTCTCCTCGTCGTCGACAGTCGGTTCCACGACAGACGCGAATGCTTGCAGCCAGTCATACAGGTTGATGTGTTTCCCGCACTCCCGGTGCAGCTTGTAAACTAGGGATATATCTGGGAGCGTCGACGTCGTACTGTCTATGGTCGGTAGATGGCAGCAGTTGCACTGAAACAGAAATATTATGTTTACGGCAAATCCATTTTTAAGTCATTCCACTGCAGAAAATATTATTTCTACGGTATGGGACTTGTTGCTATAAAGATATCCGCAAAATACAAAGGCGCCTATGATGCAGTGGCCTTCCTACGTAATTTATACTCTACAGTGTAAAGTCTAATGAGTACCTACAGATATAGTTTTACCTAAAATTAGGTAGGTCTATTTCAATACCCGGTCCCGGATTCTATCCCCGAACGGAACCATAAATTTGATTACTCATCTAAATTTGTTTTGTGAAACTGATGGAACAAAGCTCACCTCGGCACTCTAATCTATCGGCTGATCTTAATTATATTTACCGCCGTGGTAAAAAAAACATAATAAATCATTTAACAATCTACCACTAACCTGCAAGTAATGTTCAGGATTGCTAAGCGCAGTGTGCACGGCGCCGCGCGGCGACCCCACGATCTGCTTCTTCACACTCGCGACATCACTGAAGAAGAATATCTCGTGGAACGGCTGCGTGTGTGGCGGCTGGAGACCCTTGTGGAACACCTTCTCTAAGTAGTTGACCAGGCGAGACCGGATCATCTCGTATTCGGACGGGATTTTCTCTCTTTGTGTCGCTTTTAGCAGTTTCTGTAAACGGAAAGTAGATTTAAAGCGTGTTAGTTCACAGGCAGTTTAAACCCAGACGATATGCACAAAGGTCCATTCGAGAGAGCCAAGTGCAGTTACTTACACCCCCACAGAGAATAAGAAAAATAATATAGTTAGTTCACATAGAGCCAGTGTGAACAATGCAAAAACTACTATTTATATGTACAAGCGTCTAAACTTTGATTGGTTTTAGATAGATTAAGTTTAAAGAACCTTGATTTGGAACCCATAATTATGCATAATTTTCATGTATTTATTATCACCAATATTACACCATCTTATAAAGAAATCTCACCTCTTTCAATTTGTATCTGTTTCCAGGAGTAGTGACCATCTCCACATCCTCATTTTCATCTGCATCGTTAACTGTAACTGTAGCTTCTGTACTGGCATTCTGAACATTCCTCAGGAAAATCGTTAAATGCACTCTGACACTCTTCAAAAAGTTTGTCCCAAGGCTTTCATTTAGGACTAATGCATCCTCTTTGACTAAATTATTTTTACTTGGAGTCATCCTTAGTGGGACGACTGGGGGGTCGTTTTGTAGTGCAGTGTTGATGACTTTCAAGGCACCTTTGATACTCTCCACGAGTTTCACCTGCGACTGAAAGTTCAGTAGTTGCATGCACTCTTTGAAACCTGCTGTTTCTGTAATGCATTCGGCTGCGCACTTTTTGTACATTTCTCGCACCTGAAAGGAAAATGATATTTATTTAATATGTTGGTATGAAAGTGACCTTGTTACTTCAGGGCCATTTAATTTAATTTCTATGCTGTATTTGTTAATATGCCAGTAAACCAACTTGCAGTAGGATTAATTATTCGAACCGACAATCAGACAATAATATATTATGGTCCTTACCGATTTCCCCAACACATTCTTTGGCAAGTCCTTAACAAATGCAGAAAATAGCCTCAAACACGTGTAGAAACTGTACAAGTAATCATGTAGCCGGTTCAACTGTTCACACAGAGTGTCTCTCAGGAAGTTATCGTCTTCGAACAGACTGATCCTGGCTCGGCAGTCTTGAGATTCGAGGAATGGACGGAAGGATGGAAGATGCCTGATATTTTCCAAGTCCTCAGCGGTGAGCACAAACACTGTGTCGTCTATTTCTTCCCGCTTGCAGCAGAGAGACTTCATGTTGTCTCCGTAGTAATGTTCCATCATGCAGTACTGGAATTGAGAAAAGTGATAATATTAAATTAACTTTTATATGTGTTAAATACACACACTTATACCATAGTATTCCATAAATCTACACTGTAGTTTGTTGAAGTGACTGTAGTTGATTTGTTTACTTGAATCTTAGTAAGCAGATTATTGCGCACGACTGGAAAAATTGACAAATCTACCTAAACTGTCCCAAACGTTAAATAAAGTACTAGTGAACCCCACCGGGTGACAATTATATTATGCGTAAATAAACTCGTTAAATGCTTTTCCACCAACCACATCGTGTTTAACGCGAATTGCGATATTGTGACCTTTATCTACGTCGATAACGGTGCATTGAGTCATAATGTGTCGTAGCCTGCACAGAAACCTGAACCTTCTTAGAGTTACATTGCTACCGAGAGAGGGTCAGGTTTCTTTGCAGCTCAATAGTAACGGAGCCATGTCTACATCCACTTGGGACTGCACATGTAAATAACGGCTTACCTTAACACTCTGTATGAGTCCCGTGACGGAGAAGTCGTAGAACAAGAAGACGTCGGTGAGCAGCTCGAGCGCGCGCCCCGACACGTGGAACGGGGACGAGTGCGTCAGGAATATGTCCTCTAACACCTGGAATTGAATAAATTGTGCTTATGTAAATGCTAACACCTGGAATTGAGTAATTGTACTTATGTACATACATACAGTAGCAGAGAGAGACTATGTGGGGAGAGTGAATTGTATGTTTAGTTACAGTGAACTTTTCATCTCTACCTTGTAACTTGTGCAATAATTATTGTGTAACTCAATAAATATATATTTTATAATTATATCTGTTCATTCGATTCATTCAATGTATAAAAGTACAGTGAAGTCACTAGGTGTGTATGCTGTACGAAACGAGAATCATAACTTTATTGTAATCTCCCTTACAGGTATTCTTACTTATATTACTATTCTTCCATGCTCCTATCTTACAGATAACCTACCTCGTAGCGATCCAGGTAGCACAGGCAGGTACTTGATGACTAAATACGAAGTTTTGGAGAATAGAGTTGTGGGTCAGAAAAACAAAACAAACCTTACCTGGTTCATATAAACAGGGGAGGAGTGTGAGTGGAACACCTTGATGAGTAGTTTGGAGGACACGTGGTAGGGGAAGGACTTGTGCAGCGCTGACACCGACGTCGCCACCCCGAATATAAACACTATGGGCAGCGACGATATGTACGAACTGAAATGATATGAAACAGTGCTATTGAAAAAAGAAAATTATAACATCTGGTCCAAACTCTTCTGGTGGTTTTAAAAATATTTCTAAATAAAGAATGAGACTGATATTGCGAGTCTTTACAGGATGTTACGCAATTTCAAACAAGCAACCTACAACAAGAGCTGGGTATGATTTTTAGCATGACTGTATCAACATAAAATCTAGATTAAAATTACCTGATGATCATCACAAAATCCTGTAAAACATTACAGTTAAAGCTCTCGAAGTCAGGAATGACTACTACTAGAGACTTTGTGGAATGACTTTTCCTCTTTTTCTTTGGTGATAAGTTCATGTTATTGTAGTACAATTCATGGTACCACTTCTTCAAAGTAGTCATAGTGCAATGACTCTTCTTCAGTTTCTTTCCTTTTGTTATATTATTTATGCTTTCATCCAAATCTTCATCTTCATAATCCTATAAAAATAACACATTATCAAAGTCATGAAAATTAGCATAAATAAAGTAAGTATTATATTATAATTTATAAGTAATTAGTTTAATTTTACATACAGCTGTTGCATGACCATGAATAAGTTGCCACACTGAATTTTCTATCAAATGCTTTACAGTGGGTGCATCCTGGGAGTTCACCATTGCTATGTGCGGTGTCACATCTTCCCTGAAAACAAAATAGAAAATATTTTATAAATATAATCTTTAACCCGATAGCCTATTTTATTTTAATCTTCTTTTTTTCAAGTATCACTCCCAAGCATCCCAAATCATGTTCACACAAACTCATACCATACTGTTGCTGCATTCCTGCATTGAGAAAGGCAGACAAACATACTTTTGCATGATATATTTTTAACCACTTACATCACATGGTGACCCAATGGTACCTACCTACCTACATCAGACAGAATTGATACTAAGTACTGTCTCTGATAAAAAAAATTGCAAATACTTTGGTAGCAGCTAAGGAGTAAATCCAATGGAGAAAAATATTACCGGATTTTGTTGAGAAGAGCCTCGAACTGCGACACATGGTCAGGCTGGTTGACTCCCGTCAGTAGAGTGGCGCTTGGGATTATGCCGTCATCCAGCTCACATGACTCCCGCGACTTGCTGAAAGACTTCACATAGCTCACTATGTCATTGAGGAGCATGCTGTAAGTTTTTCTGTTGAGATCCTGTAAATTTTAGTTACAGTTTATTGCATTTTTTTATCTAAGTAAATCTAATAAGCAGGAATACATAATTATGTATTCTATGAAACTTACTTACCTGAATTTCATTTTCAATAGTATTCCAATTACTTTTGAATATAGAATACCATGGTTCATTTATAAATTTCGATTCAAACAGTGTTGCTGTTTTGCTGCGCTGTTTAGTCTTTTTCCAACCATTTTTAAATAAAAATACTCCCTGTAAAAGATTTTTCTCTGATTTAGAAATGAAATGCAGGACACGAATTAATTATCCTGGGTTTGATGTTCGTTAATGCCTTTATTTATAACTCATTGGTTTGATAAACAAATAAACTAACCTCTAACCTAAGTTAATATTTTTTGTTCAATAACCAATTCAATTTACCTTAGACACTGATACTGTAGCTTCCATTTTAAATGACTAATACTCTAAATTTGTTAACGTAATATTTTAATGTTTCATTTAAATGATCTTCACAGAAAATCCACAATACAACTAAGTTTACAGTTAGGTTAGATATACTCGATATTATGTACTATTGTTATTAATTAAGCACTAAAATCAACCGAAGTCTTTATGAAATAACTTTTTAAAAGCAAATATCCATAAAATAACTTCTATAAATGATAAAAGTAATAATGTAAACAAACAGAATAGGGATGTCGAAATAATATCGATGTATCGATATATCGATATATTTTTATGAATCTATCGATATTTTCCGACGATATATTGTAAACCGATATATCGATGTATCGATATAAATAATCAAGTATCGAAAACATATCAAAATCGATATATTTTTCATTAACAATACCCTTTTGTTTGCGTCACAACGCAATGCGGCGATGCTAGCTCGCAACTGTGTACCGAGCGAGAGTGTAAAGGGTTCATCATACATGTCAATACACGACACTGGCACAAAGTGAAAATAGTATTTTTTAATAATAAACGAATTTGATGTCGCAAGGATTTATTCCTATTAAGCTACCGATATATCGATATATCGATATTTTTTATTCGATATATCGATTTCAGTAACGATATAAAAGATAATATCGATATATCGAAATATCGATACTTTTTTGCACTTTCGACATCCCTAAAACAGAAAATAATTTCTCAACTGACTGAACTTGAACTGTCATGTCATGTCAAAAACACGCGCGCAAAATGCGGTGTAGTTCTACCAACTTAAGAAAACCATATTTTTTTCTGCTCTGTGTTACTATCTCGGAATATTAACTAAGTTTGTAACCATAGACAACCAAAACCAGGTTCATAACTACTTGTGAACAGATAGCATGGTTAAATAATACCTACCCTATCTTGAATAATAGAACTAGGTCTAGACTGGTGAAGCACGGGCACGTCGCCACGAAAGCTAATGAAGAGAGAGCGGTTGGTTACCATTCCTATACTCAATATGAAAATATTAATAGGTACCTACTTAATCACTAGTTGTTAATTCTAGTTTCAGACTATCACAGGTAATTCTGAGACTTTAGGTCAGGACCCGCCAAAGCAAAGGTCAATGTGATAGGTAGGTACAGGTACAGATACAGGTAGTACTCACCTTAGCGCATATTATCTACCATCCTCTTTTCGCTGGCCCACCTTGCATGGAGGTAACTTTATAGTTTTATAGTACATAGGTACTTACCTAAATTTTACTAATCACATCTAATAAACTGCTTAGTTTAGCTGGAGCAAAGGTTAGCTGGAAGAGAATGCTGATAGCATTAAGTTCGCCTATGTAGGTACATATTTTTATTTTTGTGCAATAAAGAATTTAATAATAATAATAATAGTTACTTACTAGGTACGATTAATTACGATAAGCCGTCAATAAAAAAACATATTGCTAAACAGAAAACACATTTATTATAAATTTTAATTTAGATTACATTAAACACTCGTAACTTTACAATTTGAGTTCTTATACTTATATGTAACTAGGTATAGTTTGTACAAATCTATAAAAAAATATCGTAGGCTACCTAAATGGAGATTCATTACTTTAACGAGTTACTTCAAGGCACATTAATAAATACCTACGACAAACTTGAAATATATTATTTTAGGTGCAGTATAGTCTACGTACTTATCCTAACTGCTCCTTTATTCATGAAAGAAACACTTGGCTTAAGTAAGGGTAAGGTAAGGGTTTAGCTAGGTAGATAGTGAGATACCTCTACCTCGGTATATATTTTAGTGTGAGAAAGATATTGAAGTTACTCATGTCTATAGATAAATTACTTTTATTACCTACCTACTACTACTAAGATTCTGTAACTTTACAACAGGCACATTTATTTACATCCACTTTACATCCTACCCACAGCAGCCTAGTAGGTGTAATCATAATTTAACTTAACTTCTTAAACAACTCATATGACAAAACCAAACAAAATATTCATACTTATAGGACAACAAAACCATCGCATTTGCTAAACTATATCACTCGGCTGGAGATCTAGGAGGTGCGGTGGCCTCTTCGCACGGTGACCTCCTTTCTTCCTCCGTGTTGTATTTGTACTCTCTGTCGTGTAATTGTTCTGAGGGCGGGGGCGACCGGTTGTCTATGGCCGCGCCTTCAAGAGTCGGTGGAGGGTAGGGCATGCCCTCGGCACTGCCGTAGACTTCGCCAGCGCCCACGTACTCAGATGCTTGGTAGCCGTAGCTGTTTATTCTGGAATGGGTAGGTTTAAAGGTTAATTTTACAGTTTCAGCAATCGTTTCACAGATCTAGAGCGACATTAACTATTTGGAAGGATTATATTCTGAGCATACTACTACTGAAATGTTACACAAGATGAGGTAGAGGCCCTTGATGACGATGATAAATAACAGCCAATATGTATAGTTAGCATATCTATATGTATAGCTAAGTAGTTAGTTGTACTAGTGATATATACGGTCATACAGTAGTAATAACTTACCCATTAGGCCAGTACGAGATATCCTCAATAGCATGATGAGCATACGGCGCGTACGCATGCTGATAATACGGCGAGTGATGTTGCGCAGGCGCTTCATACTGCAGCGGGTAGAGAGGCGCGGGGGCGGCGGCGGGCGCGGGGGTGGCGGCGGGCGGCGCGGGGGTGTACTCCAGAGGGGCAGGGTACGGGGGGGTGCGGTAGGGCGCGGGGGACGAGGTCGGCTGCGGGGAGCCCCCCTGCCAGTACCCGCTGCCGCCGGTCCAGCTGTAGCTGCTGGTGCCGTTGACGGGAGTGCTGGATGTCCGCTCTGAAGTGCTGTAGGTTGCTGGAAGAAGGGTGTTCTGTTATAGGCCAAACGGTTAAAACCTATAGATTTTAGGTACTGACTCGGGGGCATAGTAAAGTTAAGGCTGTAGACGGCTATGTTCTCTTAACTGCATAAAGAGGGGTCACAACACTGCTGTATATAAAGCGGTTTGAGTAATCTTAGCAAATAAACGATGCCTTCAAATTTAATTTTAGAATAACTTATCAGTATCTGTTCAGGTTTCTATTCAGGATGTTAAAAATAGTAGAGCTTTCTTGGTCACTGGACTTTTTTACCATGGAGGTTAGTTTTTTTTTCGATAACTTTTAAAGTCGTAAAGCAAATATTCTTAGAATTACGATATGAGCCACGCCGGTTTTAGTTACTATACCACTTTCACTACAGCCTGTAGGCCCTACTAGACTAATGATACTTACAAGGAGGCGACAGAGTCCTAGGGCGGGAGGGCGGCCGCGGCGGGTAGGGCGCCGCCCGCCGGCTCGCCGAGTTGCTGCCGCCGTACAGGGACTGAGATGCCACGAACCAACCGCCGACTGGAAAGTAAGTGATAGGATTTAGTAAACGTAGGTTAAACCTTACAATATTTGAAAAAAAAACTAATTAAGTACTAATTTATCAAACAAGGCGAGCTTATTACCGTTTTTTGGAATGGTCCATGGTGCGAGAACTAAATATGGCTAGTTTTTTATTTTCGGTTTTAAGCATAAAATTTTGGCAAAAAATTAAAAAAAACCTTAAATATCTTAGAAATGGTTAAGTATCGGATAATGCATTATTGGGTTCAATCGACTGGAAATGCCTTCCTCTATCACCTCCTGAAAGGATCAGGTCTACTTACCAATAACCCTGTATAAGTATTATAATTATAGAGTTTATCTGTTTTTAAAGAAATATTTGACGCGGCCGGTTCTCGCACCCGGGATCCTCACTACAACAGTTAGAGTTACTATAACCACTGCGCGGTTGTCTAGTAAGGTGGGGTGAGACAGTCACCGGGCGAAGACTATCAATGTGTAAAAATTAGTTATAAGCAGCTTCATGAAAAAAAATTAAAAATGATGATACAAAAAGTATAGGTTGCAGTATTTGGTAACAATTTAAAGGTGGTGATATAGCAAGGGCTACCACACTAGGCTAGGCCTGTGTCGTGGAATTCATTCTCTAGTTTATAAAGCTGCTAAAGTGGTAACCACCCTACACACACATCTGAAAGCCACTCACACTGCGGGTACTGATGCGGCGAGGAGCTCTGCTGCGGGTAGTGGGACCCGACAAAGTCCCTCTGGTAGTACCCCTCGGGCCGCTCCTTCGCGTCCAGAAACGCCTTCGCGAACGGGTTGTACTTGATCTTCAGTGACGTCACCTCTTCGTTCTGGTACGCGGTGACTGCGATGAACTGCGTCTCCGGGAACGGGTACGTCATGATGCGGCGCAGGTCCGTGCCTACTTTTACGAGGTGGACTCGCGGCTCGTATTTGTGTAAGGAGTTTAGCATTATCTGGTGAGGAAAGAAATAAAACATGTTATTATCTATAACTTGCACAAGTTTCTCGACGTTTTGTCACATACAACACGCGCTTGCGCTTCGGTATACTTGCACAAGCTTTCAGTTCCGGTATACCGTGCAAGATAACCGATACGTGTGTGGAAGATATTGAAGATGCATCAAGTTTTAGGTATATAGCAAAAGAATTATGAATACCTATAATCGGAGAATGAAACTATAAGATAGATTAAATTATGTAGAGACTTTAGAGTAGTTTGGTTGGCTATGCTATTATCGCATTCTAACACTATCTGCGAACACTCATGCAGAGTAAATCAGCGTCTACCGGCTGGCTACTCCATTATTTGCGCAGCTCTTTAATCCCTACCTCCTAAGCAGCCAAACAACAACAGTGTATTAACAAAAGAGCGTTTAACATTAAAATAATGTGCGCAAACATAGCGTAAACACAATAATTATTACAAATGATAGCGTACAGTGACCGCTAAACAGTCAGTAAAGATACAGATTTCACACTAAGATGACAACATATGGATCTGGATACAGCGGAGCATTCAACTCGTTTCGACCCCCAGTGAGAAATTGTTCTTATCGTATTCCAAACTAATGTAATCTCTATTGTAGGGTCAGAAAGAGCTGTTTATGATTCAGTTGGATGTAAATCCACGGGACAAAGCTGTTCTGATCAGTAGCACATTTGTTTGTTTTCTCGTTCATTTGCACCGCATGTATGTATCCTACCGTGAGAAAGAGGCTGCTCCGAATTAGCGGGGAATCGAAACTGTATCGGAGTATCTACCACCTACGTACGAGGTGCTCTCCAATGAAAGTCGCTGTTTGTTTAACTGTACCGAGATCGATATGAATATGTGATTGTTGTTTTAATTAGATCGGTGCGCGCTGGAAAGGTGATAGTTCCGTGAAAAGCAGCTTTTTGATGTTTGAACTGAAGCGTAATGTTTAATAAGAACGGCCATTATTCAGTTTACAGAAGCTTGGATGTGTACCTACACGAAATGACTATATAGCATGAAGCCTAATTTACTTTTAGTGAACTACTTAGTTAATAAACAACATCATGTGAATTTCCTATGAAAATTAATTTATTTCATTCTTTGTTTTACCAATCTAGGATATAAGTGTACAAAAGGTGGACTTAATGCGTAAAACATTTTCTACCAGCCAAACTACATGTGGTACAGAAAATGTAAGTAGAAAAAAGAAAGGTGTACAAAAAAAAAAAGATTTAGGTACCTACGGTACGACAGTTAAATAAAGATAAATTCCAGATTCATTTTAATCTCACCTGTCCATTCCCGTTGGTTTTGTTGGTGAGCTTGACCTTGGCGAAGGAGATGGGCTCCTTCATCCAGTGCGCGCCGAAGTTGGGGCTCTCGGGGTGGATGTAGATGGCGTTCGACGGAGGCACCTCCGCTTTGCCTCCTGGCACCTACAAATTGATAAATTACATTATACCTAGTTTACTATCACAAAAAACTTTAACAACAGTGTTAACAAGAGTTTAAAACAAAATTTCACAGATTTTGTAGGCGTTTGACAGCGCTAAACTTCTGTTAAATATTGTCAAAGTTTTTGTGGTAAGGCCCTAATTATTTTCTACAAATTTACATGGGGTAGATATTAGATACTCCGGCAAAGAAATCGGCTAGATCTACCTGAGAGATATGTTATCTGATGAAATACGTGCAAGCGCCGGCCGACGGCTTTTCATCTGTTAGTGAAAATCCCGACGGCGAGCGCCCCGTCGCGGCGGCGGGCGGCGCGGTGATCGAGTAAGTAATCTTAGATTTTCTTTATATTTGTGTGCTTTCCATATTATTATACATGAGAAGAAAATGAAATTTTTAACTTTTTAGTGATAATTCAAGTCAGTTTAATTTTATTTTTATTATTTATCTACCTTACTTACTAAGCATTTTTCAAAGTGCAATCATTTAAAAGTTTTGAGTACTTATACATAGTTTATTTGTGATAAAATTTAGTTTTTTTTTTTATTTAGTTACTCATTTAAATATTTCCCTTATAAATAGTTAAGTACCTACATAAGATTTCCTGGACCAAGCGCAACCGGGCCGCTCAGCCCCGCCCAAGCACATAATTTAACCCCTACATCTCTAGCCCTGACATGAACTCTGACTATCCTTACCCACTCCCCGTTGACGTACTTCCAGCGGTGCGAGTCCACCTGCACGAACTCCAGCAGCACGGTGTACATGGCGGTGGGGTCCAGCCCGCCCGCCGACACCTTCACCACCGGGAACATGCGTCTGCAACAAATAAGGTGAATTAACTAACTGAAGCGTCCGTAGTTGAGCGAGCTTCAGTGATCGTAACTGATCACTGAGGCTAAGCAACACATGGAACGGTCAGCCATTGGATGGGTGACCAATTTCAGGTGATTCATTTCTGGACGCTTCCGTGCTTTGGACGGCACGTTAAGCTGTGGGTCCCGGTTGCTGCTTCGGCAGCAGTCGTTAAACGTAGTCAGAGGCCTTCGGGCAGCTTGAAAACATCAAACAGTCGGGTTGCCCACTTACCCTCTTAACACAAGCTTGCTTCTTTTGGAGTCCACTAACCCGCACTAGGCCAGCGTGAAAGTGTAAAAAACATACACAAACTATGTGGTTTATAATATCAGTACGATTAGAGGTAAGATGGTGGCAAATCGATATGCAGCAAAATCTAGGAGATTTTGCGAGTCGAGTTTGACGAAGAAATTAAAGGATTTGCTCTAAGGCTTAATTTAGTTACACAAAAACAAACGGCAAATGAGGGCCAGTTATACAGGGTGTTTCAGTCGGTCGGTGACGCATCAGTCTCTCATTAGCCGCGTGTCGATAATGAGCCGGCTCGGGCGCTAATGGCCGCACCAGCCGCCTGGTTAGCACCCGCGAATGTCCATGCCACGGTATTTGGAGCACTTCGGAAATGCACTCTAGTGATGGGATAGTGTGGTTTGTTGGTGGAAATTGGTAAACATAATAATATATTAATCATGTGAATTTTATTGAAGCGATGTTGGTCAGTGGTTGGAGATACCATACGAGCTGACCCAAGAACAGCGTCAAGAATATTTTTTTTAGATACTAACCTATAATATCCACGAGCACATTATAATTATAACTACACTCACGGGCAATGAAAAGGTTCCACTGAGAAAAGCACCAAATTACTCCTATAAAACCGAAATGGGGTTAGCTTAATGACGCCTTCTGCAACATTAGTACCTACATTTGACAGAGCATAAGGATATTAACAACTAAAAACAGTAGGTATTATTTTCTTCAAATTTTATATTAAATGTTTGAAAAAATTGCCCGTGAGTGTATATGGAACTTTTCCATTACTCATGGGTGAATTAGGTATTGTATTTGAAATGGTTTTGGTCACAGAACCAACGTCTTAGGTTGCAAATACACTTGAGAGCAATGAAAAAAATTCACTTACATAATGCCGACACCAAATATCCCCAATAAAAAAAAAATATTCTTACATTTTAATTTATATTTTCGTTTTTAGTTGGTAATATTCTGATGTGCTGTTAAACATACTTCAATATTTCTTTTCCGTTTAGGAGTAATTTGGTGCTATTGTCGCTGGAACTTTTTAGTTGTTCGTGAGTTTTTTTTTATATTATTTATTTTATTAGAGAGTTGCCCAACTGCTCAATAGGCGTAAAGAAAATTGAATTCAGTAGGGTTAAAGTTATAAGCTTTTTAAGTCGTTCTCTTCAGGCTAAAAGCTATCGCCCAGGAACAACATTCTGTATTTTTATGTAGAGAGCTATAGTACCTATGTAGGTACACCATTGTAGACAACCATAACCGTGTCATCGATCTTACTGGCACTTAAGAATATGTAATTAATATTAACATTCCGCATACATGATTACCCGTTTTACTGATCACTATTCATAGCCTAACTACAGCACAATAAATGCAACTCAAAACCATCAAAACACATATATAATTATCCTCGGATTGTTAAGCATATTCGTCGTTAAACTTTACATTGTAAAGGGAACTTATAGTGCTTACAATGTCGCAGAATAACTATGAATACCTTGGATTTTATACAACTTGAGACAGAGTGATGATGAGTAGGTATTGTGTATAATTAAGCTAGAGGTTTTTTTCGTACACGACGTGTTTAGAAAACCAAGGATGTGTACACGCGGTTGCGTCACCCGTGAGTGAATCTGTTGACGCTTTGATTTGTTATTCAAATATCAAGGCGTGTCGGTTAGGAAATTCGGTATTCATGTACCTTCTCTACAGTAGATGTGCACATCACTGTGATTGTTGAATGTCCAATTGCTACATTTAAATGTTGTCGAATGAATCAAGTAACGGTGGGCTTTTCAGCTTAAAATCACTGATCAGCAGATTCCTATTTACCACTAAATCGCCCTTAAGTTATCTCTATGGCTGGTTGAGCCTGTAAGGGTGTAAGATAACACAATCATACAGTCTTTGGAAGAGATCAATCATTTAATTTTAAAGTAATAATATGTTTTAAATTATTTTATGCGCTGTTTTTTATAAAAAATGGTTCCGCTTTTAAAATATTATTTAGTCCATTAGGTATTTCTTTCTTTTCTTGATGAGAATCAAATGAGCCTTCTCCAGTGACATATCGAACTTAGGTTCAGCGCACCCCGCACTGACTGGCAAATTATTTTAACACAATGACAAAGCCTAGTCGTCAGTGCACTCAAAAAAGTATATCAGCCACTAGGTTAGGCCCGTTCCAATGAATTTTCCTATTGGATTTCCGTCTCAGCAGATATTCTACGCACAAAATCAATGACATATGACAGGCATTGAAATAAAAATCGATTGAAGATTATCGACGTAAACCCATCAAAAGTTTTGTAGAAAAACTCTACAATTACTAGCACCTACAGGAATAAGTAGAGTGGAAAACCTTCCACTTAAATGTATTTTACTGAAATTTTCAAAATTTTAATGCAAGCGGAAAATTGTTAAATGAACTTAAAAGAATCCCTAAAATATTAAGATCAAGTTATCTGAAATGATATTTTTTTTACTTGGTGTCAGCAGTAAATGCTTATTATGTATATTGAAGCTGTTTGGTAATTATTGCACTTTCTAGATAACTTTGCCCACCGCATGGTATTCAAACCACCATTTATTCGAGACTCACATTATGTGTATGTTATATGTAGTTTTTTAATGAAATAACACTTGCTCGCTAACGATTATTGGACCTTTGAACTTGCATTCACGATTCTATCTTTGATTTTCGTATATATCTGCGACATTGCTTCGATAAAACTTCTCGTGATTAATTTGTTTCATTATAATTCAATGCAGTTCAGGGAGATTAAACTTTCATGCAATGATAATCATGGATTTTCATAAATAATATGACTCCTGAAAGGGCAAGATTTTGACATCATTATACAGGGTGATTGGTAAGTCGATGTATTCCTTTAAATGGGTTATATACGAAGGCATTTCCAGTCGATTGAACCCCATAATGCATTATCCGAAAGTCAACAATTTCTGAGTTATTAAAGTTTTAAGTTTTTTGGGTTTTTGCCAAAATTTATGTTTAAAAGCAAAATTTTTAAAACAACATCAATTTTTTAAATACTTTTTTGATTGTTTTGGATTAGTGACACCTTAGCCAACTAATTATAATCATTAAATGCGCAATATTTAACTTAATTTAGACACAGTGCTTCAAAATAGGTGAAACATTAATAAAATGTTACGAAAGGTAAAATCAAAAATGCTGAATTAAAAAAGAATTTTAGCTGAAAAAAATTCAGGCACTACAGTTTAAAAACATAGTCAATTTATAAGCCTTAAAATGATATATGCTAATCTAAAATCGATTAAGGTATGACCAAGATATAGCCAAAACAACCACATAAGCGGACAAATCTCAGTATGGAAACGAACAAGATTTGTTCCAATTTTAAGGTAAAAACTCCTAAAACTAGACTTAGTAGAGCTGAACCTACTGAAAAGTACTTTCGGCTAACCGTGTTATCGGACAAGCATTATTTCGGTGAAGCAACCTTATCGTCGATCTGTGATTATGAGGAACCGTCATCATCATCATCGTCGACCCATCACGTCCCCACTGCTGGGGCACGGTTCTCCTTCCAATGAAGGAAGCTTTTAGGCCTAGTCCACCACGCTCGCCTAGTGCGGGTTGGTGGACCCCAATACAAGCAAGCTTGTGCTGAGAGAGTTGTCGGGTAAGTGGGCAACACGACTATCAGATGTTTTCAAGCCGCTTGAAGGCCTCTGACTAGGCTTAACGACTGCTGCCGGACCCACGGCCTAACGTGCCGTCCGAAGCACGGAAGCGTCTATAAAAGAACCACTTGAAATCGGTCACCCATCCAATGGCTGACCATGTCAGTTGTTCCTTAACCTCGGTGATCAGTTACGATCACTGAAGCAAGCTCGACTACGGACGCTTTTGAGGAACCGTGCTATCGGAGAACAATAATTAGTAAACGGTTCAGAGCTCTACAAAGTCCAGTTATAAGAGCTTTTACCTTAAAATTGGAACAAATCTTGTTCGTTTCCCTACTGAGATTTGTCCGCCTATGTGGTTGTTTTGGCTATATCTTGGTCATACCTTAATCGATTTTAGATTGGCATATGTCATTTTAAAACTTATAAATTGGCTATTTTTTTAAGCTGTAGTGCCTGAATTTTTTTCAGATAAAATTGTTTTTTAATTAACCATTTTTGTTTTCACCTTTCGTAACATTTTCTTAATGTTTCACCTATTTTGAAGCACTGTGTCTAAATTAAGTTAAATTTTGCGCATTTAATGATTATAATTAGTTTGCTAAGGTGTCACTAATCCAAAACAATCAAAACAGTATTAAAAAAATGGTTATTATTTTTAAAAATTGTTTTAAAACATAAATTTTGGCAAAAACCTAAAAAAAACTTAAATAACTCAGAAATGGTTGACTTTCGGATAATGCATTTTGGGGTTTAATTGACTGGAAATGCCTTCATCTATAACCCATTTAAAGGAATACAACGACTTTCCAATCACCCTGTATACCTCTAATATTACCCTACCCTGCTCCATCGTTTTTATTCTTGTTTTTTTCTTTTTCAGGAGACCACTGGTGGCAGGTACCTACTGTTTCTGTGATACCTATACTTATATGTAGATGAGGAAAGTACCTCGACAACGGATATTTTATACTATTTCATGTGATCGTGCCTAACCATTTGACACGGCTTGCGTTCGGCATCCCACATTTACAATAAAATTACTTGCAACGACAAAATATGCTCTTCCAATCACCTCTGAATCGGCTCTACAATGAAATCAAACTTTAGATGGCTACATGCCCGCATTACATCATGTTCTTTAGGAAGGTAGAAAAATCCTAAAAAGCACATAGCGCAATCAAGGTAGCTAAACAGTTGATAATTGAGGATTAGGATAGGACAATCACGTGCGTGCTCGTGAGAGTCGTGAGTGTATTTTATATCAGCGGCCGCTACACGGATTTGTTATCGACGTCGATAAACTCGTTTAATGCGCACTCCACCAATCTCAGTGCCATATTTATAGCGAATCCCTATAGTGACGTTTATCTCCATCGATAACGAACCCCTGCAACAGCAGCAGTACATCAACTGACCTGCCATTCTTAGTGACGATCATCTCATTGGTGAGCGTCTGGAAGCGCACCCACAGGTCGCGGTCGTCTAGCGCCACGGACACCTCGCGCTCGCGGCCGCCGCGCCCGCCGCCGCCCACGCTCGGCTCCACCGCGCTCAGGATGTGCGATGCTGCCATGCTGGAAGTGTAGAGTAGGGTTAGAGAAAATGGTCTTTGTATAACTTGCATCAAATTGGCTATACCGAAAGGGAACGCTTTTTTCGCGAATTTCCAAAACTCCTTCAACAAAAGTTGCTCAGTCAACCCCTTTTGGTTTATACCCTAGTATACCCTTTTTGAAACATCCTGTACCTATAGCTTTGTTTATTTAACTTACTATAATATCTAGATTAACTTGTGTACTTTTTGTAAATATTAATTTAATATTTAGTTACTATTTATGACATCTTATAGATGTAATTTTTTGTTTAAAACCTTTCCTTTAGTGTATAATAAAGTGTTTATAAATAAATAAATAAAGAGGTTTCAGGCAGTGTTTATACGCGTATAAGCTTGTATTTTAAAGCTCATGTAGGCGCATCTTTTCTTACTCCACCGGTTTGAGTAAATAAGCCACGATTAAAATTCGTAGCATCGCTTTTCGATTATCAACGACTTTCTCGATTGCAGAACCACTAGAAAGATGTACCTCCGAATGCATAAAGCATTTTATCACTTTAAAGAGCGTTTATAAATGACGTTGTGATATACAAATTTCGACTTTCTTAGTCATTTGTAAACCTTTTCTAAACTTAAAATACGGTAAATATAAAGTATGTACAAATGTAATATGGTACTTACATAAACATAAAAAATATTATACAACTTTTATTTTTTAATATTGTTACTTTTCTGCACTTTACTAGAAAAACCTATCTGATTTATATTTGGTATTTTTAAAATGTTATACATGTACTTAGATGTAGAAATTTCTAGGATCAAGCGCGTGTTAGCAAATAGAAGTGTAACGTTATTAATGTACACTGGGACATGAGCAAACTCACGAGCTCCTTGTGTTTATCAAAACCATTATCACAGTTCTGAAACAGGTTCAATGTCCGGTCTAGGTATCATTTCGAATCTACTTATTAGGTAGTAAACGTTTACAAAATTAGCTGCTGCTAGCTGTTCCTGCGAACTTCACCACACCTCAAAAAGTTTTCCCGTGAGCATTCCGCAATAAAAAGTGGCCTATGTGTTAATCCAGGGTGTCAGCTAACTCCATACCAATTTCATTAAAATCCGTTTAGCCGTTTTGACGTGAAGAAAAAGAAACATACACCCACACACACAAAGTCTCGCCTTTATAATATTAGTAAGATAAATCTACCTACCTACCTAATATTTTTCCGTGAAATATTCCATGTATTTGTGATTCAGTTATCAACCGGTCCGCACTTCATTAACGCCCGCTAAGCTGCTCTAAGTGCAGATATCAACCTTCTTTATGAACCGCGTAAATCTTTAATCAATCTAGACATCTAACACTTCATTTACATACACTATCCAATTTACTTATAGGACTTTATATAAATTTATAAACGTCGGAAACAATCTGTTGTCCGTGGATGGAGGTTTATGTACGCTCCCTAATGAATTTCCCAGAGAGGCAAGAGTCATAGGGCGGTGACCTACGTATGAACTAAGTATGCATGTTTTATGTTATTATACCAACGTGCAATATGAGAGATCTTCTTATAATATACCGCAGGAATAGCAACAATTTAGTGAATGCTGTTTTTATTTGCTGTAAACGAACTATAGTGTAATTTGTTTTACGGTCATCTGTTGACGAGTGCTGTGAGTCTGTCCGCTATTGAGGCGGCGGCCACGAACAACGGCGACTCCGCATAAAGCCAGCGCCGGCCGCGGCTCTAGCGCACTCGTCCAAGCGTCATTATTCATCATTTTACGACTTACGAGGTATAAAATATTAAAACTTGAGTCGTATAGATGAATTGCGAACATTTCCTTTTTAATGTCCAAGTTAAATACGATGTGTGAGTACCGGCCGGTGCCGTCAGCACGCTGGATACAAAATAATCAGAGTGTTGGCGGAGCTGAGCTGAAGATTTATCGCCATTTAATTACAAGGCAATAACGTTCTTTATCGACCGCGTGGCTCCGGCATCACGGCAAGAACACTCGATCAGTCAACAGGAATGCGGCTTTGCAGAGCCGGCTTTTACTGATACCTATAAACTTAGAGAGATAACAACGAGTGCCTCTGAGGACCAGCGCGGGACCGCCGGTGATTGGATGTTTATGGCGCAAGCTTCGATAAATGTAAGCATTATGTCAGCCGGGGAGCGCAATTGTCCCGCTTGAGGTGCTAATCAACTAACGCGGGACCGAACAAACCGAAATTGAAACCATTGAAACAATACGCCCCGTGTTTTCGTTTCCAATTTAAAAGTTTGCGCAGTGTGTGCGTAATGACGGCAAGAAGGCTATGCAAATGCCCACAGCCGAAAACTCAGGTATTTTTAATGGTCTTGCGTCATCGGCGCTTCAAACTTGAATTTTCATTATCACATTGTATGTCTACAGCAGCAGCCTTGATAGCTACTCCAAACAATGGCACGGAATACCTAGATTGGTACACAACCGAAGCAATTCATCGTTTCACTGTATGTGTAACCACCTGCCAAATGTTAGGAATATGTATGCCCAATGCCCATCTTTCATTTTGATGCCAATTTAGGTTAGTAAGAATTATCTATTTAACATTTGTTTTTAAGTGGTGAAAAACATTACCAACTACCTATACGTTTGTTATTAGATAATTTTTCAATTATAAAAATTCACTATGAACCAACAAAATGTGTTTGCTAGCAAAAAAAATTATTAAGTTTTTCAATTCAGTAAATGTACCTGTTATGCATGAACTTAGTTAAGTCTTGCTGAATGACAAATGAGTAAATCACAACATCATACCTAAGTTCTTCTTCTCCAGTTGTGAAACCGGCCGTAAGTCTCTTTCCACTACTTTACTGCAGGTGGGCGGTACTCATAACATGTTCAGGATTTTAAGTAACCAAGTTATTGTTTGTTTGGCCAGGCTTCGTTAATTATTTATTTTAAAATACAAATAAGGGGGTATGTTATGGTTATGCATGCATTATGCTTTTAGTGTTTCAGACGCAATTGAAGATTCTTTATGCAAATATAAAATTATTTATATAACTTTTCAATAAGGTTATAAAATCTAATTTGAATACCTATTGAACTATTTCTAGAGTTCATAATTACATACAAGCATCTTTTTCATGTATTTTTTTGGGTTAGAATTATAATAATATCATTTTTAATAATTAAATATAAAGGTTTATTAATACATCCTTACTACTTATTATTAAAGTACAAATTAATTAACAGAATCATCATGAAATTTCGGCCAAAGGAAATTTCACTTTTTTATTTATGTTCAATGCTTGTATTTTGGAAGTACATATTTACAAGTTAACACCCTCGCCCCATTAGACCAGCCGGTGCATCACCTGCATCATATTCAATGTAAATATAATTCCTTCAAATTCGGAAGCTGATAACCGCAATCAACTTTTTTTTCGGGCAACATTTCAATTAAATTTTATTCTGTCCTTGTCATAAAGTCTGACCAGTAAAGCCCATTGAGGAACTCCGAATTGATATTAATTCAAATAACTCAGGTTAAAAAGTCAGGGTTTTATGTGTGCTGTAAATGTTTATTGTGGGCTTTGTGAGACGCGGACGCGCCGAGCGCCCGCCGCCGCCGCCGCCGCCGCCGCCGCCCGCGCAGCCTTTGTGCTCGCATCACTAGATCGTATACGTGATGAAAGCGGAAAAGACTTCTGGTGACAGATTTAACTTATAGCGCCTTATACATTGAGCAATATTTTATTTATTAAAGCGTGTCTTAGATATTAAACTCTATTGAACTTCTATGGCTCTGCTTGACTATTTTGATTAATTCGCAAAGGCCCTATTTAGCCAAGACGAAATATTTCTAGCAAACATTACTAATAATTTTGTAGAAATTATGCATAATTAGGTATAAAGAGTACATAAGTAATTTATGTTTTTAATACTATCACGCCAATTTACGCTTATGGGCATAGATAGGAAACTTTTGTCAACGTTCAGGATCTTTCCCGTGACCCACTGCCTTGCGACGCATAAATGCCAGCAAATTTTACTGTTTTATCTTTCCTCCGCCTTTTCAAACCCTATACTAGCTCTGGTGATAGTCATCGACACGTTAAAAAGACGAATACCGAACAAAAGCGAATAGATTCCTACATCATAGACACCTCAGTCCGGCAGGATCAGAGAACATCCTGATTCCTCCTTCTCTTGCGACAAGCGGACAGTATGGGCCTTTTATTACTTAATTGTTATTACATTAAGGCTCCGATGGTATCGTAAAGTTATTGATACCGGTGGCAGTCTGCGATTGTTCGGGCCGACTGTAAGGTTTTGTTGCGACAATAAAATGTGGACGTGCGCTCTCAACTGAATGTAGGGAATCTATTAGGTTTATTTTAAATTTAGTTTAAGATGGGATAAGTGTGTATAAGAATAATTTTGTATTAGATAAAGTGATTCGGGAACGTTTGACTTATATAACGAATAACTATAGGTGAGCATTTAGGTGTATAGGTTAAAATCCTTTAAAGATAATAGGTATTTATTATTATACGTCCTGCGCTAGTCAGTGGCTAAATCTAATCTGACTGGTAATATTCACAAAATTTATATGGTTAATAACTTTAATTAATATGTTATTAGTTAATGTTATTTGATTACATTTTTACCCTACATTACTTACCTAAATACAGAGATAACGATAAATGAAATATGAAATTCGCCGGGGATAAGCGGACCGCATTTTCATATAAAATGCAATCCAGCCCGGTAAACGACAACCAGCAACCAATAAGCGCGATCCTTATTATCTTATTAAGGGTTGATTCGTAGTCCGTAGCGTCTCGCTACGAAATTTGCTACGCCGCACCGCTGACTTGTCGTACAAAAGAATTCAACGTGCGCGCAAAACTTTCTTTCGTTTAATATTATTCAGCAATAGTTTTACTGGCATGTTTATATTTAATACAGTATTAGCTGTTACTATTAATTTTATTTCCATAATTCCATAAAACTTAATGCTAAAAGAGAGTACCAACAACGTAGATCCAAGTTATTAATGAAGTCGCGTGCATGTTCTAATAATTTTTAATTTGCAATTTTTATTTGGTGGTCTTTGTGATTGTCTTTTCGATTCTGGTAACATAAAGACTAAAGAAGATCTTTCTTAAAATTTTAAAGCCCTACGGATCAGAAATTTCGCTACAGAAACTGTGAGGCAGTTAGGTTAGTGAAGAAAGTGTGTAGATGTATTAGTTTTACGATGCCCATATAGGCTCTGACTAGGTTGGGGTCGGATGACTGTGTGTGAGATATCCCCACATTTTATTATTTTATAATTATATTAAACATAAAAAGGTCATCATTGAAATAAATCAATTCGACACTTAATTATGATAATTGCCATTGTTCACAGTATTTTAGAGAAATACCGCTACAGGCAAAAACGTATAACATAGTAATTTTATAAGCTGATTTATATTATATTGTAGGTCAATTTTCTAGCCTCGATTATCTGTAGGCCATCCAGGATTCCAAGAAGGAGTTGTGATGGTAAGCAGTGTGTGATTGGTCAGTAACAAGGATCAGCTTTCCCTTGCCCGCGATTGGTCTAAGGTGCTTGTTACAACCAATGACGGGCAAGGATGTGGTGACAAAGCTGCTTCGTTATAAAAGAACTGGTAGGTATAGTTAGTACCTACCTATGAAATACTGAAATACTGAAATACTCATTTATTCATAAATCATTAATTTATAAGTCAAAGGAAAAATATATGGTACTTATATGAGTACGTATTACAAAAAATGTCACAGTAAAAAAAGCATCATTCACATTATATTTCAATGTCAAATTAATAAATTCATACTATCAATGTCAAATAAATTAAATTAATACAGTATTATTGATAGATGTCAAGTTAATTACAATTAATACAATTTATCGCCATAATAATAATAAATATAATAAATCAATATATGTACAATATTTGTACGAAAATATATCAAATCAAGGAATGGCTTTCACAGTCTGAAAGTATTCGTTAGTTGTATAGCATGCCATACCAACCAGTAGCTTTTTTAACTTAGAAATGAATATGGACTCACTAGGCACACTTTTTATTTCGTCAGGGAGAGAGTTGTACACCTTGGGAACAAGAGTAAGGAGACACTTGTCAGCTTTGGTGAACCTCCTAGCAGGTATACAAAGTTGATCGCGACGCCGGGTGTTAATATTGTGCGTGTCTTTTTTTTTGCTAAATTGTGGCAGATTACGCCACGCGTACTTAGCGATTTCTAATATGTACAGCGAGGGAAGTGTTAAGATGTTGTATTTCTTGAAAAGCTCCTTCGCTGAAAAGTCCCAGGGTACACCGGCAATTATTCTTATGGCACGTTTCTGCATCCTTAGTGCGCTTTCGCAGTCTGCTGCGTCTCCCCACAAGTCTAGTCCGTAAATAAGTATGGAGTGAAAGTAACCGTAGTAGGCTTTTTTTAAATTATCAGTTGTTAGAGATGGGGCCAACCTAGACAGAGCAAAGCACGCAGATGAGAGCCTAGTGCAGGTGATGTCGATGTGCGGCGCCCACGTGAGGCCGGCGTCGATGGTGAAGCCCAGGTAGCGGACCTGGTCCACCTGCGGCACCGCCACCCCGTCACAAACTACGTTCAGCTCGTGTCCCCTAGTTTTTCGTAGTTGGAAGTGCATAACCTTTGTTTTTTCAACATTCAGTAGCATTCCGTTGGCGGAAAACCAATGAGCTAGACAGCCAGTGACACGCCTGAGTTTAGATTTTAGCTGGTCGAAGTCATCGGCAGCTACTATTACACATGTGTCATCTGCGAACAGAACGTATTCAGCTTCATCAGACGCAGTGGATATATCATTCATTAGAATGAGAAAGAGACTATTGCCCATTATTGACCCTTGAGGGACAGAACAATTACCAACATGCTCGAGTTCCGATTTAGCACCACGAACGCATGTGCATTGATGACGCTGTGACAGGAAACTACATATAGTTTTATGGAAATCACCCTCGACACCGTACTTACTCAACTTTTTCAGTATGAGAGAGTGATTGACAAGATCGAAGGCGCGCGACAGGTCGCAGAACATGGCCGCGACCTGTCGCCCGTCCTCGAGCCGGCCCATCACCCGCGCCAAGACGTCGCGAGCGGCGTCTACTGTAGACTTGTTAGCTTGGTATGCGTATTGCCGAGTGTTTAACAGTTTATTTTTGGTAAAGTGTTCATTGAGTCTATTGCTAATTATGCGTTCGAATGCCTTAGAAAATATTGGAATTTGAGCTATAGGTCTATAGCTCTTTTCTACATCCATCTCCCCTTTGCCCTTGTACACCGGCTGGACTTTAATCTGTTTGAGAGACTGTGGATAAACACCAGACTCAACGCACTTGTTAAACAACATACATAACAACGAGATTAGTATTGGTGGTACATAATCATATACGTGCGTTGGCATGTCATTTATATCCGTCGAGTTCTTACGTTTAATATTTTTGATCACAGTTATTAACTCTGATAATGTTATTGGCACAAACTGAAACGTTGGTTTTGGCCTGCCATCTAAATATTTATCGAGGAACTGCATAGCGACAACAAGGTCGGGTCGCGAGCGAGGGTCGTTGTTGGCCTCCACATAGAAGCGATTGAGGGCGGCGGCGGCGGCGCCCGCGCGCTGCTCCTGGCTGCTGCCGGCAGACTTGCTCACCAGCAGGTCGAGGGCCCCTCCGCGCCGCGCCTCGCTTCGACCGGTTTCAGCCTCGATCACTCTCCACACAGTACGACGCATGTCAGATTTAGGGTTACTGATCTGTTTGTTAATGTATTCGCGACGTGAGTTACGTAATTCCAGAGAATATTCTATCTCGAGCTGCAATAAGCTACTGGTTGATAGGCAATTGTCAAGTTTATTATTATGATTGGCTACGGAGTATTTCAGCTTACGCACTTCACAACGCAACTCTTGAACTTTTGGATTAGCCCAGGAGAAAAGGTTTTTTTATGTACTACTACTTCTATGGTTGCCTAATGTAAAATGTGACGTAGGTATGTAGTGTATGTTTCCACATAAACCTACGTATTAATGTACAAGCTGGATGCGATTTTTTCTTATTTCAAAATTAATTCGTGGGTGTCTATTATTTGGCTGGAAAAAGCATCAAAACTGCTTGAACAGAGCCTCTCCGAGTTACATATCCACATCCGGCGTATCCTCAGCAGCCTCTGTAGTCAGCTACTGACAGCGTATCTGACTGGAAAATCCTCTTACCTCGGTAACAAACCCAATCAAAGATCAAAGTTCTTGTAGAGTTGTTTGACACCGCCATGCAATAAAGAAGTACGCCTAACATGCTCCAGAGTTATTAGTAGGTAGGCACTTTAAAGCCAGTCAATTAGGTAAATAATTTACATAATTCATAGGTGAAATAAAAAAACCTCTATATAATCAAATTTACCTTTCCACTGCCACGGTATTTTCCTTTATTCCTTCCACTTGCAAAAACACATTTAACACTTCCAGCGCAAAACGTTTCTATTACAAAACTTCTAGAGTTTTTTTCCACTTCACTGATAATTTTCCACAAATCACCTTATTTTTTATATATTTTAATTTGAAAGCAACGACTGAATCTATTAACCAACTCGATAAAATAATTAGTTTCCGAAAATTTACGTCAGCGTCTCATCTGTATGAAGATGTGCGTCAAACTCCTCGGGAATACTTTGTGAAGCCATATGTACACCATAAAATATACTGTTCCACTACAAAAATTAGCAAAAGTCCACCTTAACAACAGCAAGTTACATGTGGAAATCCCATGGCAGACATTTAGATTTGTACCTCATAGTGCAAGGAAATGTGCACCTTTTGAAACGGGCGATAGAGTATAAAGTTGAAATTCGGGGATGCCGCCAGGTAAGTGGTGTCAAGCCCCGCCCCTAAAGTATTGACATCAAAATGATTGGTGGTGATTCCGAGCCGACCCTGCGCCTGCGCATCATTCGAAGGCGGATACCTCAGCTTCGATCTATAGATGTTTTGAAATAGTGATTGTGTATGTGTACTTATGTTGAAAATTATTAGTCAGACTTGATATAAAGTTAGCACGGATGGAAGTACCGCAATGTTTTAGGTTTTCGTGAAATCCGTAAGCCAAAGTATTTACATAAAATATTTTGAATAAATCATAATGTTTTTAAGTAAATTTTGGTGGAGTAGCAATAGAACCTATAAGTGAAAAAAAATATTATTTTAAAAATGTTTCTGATTTGAATACGGATGGATAATATTCTCATATCAATAATTATGATGATACAATAAATAGTTTCAGCTGAAAACCAATGCCAAGTTCCTACTATGCTAAAAACATAGATTTTTTTTTTTACTATTATATATAAGGTAGCAACCTATTATGACAAACAGATTAGTGCAGATACCATTCAATATTACCTTAGGTACCTTCTTGTAAAAAAATACTGTTGATTAGACAAACATAATTATTATATCTCTTACATAGGTACACAAGAGAGAACTTACCTATAATTTAGATGTTACACTAGGTATAACGCCATCAGGTATACGAATACATTTTCGGACCCTGTGTTTTTTTCCCTTCAATCTTCTATTTCGTCTTGGCAATGAGACCTATGACCATCTGGCTGATCGTCTTCCAAAAAGGAAGAGACAAATGCCTGTGCCTATTGATAAATATTGAAAATTTGATTTATGCTCTCTCTTTCTCGATCTCTTAGGTATATTGATAGAGCTATGTCTCTATCTACATTAACATAGATGGTACACATTACTTTAATAGTTAGAAGTTTGAATTTAGGGCATGCATCAGCAACTTTCACAGCAGCACGAGGCGACCACACCGCGCCACCACTTCTAAGGAATCGCCTTCTAGCCAGCCAGCATTCCGATGCACTCGGCCCCAGATACGCTCCAACGGCCAACAAGTGCTAATTGAAAAAGGAAACTTCAAACATGGAACGAGCTCAACGCTCCCCGGCTATGTTTCATTTTTAAACAACTTCGTGACCGTTACACCCGATCGTTCCAGCCAGCTCTTCGATTTACAAAGTAGCGAGCGGTTCAATGTTTCTTGTTCTACTTTTAAAAACTTACTGCAAATAATGGAGCGTATTGATACAGTACACGCTTTACAAAGAACACACAAGTTTCGTCTTTCCACGTAGGCCTTAGGTCATTGACTGTTTCATGGTACTTTTATGTCTCTACCTCCAATATTATGTTTGAAGATAGGTGCATTTTGCATTACACCTGCATTTTCTGCCTTTAACTCTTAACAAACAGTATGATGTCCAAAAAGAATATTGTACAAAACTGAACAAAGTATACATTGCAACTCAAACTTACCCTGGACCTTCCAAGAAACTACTGCACAGAAAACTTAAAAGGCTCCTTAGAGTAAGATTAAACATTTCGTATGTTTGCCCACGCACGAATATAAAGACAGATTCTGTGTAGAGTCGGTTGTTGGACATAGTATTTTTTGTCCGGTGTAATATACGGTTCTACCACGAAATATATGTTTCATAAAAACGTCAGGCGTGTTTGTCGGGTGGTTATAATATGTATATCTATGAGGAAAGCTATCCGGCGGGCACGTTTAGGCAACAGAGATCGATAAAGATTACAATTTTTTTTCATTATATATTCTATTTTCATGAACAATTATCATTTCACCGAAGGGATGCTAACGTAGGTGCTAACGTCCTCGCAATTTAAAGGAAGATGACATGTTACCGAAGTGGTTAAGAGATACGTGTGAGGCTATGAGCGACACATGTGTTCGCGCCGGCCGGTGGGGAACCCGCACTGTTTACTCGAAGCTCCATGCTAACTCCACCGTTTAAACACTACATGCTAGCAGCCCATGAATTAACTTTTCATATAAATAAAATTCACGCTACACTAACCTCCTGAAATTAACACCTTGACGTAAATACTATTTTAGTCACGTGCCATATGTTCGACAGAATTCAATGCCTCAGGTATTTATGGTCGTATGGTCAATCAGATTACGAACGCCTCCCTGCCTACATAATTAGTTCGTGCCTATAAAAGCTTCCAAAGGTTTACAGCTACGCGAAATGGACTTTTTTCGATGCCCATTCATAATTAAAAGTTCAAACTAAAGTCTTTCTGTTTGTCATCTGGATTAATGCTGATCATTTCGGCTATTGACTTTACCTGATTTCTAAGCGTTTGTCAACTCATGTAGACACTCGCTACATCCGTAATCCAGGTATATTATGTACTTAGGTATACGACTAAGTGATATGTAGGTATAAGTAGAAGTAGGTTTAGCATACGATTCAGGATTAGATTGATCGGCAACTACAGTTAGGTTAATTTTTTAGCAGATAAGTATTCGATACTTTGTGAAACTACTATGCCGACAGTGCATGTTTATCATTACAAAAAAAAACTTTGCACCGAATGTTTTAGTACCGTTGAGATTATCGACGAAACATGAACTTTCCAAAGCTGATTGGAAATAGTCGTTGTCTTACTGTTTCCTTCGTAGAAGTATAGGGTTCACAAGATAAAGTTCTACAAATTATGTTTTCTCTAAGTACTTATATTTTTTGGGACCATGATTAAAGGCTAGTCTTGTTAAACCAATACTAGAAGCTTGAAATGCTATTAGGATAGCTAGATACATTTTCTAATGATAAATAAGGAGTTCGATTAGAATTTTCTAAATGATGTACCTACCATTACCTACCATTTATTCTAAGAAAATTCTAATCTACTTACTTATTTTATTTCAAGACTAAAACCACCTATTACATATGATCACATACATAGGTATGTCTTTGAATCTGATTTATGTATGGGTAGATACCATCATGAATCATTAGACATGAACGAAAGGAACTTCTACTTGGCCTCCACGAGTGTAGTAGGTATTTAATGTTCTTCTTACTTAGGTATACATCTGGCTCATCCTCGGCAGCGGCAGCCAGTAGCCAATCTAACTGGCAATTTTTTCACCACAGTGATAAACCTTAGTCTAGCTATTTGTATTTGTCCCCGACACGCTAAGTAGATAAACGGTAAACCATTAAGTATATACTTACACCTACATTTTATAAAACATACAGAACCGTACCCCATAACAAGTGCACACCCTTGACCCTACCAGCCAGTTTGTGTTGGCTCTACTTACCGGTGCCCACTTTACGATTTTGTACGTAAACTCACAAACGCGCGCTCTCGCAGCTTTAACTCTCGTCTCCAAACATCAGAGGACAAACATGGACACAGAAACATGTTCGATAATTATTAGAAGGATCAATAATACGACACCAACTATTCGTTTTTAGTAAACAAGCTTTAGCTCTGGAGGGTTACTCTATACTAACGAAAAATTTACGAACGAGAACTGTCGTTCAATCGGCTTGTTTAATACAAGGAGATAGAGTCGTGGCTCGCACAGCAGAGAGCTCTGAAACGTAGTTTTTCGTCATGTAGAGTGACCCTCCGGCCGCGGAGATTTCTATTTGTGCCGGCGTTCAGTTTACAGACCGTTCGAGACAAGTTAGCTCAAACGACATTTTGTCGATAGACAGGTAAAGTGTCGTGTATGTTTAGAAGTAATAAACTAAATACCGATCTATGTTAGTTGATGTTAGTTTACAAGAATGCCGTGTTTGAGGATGGTGTTCTGGGTTGAATGTTTCTTTCTGTCTAGCAGCTGGCTGCTTATTCATCGTTTACACATTTCGCTAAAGTATTTATAGAGATCCAGGCAATAAGAATACTTACGTTTAGGTTATATTACTTTAGATTTAGTTAGGTATACATACACCATAGATTTATTGGAAACAAGCTAGTGCCCAGTGCCCACAAAGGAACAAACCACTAAGCTCCGTACAAACAATAATAGCATAGTTTACTTTCGCTTATAATATATTTAACTGAAATAATAATAACTTACTTACCACTAAATTAACATCGAAGTGAACCTTGCCGAAAGATATCCGCTCCAATTTTCGACTGGACTGATAAGCTTTTTTCAAACCTATCATAAAATTATTAAACACGAAAAAATCCTACGTGGGGGGGCAATATGCAAATCTGCCTACCTGTTGTAGTTGGTCAGACCAAGACAAATACACTTTAATACGGCGGCGGGCGCGGGATCGTTTGCTTAGGTTTACAACCTGGGGTGCAATTATATTACCTATATCTTTGAGTCGCCGTCTGTGCTGATACGCCGACAATAGTTATTCCACAGGGTTTCCCGCCGCTAATTTAGATATTACATATATTCTTATTTTTTTTAGTTTCTTACAGGATTAATTTCTATGATGTTGATGTACAGGGTACAGGTAAATGAAAGATATCGTAATAAATTCTTAATGCCTTTAATATTTTCTTTTATAACATTGAAAAAAATAAAATATAGATAATGTGTTGTGTAAGTGAAAATATGCAAATAATTGAATTGAATTTGAAAGTATTCACTCACTACTTCCTTTGCTTAACAGCATTCGATCCACACTGCTCTATGGAGCACTATGTAACAACACATATATATATTAGGTATGTACCAAGATCAAGAAGTAGTGCTAGGCCCAAAGTGATATATCGAATAAATTACAATGTCTTATTTTCATCTCCTCACACCTCATTTACAATCGGTGAACAATATTACACAGCCAAGACACATCTGAAACCCACTGCCGTCAATTCAAAGCTTATTAGTTAAACATTATCAATTACCATTCAATCAAAAATAGAATCATGATTACAAGCTAAAGGTTGATTAATTGAGTCTAGTGTCTACCGTCCACCCGATTTTTAATAAAATGCAACAATATCGCTTATCGCATACAATCTCCCAAACTTACACTATACACGCAAAATCGGGCACTGTACCTAACTGTAGACACAATTTTAAATAAATAACATCCATTGAACGGTGACCGTTTGCTTACACCTTTGTTACATGTATGTTATTAATTATCCGTACATTGTAAGATTTATAGGAATCAAAGGCAGTGAGTGTGATGTGTATTAAATATTGCGAATCGGCCGAGCACGCTCTGACAGTCCAATATTGCTTGGCACGGAGTACGTACGATACAGAGTTGCTACCACATATAATTTTAAATCTATGTGCAAGCGCATGTTAATCTTTAAACCCCGAAAACCTTTATAATTCGTTAATAAATCTGCATAATTACGATTTGTGAACACAGACTGTTATACATAAATATATATAAATACCCCTTTGAAAGCGAAAAAGCACGGGTTATGTACCGTGATTTCTCGAGTGCATAGTATGCGCTTAAGTTTTAATGCTATTTTATAGGTATAGGCAAGCCCCAAGAACGCTAATAGATGAGTGGAGTAGTGTTCAAAACACCTAATAAAACATGTTTCTCATTAGTCCAGCGATGAATACAAAGTTGATACCGGCACGTTTATAAACCTATTCGGCACCGTGAAAGCATAAAGCGATTGCAACATGCGTTCGAAAGACGATCAAACATAACCATAATATTGCAGTTAATGGTCGGTGCTTTTCTTCAATATTAAATTTCAATATGGCTACATAAAACGTATAGCTGAAAACAACCGTCAGATTCAATAGAAAGTAACGCAGTTACGTTTCTTCGCAAGAGTTATAATTTGAAAAAAAAAAGATGTTATACTTTGTAAAATACAGTATGACCCTTATAACGTTTGATTGACAGATCCTTATGCCAGGTCAATAACGCTTTTTATCCCTTGAAAACGAACAAATGACAAATAGAACGTAATGATTTTGACAGCTGTCATAGGACTCACACTTTATTTTACAAAGTATAGCTTAAAAAAACACAACGTGGGACGTTCGCGGAGATAGCTTTGAGCTAATTTAACAAAACAAACATAACATTTAGTTAGGCGGGATCAGACGGTTAATTTTTCATTCATTTTTGTCTTTCATTCGGCATCTTTCACTCGAAATGATACGTGTGAACTCAAAATGAAACAAAAGTGCAAACAATAGTGAATATTCACTCGAATGAACCGTCTGATCCCGCGTTTAGCGACAGAGCGTGTTCTGAGCTTCGGGTGTTGGTTTATTCCTTGGAGGAGGTGTCCATGGGGCTGGCAGGCTGCTGGAGCGCGGGCGCGGCGCTGGGCTCGAGCGGCGGCCGTGGCGGCGCGACGCCGGGCGGGATGGCCGGCTTCACGAAGCGCTCGCTTGGCCGTCGCGGCTGTAGGGGAAATGGTTGTTAATCATGGTATACTGTATGATAAATATTTGTGTTCATACTGTGATCTCTGTACTTAGTACTTAGAAAAACCTTTTATACATTTTAGTTAAGTTAAAAATTGTTAATTTTATATGAATTTTTATTTTAAGTTGTCTTAGATAATTTACGAATTTTGTGTACACCTTTAATTGGCTTCTATAACGAAATTTGATTTTTAATATCTGTTAAATGTTAGTTGTATAAGCTGCTGGTGTTCCAGTTGAAATAAATAAATGATACTTTTAGGATAGCGCCACGACAGAAGTAAATACAAATATTATAAAAATATATAGGTAAGTATATCTAGCGTGGGATCCTAAACGTGACCGTGGAGTGAGTTTTCCGTTCGCGAGGACGCGTTCTACTGGTTGACAGAAGAAGAAAGCCGATCCGTTTATGTTACGCTTATATGTGCTGTGACCCTTGACTGACCTGTGTGGTGAGATGCATGTTGGGGCGGGGCGCGTACGGAGACAGCGGCCGCGACCCGCCCGGCGACGACACGCTGCGGGACCGCGCCTGTGGAGGTAACAGGTTATACAGGGTGTTGTCAATTTAGATGAGGATATACAGGGACAGGGTGCTTTTGGGACACCCTGTATAGGGTGTTGTAACAAGAGGACATATTTAGGGTTTTATTATACCGCTACGGCAATAGAAAATTAGAAAGAAAGGACACGAACTGCAAAGGTTGATGTCCCACACAATAAAAAAACCGTATTTTATTTTCACTTTTCGACATTATTGGCTTCTGCTGTTCCAGCTGAGTAACTGAGTAGATGAAGATGGTCATGGCATCGCATGGTAAAAACAGTGTTTTTTTTTATAAAGGTAATAGTCCCACTATTTCTGACTTAATCGAGAGTGTTCGTCAAACACTCAGCAGTAATTTTCTGTACCTTAAAATCTTCCATACTACATAGGTTTATTAGATTAATTGATAAGTTAGTTACTTACATTGATTGCCTCGTTGAACTGTCTCTCCTCTTCCATTTCCAGGGATGATTCACTTTCAGAGAGATGTCGGCACAAAGCCTCGCGGCGCTCCACCTATAAAACAGAAAAAAATTAATTTTGTGTATAGTGAACTGTCAGAGGAATCATGCTTGCTGAAACGAGGTATAGGGTATAGGGAAACAATTTTATTATTCAACAGTTATGATGAGGTACTTACATCTTACATTTCTTCATTAATTTAGAAAAAAATTTTGGACTCTAAATATTGGACTGCATTGCAACTGTTATTTCACATATCCCGTGAAGAAAAGATGGGTGATCTCCAACCCGCTTGCCAAGCAGAAACCCATTCCCATGTCCTGATGTGCACAATTTTTGCACGGGCTTTTGTTCGTGTTTAGTTCATCTGTCATAGGTGGGTTAAAAACTACAAGGTACTGGAAATACCTCCTGCTGCAGTTTCCTCTGTAGACGCAGGTTCTCCTCGCGAATGTGTTTCTCTTCAAGGGCGAAGCGGTGCATCTTCTCCTTGTTCTCATTCTGGGACACGGCCAGTTGGTTTCTGGACATTAAAATAATAACTTTAGACATTTATACTACAACTAAAACTAAGTATTTAGTGATTATTGCAGTACTCTCAGTTTCTGTAATTTTTTCTAGTACAGAAAAGGAATAGTGAGACATCCTGCATCACGCTGGACCGACGTCGTTGGATACGTAGGTGTCGGTAGTGATGATTATGACGGTAGGATTATTGTGGGACGACTTAGGACTGCCGTGGACGATTATAATTGGGGTGTGAAGGGTTAAAATTAAATATGTTTGTTGTTATAAAAAACAACAACTTTTGTAAAAGGTTAAAGTAATTGAAACTATTAGGTTCACTATTATTAACTAAATAAAGCATGTCTAATGAAGGTTGACCATGTCCACGCCAATGCTCGTGAAAATATATTTTACTAAATTCCTTATTGTAACATTATGTGAATTACAAAATTATGAATTTGCTTAGAAGTTTAGTTTACCTCCGTATTAATAAAATATCAAGTCAGAACTATGTTTTTCATGAGCATTGGTGCTGTAATACAAGAAAAACATTACCTTAGTTTTACAACTTCTGAGCGTAGTGTTTGAATGTGATTGCTTAGGTTAGATGCGGTATCACCGTTACTGATGTCCCTGTCGAATGAAATTAGTTTTAGTCAATGTTAAATGGAACTACTTGAATGCAATAAAGTAATAAAATATTCTATAATTTCAATATCAATATTCAATATTCCCTTTTAGTGAAACCCTTCAGGAATATAAGCTTATATATTCCATGTTTGATTTAATTTTCTATCACTAAAAATAAAACTAGATTTTCACAAATACTTCGTAACAATGAGTTGATTATCTAAGCCGAAACTATATGAAGTTCTAGTTGCCATTCACATTACAATTACATGAATTATTTCCAGACATTCCAGTTAAGAAGAAATGACAAACAAAAACAACATAAAAAATACACTCAATAAAAAATATTATTATCTAATAGCTAAGCCTAAATTGATATAAGCGGTTACACATAATTGTCTATGTATATTATCTTACCTAGGGCTAGCAGGGTCCGACACGGGCTGGTCCAGTCTTATTTGCAGTGAGCGCTTCTCGGCCTCAAGCTTATCCATGCGTTTCCAAAGTCTATTTACCAATGCCTCTTGTTCTTGCTCTAGAGTGTTTTCCAATTCCACCTTTGCAACAATAAAATAATATTTTTAATACACTTTCTATCAAAACGCTAGAGGAAAGAAAAGAAATAAACATAAGAAACCAGTCAATGTAGAACCATCCAATTCAAGTTTACAAAAGTTTTCGTCAGTTTAGTCAGCTTTATTAAAAGGACTTTGTGAATCTCCAAGACCCAGATGGTAAGGGGTCTGATGCCTAAATAGGCTATGTACTTACAAAAGTAGAGTTGTACCTAGTTATTATTAAATTGGTAATCTATAAAAGTCACTGCCACCATAACCTAATTATATAAATAAACATAAACACCTGTGTAAATAGTAACAATCCCAGCTCAGCACTAACTCTAGTTTCGTAAATTATGTTTTATGCATTTAGGAGATTCTATATTATTAGAAAAAGGATAGGTAACTTGGTGGAATATAAAACCACATTTCTCCTTAGATTGTATTGCGAACTAAGCACACCAGCCTTACAGTGACGAAAGGGTTCACACAACACAATTCCCATCTGCATACCTTTTAAATAGATTAATTTGATATTTTATATGCACCTTAGAGTATAAATCATGATAGGTAAGTTTTTTTTTTACAGTTTACATACCTTTTCTCTGCGCAGTCTTTCTAAATTGGTTTGCTTAGCATGAGTTTCAGCCTCGAGTTTCTCAATCTTCCTCATGAGTTTGTTGACCAGACACTCCTGCTCCTGCTCCAGGGTCTGCTCGAGCCGGCATTTCTCTTGACGTAACTGTGATAAGAAGTCATACTTATGTTAAGAAACCATAGTCTGTGGTTATACCCCCAAGTCAATGTTATAGCTACAACTAAGGGCCGATTTTTCAATGCTCAGATAGACAGATAGATAGCGTTTATTCGACAGATAGCGAAATATTACATTTTTCAAATGTCAGATAGAGCTTATTCGTCCAATAACTCAGTTAACTGGAGAATAAATCTATCTGCTGCTTGGGCCGCCAGATAGGGCTTATTCGATTGATAATTTGACATTTGAGGTTATTGTAAGTTCTTTTTTGCGTTTATACCAATTACAGTTCTAAACTACCGAGCGCAGAGAATAATCGTCATTTTCAATGGATATTTTCGATGATATTGATGATATGGCGATCGAAGAAGAGGCAGTAATGAACGAATATATTAATCCATTTGAAAGGAAAGTCACAGTCGTCAAAACGAGGCCTGATCATTATAGTATGGGGGATGCAAAAGAATTTCATCGCCGAAAGGCACCAGACTAGAAACATTATGTTGATTTATTTTCAATCATTAATTTTATAAAACAGGAATGTAGCAGCACTTCCTTCATAAAAAAATATTAAGGTACATATAGTTTTTCATTTTACGATAAGCAGGTAACCTATGCTATGTATAAGTATCTAAGACATCCCTCCAGCTTGGCGGGATGATCTTCAATGTCCAGTATTGGACTGCTATAGGCTGAGGAGAAAAGAGAGAAACCATCAAGTACTTGATAATAAAACATAGGTGTTATAATTATTTCTTTCAGTTTTTATTTGTTAATTCTAAATTAAGGATATGTTGAATGGTAATGCTGGAGCAAATGCCTAACACCTTTTCTTCTACATCGATAAATGGAGGTGTATTTGAGGGCCCACCTCTAGTTTTGTACATCTCCTGCCTTTGCAGGGAAGACTTCTTCTTCATTGTTTTTTTGATGCCCTCGTACTTTAACTTAAGGGTTTTCCATGAGCGGACACTTGTGGTTATACCACTGGAGTTAAAAGAAAACTCAATTTTCTTCCATGCAGTCTCCTTATCTTTATTTGTTGCAGCATCGGTCTTTTTATTTTCTATGACATGTTTGAATTTATCTACCAAACTCACTACACAGTAACTTCAGCATTATTAAAATTCGCTAAACGCTCTCGTTTTTGTGAAACCATTGTGATTCAAAAATAACAAATTTAAATACCAAAATCAAAACAACCAAACCAAACAGTCAGTGAGGCTTGTGGCTTGACAGTGATAGTTGACACTGACAATTGAAATAGTAGTCTGTCCTGCTTTAGCACTAGTGTCTGCGCATATACTTGTTTCATCTCTCCTGAGTTCAAATAGAAAAATCGGTAAGATAGTTATCTATGGAATAAATCACAATTGAAAAATGGTTAAACAACTACCAGGCCGATAAACAGCCAAATAAAATTATTCGTTAGATAGTTATTTGACGTTTTATCCTGGCATTGAAAAACCGGCCCTAAATTACAATGACTGCCAGTAATATTTAGTTTGTTTTTGTGCATAATTTAAATATCACAGATTTAGAAAAGTTTTAGTTTAGTGTTGTCAATAAATCCAATTCTTTTCTAATAAGAACATAGGTATAGGCAATATTGTATAATCACTTACTTGATTGAGTTTTTTGGAGAGATCATTTGTGAGGCATTCTTCTTCTCTTTCATAATGATGGGCTAATGTCTCTTTCTCTTTCTTGAGAGCTTGAATCTTCTTCAGTAAGGTATTGGAAATGTATTCTTCTTCCTGTTCAGCCTTGGCTTGCTAAAAATTATGAATAAAGTGTGTAAGTCTACTAATTTGAGAAGAATGAAGAAGGATAAGTCCTGTGATGTAACACTTACTATTGACACTGAAGCCTGTCTCAAAGCACGATTCTCTTCCTGTAAGGATTTCACTCGAAGCTTGTAAGTATCCAATTCCACTTTTAGGACCCTGCAAAATGTTATAACAAAAAGACAGGTTGGTGAAACAGTTTTACGATTTATATAAATTACGGAATATTTTGTGCGGTGCAACAAGAGGCAATAGGATTTACCTGTTTTGTTGTTGCAGAGATTCAATCCTTTTTTGCAACTGATCGCGAGAGACCGTGGTCGGAGGCAGCATGGCGCCATCCAGCGAACTGGAGTCGCTCTCAGAAGCTGAATCCACCATTTTAGGTCCTGTAAATAATACACCAGATCAATACACACTCCAGGGACGATTTTAAAAGCTTTAAAATCAAAATAATGATATCGTACCAGGGGAAATCACAGAATCATCCATTTGCACGAAGTGTTGAGGACGGGACAGAAATTTGACATCTATTAGTGGGAATAAATTGTAACACTTTTCGTAACTTTGTAGGATATTGTACGATGATAATAACAGAATAATAAAATCTTTACAACATTAAGAATGTAATAATTTAACGAAATTGACTCAAGAAAACACTTGGTAACAAACAACCCTCCTCATCAATTTTCATACTTTTTTAAAATTACTTTTTAATTTTCATACAACATGTAAGTTATCTGTGATGCATTCAATTTTCACAGACTAAAAATAAGCTTTTTGATAGGGATGTAAACCGCTAAAGTACGCTGAAAGGTATAATCGATTCAAAATAGTAACTTATTCTAATCGAGCATCTGAAAAATACCTTTAATTATTCGAGTATAATAAGTTACTATTTTTAATCGAATGAATGATAATGTACAGAGTGTTTTTATTTGGAACTGTTGTGATAAATGCTTTCGGTCGCCAATCCTTCATCGTGCCGTAATAATAGACTGCTTGTTTATATTTCTTTCTTTCAATCATTGTAGATCATCACACGCTAATCAATCTCTAGCGTTTGTCGTTGATATGAACAATAATAACGCTGATCATATCTACCGATGAACCGATAACGAAGACGAGTACTCCAGTGTAGACTACGAACAAACGCAGCGTGGGACGCCCACCTGCCCGTTGGACCGACGACCTTAGGCGGGTTGTCCGCGGATTGGCGCTCCCGTGAACGGGGGCCTTTAAAGGAATTTATAATTATCTCTTCGAAACATAAAAAATATAACTTTAGTAACTATACCTTACTTACCTACGTAGTTAAGTAAGTAAAAAAAAATACAAAAAAACATAACCAATAATTATTGATACCCTAGCTCATTAATAGAATTTAATCTAACTTAACACTCTAATATTAAATTATCAAAAGTCACTGAAAGTATAATGATGAGCACTACGAATAGACGGAAACTTTCGAAATCCGACCTCCAAAAACAAATTTTATATCGATATTTAGAATAAGGAGTCAACTTACATTTAATTGAAAAAAATCATTTAAAATAAATGTTTTTTGATCGGATTTAGTTAGAGTTTTAGGAATATATGAATACACGCTGTATAAAAAAGAGTTTACGAAATTTAAAAAAAATGGACTGAAGACAAAAAAACTATAGTATTTGTCTATAATCTGTGTTAAGAAAAAAAAGTGACACACACGCCATAATGTAAATTGCATTTTGATTTGGCGTTTTAGTTAAAAATTACTGCATTTTGGTGTTTAAAGTTCGTGTTACAATATGTATTTAGGACTAATAAAATGTATATAGCGAATATTGGTAAGAAATCCTTATTTCATACGTTTTTATGTGTGTAAAACCAACATCAAAAATATAGGTTGGTGCTGATCGAAGCCATTTCTTTCATATCGGTTTTTTTATTGTAAATGGTATTGAGAATGTTTATTCTACCATGGATTGCGGCTGTAGTTTTCTTGCGAACTGAAAATAAGGTTTGAGTGTATGTATGCAGTTCTTGTGTCGTCGCCATAGTTGATTGTGTCCGAGTATTTTACGGAGTCACCACCGTCGGATGGTGTTGTTGGACGTAACTTCACATCAGCCACTCGACGTAGCTGTCAATTGAAAAGTATTGCTGGTGCTATTTTAATGTTTTTGTATTTGGTTCTGCACGTCATACAATCAAGAGAGACTATGGGTGTGATGGTCCACCTGATCAGATGATATTCTATAGGTACTGGTAATATGGGTGTTGTGTTAGCTTTAGTTTGTAGTTTGGTAGCTACTGTTTATCTCTGCAACTGCTATCAGACTAATTATTTAAGTATTGGTAGCTCTTTTCTCATATAAGCATAACTCAATGATTGTCATAAACACTATAATGACAGGCTAACCACAATCAGCAAATTACAGCTGTTCTGTTCGTGCAGAGTGGCATTGCATCAGACAATTTGTAGACTAAACTTGATACTAACGCTTGGATTGGATGTTATTTTGTTGTATACCTTTTGGACTGAATGTAAAAGGCTCTAAGGGGTGGGGACCTTTCATTGATTACCAGCTACTGTCTACTTTTCATTCATTTAAGGCTAGCAACTAAAGAAAAAAAAATTGCCTTTTACAAGTTACAACATAAGCGATGTCGCATCACTCTGAAGCTGTATTTATTTGGTTTGTGTGTGTGTGTGTTTAATACTTACTAATCTGCAAACATTTGCAATTAAATTATAGGCCTAGTTGGCACTGATCCTAATCTATCCGACTAATCCTTTCATCATGGTGACAAACCTTAGTCTAGCTCCTAGCTTTTGTTTCCAATGTGACAAAAAGAAGAACAAGATATGCCATGAGTGCAGTGTCTAGGTTTTGAAGATGCTTTTGTCCAGCAGTAGAGTTTTATAGCTTGTATTTATTTGTTCTTAAATTTACACCTATTTACAAGCCCAGTTGGGACTTTATGTTTTATAGGCTACTTTTCCTACATTATCATGTTTTGAAATCAGGAAAAAGCATCTTAGCTGATGGGACATAGATTCAAAGTCTCAATATTGTTCACTACAGTTCTGAACTGCTAACTTGCATCAGGGACAAGTTCCAACACTAAAACAAATGTATTAAGGTGTTCACTCATTGGGAGTATTCCCTTTATCATTAATTTAATGATACTTACCAGTTACAGATCACCATCTTTTACCTCTTGCAGTGTTAACATTGTCTGAATCTAGACCTTTCACCTAGATTATATCAACTTAAAATTTTCAAAATCAGGTCCAGGCTGTTTAAATACTCTCAAACAACAATGTTTTATGACTAAAAAATTGCTGCATCTGACTTATCAAGACTACAAACTAACTGTGTCCAAATCTCCATATGGTCTGAAATGCTTTTGCCCTTGTAGATTATTCAATTACTCACAAAGAAAAATAGTCAAACTTTTAACTTCTAGATACAGTATAGTGGTGGGACACATGGCATTATTATAAATGTAAATTTTGTGGGTATGGTTCTTAATCTTAATAAGGATAAGGCAAGGAAGAAGAAGAAGGTTCTTAATCTTTCATGAAAAAGCCACTGATCTGATATGCATCTGAATAATAAAATTACAGGAAAAGCTAGTGCACAGTTTCGTCCAAACAATTTTATGAGATTATACTTTTGCACTTTTTCTAACTAACCAACTGTCAATATTTTAAAGAATGAATAGGTAGTTTGTTAGTTTGACAATGTACAAAAGTGCATATGCTGCTAACTTCAGAATTACCAAGTTGTTTGAACCAAACTGTACCATAAACTGAATTGTCTTGAAAAAAACCTGTACATAAACATGAAATTATCTTCTCTTCCAGGGTAATTCCTTGCGATGGCTCAATACTATCAGATAGTTGGGCAAGGACCATCACTGACTCTAGAAGACTTACAACGGTACTGTCCAAACCTATGCTTGGACGGTATCATTGTCAATCAAGAAGACCAACAGTATGGGCAACAACAGGTAATTACTTTTTCTTTTATACCAGATACACCAAAATGATGATAAAAATATTTACTTTTCTACCAGTTTCTAAAATGGCGCTCATGGTAGCTGTAAACTTAAGATTTGTGTGAACTAAAGTTGTTAAAGCTCTGTGTTACTATAAAAAAATTGGTGTTACATTACATTCTACAATATCTTGCTATGCATAATATTAATTATCATGTTTCGAAGGATTACCCAAAGAGAAATATGCCACATTTTGTTATCCATTACAAGATTGGAACCCTTTATTATCTCTACCCTGCCACCCTATCAAGACGCAACTTTGTCCAAACCTTAACCTTAACCTTTGTTTGTATCCTTATTGACACAACTTTGTCCAAACCTTTTGCCATTGCCTTTGGTAATACCGCCCCCATCCCCTCACCACCTCACACCCTTGATATTACTACAGCAGGTAGTAGTACAGCGAACCGAGCAGCCAAATGACTTGATAGTGAGTGAAGGTGTCCAACCCCAGTTGCTGGTTGGCGGAGACGGGCTGCAGTACCAACAGCAGTACATCATCCGGCACGAGCCCCCGCCCCCGCTGCCGCCGCCGCCCCCGCCGCCAACGAATAATGACTTCCAACAGCAGCAGCAGCAGAGGCAACCTTTGCATCACCATGTAAGTACTTCCTGTTGCGTTAAAGTTGAAATAGTGGTTATAAAGAAGGCTTGATATAGCGTTACGAAGATGATGGTTAAGGCTGTTAAATGCAGCTCATGCGAGCATTGGCATATGCAGGCTCTGTCGTATTATACATCTGATTAAGTTTAACATAAAAGAACCATTCCATAATTGCCTGAGTTGGCGTTGGCATGGCAACTTATAATCTTCGTAAAGCCAGTAAAACTTCAGTTAATTAATACCCTATACGAGTACATAATCTTAGCTGGTGATTGAATCCTGTATCTGTCTTTTTTATGAATGAATTTTTGTGTGTCCAGAATCTGGAAGATGTATGGTTTAATTAATTATATTTATAAAAGTTTTAATGAGATGTAAAATTACAATATTGTTAAGATACTAATGTTTTAATAATTTACTGTAATTTAGACGTAATTAAGTGCCAAAACAGTGTTAATCTTTCTATCATTTCATGTGTTGAAAGTTGGTCTTACTGTTAAGTTACCGTGTTTATCCAAATGCGATGATGGAACATTTATTTGTAGGTTTACTACACATCCGATTTACCTGTGGATGCTCAAGTTGTATTGCAACAGGCTCAACAAATCATTGATGCATCTCTGATGCAACAGTCATCTACACAACGTCCTCAACATGTATGTCCTCTTATAGTTTAGACTATTTACTTATAGCATTCAGTTCTAGCGCATTCTAATTTATTGTTTATGCACCAATAAGGGCCATGTATTGCCCTACTTATTTAATGCTTCCTATATGTTTTCGTGGCTGTGTTAATTTTAGTTGAATCTTTGTCTTTACGGCACAAAAAATTGGGAAAATGAAACAAATTGGAAATTAAAAATATACCTACTGTTTTCAAAATTCTGAAAATATATCTGAATCTAATTGGTTATGAAATATTGGCATCTATATAAAATGTTTGCTGTAAAACTTACATAGTTAATACATCAATAAAAATAATACATAAAATCAATACTCACGGGTGTGGGGGTAGTACATAATTATTACTAATTAGAAACTAAACATTCCTTAACTGTACAAATCTTGTGCTATCCATTTACTAACCTTTCCTTATATAATTTCCATTCATTTCTTTGCATGGGATATTCATTCATGTTTTAAAATGTTATACTATGATGCTCTTAGTGACCTCATATGATTTTAAACGCGTGGCTATCTCTTCTAAACATTTGTTTTACGGGTGTCTAGAACTTTGTGGTTTAATATCATGTTTCAAGAAGTGCATCATTGTATAATGTAGTCCTCATCATCTTAATATTAAGTCTAAAATGTAAATAACACAAGCTACCGATGATACATGCATGCCACAGGTAGATGGAATAATATAATGACTTGTGAAAAAGAAGAAATGATATCCTGAAGTAATGAACTAGTACCTACTAGATGTTGGAATATTTGTCGTCACGTGAATAACATTGTTTCGTATGCTTGTGTAGTTGTCAAGTGATAGTGTTATTTTGTGTTTGTGATTATTAGACGATAATGTTTGACTATCAATGTGCTAGAATTCCATGAATCCAGAAAGCTACAGCAAATACAGCTTGTATCTGATTCATCCAACAAACGAACCCTACAGGGCGGTCTCTCAATGATCGCTACTGCGATCGATTGATCATGAGAATCTCGACAATTTATGAAGTTATTCTTAAATAAACTGGCACTGGTCATATCGCCGCTAACTAATATGACTGAATTCTAGGTTTCCATCTTAATAAATGATTCACATATAACCTATTACATAAAAACTTTAGTAGTTACTTGTGATAACTCTTGCGGCGCCGCCGCCGTACCATAAAAAATCATGTGAAATATCTCCTTTTGCCAATGAAAATTACAAGGCGAAACCTCATCAAGGTGTGCTTCCGCAAACAACAATGGTTCTATCAGAGAACCTGTGAGTAAAACCGCCGTACCTCACACACGGGTGGATATCACGAACGGGGTTAGTCTCCCGTGTCCGTGGTATTCACCGTGTGTGCAGTGCGTGATGTAATGTGTTGTCTCAGCCGACGGTGATCCACCCGGCGCAGCAGCCGCCGCCGCAGCCCCCGCCCCCTCCACCCCCGCAGCTCGCGCCGCCGCCGCCTCCGCCACCGGTAAGTACAGCAAATATGTAGGATAGAGACGATTTAATTCTGGTTTCAAATATATTTGAGCGTATTGTGACTACTTTAGCAACCGTACTCCACTATTACCGCTGAGCAACACTGTACCTACGCTGTGTTTCAAGTTGGCTCTATCTGTTAAGAATATACCTAAGTTTAACCTAAGCTGCTACTTGATACACCAGCAGGACTCAATCAGTCACAAGCTTTCAACATTTTTCGCTTGATGTTCATGAGATAAAACAAATTCAACAAACAACAATGTCTCTTAATCTGTGTTCCAAAACTCGTCTACCACCATCACACCGAAACCCTTCACAATGATTATGCGCCGGGTCCGTTTCTATATCACTCTACTATAGCAGCCCTACCCGCCAGAAGTTCAGGAATTAATCCGTTCTCCGTAAAAAAAACATAGCTATATCACCATCTACAATCCTCCACAATATCAAACTTACCCCCAGCCGCCGCAACAGCAACAGCAGCGCGCCACCCCCCAACTCCTCCAACACCTACAACAGCAGCACCAGCAGCAGATCCAGCTGCAGCAGTTCCAGCAGCAGCAGCTGCAGCTGCAGCAGCACCTGCAGCCGATACAGCACCAGCAGGTGGTGATGACGCACGCGGCTTATATCAATCAGCAGCAGCAGCAGCAACAGCAACCGGTGAGTGGAACCTTTGTACAAACCTCCTTGGTCTAAGCTGCCTTACTAAGTTGGACCGTTTCCCATCACGCTGGTCCACTGCGGTTTGGTGGGTTCACATAGATATGCACTGCAGATATCCTCGCGATTTTTTCCTTCACCGTTAGAGCGATGGTATACATTGTACTTAAATTCAAAGAACTCATTGGTATGTGTCAGCGCCGAGATTCGAACCTGCATGTCTGGCGTAAAATGCCGGCTGAGCTACCACCGCTTTATACTATAGAGGGGCATGTGGAATAGTATTAATAGGCGTGAGTTAACGCCAACTATTCATATCCCTCCGCTCTTGTACAACCCTGTCTTATTCACACAAATCATTCATCCACCCATCACTCTACACCAAAAACTCAACCAATTTCCCCCCTCTCCCAGGCAACACCGAACCGCGGCGCGGCGCCCCGCCTCCTCAACCAGACGCTCAGCCCGGGCGTGACGCTAGTGCGAGGGGGGGTGCGCGCGGTGCGCGGGGGGGCCCGCCCCGCGCGCCCGCCCCCGCGGCTGTTGAATGCACAGGCGCATCAGCAACAGGTATGTGTGGTGGTGGCACTTGGACTGACTACTGAGGGGCTATGACGGGCTAATCGATACTACAAAAACATATGGAAAATGAACAGCGCCAACCTACTTACTTTTGGAACTAACAAATTTCATGCCTTACATTTTGACATTGACAGTTGACAATGTTGTCCTAAGGTACCCCAGTGGTACAGAGGGCCTTCACGAGAGTGCGCCACGCCGTCCTGTCCTCAGCAACCGCTCTGGCCTCCGTCCGACAGTTGAAAATACGCAACGTAAACTGAGGTGTCGTAATCACTGAACTAAAGTGGATGGCGTTGGCCGCTGTGATAGATTAGGGACCGTAGTAGGATTGAGTGATTGGTTGAGTAAAAAGCTTTCAAAATTGCCATACGATCAGTTTTTTAGAACCGATAGGCTTGCGCAAAATCAGGACTGAATAGACCGAACTTTTGACGATGGACCCACTTAGATGCCACCGTTTTAACACACATATGCTCAAGGCCCATAAAGCCCCCTAGCTCAATCAGCGTCAACCCAAGCAGATGCTGAAGGGCTAGTACGGGGCGCATTTAAGACGTGACAAGAGTTTTCCATCGCGCTCACTCACATCGCGCAGCCTCAAGAGCGAGCGCGACGGAGAACTTTAGTCACGTCTTAATGGCGCCCCGTGCTACAGGATCTGGATACAACACTGCCACCACTATCCCCAGCGCTCAAACTCCCCCTCTATTCCTAGGTGCAACAGAACGTCGGGCTAGTAGGCCAACAAGTCCGCGGGCCGGGACCGCGCGCGCCGCGCCCGCTGCGCACCGCATCGCCGCGGCTGCTGAACCCTCAAGCAGCTCAGACGACGCACAGGCCGGCCCGCCCGAGGACTCCTTCGCATCAGGTGAGGGGGTAAACTGGGGTTTAGTTAGATAATAAACTGATGTTTGATCAGATAAGGTGCACGAATGATGCATCTTTAGTGTCGGCGACTGTACCTTTAGACCGTGTATGGAAGAATCTGGAAACTTGTAAATAAGGGCTTACTTTTCTATACTTTGTGCAACCAATGCTGATTAGTGAAAAATATTGTAATAGTTAATAAGTTACCAGCGTTCTTTCTGTATACGGCCAAGAAGTGCACGAATGAAGCATCTCTAGTTACGTAACAACTGTACCTTTAGGGGCTCTGCTGAGCTTGAACCGACACCCGTTGCTTTCTGTTATTTTTGAAACAGAAGCCCTTATCCATCGGATTGACTGCCTAATCCTTACACCACCACTAACGCTAAGCCAGCTCTAACGTTTGTCACCCACACGTTAAGAAACGATTCAGAAAGTAATATAAGTTGTTTACTCGACACAGAATATTAACATTTACAAAAATACAATTCTGACATTATCATCATCCCGTAACCGTCCGCGTCCGTCCATGGCCTAATTATCCAGCCCTGCAGGGTCACCTATATCTAAGGTATTCGGTCCAGCGGGCCGTAGGGTGTACCACGCTTTTTTTGTGTACATTGAAATAGGTCAATATCCACAATACTCCATAGTTACCTTATCACCGCAAATTTAAGGTACGGCGCTGTGATCGTTCATTGTATGAGATATGAGACATGATAAAAATTAAGGCTTCGATTACCTCGCTTATAATAACAAGAATTCCTAAATGAAACTTGACTAATGGAAATGAACAATCACAGTTTAGAATTGGCTCGCCACGCTTGCTGAACGCGCAGTCGGCGGCCGCGCAAAGACCCCAGGGACCATCGACACCTCTACAGGTAAATTATAGAATTATTCATTAGGTACTGTTTGGTTCTCTTGACAAAGTGAGTGAGCTTGACGGGGAAATGAGGGTAAATAAAAACTGCATGCAGGGATTGGTAAAATTTACGATTTTATTCAATGTGTGTGCTTGTAACTGAAAATGCTAATGATAAAAAGTTCAATAGCTGCAATAAACACGACAATGAAAATGTATTGGGTATGGGTTAGGTCATTCACCGTTTAATGTTTAATGTTTATTACAGCAACAATCACAGCAACACCAAATGGCGCAACATGTGATGCAACAACAAGTGCATCAACAACAAATGAACCAACAGCAAATGAACCAGCAGCAAATGAACCAACAGCAAATGAACCAACAACAAATGAACCAACAACAGATGAACCAAATGAAACTCAACAACCATCCGGTAAGTGTAGCAAAAGTTTAACATTTTAATGCCTAGGCACTAAGTTCTTTCTATGTATACAAAAATAGCCTTGGTGTACAAAAATCTAATCACATTGTATGCTTTTCCAGCAACATCAACTCCTCAACCAACAGACCCCGCCTCAGAGTTCAGCCGCCACCCCGACCCGCATCATCACGCAACAAGGCACCATCATCACGCAGGGCATGCAGCAGATGCAGCACACCGTCGTCCCAGCCAATCAGAACAGCCCGTTGCCCCAGCAAACCATGGCGGTCCAACAGCGAGCGTCCCCGCAAATACCTCAGCAACCGGTCAAGAAGGTCGTCGTCCAACCAAACAACGCCAACGACATGGATGACTTAGAAGACAGTATAACAGCCGCTATTCTCACCAAGCACACAGTCAATGACAATGTCTCGCAACAGTTTCAACCGCAACAGACTCCGCCTAACTCGATGCGGGCCAGCCACCCCGGTCCTTCTGTACCACAAATAAACTACACCCCACAGTTACAATACCAACCTCAGCAAGTTAATTATGAACAGCAGCAGATTCAGCATCAGCCGCCGCCTCAGATGCAGCATACGACCTTGAATCAACTACTGATGGAACAAGATTCGTTGGACGATGAGAGGCGGGTGCTGACGTTCCACAATGGGCAGAAGATCACGGTGGCGGAGTACAAGAGGATGCAGCAGTCGCAGCGTGTGATGCAGTCGCAGCAGCAGCAGTTGCAGCAGCAACAGGTTCAGCAGCAGGCGCAACAGCAGCAGCAGCTTAGGTTTGTTAATTGTTATTATTATTTACTAGCTGTTATTGACTGACTTTTATGACGAGGGCTGCGATCCTAGAGATTGTGGCAATAAGTTCTGGTATTATCTGGGAAAGGAGTTAGGCATTGTCTATTTCGTATTAGGCTTGAATATTTGTGAATGTATATGAATATGCTTGTATCAATTATTTGATCTAATACTAAAACTCTCATTAATGTTATTTTGCAGGGAAACCGGTCGGCAAACACTAGTGAGAAGTAAGGATCCCCAAAGGCCCGTACAGAGAGTCCCACCGATGCAGGCGCAGCAAGTGCAGCAGCCTCAAACTGGTGAGTACTTACGAGTATATTATTGGGGTGTATAAATGTAGTATGAGTGTATACTTTTTACACGGCCCCCACATCCTGGGCAATCAGCGAATGACGCTATTGTGACTGGCCTCCTGGAATCCTTTCACCATGGTGACAAACCCTAGACGCGCTGTAGTCTTTGTCACTGACACACTGAGAAGAAAAAGTACAGTTCTCCCATATTAATAATGCGCATACAAATCTTCGCAAACTGTCGTTTTCCCGGAAACACCCGAATCATTAAATCGTAAGAGCCTTAAACAATGCACTTGGATTTTGCACCTTGTTTGAAAGAATTAGTAGTCAATATCATGTGTGCATAATCGAAAACAATTCGGGCTGTCGGCGGTTGTCACCAATCAGTCAAAGGTCCTTGTTCTCTTGTCAGTCAGTTCTGTGAAATTATATGTATAGAGCTGTTATTACACATCGTTCTTGGTTTTATTTTCAAATGTGAATTTAATTTCCACTTAAATCAAATTATTGTCGATGACGCCTTATTATAAAACAAATTAAAGAATAAAATATGTGTCACATTGATAGACTTCACTTTGTAAATAAAGCCACACCCAAAATACCAAGTTTGTAATTGTAATATTAATGTGAAATTATCAGAGCTGTAAATACTTTTGACCTGAGATTTAAAATTTTAATGTTAACCTGTGTTGAAATCCATTTCTCCTTATAATATAAACCTTGTGTTATTCAAACCTTCTTTCATCCATCTTTACATCAGCTTCAGTAAGACACTTGAAAGGTACTGTAACATTTTCGAAGTAAATTTTAATATTATGGAATATTATGAATTATCGAATCAAACTTCGTTGCTGATAAATCAATTATCTGTTTTAGCACCAATTACATAATTCTACAAAAATTTCATGAAGAAAATGCACTTAACCACTCTAAATACATAATAGTTTTCTAACGCTCGGGAATACGACCGTTGCCGAACAATGACGAAGATTTCTATGTGCATCATCAATTTTGGGGAACTGTATATTATGCTACCTTTTTAGTCAACATGGTTATAAAGATTCATTCCTACAGAGTGAAATTACAAACATTTTAATGTTCTTATTCCATGCATAGCGGCTTTGCGTGCAAGTTTAAGTCTGTTGCAGCATGCGGATTTGTACACGCACGCGGGATTGCCCCGCACGCTTCTCACAAGTATTCATTTTCACGCGAGACGCGAGAAAATGTCATGCAATTCAGCGTGCGTGATGAAATCCACATGCTGTTAAATAACTAGTCTATAGAATTTATTGTTAATATTATGAATATTCCTTCCACAGTAGAACACAATGAAGTGCCGAGCGGGTCGGCGGAGCAAGCGACGGAACCGCAGTCGGCCAAGATGTTAATATTCCTACAAAACGGAGAGCAACGACTGATCACGTTCACACTGCCAAAGGAGAGTTGTACTTTGCAAGAAGTACTAGAACAGGTACTCCATTATGTAAATATTGCTTTCTCTTACTTTTGAATATTTTGTGTGGTGCTGTTTTTAACATTGTGTCTACAAGTCTACACTAATATTAAAATTACGGTGTAAAGTACTATAATATTACGTGATGTGATTGCGTAAAAGAAAATAATATAACGTATTTGGAGTAAAATGGTATGGTAAGGATAGGGAAAAATTTGGTGACATGACGTATATGAAGAAAGATTACGGTGTAATACACATTGTCTTTATTTTTACACTCCCTAATCATAGTCCACCAACCCGCACTAGGCCAGCGTGGTGGACTAGACCTAAAACCCTTCCTTCATTGGAAGGAGACCCGTGCCCCAGCAGGGAGAACTGAGAGGAAATAACATGCTTCTAGAGTTGCCACATTTATACTTTTTATGTCAAATAATATTCTTAGTCTGTTTTACATAGTTATTGTAATGTAACACATGGTGTATCGTTTCCAGGTGAATGTTCCGTTCTCGGAGGACACGCACATCCAGTGCATGCAGAATACGAGCAGTGAAATAGATTACTTCGTGTCCGTCGGGTCCACCACTAGGATCGAGGAGATGTTAGAAAATCATCCCGTAAGTACAGATTTTTTGAATAGAAATGAATAATTCAGAAGGGCTTACCGTAATCTCTTGTTTAATCATCTTGTTTGTTGTTGTTCATCTGTTTAATATTAAAAAAAAAACAGGATTGTTCTAAGTAATTTTACATATTGAAATGAGGATTCCTTGTAAAATATATTTTTTTATTCTGTTTCAGATGCTTGTGGGAGATATAAGTAGTAGAAGTTCACCAAGTGTCTTATCTCAGCCGCAAACCAGCGAAATGTCTACGCCCGAAAAACTGCCATTCCAGGAGACTGGTAAGCTTTTATTCTTACTGAAAATGAAAATTGTTCTGAAGTAACTAATCATTTGTTCCTTCCATACGTCCGATTGCCGCTGACCTGACTGGTCAATCCTTTCACCACGATCACAAAGTGTGCGGGACCCTAGTCTATAGTTGTAGTGTTGGTCGACAAAAATCTTTCTCGACTAACGATAATAAAGATTAGTTTTTAGAAAACTGTTTATTTCAACTGCAACTTCGTAGAACTTTTTAAATAACCAAGTGATAGAATAAACAGCAGTCACAGCAGTGTAACAACACCCACTCCCCTTCAATTCCAGCATCAAGTAGCCCCGGGTCGCCGCGGCCGCGCACGCCGCCGCCGCGCTACGTGGACGGCATGCTGGCGCTGTGCAAGACCTGCGGCTACACCGGCTTCGACTTCAGCCGCTGTCAGAGGTCAGTAATAATCAGTATACCTAGCACAGGGCGCAAGGCAGCGCAATATGAGATAGACAGACGTAAGACGTATATCCACCCTTTGCAGTGCATGTGTTGCGGCCTTTGCTGAAAATGCTCGGCATACCGTAATGTATATTGGCATGACGGCAATAATGAGACGGCGACGTTTATTATGTAGAATTATAGATAGAGGATTTTTTGTCAGCTATAAAATTATGCTTGCACCCAGTCTAATATGAGTTTTTATTTTTTCCCCACAGATGTAAACGTATATTTACCGAAGAGCCAAAAAGCGTACCTGTGATGACCTCCAAAAAAGTCGAGAAGAAGAAGGAGCCAGAACGTGCCCATTCCAGTTTAGAAAAGACTAGGTATGTTCGAACCAAATATGTGGAACTCTGCGATCGTCACTCAGAGTAATCCTCACTTTAAATAGTTCATGTTCTGACATAATCAATAGAATCAGATAAATTTTATCGATGAATATTTATCGTCCATCAGAAAAGGCAAAATTAAGTGACACGCACAAAGCCGACCCTAAATAGGGATTGAGCTAGGATGAAGAACACTATTTTAAAAGTGAAAATACGTTAAATCTATTTTTCTTTTCCAGTCTTCTTGGCATTGAAGGTGGAATAAAGTTGAATCTGCTGAAGGGCACAGTCAAAGCTACCAACAGCAAGACTCCCGTAAGTATATTTTGTTTTAGAAGTTTTAAATAAGAAGCATGTGTTATATATACGAAGTGTGAATACATTATTTCTATGTTATTAAATGTATACATTTTATCTATATTAAAATTAATCATTATAATTATATCTATAAGTACATATATATAACACATGCATGTGCTTAAATGATCGCTCTTAGCGAAAGGCCGCCTATTGATCCGCATATTATTCGTAGTCATTGAACTAATATTACTAGCGTATAGAAACGACACCGCAAACTTGACATTTGCGCTATGCTTTATTGCCTCTCGGTAACAACGCATTCATTCTGTAACTGGAATCTACATCCGATTCCGCGTTATTCTATGGGAATCTACGACTTGGTCGCGCGCCCTTGCTTCATATGGAACACAGATTTTATTCGCTTTGTATATTCTAGTAGTAATGATCGTAGTATATTTTTTATTAAACTTTATTATTCTGTTATTTTACTATGGTGACCAATAAGACATGATCTAATGTATTAATTCCCACTCAGAATGCGCAAGAGAAGAAGCCGGCCAGAGTGCGCAAGCCGCGCGGCAAGCAGCCTGAGCCGGAGCCCGTGATACTCACGCTCAGCTCCGACGAGGAGGACTCCAACAGCTCTATGATTGGCAGCCAAGTAAGTACTATAAGCCCCAGTTTCACCATTCTGTGGTAGATCATTAAGGGATTAGTCGTTGACTTTTTAGACCAGATGTGTCATGAATTTAGTATGGAGATGGCGTAAGGTCCGTACATTGCAGGAACCTTGTCGTATTAATGTTATAATATTATTGTTAATCCGATTCCGTTGAGAAACACTTGGCTCCCTAATAACATATTGGTAGGTGTAGACAACATTTGATAGATGTCACATTAATCCATTTGTCAAAAGTTGTGTTTTTCATACAATCATATTTTATTTTTTTTACAGCCTGAATATTCTTCTTTGGTGAGCTTGAAGGAGCCTTCGCTGAGTGAGATTGAAGCATGGACACCTGACAGTGGAATCGGCATGGATGGTAAGTTAGATTTTTGCAGTATTTTAGTTATTAAAAATGTATTTGATGATAAAATGTATAACAGTCATAAAATATGCCAGGCACTCATAAAGGCATGCCATTTAATTAAGTACTCATAAACTTAAAATATCAGTTTAAAAAAATAGTGCGAGTGATTAGTAGATCTCAGTAAAGAGAGATAAATATAAAAAATCAATATATTTATCTGACTTTATTTACTGACTTCTTTCGATGCTCTTGTTCTACCCGTAGTTCTATATTTGTTTAAAGTAAACCGTACTTGGGTTCTTGTTCTAGCTCTTCATCTGAGTTACGAGTTTTGGTTTATACAGATCACGAAAAAATTTTGTTATACCTATCTATATCCCTTTCCACGGGTAAAGTCATCTGACAGGGCCCTTATTACATTCGAATAAGGGTAGTTATGGTTTGCATCAGATTCGTGAGCACAAGTTTCGATCCTCCGTATACGTTGCGTATCGTCAACTGTCACTGTCAAAATGCAAGGCAAAGTTAGTTCCAAAGGTGACATTTGTTTTTTCCATATGTTAGGTGGAATTTCACCAAACGCTAAACGTATTTAGTAGCCTGTCATACGTCTGTCAGTTAGTACAAAATGTATTTAAAATTTGATTTGAATACGTTTAGCGTTTGGTAAAAGTGATCCTTCGTGTAGATTCGAAAATAGTATCGAATCCTATGCTCGCTGCACAGATGTCTTTCCCCGTGGAACGGGATATAGTTCACAGATTATAAGTTTGCGTCCCGTTCCTGTGTCGTCGTGATGAGGCTGTTTTTAATTAACAGCGTGCGGATTTCATCATGCATGCGGGACGCCATTTTCCCGTATCCCGCGGGCATATTCCACAAGTTCCAATGAATACTTGTATGAACACGTGCGTGGTCCCGCGTGGGTGATGAAATCCGCATGCTGTTAAAAACACCTCCTTCCTCAGAATAATAAAACTCACAGTATTTTCTTAAACTCAGATACTAGGTACATTGACAGATTCTGAACTGTTCATCAACAGTCGATTGTCCCGCGAAGTGACCTATCGTTCTATTATTGGCGGGACAATCGACTGTTGATGAACCGTTCAGAATCTGTCAATTTAGTAGGTATTTAAGACAAAATATTAAGCGTTAATATCATACTCAGAATAATCACGGCCACGCGCTTGTTTCCATGACCTTTCGAGCTGTCCTTTTCCTCAGAATAATAACGATCTCGCCGTAGTCCCATCACTAGGCTTTATTCTGAGCTGTCATCTGTCAATAGTGATGTACACATTCGTTAGTGATGGGGAGGAGGCAATAGAGTTGTACTAAAACCGGAAGGGCTGCCCTCTGAGGCAATGACTTCTTAAACAGAGCCTTTTATGTATATGCGTTTATAACATCATACTCAGAATAATCACGGCCACGCGCTTGTTTCCATAACCGGCGAAAATATTTTTGAGCTGTCCTTTTCCACAGAATAATAACGATCTCGCCGTAGTCCCATCACTAGCCTTTATTCTGAGCTGTCATCTGTCAATAGTGATGTACACATTCGTTAGTGATGGGGAGAAGGCAATAGTGTTGTAAAAACCGGAAAGCCCCTTCTGGGTCCTGGCTTTTTTTTTAAGTGTTGGTTTTTGTTGGCACACCTATTATTGTCATCATAACGCCTTATTTTTTATGAGCGATCTGAATACTTCCTTTTGTTTAAGCCAATCCTCAACACGGACTTATCATTACACAATTTTTATTAATTAAAAATGATAATAATTTCGAACCGCTATTTCACATCACTACCGTATCCTCCCATCACTAGCACTTGTTTGACATCACTATTGACACTTGACAGTTCGATTTCGTATCGTATCGTGCGCCATTCTTTTTGTCACACAAATGCGGTTCGAAATAACTCAAATAACGTAATAACAACGTGTTTATCATGTTTCGTGACAATTTAGTTAGTTCTAAAGGTAAAACGCTTTATTGTGATATTGAAGCAAACAGTGTCTGAGGGCTAAAACGACAAGCATTCGTAGCCGCAGGAATGTGCTTACATTGCTATAACATAACATAAAAACCATGAGTTCCCGTGAATAATGTAATAATAATACACAGCGAATATGCATTGTTTTTCCAAGGATTATACTGTGAATCAAAATTCCGGCATTTCATTTATGTTCATAGTAACCCAAGCCTAAAATGAAAAAATATTTTTCTGCACTTCAAATTTATTATACTATATTAGGTTAACAAGCGGCGATGTCCTATGTTTAAATTCATATGTATAGGTGGTAGAACTGTCTGCATGATGGGTCAAATAAACAAACCATTAGTGGTTCCGGTCAACAAACCATGCAGTTTACCAATACTTATACTAATTTTAATTTTTCAGTCTTACATCTCACATTTTTCAATCGTCTGCTGTTTTAGAAACTTAGAAAATTAAACATGAAAGTGTTGGAATACATTTGCCTAGTTGGACTTAAATTAACTTGGTAGTAATTATTGGTATTTAGTGGGCTTTTTAAACTGAGTGGCGGTAGCTGCATTGAGTGACATCTCACCTGGTGCGATTAAGGTCCCCCTGACTTACAATCACTTTTACAATGAAGGAAAACATTGTGAAGAAACCTGCATGTCTAGATATTGCTAAGAAGTGTTCTATGACCCATTTAAACTCAGTATAGGCATATATAGAATTCAGAAGGCCTAGCACGGGACACATGAAGGCCATACACACGTCATGAAGTGACTAAACTTTTCCATCACATTCACTCTCAAAGCCGTCTCGCACCCCATGCAAGGCCTTCTCTGTGTTACAGTTATGAAACGTAGTATGATTACCACATCATCAAACAGTGTTTTAATATGTAAATAAGAATAAAAACCTAATTTAAGTGAATAGAATGTACAAATGTTAAATTTGATTAGCAGAAAGCAGTAGAGATGATGTCAGTCAGGGTCCTCTGCAGGGCGTGGTCACATCGTTCAACTGCAGGACTATCAGGATCGGTTCCTACAGATACACTCCTAAGGAAAAGGTGAGTTGTTCAGCTTATTGCCTTACCTCTGTATTCTGATTGCTAATGGACTCTACTTTCTTAACCTAACTTCAAATAGCTATAAGATAATGGGTTATTTATGATTATTGTTGGCACTATAGGTGTGTAATAATACTACTGCACATATTTTTTTTTGTATTAGTCAGTAGACTATCCAAATAATTGATTCAATAGGAAAATAAAATGTTATGTGCCACAGGCTGGTACACACTGCTACATTGGAAATTGTTGAAAGTTTCTATGTAATTTGTTTCACTGTCTTCAATTATTGTTTTTGTGCCAACAGATTTACATATCAAGTAAGGGGATAAAAATAGTGGCACCATCACTGAAAGACGAGAGTCGAGATGTAGCACTTCAGATACAACTCAAAGAAGTGGTGAGAATATTGGTGCACTTTGGGAAAGGGCTACCTGTGATATTTCTGTACACCATGAGCAAATGTGGAGTTTACATCAGAAAAGCTCTGGAAATGACTGATGAATCGGGGCCTTACTATAATCCTATTTCTAAAATAGACCCCTTCAAAAGAATAACACTACTGCCTGAAAGCATTTCAGAAGATGCTAAAGTGACATTGAAAACATTATTTGGTAAGGTTATGGATGAATTAAACGCCCGCGAGGCTAATGACATTCTTGTTAGAACTTGTCCTAAAGAAGGCAATAATGTCACAAAAATGGCAACAAGATCATCAAGTGCTTCCAATGCTGCTGCTAAAAGGTAATTGTATTTTAATGTATCTCATAAGTCTATAGTAAATGGTCTCTGCACCAATCTGAAAAGTCTGGCGACTGATAGCCAGATCAACATTTTAAAGAAACTCAGAAGTCTTATCATTTACTTATCCCATGCAGGGTCGCTCTGTTGCTATCTCTACATTGAGACGTTTTTCTAAGATAAGAGAAAACATTTGTGTCATGCACATTGTAAACTGTTAGGGCAAACGACACACAATATTTTAATTTTACAAAATCTCCTTCCTGTTGTTTTACTAATTACATCACTATTTTTGTTGCAGCTCGCCAGCTGATATTAGACAGATTTTAATTTACCCGCCTGGGAAAGGAGGAATTCCCATCAACACTGAAGACTACATGTGTCTAGCCCAAGATCAATTTCTGAACGACGTGATAATTGATTTTTACCTGAAACATCTTGTGCACGACATTTTAACGCCAAGTCAGAGGGAAAAGACTCATATTTTTAGTACTTTCTTCTATAAGAGGCTGACAACTAAACCTAGTAAAGTGAATAGGAATTCAAACCCGCACGAGTGGGACAGTAGCCTGACGCCCGCACAGAAGCGACACGTCAGAGTCAAGACGTGGACCAAAAACGTCAACATCTTCGACAAAGACTTTGTTGTGGTGCCAATCAACGAGAATTGCCACTGGTTTGTGGCGATCATCTGCTTCCCCAACCAGGAGGGCTGTCGTAGCATGATTGACAACAGAGTGGTCAATCCCCAAGAGATTAAGAAAAGAGGTAAAGATAACATTTTCTCTTACAATATTTAGATAATTAGATGGAATGAAATGTATTGGCTAACCAAATCTGCATGTACTCTGTCCTATATTATAAATGGATTATAGTAGATGTATAAATTTTATTCCAGAGCGACGGTCATCAGTGCAACAGATAGGGAGCACCACGATCACGCCGCTGACTAAACAAGAACAGCTTACATTAAGTTGTGACTCTGATAATCTTAGCGAACGTGATGAAGCTGAAGCAGAGGTAAGATACATTACCACCACCATTGTACTTATAGCTCTTCAATGCTGTTTGCCTGAAATAAAGAATCTCGAATTTACAATATTGTATACCATTGGGGAAATCCATGATGAACCTATTTGTCATTCATAGGGCAGGCATTAAGACCCAGGACCCTTTCCCCAATAGCACTGTGTTGTTTGTATTTTATATGAGTTACTTACTTATTTCTTTCAGGAGAGTGATTTAGACATGCAATGTGATTCAGACGAAGAAGAGCCTGATAAAGTAATTCCTGAAAAGAAAGTGGAGCCACTGCCAGTCCGGCGAAATGAACCAATAAAACAGTAAGATTCATAATAATTTCATCATAATCTAGCATGAGTCCATCCGCCACTGTTTCTTTATCTGCAGGTCATAAGACTGACCATAATCAGATGGCTTATCGCATTATTCCCTACTATGGTTAAGCGTCCTTGAGTAATTAAACGATAATTGTTAATGAATGCTGTTTATATTTCAGGCCATGCATATTGATCTTCGACTCCCTGGCCGGAGCGTCGCGGTCGAGAGTGGTGGCCACCCTCAGGGACTACTTGACCTGCGAACATCTAGCTAAAGTAAGCATAACCCAACTATACCGTGGAATACTTTACTAATCACTTATTTACATTGGGTATTATTATTATGAATTTCTGTATGATGTGAATAATGTATTTCTTTGTCCCCCAGACGTCACAAAACAAGGTATTCAACAAGGACAATATAAAGGGAAGCTGTCCAAAGATCCCGCAACAAAACAACTTCACAGATTGTGGCTTGTATTTGTTGCAATATGTAGAACAATTTTTTAAGGTAATGACTATTTTTTTTTACATATAATTGCTCTGTTAAGTTTGCAATAGTTCACTGTATAAAAAATTTACACATTTATTAATTGTATATTTGATTTCAGGACCCAATATTAGATTACAGTTTGCCAATAAAGCAATTGCAGAATTGGTTTGAAGAAATTGTGGTGACTCGGAAGAGAGAAGAGATTTCAAAGTTATTGAAAGTTCTGATGCACAAGTACAACCCAGAATCTCATTTAGCTCTGCCCGACATTGCATTTCCTACTTTAAATGGTGAGTAAGCTGAAAGCATTCAACTATAGCCCTGTTTCTAGCTTCAGCTGCCATTTTGAACTACTACAGTTTATCGACATTTACAAACAACTACAGTTTATCGACATTTAAAATTTCTTATAAAAACTCAGCTACAAAGTTTCTATAGAGAAACAAAAATGTAGAGCACAGGTTAATTAGAATGACGCTCCGAGTCACCTATACCTATTAACTTTTATATAATAATAATTTTCAATGATTTTTACAGGTAAACTAATAGAGACTGAAGATCAGGAAGATGATGAGAAAAGCCTTTCCGGTACAAGTAAACCAAAGGATGGAAGCGAGTCAAGTAATGGCCCCGCCACCCCCACGCTTACATTTGTCAAACAAATAGCCACCGGGGACATCCTTGTGAAGAGGACTTTTAACGACTCCTCGGAAACCATACATCTAAGGAAAACTATAAGACTATCAAGTGATTCCGAAAACAGATCGGTAGTGCAGATTAAACCTGAGTTCGTAAAGAAAAGTGACAATGAAGCGCAAATAATGAGACCTATAAAATGTAGTAGTGATTTAGTTAAAGACATACAAAATTCCCTAATGGGAACGAAAAATAAGACTTATGGTGATAAAAAATACGGTGTAAATAATCAGAATGTTTCCAGTGTGAACTTTATAAGACAAAGTGCAAGTGAAAGTGAAACAAATTCATTTCTTAAGACTAAAAAAATTAATAAAATGGACGACCCAGGAAATGAAACATGCAAAAAATTTAAAAGAAATGAATGTTGAAACTTAAGCCTGTCCATCTACCACACCTATTAAATTATTTTAATTAAGTGTATAGTTGTTTGATCTTGTAAATATTAGGTTATTAAGTGTAACGTGTATTTAATACTATATCTATTTTATAGTAATGTAAAGAACTGTAAAAGTTTACCTGTGTATTATATTAGTACTCTATACAAATATAAACATGAAAGTTAATATTAATATGCGACTTTAATCTTTCCTTTTTGTTACTTTTTATAGTTAATGAGATTGTCTGATAAGCTCTCCTAGACACAAAAATAAATACACAAAATTTTAAAAATCTTTTTGTTTAGATAAAACCCTCACTAGCACTTTCAGGGTCTATTTCAAGGTTCCGAAGTTTACTGAACTCTACAAGCTCTAATTGGTCGATAAATTGATATAAATTATCAATCATACTTCGAAGTAAGAAAACTAGTATCTTATTTAATGAATTTGAGAGTAATAAGTACCTCCTACACTCACGAGCAATGAAACAGTTCCAGTGAAGATAGCACAAAATTACTCCTAAACGGAAAATTGAAGTACCTAACTATTCTATTACATCGTCACCTAGTGACAAAAGTTCCTTAAATAAAATAGATTGAAAAAAAAAACTATTCTATTAGTAATATGTCAATGATTCTTATGATTTTTTTGCTTGGATAATCCTAAAACATAGGTAAATATTTTGTAGTTGGTCTGAGGTAAATATCAGATAGTGATAAAAAATATAGAATGCAGGGGCAGGAAACGCGTTACTTGTGCAGAGTCAGTGTTGTTAAGTTCAAACGTCCGTGTAAAGGTACTATTCCGTGCATCGCGCGCCGCCCGCGGCTTACGACATAGTACGACAGTCGCGATGCACGGAATAGTACCCCCATTCGACCCCCGCCAGCGACAAATCCGCGGATTGGCGCGCCTTTAAACGTCAGGATTGCGCAAATGCGCAGCCACGGCGTGTATTGTACGAACCTTCTCGTTTTCAGTTTGGGACTCGATTTAAGCACCCCATTCACTTCATGCACCGCGAGCCGAGCCCCGAGCCCGTACCATTCCGTGGACAAATCCGTAATCGCCCACACACACCCCCTTTAGTATTTTTATAATGACAATTAACTATTTAAATTGTTTAAAGAACTTGAGATATCTTAAACCTAAGTTCCACGATACAGGGTTCGCCTAGTGTGGATTTTGCAGTCACATTACAAATGTACTTGAACAATTTGTTAATAAACGTTTTTTACTATACTTACTTACACTACATGAGCCCCGAGTTGCAAACCAGTCGATTGTGAACTTTACGATCCTTGCACAAGGAACATAATTATTACTACTATCGTGGCGCTCGCGTCCCGAGACGGCGAGCGCTGCGCCGAGCCGCGAGGCGCACCCACCAACCCATCCGGCGCCACTGCTAACACCCATCACTGGGCACACCGGAGCTCGACTGCAGATGCAGCCATCCCTACCGGAACGATCCTCGGATCGCCCGGTTGACGCCTTCAGAGACGATGCGTCTCTGATTTCTAGCGCCTGATCAAAAAGTGGCTACTACTCGTACTAGGGTGGTGTGGTCAGTGACCACATCCACCTGGATCCGGCTCGAAGGACCATGAAAAGGCTTGGTAGCCTTATGTTCGGATCGCTGGTAGTAGAAGCAATGTTTAATTGGTATATTACAAGGGTCATTGACATAGAAGAGAACTTAATACCGCGATGTAGTTTACGGGATAGTGACATCTATGTAAATACTACTTGATAACTGAACATACCGCCCACCAAGAACGTACGTTATTTATTACCACCCTCACCATGAGGTCAAGGGGGTAACTCCACAAGATGCATGGACTTGATAACAAGCTGATAAGGACCTACATGCATCCTGTGTGCTATAAGATGTGGCTGGTATATACAGTTATTTACATTCATTTTTAGTTACAATATAATTTTGATAAGTGCTAATTTACAATATAATTTTGATAAGTGCTAATTTACAATATAATTTTGATGGGATCTTCTGTCTTCGCTGTTGTCACTGGCACCGCTGAAGTGGCAGGCGATAGGCACGATGACGCTCCGCTCGTGAATGTCACCGCTGGCATCCTGTCACCGAGTGCACTGGACCGCTGTTGCTGGGGCCGCTGACTCCGGTTAAGTTGACCCGAAGCGCGCCTTGAATGAAAAGGCTTGGTAGCCTTATGTTCGGATCGCTGGTAGTAGCAGCCAAGGCAACAGGTGCCAATGCCCAAGCAGCATCGGATAACCCTGGATCATTACCATCGAATACAGTCCACCGTTCACATCACATTTCTTCACCATCAAATACAGTCCACCGTTCTAATCAACTAGCATCATTCCACTGTCATCATATCAACAGCATGCATAATAAAATAACATCAGGTGACAACGGTAAGCGAAATACTGAAGGCGGCCACACATTGAGAATCAACAGAGCCAACACACATTCAGCTTGGTCACATCACTCAAGCCATTGGTCATCATTCAAAAGAAGCCGGCGACAAGTCCGCGGATTGGCGCGCCCGTGAATGGAGGCCTTTGAATCGCGTACAGCGTCACGCTGGACGCGAACTACAGCGTTTGTTGTAGGCCGTCAGGACGTCCATCATAAAACACAGCATATTAAAAAAACGCCTAGGCGGATTAAACGATTTTTCTCACGTTTTTTTAAGCACATTCATCAAAGCCGAGCTGGATTATTCTGAGAAAGTAAATGTAGAGCAAGGAACCGTTAAACCAGAAGATGTAGAGCACAATGTAGAGTTTGAGTGCAGCCTGGCAAATAAGTTTAGTAAATATCTAATTTTGTCAGCTAGGAACACTAATATATTTTAAATGGCAACTTTAATAACAAATGACAAATTGCAAATGGCCGCCACCCGCTAAAATACCGACCATTTTAGTATTTTTAGTGCATGTGAATAATTTAAAATTTCATCATAAAATTGACAAAATGTGGCTAACGCTACGTAGATACTCTGTTTACGTGTAAACCCTATTATTTACTTACTATTTGAGTAAGTTAGAGAAGAAAGAAGACATTTAGTTCTGGTTCCACTGGAGCTAGCTTCCCAGGCGGCAAGCTGAAAGAAGCCATTATTTTTACAGACCGTTATTGATTTATAACCAGCCTCCCCGATGATGATGTATACGGTATGTAACGAACTAAATGATAATTATTAAGATTGTAGGGAAATACATTCTGACTCACTGACTTTTTGATGATGCGCATCATAAATAACCTCAAAAGTGACTTTAAATTTTCTTACCATATAATTGTTTGTTTTATTAAATTTCAGCATATTTTCCGTTTCTCCTTCTTTATAAAATGTAATTTATTCGAACAAACAACATAACCCACCACCACCGACCTACAGTCAATAGGCAAGAAAACCAAATGTGCGATTTTGCAAAGACTTTGTAATTTTCAGTACTTTCAGTTCAATACAATGTTAAAAAAAATACCGAAAGATAATCTGTTTTGAACTGATTTGTGCTGAAACAAAGTTAGTATATTGATTGAATATTGGCTGAAATTATGATTTAGAATCCATTCATCCATTCATGACTTTATAGATACCTAAATGTGCTTAGTTTATTTTTCATTGTATCTATTTAACCTGATCATCATGTTTTTTAGGGAACGAGTACTGAGCAGGACACCCGCTTCAGTGATAAAGAGAAGAAACTAATGAAGCAAATGAAGTTTGGTGATTGCTTGACACAGCAGGTATGTTATAATTGACCTTACAATTAATTTAAGATCATATAATTGTGAATAGAAATGGATAAAGGATCCAGGGTTGATTGAACATAATATCAGACAAAACCTTATGTGATTTATTCTTTTTTTTTTTGTAAATACAGGGTGTGTAAGCACACACCCTTCAATTTACTGAAAATGTTCCCTACTATGTTTATTTCCTATATATATACTTATTATAAGTCTCCAAGTTATAATAATAATAAAAATCTTTATTTTGATCAAGTTATCAATCATTAATTACTCACCTGTTAGGGGAACATGCAATGGAGTATGGTTTTCTTGTGTATACTGATATGCATATACTTATGTACTCCATTAATTCTGTACCTCAGTCAGAGGTAAACAATAATAAGTCCACTTTGTAGACTGCTATGCCTAAGATCGGATGCCTTGGTTTAAATTTCGCCTTGAGATGTTTATTATTATTTATTATACATGTTTTGCTGCAGGTGGACATGTCCAAGGTGAAGCTGGACGTGCTGAAGCCATGGATCACACAGAAGATCACCGAAATCCTCAAGATGGAAGATGATGTAGTCATTGACTATGTCAATAACCAACTGGAGGAAAAGGTGGATATTCCAATTCATACATAAATATTTATTATATTTTCATCTTGTAATCATTGCAGTTTCTTTGGTGGTGTAATTAAAATGTTTGTTCCAAAGTTTGTAAAAAGAAACTGCAATTGAGAATGTTTTGTTATATGTGTAATGATTACGTATGGATATTTCTATGGTCCGGCGGTTAGCCCCGGCGCCCGCCTGCCCGCCCGCCACGCCGCCCCGCCTGCCGCCGCCGCCGCACACTCGGCTCTATCGGAGGCCACTTTTGCATATCTAATCGGTATTTACGGGGAACTTAATACTTAAACAATGTTCACTCTCCAGAGAAACGCTGTGGTATTTTCCATCTTGCAGATTCTTTAAATTATAAGTAAAATGTTTGGAAAAGTCAACAAGAGGTGGATGTGACTCGAGGTAGGGAAGTTCCGTCCGTTGCGTAGGCCTTGGGTTCAGCATAATGTGGTTGTGTTCGCAAAACCCTTACAGATGCAAGAGAAGAAGAGAAGACGTCGAGACTGCAAGCCGCCGCCGCCCGCCGTCGCCGCGCGCCGTGCCGCCGCCGTCCCCAGCCGCCGCCGCCGCCGCCTGCAGCCAACACTCATCAATCAACACGAAGATTAACTTTAAAATGTACCATCGACGCTCAAACACTTCCCCACCCGAGTCACTTCTATGCCACGCTCCTACTGCCACGAAAACCAAGTCACAACCAAGACGGCGCTCTTTTTGACTTTTCAGAAAACAGTTTTGTTTTATATTTTTCTTTTGTTCAAACTACCGAATGTCAAATAAAAGATAGATCAGTTTTGCCCCAAGACAAATCATCCAAACAGATCTTGAACTGTATTAACATTTGCCTTAGTGACAGGTAGGGTAACACTCTAGCTCTGCAAACCGTTGACTAATGTATTCCATTTTTCTCTCCCCCACCCTCCTTGGCCTCCCAGTTCCCCTGTCCGAAAAAAATGCAGATCAATCTGACGGGGTTCCTGAACGGGAAGAACGCTCGTCTGTTCATGGGCGAGCTGTGGGAGCTGCTGCTCAGCGCGCAGGCCTCCGACAACGGCATCCCCGAGGCCTTCACCCAGCAGAAGAAGGAGGAGATCAAGAAGCGATTGGTGGTGAGTGGTTATAGGATTGCTAATATTGCTATGCATATCATTTAATCATAATCTATAATTTTATGCACTTGTGTAAATGAAAAATGTGAAATGATTCTTGATGTGATGCCTAAGTACTTATTTAAAGCATCATTAGAATCATAAATCAATCTTCCACTGCCGGCCCATCCTCATCCTACCATTATCAGCTGACTGTCTGTCTGCTGTCTGAAGTCGTCGGTCCAGTGGACATTAAGATGTCGCCACGCTCTAAGTTCGCATGTTCGTTACAACTACATAACGGCTATTAGTAGATACGCTCAGGTCACCACGACCTCAGTTAGCAACTATTAAAGTCGATTTCGGTAACCTAAGATCTCTGAAGGATTACCTCATTTCTGAATTTTCTTATTTACTTATTGTCATTTTATCTAACCTTTAATATCCAGTACATAAAGCATATTACCGTCGACAGGAGGAGCAGAAGGAGAAAGAGCCGCGGCGGCGCTCGCGGTCGCGGTCGCGCTCCCGGTCGCCGTCGCGCCCGCGCCGCCGCTCCCGCGACCGACGCCGCTCCAGGTCACGCGACCGATCTACTGACAGGAAGTAAGTCATTACACTACACTGTGGACTACATTATTGTGACCTGTTATAGGCCGTATAGAGAAAGAATGCTGGTACCCATCGCCGATCGCTTTAACTAATATTTTGCTGGTTTGACAAGCTGACAGTGCAGGTTACCAGCTTACTTTCTGTATAGGACGTCGCAATACCTGGATTAAGGTTGAGCAACTGATTGTTGTCATAATTATGACTCACGCTTGCTGGTCATACTTATAGATACACATTATTAATATTTCATTGTGTCATGGTGATGAACATTTAAGGCAATATGTTAACCTATGTTAGTTATATTATATTTAAGATATCTTTAGCATATTGTTGTAGTTTATCCAAATAAATAAATAAATAAATAAACATTGTTAAGTAGACATAACATCCGGATTTTCAATGGAAACAATCTACAGTTGTATGATTGAGCTGTAATTTGTAATGCTTTCATATAGTTGTTCCGTATTATTTGGAATTAGTATTTCGTTTTATGATGCAGGGATATTAATAGGGTTAATTTCTACAGACACCGCAACGGAGGCAGCCCGCGCCGCTCGCGCCGCCGCAGCAGCAAGAGTCCCGCCAAGCCAGCCCCGCCTGAAGAAGTCAAAACTGAGAATAATGGTAATTGATCTCATTGTGCCTTATTTAGTATCATTATTAAACAAATTTTCCGTTCCAAAATACTAAGTCACCAGCTGCTAAATAGCAGTGTTGGATGAAAGGCTCTCCCAATACCGTTTCTAGATGCGATCTTATGATTGCATTGTGTGTTCTCTGCATCTAATCTGCCTGCCAGATCTCATAGATCGCAGCCATTTGTTAGGTATCTCTATGCACTAGAAAGCGTTATCCCTTCCTAATGTTAAAGACTGGTGAATAGCATGAATAACTCGTAAACATTTTGTACAGAAAACGGCAAGTCACCGGTGCACAAGAAGGAGGAAGCTGAGAAGAGTGAAGACAAGGCGCTGAACTCCAGCGCAGACGCGGGCAAAGAGGAGGACAAGTCCGGCGAGCCCAAGGCGGAGAAGACTGAGGAGAATGGAGTCAAATCTAAATCTGCTTCACCTGCCAGGTAATACAATCTCTGCACTTTGTAAGAAACTAAGGTGGAATTTCACCAAACGCTAAACGTATTTAGTCGCCTATCAAACGTCTGTCAGTCTGTACAAAATGTATTTAAAATTTGATTACAATTTTAAATACGTTTAGCGTTTCGTAAAAGTGGCCCTTTAAAAGCTTAACATTAAAAAATAAAAACAATCTATAATTCTGTTGCTTTTGTCGCCGCATTCGTTGCGCGTCCGCTTCGTTCCGTACGGTCGCAAATCGCTAGTATGATAAGACTCTAAAATATATGATGCCACAAAAATAATAACATTTCCTGATTTAATGCCTTCACAGTCATAATATTTATGTGTTACAGATATTTAACGCTTCTACTGTTTGATTTTATGTTCGTCTTTTATTCTTACTTATGAATGTGTTGTATGTTACAGGTCTACTAAAGAAGAAGCCAAGCCCGCCGACAAGACGATTCGTTCGTCAAGGTCGAGGTCAAGGTCGTCCTCGGCTTCATCACGTAAGTTAAATCTATTCAAAAAACAACATTATTACACTGGTCGATATTAGACTAGTAAAGTTATTCCTACTGATTTACATGGCACCAACTAGTTTCCACTCTACATATTTCACGTTTTCCCATCGTTGTAGGTTCGTCGATATATGGGACCGGCCAAATTAGTTGGTTGATACTTGATATTGTACTATTTGAGTAACTTGCGAATAAGTAAGTCTGTTTTAATCACAATGTACATTTTGTCTCAGGTGGCAGTGCTAAGAAGAAGTCATCGTCACACAAGAAGCGGCACTACCGCTCCAACCGAGACTCCTCTAACAGCGTCAGCCCCAGGAGGAGCTCACGAAGAGACAGGTACATTTAAACAAGTATTATATTCCTGCACTATATTCACTTTTGTATTGATACTATGTAATTTGTATAGGTACATAATCGATTATAAAGCGGTGCCATTCCGCCAATCAGTTCGTTTCTCGTTATCAGATGTGTGTTTGCATGACTGAATTAGACACACATTAGCTATACATACTTGATGTGATAAATTTACAAGTGATAAAAAATTGTTTTGAGTAAAATATTAGGTCCTTACATATGAAATTGGCGTTTTCTATAGGAGGAACATAAAGTAGTTATTTTTTTTAAATGAAATATATTAAGGGTGACTTGCATAACAAAGTTAAATAAAATTAAATAGTTTGTCTCTTGCTCTGACAGTATAATGTCAGAGCAAGAGGTCATAGATTTAATTTTGATTAACTTTGTTATGCAAGACGCCCTAAATTAATCAAAGTACAGTTCTCCCATATTAATAATGCGCATGCAAATCTTCGCAAACTGTCGTATTCCCGGAAACACCCGAATCATTTGCACTTGCATTTTGATCCTTGTTCGAAAGAAATAGTAGTCAATATCATGTGACACATAATCGAAATCAATTTGGGCGGTCGGTGGCTGTCACCGATCAGTCAAGGGTCTCAAGGTCAAGATCAATATTACTTTTGTGGAATTATAAAGAGCTGCAATTACACATCGTTCTTGTTATTTTTTTCAAATGTGAATTTAATTTCAACTTTAATTATTTTTGACGATGCCATATTATGAGGCACATTTAAGAATAAAATATACGTCACATTGATAGACTTCACTTTGCCAATAAAGCCACACCCAAAAGACCAAGTTTGTAATTGTAATATTATTATGAATGATCAGCGCTGTAAATACTTTTGAACTGAGATTTTAATGTAAACATTTTTATTAATGTGAAATAATCAGTGCTGTAAATACTTTTGAACTGAGATTTAAAAAAAATATTATAAACTTGTGTTTGAAATCCATTTCTCCTTATAATATAAACCTTGTGTTATTCAAACCTTCTTTCATCCATCTTTACATCAGTTTCAGTAATAAAGACACTTGAAAAGTACCTACTGTAACATTTTGGAAGTAAATTTTAATATTATGGAATATTATGAATTATCGAATCAAACTTCGTTACTGATAAATCAATTATCTCTTTTAGCACCTGCACATGAAGAAAATGCACTTAACCACTCTGAATGCATAATAGTTTTCTAACGCTCGGGAATACGACCGTTGCCGAACAATGACGAAGATTTCTATCAATCAAAATCAAAATCGTTTATTTGGCAAAAGAAAGAAAATATTACAACTAAGGTACAAATATACATTGGTTTTGTAACTACCAAGTTCAATAATTGATCACTGAAAACCTAAACTAGGTTAAACCTGTATCATAGGTTTCAGTTCCTTCCATTTGACTAATTGATAGCCGTCTGTTGTGCAGTGTGTGGTCTAGCGTTGTCCTGAAGCAGCAGTGGCCTAGAGCGATTGACCAGCCTCGGTTGTTTAGCAGCTAGCTTTTCCATCATGGTTTGCAGTTGCTGACAATAGATATCTGCCGTAATCGTCTGGCCAGATTTAAGAAAGCTGTAGTGAACGACACCGGCACTAGTCCACCAAACACTTACAAGCAACTTTTTTTTAGTAAATTTTCGCTTAGGGCAGGATTTGGCTGGTTCGCCAGGGTTCAGCCATTGCGATGAGCGCTTCCGATTATCGTAGAGGATCCACTTTTCATCACAGGTAATGATTCGATTTAAAATTCCTTCATTATTGTGCCGGTTGAGTAACGTAACGCAGCAGTCGACGCGCGTTTGTCGGTTTGCTTCACTCAATTCATGAGGTACCCACCTTTCAAGCTTTTTCACCTTCCCAATTTGTTTCAAGTGGATTAGAATAGTTTATCACTAACACCGGAGCCTGCAGCTAACTCGGACGTGGTTTGCGATGGATCCGCTTCCACAATAGCCTTCAATTCTTCATTATCAACTTTGGTCTCCGGCCGTCCACGAGGCTTGTTCTGCAGGTCGAAATTTCCAGAACGAAAACGTTGGAACCAAAAACGCACTGTGTTTTCTTTTGCGACACCGTCACCATACACATCATTAATCCTTCGAGCCGTTTCTGCAGCACTGGTGCCACGGTGGAACTCATACTCGTAAATAACGCGATATTTCAAGTTTTCCATTTTGTAAACAGAGTGACACAAAGAAAAAAACAAAAGAAGAAAAAATAAATGAATTAGGGGGTTTGAAACACAAATGCATGAGTAAATAGCTGTATGAATTTGAATTTGAAATTCCTAACCATAAAGGTAATATTTGAGATCAAAGTGGCCAGTACGACAAAACGCCAATTTCATATGTAAGGACCTAATATATACGTAAATTGTTTTGCCAAATAGGCCATTTACCTATCAATAATTGTTATCCAGGAGCAAGTCCCGTCAGCGCAGCAGCCGCCGGCGCTCCGTGGACCGCCGCGAGAGGGAGAAGGAGCGCGAGAGGGAGCGAGAGAGGGAGAGGGAACGGGAGCGACGACGCCGCGAGCGGGAGAGAAGGGAGAGGTCAGTATCTAGTTGTTATAATGATATGCATTTTCGATATCTTTCCTATTTTAGTTTGCAAGAAGATGATTTCAGATGATTGATGTTTTCCTTGAATGGAAGCTTTGTAACTGGCAATATTTATCAGCGAAGATGTTTCAGCAACTAAATTATATATTTATTAATTCTGTTAACATAGCCATAAGTTGTGCCGAACAAAATATTAAGTGACACTATTGTTGAAGGTCGAGGGAACGTCGACGATCGCTCGAAAGACGTTCTAGGCGCTCGCCATCGCGTAGTCGACGACGTTCAAGGTACAACATGATTCACCCTAGCATGTCCCCCGGATTCTGGTTAGCTTTGCTAAAAAGCTTTGTAAATTATACGTGCAGTGTACGTCGTCGTAGTTAGCTGCTGACGTTGTAGCTTGGACTCTTTACAATGCCAAAAAGTACCGCTTGTCTCAAATCAATGTTTTAGTGCCATAACTAGAGATATAACTCTAGATTTATGAAAGATTTTATGGATTTATTTTTGTAATGCATTATGAAGAACAGAGTAAATATTGGCGCTCCATTCTTGATCCAGACTAAGCTTCTTTACATAATTTTCACCTCATTAGTTTATAAAATACAGATTTACTACTAGACTAGAATACAGTCGTTTTGCGTTCTCGTTTTTGTTTGCTTAAACCAGCATTCCGATGCTGGTGTAAGCTCATTCTGTCGTGTCGTGTACATTCGCTACATTCATTGCATGTCTGCATTACTACCATTAGCATTGTGCATATTGTCCCGTCGTTTACAAAATAATTTCCGTATAAACATTCACGCTTCTAAACCGCCACGCACTAACTCATCCAACAACCAACAACTGTATACTAAACCTACCATGTATACGCCAGGTCTCGCGACAGAAGGCGTTCGGTGTCGCGCCGCCGCAGCAGCCGCGACCGCCGCCGCTTGTCGTCCCGAGACAGGAGGTCCCGCGAGCGACGCCCGTCTCTGCGACCCTTGTCGCCCAAGCGATCTCGCTCCAGGTATGTAGGGCCTATACGTTGATTTAAACATTTATGGCTTTATAGTAGTTTGATAATAAGGTACAAAAGTGTATCTTGATTCTTGATGCTGAAGCTGATGCTTATGAAGATGACTGCTCTCAACGTACGCTGAACGACTACCTAATAATTATTATACCACAGTGACAAACACCCTGATCTTTGTCATCGAAGGGCTATAAAGATCTAAGAGATATTAGTTTTTGACGAATTCTAAAAGTAGTGTGCTCTGATTGCAGGGACAGGAAGTCTCGCGAGCGTCCCGCGAAGGAGAGGCGGTCCCGCGAGCGTCGCTCCAGCGCACGTCGCTCCAGCGTGCGTCGCTCTAGTGCCCGTCGCTCCAGTGAACGACTCAAGGAGAGGCTAGAGAAATCCGTCTCCATATCACGCAAAGGTAACTATAGTTGTTAGAATATGATTCTATGGCATTGTCTTATTGTAATTAATTTTGCTTTACTTTTATTTTATTATTTGCATTTCATTAATTTCGTATTTGATTTAAAACTTACTTTACTATGTTTTTAATTTATTAATTAGTTGCTGTGACAGGAAACCTCGAGCGCGTGCTCCGCAAGAAGTCCTCAGAACCACGCGCCCCGCGCGAGCGCTCGCAGGCACGAGACATCTCCATCTCCAGCCGAGACTCGTCCGTCGACAAGGACAAGTCCGCCTCGCAGAATAACACCACCAAGCCGGCACACTCCTCCGATGAAGACGACAAGGATGACTTCATCCCCATTCCCAGTCTAAGAGAGTTCTCCAAGAGCCTCTCACGTACCCCCTCACCGTTCCTAAGAAAACACGAGGCTGAGGCCAGCAAGAAGTCAGACAGGTCTGGAGACGAAGCCTCGGTGAAGGAACAACCGGCTGAGAAGGAGAATAAGGTTGCGGAGGCCAGGAAGGGCAAACGCAAGGCGCGGCGCTCTGAGTCTGAGAGCGAAGGCAGCGATGCCAAAGCCAAGAGCAAAGCTAAATTGAAACGCAAAGAGAAAACCTCATCAAAGAAATCTAAGAAGGCCAAGAAGGAAAGCTCATCCAGTGACAGTGAGACCGAGGAGTCATCGTCGAGTGACTCAGAGGAGGAGAGGAAGAGGAAAACAAAGAAGAATGCGAAGAAGAAGGTCGCCAAGAAGAACAAGAAGAAGCGATCCCGCTCGTCCAGCTCCGACTCCAGCTCCGACGACGACGACGACGCCAAACAAAAGACTGCCAAGTCAAAACAAAAGAACATTCCAGACGAGTCGGACGATGACAAGAAATCCAAAAAGAGAAGGGAATCTACTGGAGATAAGTCTAATGAGCGAAAAGGTAAATCAAAGAAAGATGATAATTCTGAAGATTCCAATGACGACAGCTCTGATAGTGCTGAGAAAAGCAAGAAGAAAGTCGCGAAACGCGACTCTTCCAGCTCACCCGAAAAAGAAGTGAAGCGATCCAAGAAGCGAGACGTATCCAAAGACAATGTGACCTCACCAGAAGTGAAAGCAAAGAAAGATGACAAAGTAGCCAAATCTAAGCAGAGTGAAGAAGGCAAATCAAAAACTCGGGATGACGGAGAAAAGAAAGCTAAGAAACGCGAAAAGGAGGAATCTTCATCGGACAGCGACCAAGTGTCGAAGAAAAAGGCCAAGAAGAAGGTTTCCGAATCCGATTCCGACTCGGACAGCGACGAGCCAAAGAAGAAGAAGCACACAAAGAAACACAAGAAACACTCCAAGAAACATAAGAAGCACAAAAAACACAAGAAAATATCAAAGAAGAAGGACGATTCTTCTGATAGCGATGAAGCAGAAGAAGAGGAGGAGGGGAAAGTGAATACTGAGGATCTAGAAAAGAAACTTCGCGAGAGAGCCCTCAAGTCCATGAAGAAACAAACCAGCGCCTCAGGCTCAGAGTAATTAATTTGTTAAGTACCTATTAGGGCATGCAATACCGCAATACCGGTATCCGTAATACCGGGATCCCGGACAAAATTCCCGCTTTTTTCAATACCGGTATTGAAAGTTAATTCGCCGATTCCGGTATTACTTCAATACCGGTATTGAAAGTTAATACCGGTATTGAAGTAATACCGGAATCGGACTTTTTTAGGCTATAAATAAAGCGATTAAGATTTAGTTAGCCTTGTGTTCCTATATACTGTGAAAGCGCACTTGTTCCAAACCGTTTAATGCAGTTTTCGGCTGCTAGAAATCTACTGTTGACCATGCGTAAACCGACACCGGATGTAAAAAAATATTTTTTTCTAAAATTTAAACTCTAAAACTTAATTCTCGTAAAAATCTACAACAAAATACGAATATTATTGCATTTTCTTGTTTTATTTTGACGTATACGACCTTTAAACACAGTATATGCCTCAGATCAACTACAAATAGATTCGCAATCGCCGTGTGCACTATTCTCTTTCTCACTCAAACCATAGTTGTTGCCGACAAAAAAATAAAACCTAAATATGGGGAAATTTAACTTATCATAATAACAAAAACAAAACTTGAGTATATCGTCGGTTGATAGGAAAAAGACACTAAAGGCTAATTTTTCAATAGCCAGACAAAAGTTTTGCTGGGAAATAATTTTGATGCTGTTGCGTCTCAATGTTTCTCAATGTTTGTATTACCCAGATAACATTTATCTGAATATTGAAAAATCAGCCTTAGTGAGTTTTTCCTGTCAACCGACGATATAAGAAAAAAAACTTTACTCATACTTATTTGATTTCAATATAATTATTTAATATACACAAACTGAGTGGATTGTATAATTCATTGTCTTCGTCCAATCGAAACAATCCTCTTCAAAATGTGCCGAACACAATTTTTGTATGTTTCCTTGGTTCCCAATTTGTGCGACCGGTAATGTCTATCCATTTTCTTGATATTTTTTTTTCTGTCGGAAACCTATGAAAGAGATAAATGGATGAGCATGAGCATTATAATCGTGGGCCAAATATGTGATGGGGTTTTTTTTAAAGGAAACACGTATTTCGTATCAATACAATAAACTTTATATTATACAGAAGAAATCACACATGGAAGAAAAAAAAAGAAACGAACGTTTCCTCACAATGAGAGGCACCTCATTTGAAAGAGGAGAATGACTTCTACAAAATACAATCTTCACAAAAACCGAATTCGTGCGCCCCATTTGTAAACCCAACCCGAGTCCGTTACAATTTATAGTATTTTCTTTGCATACTATAATATTTGTGGGTAAAATAAATTTTCAATAACTTGCAACACCATGTGATTTGTTATGATATGGTACCTCGTAATTTTTACTTAAAACTGATACTAAAAGACCTTACAGTATTAAAATTAGTATCGTTTTATATTAAAATCGAGCCAATAGATAGTACTATGATGAATGTAAGCTTGTTAAACTTGATAGTATCTACTTACATGTGAAAATATATCTCATCCATCATTCCATCGTGTTTTCGTTCAATATGCTCTATACAACCGAACAAAATCCACCCACCCATGTCACACACTCGTTAAGTGATGATAATAGTCTAATAAACTTAATAAACACCCACAAATCACTAGCAAATCAAAAATAAATAGCATTTAGAAAATTTTGTTGTAACTGTCAGCCTTTGTTTGGCACAGATTTTTCATTTGTTTCATTGTTTGGCACAGAGAACTGACGTAAACAGGCGCCTCAGCAAAAAGGACAAAAAACATTTACAGCTTAACGTTTCTTTCTTACGCTTAATGTAGCTAAGCGTCTCTTTTTCGCAATGTCAGAACTGTCACGATTATACCCCTGTGGTATATGCCATTTATTACAAGGAAGTCTAATACCGGTATTAATACCGGGATCCCGGTATTGAGTTGTAATACCGGAACTCAATACCGGTATTGAAAATTGTTCCGGTATTGCATGCCCTAGTACCTATACTCTCGTCAAGAAAGTAGTGTTTCTTACTGAGAGTTAAGAAATAATTTTATGTTAGGCATGCTTCTCCTAAATAAGGCAATGAAGTAATAAAATAAAACTAATATTTTAAGATTGTGTACGTCACATTAATAGTTAATAAAATTTGAACATGCATTATATTCTTGTTTTATTTTACATTTCCTGTACATAATTTAGTTTTGCTTATCCTTTACATCATAGACTGCTTTACATACATTTTTATTTATAAATAACTTTGGAAATACACTTTGGTTAGCTAGTACTATTATTTAACTCTAAGGTTATAAAAAATATATCTAAAACAATAACATTATCTTCTAGAATATCCTCTGTATCCGGTGACTAGGCTAGGAGTTATACCGTTGCTGTAGATGTTGCCACCGTATCCTCGTTTGCCGTAATAACCGTATCCCAAATGGTTGCCGCTTTGATACGCGGGGTTGTTGTACCCGTAGTAAGAGTTTAGGCCCCCATTGCCCCCGTACCCACCATAGCCGCCGTAACCTCCTATACCGCCATAGCCGGTGCTACCGTAGCCTTTGTTATATCCGGAATACCCGGCTCCGTAACCGTTGTAAGCCGGATATCCGGAGTAACCGCCCCCGTAGCCGATTGCGTTGTCGTAGCCACCGTTGCCTCCATAGTAGTTGTATTTGTCGTCGACCAGGCCGTACCCGGTCACTCCATAGCCGTTGTACCCTCCGTAGTTATTGTACCCACCATAGTCGGAAAAGCGGCGAGTGTCTGAAAAAAAAATTAAAAAATTATAATAAAACTGCTTTCCTACTTCCTGTAAATCAATTAAACGTGGATAGTTCGCTGAATGAATACAATTATTTCCGCTCACACGTAGTTAGGTAGGTACTATCTACATTCTAACCCCCTTATTCATAGAAAAGTTACAATACTTTTTAACTAATAAACTGTTTTGTCCCTCTCCGACAAAGAACAATTTGTTCTTTGACAGAGAGGGACAAAACAGTTTATTAGTTAAAACGTTTTGTAACTTCTCTATGAATAAGGGGGTAAGAATAATTTCCATTAATTGCCTAACTAGTTATGCACTTATCTCAGAAAGGTTAGTAGGTAATAAAAATACCAAAAAATACTTGAGTTTACACTTAACTTATTTATCTATAAAATAAACAAATATTTTAAGCTTCATTTCAATAGCTTTATAAAGCTAGTGTAGAGATATTATAGTGTAGAGCTGTAGAGTTAAGTTTTAAGTGACGTTGATAATATCGTAGGATCAATCCATTACCTATATAATTGTGTAGGTAAAGTTAAACTCACCTGAAATTGTTAAAAACTAAAGTAATTTATAGAGTCTAACATAAAATAATACCTATCATTAGTCCAATATTAGAATAAGAAGTAGCCTATAGGACGCACAAGGAAGCATCACATTAAGTCATCATTATATTAACCATTGTATTGTAAGACATTTAAGGCGTCTATAATTAAGTAAATATTGCAATAGGTACTTACAAGTGTTACTTGCTGCCGTTTTTAGATCGTCATTGTCCTGTTCAGGGGCGGCTGCGGCTTTAGCGGTCTCATCTGCATCTATGGCTGCGCCTGCGCATCCATACACGAACAACATCACCGTCAGTGCTCGTAGCGCCATCTGTTAAAGTGGTTTAATTAAAACAGTTTAGTATGTGAAGGTAAATAGGCTGCAAGGACTAACTAACTTGCTAATGGGTTACCTAGGTACCTAGTTTTATGAGTACGTCGAGGTAATACGTGGGTAATACTAGCAGAGTACTGTAGAGCTCGTTGTAAGTATCATTACTGAAATCAAACACAGAGAACTACTAGGTACTATGTAGGGCTAATAGTCCATAGTAGTAAGTACCTAAATTAGACCAAATCATCTTGATGGTAGGTGTACTGTACCAACCTAGATAGGTACTTCAAAGATCTCCCTGCTGATACTGTTGCCCCTGTTGCTTCCCCGTAGGTTTATAGGAGATACAGGAATTTACAGGATGTTGCCAAAACTAAGAAGAAGAAGAAGCTGAATTTTCAAAACTCGTAGATTTTTTAAAATTAAGAATGACCCCTTCTTCCAACTTAGTACACCCTTATTGTAACATTCTGTATAATATAATATTCATGGCCTGTTGACCAGGCCCATATGCTAATATTAATAATAACAGTATTCTGGCCGTCAAACGCATAAATTGGCCATTTGTTTGTATTTTCCCACACTTAGCGCTGACCTACAAATGTTATGTCAGCGGTTGCGGGTAGTGAATAATTTGATCAACATTTCATTACCATGGCTCAAGATCACTGCACTGACGGGTAATTATCACTAGGTACGGACCTGCGCTACGGTAGGTCACGGTGCGGGTAGGTACGTAAGGGTTACGTTAGTAACTTAATTAGTAACCAATGAAAGAGGTTCAGTTTAATACCTACTAACCAACATAGGTAGGTACCTACTTACTCAAAGGTTACTGAGAAAAACCTAGGTATAATAGGTACCTATGTAGTTACATGTTTAGGTTGTGGTTCAGGTGATTTTTTATAAAGGACTCATCCAAAACGCATGCACATCGTCATTCTGATCAACTTTAAATCTTTGATTTTTGCGTAGGATTTGAGGCTTTCAAAGTGATGAGTTTGACCTCTGAATATGCACTTTATAAATAAAGAATTTTCCTGTATAGAGGGTGTTGCAGTTTCCCGTAATAAAAAGTCACGTGACCAACAAAGTTTCTTTTTGGTGAAGAGTTTTAGAACAAATGTTGTCCAAAATGATCTCCCGAGTCAGCCCCTTTTTTTTTTTTTTAATAAATATGTGGGGACATCTCACACACGGCCATCCGACCCCAAGCTAGGCAGAACCTGTGTTATGGGTGTCGGACAGCTGATATATCTACACAAATACATAGATAGATAGATACTAAATATAAATATCAACACCCAAGACCCGAGAACAAATATCTGTCGTTAAACAAATATCTGTCCCAGCCGGGAATCGAACCCGGGACCTTCGGCTCAGTAGTCAGGGTCACTAACCATTACGCCATTCGGTCGTCTTTCGCCTAGCACAACCTAACTATATCTGCAGAAAGTTACTACGAGCATTCTTTTGGTATGTACGGTGGCCTTCGCCTAAAAGTATACAGGCGGAGTTTTTAAAATAGCGATCTCAAGCTCATATGCTGCTCAAGCACATCCACATAAACACCACTGCTATACACATCACATACAACACGTCCCCGGATTTATAACAGATGTAGCTGGTCCCTTCATCATCAGGGATCGCTATTTTAAATCATACTTATCATATAAATTAACTCCGCCTGTATACTTTTAGGCGCAGGCCACCGTACCTAGGCTATTTAGTAGTTATGTTGTTTATTTACATTGGGGCATTGACCAAACCGCATATGAAGCAGTAGAGAACTTCCGGAGCACTGAGGCTGCGAGTTATCCCGTTCAGCGCAAACATTGGGCACTTATGTTATGTTTGCGTTGTGTTTATTTTCTGCCTCTATCTACTTAGGTATATCAGCTGTGATACCTACAAAACATCCATGTTGTAGGTTCTGCCTAGTGCGGGGTCAGATGAGATATTAATATTAGTCGTACCTATCCAAAAATGCGAAGTATCTTATTGAGTTTGGGCTGAGCTAAAGAAACTTATTACGCCTAGAAAATAGGACCTACCTAAATTGTAGATAAGTCAAAAGGGATGACTCAGTCACGGCCTCATTATAAAAAAAAGTTGCACGATATAAGTTATTTAAGTTTTAAGATTTTTAGGATTTTGCCAAAATTAAATTAAAATTAAAATTTTGCTAAATTTGAAATTTTTTCAGATAAAATTCTTTTTTAATTCAGCATTTTTGTTTTTACCTTTCGTAACATTTTCTTAATGTTTCACCTATTTTGAAGCACTGTGTCTAAATTAAGGTAAATATTGCGCATTTAATGATTATAATTAGTTGGCTAAGGTGTCACTAATCCAAAACTCAGAAACTAAATAATTAAATAACTCAGAAATGGTTGACTTTCGGATAATGCATTATGGGGTTCAATCGACTGGAAATGCCTTCGTCTATAACCCGTTTAAAGGAATACATCGACTTTCCAATCACCCTGTATAACTATTACCTAAGTACATATTTATACTTTTTTATTTTTTCTTCTGGCTTCAAAATCTATGAGAAGAGAGAAGTCGTTCGTAGCCCTGCCACCTCAAAGGTTAATAATGAGTACTGGGGTAACCTTATCACACAATTCTAAAACGGAGATAAGTAGGTAGTTACTCACTTTAAAAAAAGAATTCGTATTCCTTAACAAAACCACAATCCACGGAAAACACACGACTTGCCACAGGTGAGGATGCGTTCTGTGCTGGTCGCGTGAGCACCATCCTTTATAGCGTGGGAGTTTTTGTCTTATAATTGATGACAATGGTCTCTAAGGAGGCGATGGCTAATAAGTCTGTTTGTAAGCAGGCCGGCCTTCTTGCTGCATGACGCAGCGGTGGCCAGAAGAGCTACTCTATCTTGTTAAAAAACAAATGAACGAGAGTCATGCTTGAGATGCATGCATGGTTGGTTTGATAAACCTTGTTTTCCGAAAGATAGAGAGATCCCTCAACACGTAATGGTTAACTCACCTATTGTCGTTGAACCAGGTTCCGGGCCTTTGCTTGTAAAAAAACATTTAAAATTGCACTTGATGGCCTATTGCTATAAGCTTTGTTATGTTGTGTTTATGTGATGGGCTGAGTTAGATGGGTTGCCGTTATCATGGAGTATGGTAATGTAGTAGGTTGTGACTTGTGAGTAGGCACATGGTAGCGATACTAAAGGCTGCTTAATTAGCAATTAAGTATTTCTTTATTTAGCTATGTTAAACCTGCAGTTAAAACATAAGTGGCGAATGATTTTCCATACTCAAACTTTAAGTTTTCACAGTACTATAAATAAATAAGATTTGGGCCTTCAGAATCGCTTAGATCATAATATTTATTGTACATGATCTAAGCAGAATCGCTACCTGTGTTACAAGTATGTAAACCTGATAATGTTCAAATTTTCTTCATACAATTTCTTCAACCCTATATGGGTAACAGACATTTTGGTCTCTCATTTCTTAGGTAACTATCGTAAATTACTTATTTAAAAGTGTTTTATGTACCTACTCAGAGTCAGATACTTACTTATTTATATTTGCAGGCCAGTGTATATCGTTCAGCGTCTATAGTTAGCAGTAGCTAGATAAAGTTAACATAATGTTAACATATTATTATGTTAGCTAATGTTAACATTATGTTACCTTTTATCTAGCTGCAGCATAGATCTGTCGAGAACTTTACCTGAAACCTGAAATATCTTACGCTAGCGGTTTACAAACAAGGTAATAAACTAACGAACGCAAACTTTTACAAATTGTATGTTACCTACACCTACATATATGTATAGATACATATAGAACTCTACAGGAAGGACTATTTCGAAGAGCGATGTAGTTCTAAAATATGGTCGTAGTTAGTCGGTTGAATGGGAAAAAACGCTTATATATAGGTATTTTTTAAGCAATATACCTTCCTGTATTTCACAAGTTTGTACGCAGACACAAACTGAAAATAGAATAGAATAGAATAGAATAGAATACTACTTTATTGACTAAACAGAACACAAATAACAATTTATAATACAGTGAATACAACGCAATAGGCGGCCTTATCGCTAAAAGCGATCTCTTCCAGGCAACCTTTGGGTGGAGGAGAGACTAAAAGAATAAATGAGGAAGGTGTACAAATGATGTAGTAAACATTCAGTTTTAATAATAAATACTTAAATACATACATACATAATATACTCAAAGATAGAGGAAATAGTTACAAAGATTATATAATATAGAGGTACTAAAGCAAGATGGAGGAAAGATAATGTTCTTTTACCTGTTTTTTGAATGCTATATCTGTCTTCGCAAAACGTATATTAACAGGTAATGCATTCCAAAGTCTTACAGCTGTAACCGTAAATGAGGTACTGTAAAATTCAGTGAAAACCTGAAAAGCTGTCTGTGGCGAGAATTATTAAAGCCTGTAGCTTTGAGGTGGACCTTTGCTCGGTCATTGTGGTTAAAGCGGGTTGATGCTGATACAAAATAATATGGTATACAGTACATGAAGGTATATTCAATTTACAGATACACGTGTCCAGTTTGATCCATTTATTTTAACCAAACCGAAGCTAAAATCCCCAACAAATGTAAGCGCATTTTGCAAAAGCCGCTGGTTGGTTACCAGTCAATTGAATGATAAATCGCTTCATCGTTTAACCTTTAATTAATAAAGCTACGCGAATATGGATGGCACATTGTCGAAAACATATAAAAAAAATTAAGTAGCCCTTAAGTAATTACATACTTCGTAGTAGGTATCTCTGTTAATTTAATTCCTTATACCTACGGAACGTGCAGTAAATTATGGCTTGGCTATTCTAGCTCACTACAGCTAACCAAGGTTAGGTAATATTTTGACTCGTGGGAGATTTTGGTTAGATTTAGTTAGACATTTTCTGTTAAACCCTAAGTAAATTTAAACCAATAGCATTTTTCCGTAAAAGAGTAACAAACATCCATACTTATCTAAAAACTTTTGCGTTTGTAACATTAGTAGGATTTGCACGTCACATTAACATCTAAGAGTTTCCCCTAAAAAGGTGGAAGTTCCTGAAATATTTCCCCAATCTTAGCTCAGCTTATAGCTCGCAGATATTTGAATAGTTTAGTACGAACTTCAATCTAGTGCTGCGATTACCAACTTTAGAACAGTGTAGACTTGAGAGGTTCACAAATCCCTGTGAAACACTAACGTACATAGGTACAGTACAGCTTCTCTGCTTCAAATTCAAATTAATTAATTATGTAACACAGGTTATATGGTAAGGATCGAGTTAAATTATTTACATAGTTCCTCTATGCCATAACGATAGAGTGTACTTATTATATATTATAAAAAAATATAGTATTTTGATTTTCCTACCAATGGAAACTACTCTATATATTAGGCTTGCTCTACTCAAAGCAGATTAATGTGACATACCTACTTCTGGTTTAATACCTCGATGCGCATGTCAAGTTAATCTGTTTATGTAAATAGGCATCAACCTGATTGTCTTAATTAAGTTGGCAGTTTCAGGGAATGATGGTTCGCGGTAATCGGTAAGCCGCAATTTATCGGTGAAATGATTACGATGACGTCTTTACGTAAATGATTCGCACGGTTGGCTAGCTCGCAGCCTGAATCAAGGACTGTCCCATAGTCTCTATCGTATGATATTTTTGTTATAATAGGTTAGCAATACCTCTTTATCAAAATCATAAAAATGGAAAATCTCTCTGGAAATGGGACCACCACCTCAAAATGTTTTGTATACTTAACACAGCTTTAATAAAGATATATATATCTACATCAAATCACAATGAAATACTTAGGAACCTTAATTAAATATGTAAAAAAGACAAATAGGTACCTACAGTAATTAACTAAGAAGATAGGAAATTTATTATATAGTCAGTTAAAAAAAACTGAAGTTAGACTCACCTACACTTATACACAGTTTACCTGTTGATTATACCATGCATAGTAATGACTCATGGGACTTACCTCCACTTTGACACGTCTGAGATCTAGATTACTGAGGTGGGTACTTGTTTATTAGCAATTGATTGCTAGGTAAATTACCTCTTAAGTCCTACTAATATTGTAAACACTGAAGTTTGTTTTTTGTTCAGTACTTCTTAACTTAAAAACGACTGTACAGATATTCATGAAATAGTGTGTGTAGAAAGCTGACGCCCTGAATTAAGACATATGCTACGTTTTATCTTGAAATCCCACGCGAAAAGTTTTCAAGACGAGGCGAAGCTCGCGGGTAAGCGTAGTTTATTATAAATAAATATGTGGGGACATCTCACACACGGCCATCCGACCCCAACCTAGGCAGAGCCTGTGATATGGGTGTCGGACAGCTGATATATCTACACAAACACATATATAGATACATATTAAATATAAATAATTATGTAGATGCACTTACTTAAATTAAGGTAGTGTGTTGAAATAAATTCACAGTAAAAAATCTGTATACTTGCCTACCTACTTAATAGTGTAGTTTACTTGTATCCCTTAATGAAAAGTTACGAAATGAAGCACTATTTGGACAGTAAAAGCATTGTTTAGTGTTGTGTAAGCGATTTACTCGCTCGCCTCGCTTGTAATCGCCGGGCCCTCTTCAGTTGACAAAGAAAACGGTTTTGGACCAAAATTTACTTAAATTGCTTTTATGTTACGATTTCGAAATATTAAATGGTAGTAAATAACTCACTTTAGCCTTGTCCTTATGCGTACAAAAATATAATATATTACGTTAATTTCTCACATTTATCGGACTTACTTACTTTCTTCTTCACATGTCAAGTAATCTGAGCTTACTTGACAAATCCCAAGTACCTAAAAATAAAAATAGACGCTTTTAGATTAAGTGCACCGTGCAAGTTCTTGAAATAATGATGAAAACGCTTCGAAGCGCCTAAATATAAACATCAAAAAATCTTCCACCGAAGATCATGGCCAAAATTGACAAAAAATGTGTGACCATGGCAAAGTTAATGTGCAATGTAGATAATGGGATTGCCTCCATCCTCGCTCCTCGTCATTGCGTGGCGTGCCTTGTCATGTTCGTACATACTATTACATACCTAGGTTTGTAGAGGTAGGTCTAGGTACAGGCGATTGTCATGTAAACTGAGACAAGTAGATTCCACTGTGACATTGGTATATGGGAAAGGACGTGAGTCTTGACAGGCCTACGTAAGCAAGATGTAATCTGTTAGGCTGCGTCTCCAGGTGGCAAACTGTTTGCCATTCGGCGACTTAGCGCCGTATTGGTTTAGTATGCCCTACAATCGCGAGCAATAAAAAAGTTACACTTACTTAAATGGCACACATTTTTTAATACATGTAGGTACTTCATTAAAATTTGAACACATTATTTACGTTTATGGATAGTAATATTCTGATACGCTGTTAAATGTACTTCAATATTGCACAAGGCGTAATTACGCTAGCTTTTTCCGTTTAGGAGTAATTTGATGTTTTTCTGACTGAAACTTATTCATTGGAGTGTCTACATCACAGTTTTCTAGTTTTGATTTGGTTTATTTGCAGTGTTAAGCTCGCCGACTAGGTATCTCAATTGGCCTCTAAGCTACAGAAAAATCGGCGTTTGTGGCAAACTGAAAAAAACAGTTCGACAACTGGAGACGTAGCCTAGTTTTTGAATAAAACATTTTTGTAGGTGGGTTCCTAAGCGTAATACTAAGTTGTATAACGAACATCTTTTTATTCCGGTAAATATTTACGTACAGTCTGGAATCTAGAAGATAATCCAGCCTAGACCTGGACCCTTAGTCGAGGTAGGTAAGTAGTTGGGTTGCTTAGCCAGATTTAAGGGTTTGTTCCTGCATAAACAATTCCCTCTAAATCTAAATATCTAATTATGCTTTTCTGTAAGTGAGTAGTTACTTTATATTCTTTTTTTATGCGCTTTTAGCTTAATAACAATTAAATCCAGAACGGCATCTATAAAGCTGTAATTTTGCAACGTACGAGTCAAAGAAAATATGTTTAAACTATTAGACATCATGGGTTTGATGAGGGCATACTCGTACGCATCACTAATGTAACCTACTAATGTATCTTTGACGAAACCCCACTCAAGATAATACGTAACCTCTGAGATTACTTCTCTGACGGTGAATATTTTGTGTACGCCATAGGTATGTAGAGACCCTATACAGTAAGCAAGTTTGCGGTGTAACCCGTAATCCGTTCCCTACAGATCAGAGATGACTGTACTTTGTGAATGGGAACATCAATATTGGTCAGCACCTGAGTCCTTCGATCATAATAATATACTTATTGAATCTTGAGCCGCAGCTAACATGCTCGCGGCAGAGTCTATTCGAGTCGAGTTGAAGTAGATAAGCTACTTGTAATTGTTAGATATAAGTAGTTTATTTACGCCCAGCAGTGGGTGGACACAGGCTGATGATGATGATAGTTTATTTTAACGCGTGTGTTGTGTATCAATCTATAGATTGCTGCTTTTGACTGTTTCAGAAAGCGCGGGTCAGAGGGTCAGTTTCCTTTGCAGTCTAATCTTTATTTATATAACCTTTTATTTATTTATATGGGCCTTACCCTCACCTCACAGCTGAATTGAATGGTCCTTAAGATGTATGGGAGAATAGGGAAAATATCATGTCCAATGCGTTTTTCTTACACCACTTCATCGTGACTCATTATTTTTAAGACACAGCATTTTGTATTATCATAATAAGGCATTGGCTTACTGTATAATTTTGCACCTACGTATATTTTCTTAACCACATCTCTTTATGACAAACTCCGACATCAATGGCAGCAAACGTACTGTCATACAATATAACGTTCCGTCCACGGTTTTTCTCGTTAGGCCGACTCAGCGACCCGTGACTACGACGTGTATGTGAGTCAGGGACGACCATCATACTGTACTCGGTAAAACGGAACTACATTATATATAATGGAGGGTCCCGTATCTTCACTAATGAAAACATAAACACAGATCGTTAGGTAGGCAGCTTTCTTGCGATACAGCTCTCTCAATATAGGGAGAGAAGTGAATTTGCGGTTTCATTCCTTAGATTTGACATGTGTGATAACTGATATGCTTATTCAATTACAGTGCCACAAACTTATCTGTTCCGGTGACAGCTCACATAAAAGTCTAATATTTCTTAATTCTATAAGATTTTAAGTTTGCTTGTATTGTTAATTCGCTCTTGCGGTGCTAATAAACCCATCTAATCTTTTACAAGATACAATTCATTAGTAAGTAATGAGATATGGATCAATTTAGTTCGCTCTCACCGGAACAGATAAGTTTTGGCACTGTATTCATGCTTATGAACACAATGAAATGTCAACTGAAACTGCCAAGCAAATCTATAATCTTGAGCTAAAATATCGGATCGGATACCCAGAAACTGCACTAAAGAAAATAACTGTTCCTTTTATATTATTAAACATTATTGGCAAATATTTAGTACGTATCTGTGTATGTATGCTAGTCATGTTGTGGTAACTCTAACCTTACAGCTTTTCAGTGCTAGCTATGTCAATAACTCTGCCGAACTTCTGAATATTCGTGCTCGTATTAATCAAAATGGCTTAACTCCATACAGGGGGCGTCAATCACGAAATACTTGTCGTATCGTACCTACGTATCATGTAGAGTCTCTCACAAAAGATGATTTATGGCTCGGTTTCTGTATAATAGACACTTTCAGAAAATCTATCTGGTATAGCTAGCTTTCGTAAACCTTTGTTCGTAACACATTGAACTAGATCTAGGTGTCCTATTCAGACTGAATAAAAGTTACCCAAGCGATAATGAGCTCGAAATACTCACTCAAGCGTCTTGTTGTTTTGCGACGAATCACGATCGCGTTGGCATCGCTAAGTAGCTCTAAATAGGTCCCAGATTGAAATAGTGCCACATCATAGTGTTCAGTGTGTTTAGGTATATGGTACAGCTATCAATTAATCATGTGCTAGTAATACTAGGTTGTAGGTAGATAGGTAGTGCTCGAAATCAAGTCTATCTAAGTACCTTACGTATTCCTCCAGGAATAAAAACCCTGGGAAGTCAAAGACTTTACTAAATCTGACTAACTAATCGTTGGTAATCGTCGCTAAGAGCTGGTCTAGCTTTTGTCACCATGTCTACCGTCCTACGAAGAGTATAGGTACCTTACTATTTATAGAAAGGTCAGACGATATTTAATTCGAATAAAGTACAAAGTCCCACATTCCCAAGAGTAATTTTGAATAGGTAGTGGCATCTCTGTGCCCCGGAATTGATTAAATATTCAAGACGCATATTAATCGTCCAGTCCCAAGTGGCAGTTATTATATTAAATTTTATGAGCAGTCTCAAATGGGCAGGCTATTATAGCAAAGTACTCGTACAAGTACTGCACAAAGCTTTGTTTTTATGTAACAAATTATACATAAGGATTCTACTGTATGTGGTTTTGTAAGGTGAATGGGTAAAATAAAATGAGTAAGTTTATAATTACTTAAATATATTTATTTTGCTACAAAATGGCAGCACAATTGACTGTAGGTATAGCTACTCCAATACGAAATATTATGCAACATTACAAAACTGATGAGTATAGTTTGACAAGCTGTAAATATTACATACGAGAACAAATTGTGCTATGGTTAAATACTTAATTATTATTTAATGATTTATTTCTCATTATCACTCATCGGTAAATAAATAAAACTTATAGACGATGCATCAAAATGATGAGAGCGTCCAAGAATCAAATAATCGGACATTCTCAAAATTTTCGTTGCAATTGGCACTTAGGACTTGATGTCCTTTTGTGGTTCTACTTGAGTGTCTTTCAATGGCTCCACTACGGTTTCTTTTGCCGGTTCTTCAGCGTCTTTCGCCATTAGAACTCTCGGGTGGACTCCGATTCGCTTCAAGACCCTCCTCGAAGGTTTAATTTCCATCTTCAACAGGTGCTCTAGTTCATCCATGGAGTGGATTTCCTTCAGTGCAGTCGACTTGCTGCGAGCTCCGCCCAGTCTGCCGACGTACCTGTAGATGTCATTGACACTGCGCAGGCTGGGCTGACTCTGGCATTGGTTGCAGCTGTATGGGTACGACATAGCATTCGGGAAGCTGGACTGAACATTCTGCATGTTAGGGCCGTTGCCGGGGCAGTTCGGCACAAATACTACGGGCACGAATCCGATTATTCCGTATGCGGGGTACGCTTGCATTGGGTACTGGCCGTATTGTCCCTGGTTACCATATTGTCCCTGGTTACCGTATTGTCCTTGTTGGTTACCATACTGTCCTTGTTGGTTACCATACTGTCCCTGTTGGTTACCATTCTGTTGGTTACCGGGTTGTCCGTTTTGGACCTGAGTGGTGTTGCCGCCTGGGCTCAAGAGGTAGCAAGGGCAGTGTCCGGGGCTGGGCACGATGGGCAAGGGGTAGGGGATGACGTAGATGGGGAATGGCTGAGGACCCATGGGAGGGTTCGGAGGCGGCTGTACTCCCGTGCCGGCTGGCTGGCTGTCAGGACCGTTGTCTGTAAGAAAATAAATATTGTGAATTGAAATCTTGGGTTGTTGCATTGTAAATGTATTTATGGTGTAATTTAGGTAAATAAATTATTTTATGAAAACACATCATCCACCATGGGGCTCAATTTATAGTTTGAAATAAGTATGTTCTTAGATTATTCGTGTAGATATCTTACCTGGATATCCAGGCTGTCCAGGGTAACCAGGTTGTCCTGCTGTTCCGGGCTGTCCGGGCTGCCCAGGCTGTCCGGGGCCACCAGGTTGACCGGGTTGTTCGGGAGTCCCTGGTTGACCAGGAGTGCCTGGCTGTCCTTGCTGTCCCGGGTAACCAGGCTGTCCGGGTTGGCCGGGGTATCCGGGTTGACCTGGCTGACCAGCAGTACCAGGTTGCCCAGGTGTTCCAGGTTGTCCAGGTTGACCAGGAGCTCCAGGTTGCCCAGGCTGTCCTGCAGTTCCAGGTTGTCCAGGTGTTCCGGGCTGTCCAGGTTGACTAGGGTATCCAGGTTGTCCAGTTTGACTAGCGCTTCCAGCCTGTCCAGGTGTTCCGGGTTGACCAGGTTGACCGGGCTGACCAGGGTAACCTATTGGATAAAAATTTTGTGTTATGAAAAAGTACGCAATAAGTAAGTGTGAAAAACATTAAATATTTTTATTATCTTTTGAAGACAGAGAATAAGGGCCTTACCACAAAAACTAAGACAGTATTTAATAGCGCTTAATTAGTTTAGCGCTGTCAAACAGTCAAATTTAGTTTTTAACACTTGTTAAACAGTGTTCAAAGTTTTTTGTGCTACTCACAATAATTCAATCAATTTCTAAATATATGTACGGTATAACTTTGAATTGCAGTTGTATTTCTCACCGGGTTGACCAGGTTGTCCAGGAGTGCCTGGTTGTCCCGGCTGTCCCGGGGTGCCGGGTTGTCCGGGGCCGCCTGGTTGTCCTTGCTGCCCTGGGTGACCGGGCTGGCCGGGTTGTCCCGGTGTAGCCGGGTTGCCTGGTTGTCCAGGTTGTCCAGGAGATCCTATTTAGAATCATTACATTAATCTATGAATATCAAAATTCTTCATAGTTTCTTGCAACTGAGTAAGTAACCCTTGTCATCTTAAACAAAAAATACGGTTAATATATTTATTTTACCTGGCTTGCCTGGTTGACCGGGTTGTCCAGGTGTCCCTGGTTGTCCGGGGCCACCTGGCTGTCCTTGCTGTCCTGGATATCCTGGTTGCCCAGGTTGACCTGGGTATCCGGGCTGTCCCGGTTGACCGGGCTGGCCTGGGGTTCCAGGTTGACCTGGTTGTCCTTGCTGTCCGGGGTATCCAGGTTGACCTGGTTGTCCAGGGTACCCAGGTTGACCGGGCTGTCCTTGTTGACCTGGTTGACCAGGTTTCCCAGGATGTCCTGTTTTTAATGAACTTTCATAAGAATAAAGTAAATTTGTACATAATTTTAATTATCGGAGTCTTGTTCAATTTCAAATATCTGATCTGATCCTAATAATGTTTAAATTTACCGAATGTTGTAAGGACTATCTGTTTAAGGTTTAAGACTTTCTGTTGTAAGGGCTATTTGTTTAGTCAAAATAATTAAGTGGTAGATTTAAAGGATTTTAGGATTGAAAAGTCAAGTTTAAAGGAAATCTAGATCTTACTCTATTCTGTATTCGGATTAAATAATTAATATTTTACCTGGTTGGCCTGGTTGACCGGGGCTTCCTGGCTGTCCTGGCTGTCCTGGGTATCCAGGTTGCCCTGGTTGACCGGGTAGTCCTTGCTGTCCTGGGTATCCAGGTTGACCGGGCTGTCCTGGGTATCCGGGTTGGCCGGGCTGTCCTGGGGTACCAGGTTGTCCTGGTTGGCCAGATTGACCGGGATATCCAGGTTGTCCAGGAGTTCCTGGTTGTCCTGGACCTCCTGGTTGCCCTTGCTGTCCTGGGTAGCCCGGCTGCCCGGGTTGTCCTGGGTATCCAGGTTGGCCCGGCTGTCCTGGTGAACCAGGCTGACCAGGCTGTCCAGGTTGCCCTGGGTATCCGGGTTGACCGGGATTTCCAGGTTGACCAGGCTGGCCAGATGGGCCGGGACCTCCTTGCTGACCAGGGTATCCAGGCTGGCCTGGTTGTCCTGGGTATCCGGGTTGACCAGGCTGTCCTGGGTATCCGGGTTGACCAGGCTGTCCTGGGGCTCCGGGCTGTCCTGGTTGTCCTTGCTGTCCCGGGTAGCCTGGCTGACCAGGTTGCCCAGGTTGGCCAGGGTATCCTATTTGAAATAAAAATAATCTTTGAATTTAATTCACTATTTAACGTATACATTTCCAGTAAAGCCAATACAAAGGAATTAATGACTTTAAATGAAAACTCAAGTTAACTCGTTAATATAACGTTTCTCACACACACACACAAACACACACACATCAACAACTAAAAAAAAAAAGTATATCAAAATTGCAATATAGACTAGTAGTATAATAGGACAGTAAGACATCGGCCTCATCCAAAATACTGGAAATCCATTGCCATAATATATTGCGACCAACATTTAGATACCAAACCCGAAATTAAATATCTGCAAATATTCGTATGATTGAAGAAAGAAAGAAGAAGAATTTCGTACCTGGTTGACCGGGTTGTCCAGGCGCTCCTGGTTGTCCGGGGTATCCGGGTTGTCCTGGTTGAGTAGGGTACCCGGGCTGGCCAGGTTGTCCCGGTTGCCCTGGCTTGCCTGGCTGGCCGGGAGCACCTGGCTGGCCTGGTTGTCCGGGAGTTCCTGGCTGACCTGGGTAGCCAGGCTGTCCAGGTTGACTAGGGTATCCAGGTTGGCCAGGTTGACCTGGGTATCCTGTAATAGAGCGTTCATTGTTATTGAAGAGACTATTTTATTAAAGTAGAGCGTAGTTAATCTGACATCTGGTTGATTGGTAATTTACAGTATATCGCATGTCTCACATCACTTGACTATTTCAGTGGTAATAACTAATTTAAACTTGTGAATTAAGGAAGGGTGTGTTTTATGCCTACCTATCACAGGTTACAGAAGCTCTTTTTAATACCACAAAACACTAACTAGTTTATTAAATTAATAAATTATTATAATAGTTTTTTACTAAAATAGTATTGGTATCCAAAACCGACTCAAAAAACTGACGCATCATTTGAAAATTTTCGTTTTTATGTTTACCTGGTTGACCTGGCTGGCCGGGTTGTCCAGGAGTGCCCGGTTGACCGGGGCCCCCTGGTTGTCCTTGCTGTCCTGGGTAGCCTGGTTGTCCCGGTTGTGCAGGATATCCGGGCTGTCCCGGTTGCCCTGGCGTGCCTGGTTTCCCTGGTTGACCGGGGGTGCCGGGTTGTCCTGGTTGACCAGGTGTTCCTGGCTGTCCTGGTTGACCGGGTTTGGGTCCTTGTCCTAAATAATATAAAAGTACGTAGGTATTTAATGAAAATTTACTAAAAACGTAAGTAATATTGTGTTCAATATTTAAATTAAGTGTTGACAAAAACTGGGGCTATTTGCCATTTTGTGGATTAAAATTGCATCTTTATGTCATTGTAGTTTGTAATAGACAAGGCACTCAACATTTATTTACTGAGTGCACTTTATCACGAATATCCGAGCATAACTATTACTAACCTGGTTGACTGGGATAGCCTGGCTGACCTGGCTGACCTGGAAGACCTGGTTGACCTGGTTGTCCGGGTTGTCCGGGTTGTCCTGGAGTTCCAGGTTGTCCAGGTTGTCCGGGCTGTGGTTTAGGTTGAGGGCCTTGTCCTTGTCCTAGTAAAATTGGAATTTAATTACATTACTTATACATAAATATATTTACCACATTGTATTATTTTTTTCTGGTTAAGTAGGTACGTATTAAAATTATTTATTTCTTCTTTCTAATATACGGAGTTGCAAATAATTGTTTACGATTAACTTTTGGATGCTACTATCCATAGCTAACATTATAAATTTAAAATTTCTTGCTATACGTTTTCAACGACGCTATTCTAAACTTAACAGACATAATAAAACACTAACCTGGGTAGCCAGGTTGACCAGGCTGACCGGGGTATCCGGGTTGTCCTGGTTGACCAGGTTGACCTGGGTATCCGGGCTGTCCAGGGGTCCCTGGTTGACCTGGCTGACTAGGATATCCGGGTTGACCAGGTTGACCAGGCTGACCGGGCTTTCCGGGTTGACCTGGAGTTCCAGGTTGCCCTGGTTGACCAGGTTGACCTGGGTATCCGGGCTGTCCAGGGGTGCCTGGTTGACCTGGTTGGCCTGGCTGAGTAGGGTAGCCGGGTTGACCAGGTTGACCAGGTTGTCCAGGCTGACCTGGGTATCCGGGTTGACCAGGTTGACCTGGAGTTCCGGGTTGTCCTGGTTGGCCTGGCTGACCGGGGTATCCAGGTTGCCCGGGTTGCGGCTGAGATCCTGTTCCTTGTTGTCCTATATGTAAAAAACATAAATTACAATGACATGTAACGGCTGCTGATTTCTAAACTGCTATTCTATTCATGTTCTTATATTTTTGTTTTCGTATTATTGAAATCGAAACAGGCTAAGTATAATTTTTCATGCAATAACTTTTTATGTAATGTTTTTTGTTTGCGTGCGTAATCCTCACGGATCACAGCTATGTCACATATATGATCACAGTATGATTATTGAACAAATGTAGCAGTTATATTATAAAGCAATAATTATAATCAATGCAGTGAAGTAACGTACCTGGCTGACCAGGGTATCCGGGTTGACCTGGAGTTCCGGGTTGACCGGGTTGTCCTGGATATCCAGGCTGTCCAGGTTGTCCGGGTGTGCCTGGCTGGCCTGGATAACCGGGTTGTCCTGGCTGTCCAGGTTGCCCTTGCTGTCCTGGGTAGTAGCCGCCGCCTGATGGAGGTCTGCCTGGGCCTCCTGGACCGATAACGGATTATAAAATTATGATTGTGATTTTGTAACAAAAAACTAATAAAAAATTGGTATTGGTTTATTTGTACTTTGAAATTAATAAAGTAATGATATGGACATGCTATTAAAAATAAAAATTGACTAAATTAAGAATAGCGTTTTGTATGATATTGACCGTAATTTCGAGGTGTGTTATTGATAATTAACATATTCAACTTTTTAAGTTAATAGAAGAGAAATAAAAATATATCTCACCGGGGCTACCTGGAGAGCCGGGTGTTCCGGGAGAGCCTGGCTGTCCGGGTTGTCCGGGTTGACCCGGGTAGTATCCGCCAGTAGCCGGTGGGCCGCCGGGACCGCCAGGGCCGCCGGGACCACCTGCGAATAGAAGAAAAATATGAGGCTTTCGATATAATTAAGTAAGTTAAGTTGTACAAATTAGTAATCGGCTAGTACAATATAATTAATTACAAGTTTTAATTAACAAGTTAGGATATAATTAATTACAGCCTTTTCATGTACCTCTGTTTTAGTGTTTAATATTTATATAAATATATATATATATATATATATATAACTACTATATGTATAAGTATATATAAATGTATTATTATATATTATTAGAATGTTAGGTATAGGTTTATATATTTTTTTTTTTATATATGTAGGTATAATTATGGTAGATTTTGTGTAGGTTTTTTTTTTGTGAGATTCATTGATTGATTGTGATTTTTGTTATTTTTTTTGCACTTCCCTACTTTCTGCTCCTGAACCTCCTGCAGGTTGACTGGTAGAGAATGCTCTTAGCATTAAGTCCACCTCATTGTACATCTACTTTTGTAAATTGTGCAATAAAAGCATAAATAAATAAATAAATAAATAAATACAATAATTAATATTGTGTGTTTAGTTATAAAATAATATTTTAAAAAATCTTGACAACCTAGAAACAGATCTTCAACACCCGTGGAATTATTATGATAATGTAGGTATAAAAATTCATTTTAAAAAATATGTATAATTACCTGGTCCTCCGGGAGAGCCTGGGGTACCTGGAGATCCGGGCGTACCCGGGTATCCGGGTTGTCCTGGGTAGTATCCGCCTGTCTGTCCGGGTCCAGCTGGACCTCCGGGGCCTCCTGGACCACCTATAAAATTATTATGAATAAAATGTGGTACAAGAGTGGGGACTATGGGCCTATTATGTAGTAAAAAGTTCTAGTTAATAAAAATATTATTTTTATTTATGCTATAAATGTATATTGTATTACCTGGTCCGCCTGGTGAGCCGGGTGAGCCGGGTGTGCCGGGTTGTCCAGGTTGTCCGGGTTGTCCTTGTTGTCCGGGGTAGTATCCGCCACCGCTTGGACCTCCAGGTCCTGCTGGTCCACCTGGGCCTCCTGGACCTCCTATAAAAGAATAAAGATTTATTTAGTATTATATTCTTATGTAGCGTTCGTTCCTGCGTTTAGTTCCAAAGTTGTATAAAATATTATATTGGTTTCTTATTTCAATGAAGTGATAAAGGTAAACCAAGAGCAGTGGTAAAGGTAAACTATACCATAATTTCATTATGATATTACCTGGTCCGCCTGGTGAGCCGGGTGTACCGGGAGTGCCGGGCTGTCCGGGTTGTCCTTGTTGTCCGGGGTAGTATCCGCCGCCACTCACTGGACCTCCGGGTCCTGCTGGACCACCTGGGCCTCCGGGTCCTCCTGGACCACCTATATAATAGTACGAAGGTAAATAAAATATATATTTTTATGGAGGGGCGTTTGCTGGTGCGAGTTGCTCACTAAAATGGATGCAATGGAACCTATGTGCACTGCGTTAAATTATTTACCTAAGCTTTAACTATTTCTCACATTGCTGGTCCACTGTGGGTAAGTTAGGTTCAAAATTAAAGATGTATTTAAATCTAGATGTGAGGGTTCAATGGTACCTTTTACTATGAAAGTTATACAAATACACAGCCCGTAGATAGTACACTGCATACAAGACTGAGGCTTATTGCTACAATCATCCCGCTGAGACCCTCGGTCAACAGTCAGAGTCTGATTTATATATGTATGAGACCACTGATCTTATATACTCGTAGTCTAGTATACATCTTATAATATAACTACTGAGCCATCCGGTTCTCATGGTTTTACATGTAAATGAATCCTAATAAACGCCAACTTCAACGGTAAGAGTTGTGTAACAGTGGGTGAAAATGTTCCCAATTGATTACCTGGTCCGCCTGGTGAGCCGGGTGAGCCGGGACTACCGGGTTGTCCGGGGTAGTATCCGCCGCCGCTCGACGGGGGACCTCCGGGTCCAGATGGGCCTCCAGGGCCTCCTGGGCCACCTATAAACGAATACAAGAATAATTATTAAAAATTCTGCCGGTCGGTATATAAATAATATGACGACCAAATGGCGTAGTGGTTAGTGTCCTGACTACTGAGCCAAAGGTCCCGGGTTCGATTCCCGGCTGGGGCAGATATTTGTTTAAACACAGATATTTGTTCTCGGGTCTTGGATGTGCCCGTAAAATGGCAATAGGCCCGCCCCCTATTACATTGGGACTAACATAACACTCTGGCGAAAAGTAGGTGCAGCAATGCACCTCTGCCTACCCCGCAAGGGAGTACATTAGTACAAGGCATGAGTGTGTGTGTTGGTATATAAATACGGTCTTCATAGAAGCCATATCTTTAAAAGCGGACATCTATCTCATAATAGTCATGATAACGAGTTTCCCAATTAATTTACCACTACTACTTCACGTGAACAAAATTTATCAAAGGTGATGATGCCAACTTCCAAACTTCTAAACGATTGAAAATAGTGATGTAATATTATTGATTTTCTGTGACGCGGTCGTTTCATTTGCTCCAGAAAACCAATATTTAATAAAATCCTAATATCTTTATATTACCTGGTCCGCCGGGTGTGCCGGGTGTACCGGGATTGCCGGGTTGTCCAGGTTGTCCGGGTTGTCCTTGTTGTCCGGGGTAGTATCCGCCACCGCTTGGACCTCCAGGGCCAGCTGGACCGCCTGGGCCTCCTGGACCTCCTATACCAGAACGCGAGTATTAATGGTATAATCATGTTAAATGTGCAAATAGAAAAATGTGGGTAGTTAAAGATACGAATTTGATTAATTGATATACATCCAATCTTCTTCTTCTTCCTTGCCTTATCCTTATTTAGGGTCAGCTTTGTTCGTCATGTCACACGCCATTTTACCCTATCCTCTGTCATATCCTCATTCACTCCATACTCTCTAATATTTTATTTCACGCAATCAAGCCACGTCTTTCTTGGTCTTCCTTACTTACGCCATATACTTGATATGCAATAAACAATAAAATTAAATTAGCTCCCTTTCTATTCAACACGTTTTTTTTTCTGAATAGTCACCTGGTCCGCCGGGTGAGCCGGGTGTGCCGGGTGTGCCAGGTTGTCCGGGTTGTCCTTGTCCAGGGTAGTATCCGCCGCCGCTCACTGGACCTCCGGGTCCTGCTGGTCCACCTGGCCCTCCCGGACCTCCTATACCAGAACACGAGTATTAATGTGACATAATAATGATAAATTTGCACTCAGGAATATGCGGGTAGTTAATGACACGATTTAATAAACAATATGGCATACAAAATAAGTTTAGTAATTTTTTAGTTCTTTTTTCTGTTTTTTTTTGTGCGGATCACTATAAGTAAGAATAACTACCTGGTCCGCCGGGTGAGCCGGGAGTGCCGGGTGTGCCGGGTTGACCGGGTTGTCCTTGTTGTCCGGGGTAGTATCCACCACCGCTCACTGGACCTCCAGGTCCTGCTGGACCACCTGGGCCTCCGGGTCCACCTGGTCCACCTAAGAAAACGTACATATTGCTATAATTGCACTGTTATTAACCAAGACTTCAGTAGTTCAACATGACTGTGTGCGATACCAGTCTAATAGCTTTTCTTCTGCCAAAAGCCTGTCTGTCAGTTTTAAGTGCAGTCTCTCAAAATACCGTATAGGAGTCGATGCCCAAATAAGCTTGCTTTAACTTTTAATTACTTATTATTATTTACCTGGACCTCCGGGAGTTCCTGGGGATCCGGGACTGCCAGGCTGTCCAGGGTAGTAGCCGCCTGTTCCGGGGCCAGCCGGGCCACTAGGGCCGCCGGGTCCACCTGGACCACCTAAGAAAACAAGAATTGTGTTAATAAAATATACTAAGCACATAGAACAACGAGGATACGGGTGATTAAGCACAATAAATACTTAAAATATTATAATATATTGTATGTGTGTTTAATACTTGTATTTTTTATAATATTTTTTACCTGGTCCACCTGGGGATCCTGGTGTGCCGGGCGTGCCGGGCGTTCCGGGTTGACCGGGTTGTCCCGGATAGTATCCACCGCCTGAAGCTGGGGGGCCACCTGGACCTCCTGGACCACCTGGTCCACCTAAAAATAAGGATAGCAGTCATAAATAATTTGCTGCTTTTAAAGCAGATCTAATGCCACCCAAAGAAATTGAGTGTTATTATAACAAATCTAAATATTTCAAATACCTGGTCCTCCAGGTGTGCCAGGTGAGCCGGGGGCGCCGGGTGTGCCGGGTGCGCCCGGGTATCCGGGTTGTCCTGGGTAGTATCCGCCAGTCTGTCCGGGTCCAGCGGGACCACCTGGGCCTCCTGGACCACCTATAAAATTAAACATAATATTAAAAATAGTATTTGTGATTGTGTAAATAAAGTAACAGTTATGTTGTGTATTATGTAATTCTAATGTTGGTAAGGTAGTGATAAATTCTATTTTTGGACGATTTGTTTATAGTTTAGGAAATAGTATTTTACACACCTGGTCCGCCAGGTGTGCCTGGGGTTCCTGGATATCCGGGAGTGCCGGGCTGGCCAGGTTGACCGGGTTGTCCTGGGTAGTAGCCACTGCCAGAGCCAGGGGGACCACCGGGGCCGCCTGGTCCGCCTGGACCACCTTGGTAAACATAATGAAAAATTAAGACAAAGGTACGTGTATTATTATTATTATAAATTCTTTATTGCACATAAAAACATTGTACAAAGGCGAACTTAATGCTAGTAGCATTTTCTACCAGTTAACCTTTGATGTGATGTCGAAAAAGTGGTTGGTAGTGCGATAGGCCGAGAGGAGAGTTATCTACTTTAATCGAGACACAGAGATATACTTACTTATACATAATAGCTATACAAATTAAACAATGTATGAGTGATAAACTTGGTTCAAGTTTTTTTTTATTTTTGAGGTATATAATACTTTTGTTTACACAATTTTTTTTTATTTATCTGCGATCAACCCCTTGGTTATAAGCAGATATGTTGTCTATAACCTCACTCTTCTAAAGTAGCCCTTCATCAAGGAAAACTTCATTGATTTGTTAGACAACTGCCTTTCTTTTATATTTAGTATGCATCGTCGTTTTAGGCGCTTCGTGTAGCTTGGCTGGAAAAGTTGCCTAGCCAGTGAGTTTGGATGGTTAACTAGCCAATCCTACCCTTGTTTGACTTTTCAAATTTGATTATTTCCTCTTTAACTGTAGCCATTTGAAGATACACAAATAATTAAAATTAAAAAAGAAAATAAAATGTAACTAACCGGGTCCACCGGGAGTTCCAGGGCTACCCGGGGCACCTGGGTATCCGGGAGAGCCGGGTTGTCCTTGTCCGGGATAGTAGCCTCCGCCGGAGCCGGGCGGGCCGCCGGGACCGCCGGGACCGCCTGGACCACCTGGTAATAGAAAACCATTATACAATCATGTTTATTGCCTACCCCTCTGGGAGATATGCGTGAGCATACGTATGTATGTGTATGTTTATAAAGAGTTTTTTTTATATTTCATGAACCCTATGTATTGTTTTATATATATATATATATATATATATATATATATATATATATATATATATATATTTAATTTTCAGTCTATGGTTCCAAAAAATACCTGCCGCCTACCTATAATAATAATATAATAATTGATTTATTTCAGATATTAATCCATAAAAAACCATAAAATCCATAAAAATGTGTTAGTAACAATGTGTTCTTAATCTATGTTAGTAAATTATCGATTAATATAATATTATAATCAAATTCTATTGCCGATATTGTATTTTAATTTAACTGATTTACCTGGTCCACCGGGTGTGCCTGGAGATCCGGGTTGTCCGGGCTGCCCGGGCTGTCCGGGATAGTAGCCAGATCCTGATCCTGTGCCTGGAGGTCCACCTGGGCCACCTGGTCCACCTGGTCCACCGGGACCACCTGGTCCACCTGAAAATATTTATTTATTTTAATAAGGAGCCTAGCTATCTGTATTATCACAACAAAACTTAATCCCTCGTATATTATTATGTACATAGTAGGTACCTGTACCTACCAGCGAAAATCTTTATTCTACAGGAACCTTTAAATTCACGAATATCTCCTACTTGAATATCATAAATTTGTGGGAAAAGCTATGTATAAATGCATCACCTGGATATCCGGGGGAGCCAGGGGAGCCAGGGCTGCCGGGAGAACCCGGGTAGTATCCACCGGACCCTGGGCCACCAGGTCCTGAAGGACCGCCTGGTCCTGATGGACCACCTGGACCACCTGAAATGATAAAAAAATATTAAAATAATATAAGATTTATAGATTATACTTGCTAAAAATACCATTACATGGAAAATCTCACTGTTACGTCTCGTGTTTATTTTATATAGAATGAAAAGGCATATACAAAGTATCTGAATGTTATACTGTATGCTGAAATTTTCTTTAAAGTTCTTGCTGAAGCACCATACCTGGTCCACCTGGGGTTCCTGGGGTGCCGGGTTGTCCGGGTGTGCCGGGGGTGCCGGGAGATCCGGGTGAGCCGGGTGATCCGGGTGATCCCGGAGATCCAGGCTGTCCGGGTTGGCCGGGCTGTCCGGGGTAGTACCCGCCGCCACCGGGATAGCCTCCTGAGTAAATGAAGAGTAAATAGAGTTAATACATGGTTAGACTTTCCTAGAGTCAATGACAAAGGAAGTGAGTTCATTGAGCTTGATAAGATAAATAATTATGTAAAAGGTCACTCTCATTAATTATGATAGGATAATAAAATTATTGTTCCTATTTTAGAATAGAATAGAATAGAAAACATTTATTCAACACATAAACAGCAACATTATCAACACACATTACAATTAAACACTTAATCTAAACCTAATCTACTGTTAGTAATTAAAATTTAGAAAATATTTAGTTTTAGGTTAGTATTAACGTGTACATTTAAAATTTTGATTTTAATTTATTTTAATTTTGTAAAGGTCATGTCCGTCCGAAGTCACCTCTGTATGGAGTTGGCTTATTATTCAACTGAAAGCTTTTTTTATTTCCTGACCACCAGCTTTCAACGTAGGAAAATGCTTAATCTGCAATCTTTCACGACAATGTCGTTTTCAACCCCTAATGCAAAAAGTAAGGCATAAATTATCTTTCAATGTGAAAATTATGAACCGATTTTCGTTTTCCCTTGCCTTATGTTTTCTTTAACCCATTGAGCCCTAGCGTCAACTCCGTGGGCGGGATACAATATACCATAGATTTTTTATTGTACCAGGTTTAACCATTGAAGTTTCCCAAGTTACCTTGTCCAGGATGCACGACGCCAGGGCTAGGGTTGCTGGTCTGTCCGGTGCTGTCAACAGGCTTGGTGGGTCGCGGCGGCGGGCGCGGCGGCGGCGGCGGCGGCTTGGCTGGGACGCCTCCGGGCGTTCGACCACAACCCTTAGGGAAGTAGAGTTTGTCCCAAGGTAGGGTTACCGCTTTCGGTGGTGGCGCGCTGTGGGGGAAAGATGCGGTTATTCTTCTGAGAGTGTGCAGGGGATAGGTATACAAGTGTTAGTGAAGTATTTTATGTTCCTTGGGTAAGTGGTATAGCAATGTTGCGGCTGTACGAGCCAAGTTAATTTTTTCTTGCAGGCTTAGTAAGAACCAGCTTGTTAAGTATTTATGTATGTGCTTAGGATCAGCCGCTGTGGATAATTGCTCTATTTAAACTCCTGGATATTGTAAAACCTGCTGCCAACAATTACGATGGTCTTTATCACCCCCCTTTCAGCTAGCTATACCATCCTTTCAGAGATATGTGGTTTCCTTGTCTAAGCATCCTTTATTCCTTATAATATAGTACCTAAATAGACGCCGATGCAGTATACTCACTTCTCTCCCTCCTCCTCGGGGAACACTTCAACCGGCTTCTCCGGCTCGACGACCCGGTAGCCGTGGCTGTCGGCGACGTAGTGCGTGGCGCGCAGGAAGCCGTCCGGCTCCACGTACCCGTAGCAGCCGTACGTCACGCCGTCCGGCCCGCGCGTCTCGTGGTGGAACTGCCCGTTGGGGCCCACGTCGTAGCCGAAGCCGTACGCGCCTGGGGGTGGGAGTAGGGGTTAGGGTGGAATAGAATACGCGTGTGGGAGTAGGGTCGGGTTAGCATAGAATAGAAACGAAAATTATGTTTTTTTTTAATTTGTAGGTATGAAACTACTACAACAATTTGACGAATTTATATACTTAAATACACTTTGAGCTTATATATATATTCTACATCATTTCATTTTATACTGTCTGAAACGAAAAGATTTTAGTGTAATTTATGACTGATTATGAGTTACCGACCGGATTAGGTCCCAATTAGAGTTAGTTTAGGACTTCACAAACTACGGTACTGTTCGTAATTAAAATTGTAGGTACTAAGTCCCGATGAAATAGCAATTATCAGCATGAAACAGTTTTTGAAAGGCAAATACGAAAGGCAAAAATATTATGATGGTTTTTTCAACAGCAATCACCGTGGCTAGGTGCTGCGCCGCGGGGGCTATTCCTGGAGCGCAATTCCGATGAGCCAGGAAATTATCTATGGGTCGTCATTTTTTAACTGACTTCATAAAAGGAGGAGATTCTCAATTCGATGTATGCATTTTTTGTAAGTATTTTTATGATCCGTACGATCCAAAAGCTCGTACTGTAATTGTCGAAATATTTCCGCTATCGGATATCTCGCCGTTAGCGACAGCTAGAGATCACTGTAAATTTCCCATTACCGTAAAACGAAAACTATTTAATTATTTATCATGGACGAAAAAAACGTATCATAAAAAATAATGTCATAGAGATTATGTCCTGAGTCAGAATTCGCTCCCACAGATGCAATATCGCACAAATGTAGCGCCTCTCAGCTAGGCAGTGAATAAACTACGAAAATGAGCAAAATACACTAGCATTTTTGCGAGGTAAATGGGCTATACAGTAAATTTGCAAGACAGAAACAACTCGAAATTTAAATTGGGTGCTCAAAAACTTTGGAAGAAAAATAAAAACAACTTCATTTATCACCTAGCTTCGTCTGACTACGTTTTATTACTTTCTTAGGAATAATGACACGTTAACCGGTTGAACGTTTAAGATAAGTAGCTATTTGTTTTTCAAATGTGATTCTAAGTATTTTAATTCTACTATGAGTCAGAGTCAGAAAATCTATTAATGCCAACCAGTTCCAGTTTTATTATAAAAAAAATTGGTGAAATATCTCTTACCTTCTTTTTTGTAAATAGTTTTAAAAACGTGTTAATTGCGTCATATCATAAAAATTTCGTGTAGGTACCTAAAGGTCCTTATCCTAATAGAGTTACTTTGACCGGAAACTATAAATTCGATTACTTACTTATAAGTAACATAATACGATCACATGGTTTTTTTACTCTGTGCAAATGGAATCGAATTAGGTAGGTATTTAACCTAATAATATATATTTGAAAAGCCGTATTCTGTAACAGCAAGGATTGCTGTGAAGTTGGTGGTATATTCACCATCATCGCCGCTACACATTGATGAATAAAAATCAAGAAAAAAACTTACTAGTATCGTAGTTGGTTTCATAATACTGGGTCTTCTCGTCATCCTCGATGTCGACAACCACTTCGTTTTCGTTGTTCTGTCCGTAGCCGTACGGCGTGAGTTGGCGGCCAGATCTGTCTACTGTCTTATCCGCTGTCTCTTCCACTGCCTTTTCTACTGTCTTGTCTAATGTCGTTTCTTTGTCTATGGCAGAAGTCGCGTTCGTCTTCGCATCTTCACTGGCTTGTGATAACGCGAGCGTTACCTGTAACAAACATGACAAAGCTTTAATAATAAATTATAGGGAAATATAAAAAATCTTAATGAAATATAAAATTCTATTAAAAAATATGTTTAAAAAACCAATCAAATACACTCATGTTAAAACCTTGTTCTATTTTTCAATAAAAAATGTCACTCGATTTTGTAGGGATTCTCTATTTAAACGATGGGTTCTGTATTATCTAGTAGACAGAAAAAAACCGCCTACGTGTCCTACCTAGCTAGTAGAACTTTTAAAGTTACCAACTGGGTAACATGATTTTATCAGTGTAAGGGTGAGTTCCACTAATTGATACGACGTAATAAGGTGTATGGGTGAGATGTTATTGTCGTATCGGGTTTAGCTCAGGAGGGTTATACTCTATACTGAATCGAAGTAGGCGTCTGCCTACAAAAATATGGTTTCTATTACAGTAAAAATATATGATAAGTAAGTAATATTTATGTGTTGCATATCGGTGTATGGTATTCTAAAATTGCCGTATAATAATGGGCTATCTTTCGTCAGTCCCAATGAATATTTTAAAACAAAGTAGGTATACAAGTGAAACGAATCCTTCTATAAGAGGATTACCAATAGTAGCGGTTCACGGATCATTATTCGTAAAGAGCACAAAACTCTGTGTCTAAAGGACAAAGGGATCAAGACCTCAGGTAAGTATATATAACTCTTCTCATAATCAAATCAATATGATGAACCTTTAAAGGTTACCTGCTGTAATATTCATAAATGCGAATAAATAAGTTTTGTTTGGATGATTTGTATCCTACGTACTGTAACTTTATTCACAGTTTACATAGGCAAATTCGGATATTTATGTAAGAGGTAAGAATTTCAAATTCTTAAGAAAGTACCTACTAAGTAACTTAAATATTTTTATTTAAAATCCGTTAACAGGCAGTGTTTAAAGCATTCTGGTACATTGTTACATTCTTTGTTTTCTGGGTACAGTTAATGGAGGCCTTGACTATAATATTAAACTTATTATTGTAGGTACTTGTTAATAATTTAACAGTTAATTATTAATTAAAGCCAATATCAAAGAAAAGTAGCTTTAAAGTTTTAATTTTTAAAAAGTTAGTTGTACCTAACTATATATTTGGTAACAGTTTTTGGTTATTTATCAAATATAACATAACTGATGCATTATTCATCGATAAATAATGTGTTGTTGAGAGGACCAGACATTGCCCAAGACGTCTGGGGGGGTCACTTTAGCAAACGAAATAACAACACACCAGAGTTATCAACTTCACTACTCACGCATCACGTAACGAGATAGAGTCATGGCTAGCGCAGTAGCGCTCCTAACTTGGTTTTTATTTTACTGAGCTTCGGAGCGCTGCCGATGCCGCTGCGATCCACGACTCTGTCTGGGCCTCAAGTCTGCTAAGGAATGGCGGCTCAATGCTGTGTCGTCTGAATAGTTTTCCGACTTTAGGCATCCGTTTTCTCTTGGTTAGTGAGTCCCAGTAGTGCTATATGAAACACTTAAAACATATTACTTATTATAAACGTTAGTTCTTTAAAAAATATGCAATAAATATTTCCTAAAATGCAGATAATTAATACCTACAGTGCGAACCCCATGCTGCCGACACACAACTGTGCCGCCGTTCCTTAGCAGACTTGGGGCCCTGGTTCAACGTACCGATTGCGTGACAACTCTCAGCCGTTCGTTTTTAGTCTGTAGTGACCCCCCTGGCGTGTCTTCACAATCTATTACAATATGATTGTGTGATACTCGAGACGAGACGCGCCTATACGTATGATGTCAAACGCTTTTCATTGCAAGTTTACACTAACTTAACATAATTTGGAATATAAACCTTTTTTCCTGAAGGTCAATCATATGAGAAACTGGCCTTCTTGATGATGTTAGCTTATGACTTATTTAATAAAACGTTATGTTTTTTAACCGCGAAAAGCCGATTACGAGCCTGAGAGTTAATTTCACAATTTCCCTACAAGCCTACGATGTGGTACAGTCACAAACATTACAATACAATACAATACAATACTCTTTATTTGCACCAAAATAGAACAACATACAAAATAAAAACAGTACAAAAAGGCGGCCTTATTGCTTATAGCAATCTGTACCAGACAACCTTTGGACAACATTATGTGTTATCAAAAACAAAATGACGCAAGGTTCTTGTAAATTAATTTCACATATTCGATAGATAGAATATTCTTTATTTGAAATTTGAAGCTTATAAACTATCACATACATACGTACAAAAATGGCGGTCGTATTAGCTTAAAGCGATTTTTCAAGACATCCATTGGGTGGAAGAATATTTATGATCAATAATACAAATGAAAGATACTCTCATCAGTTTTTATACGGTCTATTAATTAAAATGCAGTTTTTTAATATATTCATTAAAATGTTAATTAGCTAAATTTTAGAAGGTAGGTTTTCTTATACATTAAATAAAAATAAAAATATATTATCACTTTTGCAGCCGCATGTACATGACTTCCAACGCCGACGGGATTAGGCGACAAACATACATCAAGTTAAGGATAAGACCTAACACAAGCCAACAGCTTCCTCCGATATTAACTCCTATTGTACACACAATACTGTTACGTAATTACGTATGTATACGTATAGTATATTATTATATATTATTTAATATATTATATTTAGGTACCTCGCGCGAAAAACAAAAGCGGTAAGGGCTTTTTAACCGAACTCAAAAAATCAAGGAGGTTCTTACTGTGTTTCGAATTACAATAACTAGATGTGTCAAATTTTTATACTCATGTTGGTAAAGCCTAATTATAATTGTATTTTTTAACTTTACTTTTATAAATAAACTCGTAGTTAGCCCTACATAAGGTAACTTAAACTGAATCGTTATAAATACGTCGTCGTGGTTTTCATTCAAGGCATCAAGCCCGAGTGATCCAGTGTTCGAGGTCCATACAAATTTTGCGCACACTTGGCATGCGACATGCGTTTAGAACAAACCCAACAATTTTATGGGTACGTGAGTGTGGCCCGGCCTGTGTATTGAGGATTAATAATTGCGTGTATAGAAATAGTTTGTACAAAGATGGCATAAAATATGTCGGCGTTATGTGACTATGATGTGAGAAGATAGTCATCTTTGGTATTTGTAATGATGCTATCATTGCAAATAGATATGTGTGTAGCTTATGCCTTGTTGTATGTAATCTCTAAGTTATCAATTACTTATAAATACACTAATGAAGCTTATACATATAAAATCAGGTTCTATGATCCGCAGTGTCTATAGAAAGAAAAAATATTTAGTAAAAAAAACGGAGTCTGTACTTAAGCAATAATTTTCGTGTAGCTCTAAAACTTTACATTACTTACCATAACAACTCAATGGCAAATGTATTGAAAAAAACCCATTCTAAATGCCAATAGGTACTTTCACTCACTTTCTCTCCAAAGTTTGACGATTCCAGATTAAGTTCCATTGTGTATTCGAGAAAAGCTATTCAAATTCGCAGACTAATCGTGTCAGTTCGCAAACGCCGCGCCAGAATGGCAAAGTACACGAAATTCACGAAACAATAGATGACATACAAACCTACACTTTGTAACGGGTGATGTTGTGACAAGAGCCAGTGTGTGCTTCTAGGAACTCAGCTGAACGGAGCAACTTGCTACCAAACGCTCTGGTTAGGTTAGTCAAACGTTTTACAAAGGTGGATGTATACATAGAACCAGATTTGCAGAGACAGACTGTTTAAACTGTATCATTAAAGCTACTGAATCACAGGAGACGTCTAAAACAAACATACAAGTTAATAATATAGTTACTATTTCGCGGTATGAGGCCCTTCCTTAAATGTCTTCTTGTTTGTAACTCCTTAGTAAATAAAGTGAGGATTGCGAAGTTACTTCATGTTTATGTTTTGTAAGAGTTAGTCTTTGCTATTTAACTTTAGGTCTCGCTAAACTAAATATTTGACGCTATTTGATACTAGTTTACGCTAAAACCAATACTTTAAATCCAACAAATATATTTATGGTACCTAAGTACTAAGAATATTCTAATAGGTGTTCAGTTTTCGGTTAGAGTGATTGGTGTGAGGGGTTAAAATAATTATTAGATAGTTGATTGATCGCAAGTCTATGTAAATTAGGTCCATACTACCATAACATGACTAATTTTCACTAACAGGCACTCATAAAAACGATGCCGCTGTTTATTGAAAATATAAATGTACGAGTAAGTCCGTGTTACTATGTCATGAAGCTACAAATAGCAAATAGGTAATACTTACAAACATAATTATAATAGTAAAGTCAAACATCCTATACACTTGCTAACAACTTTGCATCTTTATAGACGATTTATTTACTCGCTCAAACAATATCTCGCGACGGGCATTTAGGATAATTATGCTGGTTGGGCCCAACTCAATTTATAAAAAAAATCATATTAGTTACTGATATTTTACGTACAGTAATCTCCATCGATTATTCATCATCAGCCAATAATCATCCACTGCTGGACATAGGCCTCTCCCAAGGAGCGCCACAACACTCGGTCCTCGGCCTTCCTCATCCAACCACTACCGACCACCCGCCTAAGGTCGTCAGTCCAGCGGGCAGGAGGGCGTCCCACGCTGCGTTTGCCTGTTCGTGGTCTCCACTCGAGAACTCGTCTACCCCAACGGTTATCCTCTTACACCTTACACCATCGATTATTATTTATACATAATATAATTGAAAACTCTGCGGTACCTAAGCGGGGTTGGCGTAAAATAGAACATAATACATACCTATTTCAGCTTTTTTAAATTTGTATTCTTACTTAATTTTTGATGCGTTACAATTTGGTACTACCCCGTGCCCTGATTCGTAGCCATAGTTCATATTCCTTAATAAACCATATAGCGTGTGCGATAATGATCGACGCGTTGTCGAAACAGGCCACCCTGATTTCCAGAGGGAGAATTAGTTAAAAGGTTAATGATGATTGCCAGCAATTAGTACCAAGGCAAAACTTAATAAATAGACCATTTTTCACGATACTATTTTATCAAAACACTGGTAGGCGTTACGGCGAAACGTAATAGTAAAAGCAACTACGATAAATTCCAAGACCTTGGAATTTAATCTCCTGTAAATCAGATAAAGTGTAAATGAAGTTAATGAAATAAAAAGGGTCCAAAGATAATGAAATGAGGTGCGCCGCCATTCAGAACTGGTCGAAGCGGATCTACACTGCTCTGTCCTTGCACTGAGAGTACATTGCATAGATGTCGATGTATTGAAGATACTTTGCGGTTCTGATTGTAATCGCATATGTCGTATAAATAACTATTGGTATGGATTTCCTTAAATAGACAATCAGAATTAATTATAAAGTAAATATTATGACAGCCGTAAAGTTATTTTTAATTGCTTGTCAGTGACTTAAGAAGTGTGTTTAGGTAGAATTATATGAGTCATAATTATCGGATAAGTAACTGCCCTTTGTAATAACAACCGAATATAACTTATTTTAAATAATTGTTGAATTAACATATCTAAACGAAAAAGGCTAAATTGCCACTTAAACCGATAACAGAGGGGTTTAACAACTAAAAGTACCGCCAAGTGGTTTGTAAAACATTTGGTCACGATTTTTTTGCATCGCGGCGGTAATTTTTTATTTTGTTCAGGCTTTTACATAGTTTAGTAACCAAATAAACCTAAGTAAATATCTAGAGTAATTACCGTACACGAGTTATTACGTATACAACATTGAATTTGTGACCCTAGCAAATAACGACGAAAAATAAAATGTGAAAAAATAATAAGATGTGGTATTTTTTGGGTGCCTCAGGGGGCTTTTACTCATTTAAGGGACAGTGATAGGGTAAGCCGGGTCAGTCATAGCCGGAAAGGAAACATAATTGACAATCCGAATGTTAATTTCAAACACGAACAACATGGAATTTTACATTTGTATTCCTGAAATAAAGTACAGGATGGGTGTTTTCGAATGAAAAATCCGAAAGCAAAGAAAATAATTATTTATTTAGACGGCTACATAAAAGTTGACAGCAACGATTATGTTAAAACAATGTTTAATGAGTTCCAGCACAAATAAAGGCATAATTTTTAAACATTGATTTCATGAAAATTCAAGTATACAACTTACTAATTAGTTAGGTACCTACTGAATTACAAACATTTTAAAAAATCTGTTTTTTTATAATATTGAAAATTTTGTCTATCCTGTATAACAACACACACTCGAGGGTTATTATTTTTAAATTCGAATATATTTTGCAATGAATGAATGCTTCATTTTTGCATGCTCATTTATTTTTATGAAAAAGAAACATTAGAATATATATATATATTTCTGTACGGTATCATCTCAAATAACACTGGAATTATAAAATTCCGTCGGTTTATTTTTGTTTTGTCCATTTTGGCATTTGTTAATTGATTGTTATGTCAAGGTGTGAGGAGCGTCCGCGGTGACGCCATCATTACATACATGACTACATGTGTCACTCCTAGCTCCAGCTCTAATCTGAACGCTAACAGATTGACAAACGATCGAAGGTCGCTTGCATCCGGCATAGAACCACCTTATTCCAATACACCGATTTCAAATTACTTACCGCATTTTTTTATCCAAAGCTACGCTATAATGTTGACATTTGATTGAATATTATAATAATGCGAAGAGTGAAAGTTATGAGCTCTTTGACCTTTGGTATTGACCACGTGAGGTATTGAATGAACTGATGGCAGGTTGGTGTAACACCTCAAGTATTGGTTAGTAGTATTACTCAATGCATTGGCATAATTTTAAACTTACTATGCATGAGGTTAGCAATATTATAAAAAAATGTACATTGACAAACATATTTTTAACTAAGGTTATGTTTAAATGAAGACCTTCTATGCTGATAATTAGAGTAAGCACTTGCACAAATCATGAAGAGGTTGAGTCCCCGTTGTTAAATAGTACTCTTTGGTTGAGTCGGTACATTACTAAAACAATTAAGAATTTCATAACGATCAAACAGTGCGGATGAACTGATCCGTGTGAAATGTGATCGGTTGCGAAACGGATCACAGCGCCGGCCATTGCATTGTAAACAATGATCAGTTTGAATAGTCTAATTCCTGAGCGTAATGTCCTAATGGAGACGATAGGGTTGCCTGTTACTGCATTGTTAATATGGAAAATTACATTAAAATTTGTTACGGTCATTTTGTGTTCCATACAATGTTTAATGAATATGAATTGGTAAACTCTAGTTCAACGAGTATAAAACAAATAAAAATAAAAGCGAGTACATTAGTTCAATACTGAATTAAATGAAAGAACCAATAGGAATAATAAATAATTATTATCTGGTTTAGATAAGGGTTCACTTCCTGTTTGTAGAGGAAGAGACATCAAAGATCCTAATGTTCTCACCCGAAAAATAGGAAAACGGAAACGTGTTTTTGAGTGCGGTACTGACATGAAAGGATGTAGGTTACTAGAAGGCCTATTGGTTGGCCATATAATAATATTTTGATGATTGATGGTCTTAAATATATTGTATACTACATTCATAATTTAAATAGGGAAACATGGAACTTTATTTACCTACCTAAAAGTTCAATTAAGCAAATAATTAAAATAGACATACCAAAACCACATATAAGGTATAATAAGTCGGTATTAGCACTCAACAAAATGATACTTAACTAAAAAAATAAATGCATAAAAAATGAGTCCCATACTTTCTTTACACCAAGCTTTCCTTGTCTTTTGTGGCAGCCCTAACCTAGCAAAGCAGAGATTGAGGCAAAGGCAACACGCCTGAAGCAGCCAGAGACACGACGTAAAACTGACAGTACGTGAGAACAAGATCACAGTTTCCTCAGAAACATCCATTTGAACCCTGATGCTCGGAAAAAGGGTTCATTCATAGCTCTTTGCTTTGAAAATGAAATTGGACGGTCGCTAGACTCGCTAGTAGATTTTCATCAGGCTTTCGCATACCTACTGCAATGGGGTAGGCCCGATTGTTTGACGCCGATATATTTTCTGTAGGTTGGCACAGTGGAAAATCCAAAAAGGTTGGGGTTTATGACACGATAGCTTAAGTTGTAAGGGAATGCCCAGATTCATACTCTACCTATATAAATCTACTGTGTTTTATGGATTTATGGTGAAATTGGTGAAGGGAGACATGGTTTGTAAACCTACATTTAATAAGAACATTTTGTGTGTGTGTGATGTATAAATAGGTAGTTTATTTATTATTACATCGTGAATAATCATGATCATTCCTTAAACTTAATTAAATCTGGTGAAGTTCAATGTTCGCTGTGCATCAATAGCGATAATTATAGACGCCTTTATTATTTACGTCTAGGTCACACAGCAAATTCCTAACCTCAACCATAACAAAATACGGGTTTAAAAAGATAATGTTTTGAAATAGAGATCAAAGTTGCCGAAATAAGTATAGAAAATAAAACACATGATTTAAGCACGGCCGTGAATGTCAAGGCTGTGTCGGTATATGTACAGTCAGCAAAACAGATATAAATGTAAATTGAAAAACGTTTATTTGCCAAAAGTAGGTTTACATTTTGGTTCCTGGCTCCCAAACTAGGATACCCTGTGCTATGGGTAGCGAGGCATCTTTCGTGTACTTCGGGTATATGTACTGTTAAAGTGAATTAACATTACGTGCAGGCTAAGTAAGTAGGTACATCACATTACCTAAGTAGGTAAGTATTACAGTAATTACATCCGTCAACAGCAACAATTTAATTTTAAGCGACACTTACGAGAGAGTGATAGGTAAAATGGAAAATACTTTATTAATAGAGCTTGTGTGTTTTATCGATTACATGTATTTAACTGATCTGTTATCATTATATTATTAGTGACTAAACTGTTTGCGCTTGGACCAATACTTATCTCTTTCGTTGACTGTACCCACAGGCTGAGTTTCAAGACGTGCTAACTAAAATGTTTATATTGTACAAAACCTAGGTGACTGCGAAAATGCTTATGCTAAGAAAATATTGCAAAATTTAAGTAGGTATAAGTATACTGTCAGTTTTAACCTGTTAATAACTCAATGTAAGTTAAGTATGTCTGGATGTAACTTTTAAACAATTTTATAAGTCAAAATCATATGATAAAGGTACAAACAGTTAACGAAAGTATTAAAATATGTATGTATATTTTATAGCAAATAATATTGACATAAGGACTTACTTATTAATAAAGCTATTGACAGCCTTTTAACAACGCCAACGTTAAGCATGTATTTAAGTTAAATTGCTGTCTCTTTACGTTTTTTTTTCTATTAACATATTTTATATTATATTGTTACTGAAACGATAAATAATATGATGTAATGTTCCGACCTTGTCTCACAAACAGTGGACATCGATTTCAACAAACTGTTTCACTGCACAACCCAATCCAAGCTTACATAACTAAGTCACACGTTGTTGCAGAAACAATATAAAAAGATTAAAAAGAGAAGAGTTGGAAATATTAAACTTTTGTCTTACTACCTATTTTGTGATTTATTAAAGCAACATAATCAGCTAAAGGTTTATTACCTATACCAGGTTACTCATCACATCAGGATGAAACATAATAGCGTTATCCCTATCTTTGTACAATATAAGTATACTTAAAACTCATCCTCATCTCAAAATTGTTAACGATTTTAACTAACTTCTTATATTATAGGTATATACTTATTATATTTGATGTAATATACCTGGAATGTACATAGAAATACTGGTATTTCGGAAAGGTTACCGCTCATCTGCCGAGCGATGACGTCAGCAGTCGCTCGGCTCAGGGGTCACTCTCTCATACTATGACAGAACAAACGCGAATCATCAGATTATCACGCAATCAGCACTCTTAAAGCTGCGTACAGACCGGCCAAACGAACACCAATGAACGGGTTTCGTTGACCTTCGTTGCTGCAATTTGCCCTGTATTATGTATGATAAATATCCATCGTTGGGCGTTCGTTGGGCGTTCGTTGGGCCGGTCTGTACGCAGCTTAACACAACGAGACAGAGTCGTGGTAGCGCTGCATTTTTGTTTTTTCCAAGCTTCGGAACTCTGCGCTAGCGTGCCGATGGGGTGACATTTCTTGTCTTGTCTACAAATAGAGAGACCCCTTGAGTCGGAGGTGAGCGAGCGACATCGCGACCTATGCCTCCTCCCCAGCGAGTAGCACCCGTCTTCTAATCTGTCTCATGTTTTGATGCTACTTATTTGACAACAGTTATTGTTACGTAGCTTTAGTGCCAATTTCTCCATAGTGGGTTAGAGCATCACCAGGGATTATGGCTTGACTTTTGACACCACTGTCAAGAATTAAATATGGAGATGGCGTATAATTGATCAACCTTTACCTGGTTACGATTTAACCGACTATTGTGAAATTTGAGCTATTTATAAATTTCGCTAGAGCTGAGAAGTTTAAATCACGTTAAGTTGGTGTTTAGACACAGTTTATAAGGTATTGGACAGCGCTAAGCTTATGTTAAATATTGTCTAAGGTAAGGCCCAAATATGGTTTAATAAAATAGCAAACAAATTAGAAAGCTGAGAAGATATTTTGCTCATCTTTAAATTTAATTATCATATTCATAGAGGTAACACTGTCGGTGTTCTTAATATAAATGCATTTTGCAACCAGCACACTAGTCTTTTTAGGAAATATTTACCCTGTGATTACCAATATTTAAGAACAAGAAGCGTACACACAAATTACTTACATGAATTCATTTAGTTTTACTTGTTAGAAAAACTCATAAAAATAGCATGGCGTGCCCTATACTCGGATAAACGTGGATATGAGTCACATAGAAGCTTTTAGCTTATTATTATGACGTTTCATGATCATTATATATACAGAATCATTTATGTATCAGCCTGTTAATAACACATATGAGATCAGCCTATCAAAATAACACCCATAAGAAGACACTTTATACGTCTTTGCTGGCGCTACATGCATAATCAATTATGTTTTGTAAACTTAGACAAAAGTTTTGAAAACTTACATAAATGTGGATCGATTTTAGCTGTCGCATGTACACGTATCTCATCGCTACAAAAACGGTTCAGCATGCGTAGTGCGAGTTGTACCTACAGTTCAAGCAGTGCTAAGTATACCCGAAACTGTATTTCGCGGTAGAGTGTCCAATAACTATTGTAGTGGGCAGGCGGCACTATAAAAAAGTCGCGTTTACTTACTGTTTCACTGCTTGATCGTTGCAAAAAACTAGGCCCTCAAATCTTCTTCGGTCTTTCTCTTGTAACCGATTATACCGTGAGTGAGGTAATAAAACGTAAGAGGTACTAACCGAAATGTTGTTAATTAATAATAGGTAGGTACTTAATTGATAAATTGGTCTTAATTTACCGACATCGCGGTCGAGAGTGAGGCCTAGAGCTAACCGTTATATAATTATGAGAGGTTAATGCGGGAGTTTGAAGCCATACAGAACGTTCTTAATTAATTAATAACTATAATATAAGGAAATTCTGAATATCTAAAATTGCTTCTGAACATGAGGTAAAATTTCCCGAATCTTGTAACTGCAAAATGTGAAAAGATACTGTAAATTTAAATTAGCCCGAATAATTTTTATAAATATTGATGTAGGTACCTACCAATAGACGATTTGTTATTCTTGTTACGTTTTTAAAATAAACTTCGTTGGTACTTATTTGTTTTTATTGCCATCGGGAGTTGTTCCCTGAATCGTCCATTTCCTTCGTGGCACATTAAAAGTCGAACTTTCAGCGGGAATCTTGGGAGTTGTATTTTGTTTTGTATAATGTTTAGGCAACAATGCTAGCAGTGATAAATTGTACTAAATAAGTGCCGCCCCGTGAATGCTTGTGATTCCATGGGTGTCACCCTTATCAAAGTAACTTTAGCTTTTTGTCGAAATCCTACAAATACATAGCATGTACATCTTACAAATTCTAGAAGCATATGTACGGCTTAATACATAACTATTAAGAGCAATGACCCAGGCGCAGTTAAGATCTTGTTTGCGCCCAAAAAAGTGTCAATGTAAACTGTTTCACGGCCAGGGTTGTCCAACCTTTTTTGGCGTGTGCGGTTTTGGACATGTGACAGAACAATTGATGGGCTCGCCTGCCCGCCCCGCGGAGTCATTGCCCCAAACTGGCGGACCCAGTGCACAGTTACAAGTAACTGGTTCCAGTTTTTGTTTGAACAGAAAAAGGACGTTAAAGTGGCCCTTAGCGAGGAAGGTAAATGAGGGATTTAACGGTACTCTTGCGTTTCCAAATAATCGCGTCGAACATTTATTTTGGAGACTTTGTAACTGTGACAAAGTTTTTTTTAATTCGTTGAATACCTGCGTCAGCCAGCCAGTTTAATTGTTACAATAATACACGCGTTAGATGTTTTTGTAAACGGTTGACAATTTCTAGCGTTCTGTGGAATACAGTTCATAATATTGAAACCTGAAATTTAATTTCTAGGTTATAAATCCATTTTTGTATCAAAACGTATGAAATGAGATACTTAACAATAACGTTCTTTACTCTCCAAGTAACAATAACGGTTTCGTCCAATAGTAAATAGCTCATAATATTATGCATAAAATACTTTGCGAGGAAGTTTCCCTGTTCTAATTTAATTTTGTAAACTGAATGTGTATCGTATTTCAGCGTTAAATTATTCGGACATCGCTCCACCGGCACCGCCCGTGTAGCCGTGTACCTACTCGTGCGGAGACGTAAGATTTTTCCTAATTATTTTTTTGTTTATTTAAGCGTAACTCTTGTGTAGTGACGCGCTCCACGAGACCATTGACCATTGTTATGTAAACCAAACAATGGTAATGGAAATAACTACCTACAGCCTAGTGACCAACTTTGCTCCATCTTAACTATAAGAACCAAGATCTTTTCTAGGCATTCCTTGTGACCGTCCGCGTTGCATTGCATTTAGTTTTAGTTCGGTACCCCAGACACTTTGAACAAAAGGCTCTATAAAGACCACATTCATGTTTGTATGGCTGAAAGCTGTAACTGTTTGTATTTCAATGGCAATAAGCACGGAACAAAGGATGCGCTGCTCTCCCAAACTGGGTCTAGTTAATGTCATGATTAGTTTGTTTAAAATGACAGTTGAAATAGACCAGACGGGGCTTTTGTGTTTTCTGTTAGGTATAATTATTGTTTGCGAGGTCATTGACATCAAATGATCGTCTGCTAATAATTATTACTCTACATTTTGATGGATGCCGATGGTCTTTAATGTGGCGATAGTTCATAAGAAGTTATATCCAAGATTACTACTTTTTTGCTAAGGCCTACTAGCGCTTTCAAGGATTGCTTTTAGTTTTTAATAACATCATATTGCGAATTGGATGTTCAATACGACAAACATTTTTCCGACACAATTATAAAAAAATATTTTTATAACTTGGTTTAAATCTTTAATTATAAAATTAAGTATACTATGCTTTTAAAGCAAGCTCACCGAAGCTATCGCTTAATTGTGTTTTTCGTAGAAAATACCAACATTTCTGAAGGACCTAAAGGTGCATTAATGCTGAAAGAAAGTTTACTTGAATTTATTCGTTACGAGCTCACATAAAACAATTATATGATATATTTTTATTTGTTTGTGGTACTTCAAAGCTACTTCATTAGCCGCTTAGATCGTAATCTCGCCCTTCTAAAGGTCTACAGGAAGTTCTAATTTGGAGATCAAACAAGTTATTGACTCGATTAAAATTATTCTTTTCATTGAACTGATTTTGGAATTCGTAAAATGCTTACGCCTGTTTTATGATTTTACAAGCAGTTGTTTAAATATTAAAATCTTAAGTAAGTTAATATACTTAAGATTTTAATGTTTATGTGTAGGAATCGAATTTGGAAACTTTGGTAGCAGTCAGTTTTGCTAGCCACTAATACCATCTTGTCTGATCCGGCTTCGAAACACAAATACAAATTTCTCGTCATTCTGAACAATTTTTGTGGTACGTCTGCATGTAACGGAAATCATAATCTCACATCACCGCGTGAGCTTCGCTTCGTCTTAAAATGTCCGGTGGAAATGATTGTCTCTCATTTCCCTGTATAAACTATATGTATGTATAAGTTAAGTAATCCCAAGGAAACTCCCGGATTACATAGGACTATTGTAGGATATGGAGAAAACTATTATCCAGAGCTATGGTGTGGGGTGCTAATGCTAAATGACGTGGTAAGTGGAACTATTGAGGGACTTATTACGAGTACTATTAATAATTATAAATTTAGTATTTAGTTTTTAATCATTAGTTCATTCTTTACAATACATACATAATAACATGTCAATATTTCCTCTTTATGATATTGATATGATAACATCGTAACTTTGCTAACACCTCAGTATAAATAAATAATTATTGAAAGTTCAGGGTCAGCTTGTTTAGTAACAATACGCAAAATTCGTTTATGAGGTTCCTATTAATTTTCACAAATACTACTTAACTAATACCATGAATAAAATTTCATACACTTGTAACTTACTTGGGTATATTTTTTTTTATAAATTATACGTGGTTTATATTTTATTCCATAACCTTTTTTGCCTTTATTTAGACCCATTTAAATATTCCTATTTCCCTAGTAGTCTAATAGTGATCTTTAAACGACCAACCCACGAAGTAGGCTAAGCGTGGGACACCCTCCAGGTGTCTAGAACAACGTTGTAGCTGGATGAGGATGTACGAGGGTAGAGTATTCAGGTGATTCTTGGGAGAGGCCTATGTCCATAAGTAAAACATTATGTCTGCTTTTCATGTCCTTAAAGTATTGTAATTTAATTCAATTTCCTAATCGCCAGCTAAGTTTGTAACTGACCAAACCCACAACCCTGAATGTACCTAACAAGAAACTTACCAGAAGGTAAAACAAAATCCCTGCCCCCATGGCTAGGGGTGGCCGTGTCGGCCTGCTCTCGTCTCTGTCTCGGATGCACAGCCTCGGCCGTATACAGGATGTCCCAACCCCCACACACTAGCAACTGAGATCTGACCACATAGCCCGCGACTCGCGCCGGTTCTCAAACTAAATGTGCAAAGACAAAGATGCGCCTCTTATATTACTTCTTAGCGGCGGATACCGCAACGTATTTGGCATATGGATACGAGATTTGTTTGTTTGTGTGCGTGCGTTTCGGCGATCGAAGCCTCCGCGAGTACAGTCGGCTCATTAATTCGCAGCACGCGTGGAGGATGAGATGTTGGTAGTTTGCGATGCGGATTTTGGTTTGGTTGGATAGATATTTACGTACTCATATTGTGCTATATACCTATATTATAATATAAATATTATATTAAATATATATATATATATATATATATATATATATATATATATAGCACAATAAAAAGGTACAGCAAAATGTAATTTTAATGTAACTTCAACCTATAAATTAACATAATACTACTAATACTATTAATAATACTACCATAATACTACTAGTAATAATACAACTATTACTAAACATAATACTATTTAACACAGTACTTACCTCTAATAACAATATGATACTTACTTAATAAAAAAAAAAAAAAAAAAAATTGATCGGCACATAAGACTAGCGTGGGCAGCCTACTCCAAAATTGAATTCGCTCTAAAAATGAACATCACGGCTGAGCAGAAAGCTCGTATACATGACCAGTGTATCCTACCTGTGCTTACATACGGGGCCGAAACCTGGGTTTTTACAAAAGAGTTTCTCTCCAAGCTCAGAGTGGCACAAAGAGCAATTGAACGCAAGATGGTAGGAGTGACACTGAGGGACCGAAAGAGAAATGAATGGCTCAGAGAACAAAGCAAAGTCACTGACGCCATCAAACGTGTAGCGAACCTGAAGTGGCAATGGGCTGGTCACGTCGCCAGAAAACATGGCTCGTGGTGCAAAACGCTGCTGGAATGGAGACCGTATGGTGAGACACGCCCTCGTGGTCGACCACAAATGCGATGGACCGACGATATAAGGAAAACATCCGGTAGCAAATGGATAGAGATAGCCCAAGATCGAGATGAGTGGCATAGACTGAAGGAGGCCTACACCTTTGAGGTTGAAAACGGCTAAGAAGAAGAAGAAGACTTACTTAATTCAAGTTTACAATTACAAGGTTTTGAACCCTAAAATAATATATTTTTTTTTCTTGTTATATATATTGTATTAGTGAACTACCTGTACCTATGTGTCAGTGACGCGTATGTGTGAAGCAAAAATGTCCTTTGAAAAAAAATCTAACCACAAGAAGGTGTAAATCTCATATCACGGGAATTCAATCGCGAAAAACTTCGGGGGTCCATTTGAAGTCTGAATTATGGTAAAAGCTTTCCTTTCCAACTTAGTATACACTTTCAGGTTTTCTGGTAATCACCACGATTAATGTTCAGGGCATTGATATGTTAATGTAAGTACATTTAAGGCAGATTATTTTGCTCAATTAAATTTATTAGTAAGATATAATTATATGTGATATCAATTCATCTCTGTATGTTATAATCAAAAATGTATGTTGGACATTGATGTTATAAATAGAATGTTAGAGACAGCCTTACCAAAATATCGTGTAAATAAGATTTAATTTTAGTCCTGTTAAAATTAGTCGGTGTATATCACAACGCAAAATTTAAGGTACTTACTTTTATTCAGTAATTAATTTAAAGATGTTTATCATTAACAAGTTTTGCTATTAAGTGTCCCCATTAATCATGTTTAGTGTTGGAGCCAATAACCTTATCCGGAGCATTTCTAGTGAACATTACGAAGTGAATTTAATAATACTTAAAAAAAAACAGAAATACATAATATATTAGAGTGTTGAACTCCAAGAATTAACGGAAGTTGCGACTATAATATTAATAATTTAAGATAGAATGGGCCGAAAGTGTCATTTGTAATGCCCACTATGTATTAATAGATAATATTCCTTGTCTACGAAACTTTCCTGAGAGATCTGGCCTGTTTGGATCAGTGAAGGTCACTGCTGATGGTGGTATAGACAACGAACTTATACAAGGCGGACTTATTGCTAATCTACATTATGGATAGCTACCGTCTTTCTTTGTTTAATTGAACTAGGGAATCATATTATAAGGATATAACCATATTTATTTGTTATGAGTTCACCATAACTGTATGGATATCTGAGATGCAGCTCTATCCGTGAGAAGATGATACAATTGATTTATTTCCATACAATATTTCTTACGTACGTAAAAAGCCATCGGTCAATCAGAGCTTTTATGACTTTCATGCCGTAAATGTAACCATGAGGGTTATTATTATATAAGCCTAGTTTATTTAATTCTTTGGTCAGTGAGCAGTATCTGGCTGTTTTATCCACAATGAAATACTACACCATTCCTTCAGATGTAAATACCCCCGATGATAGATAATAATTAAAAAGACACCCAGATACATTATTATTTACATAATTATGTAGATAGAAAAAAACACGTACGCAGTTATGTATAGACAAGAACAACTTGCATGTCTCTTTTTTCCGTAAGTTTCTGCTACCCCACCCCTTTCCAACCCAACAAAAAAAAATTCCATAGTAAAAAGTCACGTGACCAACAAAGTTTCTATGGAAAATAATATTTTTTTTTCGCGATTTTTCAAATTCTGATTTCAGTTTCAGGCTTAGATATACCATGCTGCACATGTAGGTTTCGGCTTAGTATACCCTTTTTGCAACACCCTGTATACATATACTTACTATTGAAAAACCAGTGAAAGAAGACAATCCTCCATTACAATGCAGATATAGGTACTACACATAGAACGATTGTAATTAACAAAGTTGATATTGAATCGCAACTTAAAACTTTCCTGAAAGGGTAAGTACTTGGTCCGTGAGGATTTGTGAAAATTACATCTTACCTGAACTTTCGGGACTTTGGGAAATTTAATATCCCAATAATTTTAATGAAACAACGGAACTTGCCGTGTTGATGACCTAATAGAGGAAGGGGAAATATAATTTCAGCTTTACGGGATGTCAGTATAAATCAGCCCCGTATTAGATAAATACCTGAGCGAAGTGCTTTGTTCAGGATTATGATGTTAGGTAATTCATTGAGATGTACCTACTGTAGATAATATGGCTTTAAATATTAAATAATAGCTTTTATATATTAAAATATATTTGAGTTCGCCTGAAAATGCTAGTTTCCGAGTACGATATCCATTTGAGTTTTAAGGTTTAGGACATAAAATATACTTATTTGATAAAAAAATGAAAGCCAAAAAACAGCCTACAAAATAGGTAATTATAATAACGAAAATATTAAAGCAAGGTACCTACATACTAAAAATAATTAGTATGACTTGCCACCTAAAAGTATATAAAATGAATTCGACATAATCTACACAGAAAGAAAATACATTTCTATCTTGTAAAAAGTAAAGGTACCTAGTTAATATTTTACGATTTTTCAGGTACTAAACATCCTTTGAAACACACAATAATGGGAGAAGCCTTATCTTATTTCATTGTAGGTGTCTGTCAAGTATTACTATTGTCCTTTTCAAAATAAATTTTGGAAGACACTCTTAAACCCCACAAATTAAGGACGATACTCGTATAACGTGCAGCGTGTAATGATAACGAGACGACACTATAAAGTTAATGAGATATCCCTTCGCGCACTTAATAATTTGTAACACTATCCCCCTATTGTTAGGTCGGTTAATAAACATTACCATTTCATCACATAGGCACGTGTATGAATTAGGTTATTTTAAAAGTAACGTTAAAGGATTTTTTAAAATATACGTGTATGAACTTTAACTCGTTTCAAATATTAAAAAAATGTAAGGTTGTTTCTATCAGCAATAGTAGTACGTGATAAATGATTTTTAACGGCGGCATTGTCTTTTCATGTATTTGCTTTGTGGTCTTTTCAACCTATAAACATTTATGTCTATTTCTGTAACTTTGTTGAATGTCCATTAGTAAAAAAAATTACCGTCCTCCTTCGGCAGTCGGGTAATAATCAAAATCCCTTGCCATGCCGTTGCGGTGTGCGTAGGCCATTAGTTGTTCAGTCTTAAGATAGTACCACATGTTGAGTTTTGGGATTGGAACATTCCAAAAGTAAGTAAATGCCACCTGATGTCATACGAGTGGGCCTCCACCCGCCCCAGCCCAATGCTGGGAAGGCATTTGATTAATGTAAGCTCTTCAATGCAGAAATGATCGAACACTAGCTTTTGCCCGAGAGCTTTGCATCGGCTGGAAAGCTTTCTTCGTTTTGTCATACCTTAATGCATACTTATATTATAGTTAAGTTTTAATCTGAAAGTATGTTTGTACTTCAGAAAACATGGTTCAGATTTAGCTCACTTCCCTTTTGATTTGAATACCTACAACATTTGCAAAATTCTGTTTTAGTTCATAAAAAAATAATCAAACTAAGGATGATAATAAGGAAATTATTGTAATAACATAATATTCAGTTACGTACATATTCAAACTAGATACTAGAGTAATAAACATGTGAAAAGAAAACAAAATAAGTCAATCTCACTTTCAGTTATTTTATAATAAAGTTTTCTAACAAAGTTTTATAATATGACCCTCGCTGGTCTCGAGGTGGGAAAAAACTCAATAAAACTTCTCAAGTTATTATACAGATTAATCTACTCTGCCAATTTCTTTCTGAGGGGTGATAAGCAAAAAACGCAAAAAAGAAATATTGGTACCGGTATTTTGTAGATATTTAAAGGCTGATAAACGATACGGAAACGAGTATCCGACAGCTCCTGATAAAAGTAACCAGCCTTTTTACGTGAATATTCCCGAAGGAGGTCAGTGACCTGGAATAAAAGTGCCCCCTGGGGATGCAATCTTGCCACGCGATGACTTGGTTAATTCCAGTAGATATCGATACTTACACTCATAATATGTATGTTATGTATCGAATACTGAATGACACTTAGTAAATGTGCCTGCATCATCAACATCATGAAAGTATCTCGTATCCATACTATAACCGACAGCTGCCGTCATATTAACCGCTATAAAAAATAAAGGTTTGTCTAGTTTTTTTAGTATTATTATGTTCTACGTAGCTGATCTATAGTCATCCGAAAGCCAAAAGGGGATGACTCAGGGATAGTTGATTCTTGTCAAATTTAGTTACGACTCTAAGGGCCACTTGCATCAACATATTAAATCTAGATTTAGTGTTAAATATCGATTTAGTGTCAAATTTTATATGGACTGACGTTTCTTAAATCGAGATTTGACACTAAATCTAGATTTAATATGTTCCTGCAAGTGGCCCTTAAAAATTCGTGAAAATAATAAAGGTTGTTTCTATAGAAACTTGTTGTTTTACTAAGGATTTTTTAAAAGTAGTAAGTACTTTTAACAAAAGTTGTTCATGATCCCCTGATTTAACCACCTTTCGGCTTACTCTACCAATTTTGCACCTGTATAACAGAGCGTTTATTTATAAAGATAATTTATTATTAATGGTAATGTAGGTAATACACATTTTGTATAAGATTATAACTCCATTTAACGATTTATGCATTCATTTATTATTCCCTGGGCTCAGATAAGTACGTAACGGGACATCGCTTTTCCGGGAACTTGAAAACTCTCACTGACTCAACTTACTTACAAACTTTAGACCATGTCGAATATTAGAAATTATAGGAAATAAGATTTGTTGAATACAATTTGTATGAATACAGATTATAGAGTACGTAGACGTATCTAATTACATGTATAGAAAGAAGATTTTTTGAAGAAAACCCCATCTTACTTAAACTGCCGTATAATGGCATACACCCCAGAGACCCTTTAACCTCTTATCAACAAAGAATACCTACTTGGTACATTTAATATGAATGCTCTACAACAGCTGTTCAAGGAAGCGGAAATGTTTAGGAGCTTTTATATGACCCTTCAAACTCTCATTTAGGAATGAATTGGCGTCTGAAAATGTTTTTGCCAATTATTCTCACGAGCAATGAAAAAGTTCTAGTGACATGTGGAACGGCAATGACATTGCTGGTGGTGAGTGTATTTAGCTTTACCATATTTATTTCTGTTTATTACATCCTTATCCTTATCCTTACTTAATCCTAATCCTAACTAATATTATAAATGCGAAAGTAACTGTGTCTGTCTGTCTGTTACTCTTTCACGCAAAAACTACTGAACGGATTTGAATGAAATTTGGTATACATACGGTCTAGACCCTAGGAAAGAACATAGGCTACTTTTTATCCCGGACTTCCCACGGGAAAACTTTTTAAGGCGAAGCGAAGCGCGCGGGAACAGCTATTTTATTATAAATGCGAAAGTAACTGTGTCTGTCTGTCTGTTACTCTTTCACGCCAAAACTACTGAACGGATTTAAATGAAATTTGGTATACATACGGTCTAGACCCTGGAAAAAAACATAGGCTACTTTTTATCCCGGAATTCCCACGGGAATTTTTTTTAAGGCGAAGCGAAGCGCGCGGGAACAGCTAGTATATTATAATCCGAAGGGGCTGTGACAAAAAAAAAAACTACCAGTTAACGACGTTTGTAGGCAGAAAACAATGTTAACATCTATTATCTAGACACTTAAATCAGTCCTAGGACGGTTGGTCACTCATAAGTATCCCGACTTAAATGGCATTTAAAAACAAACAACGTTTTAGGGCCAACGGTTTTGCCCAAAACATATAAGTACGTCGGAAAGAATGCGAATAACGGTGGATGCAAAAACACAAATACTTTATTCGTGTTTCAAAACTAAGGCTGACCCGCATCCGTGAAGTGTAGGCTCACGGGTATTTTTATCTTATATATCAAGTGTATACACTCACGAGCAATCAAAAAGTTCCACCTGCCTGCTAAAATGTGTTTTATAAATAAAGGATCGGATCGGTAAATTAAATATGTTTAAAACTACGTACACACCACTACGCTTGTTAACTTAATAATGTCTTGTCAGTCATCTATAAAAGTTTTAAATAACGTTTGAGAATACATTTAGAAGGTAACATCAAAAGGTCATGTCTTTTAAAAGACTGTAATGTCATCAGAATGAAGTAATCCGTTTGTACATTTTCAAATAAGATCATGTTTACTTTAGAGGCGCTTTATTTAATTAGTTTATTTTGTAGAGCACTTTCGTCATTAATAGCATTAAATATTTATATTACCTATGAAATTATCAAATTCATAATGAATGTATTAGTCGTTCATGTAGTTTTAAATACAGGGTACCTACGAGTACCTCTATACTACATGTAATCAAATAATAACTTAGGTCTTTTGTGAAAATATTGTTGTCTAGTCTAGTCATAGGAACACTTACCAGTTTTTCCTAACTATCTTTTCGAGCATTTAAATTCCTACCAGGAATATAACACATCCTACATAGAACCCAACAATATAATTAAATCAGATACAAATATAAATAAATATGTAGTATTCCTTCTCTGACAGGTAATTATGAAACGAATCACGAATCATAAACAATGATATATCGGCATCATGTTGAAACATTTGCGTAGGCTTATTCGTCCTTATTGCCCGGTACCGAAGGTTGATTTTACAAAACCTTTTATTAGTTAACTAAAATATGTTTTGCGATTAACAAAGTGTTTAAAGAAACCTACTGGTGGCAGAGAAGGTGAATGACCCACGCTAATTTACACAACCCAAAAGCTCATGCGATACTTTTGTGACTTTCAAATAATTCTGATACAAACATTATTTAATTTTCCCATACATTTTCTTTTAAAACCCAGAACTATTTTTTAAAATAGTTCTGGGTTCTTTCTAATTTTTTAAAATAGTTCTAGTAGTAGTAGTACTGCCTTTAAAGGCCGATTCACATACTGTTTAGTGCGACTGTTAAGTAGACGTACATTGCTGAGTACCTATGTATGGTAGATTCAAAAGTTTTGCAAATAAGTTCTATAAACAAGCCCAGCAATGTACTTCTACTTAACAGTGTGTGAATTGGCCTTAAGAAAAAGCTTTGAGCTGTTCCATCTTTATTTACTCTTGGAGGGTCTTCCAATCGGTGTTTACTGGTTGCCTTTTTTATATTGCCGACTTTATAATCTTACCGCCATCAATCTACCCTAATCAGAATTAATAAAACTTAGCTTATAAAATAATTATTAAAAATATTGGGAAAAGGTACAGGTGTAAATAATTAAGTTTACAATATACCTCTTATTGCTCGGAGGTTTTTAGGCTAAAAAAACATTTCAGATCTTTACAGCAAATCATTAAAAACTACACTAATATTTATCTGATTATGAGTTATTAAGTTTAAGATCAAAATTCTTTAGTCGGTGTCTAGCACCACACCAAAACTATATTAAATAAAAATAACTTACATATGTATATGTATTTTATGACATAGGGTAAGATTTATGATGAACCGCATCAGCAGCATGGTGCGCAAGTCGCACACGACATGACTAAAGTGTTATCTATATCGCGCTAGCTCACATGAGATAGTTACATTGTGGCGAATTGGAGATAAAGCAATATTACATTTTATATAGGTTCTTCTTATTTTTTCATATTATTTATGGTAGTTTATAGTCTTACGATATTTTTCCAATTATGGAACACTGTGATGTAGGAACGCAAACTATTTATATTTTATACTTCACGACACGACCCATTACGTCCCCACTGCTGGGGCACGGGTCTCCTTCCAATGAAGGAAGGGTTTAGGCCTAGTCCACCACCCTGGCCAAGTGCGGGTTGGTGGACCCCAACACAAGCAAGCTTGTGCTGAGAGAGTTGTCGGGTAAGTGGGCAACCCGACTGTCAGATGTTTTTCAAGCCGCCCGACGGCCTCTGACTAGGCTTAACGACTGCTGCCGAAGCAGCAACCGGGACCCACGGCTTAACGTGCCGTCCGAAGCACGGAAGCGTCCGGAAAAGAACCACTTGAAATCGGTCACCCATCCAATGACTGACCGTGCCAGTTGTTGCTTAACCTCAGTGATCAGTTACGATCACTGAAGCCCGCTCGACTACGGACGCTTTTATAGTTATACATTATTAATTCATAATTGTCCATGGTTAAAAAGGAAATGATGATTGTTAAAATCACTATTCGTCATCCTTCCCGTATCTGAGACAAAAGAATATCGAAAACAAAGTAGGAATAAGTACAAAGTTCTGAAAACTTTTACGTATTTGACATAACATATAAAAATAAACTTAAGAATAGTTTATATGACTAGGTAAAAGCACCTTATGTAATTTTTATTTATAGGTTACCCAGAAACAATTATATACTAAAACTTATGTAACCTTGTGCATATGGAATGGATGTGGCAATTTGATTAGCACTTCTTTGTAATTTCCACTTGAAAAATCCAATTGCGATTGTTTACACTGAAGTAGTTAAGGTTTTGTGTGTTAGTCACTCGATCATTTGAAGAATAACACGAAGATTTTTAATACTTCCTCGTATCAAAATAATGTTTAGTGCTTCATTTTGCCATAGTATGGCAAAAATAGGCAATGACGATGTGCGCTAATGTTACGATGTTGAATGAATGTTCTGATTTCTGATGCGTTGTAAAATGACTGTATAATATTGCAGAGGGCGTCTTTAAGCTAGCCTTTTCCGTTTAGGAGTAGGTAATTTTGTGCTATGTCACTGGATCTTTTTCATTGCTCGCCAGTGTAGTAACCAGGGGGTCTAGTACAGGTTTGATAGTTCTAAAACTATAAAAGTTTACGTTTTTTCGCATACTACTTTTTTCGTTTTCATAAATAGCAAAACCCTTACTAGAGGCCCAGCAGTAGTAACGTTGCGCCAAGTCGTCTGCTGCAACCTAATGTCGTTCGCCGCCAATTCATATTCATGGAATCAATATTTAAAATAATCCAACGATCTTTTAAAGTAGCTTGGGTACTGGTCAGGGGTTAATTCATTTGTGAACAGTATTTAATTAATTTAATTAAAAGTACTTATCTGCATTTGAGACCATCAAGGCAGGTCAATGTACTTAGATGTTTGTGAAAAACTTCTGCAAGTTCTGCAGAAATGATTGTAATTTGTCTAAAAGAGTGATTGCCTATTATCAACAATGTCTATTTGTTTACACCCACATAGAAACTTACTTAATTAGTACTGAGTTTTTATTACGTATACTCCATGACTTCTCATACAAGTGACATTTGCTGTTATCGTTTAAAACCGTGACTGATTGAAGTTCATCTCTCATGTTAAAATGGATTTGTTAGTTATTCTGATTCATCATCATCATACCTACTTACTAGGATTTTAGTTTATAAATAAATAAATGTATTCATAGATAATTACCTATATTTTTTCAAACTAGATCTCAACAGATGTTTGAAATGTTCACCGTTGTATTGAACAATACAGACTTCGAAACTACTGAACCGATTTTATGGATTCTTTCATTATTGTAAATTGCTAGCTTTCCCTCGAGCTTAACTTCGCTTAAAATATAAAATAATAATTAAAAAAATTAAAAAACCGACTTCAAAAAACCACTAAAATGTAAGAAATAATTTAAGGTTTACACAAATTCTACTCGTATGAGACAGTACAAATATACCTAAGCAGGAACTGTTCTTTTTTGATGTTGGTGCGGTGACAAAGTAATCTGAAGAAATATGGCACCAACTTCAAAAAAGAACAGTTCCTGCTTAGGTATATTTGTACTGTCTCATACGAGTAGAATTTGTGTAAACCTTAAATTATTTCTTACATTTTAGTGGTTTTTTGAAGTCGGTTTTTTAATTTTTTTAATTATTATTTTATTTAATAGTTTTTAGTTTATTTGTAATAATTTTCAATCAAAAGTAAGGTGCAAATGATACCAAAATGTCCTACTAATCAATACGAATCATTCAAGCCTAAACACGAAGTAGTTGCTATATACCGTTGAGGAGTTCCCCTGACTGCCTTCCGTTTCCATCATCAGATCAGCTCAAGGTCACCATCATATTTTTTGTTATAAGAACTATATTTACGTTCTTAATTTCATTAGAATCGGTTAATATGTGCCCAAAATTGAAATTCATACCCTGTTTTTACCTCTTTACCCACCCTTGGGGGTGAGATAAAATTCTGAAAAAAAAATGGGACCACCTGGAAGCTCAACCTAATACAACAAAAAAAGAATTTTCAAAATCGGTTCATAAACGGCGGAGTAATCGGTGAACATACATAAAAAAAAATATATAAAAAAAAAAAAAAGATCCCGACGAATTGAGAACCTCCTCCTTTTTTTGAAGTCGGTTAAAAAGTAGCCTACCTCACACCTTATTCAGAGCGACAGCTCAATTGCTACTAATTAGATTCATTTTTTTTTAAATCATAGTCCAGCCTTTATCCCGCTCGCGCGGAAACGCTATCCTACATAAATTTACTACCTCTATGGTAGGAAAATTTATCTCATTCAATTCACTTTGCTCGGAAATGTGCAAAAAATAGAAAGATTCAATTGTTTGTGAAATGCATTCAAGACTCCCGAGTTCATGCGTAATTTCTACAAGCTCGGCCGAAAGGCAGGTTAGGGTCCGAGTCCACTGGAAATGAAAACTATTTTTCTTATATCGAACCTGACAATGTTAATGGCATACTACTGAAATCTGAAACTATATGATCTATTAGTCAGGCCAAACAACATACCTGTCGAAACATACCCTAAAATAAATATATAAAATAACGAGAATAGGTTTCTAGCCATTTAGCATTCATCAGGTTTTAATTTGAGCACTTACAATCTAATCACTTAATTTAAAGTTCTTACGTTCGTCGTCCATACCGTAGCTGGTTAGGTATTCATCATTATATCGTTGAAGCATTAACATTCGCCTGTAAATTGCCGGGGACCCTTTGTCCGCCAGTGACGCCATGATGGGGACGCCCTAATGCGGGCTTACAGTCACATTCGTATGATGAGTCTCGTTGAAAAGCCGTATTTCATGCAGAGTGAACGCTGAATCGTAAACACGGGAAGCACGTATTCGTAGAGGGTAAAATTACGCCATTGCGATTTCAGATGTCAACATAATACGTACGTATGTGGTCAGTGATAATTGCGTCTATTTTCTGTTAGTTAGACACTTCATTGTAATATAATAATTAATTGTTTTACGCCTACCTCGTTCTTGGACGGTTCGTGGTGACTAACAGTTTAAAGGGTGACCAAATAATTGAGTACTTAAGGTAGAGAACATGCTAAATACTTATGCAAACTGAGAATGGTAGAGCCCTAGAGCAACGCGGACCCCGTAGAGCAAACATTGTATTAGCGGCTTAGTAATTAAGAAGTTCAACCCCTTAAAATACCTGGGATGAAAACCTAGATATACTTCTATTATATTATCTAGAGTATATTATATCGTAGTGTGAGATGAGCTATAAGACCATTGATTTGTTTGTTATTCTTTGATTGCCGCGTGCTTACACCGTCTATGCGATTGCCAGGAGAGAATTACTCTCTAGCAAACTTATTCCATGTTATGGTATTGGAATAAAATCGTGTCGTAATTTTGATACAGGATAAACTAAATCCAATGCAGTTGTAACTTGTAACGAAATAATTTAAGTTCTATTTGCGTTTTTCGCATGAAGTCTGAGAATAAGGATGCAGCCTACTTGGCGGATACCTACGTGAATATGAAATGATGTTGTATGCCTATGTGCCTACTATATACATAATTTCCAGGTCTGCAATAATAAGTCCTCGTCGTTTTACGAGCACTTACGAACGGCATCTTTGAGCGACAGCTTTATGGAAATTCCAGTATAAATATTAAGCTTTGCTTACTTTTATCCTTTAGAATAAAAATGGAAAGTAGCATTTTTGACGGTTAAATTAAATTTAAATGCTAACATAATGAAATCCCGCGTTGTATTGCGGTAGCACAGGATGCTCACCCCCGGGACATAAAAGTTGTACCTACGCATATTTACACAGGTATAAAAGGTCTAAAAGTGTCTGACAAAAGGGTTTAATTCATTTAATGTGAAATTAGCATTTAAATGTCATACTTACTTAAATATTTCTTGCAAACATAGTAGATTTGATGTGAACAGACCATCAAGTTCTAATGTCTATGATTTAGCGGAGAAGTTTCGATAGATGTTGCCTTATCGGCTGATATCCTTCGAATTTGGCAAGATCTTCCAATTTCAAGTTTAACTGTATTAGCTATTAATTTATGTTAATGCACAAAACTTCATACGGTTATTTATTGATTAATTTACACTATACATATATTATTATTTGTAAGATGTGTGATATGAGATATTTTTAATTCTAACAGGCAGGAATTGTAGCAGTATAAATTCTCGTCCGTAAGGTAAAGACCTATCGAGCATATTTTACTAAGGAACCAACTGGAATATCTCAAAAAACTTATAGAAAAAAACGACAATTCGAACTCTTACCAGCCCACGAACAGCAATGGTCGTCTATTCCCAACCCAAATATAATGTTTTTAATTCTACATATTATTACGTACATATAAGTATACACGACTAACCTAGAAGTATAGCTAAAAATTCAAAACAGATACTTACCGAAGTATCTAAGTCGGCATTTTGCGCCACATAGAATTTTCGCGATTTAATTCGTTCATGTTTCCGATGCTATCTCTGATCCGAGGCTTGAATATCAAAAAAGCTAATGCCATTAAAACTCTCGAGGACATGATAACTGTAAATACGAGCTTTATAATAAAGTTGTCTGAGACAGCGGGTGGCTGTATCTACCTAACGTTTAACATTTTGGTACCTTGTTTACATTTCTTTGTAACATTCTGCACGTTACATAATATAACAATATTCTTTACTTTATGTATTTTGCAACTACTTATAGCTATTAGTTTCATACCTACCAACTTTTCATAGGCCTATTTTGTAATAATAATATACATAACGTAAGTACATAAAATAATCATTTTAAAATAAGCAAATTATCATTTCTCAAACTTTAGTGTGGGTTTCTTATAAAAAAAAAACACGTCAAATTAATGTGCTGATTTAAACGTTTATTTGAAAGGCGTAATCTTTAAATGTATTTGCAGTAAATACGGAGGCACTTGGAAGCCCGATTTGGCCATTTCTGTGCAATAAACTCACCTGTCTGATTAATATCGCGAGTCGTAAAGAGGTCATCACCACCGAGTACCGAACTCGATTTTATTTATACAAAACAAACAGGACTCAATAAGGAAAAAGGTTTTAGGTTTTGTTTGTCGTTCGACTTTCTTTTCGTTTTAATTTAAACGTATCAGGTTTACCTACTTAGCAAGACAAGATAAGTAAGCATGATGTATTTATAAAGTATTGACTTCAAAATGGATATTGGCGTTTTATTTACATTCTGCTTTCATTACAAATATCGACATCTACCTACAGCCTAGCATTTTCGTACTCTGGAGAGTCTATGTCTTCTACATGTATAATTTTCTCTACATTTTCGTTAAATGTCACCATAGACTTCCTTCGCCCTTTATCGTTGATTTCACCGAATTCGTCTTCATCGTCATCATCAGCACGTTTGAGTTTATCTATGGATTGAATAACTATGGGAACATTGACCTCGGGGAGGGGAACATCTATTTTTGTATCCAGTGGATTCTTCTTAGATGTTTCCGAAACAGTGGTGCTGATGGGGGCTTCTAGTCTTTCCTGTAATCTCCTTTCACTTCGTTTCAGCTCCTCGATGTCGATCCTCGGTCTCGTTTCTATTTTGGGGACATCATCGCCATCATCACGAGATGGCAGACTATTTTCATCACTGAAGTTGTCATAGTTCTTATTTTTCCTCCTGCGAACAACAGTTACTAGGTAAGTCATGATTGTTTATATGGTTGTAATGTAAGTAATGTGAGCAACGGTATTCTTACCATTTGAGGAAGAACCATAAGGCTATGGATGCTATTAGTATGATGAGAAGGATGCTCAGGACTATAGTGGCGGCGAGCAGGCCTATGTCACGTCCGGAGACCACCGAGCATATCTCGCGGCTCTCCAGATAATCTCGCAGAGATACACTGTCCACAACCACAGACGCTATAAAGTTGCTGCTTATATCGCTAAAACAAAAAACGCTTTGTCAGTAAAATGAGAAAATAATGATCCAGGAAGTCAGACGTGAATGAAATTTTCGAATGAGTTTGTGTTATCTTGAAATCAAATATATTCCAAAACAAGAAATTACCAAAATGTCCTGGCTAATAAATATTTATCATTGTATCAAATTATGTTAAGTTTATCTGTTTTTATCAACAACACATTTACGTAGCGGCTAATGATAACAGCAGTTTTACCTTGTGAGTCGTTCAACTTCAACCGGTTGTCTTTGTTCCAGGCCATAGAGATACAGTTGTAGTGATGTTCCTGGAGCCACCTCTGCTCTGCTCCTCACGTTCTTTGACGCATCACCCTCTACCTCATACTCATCAGATATGACCACGGCATTTAGGACTTTCACTTCATATCCCAGAGCATCGTTTAGTTCCTTCAGAATGCTTTCCTCATCTTCCAGGAATGAATCACGCACTGTGACTACAGCAATGTGGTCTTCAGTCAAAAGCCGCACCTAAAAATGAATTATAAGGTTTGTAGCTATGCTAAAACCTCCACTACTGGTTTGACTGCAATGATGCTTGTATAATGTTTTGCTATTTTGCAGAATAATAAAACGCAGACCACAAATAGCGGTGACGCCGCTATCGTCGTCACAAATCTTATTTAAGGACCCTGTTACCGTGATTAGTCATACGTCCGTGTTCCTGGGAAGCACATGTCATTTACCTACTGACATTGTAATTTACTTTAGACTCTAGGATTCATGTGACCTAGCAAACTATCATAAGGTAATAAAACTTTGCCAGATTAGAGAGACTAGCAGTTAGGTTGTTGTGACCTATATAATGAACAAAATCTGTCTTCCGTTTACTCGAATCATCTGTGCATGTACGGTCACCTGCATAAGTAGGTTTACTCTTTTGTTCCTTGTCAAACTAGCTACATCACAAACTGACAATGTTTTAATAGGCAGTTTGTAATTTTGACCAGGTACAAAAGTGTCCAGCTACTTATGCAGCTGACTGTACACAATTATAGTCCTTACCACGAGTTGTATAGTGCCGGTATTCCCCTGTCCGTTCCTGTCAGTGGCATGCACCGCTAGCGTGATGCCGTCGGGCAGGGCGCGTCGGTTCACGTGCACCAGCCCCGAGCCAGGAGCCACCGCCAGCTGCTCCGACGGGCTCCAGTAGAGGAGGGCAGCATTCTCACCGATGTCCGCGTCTGTCGCCTGATTAGTAGAATATATGATGAAATGCGTTTATTTTTTCAAAGAATTTAATTTGAAAAGTTTAACTGTAATTTATTTTGTTACAAGCTGTTCCCGCGAGCTTCGCTTGGCCTTAAAAAGTTTTCCCGTGGGAATTCCGGGATAAAAAGTAGCCTATGTTCTTTCTCAAGGTCTAAACCATATGTATACCAAATTTCATTCAAATCCGCTCTGTAGTTTTGGCGTCAAAGAGTAACAGACAGACAGACATACACAGTTACTTTCGCATTTATAATATTAGTTAGAATAGTTAGAATAGTTAGATGTTACGGTTACTGTACATTGAAAATTACATGACTGTTTTGCTACGCAATACACATCTCAAGTACTTAAAATGCATGCTTTATATTTATAACGTAAATATGTGTATTTTGTTAAACACGGATAATTAATTACCAATAAACGAAAAAAACTGTCGATTAATATAACTTACAGTTAACTGGGTGAGTGCGCGCGGCAGGATCACGTCTAGCAGGTCGGGCACGGGGTACCCGACCGCGATCGGCTCGTTCGCCTTCTCCACGAAGATTGGATCATTGTCGTTGATGTCGTTCACGATGAGGTTAACAAAGCTTCTCCGGGAATTGAAGCCGATCGATTCCGTGAGGGTCCACTTGTTGTTGCCGTAATCATACGGTCCGAGCCAGTCGACGCGATTCAGGGAACGCTTGGATCGTGAGGATTGATTGGTGTCGTTGTCGCAGTAAAGGACTAATTCCACTTGAACTTGGGATAGAGCCATAAAGGCGATCGATTCATCTTCCCTGTCGATCGCTCGGGCATGCAGGCCCCTGTCGTCCACATACAACCAGCTTTGATTCAACGGCCAGCGGTTTGTGAGTGTGTACCGGCATCCTTGGAACTCTGCTCCGTCGATGATGACCAAATCTGCATGAGGCTCCTCCTCGTCTCTTTCCAAGACTATCAGTGGAGGAACCACGAGGTCGTCATCGCACACGGTCACCGCCTCCACCGTCAGCCGGACCTGTGAATCACACGAGCTTTAGACATGTTTACGAGCGGTCCACTGTCAAAATACAACGACCTTTTTCGGTTTGTGAACTTAGGTGCCGTGGTCACACTTATAACGGTACCGAAAAAATATCACAAGAATATGCAAATTTAACAGCGGGTATTTTGGCGAATAACATATGGATAACGCATTATCATTTAAAATGTCCCATTAATTTGAGGAAAGTTATTCCACATTTTGGGGATAACGGATATCGTTAAAGGGATTAGTGATAATTATTACCTCAAAGGCTACAGTGTATGTTCATTATAATTATTCATATCTCTCGGGTACTTGTATAAATTTTAGATCATTTTCCTGCTATAGTTTTTATTTTTGCTAGCGGGCATCACAACACATTCTATAGGTACTTCTATTCCGAAATAAAATAATATAAGTATTATTATGTTAGGTCTGTGTTAGGTAAATGATGAAATTTTGTTTTATTTTTAACGCGGACAGAAAAATGAGAGATGTTATAAGTTTATAATTATAATACCTAGTAGGTAATAAAAAGTTCTTCATGGTGGCATGAAAAACCGTCTAGATGAGAATCTAGACTCTCCTAACTATTTTTACACAAATGCAAATTCGCATAACCACATTCAAAAATTTAATCACATTGCAAACCGCTTCTAATCTACAAATGAAATTCCTTACATCTAAGACACCAGTACAACAAAAGTAATGATACCGAAAATCAAACCTAGGACATTATTCCACTATCAGCCAGCGTTAATAACCGCTGCACCGTATATTTATAGCATAGAACAACAAGTAGATACGGCTATTCTATGATTTATAGTAATAAAATAAAACTATGACCTTTAACATCACAATACACATTTCACGCTCTATCGCATTCATCTTAACACCCTGTATATCTGTACTCACAGGGGCAGTGGCTGTAACTTGACTCGTCACTGTAGTGGCTGAAACACTGAAACTGTACACGCCGCTATTGACCGGAGCAAACAGCTGAAGTTCGCCATCCGCGCTCACTGACACTCTCGCTTGAAGATACTCTGTAGAGAAAACAGTATATTACATATAAATATGTGGGCACGTTTCATACACGGCCATCGGACCCCAAACTAGGCAGCGCCTGTAATAAGGGTATCGTATAGCAGATATCTATAAGATACATAATTCTATACATTGCCATATTGGGTAGGGGTGATGGGTAAATAAATCCCATATTATGGACTCGAGTGTATGCTTACTGAAACTTAAAATTAATTAAGTAATTTCTTGTAAAACATAATATATCTGTCTATGTATATCAACATCTATGATGCTGCACTTATAAAAACAGTTTTTTTTTTCTGGCGGGTGGTAAACAGGTGCCTTAGTAGTATCGTATAGAACAGGCGACGCTGTAGCATAACTATACTCGACGCATAAGGCGCCAGCAGCAGGCATGCATTGGACTCTAAGCCTTACATTATTCAAGATTACACAGAACAGTGCCAGTGGTTCAAGAAAACCAATATGTGGCTTAGGCATCAATGTTTTTTTTTAAATAAATTTAAACGCCGAAGGCTCTGTCACCTTTTGGCAAAGGCTCTTGAAAACTCATGAAAAGACATCATGTTAAGTACCTACTCATGTTTTTTTTTTCAATTCGCGGTGCTATTTAGCCCTAGTAACAGCTATAATTGCTATAACTGTGATATATGAAAGTTTTTGATTCATTTTCCGTGTGTCAGATCAAAGTAACGCAATTGGCTTGAAATGAATATAAAGTAGGTAACCAGGGCGCTCAAATAGCGACTGACACGCGTAGATTTGATTGGCACAAATTATAAGGTGAGTTTATGGGAGCTGGGAGATAGAATTCGAGACCCAACTTAGGAAAAACCACAACGAATTAAATCTAAGTTTATATAGTAATGTTAGGGAAAAATGTTAAAAGCTTAACTGCGGGTGAATAATATATTTGCAATGACGATAATTTTGAGTATAATGAACCGTATTGTAGTTACATAGAGGTCAATATGGCACCCTTGAAATATTGTAGGTCTGATTTTATAATTAAAATTTTGAATTTACTTTATACACGATAACTACGGACACTACTTATAAAATAATAACAATGATATAAGTACTTTCATAAACCCTTATTATATACCCCGCTATAAATAGATACTAATTAAGTTGAATAAATATAGCTCTACGGCAAGTGAAACAGTTAAGAGGTTCTTTCATAATACCATACAAGACCCTTAAGTTTCATGTCTAAATTCTGCAGCACGGTTTATACTAACAAGATCGCAATTTTCTTTCGGTTACTAAAATTACCTTCTTATATAACAGGTTCTAGTTTTACAGAGAAAATGCAAACTCTGCTAAAAATAAACCCAAGGAGAGGGTAATAGTTTGGCTTGGAGTTTTTTTCACACCATGTCCTACATTCGCGTAAGTGATTTGTGATCTTTTTGTTGGGTTCTTTATGTGAACGTGACTTTGAGTTCGAGCCTTTTTTGTTACTTTTTCAGATCTTTATCTCACACGTATTGCATCGGATTCACTCGCATGAGGATTTTTCTTTTACATTTAAATATCTTACCATACTTAGACCTTAGTACCTTTAACATGAAAGGGTCCATCGGTATTACTCTTTAAACTAAATTAGAGTTATTGAGTTGGCAAGAGTCGTAATTACAGTCAGGGTTCAAAGGTAGAGACCAGTCACACATCTGATAAATGTATTAATGTCATTTCATCTTCATTACGCGTGACGTGGAAACCATCCCGTTTAAAGTGTTAGAGTTAGTTTGCAAACAGATATACATATAATACCTACCTAGATACTTACTTAATTATGTAAAAAAAAAACTACGATTATCATCATCACACAAGAATCATCCTCTACTAATTATTGTCGTAAGACTGACGAAAAGCAACCAAAAAACTTACCATTGTCCGTTACCACAGCGTAAGTAACCCTCTCATTATTATCGGCAGTCGCCTGCACCCGGCCAACGAGGCCCGTTTGCGAGACGTCAGCGCGAATCTCGTACGACTCGCTCGAAAATGACACAGCCGGTGGGACAGCCTCTGTTGACAAAAGGATCAAATGGTTATTCTGCCAGCAATCAACTTGAGAGCTGCAACGTGCTGCGTGGCGTGATTTAATGGAAAATGGAGGGATTCCAGTTGACACTTGGATAATAATTTCCGTGCGTTAGGTTAACTAAGTAGGTACAAATCTAACGATGGCCAAATAACTGTATAACAATTATGACTACTAGGTAATTATAATAAATACTTAACAATAAAAAGTGACGTGAGCAACAAAGTTACTACGGAAAAGCCATATTAAAAAAAACTCTTACAATAAAAGCTTCAAAACTGACACCAGAGTCACAGCCGTTTAGCTTACTATACTTAAGTACCCTTTTTTTCAAAACTCTATCTATACCTACGTAATCGCCAAAATATCAACAAAAAAACTACTCCCAATCGAATAAAAACCGACTTCAAAAAACCACTAAAATGTAAGAAATAATTTAAGGTTTACACAAATTCTACTCGTATGAGACAGTACAAATATACCTAAGCAGGAACTGTTCTTTTTTGATGTTGGTGCGGTGACAAAGTAATCTGAAGAAATATGGCACCAACTTCAAAAAAGAACAGTTCCTGCTTAGGTATATTTGTACTGTCTCATACGAGTAGAATTTGTGTAAACCTTAAATTATTTCTTACATTTTAGTGGTTTTTTGAAGTCGGTTTTTTAATTTTTTTAATTATTATTTTATTTAATAGTTTTTAGTTTATTTGTAATAATTTTCAATCAAAAGTAAGGTGCAAATGATACCAAAAAGTCCTACTAATCAATACGAATCATTCAAGCCTAAACACGAAGTAGTTGCTATATACCGTTGAGGAGTTCCCCTGACTGCCTTCCGTTTCCATCATCAGATCAGCTCAAGGTCACCATCATATTTTTTTGTTATAAGAACTATATTTACGTTCTTAATTTCATTAGAATCGGTTAATATGTGCCCAAAATGGAAATTCATACCCTGTTTTTACCCCTTTACCCACCCTTAGGGGTGAGATAAAATTCTGAAAAAAAAATGGGACCACCTGGGAGCTCAACCCAATACAACAAAAAAAGAATTTTCAAAATCGGTTCATAAACAGCGGAGTAATCGGTGAACATACATAAAAAAAAAATATAAAAAAAAAAAAAAAGATCCCGACGAATTGAGAACCTCCTCCTTTTTTTGAAGTCGGTTAAAAATATTTCCAAAACAATTGCATTCAAGTCTACGTAAGGCATTCCTTACGAGAGCAGAATGAAATTTCCCGCAATTTATCGGTCGATTCAATATGGATAGCGCACGCCGGCGGTGAAGTTAATTACGTTCCAATCAGCGCCCCTACCCAACACGTGCGGGGGCCAAATAGCCGACTGCAAACTACCCACAGTGTAGTCTATGTACTACAATTGTTGTTGCGTAGCTCGTGAAAGTCGTGAAGCAAGCTAGTTATGTAGAAGGTCTAATAAATAGTTAGTGAATTGATTGAGTTTTGAAGAAGTTAATACTTATAACAAGTAAGGTAAAAGCTAGCGTTATGGGGACTTTTGGGTCGGGTGCGTCCTGGGGTGGTTTATTTAGCTAAGTAAGTTGTGTTTTGTTTGTTTTTTTATTTTTTTTTTGACGAAGCCAGGGTGGATTTTATGTTAAATGTTTGATAAATTTTGTATTTTATTTAATAAATGATTAATACTAAAAAAGGTAAAAGTACATTTAATCGAAGCGAAGTTAAAAGAAAACTCCTAAAAAATAGTTTTATAGTGTGTAAGTTTTAAATGAAGGATGTTTCAATCAGCGCCCCTACCCAACACGTGCGGGGGCAAGTAGCCGACTCCAAACTACCCACTACGTAGTCTATGTACTACAATTGTTGTTGCGTAGCTCGTCAAGCAAGCTAGTTATGTAGAAGGTCTAATAAATAGTTGTTGAATTGATTGAGTTTTGAAGTAGTTAATACTTATAATAAGTAAGGTAAAAGTACATTTATATAGTAATCGAAGCGAAGTTAAAAGAAAACTCCTAAAAAATAGTTTTATAGTGTGTAAGTTTTAAATGATGGATGTTCCAATCAGCGCCCCTACCCAACACGTGCGGGGGCAAGTAGCCGACTGCAAACTACCCACTACGTAGTCTATGTACTACAATTGTTGTTGCGTAGCTCGTCAAGCAAGCTAGTTATGTAGTAGGTCTAATAAATAGTCAGTGAATTGATTGAGTTTTGAAGATGTTAATACTTATAATAAGTAAGGTAAAAGTACATTTAGAGAGTATTCTTAGGGATGTCAAAAGAAAAGCTCGAAAATGAAAATTTTAAAGTGTGTACTAATTATGGATGGATGTATGTTAGTAATTCACAGAAAACGGGTGTCTGGCCCATTTTTTCCTGGATTAACAGGTTATTCTCATCCCGTATTTCCCACGGAAAAACCTTTTAATGCCATTTCATCATCATCATTAGCCTATAGCAGTCCACTGCTGGACGTAGGCCTCTCCCAAAGTACGCTACTGGATGCGATCTTTAGCTTTCCACATCCAATCATAACCTTTCGCAAGTCGTCACCCCATCTAGCCGAAGGGCGTCCCACACTACGTTTGCCTAGTCGCGACCTCCACTCCAGAACACGTTTACCCCATCGGTCATCGGTTCTTCGACAGATGTGACCAGCCCACTGCCACTTAAGCTTAGTAACTCGGTGAGATACGTCGGTGACTTTAGTTCTCTGTCGGATTACTTGCTTACTTAAATGCCATTTAAGTAAGGATAAATTTTCACTCACTGCAAAGTCACCATTATCTGACTGTTATGTAGGTAGGTAATTAATATTGCTATCAACGTTGAGAGTAAACTGAAATTGGCTGATGTTATTAATTAAACCAGTGGCTTAATTTAATGCGTATTAAAGTAAACTGTGTGATAAATTAAACACATTAAACATTTGTAACACAACCATCGATCCGATACTCCGATGCAGATTATTTATTTATTTAGCAATAAGGATTGAAGCTGCGTTCGCAGTGGGCTAACTGTTTGCCGCCTGTTTATCATACCGAGTGTTCACAGTTTGCTATTTTTGCAGTTTATCTAACCAATTTGCGGCACTACGCGTGCCTAGTAACGGCCGAACAGTTTACCTACTGGGAACGCCTAAAGTAAAACTAAAAAGACAGCGAATTGTGGTTGCAGCTAGCGATGTGTGAGAACGTGTACCTATAGGTACATATACTAAGTCTTGCCGTCGGGCGACATGTCGATTGTCGACCAAATTAATCCCATAGAAAAATACCTATAAACATAAACGTCCATAACGTTGCGAAAAGTCATCTATTGCAACCTTCTGTTGTTTGCTATGAAATTTGCTAAACCCTGATTGCACCTACCGAGTAGAGTGAGACACTATCCTCGGCCGAGCACTCGGTTAATTGCGAGCCGTTCATTGGTGGAGGATCGACTTAGGATACTGTCTCGCCACTCTACTCGGTAGGTGTAACAAGGGTATTAGCTTTCAACTTTGCACCTTTATCCGTGACTTACCGGTTTCAATGACTTCAAGTATCAAGACCGCGCGTGCGGAGTCCGCCTCCAGCTCAAGAACTACGTGTGAGGTTCCGGAGGGCAAGGTCGATGACCCCGTGGCCTGCACTTCCACCGCCCCAGCGGATGCCGCAGCCGAGAACATCGAAGACAGTTCTATAAATAAATTGACCATTAAAATTAGTTGCCATTTGAATATTTTTGGTTATTTTTAAGGCAAGCCATTTCTTGTCAGCTTTTTAGATTCGTATTTGACGTGAAAACTGCATGACAAATTAATAAAATAGAGTACCTACGTTAAACATAATGATAAGTAAATATTATATTACTAGACGGAAATGCGGGAAAACGCAAAAGTAAGCGGAAAAAGAACCTAATGGTATTTATATTTTACAGATAGGTATTTATTCTGTTTTGATCATACGAATAGATTGCATGACTTCTATTAAAAATAGACGCATTTTTCCTGAAATAAAAATGACATATTATGTATCTAGCCTATCTGAAACCTAGTTAAACATTGTGAGATATGGCGTTTCGACTTTCTCCGTGTTCGGCATCATAAGGGTCACAGTGACAGTTAAATAAAGTCCATTTTTCTCTCCACCTTTAATTTGCAAGGTGCGGGTGCCTATATAAATAGAGTGAGTCGCCCGCGCGCCTCAGTTGTAATATCACCATGCAGAAATGACTAGGTTTCAGATAGGCTAGATACATAATATGTCATTTTTATTTCAGGAAAAATGCGTCTATTATGTAGTCTGAGCCTATCTGAAACCTAGTTAAACATTGTGAGATGTGTTTATTATCGCATGGTGGAGAGAAAACCAACTGTGACCCATAAGCTACTGATGAGTATATCAGTAGATAAATATTTGAATCTATAAATTTATAATGCATAGATTTCTAGGTAATAGATATACTAAAAAGAAAGGTATAAGTATACATAAGACTTAAGTACTTCCTTATTATTCCTGACTTGTCAGAAAGTTATGGAAGGTATGTACCTATACATATAGGTAGGTATTTATACATATGGATACACACAGTGCCTCTTCGAAAGCAATACTTATAAGTAATTATTGATCAAAATCTTGTTATTGTCAAGGCAATATTTTTAACATACACTAGCCGAATGGATGGAACCAGTGAAATACTTTGCAAAAATATTTAAAAGCTGTAAAATGTAGAATATCGATCCAGGCCGCTGGGGCTCAGGTCAGCACATGCTGACTAGGGTATGTAATTCTGGACTGACCTCAGAAATGCAGCAGCCGACCCTGGAGGACCTGCTCAGTCAGCCCTGTACGACGACACGGCCTGCAACACCTGGCGCGGCATCTAGTCCTTGGAACGAGGAGTGGTGCTTGAAGGGAAGATAATTTTACTAAATATCACAGCCTCATCAGCTACTGGAAAAGATTAGATGAAGGCTGTGACACTGGCGGATAACTAAGTATTCAGTTTTTCAAAACATGATGCAGGTCACTATATTCATATTCTAGATTGACAAGTAACACACAGTCTAATTTTGTATTCTAACTAACTCGGCGGTTAACGAGTTCCTGTGCAGTCCTACTAGGAAGGAAAGTTATTTTATAAGTCTTTGCACCGATTTTGTGGGCTACTATCATTCTGTATCATCATGTGTGAATATTATGAGCTCTGGCAGCATTCCTTGGTAGATGACATCAATTAATAAAGATTGATTAACACAACAATAACAATTGTAATAGTTGATAAATGAAACCCGGCTAACATGTCTTAACTGGGTAAGTAAATGATCAGTCATGCCACCAGGATAAGTAAAATGTTCAGTACTTCATATGAAAAACATTAACAAGGTCACCTTTAGGTATGTTCGTCAACACTAAGGGCAGATCTCGGCCAAAACCTTAAGGCTTCGCCTTGTTGCAACTTCAAAGGTACATAGGTAGGTACCTACTTACATTGTTGTAGGTTCGATTTTGAAACCATTAAGTCAACCTAGATAAAACAAAATAAAATAGCTTGATTAAATAAAGATGGTACGTAAAGATGTTAGTTGTACCTGATCAGACCTGATGCAACGACAGCCAACATAGACTCTCTAATCTGTGGAAGCAACAATCATGGTGGCGGGAACATGGACAGTTGGACGAGCCACCTCGAGCCTGACTTATCAATCAGAACTGACAGTTCGCCAACAGCAGATAGCTTGCGGCTATCTATAGGTAAACTTAGGTAGTTAGCTATACCCAAGAAAAAGTCCTTGGACATCGATATGACAGTGGAACGGCGAATAACTATGACATTCTTTAAAACAAAAAGGCTTGTTGTTGTTGATGTCCAGCTAAGGAAGGTTACCTACTTCAGCGACCTGGTATTGCATTCTGAAAGAACTGCGAAGAGTTAATATTATGACTAATAATTATTACTTATTTAGAAAGTTTTCAGCAAACCCTAATAAATCAAGCAGCTACCACGTCACCGCTGCCCGGTTATAACTCTGTACTAGCTTAGTAGATATATATACCAGTTCTAGCCTTCAACTAGAGGCCAGAGAGCTCCTAAATGAGATGCGAGTACGAGCATGACACAAGTAATTTTTTACTTGGTAACTAGTTACGTAACTAACTGAAAGATCCATAAAACAGTTGAGGATTACTCAAAATGGAATTTTGAAAATGGCACGTCTGCATCTTAACCAGTCAGTCTAAGTAGTTTCAGCAGATACAGTGTTGAAAAATAGTTATGAAACGTTTGCGCCAGAATCGAATTAAAAATACATTTTCATTAGAGAAGCCGTTTAGGCATGAATAGGTAGTGTCACCCTTTGGATTGTGCTCCAAATGATGACCTTCGAAATTCATAGAAATTTAATGACGACTGCCATTGTTTATTATCTAGCCCCGTACATTGAGTAGGGCTGCGGCTACACGTGATGTGATACACAGTACATAGTAGGTATATGCATGTTCCCAGGATAGTGGAAGTTATAATTTTACCAAAAGGTAGTCGTCTCGTGCAAGAGCACCGTTACTCGATTTATTCGATATACAACTAGTAGACAGCTGCTGCGTAGGAGGTTCACGCATTTTTCAACAAAGAGCTCGGATACACACTCACAATCCACTGGGACATAAGGAAGACAGCTAATATGGTGCCACTCAGAAACCGCGATGACACTCCGATCATGATCACCCGACAGTAGGATCATAATAAATTCGGTAACTTGTGAAGCGGTATGGTATAGCAACAGCGACTTTCACGAAATCAGGAATTAGCTCAGTGCTTTCAGGTTGAACAGTCGCCGGTGGGATTCACTTTGCTCACAGCCGAGAAAAGAAAAGACTCAAAGCTGGAATCTGCCGATGTGTCATGACACTCAAAGATAGTGTCTGGGGGGTCACTTTATATGACGAAAAACGAACTTTCAGTGCACTGCGGCGCGAGCTATCTGTTTGTATGTATTAAACGTGCCGAATGCACGACAGCTCTCGTTCGTTCGTTTCTCATCAGTATAGAGTAACGCTCCTGTACTTACCGTGCGTCACCATTCCCATGAGCAGTCCAATGATCTTTAGGCAGTTTAGAACAAAAGCTGCATTAGACAGTTTCTTCAGCAGAGACATCGAAATAAAAAATTTATTGCACAACTATCCCCAGTAGCAGTCTACAGGTCACTTTGGGCAGTTCAGAAGAAAGCTGCTTTAACAGAATACCCTACCTCAGCGGAGGCATCAAATTGAAGTGCTATAACACTTGTAGAAGTGGTGCACGTTACCCGATTTGTCGTCATCCATGCCGATGCAGCTACGGCGACTGCAGGTGGTTACTCAGGTTTCGTTGGTGTGGCCTTGTATGGCTAACATGACCAACCTTGGCAGTAAACGTTCGTCTGCATATGCCAAAATCACTGATGAATAGCGCACGTTACTCGATACCTTCTAAATAAGTCACTCCTAATGATGGCTGATGATGATGACCGTGCTAGCAATAGTGCAGGCGGTTCCGCTGAGCATAAAATCTCTTCCCAGACAGGGGGCGTTTGGATCTGGCAACCAGAACAGGAGTGCCAGGTGTGCGCAGCGATGCAGGTGGGACAACACAGCCGCCAGGGCAGGAGTGCATGGCTGGGTCTATGCAGCAATGTAGGTAGCACAAACCGGTGGCCAGGGCCAGGACCGGGTGTACGCTGCGATGCAGGTGGCACAAAATGGTGGCCAGGGCCAGGACCGGGTGTACAGCCGCCAGGGCAGGAGTGCATGGCTGGGTCTATGCAGCGATGCAGGTACCACAAACCGGTGGCCAGGGCCAGGACCGGGTGTACGCTGCGATGCAGGTGGCACGAGACGGCGGCCAGCGCAGGAGCACAGGGCCGGGTGTATGCTGCGATGCAGGTGGCACGAACCGGTGGCCAGGGCAGGAGCGCAGGACCGGGTGTACGCTGCGATGCAGGTGCCACGAGACGGCGGCCAGCGCAGGAGCACAGGGCCGGGTGCAGGTTACACGAAACTTCAATTTCACCGAATCGGCCTGCCTACCCTCAGCGGGTAGGTACCGGCGGATCACATTACTCCCCGCACATGCCACAATGTCCCAACATACTGAAACTCGGAGCCACGTGCTTACTGTAAAAAATCCTCGGTCCCGGAAAGCTCCTGTTTGTAAAGCCTTACATAAGCTATAATCAAGTGCATTATTGTAATAGCAAAGTTTTTATCAACAGTTTTCTAAAAATATTAGAAATTGAGGGTAGAAAAATATATTTTTATTATTTTTTTCCTGTATAAAATTAACATATGCTTTACTTAAAGCGGTCATTAATGTAAGTATCTAGCTCAAGCGCCACTAGTAGGACCGGAATATGTGATCAATCATCACCACGACTATTGAATCGGACCCTACTGCGTGGGATAAAAACCCCAAGCGCCGGAGCATTATGACCAGTGGCTGAGCTTTTAAAAGCAGTAAATAATAGCATTTTACTCACGGCTTATCAACTCAAACCTTCGTTGCAAAATCCTCAGCAATGGCTGCGTGCGCATCAGCCGGCAGGCCATCAAGGCACGCTACAGCTCCCGGCAGCGAGGACTCCGCAAATTCAATATTATATTTTTCCCCATCGGAGCGAAGCCGACGAGAACCGTGGCTACATTGAGCCATTTTGCCGAAGTGTTCACTTCAAAAATCAAAAACCAACTGAGGCGCGCGGGCGACTCACTCTATTTATATAGGCACCCGCACCTTGCAAATTAAAGGTGGAGAGAAAAATGGACTTTATTTAACTGTCACTGTGACCCTTATGATGCCGAACACGGAGAAAGTCGAAACGCCATATCTCACAATGTTTAACTAGGTTTCAGATAGGCTCAGACTACATAATAATTATTATTTAACTTACCTCCAATTACTTTTATAGTGTTTCCATTATACCCAGTCACTAAGATATCTTCATGAGCAACAACGCCATCTTTGTAAGAGCCAGTGTAAAGCGTCTTGCTGAAGAACACTTCAGTGGGAGTGCTTTCTGAAAAATATCGTAAAAAACTGTAAAAATTGTTTTCAGGGAAACCTAGCCTTGGAATAACTAGAATGTTAGTATATATTTTAGTCTGATAATTAAAATATAAATGTAGAAAATTTTATTTTATCTATGTTTATAATTACTTATTACTTAATTTATTTGCAGATTTTTAATTTACCGTTTTACAAAAGTACTTAATGGTATTATATTTTAACGTTTATTACATTACACGTTTAATGCATAATGTTTGCCTAATGAAATGAGAGTTGGCACCGGACCAAATTGGTGAAGCATGGCTCACATAAATCATGCACACTGTTCACCAAACTAGAGATACAACCAAACCATCTAACCAATAAAAGCAACAGTAAATATTACTTTTTATTTGTTATAAACTCCTATAAGTACCTTGCTATATATTATATACCTATTAAAAAAACTTCGTGAATAAGCATCACATCAGTGTCAAAATATACATAAAAAAGAGAGGTAAGATTATAACATGGCACCTGGCGCCTTATTTAAAAAAAAATAAGATGGTGTATTAAACGGTTGCTCTGTTTTAATTGATTATGAATATGATTACCTATTAAGGCTTAGAAAACCATGTTTTTTTTAAACATACAGAATTACTCATTATTACCTTGTACTGTGATTAATAGCAGGACTATACAGGTGACGTAACATAAAAACCTAATAATATGGAATTTTATACCGGCGGCATGGTAAAAACTGATCCGAGGCATTCCGAGGTATCGATTTTCAGCAAATTTATAAACGTGTCATTTTTCGAAAACTATCGACTTTTTACTAAGGTCAAATAACGATTTTCTTGCCACTCCTGAGCTGGCCTATTAGCCCTTTAAGGCATAACTTTAACTTTTGGCACACCCTGTATATGGGGATAGTGTTATAATTATTGCAATAGCCCACCTGATTGCACAGTGAGCACCAGCACGGCCGCGGCGGTGTCGGCTTGCAGTGTCAGTGTGACGAGCGCCACCCCGGCCGGCAAGGTCGACGACCCCGCCCGCACCACCACTACTCCCGATGTCGCTTGAGCGGTGAACAACTCGCTGTACGCTGCAATGTTTTATGTGTGATAAAAAGCAAATAATGGGAGTAGTTACAGTAGACTACCATTTTGCTCAGGTAATCTGGTAACTATCATAAAGAACTTACTTCCAGTTATAGTTACAACCGTTCCGTCATAACCAGAAACCTTAATATCTTCATGCTTGACGTCTCCCTCTGTGTATGTCCCAGTGTATAAAATCTTCTCAAATGATACTTCCTTAGGCTCTGTTGTAAAAAATAGAAAATAAAGTTAATGGCGAAATAGATACCTAGACGACCGAATGGCGTAGTGGTTAGTGACCCTGACTACTGAGCCGAAGGTCCCGGGTTCGATTCCCGGCTGGGGCAGATAGATGTTTTAACACAGATATTTGTTCTCGGGTCTCGGATGTGCCCGTAAAATGGCAACAGGCCCGCCCCCTATTACATTGGGACTAACATAACGTAACGGCACCAGTAATGGACACGGACCCAGTAATGGACACTTACAAACTTATTTTGTCTAAAATAAGAGTATGCATAGTTTTACGAAAATTGCAACACCTTAGTTTCAAAGCCTAGACATCCCTCCTTGTTATATAAACAAGTTATTTATGTCATCCATTTAGATTAAAAATTGTGAAGAAAAAAAGTTCATTTGTCGGGGGTTCACAAATGAAATGGAGATTTGTTAAGGAAATTGTTAAAGAGGTAAGTGTAGAATATTGTTGGTAATTTCGTTTTATTTTATTTTAAATTGACTTTCTTGATTTTATGGAAACTATACTGAATTTCCGACATATTTTCAAAGGAATAGGACAGCTTACGTTTATGGAAATGATTTCAGAGGGGGGTGTTCATTACTGGTTTGCAAATTTTCAGTAGATCCAGTTATGGACATGTGTCGAAAATAATGTTTTAAGGTAATGTTGTGTTTTCTTATTTAATTGTCTTTAGAATTTCATAATTATATTGGTAGTTTTTGTAAAACATGAATAAAATGAAGGATACCAGTCTTGTACAGGTGTCCATAATTGGGTGTCCATAACTGGATGTTTCACATTTTCCATGAAAAACGTATATAAGTACGCCCAAGCAAATGGGATGGATATTATGGATGTAAAAGATGGCCACTGCAGCCAAGAGTTATGGAGACACAAACATGTACCACAATGAAATAAAATTAGTAATATGATAAGTAGTAGTTAAGCACATCTAAATATGTGAACCCACCAACCCGCAGTGAACCAGCATGGTGGGAAATGGTCCAAGCTTAGGAATGCAGTTTAGACCTAGAGGCACAAGCACAAAGGTTTCATTCGAGAGAGCCAGGTCCAGGTACTTACAGACCCACAGAGAATAGAAATAGAGAAATAGACAGTGATCGTGTGACAAATAGACCAGTGAAGCTTGGTAAGAATACCATGAGAATTTGAAAAGAAGTGGCATTAGGGGGAGAAGGAATTAAGAGCAAAATTTTAGTAGAAAAAAGGGAAGTGAGAGAAATGGTTCTGAAAAAAAGCTTAAATTAAAAGCATTTTCTAGCTGGTGTAAATGCAAGACCTGGATAACCCAGATGATATGATATGACGAGAGGATTGTGGGAACGGAAGAGGTTGAGACGAGAGTGTTGTTGCAGGAGAGAACATTGACCTAGATGTGGGTGCCCGTACGGATACGGTCAATTTATTTTTTTTATTTTTATATGTGGGGACATCTCACACACGGCCATCCGACCCCAAGCTAGGCAGAACCTGTGTTATGGGCGTCGGACAGCTGATATATCTACACAAATACATAGATAGATAGATACTAAATATAAATATCAACACCCAAGACCCGAGTACAAATATCTGTCATTAAACAAATATCTGCCCCAGCCGGGAATCGAACCCGGGACCTTCGGCTCAGTAGTCAGGGTCACTAACCACTACGCCATTCGGTCGTCTAAATGTGGTCAATGGTGCATTTACATGTCTGCGATGCATGTGGCAGTCAAAACACCTCTCCATTACAGTGATAGATATTTATCACCAACGTTACTAAAGTCGGTACTGTTATACGCTTGCAACACCTGGTAGACCACAAAGACGCATAGACACAGATGCTGCAGATATTCATTAACCGCTGTCCCCGGCGGAAATTAAAAATTTTCTGGCCCGAGATCATCTCCAACATAGATCTGAGGAAAAGCTGCCATGAAGATCCTGTTGGTTCACACATAAAACGCCGCAAATGAAGTTGGAATAGCCATACCCTGCGTAGAGACTAAAACCCAATCTTGAGACAGGCTCTCGAATGGGATCCGCAGGGCAAGCGTAAGCAAGGCCGATCTAAATAGACCTTTGGGCGCTCGATCGTATGGAGATGTGGAAAGTTTGAATCACGTGGTCCGATGGCTGCTGTCAACAGTCTGGGATAAAAAACTGTTGTGTCTGCCTTCTGTCCCACTGGGGGAACATAATGATACCAAGTAACAGAATAAAATGCAGGAGGACAGAATTTATAATGTTGAATTGGAAATTTTTGTGTTTCTGTAAAACTTTTTTTTTCAGAAAGTTAAATTTTCCGTCTTTGATTGTTCCCATAGTGTAACTAGCGACCAAGCCTGTTGGTGTAAACGGTTATGATTACTAATCATCGTTACAATTATAATAATATAAGCATAAAACAATATTTTATACTTTTATCCAATAAAAAATCACTGTCCAACATTGGGTGTCCATAACTGGAGGTTGGGTGTCCATTACTGTGGTTTTAGGACATATTTTACAAATATACAATTTCCTGAAATACCAATAGTTTAAATCGAGCTAGTGTATATTCATCTTAAACCTCAAGATATTCCTTCGATTCATACCAACTTTCAATATTCTAACTCAAAAACTGTGCGAGTAACAGCCAAATCATTTGTAAAAAATCCTTAAGGTGTCCATTACTGGTGCTGTTACGTTAACACTCTGGCGAAAATTGGGTGCAGCAATGCACCTCTGCCTACCCCGCAAGGGATACATTAGTACAAGGCGTGTGTGTGTGTGTGTGTGTGTAGATAACTAAATAATACAGTTGCTGATCCTAAAATAATTTGCATGCTTAGTAACTCTATTTAAGTAAGTAAAGCAGCAATTTACTTATTGGCGTAGATTGCAGATATTAATTAATTGCAATAGCCCACCTGATTGCACAGTGAGCACCAGCACGGCCGCGGCGGTGTCGGCTTGCAGTGTCAGCGTGACGAGCGCGACCCCGGCCGGCAAGGTCAATGACCCCACCGCCTGGACCACCACTACTCCCGATGTCGCTTGAGCGGTGAAAAACTCGCTGTACTCTAAAAAGATATATACAGGCGAATTAAGAATCTCCTTGTGGTTGTCTGGAAGAGATTACTTTTAGTAATAAGGCCGCCGATTGTACCATTTTTCTTTTCTATGTTTGTGAAACTGTTTCTGTTTGTGTGCAATAAAGAGTATTTTATCTTTATCTTCTTTTTTGAAGTCGGTTAAGTTGCAAGTGTTAGTCACATGATTTTAGCTTTTAGATTAGCTCGAGATGTTGATTTTGGTAAAAAAGTACAGAGTAAATTATTTTCATGAAATTTAAATGTAAATATTATGGCTGCGTTCTCGTTAGACAAACTCTAACGAGTCCAGGCTATTTGCGGCGTTACGCGCGCCCTGTAACGAGCGAACAGTTTGCCTACTGGGTAGGCAGCCTTTGTGCGCTTCTACTGAATTTCACAATTCATGAAGTTATGCTGTAAAAAAATACCTCCACTTATGTTGATGACGGTTCCATCGTAGCCGGATACTTTCATAGCTTCGTGTTCAACTGTGCCATCCTTGAAGGTTCCAGTGTATACTGACTTCTCAAAATATACGTCGCCTGGGATATCTGTTATTAAACAAATTGTAGTTATTATATCATAAATATTTTTTTGCATCATTTATCATGCATAATGAATAAATATACACGATGGAATTCCATCAGTGTACCTAAAAGTAGGTCTCTTCCTGTAAACCTACTGACCTATAAAGACGAACCAGGGATTGCAAAAAGGGTTCAGGTACAAAAATTCAGGTAAGTAGGTAGGTACAAACGTTATTTAGATGTTAAAAAACTTTGCTTATCATGTACTTGCAATATTTTATGACAAATCTTTGTGTAAAGCTCACCTGTTTCAATAACTAGTACCAAGACAGTTCTTGCCTCCCCCGCTTGCAGTTCGAGGGTGACGTGACCGGTGCCTGTCGGCAGCCCGGACACGTCTGTCGCCTGCACGGTGACAGTTCCAGCCGAAATACGAGCTTCGAATAATGCTCCATATTCTGAAATAGGATATTATGATGAATTATCTAGTTTTAATTAGGTAGGTAGTATTTTTAAAATGAAATCATTTTATCATTATCATACAAGGAAAAATAATTCTTTCCTTTTTGTCTTTTGATAGGTACTGTTCAGTGGTCTAGAGATAAAATTTCGACCACGACACTAAATTTCATTGAAGTAACCTAACCATGCAACGAAGTATTATACAGGGTGACTTAGTAAGTCATGGTTCAATTAAGATATGGATTTCCATTAATTACCAATACTTCAACAGTATGTAGGTAGAGTGCTCGTCTAAACATGTACAGGTGTATTCCATTACACTCTCAATAAACAAATGGGCTGGACGGACATGACTGGAGAGTACATAAGCAGTCTCTGGTGATTCCGGAGTTCACCCTGTGTATATTCCGTAAAAAATATGTTACAGATAATGTCAGGTGTGAAAATAAAGTTAATATTATAAATTTATAATAACACAAAGAAATGTTAGGAGTTTGATATGAATACATTTCCTTGGCCGAGGCCTATGTCCAGCAGTCGAAAGGTTTCGACTAATTGGTAATTTTCTTTGATTTTAACCTTACGAAAGCCTTACGAATAAATTAAGTAGATACAATCATACTTTCAAAAAAATATACTAACGCTTTGTTATTTTGAGTTAGTGCCTATTTAGTTAAAATTTTATTAGCAATTAGTTATTTAGAATTTGGTAAATAATCTTTAATACACATTGACTCATATATTATACATCTTTTCAATTTATGACCAATATAAATTATTTCTGGAATTACCAGAATTGGGCACCAGATGCAAGTTGGACCGTTTAATCCAAAAGCATACATCATCATTAATCACACTTTCAGTCAATTTGATGATCAGCCTTATACCTATATCCTGAAATACCCTAACTTCGAAACACGGGAGCTCACGCGATTAAAATATGTGGGGACATCTAACACACGGCCATCCGACCCCAAGCTAGGCAGAACCTGTGTGATTGATTCGAAGAAGATTAGTCCAGAGACATTTGAACTCCTAGAGTACTCGTATGTACCTATTGTGTATTTTTATACTTCACTCAATCCCCACATTTTCCACTCAAAGACACTTAATACAAATGTACTGATCAAAATTATATTAATTTCAACCCGCAAGTTTCATTTCATTGCCATCTAGGGCGAAAACAATAACAGCCGTTTTTCCGTTTCAGCATCCAGTAAGTGAATTCAAATTATTCAGCTCTTCCATTGTAAATTTTCCATTGTCTATGCTTACATGGTGTGTAAATAAACTATTTTTGATTCTCAAGTTCTTACCTCCAAGTACTTCCACGATCGTTCCTTCAAACCCTGTGACCACAATATCTTCATGCTGCACCGTCCCTCCAGAGATGACCCCCGTGTAAAGAGCCTTCTCAAACGACACGTCATTTGAAGTTGTGTCTGTAAAGTTTAAAAGAGCTCATATTATTATATTATATTGATTACGGAAACCTTAAAACTAAACTTACAAAACTACCTATGCTAAGAAACCACAAGCATGTTGAACTAATAAATGAAATTAATCTAGAATATTAGTTGGTGACAAACAATGACGTCCTTTCTGAAATGTATAACTTTGAACAATGAAATGTTACAAACACTTTAATATATCTAGTAAGTACTTGAATTAAGTGTTTTATCATATGATATGACTTGTAATCCCTTAGAAAAACATGATAGTATTGTATTCCTCTACATTAAATTTGCTATGATTTATATGTATACGATTATAATCATGTAGATAGATTGGTTAAGTAGGTGCTTTGGTACTCAAGCTCAAGTCAGTGTAGAAAAAAAATATTACGTACAACCAACGAGCAATCTCCAACAACATCCCAATTATGTGCCACAAGAAAAAAAACTAACTGTTCCAACTTGAAAGCCGGAGAAACAATCAATATTATATAATATATTTGAAAGGATGAATAGGTCTAAGACTCAAGTCATGACCAATAGTGCCAAAAGTAGGGTCGAGGTAGACGGGCAGGAAATAGGATATGTCGATGAGTATATCTACTTGGGCCAGATAGCATCCTTCGAAAACAGGCAAGATAAAGAAGTCGAAAGACGCATTAACAACGCCTGGAAGAGCTTCTGGTCCATGAAAGATCTAATGAAGGGCACTCTCACTCTAACACTCAAACGCCAACTCATCGACAAGTGTATACTGCCTGTCCTAACCTACGGTGCACAGACTTGGTCTCTGACCGAACATCAGAAGTCCAAACTCAAGGTTTGCCAAAGAGCGATGGAGCGTACTATACTTGGTGTACGAAGGATTGACCGAATCCGGAACACCGCTACGCTCCTCGACTCGTATAACTGATGTGGGCGCACAGACTGCGAAGCTGAAGTGGGCCTGGGCAGGCCACGTCTGTCGCATGCACCCGGACCGGTGGGCCAGAATTGTCACCGAGTGGGTGCCCAGTGATGGACGTCGGCGTCGCGGAAGACCCAGATGGAGATGGCGAGATGACCTCGACAGGTTTTTGCCTCAATGGCCGAAGGAAGCACATGATCGGGAACGGTGGTCAATTCATAAGGAGGCCTTTGCCCAGCAGTGGGACACTATACAGGCTGCATAAAAAAATAAAAAAATTTTGAAAGTGTTAAAATTGATTGACGACCGAATGGCGTAGTGGTTAGTGACCCTGACTACTGAGCCGAAGGCCCCGGGTTCGATTCCCGGCTGGGGCAGATATTTGTTTAAAAAAGATATTTGTACTCGGGTCTTGGGTGTTGATATTTATATTTAGTATCTATCTATCTATGTATTTGTGTAGATATATCAGCTGTCCGACACCCATAACACAGGTTCTGCCTAGCTTGGGGTCTAATGGCCGTGTGTGAGATGTCCCAACATATTTATTTATTTATATTCTTTTTATTTGTAACTAGCTGTTCCCGCGCGCTTCGCTTCGCCTTAAAAAGTTTTCCGGTGGGAATTCCGGGATAAAAAGTATGTGTACCAAATTTCATTCAAATCCGTTGTGTAGTTGTGGCGTGAAAGAGTAACAGACAGACAGACACAGTTACTTTCGCATTTATAATATTAGTTAGCATAACTATTGCAATTTTAAACGAATAATATTAATAATATAATAATGAATACGAGCTCTAACCATATTGTAGTAAGACAATAACTCCCGCCTCCGCTGATTTTGTTCCTGGTTTATTCGCAATTACAGAGAATGAGAGAATATCTTCTGATAATTCTGTAGCGAGGAAATCAGCCGTTGGTATTATTGTAACGGAATTCCCGCTCTCACGTATCAGGAACCATCTCGAGCCCTCTGCAATCAAAATATAATTAAAATTAAACGAGGATAATACAAATTGTTTATAAATATTGACTTCTTGATCAAAAAATTCTAATTACTTAGGTACATTAGGTATTCAAACAGTGATATGTTTTTAATAAAATAATCTGGATTTTTGCTTACCTTCACTAAGTGCAAAAGTCACTGTTTCATCGTATCCTTGCCGTAAAGATATTTCTGTTTCAAATTTCAAGCCTCCTGCAGGGCTAAACTTTGCTGCGTAGTATGATTCAGTAAATACTGGTGTGACTACTGAAGTTTCGGTGGCCAAAGTTATAATTATGGTAGCAGAAGCAGAGATAGCGTTTTTAGAAGTGGCTACAAGCTCAAGGACTATAAAAGACTGGTCTGGTATGGCATCATCAGGTATTGATCCGGATAGAGTTACTACCGCTCCAGTGTTATCAACAGTAAAATATCTTGCAAGATCTAAAAACAGATAAAATAAATTAGTACCTAACAAAATTCATTCCGACTTAATTGTCGTGAAAATAAGTATGTTTTTATTTATGAATTACCTCCTTCTAGGCTGAATGATACAGTTTCGTCATACCCCTCACTTAGCTTTATTACAGATTCAAACTGAAGTGGTTGTTGGTCAGTATATGTGGCAGTATAATAACCCTTTTCAAAGACTAGAGCATTTAGTGGAATATCTGGAAATTAATGAAAACAAAGTTTTTATTTTTTATATATTATTCCAAGTAAAGTGGCTTGCTGTCAGTTAATTTTCCATCTTGAGCCTGCTCGGCAGCTAAGCCAGGAGCGGTGTGCGACACTTCTATGCGAACACATAACTTCTTAGGTAAATGTGCGAAGTCCTATCGAATGTACAGCATTTCATAAGAATCTGTCTGCTGTTCTGCAATCTGAATGACATTAGAGAAGATTAAGGTGCATTTATCGATTTGATAAAAGAAAATAAACCATACCATCTTCCAGGGAAATGATGATACTAGTTGATGCCGTTTGGACTCCAGCAAGGCTTGCAGATATTGTAAATATAAGATTGCGGTTGTTCAATAATATTTCAGATGGTATTTCATTTACAAGAGTTATCGTCACTGTATTTCCTTCGCTTTGTAGTAAAAACCATTTTTCATATCCTAGAAAGTGATGGTTAAATATGGATTAATTTGTGAAGTTGAAAACAAACCTATCAATCAGTGTTATATCAATAAAGATTACCTTCTTCAAGTGAAAAAACTACGTTTTCATTATAACCCTGCGCCAAGGTCACTATGTTTTCGAAGTTTAATTTGTCAGCAACAGTATATGACCCAACATAGTAAGATTTTTCAAAAACGAGAAGCGTAAGATTTTCCTCTTCTACATCAGTTTTTAAGATGATAGTGGTATACGCGGATATGCTCTGCGCAGCTGAAACTTCTAGTTCTAAAATTATGAACGTGTCAAGATTTTCTTCTGGTATTTGTTTATCAAGCTCCAATTTACTTACTGATCCTTCAGTGGTTACTTTGAAATACTCTTTCAGATCTGTAATTTTTCGATGCTTTAACTATTATGAAAAACAAGTATTTTAAATAAATAAATTATAACTAAATATATGTTTAAACATACCTCCTGAAATCTTATAAGTGTATTTTAAATCATCGCTATATCCCAAAGACAGTTTTATTGAGTCCAGTATAACATTGTCACTGCTGAATTTACCTTCATAGTAATTTTGTTCAAATCTAAGTACCGTAGGAGATGTTAGATCTGAAAATATGAAAAAGCGATTAGATTAGTAGTAGATGTATGAAAAATATGTTTGAAACTCTTATTATTATCTGAATATTACCATCATCCAGAGAAATAATAACAGCTGCTTTTCCTTGTAAGTGATTTTCCTTGGTTGCTACTATTGATAACAAAAGATGTCTATAATTTGTCAAAACTTCTGTTGGTAACGTTTCTTTCAGAGTTAATGTAACGTAGTCCTTGTTTATTTGAATTTCAAACCATTGTTTTTGTTCTGAAATATATATTTTGGTTGTTTATTGTATATTGTAAGTACAACTTTTATCACCTTAAACATATAAAAAGCTCTAAGCAGATTTTTTTATGTTTTAAACAAATGATAAGTTCTGTAAAACAGTGGAATCGAAAGACAAATCAATGTGCCTGACTAACCGAACAATGCAATGTTAACTGGGTGGATAAGATAGATAGGACTGAAAGAGTAGGTGCTAGGTATTGAAAACATTGCATCTAAGGGAAAACGACCGTGTAAGGAGACTATTTATCAATATTTTAACGAATGCAGCACACACGAAGCAGGGCACAAAAGTATGTTGAATTTACTGAGATTTGAGTACTAGTTATTTAGTTTTACTAATTATACTTATTGTGAGTTTATTCCATACATATCTAATCAATATAGGTCATTGCCACACATCATCAGAAGTGAACAGATCTAGAAAAGGTTCGAAGTACGAACTACACGAAAAGTCCTTATTCCTGGTCGAGCAATCAAACTTCCACTGAACACTAACACAAAGTAGGTTTAAACAAACACAATCGTACCTCCTTCCAAAGCAAACAGAACTGCATCGTCGAACTCATCAATCAATCTTATCTGCTGATCAAAAGATAATCCGGCTATTTCTGAATAGGAGCCAGAGTAATACGCTTCTTGGAATACCAGTGCCGTGACGTTATTTGTATCTTTTCTTATTTCTATCACTATTGTCGCATACGCAACGTCTGTGTCGCTCTCTGCCCGGATGGTCATAATTATGATATTGGTATCTTGTAAAACTTCCGATGTAACACCTGTTTTGAACTGAACCGTGATTTCATTGTTGTTGTTCGCCACTTCGAAGTATTCGGAATATTCTGGGAATTTAAATAGTTATTTGGTGAATTTCAATTATTAATGAAATGATTGCAATTATTAGCGAAATTATGTGTATTTCCTTTAAATTTCATATAAATGGCGCTGTAATATTATTAATGTAAACCAAGTGGCAAAAGTTACTTTTTTAGCCCTGTATCGCCATGCTCGAAGTTCGAAACTTCGAGCCTCAAATAAGCAGATATTAACCCTTTAGTCACAAAATAGGTACTATTTAAAACGGTGCAAAATTACATACCTCCACTAAGAGAGAAGCGTAAAGACTCAGTATAACCCTCTTCAATCTTTATTGCTTCTAGAGTTAATTCGGAGCTTTGCAAGCTGCCGCTGTAGGACTGTTGCGTGAAGCGTAGCGGGGCGCTTGAAACATCTAGCAAAAGTAACCATGTATTACTAAACTTAACTAAGGACAGATTTTTAAATGGTCCGATAGTAGTAATTATCTGCAGAATAATTGTTACGCTGTCGGTCTGAATGTTTGTACTATACAGTGACAGCACCTATATATACATATAATTCCTCAGAAAAGATTTATCCAACTATTTGAAAATCAGCCCTCAGTTTAATAATAAATATTGTCATTGAATCGCCACAACAGTAACAAAATAGATAAAATTTCCATTAATTATTTTATTGAATTGCTTGAATTTGCCCAAGGGCGGCGGCGGCCCGGGGTCGTCGCGACTTAATCTCGTGGTGGGTGTCCTTTTACACGGGCTATAATAACCATAGAGAGAGCCCGAGGATAACCGAGCTAAAATTAAACTATGTAGGTGTTAAAAACAGGGTACTATGTAAGCCGAAAAAAGATGACACATTTCGACATTTTGAACAATTTTACTTGCTCAACTTTACAAGGTTCGCGATACAGAAATTTATATTGTTTTTACACAAGTGCAAACTTTATTGTTTATGTGATACGTATCGTAATTATGAAAACAAATGTTTTTCAGCAGAGATGAGTCACTGTTATCAAAAACGACTGATTATACTGTAAAAGTGGCTTTATCCATTAGACGCATATTCGGTTTGACGCACCAAAGAATTATTTAAAAAAAAACTTTATACATACCTAGTCGATTTAAAATTTCTCGTGATTATTTTTATAAAACCAAGAATATGCCCAAAATTGATCAAATCATCTTTGTTTAAAATAAACAAACCTGTAAGAGTGATGACGACAGCAGAGCTGGCCGGCGGTGCTCCCGGCTTGGCGGCTAGTATAGAGAAGACCAAGTTGCTTCTGCCCGACACTTCTATGGAGTCATTCTTCAGTGCCAGCGTCCAGCTGTTGCCAGCGCCTTCCAGTACAAACCACGACGCGTCCGCTGTGAATTAATGTTTGTGTGTTAATATTAGTTATAGTCGTCGGAAATAGTAACATTTTAAACGTATTTTGTGTATATTTGTATATATAATTGTTATACTCGTATAATATACTAATTAACCGACTTATTATAATATATATAGCTGAATTGGCGCCTCAGGTGAAATGGTGTTGTTTGTTAAGATAAAATACATAAATATTACAAACATTTTACAATACAAAAACAAAAAAAGTCATATTAGGAACTTGATATTATGACTTACAGCAAAAGTATACTAAACAACAATAAACAATAAAAATAGCTCTAATACATATCTAAATAATTACTTATATAGATAATTATCTAAATTGTTCACGTTAAAGATAACTTAGAAGTTTAGTTTAGTTAGATAGAAGTGTTAATGAATAAGTTAGTACAATAATGAAATAACTAGTATACCTTGACAAGATTCTAAATTATATTATTGAAGATACTTTAATGTTCTATTCGTAGCCAGCCAGAATTTCTTGGAAATCAAACTGCATGAAAAAGTTTTCAAGAAAACTTGAGGAAACTTAAAGTAGCAGAAAATTGAGTGAAAGTTGGAAAGTTCATAAAAACTGTTAACTTCCTGCAACTAAAAATAAGGGTTTTTCTACAACTACTACCTGATTTCTAATTATATGATAAATATACTCTCCTTATACAGGGATATAATTAAACGAATAACAGTTTTAATACCTACAAAAGTTAAATATTAAGTGATTGGAATAATGTAATTACAATTACATACCTAGAATTAAAAAAAATGTGTACCTTTGATAATTATTAAATTAATCAAATTATGTGCTGATAAAATATATATATTATGCAGTTATGAAGTTTATGGAGTAATTACACAAATTCCAACTTACCGTTGTCTTCAAGAGCAAATTCCACAGTATCATCAAATCCTTGTATCAACTGCACAGTAGGTTCAAAAACAAGCTGTTTATCTTTCGAATAAGACCCAGTGTAGTAATTGTATTCAAATATTGGAGTTTCGGTACTGTCTTTAGTAATTTCTAGAATAGCTGTAGTGAACCCGCTGCCGTAACCCGGTCTTGATACTTGAATTTCGAGAATTATGAAATATTCGCTGAAAGCTTCGGTGGGCAAATCTCCTTTGAGGGACAATGTTATTTTCTCATCCGATTGATCCACATTAAAATATTCGCCGTATTCTGAAAACCAAATTCAAGCTAATAAGGTGTAGCTGGGCTACAACGTAATGATGGTCTATATTTACTCGTGTAAAATACCAAACTGTTTTTAGCTGTCCAAGTATTTTCGATGCTTAAAGGAAGGGGAGAAAACAATGCAATGTGCTGACTCTATAACTAGGGTAATGTTGTTCTGAATAATGAGTATCAATGGAAATAGGAAGCAACTATTAATCCATACATAATATACCGTCATGTAGCATTTAACTTTGACTCATAACTTTATGTTTCAGATAAATTTCTCTATATCACTATTGCATCACCCTTTACATAAAATATGAGTCCTAACTACCTTGCAAATAAGTTTCAATTACCACATCACATGTTTACCAGAAGAGACTTACCTCCAGAGACCGAGACAGCCAGGCCATCCTGCCAGCCGCCGAGCAAAGTGAAGTCTTCTATTTGAGCAGACCCACTCTCTATGCGACCCACGTAGTGGCTCCGCGCGAATCGCAAAACCCCACCTGAACATTCTGGAAAATATGTTTGGAATAAATAAAGAAAAAGGCAAATATTTCCCCTCAAATACCGGTGGATATAGGATTGGAATTTCGCAATCTCGGAGCGAGTAAGGTATTGATTTATTTATGTGTGTATTTCATGAAATCATGAATTCGTTTGGTTCTTAATTTTGCGTTATTGGTTGGATTGGGATTTTATTCTTTCTTGAGGGGTGGACATCTTTCCGGTCTGTCTAATCGAGGACTCGGTCGTGTCGGACATTGATAGGTACTACCTACATACTTTAAACTACCTACCTAAAGAAATGACATATTTTTAAAGGATTTACCTATGCTTAAAAATACAACGTAAAATTATATAAGTACTTACTATACCAAGTTATTTACGGTGGTGGTGAAAACGAAAACATATTATTATGAATCATTAGATACCGACCTCATTTGATGAAATACTTGTTTTATAATATTTTTATTAGATCTGTGCTCAAGTATCAAACATTCCATCAGATTTAGTTATTTTTGTGAATTTATTACATCGAATCCTGATTCATGACGTGTGTCGTAGTTTGCGAGTTTGTGAGTGTGTGTAACTCTAACAATTTTAACATACATCATTATTATGTTTACAAATAAAATACATTTCCCTCGGATTTATTAAATTCCGTAGAACCTGGGTGTCGGCACAATGGTATTTGAGTCATTGTTCAAATGTAGCTTTTGTTGCAACAAACAAAAGGGCTTATATTTAATTGCACTTGCGAGTGCGAGTAGAACAACACCAAGCCCTAACATTTTAAATTAGTTTTGGCGCAGCCATTGTGGGCCAGCGCCAACAATATCGCCCGACACCATCCCAGTCTCAAAATTTACAAATACTAAGGTTACTTTGTGATTTGTAATATTTATTAATTAACGTAGATACCATCGGGTTATCCATAATTTGTTTTCTTGATATCAGCAAACTACATAAGTACGTATATTCCGTACAAAACTCGTCTTAATAGATTGTGAATTATTTGTGGTCAAGCGTTTCTAAGCTAGCTAGTAGTGGCCTACCTATATCCGGGCGATTCTCCAGTAGTACATACACACGTAATATACAAACAAACCTTTGGTAAGACTGACAGATATAACAGCTCTACCCCCATCGGTCCCTGGTTTATTAGCAACGACAACAAAGAGCAATTGACTATTGTTCTGTAAGATCTCTTCGGGAATCGGGCCTTTTAGAGATATTGTTACTTTGCTACCTTCTGAGGATAGTGAGAACCACTCGGATAGATCTGGAAAAAGAATGTTAATTTGAATACTAAATTATTAGCAGTATATATACTTACTAATTAAAATATTTTTTTACAAATTGGTGTTTATCAGCTTTTATGTTACATATATTATGATGATCTTTTATAAGGGGTTCGTAACTACACATATTATTATTGCAAAATATTGGGCAAATCTACATAATAATAATGTATCGTACAGCTTCGTACTGATAGGCGGTCTATTTAATTTCATACAAATATCAGAGTTAGAAAAACTTAAAATAATTAATTAATTATTAGGTACTTACCGCCTTCCAAGTTAAACGTCACAGTATCATCAAATCCTTGAATCAAATATACTGAGTCTTCAAATAGGAATTCTGCCTCATTATAGCTGCCCTCGTAGTAAGCTTTATCAAAAACTGGAAGGGAGGCACCCTCTACCACGATATCAATGACGAGAGACGCTGTCGCGGCCACTGCGCCAACCCTTGCGGCGGTTAGCTCCAGAACTACTAAACTCTGTGCTAAGTCAGCCGGCAGTGGAACCTTAACATTCAAAGCGACCGAATTTCCGGTAACTGACAAATCAAAGTTAGAGGCGTATTCTGAAATAGAAATAAAAGCATGATTATAGAAGTTGCTGAGCTTTAAGAAAAATGACACTAATTACACGGACAGTGGATAGCTCATTAGGATTCCATTTTTGTATAAAATATGTTTTACTTTGAATAAAGGCTGTTGTTTTTTTCATTTGTCTTTCAGAGACAGTTGCGATTTACTGAGATTCCTTTTTAATCTGGCGGCATATACATTTTATAGTACTTCATAACTATCATAAAAATATAATTGTTTTTTTAATTGACAACATTTCAAATAAAATGCTCACCGATTTTATTTTATTTTCGACGAGATATCACAAATTTAGATGACCCGTATTTTTTTATTTCTTAATATTTCTATGTTTTAATATATTTTTTTTATTTCAAAGTTCAAAATATTTATAGTATGAGTGACGTCACGTCGCGGCTTTGGATAAAAATATTTTCGTTGCCTGCCTAACCTAAAAAAAAAAGTTGGATGACATTAACTTGACATGAACAAGGACCAATCAACTTCATCTTCAACTTTATTTTGTGGCGAGGACCAATCACGAACTTCCGTCATTGACAAGGACACATAAAAGTGACAGACATTTGAGTGATGTTTGTCATTGTCATTGTCAAAGTGACATAACATGTTTTTTTTTGTTCATGTTTTAGAAGTAAAAGCGCGTTTAATTATTATGCCACATCGTGATGTCACTAATGATAATTTAGATTTTTATGTTTTTCTCTGAAATAAATCAATAGAAAAATCGTAAACATTTTTTTTTGTGAATATTAGAGCCATATCTCTAAATGGTTTTCGAATTTCAACTGTATAAAATTTTGAAATGTTGTCAATTGCAATCGTAAAATATCTACATGCTCCCAGGATATTTTAACTAATAACTAGGTATATAAAATGTAACTTAACTTACCCCCTGAAAGATCAAAAGTGGTATTTTCGGCGAAACCATCTTGTAGCACAGCCTTTTCTAATGAAATTAAGTTATTTTCATAAGTCCCAACGTAGGCATTTTTGGAAAATTTCATAACCGTAGCATCCGTTAGCTCTGAAAAGAAGGATTTTGACCAGTTAATTAAATTCCACTGAGTTTAAACTCACTCTTTATTGAACACACTGACATAAAATATACACTCACGGGCAATGAAAAGGTTCCACTGAGTAAAACACCAAATTACTCCTTAACGGAAAAGGCTAGCTTTGATTGAAGTACATTTAACAGAGCATCAGGATATTACCAACTAAAAACGGTTATATTTTGTTCAAGTTTTTAATGAAACGTTTTGAAATAATTGGGGTCGTTTGGTGTCTTTTTGTGAGTGGAACTGTTTCTTTGCACGTGAGTGTATTATCTTAGAACGAATATACTTACATATTTTGTTCAAATCGTCAATCGATTAGTAAGTATATAGAATTTCGTACATGGATAATAAATGTCCGCCATCCCTGTGCGTTAGGCTCATAATTGCCTGGCAAAGGAACCAGCGTAGCGTTGGAACTCTATCCTAATTGGGAGTATTATGCAGGGTATTGATCACCCTTGTTATCCGGTCTATGCATATGCAACACACGTCATGTTGTCATCGACTATTTTTCTTTGTCACTAGTTGTTGGCATCCTTCGTTCAGTTCAGGGCATGTTCAGGGGGATTACTACAGAAATCGAACGAAATAGAGCTATTATGGAATCGGTACGCTTAATACAACGAGATAAAGCATAAGGAAAACGAATTTCAGGAGTTGTCCATGACTCCTATCTTCCTGCGTGATGACTCACGTTCATTCGTTTTTCGATTTCTATAGTGACCCCCCAGCTGCTGACAATATGCGCCCACCCGCCCTGTGTATAAACTGAAATTGTTGCATATAAAAATAGAAAACGTTTTTTTATTTGGTGGTGCCTTCAGAAGAGTGTTAGATTTTTATAGATCCCTTTTTATTCATGATAGCATTCTGAATGCATCAAATAAAAATATCATAAAAAGTAAGATTAAGAACGGTTAGTAATAGGTAAGTCTGACTCCATAAGAAACGTACAGTCAGCTGCAGAAGTAGCTGTACACTTCTGTACCTTTTCAAAGTCACAAACTGTCTATTCAAACATTGACGGCTTGTTATAGTCAGTTTGACAAGGTACAAAAGTGTATAGCTACTTATGCAGTTGACCGTATACCCGTACTTAGACCAAAAATCATGAGTTCCAGAACTTCCAGATCAAAAGCTGATTCATAAAGCTAAGAAGTTCTTTACGTACCTGAAGGAAATGACATAGAAAGTGCAGCGTTGGCACCGACCGTGCGGGGCTTAGCAGCTAAAATATTGAAAATGAGCACTTTCTTCTCGAATACTACATCCTCGGGTATATTCGATATCAGCTCTAGTCTCACTTTATTTTCACTCTCGGTGAGATTGAAGTATTGGGCGTCATCTATAATTGGAAGTAATAAATAATGTAATTGTATTCGCAAATTTTCCTTAATTTAATTTTTTATTAGGTCCCGTGCCTTTTGTAATAAAATTAATCATATAATAAAAAGTTAGTGAATCGATTATTTTTTTCACATACAATTACGAAATAAGTATTACAAAGTAATATTAAAGCAGATAGATATATTCTTTATCTGAACGGAAGAATCTTAGACATGACCTAGTCCAATCAGTTACTCCATCCGAGATCTCATTATAATTTTGCCTTTGCTGTTTGTACAAATTAAGGTTTTAACGAAAGTCATATTTACAAACAAAGCAAAAGCGTCAGTAATGTCGGTCAACACATAAATGTAAACAAAAATATTGCATAATATATAAAAAATGCACTGTTTTGACACTTCAAATCTGTGAATAATCTTTTTACAGATAATTATTTAACACTAGCTATCCTACTTACCGGGCGAGCTTTCCCATACACGCTAATCTTTCCTCTTTCAATAGCTATCTAGTTAATATAGAGACTTAATCCCTTCAAAAGATTTGCTTACTAAACAAAGTCCTACAAGTTACCTACCTCCTTCACTTGAGTAAATATTGAATACTATACCTCCACTAAGACTGAAAGTCACAGTATCATCGTATCCTTGCACAAGTGATATATCTTCGAGGGTGATCCCATTTGTATCCAACGAGGTGCCATAGTAAACGTGTTTAGCGAACACTGGTGTTTGTGCATCGTCCTTTATAACGTCTACTACTATACTAGCTACCGCTGTCAGTGTGTTCACGCCTTTAGCTTCTAGCGTCAAAGCTAAGAAATTGTTATTTTGTATAACGTTTTCGGCGATTGGTGTTGAAAGAATAACGGATACCACATTTTCATCATTTTCGATGGTAAACGAGCTTGCGTAATCTGAAATCAGGTCAAGTAACGTTATTGTTTGTTTACATTGTAATATAATTAGGAGTTTATGATTAGTTGGTTTCTTGTCGATATAATGCCGCTGCCGGGCACACGGCGCGGCGGTCAATTTGATGGCATCGATCAAAATCTGTTAATATTCGATGGCCCTTAATCTGTTTACTTAGCTATTATAAAGTGGATTTTTAATTTATGAAGTATTTTGTGTATCTTTAATATAAATAGGAATGGGAATGGAAACCATAAAACTGATTAAAAACATATAAAAATCAGTAGCGTTTATGTGTCTAAAATAAATAAATTTCTTGCCTTTTTAAGACTTAGAAATCGTAATTAAAAGTCAAGAGGTTAAATTACTTTTAGAGATAACTTTGCTACAGAACGGCCAAAGTAAGGCAAAACAAGTAATTTACAAAAGCGATTCACTTAAAACTGTCAACAAGTTTAGACATTTGTTAGTTTTGTTAGCGTAGCATTTGTAAGTTTTATTAAATTTTGCGGATAATTTTATTGTTAATATTGTCATTTTATTTTGTACCTAAAACTGAAGAATAATTAAAAAAAATACTAAAAACAATATAATATGTATAACGAAGTTAATGTTTACTGTGGTAATTTTCTACTTAATTAAAAAAACCTGCTATTTTCTTTATTAATAAATAAATAAATTAAATAATATGCATCACTCAAGAATATTGTACCTATAATTTATATTTCAGTTTGTGAAGACTGTTTAAATTAAACAATTTGTGACGGGAGCAGTACCAATAATTATGTTTTAACCTCTACCCAACCCGGTAGGATTTCGTAAAATACGAAAAGGACGTAGATTAATTTTCGTGGAAAGTCTCATCCATACTGTCGTGGGGCGGAATCTACTAAGCCAACATAATAATCGGCTTGAATAAATCCAACAAAGTCATAATATATTTTACAGCTAAACTTAATTATTTTATAAACATGTGAAATAAATTAAACTTTGTTATACTTACGACAGAATTATATAGAGTAGGAAAATGTTATGTTGAGTATAGAAAATAGTTTCTGCTATCTTACGTACTTTATAAGAATAACTTACAATTGTGACAATGAGAGGGTGTGTGTTTTTATTACTTACATATTATTAAAAAGTTTTAAATATGTAATTTTGAAACTGAGCGACTCAACTCGACGCGTTCCAATTACCTACTACTATAACCGGTTATACATACCTACATACGTTGGTACATAACTACATTCTGTACTAGAATCTGGACAAAGTGCAAGGACAATAACTTAAAAACTTACCTCCATTTAGAGTGAACTTTACGTCGTCGGCGAAACCCGTAGTTAGCCGTATAGCCGGCAGAGTTAAGACGTCGCCCTCTAGCGATCCTCTGTAGCCGGCTTCCTCGAAACTTAGTGCTCTGGCTAAAATTTACTTTAGCTCATTACTCTTTCTAATGAGACATGGGAATGCGAATAAGGAAGTGCAAGATTTAGGACTTGGGAGATACTGAATGGATGATTTTGACATGGAGCTATTGTTGATAATGAGGAGTGTTTTGTAGTAGCTTGAAATTGAAATTAATATATTTGTTTATTCGCGTAGCGTAGATATTCCTGTAACATAAACAACAGTAAATGGCAAATTTTAAAATGCATGTTTAATACTGTGAGCTCTCGTTAGGTTAAATTTTAATTATAGGAAGTCACTACATCAGTACTTTTCCATGAAAGGCAGGTGCGTGGTATTTTTTCCAGAAAGTATTTGTTATTCTTAGTTTTACCATTTTTATTTATGGTAACCGATTTCCTTTAATTGATGATTTTAATTTTAGTTGGGAAATATTAGATATCTGTTTCGCCCGTAAATTAATTCCCAAAATAATATTTATAAAACTGTACTATTTTTGTATTTAAGTATAAATTAACTCACCTTTATTTCACTTTCAGCAGATCCCTGGTTGAACATATTAAATACTCACCTTATGAATTACTGAAATAAAATTGGCACATGCATGAAGCATGACTACATAAATACATTTTAACTTACTTTGATACAGTTCAATAATCAAGCTTGTGGTTTCATAAAATTTAAAGTAGTTGCAGTAAAGAATACTATTACAGGGTTATACAAATTTTAACGGTGAGCTTTCCAAATGTAAGTACCTACAGGTTATAAGTCGCGTTTAGGCGATAAGTCTGCCTTTGTATATATATACTTATATTGTTTTTTCTTGTACTTTTAACTTTTACTTTAAACTATGTAATTTTTGTATACATACAATAAAGTGTTTAAATAAATAAATATAATGAAAAAAGAACTACTGAGAAAATTCCAACCTGAATACTTAATGTATCAATATTACCCACTACTCAGTCTTATAGCTGTTAATATACAAAAATTGTGACTTTATATATAATTCGTTAGCAAAAAGGGGTAAAAAATGCCTCGTAATTTGTAATCGTTATTATATAATTTATCCCTAATGACATAATAATTAAAAATTATGATTGTTAATTTTTGTATACGGAATATTAGGAATTTTCAAAAACTTTAATGGCCATCAAAGTTTTATGTTACTGTTTATTTTACTCAGAAAATTTCCCAAAAAACATAACTAGAAAACATGACAAATTCTACAAAAGCCTTATGGCTTATTTGACAATGCCTGAATAAAATATACCGGCCATAAATTAACTGCTGTCAATTTCATAAAATTCCCTTTAATTACCTTGCCTTACAGCTAGCACCTGAATCTTTATTCAATTCATACTTTGTGCGACAGGCCCTTAAAATAAACATATACAAATATTTCTGTACCTCAGTGGAAGGAAATTCACTTTGAATTTTTCAGGAGAACAATCTCTATTACATTATAATATGTATAAAAAAACGCTGAAAGTGGACTTATGTCTGTCTTCCTCTGAGGAACAGATTTAAGGTTGACAACAAAGTCAACTAAACCTGCAAAAAGAATATTTATAGATTGCTTTTTATATACTTTTTAGGTACGAGTATATTTACCCCTTGGCAGTGTTATGGAGACAGTGGTGTGGGCGCCGACAGTCCTGGGCTTGGAGGCTCCTATGGTCAGAAGCAGGTGTTGCTGCGTCAAGATGTCTTCAGGGAGGGCCGAGGTCAGTGCCAACACGATGGAGTTGCCACTCGGTGTCATGGTGAACAGAGATTCGTATTCTGTGGGAAATGTTCATGTTAAATAACAAAAAAATACTATTAAGTAAATAGATTTATGATTGTACACGTGGTACCTTTTTATGTAGGTACGACTGCTGGAAAAACTGGACTTTTATTTTAATATTCTCGGTATACTTTAGATGCACCAATGACCTTACTAGGAATTCAGGAACTAAATACATTTTAAAATATTACAAATATTCTATTTTCCTGGAACTTTATTTATTTATTTATTTATTTTATTCAGGAAACAAACAGTCACTTACTAATAATTTAACAAACATTTTTGTAAATAGACCTGGAGTTCCATAAAAAGATACACTAATATTACATTAATTCACACTAGGTACATAGCTACGTTTACACTTAAAGAATAATAATACAGTTTAGTTTAGTTTAAGGTTAACAATAAATTTAGTAAATATAGGTAGCTATATTATAATAATATATAGGTATTATGTTTAACGAAACTTATCACATTTTTTTAAATCTTTCTAAAACTTCTTTTTTGTATTGGCTTAAGGATAAATCAAAAATGTCAACATCAGTGAGGTGCTTGTTGTAACTATCTGCAGTTCGTCTAAAAAAAGTATTTTTTGCATAATTAGTGCTGCAACAGCTTGAAAAAAAGATAAATTTTGTACGAGAAGCGATTCGTGGTACTTTAAATTCTACTTTGTTTAGTAATGGAATTGAATCTACATGGTTGTTTATTAATTTATATAAGAAAATTGAATCTAAGTAAGATCGTCTGATTTCAAGGGAAATTATATTGTGTCGCTCAGCTGAGATTTTGTAGTCTTGAAACCAGTTACCTAATCGGTAGTCTAATGATTTTAAAAATTTGTTTTGTATTTTTTCTAATCTATCAATGTGAATCCTGTACTGGGGATTCCATACCACGCTGGCAAACTCCAAAATGCTTCTGACGTATGAGTTATACAGCGTTATAAGTGTAGAAGCACGATTGAACGGTTTTGATACTCTAAGAATAAATCCAAGACTCCTATATGCTTACCGCCGCTTTTATAAAACTGCACTGAAGAGTCATATCCTTGGCTGAGCTCTATAGTCGGTACAGAAAGTCCATTAATAGTGTCGTAACTTCCTTCGTAGATCTGTGAGGCGAATACTGGTGTTTCTGTGTCGTCCTTTATTATTTCTAAAAGGACCACAGTAACGGCAGTGCTAGCTTCATTCGAAGCTACTACTCGGAGAGTCAGGAAGCTATTTTCGGCTATAATATCTTCGCTGAGTGGACTCATCGTGATGGTTATTTGGTTGTTGTTTTTAGTTGGCGTGAAGTACTCGGCGTGATCTGTAATTTACAAGATTTTGTTAGTGCTTCAGACCATAGAGTTGCAGACTAATTTTCTTTTCCCAAACTTTGCAAGTTTCAGGTAGAATAGTTGTCAATTAGTATCAGGTTCATTATGTGGACCATATAATTGTTTAGTACACTGAGTACAGAACTTTAGGGTCTGCCACTAATTTATTTGCGCTTTTTGGGAGACCATATTTTTTTAACCACTTACACCGAATTAAATGTTCTTGTAGCTTTCTCTTTGCTACATTTTAATTTAACTTATCGATTAATACTACAGATCTAATAATAATAACAGGAGGGTGCATACCATTTTCGATGCTGATATTGTATCCACTTTCGAATCCTTGGCTAAGGAGTAAGGCAGGTAGAGTTAAAGAGTTGTCGATGATCTGTCCTTGGTAGCTCTTTTCAGCAAACTCCAATGCAGGCTCTGAAAGAATGAAGTAATATTATATTTATTAATCACGTCATCATCAAATTTTATAGAAACATACACATCATAAAACTTAAATCAGTTTATGTTGGCTAGAAAATTTATTTCATAGTCACTTTACCTATCTAAAGCTCTATAACTACCTCTATGTAATCTTCCAAACTTACCTTCAGGGAATATCAAAACAAGCGTAGCAGATGCTCCGCTGGTGAGGTTTCTTTCAGCTTTTAGTTCCAGAAGTATTTGCCCCAATATTGTGATGGCGCTCGGTAGTTCCTTTGCCTCCACTGTCACAGAGTTCCCTTCTTCCTTCAGACTGAAGTATTCAGAGTACTCTGTCAAAGTATAATAGTTTAATAGAGGTTTTAGAATCAAAATTTAACATCAAAGTACCTAGTAAAATTTCAACAAAAATACTGAAAATTTTACGTATATTATTATTATGTTATAATTGTAAAACAAAGTTACTATATTAACCCATAAGAACTTTTAAGATTATTGTTTCAAAATAATCTAAAATCTATTATCAGTCAGTAATTAACGAGGATTAAGGTTACTGACATAGCTGAGCTGTCAAGAAGTGCAAACTAAAGTGGCAGTGAGCTGGTCATATCTGGCGAATAACCGATAACTGTTGGGGTAGATGAGTTCTCGAGTGGAGACCAGAAATAGGCAAATGCAGCGTGGTAAGCCCTCCTGCCCGCTGTACCGACGCCCTTAGGCGGGTAGCCAGTACTAGCTGGATTAGGAAGGTCGAGGACCGAGTGTCGTGGCGCTCCTTGGGAGAGGCCTAAATCCAGCGGTGGATGATTGTTGACTGATGAATTAATTATCAAGTACAATCAAGGCAACATACCGCCGGCTATAGAGAACCGCACATCATCATCATAGCCCTGGCTCAGTGTGACGGTGTCCTGCAGTTGTACCGCGCCGTCACTGTACGTGGCGGTGTAGAATGTTCTAGAGAACACTGGCTCGTCTGGGAACACGAGCTGACCGTCGGCTTCTAGACGCAACGTGCCTGTCGTGGTCCGTCGTGGGTCACCAGTTTCGTCGATATCCTGAACAAAAGGTGTAAAATATTATAATGAAATCGTTAGGATGCATGAAAGGAGCTTATCAACTCCGTTGCGCTAGCCAAGGTATAAAGTTAGCCACTGGAAACAATGACATATCTCACCTATTTGTACAGCCCCCCTATCGTAAACTTATTTTGACAACGATTTTCGGATTCAAAGTGTATTGAATTTGACACTAATTGCTTTGTAAATGTTTCTTCCTTTTGACTTCGTGATATAGAGGTATAATATCTCTACGAATGTAATATTTTAATTTTAGATTTCACATGCCTGCCACAAAAATTCAATTCGATTCCATTTTACGATCTTGAATGCCGTCATTTAAATTATTATACTTTGTTATTAATACTATTCATACATGTTACTTATTCATACATTCTATAAACACTCACCGTCGCTTTAATCCACAAAATGAGAGGCTCGGGTAAAGAGCGGATAAACGATTTAGTTCTCAATGTGCCCTGGAATATTTTATCTGTAGTCTTTTTATCGTATGCGACTTCGATAAAATCGTTCGGTTCTATTTCAAAGTCTATTCCTTTGGTCGTGAGGTCGATGTCTCTCACTTGGAATCCAGTGCAGCCAGTGATGAAGTAGTTTGGAGGCAGCGGGGGGGTAACAGTGTAAGTGATCTCACTTGATGGCAGAAATGCTGGGTCATTGTTGTTCGTATCTGTTATACTTATAAGGATAGTCTGAAAATAAAGCACACGAATTAGACTTTAAAAAAAAACTGATTGAAAAAAAACGGATTAAATACGTATGTTTGTATGAAATGTTATTATTGTAAGAGGATGAGACACTTTTTTGGAATAGGTAAATTAAGTTAAAAAAGATAGATAGGTTTGGGTACTAACCAGGTGATGGAGTACTGAGTGAACTCAAATAAAAAAAGCAGAATTCACCGCGAGTACTAAACTCATCCCCGGAAACATCGTTAAAAAATGTTTTGATAATTAGATTATTCGTTGGCATATATATTATGTATCGTTTCTGAAGGTGATAAAATAAATTTGGATGAATAACAAAGATTTTGTATTTTATTGATCTTTTCCCGATACTTTTTAAACAGAGTAGTATGCATGTAAAACGGCTGAACGGAACTTAATGAAATTTGGTATGGAGTTAGCTGACACCTTGGATTAACATTAACACATAGGCTACTTTTTATCGCGGAATTCGCACGGGAAAACTTTTTAAGGCAATGCGCAGCTCGTGGGAACAGCTAGTGTAAATATAATTACCACTGAAAGGGTCGCAGTCGGGCAGGCGAAGATTGCAGTAAAACCATTAGCGGACTCGGTCTCAATTTCTTCATAATTTTTGAAGTCCTCAGTAGTGGTTATAACTAAATCTGAACCCTCTAGAGCGAAGTTGTAGTAAGTTTTACTTAAACCTACATTATCCACTATGGAACTTATATCTGTTGAGCAAAAATTCAATATTAATATTTTTTTTTATGCAATATTTATTATTGACGATTGTTACTTACTACAAATAATACCTAATATAAATAATATGTGGGGATATATCTCCCGTATGTGGAGCCTGTGATTAATGGTTTTTGGGCAGCTGATATATCTACATAAATTATACAATATTAAATAGATAAACGACAAACAGACACAAGGCAAACACAAATGCTCATCACACAAATGTTTGCCCTGGGCGAGATTCGAACCCGCGCCTCCAAGCTTCGGAAGCAGCTTCACTAGCATTACCAAAAGTTATAATTATTAAATGCAAACTGCTAATTTCAAATAATTGATTTTCTACTTATACCTTAGTAAAGGAATGTGGCAAACCTGTAATCCCGGTGGTAGCGGCCCTGAAGATTTCCCCTCGGTCTATGTCCTTGATGCTTATGTCTAGAATGTTATTAGAAACGCCATCTATATTGCAGCCTAATCCTGAAAAAAATAACTTTTTTAAGGCAGTGAAATTTAAAAACCATTACACCATTAAAAGTCTTTACTTTACATCACATTACATGTTAATCTGTTTTGTTACTCACCCACACCGAAATTCAGGCAGTATATTGCAAGGACTGAAAATATGTAGCTGCAGCGCCCCATACTTTTTATGGTCTACACATAATATTCATACCTGAAATAATATATAATGCTTATTTCTATATATTGCACAATCATTAAAAAATATATATGAAGCAATCTATTAAAGGGAAACAACTGTGTATTAAAAAGTTATTTTAAAAAAGTAACTTAGTAGGTAATTTAGAATAGAATTTCAAAGTTTATTCATCGGTTAATACGAGTATTTTTGCAATATTTTATTTTATATTGCCTTCGTACATTCTCTGTATTTGTAATGTAAATTTCATGTTTTTTATTTATTTTATGTATATTTACAACCAAGGTACATAAATTATCGTTAATAAATAAATATGTCAGTAAATAATCTTTTTTTTAGTTAAGTATACCTTTCCCAGACTGTTAATCTAATAAAATGCGTCATAACGTTAAGAGAAGATATTTATTATAGCAGTTTAATACTTACTTTTAACGCCAAAACAAATATTAAGTATTATCCAAGGTTTTATGATTCCAATAGTAACACAATCACTGTAATTTTCACTTTCCCTCAAGACACAAAGAAACTGGTAAGTAAATATGTATGACACGTTATTTTTTGGCTCAATATTGACAATACTGGCTATTATTATGATAATGGGCTTATCAATCGATCCATATCGGTTTTCATACAAGGTGATTATGATAGCATTATGATAAGGGTGAATTTTAAATACCTTTGTGTCTATGAGATATAGCATATTTTGTATATCTTTGAGTGGTGAGCGGTTTTGGAGTATGTTATTCAAGTACCTATAAGAAAAAAAATTGACACTGAAGAAACTGAAACCGTAATTTATGTGTACCTATATATAGGTAAATCGTACATTATACTATTCATGGTATTATTCAATGTCAAAATTGATTAATCAAACAAATTAAAATACAATATCATATGTTACAAAATAATAATATCTTTATTTCAAATACTTATATAGGTACTTACATTATTTTAAAAGAAATAGATTAGCGATAAGTTGCCTATTAAATGGATATTTTATCTTGCGTATCAGTGGATTGCAGTGATTGGTAATTTGCCGATTCGAAACGCTATCTTTCTTATCATAAAATTTATTTCCTTTCATTAAAATAAGTAATGACTAATGACGTGTTATCATTATCACAAATTGATAGTTTATCAAAATAACAAACGTTCACCAAAATAGTTATTAGTTAATATTTTAATTAGGTTCCTGTTCATAGCAAAATTACTTACTAACTGATTAATATTATGACCATACCTACGTGCAAACATGAAAATAGCCGCCGGTGCACCCATGTCATGCCAAGATCCCAACTAACTAACATTTCCAACTATAGAACAATGCGGAATCGGGTGTAATGTTTCCAACTACGGTGGCGGTTGTGAACTACTTTCAACATTCAAAAGTTCCATTTAGGTGTGTAGGTAAATTATTGTAATTTAACAATCATCTTAATTAAATTTATTTATTGGTAATTCATTAAATCATAAAATGTATTCATCAATACCTATAAAATAGATAACATCAGCAATTGACCGAATTTTCAAATGCGACAGAACTCTAGCAAATCGCAATAACTAGTACCACGAATCAACAGTAGTGACGTCACAGTAGTGCAACCTAGTGCCACGGATCTACAGTAGTGACGTCATGATTATGCTCCATGCTGTCTTGCGGTTTCCGGTTCACAGTCACATTGAGAGCCAGCAGCTGCTGTATGGGCAGCCGTGGGGACAGGTTCACCATGCTGGCCCACTGCCCGTCGCAGAGCTCTGGGAACTTCAGCTTCTTGAGGAAGTGGCCCTCCATGTACCAGGGCGACACGCAGGTCGGGGAGTAGTCCCAGAGCTTCATCTCGTTGAGACGCACCCAGCTGTGGAGACGGTTGAGTGACATTGGAATGACGGAATATGGAGAAGAAATGATTTGAGATGTGGGTTTGGATAGTGGTATAATATTAGGGTAATGTAGTACATAGTGAAAAGTTGCGGGACCAAGTTTTGGTTAAGAAGTATTTTTATTAAAGATCGCTTCGTCTTGCTTGAAAGATTTTTCCGTTTAGATTTTTCATACAAAAGGATTTTCACGCTAATTCCCGTTCCCGTAGGAATTTCGTGAATTCCTTGCTTAGTGCACCTCTACGGTACCTAAGCTACGTCGCTTCCAAATTTCAAGTGCCTAAGTTTATTTTTTATTTTTATTTTACTTTGTTAAGGACAAAAAACAGTTATACATTAAAGTGTACATTACATAGGTACATTGGGTTAGTTTACGTTTAGCCGTTTAGGCTGTACGTTCATGCCCAATCAGTCACTTTCTTCTTTGATTAATTAATAAATATACTTACGCAGATATATAGAGGGTGTGACAGTCGCAGTGCCAGGGGTTCCCGCTGAGCCGCACCACGGCCAGCTTGGGCGTGAAGTCCAGGGTCCGTGACGGCAGCGACGGGAACAGGTTGCCGTCCAGGTATCTGAATAACAAAGTCAAAGTCAAAGTCACAGGACATTGGTGTCGATCCTAAAGGCATATAGAAAATCTAAAGAAAATGAGATTCACATCACACAGTTAAGTAGGTGGTTATTGAACGCTTTCAACCTACTGCCACTACTTTGCTCCCCGTTTATTAAATATGTACCTACTGTAAATTTTTAAATACAAAACAAAAAAATGTGATGAATGTCATATTTTTTTCTCAAATTTTTTATCCAATCAAAATTGCTATTTAAACTTATTACGCACTATGATATTGTCATGATTTCTATGTCATATTCATAGCGATTCCGATCGATGGCATCAATTTAATGTAATAACAAAGAAATTCCATTAAAAATACAATTCTCATCTCATCATGTTATCTTATGTGACCCGGAAAGGCTTACGCTGAAAGCTGACGTGGAAAAAGTTGTTATTATTACCAACTTCTATATAATCTAATTATACATAGGCCCCATCGAATATAGGCCAGACTCAGAGCATCGGTCCCCAATCACAAATAAAATACTTAGAGAAAAACAAAGGAAGGGAATGATGTAAACATCGGAGTCAATTGTCTAATGAAAGTAATTAACTAATTAACCATGCCTCTGACCTAACGAAATTTTCCTTCTTATTGATCGAAACATAACTAAGACCGTTAATTACCTATCCAAATTAAAGCCAAATTAATTTAGTGTGAAGAATTTTTCATCGTGCCAAATCGATGCTCGTTTGTTTTGAAAATTAGTTGAGAAGGGCGATAACTTATTGAGCCTACGGACCGCGGTTATTCATTGCAGAAATTATAATTATAATACTTATAGTTAAATAAAATGTAGAGCTCATCCATTACAAACACAAAAATTAATAATTATAATAATAACAAATATCAAACGTTATTTTTTTATAAGTACCTAAGCATCAGAGAAATACTTAAGTCTTATTTACGTATATGAGAACTTATTCAATAAATTTTATAAGGATTTCCTCAAACTCTCTGTAGAACATGCAGTTGAATGTTATAATAATATATTTTATACTCAGTAGTAGATTCTATTACAGTCCGCTATAGGTACTAAAGATGCTAAAAATGACAATACAGCGTGAAAATACATTTTGTATTTCCAAGGCACTTTATAGAACGTGAAAACATAAAGTGCCCATTCAGAACTTACAAAGTAGTGAGATTCTTCAGCGTAGAAAATGTTTTGTAATGGACTCCGTGGAGTTTATTGTCCGACAGAAGCAGTGACGCCAGATGTTCCAGCCCCTCGAAAGTGGTGACATTCAAATATCGAAGGTTATTCTTTGACAGGTCTATCTTTTCTAACTTCGTGCAGTTCGAGAATATGTAGTCGGGCAGTTCGGACAAGTCGTTTTCTTTTAGCTCGAGGTGACGCAACGCCTCGAGGTTTTCGAACTCGATGCCGGTTAGCTATAAAAAAAGTTGAATGATTATAATTATGTTTTTAGTTTAATTGTAATTGAGTACTTGTGATCCGGTTTCGTTTTAATTTCCTGCTGTAAATTATTAAACTAAACAAATAAAAACCTGTGTTATTTGTCAACATAAATAGTATCCTAAATCAAATAAAAATCAAGTTTATAGTAAGTTAGTGATTTCTGTGAATGCTGACTCACAAAGAGCGTCACAACGAACGTTCCAAGAATTTCTTATTCTATACTGAGACGGGCGGCGTTCCACACTACGTTTACCTATAAAAAGTCTACGTAACAGTGAAAACTTACACTCTTTATGTTATTACTGGAAAGATCCAGGTACACCAGGGAGCGGAGGCTCGAGAACAGCCGTTTGGGAACCGCGTGGAGCTTGTTGTGGTCCAGCATCAACGTTTCCAGAGAAACCAAACTTTTGAACGCATTCCCTGAAATGTTACTGATCCTGTTCTCCGAGAGTTTCAAGATTTGCAAAGACTTCAAATGAAACGTTCCGTTTTCGATTCTCTGTATCTTGTTCTTGGATAGGTCCAGTATCTGTAGCGCCGCCAGTCCCACGAAACTGCCAGAGGGGATGTAGATTAATTGGTTTTTTGAGAGATCGATGGTGTCGAGCTGGGAGCTGTTGGCGAACAGTTTCTCCGGTAGAGTGTACAGGAAATTGTTGGACAGATCGACGTGGAAAAGATTTTTCGTGGTCCGGAACGCCTCGCTATCAATTTCCTCGATGTAATTCCTTTGTAAGCGTCTGCAAATAAAAAGGTTTTTTGGTCTTGTAAGGAAATACCGTCAACAATGAGACGATTCGTTAACTTAAGTCGGGCAATCTTGTTTTTTTCTTTACGCTAGCAGCCGGAGGCTAAACAGTGTACACAACAATAACAATATAGGTATTTCTCTAACTAAGACCAAAGTTGTTAAGGTTTCAGCCCTATGCTATTGTACTCTAAAAGAAACAAATCATTAAAACGGACAGAATGAGGGGTAATTATTATGGGACGGAAAACGGACAAGGAAAACACCGTGAGTGAAACCCGAAACCATTCGGAATGCGAAGATGCGTGAATTAGCCTTGTTTTTTGCGTATTTTACTTGATCCCTCAGAGGTTAACAGTCGCGACCTAACATAACACATATATAATTATAATTAGGTACATAACATCTCGATATAGTCGTGTTAAGCTCGTAATAAAGGTTGCTTACAGTATTCTGAGGTTGCACAGCGATTCGAAAATGCCTGGTGGCAAGAATTCCACTCGATTATCAAACATATCCAGTTCGGTTAGTGATCGCATACCTTTGAAGGTGCTCTTGTGTAATGTACGCAATTTATTAGTACCAAGATCTCTGAAACAAAAGGTTCTTTTTTTAAATACTGAAGTTCCTACCTAATAAGTTTTAGCATTGTTTCTCTTTACATAATAATAATAATAACATAATATGGTGCCCATGTTGCCAGTTCGTCCACTCCATGACTTCGTATTTAAAACAATATACTAAAACCGAAACTCTGTATGTAGGTAACGGATCGAGGGTGGTACAACATAATACAAGAAAATAATTCATAAAATTCATATTTGTATCGAACAAAATTTGTTCAGCATGCATGACCCCCAGAGTTACCCCGTATCTGTTTACTAGCACTATTTTTCTACACCCTGTATAATTGAACTCTTAGATTAACAATATACGAACAAGATGGAGTGTCAGTGCAAAAGAAACTGAGCTCTTTTTTGAATTAGTTCGGTTGGAAGATTTGTAACCTAATTTTTTGCTTTGTGCAAATTTTTTACTTTGTTTTTGTAGGTATGTGACAAACCATCTTGTCCGTATATTGCTAATCTAATCTTGACACTAACATGTGCAGTAGATCAGTGGGTACGACCAGGTCGGCGGTGAGCGCCGTGAGTCCGGAGCGCCAGCAGGTCAGGGACTTCCGGACCGGGTCGCATCTGCAGGTCCCCTTGCCGCACTGCCGCCACCGGGACTGCCCGTAACTCACTGTCCACACTGAAAACATCATAGGTTAACTTAGAAAAGAGGGATGAGAATGAAGGCAAGCGTCCATATTTCGAAATCGTACGCTACGGAGGCATCGTAGTCAGTAAGTATTCTTTGTATAGAAATTCACACAAGTGCGTCCACTTCATCGGTATTGTCGACGCTGTTTCTTAATAGATAAATTTATGATAATCCGTTTGATGATAGACGTAAAGACTACACGTCTGCAGATGCATCCGCAGACGTGTAGTGGCGCCATAAAATACCGAAGGGCGGACGCTTACCTTAAAAAAGATGAAATACACATTATCCTATTTAGGTACTAATTAATTGCGTTTCGCCTTTGCTATGAGCTGTAAGAATAGTAGAGAAGAAATAAATACACGTTTATTTATGAACTAATTAATTGCGCTTCACTTGGCTATGAGCATATAAGAATAGGGAGGAAACACACGGTTACCTATTTATGAAAGAGCTAATTAAACAAACATCTTTGCCTATGTTTTAAAAATACGATTCGGGCTCGCAATCCAAAGACGATCGAATGGTGTAGTGGTTAGTGACCCTGACTGCTATGCCGACTGTTCGATTCCCGGCTGGGGCAGATATTTGTTTAAAGACAGATATTTGTACTCGGGTCTTGTGTGTTGGTATTTTTATTTTGTATGTATATTTATGTATGTATTTGTGTAGATATATCAGCTGTCCCGACACCCATGACACAAGTTCTGCCTAGCTTGGGGTCGGATGGCTGTGTGTGAGATGTCCCCACATATTTATTTATTTAATTAAATATTGCACAGTAGTTGAGCTGATATAACTCAAAATCTTAGCTCTCAAATTGTCCAGAAAAGACATTCAATTTCGTTCTTTCCAAGGTTAGTCTACTGAAATTAAGTTATTTAAATTTACTTGCTTTGGAACAAGGAATAGCCAAATCAAATTGTGATGGATTTAAATAAACCAATTTGTTAAAGTAAAAACTTGGTACTAAGTTAAAGTTGAATTTTTGGATCGGTGTAGTACAGTAAGAGGCAGATAAACCTGACCCCTCAGAAGCATTGTTACTATGAGACAAGGGTCAGGTTTTTCTGCACCTAACCGTACCTACAAAATACCTTTTTGTGTATAAATTCTTAATAGGTAAGTTGCACTAGGGTAATCCTTGGTCGCTGCTCGAATGAAAGTCATGTAGGTATTCAACCTATAAGTAGATAAGTGAAATTGTGAAAGCTTCACATCGTAACGCACGATGAGAATGAATGAAACGCGCGTTTTTTGCGTAAAATACCTTAAAAATTGTAGAGATCGCTTGTTAATTGTTAACAAATACATAATAGGTATCTCTACATTGGAGTGTTTGCATTTTGAAAGTGGAACTTCTTCATAGCTCGTGAGTGAAGGTATATCATCATATATATTGTGGTTATCGCTTGGCTTTAAATATATTTTAGTTTAGGTTTAGCAGGTTAACAATTATTTAATTTAAATTTTTAGGTATTGTTTACTTTAGTCTTACTGAATGCTGTTGCATGCCTGTAACTATACTGGTGCAGAGATATAATAATAACCTCTGATTATGTCTTTATAATGTATGATAATAATGTGCTGTTGGTGTGTCTATTTTTGTAAAATAAAAATATTGCCAAATGTTACACATAGCATTGTATACCTGGCTGTTCAATGGCCCTCAGGCGGCGGTCGAGCTGCCTCCACTGCACGTCCGTGGCGCACCCTGTAGCTGTCGGGTCCGGGTGTGCAGGGTCCTTGCGCGCCACCACCGCGTCAAACACGTCACAGGCGCTCAGTGTGCACTCTCCTTAAAATTGACCAGTTTGAAGAAAAAAAAAGCTTCATAAAAAATAACAAAAAATTATACCTTTACGGTTTGCATTGTAAATCCTACTAATCATATAATAACTTTTTAAGGCGTAATGGCGCTCGCGAGCAACAGCTAGTTAGTTTAAAATTGCAACAGTTTTCAGGCAAAGTAATACTTAGTATACTTTACCTTCGCATTGTTGCCACCACCACCGTTGTTAATCTAAGATTGCCACGTTAAAAAAACAAAAACCAATGACTGGATGGTTTTATTTTATATTTAATTAAATAAAAATATAGGTACATATAATATTATCTAGTTACTTCATAATTGCCGCTGAATAAGAAGTTAAAGACTATACAGGAGCAGTTAACTGCTGAAAGGGTTGAGAATTTCTTTGGCACAAAATCTAACTTGACATTTTCTTGAACAAATGAAACATTCAGAAACAAGTCGCGTGGCGGTGGCAGTAACGATATGCAATTTTAAACCCATTTGCCTGAACGTTCTAGTCTGAGAGGAGCATTTTAACTGGGAGCGAGAAAAAACGGCGTTTCTTAGAATTGTAGCTATATTTGGATTTTCTTTAGTTTTCACTTAAAAAAAACTATTTAAGCAGTCCTGTACTTGTACAGGGTGTTGCAAAAAGAGTAAACTAAGTCGAAACCTACGTGTGTATGTTATAATATATCTAAGCCCGAAAAAGAAATCAGAATGTCAAAATTCGCGCATTATATAGGTACTAAACAGCGCGACTAATAGTAATTAAAACGTGCTTAATTATTTTTCAATGCAGCAAAGTAAAAACATACAACGGAGCGTAAATTAAGTGTATATTTAATATTTACCTAATAATATAATATATAATTGAAATAAAAACAATTATAAACATCGAAATACCTAACAATATAATCGTTACCAAAATTCAGCAGTATGCACACGGAAATTTGAATAGAATGTTTTATGTACCTTTAATCCTTGTTAACGAGGCGATTACTAAAACAGCAACCAGCGCCATCATTTGCCGAGTTTGTGGAACAGCCGATACGCACAACACGAGGTACTCTACCCACTGGCCTATCTGCGTGATTTAATCTATGGGCCACCGCTGTGGATGGGTTCATGCAGCAAGTTTGATTTCAGCGGATTTTTTCATATTGGCTATTTAGTTTTCCACTGCTGGGCAAAGGCCTTCCCTTTTTTCAGCCACACCCTTCGATTCTGTGCACTCTCAGCCCAGTAATAAACTTAACAAAACACAAATAACAAATACAAAAAGCATAATATTAAGCTTACTTAAACGTTTATCACTAAAACATTTTGATACTCATTATTAAGTTTTTTTTAATACAGTAAATTACGAATGTAGCCAACATAATGTCGATATTTCCTTATTAAAAGATTTATGAAATATAGCGGTTCCCGCGAGCTTCGCTTCGCCTTAAAAAAAATCCCGTGGGAATTCTGGTATAAAAAATAGCCTATGTTCTTTCCCGGGGTCTAGGCCATCTGTATACCAAATTTCATTCAAATCCGTTCAGTAGTTTTGGCGTGAAAGAGTAACAGACAGACAGACAGACACAGTTACTTTCGCATTTATAATAATAGTTAGGAATTAGGATACCTACTTTCGTTACGTTACAAAGTCAAATAAATACTAACTACGACTGCATTGCATAAATCCGTCCACGAATTTATTTCTATCATAATTAACCAGTTAGCCAAATTGATTGTGTCCGCACCAGTGTCCATGCACACTGAAAATGATGTACACATCATCCTGTCAATATTTTACATTGATTATAGAGTGATCCCACAAATCTAAACTATATACTATACGCATCTAGTACATGTAATTTTTCAGGACTTTATCGGTGACAAACACACGAGCTAGACTAGGGTCTTTGTCACCGTGGTGAAAGGATTTACCAGTCAGGTTATTGTCAGTTGATTCTTTCGTGCATCGCAAGACTAGATTTTACAAGGGACTGGATTGAGAAATTACGCGATTTCTAGATAGATAGAATATTCTTTATTTGTACACACACACATAAAAGAAACTTACAAAACTTAAATACTAACAAATATGTACAAAAATGGCGGTCTTATCGCTTAGAGCGATTTTTTCAAGACAACCTTAGGGTGGAAGGATATTTTGTTTAAAGAGGGGTCAAGTGTACTTAAAGAATTCTAAAGGAAAAATTCAAATAATGATTTAGTTATTATATTATAAGTCCCTACAAAGTAAATCTATAAACTTACATGTAATTATACTTATATACCTAAAATTAGGATATATATTTTATTGGGTAAACACATGTTTTACACATGCTTTACCTTCTGTATTTGAAGCAGCTCTATTGCTTTTAATACCATATTGTACTTTATTAAATTGTGTTTGTAAGAACATTGTCTTCAAGTATTGAAATTGAAAACTTCTTCGGAAATGATACCTAAAATTCATTTTCAGAGGTGAAACTTATTAGGTACTTTAGGTGTGTTTGTTTGGGTATCTTGAACTTATTACCCTTATAAACTATGAATTTATATTTCTAAGTTTACACCTACTCGGGGAAACTCCAAACTTCACTGATGACTTAACATTAAACTTTCAGTCCACCTCGAATATATTATACACAGTTTACACACTTTAAAGGTACACAGGTAGGTACTTAATTATATTAGGGCCTGTTACACAATGTTTTGATTATGGCTATCTGTGGGATAAAATATAATGCTGTCACTCTCTGTAATTATGTTTTAGTTAGACAGTGACACAATGTTTTTTTACCATACTGGCAGCCATTATCCAGACATTGCGAAACAGGCTTTTAATGTCATAATCTTTTAGTTTTTTTTTTAAATTTACATAATTAGAGACCTGTCACATTTTTAACCAACTTCGAAGAAAGGATTCTCTTCTTACGAAACATACAGTATTTGAAAACGAATGTCCTCCTTAGTATTTCTATTTTCAAGGCGCCATTGTTCCAGCCTTGAAGTAATCCATTCTAATTGAGTAATGTAGCGCCCGATGGTTAGGGCACAACAAAATAACCTACTAGTAAAGCTCTCTCATCAATCACTAACTCTTAAACCAGACTTTTTCGTCCGGCACTATACTTGAGACAGACAGTGGATTCGGTCGTTTCGGCTCTACTCTATACGAATCAAGTAAGAAATTTACTGAATTCTATTTAAAAAATATATATAAAAAAACAACCCAAAAAAAAAAAACTCGGGAGAATGTCGCCAAGTAAACATAATTATGTTAGAGGTCTCTTTTATTGTTCCGTTCCATCTAACTGTTATAAAACCACAGATTAATAAATGGCCTCACGGTTCGCTCTATAAAACTATCGTCAAATTCAATTTATACTTATATTTTTTTGGTAAATCTAGTTTGAAGACCGTATTGAAAATTACTTTGTCATGTGAAGACCTGAAGAGTATAACTCAAATACCAAGTACAACTAGGATCATAAACAAACACTTGCGGTTCTCTTATATCCTGTATTTTATGATCAGCTGGGACTGACCCGCCGCCCCCGCCTAAGCTATAAATCCTATGCAAACTACAAGTTAACTGGGTGATAGGAAAAATGTATCACTTGATACTTTGATATTTTTAGTTTACTAGCTACTAGATAGATCAGTAGTTTTTCCGGAAAAACTAAAGAGTTATAAATATATTAATGATCAACTTTCAAATACAAAAATACAATAGAAATCAAACCTTATTACATTACGAAAAATACCGCTGAACAAAGTACACAGAAAAAAGTGTAAGGTAAGACATAACCTTAAAGTAAGTACTCTTTCAACAGCTCAAGTTACGCAAACAAAAGCCTTTATCTCGCTACAACATAAATTACTAAAACAAAAGTGATTATCCCGGGAGGGACACTTAAACGTGCCTCTTTATAGGGCATTAAGCCCTTTATTTTCATCTGTAATTGGAAATTGAGTGACGACAAGCTAAAATAAGGCACCGGCGGGTTACTCTGACTTTACGGATGTATATTAAATCTGTGTAATGAGTTATGACTCTAACATGCGTAATGGTTGCGATTATGAAGGCACTTATTCTACATTTGAGTACTTTCTCAACTTATATTTGGGAAATGAGATTTACGCAGTCCATCATGAAGTCTAATTTCGAACAATAATAACACGTTTTTATTTAAAAGTACGTAAACAGCTCAGAATCGCTACCATTTCTAAAACTATAAAACTTTTTGATTTTCCATAACTTGAAAGTTAGGTAATACTTGTTTAAATATACAATATATCTTACCCTGCCCACAACCGACTTTTTGTAAGACAGTTTTTTTACTGACTTCTTTTAGGCCGCGTGTGTTAAATGCACTATTGCAATTTCACATTCTATTTTTCTCCTACAAAAAGTCAGTCACTAATATTGTCGGTCGTGTGGGGACACCCTTTAAACTTTGTATAGTTACTCAAGAGTCATCTGAAATTGTATTTATGTCTGGCGTTGCTGATTTTCAGTAGGGTAACGTAACGTACCTAGGGACATTTTCGACTACCCCAACTTTGAATGAAGCTATCGCAGCGTACAACTAAGATATTAATGTGAACTTTTCTTTATTCGGTAGGATATATAATCTATTATCACTAGTATTTGTGCTTAAGCTTTAGTGTGGCCAAATTTTATTAAATTAAGATAAAAGTAAAAATGCTTGTTTTGACCCAAGGTACGTTACACGTTTGTACCTTGGGACACTGTTTCCTATAGCTTTGTACTATGGAAAATGCAAACTTCTAAATAACGCCTTATATCTCTGTTCTTATTTATTTACTGCATCTCCATTCTGTCTAGTTTCACTCTGGCACTCATAAGAACAGAGATATAAGGCGTTATTTAGATGTTTGCATTTTCCATAGTACAAAGCCATAGGAAACAGTGTCCCAAGGTACAAATTTAATCGTGTCCCAAGGTACAAAAAAGCAATATTTAACCAAAATTTAAATATCTTTATTTTTAATTAATAGGAATCTTTCAGATAATTGCCATGTCATAAAATTAAATAACTGAAAAGTTATACGTGACATCCATGTCTTTATTTTGAGCATGCCTCAATGAGATAAAGCAACACAAAAAACTATACAAAAGCTACTTTTGACTCCAAAATACTTCATACTGTCTTCACCACTCACTAGATGCTGGTATGATAACGAGACTCACTAGTTTTGCCAAGCGAGTAAAATACTATGCCTAGGGTAGAATTTTAATGTGTTTATTTAGCCGGTTTTTAAAATACAATCAATGTCCCGAGGTACAAGCGTCCCAAGGTACGTTACGTTACCCTACCTACGTAATAGCCAATACTCACCTCTTTTTAATAACAGCCAGATTCATTATCATTTCATATCTCGTACTTACGTAAGCTATGTTTTAGCAAAATGTTTATTGATAAAATGATCTACACCAACACTCCAAACCCAATATTTAACAGCTGATAACGTTTGCCAAAAAAGGTAAATATATTCTTATGTAGTCCCATCCAAGTACATATATTTGATACTGGATACTAAATTTTTGAGTGCATTCGCTGTACGGTGTAAGTATAATAAGTGTATTCCTGCAAAATTTGATGAATATCGAACATACTCATACCATTCAGACCTTATCAATAACATCCAGGTTCTAGACTGCATATAGGTTTAATTGCATAGTGAAAGGAAATGAATCCATGAAATATTTATGAAAAAACGTTATTATGTAGGTACTTATATTAGTATTACTATTTTGTTCGTAGACTGAATGAATTATACCCGGATTTACATCTAAGATCGTCTAGAAAAGATGAACTTTTGTGACATGCAAGTCTGCGATACTGTGCATGACTAGTATTAATTATTATATTATTAATAATAATATTAATATTAATAATAAATCTTTATTTCAATAATTATAGCCAAACGAACTAATCTGTTTTGTAATTTCAATCCATTATAATTATGCAAGCCGCTTTATTCGACACAATAAAATTAAACAAAATCTACACAAGCAACGGTCAAATCCAAAACAAGTCGTGGCTTCCGGACAAGCTGCCTAGGAGAGTACAGTCGGATTCCGACGCACGTCTCACGAGCGTCGCGATGTAGCGGCGGCCGCGGCAGTAGCAGACAGCCGCGCGCGATCACCGCACCACCGAGCCGCGGCTGAAACATTCACGCCCGTAAACACAAACTTTATGTACATTGCAATAACTACCTATTTTTAGTTTATTTCGCAAACCCCGGACGATTGAATGCGATTGATGATAAAAGTTGTAGTTAATAGAAAGTTTTGGTGTAGTTGGTGTTTTAATAGTTCGATTAAACTTCGTAATAGTTCGTTAATCAAGTTTAATAGAGTTAATAAAAGTTAGTTTAATTATTTAAGTAGTTTGTAAATAGAAGGTACACACCAAATGCAATAATAATCCGTCTTCGCTTAGCTAAGTGAACTGTGCTAGTTTAAGTACTCTTAAATCGTCATTGTTACATTCAAATACGGCGTACAGAGCCGAGTTTGCTGAAACAATTTCAGGTGGCAAGGTTGTGAATACAGTTAGTGCGCTATGTCAACTTTGGAAGTGGGGACGAGTGATAATCGCTGTGCAAACAAACCATAAGCCTCTGGACCGGAGTTTCAGATCTTGTATTTTCCCACCTCGTTAGAGTTTCCTAACAAACCTTTGTGCTGTGATAATCTTCAACCATTCTTCGGTTGTTCCACCTTCTCATCATGGATTCCAGGTAAGAAACAGCTCCTTTGTAGTTTTGGTAAAGCGAAAACAAATATTGTGCATGCTTGGTCTGGAGATAAAGATAACGTGTGTATTTGTTCAAGTTAATACCCCCGGCAAACTAACAAAGTAAAGACCTTCCGATGTTGATATTGGGGTTAAATCGAATTATAGTTTGTCTGATTAATTAATGTGTGTTTTGTAACATTGATATTGAATTGTTAAAAAGGTTTTAGTCATTGATCTAGCTAGGTAGAAACCTGTACAAAATGCGTAGATATGTGTATATTTACAAAAGTATACTAAAGGATCCCTCTAGTGACGTGGCAACTGTACTAGGGTTTCTATAATGACGAAAAACTTATGAACATAACCATATGGTTAAAATATAGCCAATATTATAATTATTTCAAAAGTTGTATATGTAGTATACTAGAATAATTACAACTGTATCCGTTCCCAAGGTACGAGGCCATGTCTACACAGATAAATAACGTCTCATAAACATGGTACTTACTGCTCTTCGTTAGGATTGACGCAAACATATTAATAAAATTAGCAAGTACTTAACCTGTACAAAAAGTTCACATCAAACGCTGTACAAAATGTGTAATCTTAACTGAGGTACTGTCTGATTTACACGTGAGAACTTTAAGTTAGTCAAACTTGAATATGGAATGCAGCGCTGTGATTCGCTGAATTTTCATGCAGCAGGACTTAAACTCATGCTTAGATATTTGAACTCTAGTAAAAAATTGGGCCATATGCCGGTCAAAATCATTCACAGTATCAGAATAACATGAGAACCTATACTACGTAGACTAGGTACAAACAAAAAGCATGTACTTAAGTAACTAATTATATACAGATTAAGCGAACTTCTCGAGGGCAAGTAAATTTTTGCATATACTTAATCAAATAGTAGGTAGGTAAGTATATAGTTTTTATTCTTACTAGAAAAAATATGGTGGATATTTTAGGTTGTCGAGTATACTGACCTGCCATAGGGAAACCATGACTCTCGATGATACAATAATAATAATATTATGTTTAGTACTAGGTACATGTCATGTACCTATACAGGTAAATACATCTTGATTTACGCACAAGTTTAGTTTTTGCCTGACAAACGGGAAACGAAAAAAATGGTTTCCATGATACTAGCTAGCTTAAATTGAAAATATAAAAAAACATAGGAATTGTCTAGCTGAATTTGTTGGTAATTGTTAATGATAAGATTGCTGTACCTTCATTTTCTCCATCGATACAAAACTAGGTTGTACATGAATACTTACAAGTACACACGGCAACGTTAAATGGTTGGCAGGGCACACTAACGTAGGTAGTGTATGTGTGTGTCAGCGACGTCGACGTAATTATTTAGTTCTGGGCAACCCACACACGGATATTGTAAGCATGTAGTTGTGCCAGTGACAATGATTCATTGTTTTTATGATATGAAGCAAAATTTTGCAATGAATTGTAATAGATTGAATGGCTCAGTTGGTATGATACAAGACTTACAATAATTGGTATGGTGGTTCAAATCCCTGTGAACTTGCAAAATTCCTTTTTTTTTTTTTTATATTTAGTTTATTTTTTAATATGGCTAATAATAGTATTGTAGTATATACGAATAAGAGCAACACAGAAAGTAAATGAAACAAGTTATTAAGTGTTAAAATTACAAAATTTATTCTTGCCGTAACATAAACATTAAGGATGTTACGTTTTTGTTGTTTTTCGTTTTAAAACATAGTTGTAGTTTATATTAATAAGGAAAATTTTCAATTAGCAGTTTTAAATCATAATAAACATCAGAAAAGGATGGACTGGCTGTTTTACTAAAGTAAATAGGCAAGTCATTAGTTATATGAATCAACATGTTAATTAGCTAGAAATAAGATAACTTATTCCAACCTCAGTAACAATAACATCATTAACACATTGGCTTACCCATAATTGTAAATAATAATAAGTATTTAACAAAATAACTAAAATCTTATACAAATGGAAAAATAAAAATTACTGAGCTAACCCCAATAACTATAATTTTCACCACTTTTTCGCCATAATATCTTACCATCCATCCTTGTCTGACTTAAAGGACTTTTCATCACTAAATATCACCACATTGTTGCACCAATCAAAGTTTAAAATAGTCAGTCGCAAAACGCACTCTGTTTCGACGATGCTGATCGGTTAGAGCAATTTTCTTCGTCGGCCTCCGACACCGCAACCCTGCAGCACGCAAGTGAACCCGTACGGTTTGTAGGGATAGATTATGTGTTGTGGCCGTAGAACGGGTGCTGCAGAACGGATCAGCGCTATGTGCAGCTACGATTTCTCGATGGCGTGGTGATGCATCCGTATAGACGACTACTGTCCCGAATCTGCGTATCGGTGAACCCATAATTGAACAGTTCTCCTCTGCAAACAAAAAAAACAAATACTTAGCTTATACAAATACAAATATTCTAACAGTCAAATAAAATATTTACAATTCTATGTTACTTACCGTTAAACGTCTTGCGATTTCACTAATTGTAATATTTTGTTCATATAATACAATTATCTCCGCCTTTTTGAACATGGTCAAATGACTTTCCACAGTGACTGCGAAGATAAATTAATTATAAATTGACAAATCACAAAGTGAATCACTATGCAGACGCAGAGGTGAATTGTCACTAAAACTAAAAACTAATTTCGTTTATTCATATTGTATGAGGGTAGAATGGTTTTACTTCTCAAATGAAGAACGAATCATATATTTTTAGCGAAGAGAAATAGTCGACAGCTATGCAGCTTGTAGTCATTTGTCAATTTCAAATAAATTTATTTTATACTCAACAGCGTTTAAATTAACGCTAAATTTAAATAAAGTAAAATAAAAATACCCATCAGTGGACTCGAACTCACGACCTATGTTTCATAAGTCTAACTTACTACCAATGAGCTACGAAGAGTATAGCTACAAGTTGTGAAATTTTGCTTCAAGTCAATTTTATAACTATTTGACTTACTCGACCGGTTGATATTTTTATGTCACAGCTGGTGTAAGGGCGTTTGCCTACGCGCAAACTCGTTTGTGCTGTTGTGTGTGTGTGTGTGGTTTGTTACTGGTGTATTTACCGATTTCTGCTTTATTGCACACATAGACCACGTTAGTGTGCACACACACACATACACTACGTTTGTGTGCCCTGCCAACCATTTGGAGGTGCCGTGTGTACCTAAAAGCTTTATTCAGTATTCATTCTTTTCAGTACAGGTGTACAGAAAAGAATGAACTTCGACATTTTCCGCACTAAAAGTTCATAAATTTTTACCAGCCACGAACTGAACGGAATTTTTTTAACGTTTAAAGTTCCACTTTCGCAGTGAATATTTCAGTTTTTAAAGGACTCTGTGGCACAGGAAAAAACTAAATAATTTCATAGTACTTGAACTATTAGTTGGGTTCTATATATTTAGAGACGCGGAGCGTAGTAACAACACCGTGGTATGATCGGAACTGATTTATTAGTCAGTAAACATGGAGGTAGATACATGTAGGTAGGTAAGCAAACATTATAAAATATTGAGATACTGCATTTCTCCCACACTAATTAAGACATATGGCTACAAACAATAACATGATTTGAATACAAGAAAATGACATGGGTATGGTATGACCATATAGGTATGTGTAGGTACATTATGCATTTACAAGAGGTGTTTAAGTATTAAGTACCTAAGTACGTAACAACTAAGTTATAAATAATGTTGTTCATAACAAACTAATAAGTATAATAAGTACACTTCACTTAAAAGGTAAGCATTTCAATATAAAGAGTGAGAACATTAAGAGTGGTTTCATAGACGTTATTTGGGTATAGTTTTAGATCCCACTAAACTTGCATAATAACCTTTAAATACACATGTATACAGGTTAGTCAGTAATTAACTTAACAACTAAAATCCTAACAACATTATATTTAATATCTACCTAACTATATCGCCTAAATCTAATTTCATGCTAAGTACCTAAGCTTCATTTATTAACCTGTTGGGTTGGCGACGGATGCGCATTGGCCGATTTTCGGAAATAAGACCGGAAGGCGCCGCCGTGCCTTCTACAGGGGGCAATGCCGGACCAGCGGGCGCCGCTTGGGCGCCTACGGCTCGTGGTGACGTCACCGGCACTGACTTCAATGACGAAGCCAGCGGAACCGTAGCGACCGTGCGCGCTGTGATCGACTCCGTGTTCCCAGCTGTGGCATGGTTCGACTGAGAAACGGAATGATCCCTCATAATTTGATCTATGTGTCTCTTATGGTATCCGGAACCATCATTCATCAGGTATGTTAATGGACCTATTCGCTTAATTATACTACCTTTGACCCAGAACTCTTTATTATTTTTATATATCTTAAATACGACCTTTGCTCCCTCTTCTAGCTCCCGGCATGTAATTTGACGCTCATTTACCGCTCTTAATTGTCTTCCTCTAACTATCTCCTCCGCGTTGGGAACTAGCAAGTCGAGATTGATGCGCATATTCCGTTTCAACAGTAACTCCGCTGGAGTGCGCCCCGTGGTGCAGTGCGGCGTGGCGCGGTGCATCATCAAGAATGTTTGTAACGCTTCATCAACATCTGCGCCATCCCTAACTGCTTTTTTTAAACATGTTTTGACGAGTTTGACAGTGTTTTCCGCTGCGCCGTTGCTGCTGGGTTTGTAAGGTGATACCGGTATATGTTTTATACCACGGTACCTTAAAAATTCAGCGAACTCCAAACTACTAAACGGCGGGCCGGAGTCTGACACCAGCTCTAGCGGATTTCCAAATCGCGCAAACGTTTCCCTCAAAACTCTGATCGTGTAAAATGCACTAGTGGACTTTACACAAAATGCCTCTATCCATTTTGAATGGGAGTCGATCACGACCAAGTAATAAATACCCATTTTGGGGCTCAGAAAATCTACATGTAGTCGGTACCACGGTGCCTGTGGCCATGCCCACGGGTGTATGGCGGCGCGCGGTGGGCTAGGGCTTTCCATAGTGCACGTGTTGCACTCGCGGCATGTGCGCTCCACATCGGCGTCTAGACGCGGCCACCACACGTAGCTGCGCGCCAGAGCCTTCATGCGCACGGCGCCCTGGTGCGCGGCGTGCAGCGCGGCCAGCACGCGCCCGCGCAGCGCCGCCGGCACCGCCACGCGCGCGCCGCGCATGACGCAGCCGTGCTCCACACTCAACGACTCTCGTACTAGCCAATACGGTCGCAATTCTTCTTTATCACAATACTCCCAATTGCGACGCAAAAAGCTTACCACTTTGGATAACACTGGGTCGAGGCCCGTCTCCTTGGCTATATCTTTATGACTAATAGCGATCCCCTCTTCAATGTGATTAATAAACTCGAAAGTTTCTATATCTGACTCTAATTTATCAACCGACGCTGGCAATCTCGAAAGTGCATCCGCGACACAATTCTCCTCGGATCTTATACACTCAATCTCATAGTTATAGCCACTCAGAATCACCGCCCAGCGCTGAAGACGGCCTGCTATCATTTTCGGAATAGCCTTGTTTTGACTAAAAATTGCTGCTAGTGGCTTGCAGTCTGTAACTAAAATGAACCGTCTGCCGTAGATATAGTGGTTGAATTTATGTACCGCAAAAATAATAGCGAGGCCTTCCCTGCATATTTGAGCATAATTTTTCTCGGCGGTGGAGAGTGACCTCGAAGCGTGCGTCACGGGCCGCTCGACGCCCGCGTCGTCTGTCTGCGTGAGCGCGGCGCCTACCCCGTAGGGGCTCGCGTCACAGTACACGCGCACCGGCCGCGCCGGGTCATAGTGTGCCAGCACGGGCCTGCGACACAACATATCCTTAATGGTGTTGAATGCGCGCTCGCACTCAGGACTCCATTCATATTTTATATCTTTTCTCAAAAGATTATGTAAGGGGTGAAGTATGGTGCTTATATTCGGTAGGAATTTTGCGTAATAATTGACGAGGCCTATGAAAGCTTTTAATCTGTGGACATCTTGAGGCGCCGGTGTATTTTTAATAGCGTCTACCTTTTCAATTTCCGTGTGAAGTCCTTCCGCATCAATAACATAGCCGAGATAGGACACGGACTTCTGAAAAAAACTACATTTCTTTGCCTCGACTTTTAAACCCCATTTGTTTAGAGTTTCGAATACTACTATCAACCTATTCATGTGATCTACCGTGTCTGTGCCCGTGCACAAAATATCATCGCAGTAAATAGTTACGTACTTCATCCTGAACAAATTTTCCATAACTCGCTGGAATTTACTTAAAGCGCATTTTACGCCGAACGGTAATCTGTTATAACAGTAGTTCCCCAAGTGTGTAACGATTACACAAAGCATTTTAGACTCATCAGAGAGTTTTAATTGTTGGTAGGCGTGGCTTAAATCGATTTTACTAAATAATTTACCACCTTGTAACGCTACGAAGATGTCCTCGATCCTTGGAATAGGGTACTTGTCATCCTCTAGGACTGGATTCAAAGTAACTTTGAAATCGCCACACAGTCGAATCGCCCCTGATCGCTTTATAACGGGAACAATGGGCGTGCCCCATTCACTAACTTCTACAGGCGAAATTATTCCTTCGGTTTCTAATCTATTCAGTTCGTTATCGACTGCCTGCCTCAACGCATAAGGAACTTGCCTAGGTTTACAGTAAACGGGTTTCGCACCCGGCGTCACGCTCAAATGAATAACACCGCCATTAAATGTACCTATACCCGGCGAGAACACATTAGGGAACAGCTGACTTAGCTTCGTAAACATTTGTTGATGACTAACGGTGGTGCCTACGTCACGAGGTGGCGCGCGCGCCGGTGCGGCGCCGGTGGCTGTAGTACCCACTTTGTTTACATATTCATGACAGTTAATGCCCAATGCGACCATCCATTGCCTACCCAACAATGCTACCTTATTAGCGCTGTCTACAATAATCAATTCTAAGTTTTCAACTGTGGATTGTTTGTATATAACTTTACATTTTATCATACCTACCGGTGAAACTTTTTGCCCGCAATACATTTTGAGACTTATATTAGTCGGTAGAATATTTAAATTTCCAAAGTATTTTTTATACATGAAGTAAGGAATAATACTCACACCTGCACCGCTATCTATTTGCATGTCCAACTCAATACCATTCACCGACAGTTTACACCACCAGGGCTGGTCGCGCCCCGCACTCATCATGTAGACCGGCACGTCGTCCTCACATTCCTCATCGAAGTGGTAATAGTCTACACCGTCCTCAACCTCGCGATTATGTTGTGCCTCGCACTGCACATTATTTACACTATTGCCGCCTCTTCGCGACTTACACACTTTGGCTATATGGCCCTTTTTGCCACACACAAAACACTCCACATTCACAAATGAGCAGCGGGCTGCTGGATGCAAGCCCGCACACCTGTAGCACCTCTGCTGGGCGCGCGGGCCGGCGCCGCCGCCGCGTCCTCTGCGCGCCTCGTGGTGGGCGGCGGCCCCCTGGCCGCGCCCGGCGCGTGGCCCCGGCCAGCGCGCTCCGTGCACCGCGTGCACGGCCTCCTGACGAGACTGCTCCGCTGCTGCCTCGTTCGTCTTCGAGTCCCGATCTGCCGCTTCCAGCGATAATGCCAACTCTGTAGCTAGTGCGAAGGTCAAACTGGTTTCAGTTAGCAGACGACTGGTCTCGTAGATTTTCTTCCAGATACGTAGTTCCCGTGGTGCCCGTCGTGCCACTGAAGTTGCAATTTTTTGCCAACTGTTTTAGCCTCGCCGTGTATTCGCTCAATGTCTGCCCCGCTTCTTGTTTACAACTCCGGAAACAAATACGCTCTGCTATCTCCGACCGCTTCGGAGACAAGTGTTTTTTAACCTTTTCGACGATATCTTCAAATGTAACATCAGATGGCGCGGATGGGTAACACAAGTCAATGATTAGTTCTAACGTCTCGGGTCCAACCACTGCGATTAAATATTTTGACTGCACCGCCATCTTGATTTGGTTGATGTCGAACCACGCTTTTAACTGACTCACGTAAACACTCCATTTTCCGGAACGAATATCAAATTCCTTAATGTTTAAGGTGGCCAGCGAACCGCTATCACTTGATGTTCCCGGAGGGCTCATCCTCGGTGCCAAATGAACTATTAGTTGGGTTCTATATATTTAGAGACGCGGAGCGTAGTAACAACACCGTGGTATGATCGGAACTGATTTATTAGTCAGTAAACATGGAGGTAGATACATGTAGGTAGGTAAGCAAACATTATAAAATATTGAGATACTGCAGTACTTTTACTGGCTATACCGCGTTAACTGACCTACATAGGTAATTACTCATTTTAACTGAGGCCCCATATTTTAGTTTTGGTTGGGTACATAAATAACATTGCTATGAAATAGCAGTTTTTTACGATTTCAGTGTTTAAGTATAGCAGTAACTTAATTCTACTTAAATAAAAATAAATTTAAACCGTTGTCTTATAAGCTTATAACTAAAACAAAATACAATAGACGGCCTTATCGCTTTAAGTAATCTCTCCCAGTCAACCAGATTAGTGCTATAACATAAGTTGCTCAGTGTGTTGGACACATTGCCAAAAGAAAGTTCATTGATAAAAAATATCCTATGATTGGCAGTTTTGCTACAGTCACATCCACAACTCAGGTGGAGCGTAAAATATATTCGGCAATGGCCCTTCGCCATGAAGACAAAATGGTTATGGTTGAAGAATGGTTGTTAGAAAATTCCAACATGACTTTTTGTAGTATTCTTGTAATTAGACAGCTAACCATAAAAAAGTTACTCTATGGCCTAAGCCTTATGCCTAAGCCTTAGATCTTTACAGTTTCCCAAATTTACAGACTTTATTTCAACGTACATATAGCTGGGTTGTACACATACTGCTGTTCTCTGTTTATTTACTTTTATGCTTTGATGACGTTGCGGTACGGAAGATGTTGTAGGTTATAATAAGTATGGAGGTACATATTATGGAGAATCATATGATATGAAGCCGAGACATTGCTATTTGTATAAATTGTGTAGCGATAATGATTACTGTTTTTTTTACTTTGTTGTCTTAATTAACGTCTGATAAAATGCTGAAAGATAATTAAATAGGTATTACCTATTTATCTTTCAGGATTTTATCTCCCTTTATTTTTGAGTAACAAACGGCGGTCTTATCGCTTAAAGCGATTTCTTCTAGACAAACTTTAATTGGAAGAAATAATATCTAAAAATAGTTCCTTGTAACTACTCTTGCAGATATATACTCACGGGCAATGAAAAGGTTCCACTGAGAAATGCACCAAATTACTCTTAAACTGCAATGGCTAACAGAGCATCAGGATATTACCAACTAAAAACGGTAATATTTTGTTCAAATTTTAAATTAAATGTTTGAAAATATTGGCGTTGTTTGGTGTCGGCATTTTGTGAGAGGAACTTTTTCATTGCCCGTGAGTGTAATTTCATATTTATAATTTTCGATTGGATAAGTAGTTTTGGTTCCACTCTGTTAAAGCTAGGACAGTCCTAAAATAACCATTGGTGTCATCAGAATCGCTACAGTAAATGTGTAGTTTTAACTGTGTGTTTTAACACACAAACGTTTTACAAATTACAAGGTTCAGTGCTAAGTCACCGAGCTTTTTTTTAGGTCTATTATCCGTGACGTAATAGTCCCCTGAAGCTCGTAAATGGTGTTCAATAGGACTTTTATAGTTCATCCATTTAGTGAGCCGCAAGCTGAAGGAGCGGCTATAAGGGTGAGGGCACATGTGACTTGATCTCGTCCAATTTCACATTGGCCGGTTATAAAGCTATAAGCTAAGGATAATTAAGAAAGGAAATAAGTTAAAGATAACAAAGATGTGTGTGTGTGCTTATATGTGTGTGTGTGTGTGTGTAATATTATATACTCGTACTCGCCTTTTACTCGCCTTATCTTCAGGTATACTATCTGTCTATGTTTAATTTAAAAACTGTACTTTGCTCTAAAGTGTTCCGTCAAAATCGAGTACCAACCTGCCTATAATCTGCCTATTCTATTCATACTATATGACATTTAGTCCTATGAGAGCTGCCAGTGAACTAGCCAGCGAACTAAGTCAGCTGAGGGCAGCCAAAGAGTAAATAATACTACGTTGAGAATAAAGCCACGGATCGGACTTCAGTGGTGTCACAGACTCTAATACATAGAGCCTGTTTCACAATGTCTGGATAATGGTTACTTGCGGGATTAAAGATATGCTGTCGCTCTCTGTAATTCAGTTTTAGACAGTGACATCATGTCTTTAATCCCACAGGTAGCCATTATCCAGACATTGTGAAACAGGCCCTTTATTACTTTAATACAATAATAATTCGGTATGTAAAGTAATTTTATGGTGATTGTTTTTATAATTTTAAATTGAAGTATGTCGAAATTTGAGACACTAATTTGAATATTTTTTATTTTACTGCTCTCGTTAATTTTATATAAAAAAATAAAGATTGGCTCTTCGACGATTTTATGACGTCATCCGCTTCCGTGCAGCCGTTGACGTCATCAAGATCGTTACTCTGTGAATATTTACATTCTAGATTGACAGAAGTGACATTGAACAATTGAACATTTTTATTCTCTTTGGTTGAAACTTTAACCTTGTAGGGCGTCTTGAAGGACAAATTATATTTTAATATTTGATAAAATAATCGGAATTTTTGAATATTTTATATTTTTAAGAATGAGGCTCTTATTAGGAACATAATATCTCGAAACGGTTTTGGAATTAGCATCAATTTTTTTTTACTTAACATACCGAATTAAGTATGAAAAATTTGCTGACTGTGTCATAGCGATTGTATTTTTTTTTCATTATATTATCAGAATTAGATACCTCCTGAGGAAAGGTAAGAATCTAAATGTCAAATGAAAAATATAGATAGAAGGCACTCTAACTAACCTCTGCGTTTATCATGCCTTGTGTGCAAGAAACCTATCATTATTTGCTATTAGTTCCTGCAAGGTCAAGACTGAAGGCAATATCAGCACATAGCGTCGTTAACAAACAATACTGCTGAAGTGTACTTGTACGTATAGGTATTTAGCCCCAGCCAAAAGCAATATTGGAGCCACCTCTTTTCTTCCATTTTGAGCGTTCTATCGATCTGGTTTATTAAACTTGAAAAATAAGGTATAGAAGCGTTTCAGCAGCATGTAAAAAATGTAGTAAAGAAAATTATTGGTTGACTGAAAGAAAAACTTAGGTAAGTATAGAATAAATAATTCCTTGCTTTGTCTACTTGCCATCATCATACATACATAATATGCTCACGACTGTAATCCCCGAAGGGGTAGTCAGAGGTGACTCGTAAGTCACCCGCTTTTCGCTGTGCATAATATAATAATAATAATAATAATATGTGGGGACATCTCACACACGGCCATCCGACCCCAAGCTAGGCAGAACCTGTGTTATGGGTGTCGGACAGCTGATATATCTACACAAATACATAGATAGATAGATACTAAATATAAATATCAACACCCAAGACCCGAGTACAAATATCTGTCTTTAAACAAATATCTGCCCCAGCCGGGAATCGAACCCGGGACCTTCGGCATAGCAGTCAGGGCCACTAACCACTACGCCATTCGACCGTCAAAACACAATCAATATGAAACACTTGTATCAAAATAAGCTTGAAATCAGAGGTTACCTAATGCTTTGTAAGAGCTAATATTATTTTATAGATATAACGAGTCAAAGATAACACGGTTAGACCTAAGTCATGTTAAATGGCATATGTCTGCAACGGTACCTAAGAGTGTCATTGTCAGACTTCTCCCATCTCCCCTATACGCGCCCTGAGGCGTGTAATGTCACTCTCAGTAGGTAGTTCAATCTATAAGCATAGATAAATAAGGCGTTAGGGCACAATGAAATTCCGGTTCTAGTTTACCAGACTCGAGCCTACGTCGATAGAGGGTGACTCAGGGGGCCAATTATGAGCAGCTTTGATTCTACGACTTTTAAAACATTGCTGATACCAATTTTATTTTATTAGGTACAAGCTCTATGTAATTTACAGTTGCATCTAGATTCGTTACTTCTTTTTACATACAAGACAGCCTATTGTAAAAGTTTGACAAACATTTGCGATGTCCCAGAGTGCCAGCCAGACAGGCTTTGACATCAAACACAAAATAACTCTAGTACCTTTTTATAGGTCATTAATTAAGCAACAAACAATTTAAGCGAATTAAGTCCGCACGATTACGTGTCTCCATTGTGCGTGTCGTCAACAAACCAATCAGAATACACAAACTTTCCTTATTTATTCGAAAACAATAAAAATGTCACGCAATAAGGATTTTCGCTTTGAACGTTTGAAAGCTGAAAGAGGTTTTCTTTATCAAATCACGATCATATTTAAAATCAGTTTTTTGGGGTGTACTATACGTAAAAGCTTTCTTTAGTGACGTCAATGAATAAGAAGATAGCTGTTCCATATAAAAAAGTGTGGATGTAAATGTAAACTATACAACACCGCTGAAGTAGATTTTCCAGTACCTACTAAGGGTAGCATTCTACAATTGATTATAGGTACAACACAACCGTAACCTAAGAGCTGAGAATCAATAGCACAAGGCAATGAGATGTTGACTTCACGTTGCCTTTGGCTGCCTCACGAGGCATGGGGTTACTCTCCCTTACGAGACATTAAATTGTGTAGCGCTGCTGTGCTAATGATGACCATAGGATGTACCATACGTGAAGGAGTAAAGATATTTCTGAACGAAGCGATATAGAACTATACCGTATCGACTATCGACTATGTCCTGTTTCCTTCTATGACTGTTCTTTTCAAACATTGTTCTCCCGATTTCGGATTTAAAAGGTAAATAAATAACGTTTGTTTGTGAGTTTCCTGCGGTTTAATTTTCATCCCACATACGTGCCGACTGCATGAAAGCTCGTTAGTTATTTTTTTGCCAAACTAGAGTAACCCTTCAGACGCGTTACGAGTTGTATCGCGTGGCATCTCGCTCCCTGTGATACCAACATACAGGGTGTTGCTGAAGTGCGAGAATTATTATATTTAAGTACAGGGCGGAAAGATTAAACGGGCCCTGGAGGGAAACAACATAACTTAAACCTTGCAGTTTTTACAAAAATAAAAATGAAAAATGCAGCTATCCATATTCCTGTAACAGCTATTCAGGGGAAGTGACGTCAGTATGCCCAACCGTTATTCGACAATTATGGACTGAACCAAATCGATTCAATCGATAGGTCTATCTAAGTATAGAGTGTACCAAAAGGCCAACCCCTACTACCTTAGTCCTTAGTAAAAACGTTCCAGTGACATATGGAACGCCACTGGCAGGTAGAATCATTTCATTGCTCGCAAGTGTTATACTGGGGGTCTAGTGCAGGTTTAACAGTTAGGCGAAAACTATAAAAGTTTACGTTTACTCGCATACAAAGTTGCGCCTCTTGCGGAAACTATCACGAAACTTTTGATAGATAATGTATTCAGATGACAGGAGAAAACGTAAACTTTTTTAGTTTTCAAAAATAACAAATCCCGTACTAGAGGCTCTGAAGAGGAATAGGTATTCGCCGAGGCTATGCCTCTTGGTTCTAGTTACTATAGAGCGATAGCATCTGCATCAATGAGGAAATAGTGTGCCAAGGGAACTGATAGATCTATCCCGTTTTTTACGATGCCACTTTTACACAAGTATCGTAAAGTTTATTTCTGTTATGCCGTAGAAAACAACGGTATAAAACGTGTGAATGTTAGTACTAATAAAAGGTACTCACGTAATAAAAAAAACTACTTGTTATTGAGGTGTGTTTACATTTGTACTTAGAAACAAATTAATTAGTGGTAGTGTATGACCGCAATTTTAAATGTCATTGACAATGCGCTAATCAAGTGATGAATCATAAACAATAACAAAAAAACACGTCTTGTATGTTAACTTGTCAATCCTAATAAGAGGTTATTATGTATACTTTTCACTCTAAAAATATTCATATAATAAGAGGTCTATTATATGTATACTTTTCACTCTAAAAATATAAATGTCACGATATCTTAAAAGCCCTTTATTCAGCCAGATATGATTTATGTTGATCGTCCTTAGTTATTGTTTCTCACAGGAAAAAATCTTCACAAAAAATAGGTTTCTTATTACAGAGAAAATATTTGGGATTGATTGATGGTAAGCAACTCTTTCATCTCTAGTAATACACTGCCGGGCAATGAAAAGGTTCCACTCAGAAAAGCACTAAATTACTTCTAAACGGAAAAGGATAGCTAAATGCCGTCTTCTGCAACATTGAAGTACATTTATCAGAGCATTAGGATATTACCAACTAAAATCGGTAATATTTTGTTCCAATTTAAAATTGAATCTTTGAAAAAATTGGGGTCGTTTGTTGTCGGAATTTTGTGAGTGGAACTTTTTCATTGCCCGGCAGTGTAATATTGTCAATATTCTTCTTATGTTTAAAAAAAAAATAGTAGTAATTCGATAGGTTATAAATATACACTCTACGGCGAAGTATGACTCTAGTCGTATACAACAATATATAACAATAATAATGTACCCTGTCATCCACCCGGCAATTTTGAGGGTGAGTGAACGTGATTTCAAACGCTGATGTATCTATGTTGTAGATAACATTAAAATTTCATAACCCTGATTAAATACTCGTGAGTAATATACGTTTGACACTAAAATATTGCCGTTTCAAGCTTTTATTTCATTAACAAAGAATTGTTTACAACAAAAAAACTCTTCATCAAAATATAGGTGAAAGTTTTCTTGGCCAATATTAGCCTTGTTAAAATGAAAAAGTTACCAGGAATCGATTTATGATAAACGAAGCGTAGGAGGAGTGATCGTTTATAAAATAAACAAAATAAACGAAGCTGTAACCTTAAAAAGTAAAAAGTTTACCACAATAAACCTTCCACTGAAACAAATATCTACTATAGCTACTTTTATATTCAATTTGCCCGTCTAATTTGAATTTAGGTTCGGTTTCGCGATGGATAGAATTTTAAACTTCGAACCCGTATTTCCGTTTTCCTACTGATTTTCCTTAGATGCTATCTTTGAAAACACAATAGAGTGTAGATTGGTTTCCTTGTTGAATATAGTATACACTTAATCTTGTTTTACCTCGTTGACAGTTGTTTGGCCTAGCCTAGCCTTATTTCACAAAATAATAACATGTTGCACCTGTTTTTTAGAGAATGGTGAATGGGTAATACAATTTCAGTAATTGGGTAGGTATTAACAGCAAACTCTTTAAAATACAAATTGCAAATAGGCAGGGTAGTTTCTATGGTACGATCAATTTCTATGAGTGAAAACCTTTTTTAACAAACAGCCTGTTGAAGGTTTGTTCAAAATGACCCCCTGAGCTAGTACTCGTTATTCTATGCCCTGAGTCTCCCTCTTTCCGATTAGTAATTAGTATACCACGTTGGCAACACCTGTATTCTATTCTATTCTATTCTATTCTATTCTCTGTGGGGGTGTAAGTACCTGCACCTGGCTCTCTCGAATGGAACCTTTGTGCATATCCCCAAGGTCTAAACTGCCTTCCTAAGCCTGGACCATTTCCACACCACGCTGGTCCACTGCGGGTTGGTGGGTTCACATATCTAGATGTGCTAGATCTAGATATGCAGGTTTCCTCACGATGTTTTCCTTCACCGTAAGAGCGATGGTATACATTGTACTTAAGTTAAAAGAACTCATTGGTACATGTCAGCGCCGGGATCGAACCCGCATCTCTGGCGTGAGAAGCGGGCGCTTACCCGTATATTAAACACCTGTATATTAAACTATCAAAAATATAAAAATTTAGGGCTTGTATATCCAATGTCTAGTGGGGCTAGAGCTTAGTATTCGTCGTTAATTATCACGGGCCGAGTTTATTACGAGAGGCGGGCGCGGCAGCCGGCCACACAGAGATAACGAACAAAGCTTTTATATTAATAACTGACACGTAGCTACTACGGTCATATTGCTTGTGACGGTCTTTGAGAACTAACCGCATACGTGATCGTTTGCGATTTTATTTAGGTACTAGCCTTTTGTGGCTTTCATTTTAGGCAGGTGCTAGCGTTTACCACAAGATCCGCTTAGAATTTTTCACTCTGTTTTCCGGGAAATAACTAGGCTAGTTGATGTTTTGTAATACCACCTTTTGTTTTAGTGAAGTGCGGTAATTTCAACTATCCGGTAATTGCAACTAACTTCAATAACTCCCTCTAGAGTTACTTCATTGTAAAACGACAGACTAAAATCAATTTTACATCATAAAAGTTCTACCCAAAAATGTGGATGGCGCTGATAGCTCAAGAATTGTGGGAGTTATAAAGCTTTTTGTCATCGGCCATTTTGAGTCTGCTGGAGTCGGATGGACATGGCGTGCATTTTTATTTTATAAAATAGTTTTTAGTGGTTCCTCGCAAGGTTTTTCCAAAAAAAAGTAAAAACTAATAACGGTAAGTCATTTTGTATGTATTTGTTTTATTCTAACACGATTGTTTTCCGAGTTTTCTGTGTAGATTACATTTACCAGACAAAAAATGCAAAGTCTGGTAAATGCAACTATTTTGCAGTTTTTAGGGTGGTTACAATTAGCTGCCAATTTTTGTATGAAATTGGAAAAAGCCAGTGATGGGACAGTGAACATGAATATATCGATACAATCACTAATAATATAACACACAAATAAGAATAAAAGGCTGAATACCAAAATTTAAACATATCTGTTAAGCATACATTTTTTTAGAAAACCTGCAAAATTCCACCCGGCATCCTGCCTGCGGTAAATTCCGAAAACTTTCCAAAAAAATTGTAAAAAGGCTGTTTGATTAAACATAAGTAAAATATTTAATGTTGATTAATAAAAATATAGCTATTAATTTTTATCCCCGAGTTTTATTCTGCTACCATGGTCTTCTTGGCTTGTCGATGGCAGACACTACATGACTGTCGATAAAATTACGATAAAGTTTCCATCACTATTTTTGAGAAATTAGTTGCAATTACCAGACCCACGGCTAAACAGTAGTTTCATGCGAAATTGGTCGTAGTTACAAGGAGATAAGTGTCACAATCCTATGAATATTCTCTTCGTCTTTGTGTTTCAAATACACAATATACACCACACATAGAAAAATATGGAGATAAAACGATTAGTTGCAATTACCCGCCAGGAGGGGTAATTGCAACTATTTCTGCCTTTGCCGGAACTTTTGGCAATAGCTCTTTATTCTTCAGAGTTTTTCTTTGTCATGATAGTAGAATAAAATCTACATAAAATTTTGACTTTGGCATGATTTTACAGTAATACTATTTCCTTATATATAAAGAATTATCAGATGATGAAGTTACGACTTCAATATTTTTAGTTGCAATTACCGCACTTCACCTTACTTTAGCAGTTTTAACACCCTGTATAAGACTATGACGAGTTGACGAGGATTTAACCAATGGGAAGTGGAAAAGATGAAGTAAATTGTCTTATTTAAAGGTTGCAAAATCAGGGGCATCCTAGCCAATGGATTACAATTAGCGTCAGTTCGAAACCGAAATCGATCAAAGAAACAACTATTAACCTAAATAAATTTATGTTTGTCTCTGTTTTACCAAGCATTTTTCGATACGTCGGAAAGAGATAGCGGTAGCTTTGAAGCTCAACGTGGTGATAAATATTCCAACGTTGGCTCATAATCAGGTGATTTGACCGAGTACAGGGAAAGCCAGATGCCTTTGTGAATAATAATGAGCGATTTTAGAGAACCCCACGTAAATTTTGCAATTCACTAACATAATACATTACACATATAATATCTCCTAGGTAAGTATATCATAATAGTAATACACACATAAAACCAGGTTACCAAATTCAGGTTGGGCCGCATAAATACCATATGCATAATGATTGTACAGGGTGTTATAAAAAGGGTGTAGAAAGCTGAAGTGATGTGAGTTAAGATAGTTTCTTTTTCATCCGTAGTTAACCGTAGGTATATGTTACCTGTGCATTATTTTTATAAATGAATACAAAATAACGACACCGCGTGGCCCCAATTTTTTAAAACATTTTATTATTGAAACAAAATATGAAATGTATGTACAATGTATGTACCTACGTCATTATTACAGACGGCTTTATTAAGCTAGCCTTTTCCGTGTCGGACTAATTTGGTAGGTACTTATGTCACTGAAAAGTTTTCATTGCTCAGTGTATATAGTCTTATTTCAAAATGGTATTATCTCCGAATTTCCACGAGATAAACTATTAAGCGAAGCTTTCGGAAAAGATAATCACAAAAAATTGAGCGATGCGTGATGCATAGGCCAACAATCTCGCAATAGTAATCGAATCGGTGAGTAATGAGTCCCAAAAGTCTCGAATAGTAATATCGATGCCACATGTGATTACAAGTCCCGTATAAACCGGGTTGCCAGGATTGGATCAACCTCATAAATTCCATACCTACATGGCATTCAATTACTTGCCCTATTAAACGAAACCTTGGGGAAAATATTTATGCAACGGCATAGAAAATTAGATTATGTTACTTGATTTATGGATCTTTTTGGGTGTTTGTAAACAAACATTACTAGTCAGATGAGTATACTGTGCACATAATACGAATCTGAATGAAATTGTAGATAGTGATATAGGGCAACTGTAACGTGGGACACTCTCCGGCAGGTTAGATCGGTGACATTAGACAAATATCCGACAGTGGCTGTATGAGGAAGGCCGAGGATAGAGTGACGCGCGCTCTTGGGGGTTGATGATGATGATGATAATACAATCACAATCCTAAAACAAAACAATAACTGAAAACTCTTATATTTACCAAAAATTACTGTATTCTATTCTATTCTCTGGCATGGCTCTCTCGAGTGGAACCTTTGTGCATATCCCCAAGGTTTAAACTGTCTTCCTAACCTTGGACCATAAATGGACCCGCAGTGGACCCGCAGTGGACCCGCAGTGGACCCGCAGTGGACCCGCAGTGGACCCGCAGCGCGCAGTGGACCCGCAGCGCGCAGTGGACCCGCAGCGCGCAGTGGACCCGCAGCGCGCAGTGGACCCGCAGCGCGCAGTGGACCCGCAGCGCGCAGTGGACCCGCAGCGCGCAGTGGACCCGCAGCGCGCAGTGGACCCGCAGCGCGCAGTGGACCCGCAGCGCGCAGTGGACCCGCAGCGCGCAGTGGACCCGCAGCGCGCAGTGGACCCGCAGCGCGCAGTGGACCCGCAGCGCGCAGTGGACCCGCAGCGCGCAGTGGACCCGCAGTGGACCAGCGTGGTGGTAAACCACCACGCTGGTCCACTGCGGGTTGGTGGGTTCATATATCTAGATGTGCTAGATCTAGATATGTAGGTTTCCTCACGATGTTTTCCTTCACCGTAAGAGCGATGGTATATATTGTACTTAAGTTAAAATAACTCATTGTTACATTGGTCAGCGCCGGGATTCGAACCCGCATATCTTGCGTGAGAAGCGGGCGCTTACCCGACTGAGCTACCACCGCTCAATTACTGATTCAGTAATCAGTGTATGAGCTCGTAGTATTTATATGCCATAAATTATTCTTTATTTTGAAACTCCGGATGACATGAAAAGTAGTTCCACGGGTAATCCTTTTGAGGTGATGCGACGCTCGACCACATAAAGCTAGTTTGTAATAAATATTACTTGAAATGGAAAACAAAATCCTCTACAGCCAGTTTCAAAAGGAATACGTATTTAACATTAGTGAAACGCTCTAACTAAGTGCCTAGTTCCAGCTTCACTATGTCTGGTAAAACCATTGAAAACTAATATGGGAAAAACATAATATTGCTGTGTTAAATTCAGACGTTTATGAGCCTGCATACCTAGCACAGCGTACAAGGCGCACACGACAAAGCGTGGTAAAACGTTGACAAATATCGGGTTTAATGGAGAGGGTGATATTGGAAGGAGAAATGGGGGTAACTCAGTATTCTCAGTAAATTTTGATCCCGAAAAAACTAGTCCCTAATCCCTATACTAAAAAGGTGCGTTAGCAAAAGCTGCATCTTGGTTCGTATGGCAGTTTTTACATATTATTTTGTAAATTTTCCATTGTCAAAGTAATATTTCTTTAGAATTACTACCCTTGTTATCCTCATCCGACATAAAATAACATCAGTATATATCTTCTTATTTATAATCCTCTTTCCCACTTCCTGTATATCTAAGTTTAAATGCCTAAGGGTACTTACATTATAATATTATTATCCTCTCTAGCAGCTCGATATAGCTCGGCATCATATTATTATACTATCGTATAATAGGACGGCACTATAAATAAAACGTGTAAAATAGGAAACTTTGTCTCAAATTATCCACGAGATTACCTTTAAATCGGAATCGAATCAAAAAGCATGATCAAATGTAACTGGACTAAGAGTGTAATAAAACTGCTGTGAAAAGTATTTTCTATTGATCTCTATTGTTCGAATAATGGAGACACTTCAACCTATCGACAAGGTATCGAGACTTGACTAAGTACTAGTGGTGAGGCTTTATCCACTGAACTCCTAAGCCGAGATCTAGATCTATTGAGATTGAATCGAGATAAATTGCATCGAATCGATCACTCTAGCCGTTGACTATTCTCAACAAGGCGGGAGTCTCGGCTTTAAATTATGTTTTTTATTGTTTTCAATGTGTACTTCTTTGCGGATACCAAATTTTAGAAGATATCAGACCATAATTATATTTTGTAGAGGTCTAAAAGCCATAAAAATAAAAGAAATATTGAAACATAATAAAATTAACGGTCTAACGCTGGTGCCGTGGGAAAGAGGGCGATGTCTGTTGTGGGACGCGACATGTGTCTGCACTTTTGCGCAGTCACACGTAGTTTTCACTGCAGCAACCGCTGGTGCCGCAGCGGAGGCAGCGGCAAGGCAGAAATGTGGCAAATACCGCGCACTCATGACCTCATACGCATTTGTTCTTCTGGCATTGGAGACAACTGGGGTCTGGGGAACAGAGGGCAGGGCATTTATAAAAGAGTTAGGGCGTCGTCTTAGGAATCGAGGACATGACAAGCGCTCTGGGGCGTACTTGATGCAGAGGATCTCCCTCGCAGTGCAGCGCGGTAATGCTGCCAGCGTGATGGGAACCTTTGGGTCGGGTGCGTCCTGGGGCGGGCTATTTGTATAATTTTGTATAATATCTAATTATGTTTTTCTATGTCATTTCGTAAATAAATATTTAGCATAAAATTATATCAAGGAAATTGTAGTTAAGTATAAATTGTAACATGCAGTATAGATACATAGTTGTTTAATTGCATTTTAAGTGTGAGAAAAATAAAATTTATAAGTGAAATCTAGATTATTCTAGACGGTAATCATCGATACCGATGAGGTTTATTTTATGCTCAAACAACTTGGGCGATTATTTCATAAATTGTGGCCATAAATAAGATGAGTAAATAATTATGGTTGTCAATAATCTCATTCACCATTATAATAATAAGTCAGAAGTCAGAAGGCACGTGTAACGCCCATCGTCCACTAATGTGGAGATGTCCAAAGCGGAGACGTTAAGATATATTTTTCTGCATGTGGAGTGCAAGTGTATAAAATAGTATAAATACAAGAGTTTCCATCTAGCGGTGCGCTAGCTCCACGTCTTTCAAAGTGGGTCATTTTTCAATGCTCAATCGGTTAAGAAAAACCTACACACAACTAAAAAAAACCAAAAAAACTTCATTCACCGAGCTGAGGAGCTCGGGTGAATCCACGAAAGCTGTGCTGGAGCGGGGAAATGGGGGGCGCTGATCGGCGTGTTGTTCTCTCTATCGAGCTATCGAGAGTACTTCAAAGTCAGGCTAAAGCACACACGCACACACACGCACTCACGCCTTGTACTAATGTACTCCCTTGCGGGGTAGGCAGAGGTGCATTGCTGCACCCACTTTTCGCCAGAGTGTTATGTTAGTCCCAATGTAATAGGGGGCGGGCCTATTGCCATTTTACGGGCACATCCAAGACCTGAGAACAAATATCTGTGTTTTTATACAAATATCTGCCCCAGTCGGGAATCGAACCCGGGACCAGCGGCTCAGTAGTCAGCGTCACTAACCACTACGCCATTCATTCTGGGGCAGATATTTGTTTAATCACAGATATTTGTTCTCGGGTCTTGGGTGTTGATATTTATATTTAGTATCTATCTATCTATGTATTTGTGTAGATATATCAGCTGTCCGACACCCATAACACAGGTTCTACCTAGCTTGGGGTCGGATGGCCGTGTGTGAGATGTCCCCAAATATTATTATTATTATGTTGTGTCGTTACCATCTCGGGACCATGGGGTCCCGGGCATTTGGAAGGCGTGCATGGGGCCGAAGCCAACATGTAGAGGCCCTTTTGACAACATTAATCTATATGAAATGTGACACTAACCGACGATTTTCCCTGTGAAAACTATAGAAGTGAACCCAAGGAAAATCCCCGGTTAGTGCAGGACTATTGTAGGATATGGAGAAAACTAATACAGGGTTATGGAATGGGGTGCTAAATGGACTGGGTATCTGGGACTATGGAAGGACTATGCCCCCTGCCTGGACCTATATGTTTCACATACGGATAAAAAGGCAGGGGGTGACTCGCACACACATTAAATTGGCCCCCCAAAACAGTCGCTAGCACATTACAGTGACGTAGCAACAAGGGGGCAACATGGCATGAGGTGCTGAGGGTGGAGAGGTATACCAAGGCTCTCAGAGCAATCGCGGATGCCGGTCAAGACCCCTACAAGCACTTACTGGATATACTTCCTTCCTCCGAGCATTTCTGCTCTAGCGGTACACCACTCAAGCCAGCCAATGAAGGCAAGCAAGAGGTGGGAGATCCTGTTCCTCGTCAGTGTTCACTCTGGACAACCAATAAAGGCAAGCCAGAGATGAGAAACAGGGGTTCTCCCCGGCATCGGGTGGGTGGGGTCGCTAATGCCCAACAGCTCGCCACAAGCTGCCCTGCCGCGTCGCTTATGCCCAACAGCTCGCCACAAGCTGCCCTGCCGCGTTACAAGCTGCCCTGCCGCTTATTATTATTATTATTATATGTTATGTTATGGAAATCTTACGCAAACGAACTCTCACATATGATGTAGCGCCTCTGTGATGAAATATAAATACTGGTGATGGATACAGTTGACAGCAAGGAATATTAAGGTTAAAAGTTTTAATAATTAAAAAAAACGCAATCATGAGCAGCGTTTGAGAAAAATATCAAAACTTGTAGCATAACAGCACCATATACCTATATAAAAGCCACAGTTTACAGACTTCCATAAATAAAATAAATAAACTTAGTTTGATTTGTATTTGTATGCCTGCCTTGGGCACTTCACTCTGAAAGAGATGGACTGATTGGAAAGTTTTTTCACTATATTCGTTAAAAACTTATACCTACAATATTTTGATTTATCTCTCAAAGTTTATATATTTTTTTGGGATTAAAATTACCTTTTGAACAACTTCTACACTTGTGAAAAAATCGAATTTTAAATGCTTACATTTGTACACTGCCTCGTCAATAAATAAACTTTTAACTTATAGTATCTTTCTGATAAAATAATGGTATATTGGTACTTACTACTATTTACTGACATTAATTTGAACAAAAAAATACTAGGTAGATAGTGTAATCCTACTAATATATACGAAATTTGGTATAATAATAATAATATGTGGGGATATCATTTATGGAGCTAGCCGACACCCTGAATTAACATATAGGCTACTTTTTATCGTGGTATTCCCACGGGAAAACTTTTTAAGGTGAAACGAAGCTCGCGGGATCAGCTAGTCTGTTATAATTAAAACATAATGTTCCTACTGTGAGTAAATGTTATTTTAATATTAATTCCTAACTTTTAACGTAAAATTCTTAGTTAAACTTTACAATAGTAAGTATCAGCCTTGAGCTTCAGCATTACGTAACGTAACGTACCTACCTACGTGAGACAGACTCTTTTGGTGCGTACTTAGAACCGGAACCCATTTGTGCGTAGCCCATTTTCCCCGACTGCACATCACCCAAATCACGTCTTTGCTACAACATGCGACTCGGACTTACATACTTATGTAACCCTAGAAGCGTCTGACAGTAAGATAAGGTCGCTTATAAGAACAAGTTAGTTTATTTAGGTATTTCATTCTGTAATACAAAAAAAAACTAACTAGTAAACAAAAGTGGCATGACCCGTGTCTTAGTTCAGAGGACCTTATTCCTCTGAGTCAAACGCTTCCTGCTAACTTCACCACTTTTGCAAAATACTGGAGACGAACCGAGCAGACTTTATAACCCTCATAAAAATATGGACACGCTAGACTGACATTAACTTCATCCATTCATAAGTGCTGGAGACTCCCCCTTATATGCCCCTTATATATTTTCCTGATCTCCTTTACAAGAACGTAAGTAGGTCTGTGTGTTATTCGCTGTCACATAAATATTATAAATTCCATTATCTTTATAGGTACCCTTAATATTTCAGGTTAAAGGGTCGTCAGTCGTAATCGTAACTCGTAAGACGAGTACTCGACTATTTATAATATTCAGTCATAAATACTTTATTTATCAGGAACTAATTGGATGGTGTTCCTACGTTAGTAGATTGGTTACATCGACCCCTCAAAAATCTCAGATTTAGGGTGACTTACACTAAAGATTCAAACGTAATTTAAAGTAAAGTAAAGTAAAGTATTGTTTATTTGCATGAATATAGGTGTTACATAAGATGTTACATTAAAATGTCAATAAATAAAAAAAATCACTATATTCTACCATGCAGGCATGCAAATATTATTATCTAATTACAATTATGTCACTATCAGTATAAAATTAAGATCATCAAATATTATTAATTATATATTACCTATATTATTTCTAGTCAAAATTGTCGTCTAGGAACTTTTGCAAACTATAGTAGCATTTGCCTATTAGTAATTTCTTTAATGTAAGTTTGTACAAATGTGTATTATCTATATTTCTAATGCATTTAGGTAGCTTATTATATATTTTTGGAGCCAAACCAAATATGCTCTTGCTAAACAGGGTGGTTGAGCGGACCGGAGCACACACTTTAGTGTCTCTTTTACTTCTAAGTTTATTGAACATGTTTAAATTAGACCTAACGAATACGGCCGTTTCAAAGATATAAAGTGATGGTAGGGTCAACACATTATATTTTTTAAAGTGTGGCACACAGCTGTCTGTTTGCTTCAGTTTACATATTGCCCTTATGTAACGTTTCTGCGCTTTAAATGCCATCTCTTTGTGAGTCGAGTTTCCCCAGAATATTATTCCATATCTTAGTGTAGAGGCCACAAATGCATGATATACTGCTAATAGGGCAGATAGACTGGCTATTTTAGCAAGCATGTATAGAGCATAGGAAAACTGACTAACTTTTTTACAAATTTGTTCTATCTGTGGCTTCCATGTTAAATGAGCGTCAATGTTTAGTCCTAAGAATTTTGTTTCATTTACTTCGTTAATTTTTTCATCATTATATTGAATGTCAAGTTTCTTATGTATTTTATTGTAATTGTTGGTAAATGTCATAATATGTGTTTTACTAAGATTGATAACAAGATTATTATGTTCAAGCCAATCGATAATAGTTCGTAGAGAGTTATTTATTTCAGTTTCATAGTTGTTTGGGTTTTGACATTCAGCAATCAAGGTGCTGTCATCCGCAAATAGGACTATAGGATGTGACACTGATTTAGGCAGATCATTTATATAAATGAGGAACAGTAATGGCCCTAATACACTACCTTGCGGTACACCATATTGCACTGTTCTAGGTTGTGAAGAATAATGAATTTCTGTTTTAGTTTTATGACATATTTTTGAGACCTGCGTTAGTTGTTGTCTGTTGTTTAGATAGCTTTTAATGAGTTCATGTGCATTACCTCGGATGCCATACATATAAAGCTTTTTCATTAGTATATTGTGGTCAACAAAGTCGAATGCTTTGGTCATATCCATATACATGGCCGTCACTGGGATTTTCTTATCTAAATTCGTTACTACTTTTACCAGAAAATCATATATAGCTAAGTCAATTGTCATATTTTGTCTAAAGCCCTTCTGTTCTTCAGTAAATAAATTCTTTTTCTCAAAGTATTGGTTTAGGTTCCTATAAATTACTTTTTCAAAAACTTTTGAGAGTATAGGTATTAACGCAACTGGTCTATAGAAATTCATGTTTTTCCGATCACTCTTCTTAAATACTGGCTTAATAATAGAAATTTTAAGCTTTTCTGGGAATATCCCCTTCTCGATAGAAAGGTTTATAAGATAGCTTAAAACAGGTGATATGACTTCTGCTACATATTTTAATACCTTCGTGCAAATTTTGTCATGACCAGTGCTATTAGTATTTTTTAAGTTCTTTATTATTAAATACACTTCATAAGGGTTGGTAGGATTCAAGAACAAAGAATTAGGATTAAAAGTGATTCCTACTGGGTTAATTTGATTAGTTTTCTTAGTACATTGTTGATTTACCTGATCAATGTAAAAATCATTGAAGGCTTGTGCAATCTCTTGTGGATCAGTAATAAGGTGTTCGTCAATTTTAATTTGTTCAATGTCATTTTTATGGTTATTGTTATTATTATTTTTTGTGTTATCATTTATTATTTTCCATGTAGCTTTAGATTTGTTTTTTGATGTTTTTATATTGTAATCATTTTGTGATTTTTTAGTCATAGTAATAATTTTTTTAAGTCTTTTAGTGTAGTTTTTAAATATTTGTTTGTTTTCTTGACTGGGTGACTGTCTATATTGCCATAGTAACTGTCTCTTTCTTTTAGTGCATAGTTTTATGCCCTTTGAGATCCATTGTGGTCGCCTGTGGCTCGATATTTTTACTCTTATAGTCGGAAAACACAAATCATACAACATTTTAAATAAGTCATAAAACTCATTGAATGCAGCATTGACGTCATTGCTACTGTATACCTCACTAAAACTGAGACTTGATAAGTGTTCCTTAAACTTATTCAGGTTATCAATATTGTAATCTTGTTTTTGAGAATACCAATAATCAAGGACAGAGTAATTTGGTGAATCTTTTGTGAGAATAGATTAAATTATATTGAAATGTTTGGTGCAAGTCACCCTTCCACTATGTTCCTTGGGTCAGGTGCAAAGTAACCTGACCCCCCTCTCATACTAGCAATGCTTCTGAGGGGGGTCAGGTTTATCTGCACCTTACTGTACCTGCACCTGGCTCTCCCGAGTGGAACCGTTGTGCATATATCCCCAATGTCTAAACTGCCTTCCTAAGCTTGGACCATTTCGCACCAGGCTGGTCCACAGCGGGTTGGTGGGTTCACATATCTAGATATGCTAAATCTAGATATGCAGGTTTCCTCACGATGTTTTAATCTTAAGAGCGATGGTAAACATTGTACTTAAATTCAACGAAATCATTGGTACATGTGAGAGTCGGTATTCGAACCCGCATCACTGGCGTGAGAAGCGGGCGCTTACCCGACTGAGCTACCACCGCACCGCTCACCGTCACCTTTAATCCTTACTATTAATATTATAAATGCGAAAGTAACTGTGTCTGTCTGTTACTCTTTTACGCCAAAACTACTGAACGGATATGAATGAAATTTGGTATACATACGGTCTAGACTACGGGAAAGAACATAGGCTACTTTTTATCCCGGCATTCTCACGGGAAAACTTTTTAAGGCGAAGCGAAGCGCGGGGGAACGGCTAGTAACTTATATTGTTTGTTCCAGTACCCCCGGGTCCGCGCAGGACGACGACGCGGAGTGGGCGCGCAACGCCACCGCCGGCGAGTACATCCGGGCTAACATCTCCCTGGACTACGGTACCAGTAAGCAACCAGAAATGGCAGAAATACTTGCATAAAATAATGTACTGTCTGGACCATGGTACCAGTATATAATTGTAAGCGTGTACAGGCCCCCATCTACTGACTATAAAGTATTTGAGAAAGTGATGGAGGATAGTCTTACCATCTTATCTAGGAGCTCAAAACAAGTGGTCGTGGTGGGAGATTTTAATATTGATTTATTAGTTGAGACTTCTATGAAATGTTCTATAGTTAACTTGTTTAAGTCATTTAATTTAAGTAATGTTTTCCTGGAACCAACCAGAATTACTCCCACCTCAGCGACTTGTATTGATAATATTTACTGTAATTGTGATTTTACTAATAATTCTGTAATCAATTGTTTACTATCCGACCACAGTGGGCAAATTATTACGTTTCCTTGTACTTTTGAACGTAAGTCAGCCACTTTCAAGTTCAGACCAGTAACATCATACAGAATTGATAAGTTTAAATCTCGATTGAACAGTAAACTTGACTACTGTAGAAGCTCTGAAAGAAATCCCAATGATGCCTTTAAGGAAATATTTCAAGGTTTGTCTCGAGAATTTGAAAACGTGTTCACTAAGAAAGAAGTAGATGTTAATTGTAAACTAAGTCTTAATGACTGGGCAACATCGGGAATTTATAAGAGCAGACGTAAATTATATGATCTCTATGAACAGCGTACATTTACTCATGACGATAACTTTAGAGATTATGTAAAGAAATAAGGGCGATACCGAAATGATCGGGAATAGAAAAAAGTACAAAGATATCATAATATTATTTACTTTTATTGTTTTTCAAAGTAGTCTCCGTGACATTCAATGCACTTTTTCATTCGATTAAACCAATCATTGAAACAGTAATTCCAGTCTGAAGTGGATACTGTCAAAACAGCTGATTTGTAAGCTTCGACCGCCTCTTCTGGGCCGCTAAACCGTTGACCACGTAGCATATCTTTAATTCTTGGGAATGTAAAATAATCATTGGGGCTCAGATCAGGGCTATACGGAGGATGGTCCATCAACTCCACGTCTTCCATATTTAAAAACGTTCTTGTTTTGCGAGCGGTATGAGAGCTTGCATTATGGTGGTGAAGGATTATACGACGATTCGGGTTAGTTTTACGAAGTTCTCTTACGACTTCCGGCAAACAAACTGTTGTGTACCAATCAGCAGTAACCGTCCTTTGTTCTTGTAATGGAATCGTAGCCACATGGCCAGTTTTTGATACAAACGAAGCGACCATTTTTTTCGACACGCTGCGTGAGCGAATAACTTTTGTTGGCTTGACCTCACCTTCGAAGACCCAAACTGCCAATTGATGTTTTCTTTCGGGCTCATATGAATAAATCCACGATTCATCACCAGAGACGATATTGTAGACAGCATTTGAACTGCCTCCATTGAACCGTTGCAGAGCAGATCGACACCAATTAACACGAGCCGACTTTTGTTCCTCGGTCAAACGGTGGGGCACCCAGCGCGAAACTAACTTCTTGACACCCAGTTCTTCATGTAAAATGGTTTGAATGGCTGTCATACCAATGCTGAGAGAAGCCCGAATCTGCTCGTATGTCACATGTCTATCTTCTTTTATTAACTGGCGTACAGCATCGATGTTATCTTGTGTTACCGCTGTTTTTGGCCGACCAGTAGAAGGGACTGTGGTAAGAGAGGAACGTCCACGGCGAAACTCAGAATACCAACGATATATAGTCGTTTTACTTGGTGCTTCAAGTTTATAAATAGAAACAAGCTCGGCGAGACATTGTTCTTGAGATAAACCTCGACGAAAGTTGTGAAAAATTATTGCACGGAAATGTTCCCGCGTAAGCTCCATTTTTTACACCGACTTGTCAAATTAAAATGGTCAATACTCTTTTATTTTTTACTTTTTTTAAAATTCGTAAATGGAATTATGTTTGAAAAAACACTACATTTGATACACCAAAAAGGTTTCACTCTAATTTGTTCCTAAGTATTCTATTCCCGATCTTTTCGGTGTAGCCCAAAGATATTCAAAGCCGTTTGCCACCAAGCTAAATCAGATTATATAAATAGAAAGATTAAAAACTCTAATAACAAGATTAAAACCGTATGGAATATCATTAATACTGAAACCGGGAAGAATAAACCACGTGATTTAAATTTTGAACTTAAAATTAATGATAAAATTGTTTCATCTAGTGAAGAAGTGGATTCCGTCTTTGAAAATTTTTTCCGTAGTATACCGATAGCTACAACTGAGAACCTTGATTCATCTTGCGCTGAAGCTGAACGTTTGCTAAGAGGGAATGCACCGCCTTGCGATCTCGACTTTCAATTTCATGGTATAAATACACAGACTATAATTAGCACTTATAAAGAATTAAATTTAAAAATGACAGAAGATTTATGGGGCATGTCCGTTAAAGTTATTAGTCATGTTATTGATATCCTAGCACCCCACTTGGCTAATCTTTTTTACAGATGCATTGAGGTCGGTGTATTCCCCGATTTGATGAAACTTAGTAAACTAATACCGCTTTTTAAATCTGGTGAGAAAAATGATCCCAATAATTTTAGGCCTGTATCAGTTTTGCCAGTACTGAGTAAAATATTTGAAAAAATTATGCTACATCAAATGCTTTCGCACTTTAGTATTCACGGCCTTCTCCATAACCAACAGTTCGGTTTCACCAAAGGTCGATCTACAACTGACGCTGGTGTCGCGTTGGTCAAACACATATTTAGTGCTTGGGAGGAGCGTCTTGATGCTGTGGGTGTATTTTGCGATCTATCGAAAGCATTTGATTGTGTGGATCATGCCACTCTACTTATGAAACTTAAATATTATGGGCTAACTGGCAAAGCTCTTACATTATTGGAATCATACTTGAGCAACAGAACTCAACTAGTTGACATAAATGGAGTGCGTTCGGCTGGCTGTCCTGTCAGTATGGGTGTTCCCCAAGGCTCGATTTTAGGACCATTCTTGTTTCTTGTATATGTTAACGATTTACCGTTTTTGGTAGATAAATTATGTGAGATAGTACTGTTTGCTGATGATACTTCACTTATATTTAAGTTGAAGCGACAAGAAGTCAATTTTGACAATGCAAACAGTACTCTTTCCATAGTTGCTAATTGGTTCACTGTAAATAATTTAGCTCTTAACTCCAAGAAAACAAAATGTATTAAATTCACTTTGCCTAATGTAAGACAAGTAGAGACATATTTGACATTGAATAACGATAAGCTAGAGTTAGTAAATGAAACGGTATTCCTGGGTATTACAATTGACTCAAAGTTGCAATGGGGACCCCATATTGAGAGGATAGCCGGTAGATTGAGTTCTGCAGCTTATGCGGTTAGAACCATTAGACAGTTAACAGATGTAGATACAGCCAGGCTTGTGTATTTTAGTTATTTTCATAGTGTTATGTCTTACGGAATTCTATTGTGGGGACGAGCGGCTGACATTAATCAAATCTTTGTTCTGCAAAAACGAGCAATTCGAGCCATATATGTATTAGGGTCTAGAATTTCATTAAGAGATACGTTTAAGGAAATAGGTATACTAACTGTTCCATGCCAATATATCTATGAAAATATTATGTATGTTCGTAAAAACTTAAATTCATTTAGTAAAGTAGGAGCCACTCACGGTATTGAGACCAGAAACAAAAATAGGTTGCTTTTCCCCACACTCAGACTTTCGAAAACAAACACATCATTCATGGGGAACTGTATACGTTTTTATAATAAATTATCAAATGAAGCAATAAACCTTACTGAGCAAAAATTTAAGAATTATGTTAAAGCTACATTATGTAGTAAAGCTTACTATAGTATAAATGATTATTTAAACGACAAAAACGCGTGGTCTTGTCCACCTCAGCTAAGGCTATTGAAAAAATGAAATGGATATAGGTACTTAAGTAAAATTGTAGGTACTAGATATAAGTAAAAATTGTAATAGATTATAAGGAAAAAGTTGAAAAGATGCTCGAGGAGTTTCTTTCGCCATTTCTTTCCTTCTCAATGACGGGGCCTTTGTGAAATGGTGGTAGATGACTATCGACAAATAATTGTAAAATTTTACGTCGATTAAACCATTTGAATTTGAATTTGAGTAAGCAAACAGAATTACTTACAATACAATCACAGCAAAGTATACGAAAATAAAACTAAAAAATTAAACAGTACAAAAAGGCGGATGAATGCTTGTAGAAACCTCTGTCAGACAATCTTTGGATAGAAGACAGTTTAAATAAAAATAGGATTAGAGGTAGCTGTGGTGCAAGTGTATAATAAACTTCTTAAATACTACATACATACCTACATAGATTAATGTTATGTTACTTTACTATATTCTGTTTAATCGTTTTGAAAGTGTATTAAGTACAACCTAGTGGTTTTTGTGTGTCGTTTATTATCCAATCTGTATTTTTTCATGCATTTATTTTTATAGGGAACTAGATGTAATTTTAGTGGAAGCATTAAAATTCAAAACATTCTAAGTAGGTATATAGGTACTCGTATGTTAGATTTTCATGTTAGGTAATTTCCATGTTATAACATTATTATAAAAGAGGTAGGTACGTACCACCGCACCGTTTCGCGATCTTTGCATAGGCACCTAATCTAGTTAATTACCTGCCCCACAAGGCAGTATGTAAATTTCATATTTTATCAGAGTCCACTAAACACAGAACTCTCTTTGCACTGTGCCAAATTACCTGAAATTTCGCGATAAAATCGGCTTTAAGCTTTAGCGGTGTAGACTTGTAGAGATTATAGCACTCGAGAAAGTTAAACGCGCTATTCTTAAAGCACCTCGCTTCCATTTTGAGCTGCACTTTGATATCGTGTTTAAAGTTTTGAATGCTTTTGTTTCATGGTTCTGGGTTTTAAACTTGTTCTTTCGGTTAGCAATAGAAATGGAAATTCAAAAACTTGAAAGTACAGATGCCTAGGCGTAGGGCGCGTGTAAAAAGCTTATATGGATACTCCTGCAAACTTAGAGGCTGAATTTGACTTGTCTGCTTTAGTCCCATGATGTGAAGATTCCCAATAGCGTCTAACAGTCCCAACAGAGTGACTTCAAATAATACTGCAAGAATAATTCATATTTAGCTCTTCAATCTTTCATCATACTCGGTTAGAACATAACAAGGGATTAGTGCATCAATTATACGTCATCTTCATATTAAATTCTTGACAGATGTGTCAAAAAACCAACCACTAATCCCTGGTTATAATCTAACCGAATATGATGAAATTAAGGTCGAGAAAAAACAATTTAATAACAAAGTTTCACCTCCCTTCGCAGACAACCTATACGACGTGCCAACGGGCATGATAGTCCTTCTGTCGTTCCTGTACGGGTCCATATCGGTGCTGGCGGTGGTGGGCAACTTCCTCGTCATGTGGGTGGTGGCCACGTCTCGACGGATGCAGAGCGTCACCAACTGTTATATAGCCAATCTGGCCCTGGCTGATATAGTTATTGGACTGTTCGCTGTCCCTTTTCAGGTAAGAGCAAAATTCTATTCTAAGAGCGATTCCGTATTTATTAATTTGATCTTTTATTGCACATTATACAAGAGTAATTATGTTCAATCTGGCAGACTTAATTCTAAGTGCATTTTCTACCAGTCAACCTGCTGGGGCCAAACTGTATGGGAGGAACGTATTTATAAAATTTACTTTCGATTGTTGTTTGTAAACAAAACGTAATTATTGTATGCGTGCACATATGTTAGCAATGCTAAAGGTGCCAACTTTAAAATTACCAGTGTAAAACCTAAAATTCTTAGTTAAAATTAGTGTAATGAATGATAAATCATGAGTGTAACAGTAAACCTTATTTTCGTCTAACAAAAAACATATTTTTTTGGCATTGCTAATATTTTTAATTATATATTTCTGAATCGACATCATGTATGTGTAATTGTATTTGACTGTAAATACCGTTGGAAAATTAGGCTCTAGAATCTATAAAAGTTTTCGAAATAAACCTTTTACAAACCATTCAAGAACAGCGAATTCCACATTCCAAACCATCATTTTATCATAGGAATGAAAGGCAATGCTTTCTACATAAGTACTTAGCCAAGTAATACAGCTAAGTGTGAAGTGGGAACTTAGATTTTATTCTGATTTCAATGAGGTTTTACTCCGAGCTCAGTGCACACGCTGGGCACAGCTGGAACTCCCAGTTAATTATAAACTTGCTCAAGTGCCCCTTGAACCTTAGCCGAGATTTTATCGGAATTAGTTTTTGTTGAATAAATTCTCGAATGTTTTTCAATGTTTAGAAGCAATTTGGGGTTTTACATGGTCATAATTAGCTTGATAAGTACACTCAGGAGCAATGAAACGTTTCAGTAACATTAATTATAGCAAACATATACTCCTAAAAGGAAAAAAAACACTAGCTTAATGACGCCGTCTGCAATATTGAAGTACCTACCTACATTTGGTCACGCAACAGATTATTACCTACCAACCAAAAACCTACCTGTAAATTGAAAATGTTTTGAACTCTATGTTTGGAATAAACAGATTTTAGCGTTTGCATTTTAAAGACAAACTTACTAAGTTGAGATAGCTAATCCTAACTTCGCATTCACAGCTAGCATCAGCCGTAACATAGGTACATAATGCGTACGCTTTCAGGCATTTAATTGCTTGATACCGGAGGCTATCTAGATAATCCAGGGCATTCAGATGGGCTAGTTAAATCTATCATACAGCAACTATAAATGGAATTTCATCAACGACCGAGCTGAAAGATCTTAACATGAAAAAAATGGTAAACTTTAAAATTCAGTTCAAAATTGATTTATTTTTATAACTGTGGCGACCTAATGGCGAGTTCCTATAACTGCTGATACAGGTAACTATATAGGACATTCATTTTAAGGATATCCGATTCTTACGGAAAATTATGTATTACATAAAAATGGAGTTAGATGTGCTCAATAAACTTTATTATAAGATGTATGTATACTTTTTTTTAAACCAATTGAAAAAAAAACCCGTGGTCCTTTACGCAAATGTTGCAATTAGAAGAGCAAGGTAATTCTAGGTATTCGTCTTTCCCAATTCGCAATTCCCAATTCTGTTCGATTTCTGCTGAAACTTGTATTCTGAAAATATCAATTTGTATCGTGAAATACATAATATATACTCGTAGTATCGGAAGGATGTGGGTTTGTGGGTGGATTTAATAATATTTATATTTTTGCGTGTCTTTACTAGGTGTTATTTTTATTTACTTACCTCCCTACCTACAGGCAAAATTCATGTCAAAAAAATATATCTGCGCTTATTTGTCTATATTTACACGGATGATGTGTTCTAATTTTAAATCAATTTACAATCAAGGTTATTAAAAGCTGACAGTTAATTACCTCAAATGCAAAAAAAATACCCAACTCTCGAAACACACAGATGTGACCTTTGAGTTCGAGACAATTAAGGTCAATTTGCCCTCCTTCGTGGTTGAGGGTCATTGCGTCACAGCGGCTGCAGGATTAGGGTGGCAGCTCGAGTGTCGCCCACACAGATTCACGCGATTTATAAAAAATAAAACACGACCCTGACGAAGTAATTCCGGTTTATCAAGTGTTTTTAATGCACAAAAAAAAACAAACTTTCCTATCAAACAATAATTATGAAGTACAATAGATAAAAATCCTCGAAGTAGATAGATAGATAGAATATTCTTTATTTGTACACACACACATAAAAGAAACTTACATAACTTAAATACTATAAACTATGTACAAAAATGGCGGTCTTATCGCTTAAAGCGAAGAAGGTATTTTGGATGAGGCTATAAAGTGATTAAACTGATTGGTGAACCATCCGTGCCATCGCATCGATTTGCATCATACATAGTTTTGTGTACCTAATTTTCAATTCGATCGATGGTCCTTCTTTGATCAAGCATTAATTAAACCCATCATTAATTCACACGCTACCACCACGGTCAGCATGTAGCAAACACATTTACAAATGTATATAGGTAATACGCAGTTATTGAACATAACTTCTATAAGTACATTCATTAACTAGCTCGGATCTTATTAAACCTTTTATGCAAATAGCATGATTCCGAGAGGCCCAACAGATGTTGGTATCTTTTAATTTAACAAACAAACACGCCAATAAACTCTGACCCACCAACGTCTTGCGGAATACATAATTGCAAACCTAAACATTATGCTTTACCCAGCCTTTACAAAAAGGGCAGAGAAATAAACTAAATTTATTAACACAATCTCTTTTAATTTAATATTCAAACTGCGCCTTCAAAAGGTTGGGAGAAACCAGAAACGCCTACGTGCGAGGAGGATAACAGGGGTATCGTACACCCGTATCAGTATCACAAATATCCAAACATTTAAATGGGATAAGGAAAATGGAATCGAATTTGACAAAATACATGTTACATCCACCTACCTCCGCCTTTCCATAGTGCGTTTGCAGACTAAACATTAGTCTAGATTTTACGATAAATCTGAACTGTAAATAGCGATGTAAATCGTAGAGAATCGCAAGACCTCATAGCAAGCGTGCCTCTTGTCGATTCAAATCGAAGTAACGTCCGTCGCATCAATATATTGATTTATTTTCTTGCTATTGAAACCTTGACTTTCGATTTTGCCATTTTCGAAAATGGAACACTATTTTCGTCGTATGCTGGTCAGTCCAGCTTTAGAACCGACAGGGCGGTTTCAGACTGGCGTATTTTTCGGCGCGTATATTATAAGCTCGTTTTCAGAAGCGCATATTATGGTACAAGCTTAACTTATTCTAACATGAGACCACCGGTTCGAGTGAACACTCTGAACAGTGGTATTATTAAGCGTGTAATGTAGCGCGCGCGTTTATAAAAACTAAACTGAACTTAACGACCGTGTCTTTTACTTGTAAACCGTTTTAAGAAAAAGTAGATTCTCACAATATTAAATTCTATAAGTAACGTCATGTTCAAGCGATACATTTAACCGTGTTCCTTATTCCAACAGTTCCAAGCGGCGTTGCTGCAACGTTGGCTGCTGCCGTTCTTCATGTGTCCGTTCTGCCCCTTCGTGCAGGCGCTCTCCGTCAACGTCAGCGTGTTCACTCTGACCGCCATCGCCATGGACCGGCATCGAGCCATCATCACGCCACTCAGGTAAAATAAAGTGAAAGTAGAAGTAAAAGTGAAAGTCAAAGTAAAAGTCAAATGCTATAATAATATGATATGTGGGGAAATCTCACTCACGGCCTCACGAGCCCATACAGCACAGTTATTTTTGAAAATTACCCCAGACAACTCATTGTTTAAATTAAGTACCTAGATTACATACTTACTCGATACATAGACACGCAAGAAATACAAGCTCTTGCGGAACGAGCGATTGCCTTGGAAGGGATTCGAATCCGTGATGACGCGAACCGCTACGGGATTAATATAGAGGATTTGATGAAACTGTAGCAGTTATTAGGAAGTGCATACATAATCATGCGTGTATTTATTAGATCCGTTCTAAATTTAGCTGAACTAAACGTGTGACTCGGATATTTTGAAGGTATGTATGTAGTAGTAGGTTACATGAACGTAATAGCTTTTCGATTGAAAGGTGTTTTATCAGTCGCGCGAGATTAATTTTAACAGTTCATTGAGTAGAACTTCATCAGAATATCCTTTGAAATCGGGCATACAATATTTCTATGCCACATTCTGTACAGCCGTTATAGGGTTCTTTATATTTCGGTCAAAAGACTAGCTTTTCCCGTGACCGTATGACAGCCAAAAGTTTTTGAGATATTATAAATAAAATAAATAAATATGTGGGGACATCTCACACACGGCCATCCGACCCCAAGCTAGGCAGAACCTGTGTTATGGGTGTCGGACAGCTGATATATCTACACAAATACATAGATAGATAGATAGATACTAAATATAAATATCAACACCCAAGACCCGAGTACAAATATCTGTCTTTAAACAAATATCTGCCCCAGCCGGGAATCGAACCCGGGACCTTCGGCTCAGTAGTCAGGGCACTAACCACTACGCCAATCGGTCGTCGGTATTATAATATATGTACCTACATATTTTATGTACTTTTTAATGGCTAGTAATTGTCAAGCTCCGACTAAAACACTTACTTACCTACTAACCTACCCTTAAAATCGTATGTTATATTCAGAAGAATTATTATTAGCCCCTTTTTTAAAAAAAAACTTTTTGCCCATACTAAACTTTTAACTATATTTTAGTTGTTCTGAACAACATTCTGTTCTACGACTTCTACATATTCATGAAATCCAAATAATGTTTTTTACTTTAGAGAGCAAACATTTTTTTTGAGGATTTACAAAAGTTTTGGCTTGTTGTAGGTACCATTTTTGCAACACCCTATCTACAAATGGAACTCCCAAAAATGATGTATTGTTTCGTCTCGACATGACAAGCCGACAAAGCCGGCCCGCAGTGTATAGCAACTCTTTAGAGGCTCGTTAGTGAATATTTTCACTGTAATGAAGAGGCCTCCTTTTTATAGCATCCTCCAGCTGCGAAACTCGAGAAAAGTGTAATTAATCTTGCCACTAAAGTTATGACCGCACAGAAGTGCCGTATATTTTATTTTATTTTATTTAAAGCTTATTTTTATATGCTTTCACTGTTTTTTTTTAATTTTATTGGTCCCGCGAGCAGTTTCAAAGACATTGTTAATGCAATTTGGATAATTATACTATTTTTTGGGCATTCTTGTTCATAATAAGTACTTACCTACCTACGTCATTATAACTAAATACATAAGTATTAGTAAATATAAATACATAGGTACCTAGGTACTTTACCTTCGGAGGCTGCATATTTTTTTCCGCGTTTTTCTATGGTTCAAGCCAATAACGCCTACACTAATGAAAACGAATGTCACGCTAAATGGTTCGATTGTAGTCTTAAATTGAAGTTATCACGGATTTAGAGCTAAATCTGGTGGCCTAACGATAAAGCCATTTATGTGCTAAAAATATTGTAGTATTTTAGAACCAGTTAGTTGTAGCTGAAGTGACCTTTTAGTGTGATAGTCTGTATTCTATTTTATTCTGAGAGGGGGCCAGGTTCCTGTACGTGTCTATCTCGAGTGGAACTCTTGTACATATCCCCTTTATTTCAGTTCAGCCAGCCTAGCAGCAAGCGTGGGTGTTTCAATAGCTGAGATAGGCGCTCTGTTGGTCCAAGAATACATAGTGTGATAGTCTAAGAGATGATCATTTTGTTTAATGTTATATTATATTGCATTTTCATGTTTGCTATGAAAATATCTATCTTTTACAAACAATTCTAATTGCTTGGTCAGTAGTAATAAATTTATACAGTGTAATATTGCTATATCTTTGTTTCAGTGCCCACACATCAAAGCGAATAGCGAAAGTGGTGATAGTGTTCATTTGGATCCTGGCGCTATCGCTGGCTGCTCCCATGGCCATGTCGTGGGAGGTCATCATGGAGGATGCACAGGATCCCGGTAAGCATTCAATATGTATGTAAATAGCGCATGCTAAAACGATCAATACTGTAAATTCGAAAGGTGGTCACACAATCATTCATACTGAGATATAAATGTATACCTATAGTTTTCCGAATTTGTTATGTTATTTGGATATAGACCCAGAGCGTTGATGAAACATAAATATACTAATTTATAGTCCTTGACTTTGTTTTTAATATTTTTCCGTCGTATCAATGTATTAAAGTAGGTTTGGTTAGTGGTTACTAACTTACACAAGGGGGGTCACATCTGACCATTCTTTTTTATGGTAATGTAAATAAGAAACAATTATTGTTAAGATTTTGCTACTGTACTGTCGCTGCAGTGTCTTACAAAACTAACAGACTGTACGAAAATACCTAAGTATTAAATAAAACGAAATTCGCCTCGCGATAAATGTTATCGCAAATTTTGTTAATCGTAGTTGGGTATCAGTGAAGGTAAATTTTCCGGCTCAGCGACCCAAAGTGGGTTTAGGCTGCGGTTACGAGAGGCCGAATGAGGATTCGCCATTATTCAAAACTATAAGTAGCTTTTTATGCAAACTACTACACATTGTATGTAGAGGTTTTGCAATCTGTAGTTAGCCCAAACAGATTTTGCTGTGCGCATTTCCTTTCCTTGTGATTTTTGGTAACTTTTGGTTCTACACTCACGGACAATGAATTCCCAAACGGAAATAGCTAACTTAATGACGCCTTCTGCAATATTCAACTACAATTAACGGTGCATCAGAATATTACCAACTAAACACATAGGTACATATTTTGTTCAATTTTTATATTAAATAATTGAAAAAATTAGGGCCATATTTTGGTGTCTGAATTTTGTAAGTGGAACTGTTTCTTTGTTTTGAGTGTAGTAAAGTATAGTAGTTAACCATATAGGAAGTAGTTTAATTTTTAATCAGTAAGTAATAATATTTTTTGTTTCAGTTACAAGGGTATATTACAAAAAGCCATTCTGCGCGCCAACTGAGTTCGGCTCTAACTCACTGGCTATTTATAGGCTGCTCTTATATATATTTCAGGTAAGTTATTTTAGTTCCCTGCAGGTCAGGTATTCGATTGAAGTTAACTGAAGTGCTTTATTTTCAGTGAGACTAATTTAGCAATGGCGAATATGAGACGGCTATCCAAATAAAATATACCACTACATAAGTAATATTATGCCTAGTTTCTCATTTGATTAAATCTACCTAAGCATGAAGTTTACCTAGCTCAACGTAAATTCAGCCAATCATAGCGCTTCACACCATTCTTAAGCTGGGCTATACGATTAAAAAGCTTCATGACAAATAGTATTGTAACATTTGTAACCCTCGATGGAAAAAGAGGGGTGTTATAAGTTTAACGTGTCTGTGTGTCTGTGGTAGTATAGCTCCCAAACGGCTGAACCGATTTTAAAATTGTTTTTGTTGGATCATAGGTAATGTTACCCCGAGTGTTCTTAGCCATGTGTCATGAAATTTAGTTCATCAGTTCAAAAGTTATGCGACTTTTAATGTGTTTAACGTTAGTTAGGTTAGGTTATTATGTATGTATGCAAAATTTAAAAAAGAATACAAATTTCCCGACAGTACGTGATCCCGCTGTTCGTGATCACGTTCGCGTACGCGCACATGGCCATGAAGCTGTGGGGGGCGCGCGCGCCGGGCAACGCCATGGAGATGCGCGACGCCAACCACATGAAGAACAAGAAGAAGGTAAGCCGGGGTAGCTATAGCAATCGATAATCTACAGGATGTTGCAAAAAGGGCATACTTAGCACATTCTGATTTCATTTCAGGCTTAGATCTTACATGCACACGTAACTTTGAGCAAATTTTATTCTACGTTTTTGGGGAACTAACATAAACAAAAGTATGGTAAAATGTCCATGTGCGCCATAGAACAACGCGGACTCGGGCATTTGACAGTAGTAAAATGTTGGTAGTCCTAAAACCTTTTTCAAAACAGATTTAGATTTTAGAGTTTTCCGATAAGCTGACATCGGCCATACCTTATAATTTTAATATTGTACGGAACGACTAAAAGAAGTTTTGTTTTATTTGTAAATAGTTCATAGAAATAACTAGATCAAGTAGTTAACTCGATTACGCTCGCGAAGGTTCTGAGCGCTAAGATAAATACTTACTTATGTGTGTGTATAGATATAGATATAGTTTAAGTATGTACCTACCTACTAGTTGTTCGAGCACCTACCTACTTTAGTAATAATAATAAATAAATAGTGACAGGAAGTGAGGAGGCCAGCGCCATCTAGTAGGAAATAGCATAACGTAGTAGAACAATAGTGCACTAAATAGACCATGTAGTTCACCTACTCGACAACAGATGGCAGCCCCATCTAGAACATTCTACTTCTTATGAGTCTTTTCTAGAGCTTCCTGGAATTCTCTATCTTCGGTAGAGATTAGTATAAAAGGCAGACGCCAACACCTCACAGCAAGTCAGTTTAATAGAAAGAGTGAAACAGTAAACATCTCCAGTGAATTGTGAACAATAATACCAGTGTTTTATTTCGAAGACTCAACAGGCTAATATATAGCTACCTCTACGTCAGTGGCATTTCCTCATCTTCCTGAAGAACCAAACAGGTGCAACCGCCACTTCCTTCGCACCGTATAGTAATAGTTCATGAAACGGTCGAAGTGATCCGCACATTTGGTCCTTCGAGCCGGATTGAAGACTTTGGAATGCCTGTAACGAGGTCCACGACAGGGAGGCTACAGCGCGGCGGCCTAGAACAGAGGCCTACTGAAGAATCGTCGGCCGCCGGCGCCACCGCCTCCACCGCCACCGCTACAGACTCCGACACGCACACGCCGTCAACCGCCGTGAAAGCATCAACATCGACGGGTGTGTCCACCGGAGTATCGACGCCGCCCTCGTCTGCCGCCAGGGTGGATAGCGTCTCGCCCCCCATAACAGGGGGGGCACCGCTCCCTGTGTTCGGGGGAGTACCGCCACCGCCCTCCACTGCCGCGAGGGTGGTAACAGCTGCTGCCGGAACACCCTGCCCACCGTCATGCATCCGGGCTACTCCGCCAGCGTCTACAGCAAGATCGAAGGCCAAGTCATTAAAGGCACGCCGCATCGCCGAAGCGAAAGAAGAATTAGCGTGTCGTCAAGTTGAAATCGCCGAAGCAAAAGAAGAAATAGCACGTAGTAAAGAAGAAATAGCACGTCGTAAAGCTGAACTCGCCGCCGCCCGTCTCGCAGTTATTGAAGCTGAATCCGACACCGATGACGACGACGGCAGCATCAGTACCGAGATGGAGAGTACGCTCAAGGTCGACTCGTGGCTCAAGACACAGCAGAATGTACTGGCCATCAAGAACGAGCCTCACTCCGCGTCAGCAGCACCACCACCGCCAACAGAAGCTGCTGAGGAGTCCAGACAGCATGATGAGGACTACGTTCTACCGCCGCCAGTCGCCACCGCCGTCGACCCTGCCTCCACTGCCGCCGTCCCTGTCGCTCAGCCACGGACAAGCGACTCTGTGAGCCTCACTGCCCTCGCCGAAGCTATTGCTCTAGCTGCAAGAGCCGGGGCGCCGCCGCCACCACCACCGCCACCGGCTCCGCGTCACATTAGTGAGCTACCGTACTTTAGTGGCGCGCCGCACGAGTGGCTACAGTTCAAGACCGCCTACTACGAGTCCGCCGCATCACTCGCGCCCTGCGACAACATGGGGCGCCTACGTCGATGCCTGAAAGGAAGAGCGAAGGAAGCTGTCAGCCGCCTGCTCATCACCAGCACGACGCCCGAGAACGTGATGAAGTCACTCGAATTGTGCTTCGGGCGCCCGGACAGCATCGCGCTCGCCGAGTTGGAACGTCTGCGCGCACTACGCCGGCCTACGGATATCGCTACAGAGTTCTGCTTCTTTGCAAACGAAGTAAGCAACATCGTAACGACACTTCAAGAGCTGCACCGCGACCGCTACCTCAACAATCCCGAGATCACGCAGCTCACAGTCGAGAAGCTCACCGCCGCTCACAAGCTTCGCTGGTTCGACTTCTCCGCCGCACAGTCGCCCGAGGAACCCGACCTGCTGAAGCTCAGCCGCTTCCTCACTCGGGAAGCCTCGATATGCGGGCCGCACGCACATGAGAAGACGTCGAGCATCGCCTACGAACCGAAGCAGCAGCAACAGCAGCAGCAGCCACGCCGCGCACAAAGGGCACACGCAACTGCGGAACAGAAAGTTTCGTGCCCAGTATGCTCCAACGCCGGCCACAACATAGCAGAATGCCGCAAGTTTGTAGAGAGCAACATCGACTCACGTTGGCAGCTAGCTAAGGAAAGCAGACTCTGCTTTCGTTGTCTACGCTACCGCAGCAAGACGCACCGATGCAGAATTAAGAAATGCGAAGTTGACGGCTGCGAGAGGTCACATCACCGACTGCTTCACTTCGTGCGCAAAGACGAGCCCGAATTAAAGAAAACGGAAGCAGTCGCCTCTTCGTGGACACCGAAGACGCAAGCGTATCTCAAGATAGTAAAGGTGCAAGTCTCCGGACCAGCGGGAGCGGTCGACACATGCGCGCTCCTAGACGACGGATCTACTGTTACGCTCATCGACAGTGAAATTGCACAGAGGATCGGAGCCAGGGGGCCTATTGACCCTCTCTTCATAGAAGTGATCGCTGATACAAGCGTCGAAGAGTCCGCATCACGTCGCGTCACACTCACTCTCGAGGGGGCAAGCGGGACGCACATAGTCAACGCACGCACAGTAAGAAAGCTGCACCTCGCCGCACAGCGTGTCACCGAGCAAGACCTTGCCGGCTGCCCTCATCTAGAAGACATCCAGCACGAGCTGAAGCACGCAGACATGAAGCCAGGCCTGCTCATCGGGCAAGACAATTGGCACCTGCTCATGGCGTCGGAAGTGCGAGCGGGACAGCGACACCAACCAGTGGCTTCACGCACACCACTGGGCTGGGTTTTACACGGTGCACACACGCGCGCACTGGGACAGCGCGTGCACAACAACATCATCAACCTCGAAGACAGCATGGACGAGCAGCTGAAGAGACACTTCGCGCTCGACTCATTAACGATCACACCGAAGACACCAAAGTCTGACCCAGAACAGCGAGCACTCGACCTGCTCACCAAGAACACCATAGCACGAGACGACGGCCGATATGAAACGTCTCTACTGTGGAAGAAGGATGACTTCAGCATGCCAAACAACTACGAGAACACGCTGAAGAGACTTCACAGCATCGAGAAGAAGATTGATCGCGACGCTGACCTCAAAGAAAAGTACGAGAAACAGATGGAGAGCCTTATTACAAAGGGCTACGCTGAAGTCGCGCCACCGACCACATCAAACAAAGTGTGGTATCTACCGCATTTCGCAGTCGTCAATCCGAACAAGGGCAAGATTCGCATTGTCCTGGACGCAGCAGCAACATATAAAGGCGTCTCACTAAATGACCACCTACTCACCGGGCCAGACCTACTACAGTCGTTGCCGGGAGTACTAATGCGCTTCAGACAGCATGCAGTCGCCGTGACAGCTGATATCGCCGAGATGTTCATGCAGGTGAAGATACGCGCTGAGGATCGAGATGCCCTTCGCTACCTGTGGAGGGGCAACAAGCGTGATGGGCCGCCAACAGAATACAGAATGACGTCACTCATATTCGGCGCTACAAGTTCACCATCAACAGCAATCTACGTGAAGAATATTAACGCACTCAAGTACGAAGCCACTCACCCCGAGGCAGTAGACGCAATTATCAACAAACACTACGTCGACGACTACCTCGACAGCCACAAGACCGAAGAGCAAGCGATCAAGGTGGCGCAGGACGTCCGCGACATACACCGGCGAGGCCACTTCGTGCTGCGGCAATGGGCATCAAACTCCGAGGCAGTACTCAAAGCACTCGGCGAAACAGGCAACGAGCCCATGAACATTAAGATCGATGATGGATCAAGCGAACGAGTCCTAGGTCTCATCTGGCGGCCAAAGTCCGATGCGCTCGGTTTCAACCTAAACTTGGCGCGTCTGCCGCCTGCAGTCATAGAAAAGAAGATACCCACGAAGAGAGAAGCACTCAAGATCGTCATGTCGCTGTATGATCCGCTCGGATTTGCCGCGCCTGTCACCGTGCGAGCAAAACAGCTACTTCAAGAGGCGTGGCGGCGCGGCACTACCTGGGACCAGCCAATAGATGAAGACCTCTCAGAACAATGGCAACAATGGATGATGCACCTGGAAGGGCTACGCCGTGTCTCAATACCGAGGTGCTACGCCCGCTACAGCGACGCTACGAGTCTACAGCTACATATATTTGTCGACGCGAGCGAGTCCGCATACGCCGCCGCTCTTTATTGGCGGGCGGTAACAGCAGAGGGTAAGACATACCTATCGCTCGTCATAGCAAAGGCGCGAGTGGCACCGCTCAAGCTCACCTCGATCCCGCGCCTCGAGCTACAAGCCGCCGTTATGGGCTGCCGTATGGCCGCAGCCGTCATTGAAGAACACCAAGTTAAGCCCGAATCGAAGACCTTCTGGACCGACAGTAAGACGGTGCTGACATGGCTGAAGAACGGCTCAAGATCTTACCGCCCGTTCGTCGCGCACCGCATAGCTGACATCGAGGAAAACAGCTCTACAAATGAATGGCGCTGGATACCTACGAAACTCAACGTGGCCGACGACGCTACAAGGGATGTGCCACGCGACTTCGACGCTGACCACCGATGGTACAAGGGCCCATCCTTCTTACTCGAGGACCCTACTGCCTGGCCGGCGGAAAAACCACTTCTAACGAAGAAAACAGGCGAAGAGAAAACGACCTCAGTTACCGAAAAGTCTGCACAACTAAAAGAAGCGCTGCCAGACTACAACCGTTTCTCTAAGTGGAAAAAACTGCTACGAGCTACAGCAAGAGTTTTACACTTCATACAGCTGTGCCGGCCACGTGATCAGCGAGTCAACTACAAAAGAACTGCGAAAAATAGTGAAAAAGACCCTGACTGGCGCAAGAAAACAGCTACGAAACCGAACAAGCGTACGACAGTGAAAACTACAGAAGACAGAAAATACCTCCCGCTCACCGGGCAGCTACTACGTGAGGCGGAAATACTACTCGTACGCCTAAGTCAACAGCAAGCCTTCGACTCAGAAATAGAAGACTTACAGAAAAACAGAACCCTGAACGCGAGAAGCAGGCTGCGCCACCTTGCGGTCGTCGCTGAAAATGGAATACTACTATTGAAATCGCGAATCGGCCGTACACTCAATATAGAACAAGGAGTCATCAGCCCTGCAATACTCGACGGCAATCATCAAATCACCAAACTGTGGATCGACTACACACACCGCCAGCTGATGCACGCAGGAGCCGAAACTACAGTTAATGAGTGCAGACAGCACTACTGGATACTCCGCCTTCGCACAGTGGTGAAGATGATGATTCATCGATGTCGACCATGCCGCATCAGGAAAGATTCACCCCCGCAGCCACCTACAGGAGACCACCCATCAAGCCGCCTTGCACACCACTGCAGGCCCTATACCTACACCGGCCTGGACTACTTCGGGCCTCTGACAGTCACCGTGGGCCGCACTCGACAGAAGCGATATGTGGCGCTCTTCACGTGTCTCACGACGCGCGCCGTACACTTAGAGCTGGTGGACTCTCTCACCACTAGCTCGGCAGTGATGGCGCTGCGTAGGCACATGGCACTCTACGGAACACCTACTGAGCTATGGTCCGACAACGGCACGAACCTGCGCGGGGCTGATAGAGAGCTGCGGCAATCAATCGACGCCGCTACAGCTGATGAAGCGGCCCAACAGAAGATCAACTGGCGCTACATACCTCCTGGTGCTCCTTTCATGGGTGGGGCCTGGGAGAGACTGGTGCGGTCAGTGAAGACCGCCCTTTACGCCGTCCTGAACGAGCAGCACCCAGCCGAAGAGGTGCTGCGCACACTGCTAGCCGAGGCAGAATACGCAGTAAACAGCCGCCCGCTCACGCATGTGTCACTCGAGCCCGACGACCCCGAGGCCTTGACACCGAACCATTTCCTGCTCGGCGGATCAGGACGCGTACACGCGCCTGGCAGCTTCGACGACAAGGACCTCATCAGCCGCAGTCACTGGCGCGCCTCTCAGCGCCTGGCCGACCTCTTCTGGGCAAGATGGCTACGAGAGTACCTGCCTGAACTTCAGCACCGGCGGGAGCCTCACGGACGCGGCGAAGCAGTCAAGGTTGGCGACATTGTCATGGTGGCAGACGGCAACCTACCGCGCAACACGTGGCCAAAGGGCGTTGTCACGGCTGTCTACCCCGGACAAGACGGCATCGTAAGAACAGTCGACGTCCAAACCAAAGGAGGAACCCTTAGAAGACCGACCAAGAAGCTGGTGATCCTGCCTACAGCTCCAGACGTTCCGACCAAAGAATTCAACGCCCTGCAGGCGATGACCGGCGGGAGAGATGTACGGAACGACTAAAAGAAGTTTTGTTTTATTTGTAAATAGTTCATAGAAATAACTAGATCAAGTAGTTAACTCGATTACGCTCGCGAAGGTTCTGAGCGCTAAGATAAATACTTACTTATGTGTGTGTATAGATATAGATATAGTTTAAGTATGTACCTACCTACTAGTTGTTCGAGCACCTACCTACTTTAGTAATAATAATAAATAAATAGTGACAGGAAGTGAGGAGGCCAGCGCCATCTAGTAGGAAATAGCATAACGTAGTAGAACAATAGTGCACTAAATAGACCATGTAGTTCACCTACTCGACAACAGATGGCAGCCCCATCTAGAACATTCTACTTCTTATGAGTCTTTTCTAGAGCTTCCTGGAATTCTCTATCTTCGGTAGAGATTAGTATAAAAGGCAGACGCCAACACCTCACAGCAAGTCAGTTTAATAGAAAGAGTGAAACAGTAAACATCTCCAGTGAATTGTGAACAATAATACCAGTGTTTTATTTCGAAGACTCAACAGGCTAATATATAGCTACCTCTACGTCAGTGGCATTTCCTCATCTTCCTGAAGAACCAAACAGGTGCAACCGCCACTTCCTTCGCACCGTATAGTAATAGTTCATGAAACGGTCGAAGTGATCCGCACAAATATATCTTTGGTCTTTATCCAAAATAAGCAAGAGTAGTGTGAAACTAATAAACAAGTTGCTTGGGTCACATTTTGCAATGATATTCATCTAAATTTAGCCTATTGTTGGACATGGGTTTCACACTTGAACAATACCTCAATCTGCTACCTGTCATTTGTACATAGATTCGATGGATCGACTCGCGACGAGAGACCTACGGAACCAAAATCAATCGTAATTTCAGATGAAAGTTACTTACCACCTAGTCAGTGAAAAAAAAATCCACCCTGTATACTTGTATAATATCACAAGTATAGACAGCTTTAGTACGAAGTGCTTCAATGTCTTTTGTGCCTAATGCCATCTTCATTCATGAGGATCATAATAATTATCATAATTATTATACTTGGGTAAGAGTTATCGTCAAACATTCAAAGTACGCTTACAGTCTATCTATAATATTATTATCTTAATACTGTTGAGCAAAAGTCTTTATACTGAAAGCATTATACGTACATAAATTTTCCGCTCAAACTTTTCAAACAAAACATTCGCAAAAAGCTTTGTGGTGTTTTAAACTTAAACATTTACTTAACTAAAAGCCTGTGGCTTCCTCGAAGCTAATGAAATAAAACGCCGTGACAACGATACCCTTTGATACTTTGGAACACTAACTAAATTAATGTACAGTCAGCTAGAGAGATATGATATGAAAAATACTTAACACATTGAATGCCGACTACGCAATATTGCGTAGGTGCTTAATCAATAAAGCTTGTTTCTATGTACCTATCGATAAAATATTATTTTATTATATCTTCTGCCTACGAGTCTTAGAATAAAAATATTATTTTATTGTATGTTCCACCTACGACACTTTGAATCAAAATGTTTACTAAGCGGGATGGGTCTTGATCTTTTTTGTCGTCTGTTCAATATATATACATAGTTCGGTGAAGGCCTGAAATATATGTAAGTAAATAAAGTTGAGTGTTTTGCAAACAAAAATCATGAAGATGTTTCTTCATATAAATTTTGGTGGTTACGTGATTTTAATTTTTACTAAGTATATGGACTTGATTTACCGTGAATATCCTAAGATCTTCACCCCATTTTTAGCTTACAATACCATTTTTGCAATACTCTGTATTTTTTATTAATGTACCACTTTAGCAACACCTGTATACTTTATATTTATTTATTACTGTCACTTTAGCAAATAGCCTGTATATTTACTCATCACTGTACCTCTTTTACCACCACCCTGTATATATACTAACCACCCCCCCGTAGTCTCCAGGAGATCAAGATGCTGGTGCTGGTACTTACCACTTTGCAATACTCTTTATATTTACATGTACTGAATATGGATCAAGTTATCTGAAATAAATTAATTTAATTAATTAATACCGGTATCACTTCAACAACACACCTGTATATTTACTTATTACTGTATCTTTTACAACACCCTGTATATTCACTACCACCCCCTTCGTCTCCAGGTGATCAAGATGCTGGTGCTGGTGGTGGCGCTGTTCGCGCTGTGCTGGCTGCCGCTGCAGACCTACCTGCTGCTGCAGTCCTTCATACCATCCATTAACGAGTAAGTGGACACCTTCCGTGTTCTTACTGTTGGGTGCAATGCCGTGCGTCAGGGATTACTTGAAAACTTAAAGGCAGCTTCAGAATTTCCAGTTGCAGATTATTGTATGTGTAGCTAGACTTATTTTTTAGCCTATTGATTTCAATGTGTACCTATCCTAAAGTATTCACCCAAATATACTGTGATACGGCTCGCGACTTATCACATGAGTACAAATGCACAGTGAAAAGCCACCCGCTCTTCACTTTGCATTTTTTCACTCGCTTGCGAGCCACCTCTGGCTGGGGTAGTCAGCTTCGTGGATTACAGTCGAGTCATGAGCATATTATGTATACTTGTAATTTTAATTATATATATGCACGTTCCTTTTCAGTATACAATTACCGTGCCCTAACCAACTATCTAAAAACGTTCTTATAACTTTAACAACCCTAATTTCAAACATAGATAGATAGATAACTTTATAACAAGTTCCATACCTAAGTGCCCATAAAACTTATGAGGACGTCTCCTTACTTTGTAGCAACTAGTAAGTTCAGTTTTCAAGTTAAAGTGATTAAATTACAAATTCACCGCTGACGTTGCCCCCGGCCGATGCCAAAACTTAAATCTCACAAATTCACGACGGAACCATAGTTTGATAGGAAGTAATTTGATAGATTAGCACTTCCATCATTTACATAATAAGGGAACTTAGACCTTACTGACACATGATAATTTTAACTTTATTGTAGAAAGAAAATAAAGTATGTCACAGTCATTTTATCACCAATTATGGTAAAAAGTTGAAGTGGTTAAAAGTAGAGAAATAGTAGTCCAAAACCGGCTACAAGCGAAGACCATCTTCAGATTATAAACATAAGCTATATCAGTAGCTAAGCTACGAGAACCTCAGTTATTTATAATAGTGCATTATTTTTTATAGATTTTAAGTGCATACGGCCTATCGCACTACCACTTTCTCGACATCACCAAAGGTTAACTGGTAGAGAATGCTACAGCATTAAGTTCGCCTTTGTATAATGTTTTTATGTGCAATAAAGAATTTATAATAATACGGTCTAAGATTATTGCCGTTTATCCATTATACCTTAAATATATAAACAACAACTTACATAGATTACTGTATATTACTGTATATACTAGAAGCTAAAGTGTATCTTGGCGTAAAGTCGCTTACGGGAAATAAAGCGGATAGGGATAGGCGCGTGAATAACTTCAAATTGTTTGTGAAATTGAAAAAGGAAATGGAATTTTCATACAACGTTCTCAGCTGGTATTGTGGGCAGAGTTTAGAGTAATGGAACTTACATAAATTGTAATAATAAAATATGAGGGGACATCTCACACACGGCCATCTGACCTCAAGCTAGGCAGAGCCTGTGTTATGGGTATCGGACAGCTGATATATCTACACAAATACATAGATAGATACATACTAAATATAAATATCAACACCCAAGACCCGAGTACAAATATCTGTCTTTAAACAAATATCTGCCCCAACCCGGAATCGAACCCGGGACCTTCGGCATAGCAGTCAGGGCCACTAACCATTACGCCATTCGACCGATTGTACAGTTATAATTAGAAAATTTATTACGTCTGTTTTTCAACAATATAATATCAGATTTCTTCTCAACAAAGACTTTCAACAATAAATACATTTTATATTCCTATTTAGAAAAAGAGTAGTTAGAGTTCATAAGTAGCCTAGAAATATGATATTAACTGGAATTGTTGGTTTGTTTCAGATACAGATACATAAATGTGATATTCTTCTGCTTCGACTGGCTGGCTATGAGCAACTCTTGCTATAACCCCTTCATCTACGCTATTTATAATGTAAGTATAACCATAGAAATACAATTCACCAAATCTAAATAAGCAGGTATTTTAAAAATACAAACATAGAAAAGAAAACAATTGAAACTGATTCTGTGCACGCTATCACTGTTGGGCTCCGAAGCTTTTAAAACTACTGATGTTTTCGTGTTGATGGCACTGATAACATTACAAATAATGTAGATATTTATGTAAAGTACATATAAAATTTCTATTTTGCGATATCGAAAACAAAGGTATGTTTGGCAGTAACCCATCTATCATCGTATAGAACAATTATATTAGAGAATTTTTACGTGAATTCCGTCGGATAATATGAATACGAATAATGGTATTTTCCAATATCGTCGAATAATGCGCCAATATGACATGTCTACGCATCAATATGTAGTATTTTCTCAAATAAAAACCTGGGTACCAACTTGAAAGTTTCATGATTTCACCATTTGTTACATTTAGGTACAAGTGGACATAATTTTGTTCTTTTCATACACACATAGGTTCGCTAAGTTAAATTGAACAACCACTTTCATAAACTACACTAAAATATCTTGCTAAATCATTGATTGGTCTAGCTACGGCAAGCAACAACTTTTATGATTTTTACTTTTGCACTGTGGTAATAAAGTATTCTTCACATTCCCTAGCCGTACGCTTATAAATAGGTTCAAAGGCTAGATAAATAGCGGAGCTAACCCTCAACTTTTTTGTGAGCATTTTTGCAAAAGCTGGGGCGGGCATAATATGCCTTTTTTGTATCCAAGTGGCTTAACGACCGACACATCAAGTTGTACCCAAGTGTCTTTTCCAGTGAACGGCTGACATGCTCAGAAAAGGCCGCTTATTTGAATTGATTGATACGTGCCATTATGTACATATACCTACCTACTTATATATCTAAAGTTTAAGTACCTAAGCACGTTCGGACCATCGTAAGTCATTTGAATTTGGTATGGATAATTTTATAAAATATTTTGGCGCAAAAAAAAAATATCAACCTTAAAACTTGCAAATTAAGGTACAATTCCTAGTAAGTACACAGACATGTGGTTACAAGCTCGAATAATTTCGAAACTCGGGTCCGTTAATTGCCAATTAATACAATAATAACGTTTGATTGTAAGATATTAGTGTGTTCGTGGAAAAGCCGCCATACTAAGCACCAAGTTTAGTGGCTTCTATTTTAACACCTGGTATTAATAAACTTATGTTTGCATGTACTTAACTGTGGAATATCGACATTATTCATGTATTAAACCAATTATTTTGTTTGTAAATACTAATGTATTTAAACAAAATAAGTACGGTTGAGGCTACACTAGCGCCATGAAATATTTTTTTTGCATTAACGTCTCGGCTGAACCAATTTTGATGAAAATTTAAATTTAGGAAGCTGAAACATCCACGGGAAAACTTTTATAGGTGAAGCTCGTTGGAAAAGCTCTAGCATCTTATAAATTAATATAGTTACTAAGTGTATTGATTGCTAGGTGTACCAAGTTAAATGTCTGAACCTCATGTGTCAATTACAGTTAAAGCACAGCTACAGTTCAAAGCGCATGCTAATAACTTATGCAAGTGCTTAATTATTCTACTACCGTCGTCTCAGTCTTCGTGCAATATTAGTGGGTTATCTTGTCTAAGAGGAGCTAATCTTGTTGAAACATCATGTTTAGGTTCTATCATTAATTATATAGATATCTAGAATAAAAATGAGCCTACGATGACCTTACAGAATCACCTAGCTAAAGCGGAGTGTATTTTATACTTAGGGCTGATTTTTCAATAGTCAGTTTATCTGACAATTGAAAAATCAGCCCTTATTTTATAACGCAATTTCATGGTTCGATTTTTACCAAAGACTTTTGGTACATTAATACATATACTCACGAGCAACAAAACAGTTCCACAAACTTACAAATTGTCGACACCAAATGACCCCATTTCTTAAAAACATTCAATTTATAAATTGATTAAAATATTTACGTTTTTTGTTGGTGATTTTTGATATTCGTAGGAGAATATAATTTTACCCTTTGATTATAAGATTTTACCATGGTCTATGACAGTCTAGGCCAAGAAAAATAAGTAAGTTCTTCACTATTTAGGGATGCCAAAAAACTAACAGAACATTACTTTTCTAAATCTACTGGTGTTGTTCATAAAAATATTTGTTTACAAAGGAATTCTTGCATAACAAAATACGCAACTTTGCATGAAACTGGCAGATATGTTATTACATCCGTGAGAAGTTATATTTTCTATGTCATAAATATGGAGGGGAGGATAGGAGAATAGATTGCTATTGCTTGTAAAGTATACCTTTGCTTACTTGTTATCATGAACTAGTTTCACAAGTTGTCTGGCTATCGCTTAGACTAGCGATATACGAGGAAGACGGCGTGTTACATACAAAAACAAATAAAAAAACATTAGCCTTCTCCTTCGGCAGTCGGGTAAAAACTGTCCGAACTCTTCATAACAGCTCAGTGGTAGAATTATCTATGTTCCTTTTGCACTGTCACTCCACCTTATTTGTATTAAAATATCGTTGGGCTATCGTTTTCATATTTTGGAATTATTTTGAAATTATATTATAAAACAAAGGTTTCACCAAAGGTGGTATAGAATGCTACTATACCGATAGGGGACTTTTATATTGTGTGATACATGGCTTGCTTCTAAACTTTGCAGGTTTCATGTTATGGGTATATTTTCCTTCTCACGATTGTTGTTTTTCTATATACTTACCATATACATATTGGGAAATTTATGGGTTAAACTTCAACTGAATGTGATTCAAAGGAGAGAATTTCTTCTCATAACATAAAATTTTGTTTATTCTTTTCGCAGGAAAAATTCAAGAAAGAATTCAAACAAAGGTTTACCTTTGGCAAGAAGAAAAGTCGACTAGCAATAGATAGTTTTGAGGTAAGTGGCCCATTCATACATTTTATTTGTAACTAATTTACAATAGTTAACGCTAAAAATATTATCAAATATAAACTTAACAATATCAGACTTTCCTTTTGCCTAATTCTCCTAAATATTTGTGTAAACTTCATGACAAACACTATTTTTAGCAAAAAGTTTTCTGAATACCGGTTGTTGTGACCATTCATTGTAAGGCTTTTCTTTCCGCAGGATGGTCATTCTTACCGCACTCGAATACTATCGTTCCGTTCGACCAACGAGCGGAGCGTCTACTCCGGCCGCAAGTCCATCAACGCGCCGGGGGACTCACTCCGAAACGATAGAAACACCTGCTACTGCTACACACGAGACAACGATCGAATACGTGACGACACTTTCGACGTTGTCAAAAACAAAGAATTAGACGTGCAACATTTAAGAGTAGACCACGTGGACATCAACCGGCGGAGAACTCAGCCGAAAAGGTTCCCCAACTCATCCCCAATCGGCGATGAAAGAATAACAGAACTGTATATTTTTCCCCACAGCAACATAGTTGACTTTACAGACATGTCGTGTGATGACAAAGTGTAAACATTGGCAAGTGATAATGATGAACGTGCGTGCGTGAGTGAGTGATATTGTTAGTAGTATTAAGGCAAATATTGTGATGTAAATATGTAATTTTGAAAAAAAATAAAGGTTATGAATAAGTAGAATTTGCTTCGCGGTTATTGAGCTGTTCCATACATAAATATATTTTTTTATCTTTACTGTATACGTGTGCTCAACAACGCCTGATGAAGTGTTGAACCTATCAATAACCTTTTCTATGAACCCTACTAGGCTGGAGGTTTATTGGTTGATTTTACCGTGGTAAAATTTACTGATTATTGGTATAGGTACTTACACGCGAAGAAAGGAAATTTCTGGTGTCAATTCAGAAGATGATTTGGAAGATATTTGGCGGCAATGAAAGTGGGAATCAGCAGTAAAGACTTACTTTAGCTTGCAGAGACAGAGCGGAATAATTCACTAAGTAAGTATTTATACATATTTCTATATTATGTATAAATTTCGAACCACATTGGCAAACTTTCATAATTTGCTGTTCAAACACGTTCAACTTATTATAGTAGTAGCAGTTCCTAGAATGAAATGATGATGATGGTGATTATTGTTTTCTTTAAATGATAGCCCTAAATGGCTTAGAACGTGCCACTTCAGTGTCAGAAATTGGAAAGAATAAAATATATTTTTGTGTTGGCATTTGTTTCTGTTTCAAAGTTCACTGCCGCTGCCGTAAACTGAATAAAAAATGACTGTTGGACATCAACATGATTTGATTAATGACAATAATTAAATGTCCGATTTATGCATTTGTAAACAGACGAGAGGAGAAATGTTTTCATTTGAAACGGAAGATCGTATCCTGTAACATGGAATAAACGATTATAGAGTTCAATAGGTATTTGTTACTTTAGAATCGTATGGAGATTATCTCCGTTCACGCGGAATCAAGTTCCTGGGTTAAAAAAAACAAACAAAGATTGGTTCGTTGAAATTGCTTCTTGGCAATAAGTCCGCCTTCATATACACTCCTTTTAAGTCCCATTTTTGTAACTGTGTTTTCTAAGTTTATAAAGTGTTTATAAATAATTGCGTGTAGAGCTGGCTATCCAAATTCACATATAAAAAATATAACATTATAAAGTAACTTTAATTCATTATTGTTTGGTTACGTTCATAACAACTGGAGTTAAATATAGTCGTTGTGAACAATTTATAGAACATAAAAAACGTGAGACGTAAACATTGGAATTGATCCAAACCGCAGAAATCCGCACAAATAAACAATATCGCAATAAATATTGATAATCACATAAACCGAAATCCGAAGAAACCGATTCAGTTGCCCGAGCACAGGATTCGAAACCTCCTTGCGTATTGGTTGCGTATCGTCAAATGTCACTGTCAAAATGTAAGGCAAATTTGTTAGTTCCAAAAGTGGCATTTGTTTTTTCCATGTTAGGTGGAATTTCACCAAACGCTAAGACCTGGTTTCTCATGATTCTGTTAGTTACAGTCTCAATAACGGATTTGCTGACGACGCGTTTAAGGATTATTACCCTTGTTAATTGGATGAGTCCCATGACGAAAATCTAATAGACCATTCATAAATCAAGCATTATGTGAATCATTCACTCACACTTCATTCAATATTCTGTCATATTCATTGAAATCGTCTATGTCTCTATAATGTCAAACAACCTCAAACAACCAAACTTTTTGGTTTTGAGGTTGCCATGGTTACTATTTCTATCGAGGTTGTTTTTTGACATCCGTCATTGAAAATAATATCATTACGCCATGCCCTTTGAAAAACAATACAACGAACTAGATGGAGTGTCAGTGCAAAAGAAAGGACTCAACAAATAACACCTCAATTTCTAAGTAAGGTCTTATTTTAAAATATTTTGTTAGAAGATTTTTCACTTAGTTCAATAGTTCTCAATAAGTCATTAGGTTTAACTTCTTATGTCTACTTCTGTGGTCTAGCACAGCTTCATCACCCAGGGATCCCGCGCACCCTATATTGCGGTTCCAAGTTAGGTTAGGACATTAAATTAAAACTTTTATATCGGTTTGACATTATATAAAACCCAGACAGTATTTCGCTTCATTTTTTATGTCACACAACATCTAGTTCGTATATTGTTTATCAAAGGCTCTGTTCATTTTTCCATCTTGAATTCTTGACAGGTGTGTCAAAAGTCAACAACCCGTTGCCTGGTTACCGGTCTTAACCAAGTCTTAGCGGAACCCCACAGCAGCAATTAAGTTTATCACGCGATCAAGAGAGTTAACCCCATGATTTAGCATGGTGGGACACTCACTAACCTTAACGGTCCATGATGTAACCAAACCGAGGTATTTTTAACCTAACCGAATGGTGTGAAATTAGGCCTAAACGTATTTAGTAGCCTGTCATACGTCTGTCAGTTAGTACAAAATGTATTTAAAATTTGATTTAAATACGTTTAGCGTTTGGTAAAAGCGACCCTTCGTGTAGATTCGAAAATAGTATCGAATCCTATGCTCGCGCCTCAGGTGTAAAATATTTATTTATTTTGCAAAAACAATGATGCTATTTTAATTACGAATTTTAACAGAATACTTTAATTAATTATCTCGATGTCAAACATTTCTTGGATGGAGGTAATATGGATTTTTAGTCAACTGAAAATATATAAAAATGTGTAAACATAATTATTATTCTTATTTTCCTTATGTAACAAATTCACGCAGTCTCTAAAAAAATATTTTTCTATACCTATAAAAATAACACACTCTTGTAAGTAGTACCAACAAGGTATATATTTTTGACACTGCTCTGAAATATAACTGTTTATAATGAAATAATTAAATAGTTACGATAAGTAAACACATTTCCAAAATCTGTATCGGATTGATCGTTACGTTGCGTACGTAATTATTACATTTAGATAGGGGTATACATCCAATACGCATTAGTGCTGAATAAATTATTTTCAGTTTAATTTAGGCAGCAAATTGTAGATGAAACACATTTAACGTAATGTGTACCGTGAGGGAAATCCATGCAAGAGGGTTACTCTATACTGAAGAAAAACGAACGAACGAGAGTTGTCGTGAATCGGCAAGTTTAATACAACGAGACAGAGACGTGGCTAGCGCATTAGGGCTCCAACATTTCGTTTTTCATATACAGTGTGTTGTTTTTCGGACCCGACAAACTTTAAGGGTGAATTTTACGAGTAATTTCATCCAGAAAAAAACCTCATATGTGGGGGTCTAAGTAACATAAAATAGATTTTCTTCCTTTTTATAGAAAATCATATCTCGAGATTTAAACGCCTTAAGGACATGAAATAAAATGCTTTTATCCGCAAAAAGTCATCTCTATCCAATAAAAATATACACAACTGCTTAAAAGTTACAAAAAAAGTTCAAAGCAACTTTAAAATGGCCACCATTTCTAGAATATTGAGATTTGACCCCACACATGGGGTTTTTTCTCGATGAAATTACTCGTAGAATCCACCGGTCTGAAATACAACACAATGTAGAGTGGCCCCTCTGGCCCGATATCAAAACAATATCCCGTGAGCAACTCGTAGTGCGAGCGCGTGTGTTTGTAGGGAACAAACGGGCACGCTTCAAGCGTTTCTATGCTTTAAAGCCGTTTAGAAAGAAATAGCTGAAAACTTATTTAAGCGCTTACTTTTACATACTTTGCCAAACCAGTGCTGATAAGCGCGGGGAAATTAATCATATTAAAATAAGCTTTTATAATCTTCCAGCTTTTTTCTATATAATAATATATGGCCTAAGGAAGGGCTGCAGATGACTCCTCGATAGTACATACGTAATTAAGCTTAGGTAAATGATTATGCAGGGGCTACGTGCCTAAAAGCTTCCATTATTTATTAATTATAAGTAAATTGAATGTAGTGCAAATGATTCAAATGTAATAGAGGTAAGTACACCACAAGTGCATTTAATGACTGTTCCATAAATTCCTTTTAAAATACAAAGCCGCAACTATGGCAAATGATGATAATGCCTATCTCTGTACTCTGTACACAAATAAATATTGAATTAAAACTATACTAAAAATATACTAGATCGCGCAAAGATACAAACATGTAAACTTTACAACTATAGCAACAATTTTTTTCTCCAGGGGTTAAAATGGCTGTTATGTAATTGATGGCTGATGCCTATTCTTTTAATAATTAATAATTGAATTTATTTTCTTGCTTGGCTCTTTATCAGGTACAAAAGTAGGCAACGCACACTGTATTTTTGTTTAGGAAATAATGATATTCTGCAACGGTCTTAATTCTATAAGTAACTTATACTTGTCATCCTACGGTACAAAATAAATACTTATAGAAACGTAGGTCCTAATATGATCGAAGGTCCTAATATTCAAATTCATAACTTCGTTTATTATTTACATAACCGTGCAAAATTATGGAATGAGGCAAAATACTTATTTATGAAAGGTGATTCGATTCCGCGAACTGTGCGTGTGGCATCCCGAATGTCGACTCCGAGGTAATCTTGGAAAATAACTCGGAAATTATTATTTCATTATTACGTAAGCGAGGTGAGAGGTAATACGTCAGAAGAGGCTTAGTAAATTGCTTCCTTTCAGCAAAAGGTAATTAATTTTACTCTAATAATGTCAACGTGAAGATGTATGTGTAAGTCAGAAATGAATTGGCCCTTTCGACAGATTAAATATGAGGTAGGTAACTGATAAGGTCATAAAATTAAGTATCACTTTATTGTTAAGAAAGACAGAAGATATTTTGTATCACAGGTTATATATTTATGTACCAGACTTTCAATAGACGAAACAAATGAACACCATGATCGTGGCACGTATAGTATATTATACAGGGTGTTGCAAAAGGGTATACTAAGCCGAAACCAGCATGTGCAGCTGTTATATCTGAGCCCGAAACTGAAATCAGAATTTAAAATTCGCGAAAAAAAAAAACATTCTCCATAGTAAAAAGTCACGTGACCAACTAAGTTTCTATGGAAAATGTCTTTTTTTTCGCGAATTTTAAATTCTGATTTCAGTTTTTTGCTTACATATACCATGCTGCACATGTAGGTTTCGGCTTAGTCTACCCTTTTTGCAACACCCTGTATAATATGTATGTATGAACACCAAAACAGCTATTCATCAAAGACACAAGTCTTCAGCATGATAGAGATGATCCTGTAGGGGTCGGCGTTGGCGGCGGGCCGCCGGTCCTCCAGATATCCTCGCTTGTCCTCGGCCACCTGCCTCGGGATCCGCACACTGCAGCTGCGGTTCGCCACACCTGGTAATAAAACACCATTTATTTAATACAGGATGCTCACTAAATGGTAGGAACTGTACCCCGATCACCAGGGTTATCGACTTAAGTTGATACGAATTCGATAGAAAAGTCACTGGAATTTGTATGCGTTTTATTAAGTACCTATTTTCTAACGTTACCAACAGGGCCACTGATCAAGATGCCATACAAATTGCTATCGGATTACGCTAGCGCCTTGAGTAGACAGAACTTGTGATAGGCCTACTAGAGGGTTACTCTATACTGACGAAAAACGAATGAATAATAAGAGCTGTCGTGCAATCGGTACGTTTAATACAACGAGATAGAGTCTAGAAACTTAGTTTTTCGTCATATAGAGTGACCCCCTGGTTATCACGATGTGTGCTCCTTGTTTGAAGTATCCTGCTTCAAGGATTGCATTAAAGTTATGGCTGGTTAATTTAAAGGGTGGGTTAGTTTTCTCATTGAATTTTACTTATCGTCACCTTAAATCGTAAACCGCCTAACTCCACTTTTTGGCGAAAATGACTTTTTGGTATCATTAGAAGCGTCTTTTCAAGGCGCATCTTTTCGTATTACTCGTAAATCGATAAAAAAACTTAGCTCTGAGCAAATTAAATTTTCGTTTTCCTCCTAACTCGAAGTCGTGATTTTTAAACAATAAAACCTCGTAACTCCTCCTACTCCCATACAATGAGCGATGTAGATGGGAGTGGACGTACGTTTTTGAAATAAAACTATATTTTTGGCTTTGTTTTTATTACTACATAAATAAAATATAGTACTTAACATTCTTATTGAACAATTTATAGCTAAATTTTGCAATTTTTTAGCAATATTATGTTCTTAAATTAAAAGTTACGCGTATATCACAAACAAATTATTTTGTATATTTTTGTTGGAGTCAGCACTTAACTACAACATACTAATCTTCTTCTTTCTCCTGCCCTCTTGCCAGTTTAGCTGGGGTCGGGCCTCCTCGTACTTCGGCGCCAGGATATTCTATCCCGGGTTGTCGATGTGGTCAGGTTTTGGGCTTTCATCTCCTTCACAATATTGGACCACCATGTGGCTTGGGATGTGCATGGCTTTCTTTACCGCGTAGTCATCTTCAACATACTAATGTAGTTTTTTTTGCAAACAAGGCAGGACGGCTGCTGCAACCCGTTGCTGACGAATCCTTGGCTTCTGCAACCAGTCCCATCACAGTCATTCTCTTCGACTTGACAAGACAGGTGCTCCTTGGAGGGCAAGAGATTGCACGGCACCCGTATAGAGGCGATGGATTCATTTGCGAGGACCCCCAGATTTGGAAGTATCCTACGCACTGCATGGCATACAGGCATCTTTTTGATCCCGGGGAACTAACATCCTGAAATAATCCTCGAATGACCAGCAACTATCTACGACTAGGCTGGGGTAGCACATGTGCCGTTCTATACCAATATGAACATCACTAACACGAATTTGTAGGGTGTCATGAGGAGCGCTGTTTTAAGGCCTATGTGGTGGATTATGCCAAACAAGGCCACTTTCGTCTTTGGGATGTCATCTTCGAAGGATGTTCTCTAAGCCACCTTCTGTGTGTCATCAGCAGAATGCATTTAGCACAATGCATTCTGCTGATGCCATTTGCGAGCTTGATTTGCAGGACAGTGTTGTATGCCAAGTTCCATTGCAGAGTTGTCCAAGACCGACCTCTGTGAAACTCCACAACTGACCTCCTTCTGCGAAAATAAACTCTCTCTGATCGGGTACTTAATGTACCAGTTGGACCTCTGACTATTTGCTGGAGGTAGGAAGGCAATAGATGGTATTCAAGAGTGGCCCTAAAGGTTCCCCAAAGTATAGAGTTGAACGCGTACACCATTTTTAAACTACCTAACACCCCGTGGTTCACATCCTGCTCCGACAAACGAACCGCTAAGTTATTACCGCGAAGTATTGTATCCGCTATCGATTGTGCATTTCATAAGCCAAACTGACAATCCAAAAGGTGAAGACCGTTCAGCCAGGGGGTGTCGCTAAATTAAAGAGCTGATGGGTTGGTACACAGAAGAAGAATCTGCAGGACTGCTTTCTTTCTTCAGGAGCTTTAACTTGGTCTCTTTCCAGTCAGTGGAGACCTCACTTACACTCATGCTGCGGTTCAACAGACAGATAAACTGTCTGTACAAACCAGCTCTGAGGGCAAGCAGCGGAGACACACGGTCTGGTATGCCATTGGGGCTAGGAACAATCTTAAGCGCCCCGTTCCTACTCTCAATCCGTCACTTCTTGTTCGTCAGATGATGATCACAGCGTACCGCCACCAGGTTACCACCAGGGTTTCAACGGCGACAGCGGGAGCATGGACGCAGCCTGCCTAGTACTGATTTATGTTTTCTACTGCTTATAAAGAAGATTTCTGATTACATAATCATTTTATTAAGTACATCAATAATACTCTAAATTCGAAGTAATAGGAAAAGGTAGGGAGATTTATTTATATTTGAATAGCGTAAGTCCATCAAAGAGAAAAGTATTTTACATAATCGTTGTCCGAAAAACTCGTATATCCAGGAAAAACACGTATCTCCAATAATAGTATTCACATAGAGATTGGGAAAAGATCGTAAGTCCATTTTATGTATAAAGCGATAAAAATAGCAAATTTTTCATAACGCCGATGAATCCGCAACCTCTTTTTTATTCTAGTAACAAAAAAACATTAGGGGGTATCCTAAGTAGAAGTACAAAATAAACAGTTTTTTTTTGTCTCCTGTAAAATTTGCTCGCGCGGAGTTAGGCGGTTTACGATTTAAGGTGACGTTATCATATTTCACCATGTAAGTATATGTATATTAGACATAACCATTATGTAAACACCAATAAATGGCTTGTGTCCTGTGTCCTGCATGCAAGATAAGTCTGGTGCGAATGGAGTCAGAGAATGCTAACTTTGCAACGGATAAAATAAGGTTTCATTTAACTGGTGTCCCTAAATGAATGAAATAGGAAAAGTCATGTAACATGTAAGTGTCTTAAATTACAATGATTTTTTGCATAGGTGCATTCATAAACTTTTTCTGGTGTTGGAAATTTGTTTAAGTTGCGAAGTTATAGTTGGACTCTAGGTATAAAATTATTTCATAACAATACAAAAAAATATTCCAATTCAATAGTCAGTTTATTAAAAATGCATGGCATGTCGAGTGAACTGGATTTCTGATTTAGCTTTCAGTATTTCACATAACCTACAAAGTGATTTAAAAATAAGCTCAATACTTTCCTGTAATTATACTGTAAGCGCTTACCTACTACTGAAATAAATTTTGCTAAACTCATTTAATCTATTGAAGTCGTTATACAAATCCAACTTTATACAGGTGTTGCGATTTTCGATATAGTAAGCCGATAAGCATAGGTCTGAGGACGTAATTGTGAACAATTTCAATTCAACGACTATTGGGTTTCAAAGTCACGGGACCAGCAAAGTTTTTTTCGCTAGTTACAGTTCTACTTTTGCAACACCTGTAATGATCCTCTTCTGGCCAATAATAATAATATACTCCTTATGCTTACTCTTCCTTGTAAAATTTTGTGCAAATTCTGGACGACAATAAATATTAGTAAGGCAGCTAATCCTCCAGCTCTAAAACGAAATAGAGTCAAGCTCAAGCAAGGTAAGCTTTGTTAAGTACCTAAGTACCTTATTTCAAAATAATACCAAGCACTCTTTAAAACACACAGAGCTATTTGACCCTATCCCTAATCGGGTAGCGGCTAAAATTATGGCTCGTATCTTGTCTTATAAAACAATATCCCTATATCAGAACAATATAAAATTTGTTCTACGATATAGGTGGGATTTAGTGCATTTTCACCAAACGCTATTAATTAGTCACCTGTCAAACGTCTATTAGTTCAAAATGAATAAAAAAATGATTTAAATACAAAAAAATAAATATTATTTTATATAATATAGTCTATACATTTGAGGTTGAAAACGGCTAAGAAGAAGAAGAAGAAGAAAGTCTATACATTTAGCGTTAGGTAAAAGTGACCTCTACAGTATATTTGAGTTTGATTTTCCCTTTAAATTACCATCGTGCAACCGACCGGGTAATCCCTGGAAGTGTACGGATATCATAATTAAATATACTTGATAATAATAAAGCAAAAGGCGGCAGGAAGCGAAATTCTTAGCCGCCAGCAATTCAGATTGTTGATATTCCGATAGAAAGGAGCTTAAATATTCGAACGAAAATCTATTAAACAATTTACTTGGTAAGATTTTTCCAATATTTTTTTATATAGGGTTGTAAAAGAAACCGGTTAATTAAACCACATGATTTACTGGTTACTTTCCAAAGAAACATCCCTTGTAGAAAATGCTTTTAGAGGTGTAAAGACACCTTGTAATTATTTTGATTTATTTTTGATTGGTACCTAATGTGTTTGTGTATACGGTCCATAATGGACTGGGCTGATATAAGATAGGAATAATAAATATTGTTTTATTTTTGGATTTAAGGATCGACCTACATGGAATCTGATTATATATCCACAATGTCTGATTCTGAATCATAACATTATATTTTCACTTAAACCATTTTCAGTAGGTAAACTCTGGTAGAAAATAATATGAAAATACATAATTTCAGTTAAGAGTTAATTGAATAAATGTTTTCATTTCCATGATTGATGTGCGATGCTTGTTTCTCTATGATTCAATTAATTTTCAACTCGGAATAAATTTTCTTCTGCCAATTTGAACTGCTGAAAACAATTATTATGATATTGTATTGGCTGGCTGGCGCACGGTTAATTACACTGGCTGCTGCGGCAAGGTCCAGGGTTCTAGTCCAATCTGCATATTAACAACTACTACTGTGATGCGGTAATCAAACAAGCTAGTCTAGCTCGGGGCTCAAGACGTCAGAAAAGTTTTCAATCGCACTCGCTATCGAAGCCGCACGATGCGAGTAAGCGCGACGCAAAACTTTTGTCACGTTTTGGCGTTCGCGTCTTGCGCCTAATGCTTCAGTTAGCGTTATTAACCGTCGATTGGACCTATTGGAACGCGAATATAATTTCAATCGAGAGATCTTATAAGGTGACTTTTATTATTCCTGCTTCGCATGTTATGCAAGCGACTTTCCTACGCATGTCGTGGTACGTTTTTTTAAATCCATAACTTTATCTAGAATTAACTTTTAGGCATGCACCATAAGTCATTAATACCTATAGTATAAATATAAAATCGTCTTATAAACTATCGTCGTTATTTTTTACAAACTATTATTTTTTATTACCTGCAGTGAAATCCCTTATATGTGGCATGCCAGCTTTCCCCGTGAGACGTCTTGCATTATCAGCCCCGTTGTTGGCGTCGTACTCGTTGATGTGAGCTCCGTGCCTTCGCGCTAGCTTGTCTATGGCCCGCTCTATCACTCTGCGGGGAAGTTTTAGATTGATTACCTACAAAGTTTGGAACAACATGCTTCCGCCGCTGTTTCTCAGTCTTTCGAAAACTTTTGCTGTTTTGACGATTTCATTAATCATTTATTTAATTTAATTACATTTTAAAAGACCCTAATAAAGAAAAAAGACAAAGTTTGACTAACAAGTGCCACAGCTGTGAATCGGGACAGTTGTTAAAATACATATTTTTGTAAGGGTTTGCCTGCCTAAACGTCGATATTGCGTGATTATTTGGGGCTTGACACACTATAAATAAATCACTGTCTCTCTATTCGATACTTAGATAAATGGGTATTGTCACCCACTCGTATTCTTTCCATTTATACAATCATTACAGCTATGTCGCAGTGAAATAGCAATTTCGGACAATCGAAAAAGAACCTTTACTGCCCATTAAAATAATACGAACCATTATTTTTGGCCGAATGGAATCGGATTGTGCTATTAAACAGGAAAAGGACATAATTCTCGGCACCTAAGCTTGGATTACGATGATTTGTTTATTGCAAATAAGTGTATTATGTACAAACACGGCAGTTGACTCTAGAGTACAAAATTAAGCTTCATACATCTTTGCAATGCACGTTAAACTGATTTTTAGATGTACGAAATACACATGATGTGATTGCCTTAAAGAAACTCATTTAGACTAAAATTATGTAAAAAAAATACGATTAAGCTATAAACTTAATAAAAAGCAATGATAAAAAGAGTGTATATATATAAGTCCTGGTACACAAGGGGTTTTTGCTGATATTATGTAAGTAATGTTTGTGCCAATTTCGATAAGAGGTCAAAAGCTTATTGTCTTGATTCGGTCACAATTCCTGACTCTGAGCAGCAATTTCTTACAATAGAATACTCGTAAGCCCAATAAAACCTACTCTATTGTAACCGAGGCCTAAACCGAGCCTTCGCAATATATGAGCCACTTTATTACGATCCTATGCATTATTAAGTATGGTGTTTAATGTCCCGTAGTTCAGCTACCTAGTTACCTACCTTGGTAAAAGCCTTTATCGAGCACTGAACTGTGACATTTACTTACGAGTAGGTAGGTAATAATTTTGTCTATTTTGTACGGACCTAAACCTTAGCTTTTGATAACATTGTAAAATAATTACATTAATAACTACATTAATACTTAGACTAGAAGGCGGTAGATAAAGGTGGTATTGACTATCAACAAATAATTATAAATGATTAAATGATGAATCTGAATCTGAATTAAAAACCAGGCTAACGTCAAAGAACTTACAGTATGCCGTCATCGTCCCTCATGTCTTTAGTGGAGAAGTACACGAAGGTGCCGTTGCCGGGCCAGTCTGGGATCGGCTGGGGCTCGAACGAGGCCACCGTGCCGTACTCCTCGGCGAGCCGGCAGATGATGTACCGCGCCATCCAGAGGTCATCGGCCGCGCGGACTCCGGGACTCGGCCCTACCTGGGAAAGGAAAATAAAGGGAGTTAAGTGAGATGCTGCTGAAAAATTTAAGCACACAGTCATACACTTTTATGGGTAGATCGTGTGGTCAAAGTATCACTTCGGCTACTACGATTTTTTACCATGGGATTACTTTGTCAGAGTATTAGGATTCCAGGCTTTTCCATCATACATTCATGAGCTTGTTTCTGCAGCCCACCCAATCGCAACAAATAAATAAAAACCTAGTAAAAAACACTTTTGTAGAAGAACGACCACACTGTAACATGTTATGTTTAGATGCCTCAGAACAGAACATCACCTAATTGAGTCGGTTAAGTCGTATAAGCTGCTAACAACGCCACAACATAAATGATTCATGCCGTGTAAACCAAAAGCATTAACACAGACAAAGAGACGATCTCTATTACACCGAGCTAATACCTACTACAAGTGGACTAGGCCTAAACCCTTCCTTCATTGGAAGGAGACCCGTGCCCCAGCAGTGGAGACGTAATGGGTCGTGATGAATACCTACTAATAACACCCCTAGGACGGCAATATTGGAGTGTAGCTCAGTAAACTACCGCCAATAGCGGTACGCCCTAATAGCTTTGTTTAATGATAACGTTTATGGGCATCCGACTCGAAGTAAGTACGCGAGCGGGTCTACTCGTGCTCGAAATCAAAGTATTGGAGCGATGCCGCGCCAACAACGTTATGTAGCTATAGGAAGTTTATTAAACACCACCCTTTTGACATGTTTAATTACTATTGATGATATAAATTAATATTATAATGATTCTGAAGGCAGAAATTCTAATTTTAGACCTGTCAAAACTTTATTTTAAACTAAAGGAGTGTGAGTAGAGTTGCTGCCGCGTTGGCGTGGAGTTGTTATAATGTGCGAAGACCTTAAATCTAATTTTTTCCACTGGCAAAAATAATAGTCTGACAGCGTTAAAATTAAAATGTCTGCCTTCAAAATTGCTACCAATGGACAACATTTCAAAAAACTAAAGCTGCTATAAATCGAAAACCATTTCAAGATTTAGCTCTAAAGGCCACAAAAAAAATGTTTTTGTATTTTTTGGATGTATCATTTTCGAGAAAATCATAAAATAGTAAAAAAGTGCTGATAACGTCATGCATCAGGTGCGATGCATTTTGATGATCAAATCCCATAGATTTAAAAACAAAGTAACTGTCACTTTCATTTTTGATTGACGTTGACGTTTTATCGTGACGTTGTTGTTTATTTGGGTCATTTTCATTAATTATGTTCTGACACTTTCTGACTATTTTTTTTATTTATTATTAAGAGATCACCTCTATAAACAGTTGAAAAAATGCTTCTGCTTATTTTTTTACATGATAAGTACCTACTTTCCATCATCAGAAATATCAATGTCATTTGAAAATGACCCATTTGTTGGTTGGCAATTGGCATGTAAACAAAGTTTAAATGTCACTTGTCAGTGACATTTATGTTTTTTTTCGAGACTCAGGCAATAGACAAAAATAAAAATTGAGCCTAATATGTGACGTCACTTCCGGTTTTAAAATAATTAACTTTAAAGTTAAAAATAACATGCAAAAATTCATGTATATACAAAATAAAAAAATACGGGTTCACTAATTTTCTATAAACTTTCCGAATAGCTAATAAAAATATAGGGTAAAGAAAATGAAATGTTGTCCATTGGTATTTTTAGTATCAAACCTGAAAATTCCATTGTGCAGGCGTCATTCCCGGGTTGATGCCGTTTATTTGTATTCCAGCGAACAAACAACACCTGAAACATTCATATAATTTAGTAGACTTACAAAGTTGAAGTTACGAATGGAATTCTTGAAGTCCTATGTAATATAGAGATTGAGCCAAATCCTCTATTGCAGATTGGCTATATTTATATTCTAGCTTGCGGTATTGTGCCATGTGCCATTGCCTACGTGGCAGGGTATATAGTTATCGGCAGGGTAGGATGGACATAAAAACGATATCGCCCGCGGCAGAAAAGAAATGCCTCAATTCATGTAACCAGAAAATCAAAGCCTAAGGGCTAGTGGGTCTAGGTCTAGACAAAGTCACGATTGGCCTAAATATTATGTACTAAAAAGAATTGGTTCCACTCTATACTACGAGTATGAATTATTACCACATTGGATCCTAAATTTATAAGCTGATTTTGAAACATAAAATTAGAACTGCTGAGGGTTGCTACACATAACCGCTCAGCATTTTCACACAACCGATTAATTCGTCGAAAACAGCATGTTGTGTATTGACACACACGTGGTCTATAATAAATTCGATTTTCATTTTCAATAAAAATAATACAGTTATAACAATAGTTTGTAACGAGGTCACATAATATTGCTTACGATAGAATACGGAACCCAATTTGACTTGGGAAAGCTACGCCTGTGTAAACAGAAACGTAACATAGTACGTTTGTAGTACAGTCAGCCGAAAAGTACCTACCAGTTTCATTGATCTATCATCATCATCACAACTCATCACGTCCCCATTGCTGGGACACGGGTCTCCTTCCAATGAAGGAAAGGTTTTTAGTTTAGGTACATTTCTTTTTAAATTGTTTTAAGTATTTAATGTAACATTTAAAATTAAGGACTGATTTTATACTTATATGGACCTCATTGTCTGAAACAAACGTTTTTTTTTTAATTATTTTATTTATCTTAGTGTACCACGCCGTCCCAGTGCGGGATGGTGGACGCCAACACAAGATTGATCTACATTTTATTTTAAAAACACCAATACACTGTTGCTGGTAATTATATTACTCTCCTTCTTTGCGTGTTTGTCGTCTAGGGTTTACGTCAGTAGACCAGTAGACCTGGTACCTAACCAGGGTGCACAGGAAGTATATAAAATACAGTTGATACATCAAATTAAGGAGGCACTTTCGGTGCACTACATTAACTTAATAATGTGAAATACTCAGTACATAGCCGAATGTTCATAAGTTCGGTGTGCGTGTTGACTTTCGCAGCCGACTGTACTATAACTTTGTTTTCTAATTGAAGTGTTTAAACACGAAAGTTTGTGGAAACACATATTTAGTTAACAGTTTTGCTTAGATCTTAGTTTAAACAGCGATGAATAAACAAAATACAAATTTATTCCTTGAAACAGAATAGTGGGTAATTAAATTATCCGATAGATTATTTCCATGAGTCGTAAGTACTTCAAAATTTATTCAGAATTTATAACGAGCTTAGTCATACCCCTTCGGTTTAATATACCAAAACGCATAAATGAACTGTGATGTTATTTTTTTTACGAACTGCTTATTAGACCAATATACATAAAAAAGCTTAGGTAAGTACTCAAAAGTTATTTTAATTGATGTTATATAATTAATCTGCAATTTAGGTATTTACTGATCCAAATTGGACTATAGCACTGGACCGTGGACTGGACTTAGACTACGGTGAAGTACTAGTTCGTAGCAGCGCAAGTTTTTTTGATTTTTTTTAGATACACTCTTCTATTACTAACGTTAAAAAAAAATCTTCTTGTTGAAGTCTTAGAAAGAAAGAAGCTGCTGAAAATTTAAAATTTCCGAAAAAGCTCCATAAAATGTGACACCCTCAACATCAAAGCAAAAAACCATACAACTCAAAAAACTAACTTATAAAACGCCTCCATAAGATCCCTGGCCACGATCTTGTTGGACCCCACGGCGCAGTAGTAGGGCCCGGGCGGGTGCGGGAACCCCCCCACCGGCCAGCCCAGCGGCCGCCCGTCGGGGCTAGTCAGGAACAACTCCTGGTTGAAGCCGAACCACGGCTCCTCTACTTCGCCCTTCTCGCAGAGGAGGACGCAGTCCTTGCGGTGGTTTGATTCTGGAATGAGAATTGAAGATGTTTGAATTTCAAGGTTGCCTGTAAGAGGTCGCCAGAGAGTTTTTAAGCACTAAGGGCTGATTTTTCTGTAGTCAGATAAATGTTATCTGTGGAATAAAATTGTTGCTGTCACTGTCTAATACAAATATTGAGACGCGACAGTATCAGAATTATTCCTCAGATAACTTTTATCTGGCTATTGAAAAATCAGCCCTAAGTTTAGAGATCACTCTTAGCGAAAATGCCGCTTAATTGTTCCTAGTTTATAAGTATTTTTGCATGTGTTGCTATTTGTGGTGACGAATAAAATCATATTCTATTTGTATAAGAACGATTCACGGATTGCAGTTCAGCTACCGCTTGAGTATGGGCGGGTACCCCTTAAATTAAAGGTACTGCGCACCCAGGGTATTAATTTTAACTGAGTCTCCTATGCTGCACGCTCAATCGATGAAACAGGTGGTTCCAAAGAACAAAAACTTCACATGATACTTTTACTGATTGACCGATCCACCCGCACTTACTCGTAAATGAGCCATACGGTATTATTTTATTACAATATTAACTCCGAAAGCTCTGAATGTTCGTAATAACAATATATTATTATGAATGTGTGGTTAATTTTCTGATGTATAACTTTATGAAACGTAATCTGCAGCTGACGTATAAAATTATAATAGCAGGATGCCTACATAATGAATTTGTGATTGAGTGACATTTATATTAAATTGAAGCAATGTTTTACGAATATGTGCAGATATTGACTAAAATAGTAGACTAAAACAAGAGCGAGATCTTTCCTGCAACTCATAGGATGTAACTATTTTAGTAGGGATATGATAATACCCGATGACCGAATGGTTTAGTGGTTAGTGACCCTGACTGCTATTCTGAAGGTCCCAGGTCCCTAGTTGGGGCAGATATTTGTTTAAATACAGATATTTATACAAGGGATTTGGCTGATACATAATATAATTATGTATCTGTAAAGCTTTATATCAGCGTCCCGATGCTCATATTACAGGCTCTGTTTGTGTGTGAGATGCCCCTACACATTATTATTATTAACACTCCTTACCTGTAGGCTGGTAGTTGTACTCATACGTGTCACACAGGACCATGATGTGGCTGCCGCGGCGGAACGGGTCGTTGTAAATCACTTCCGGGAATATGAACGTGTCCGAGTTATCGGCGGTGGCTTGGCTGGTGCTGCTCCCGTCGAAGTACCATATCGGCAGATCTGAAGGCAAGTTGTACAATATTTATTTTGCTGACTGCTAGTTAGTAAGTTTAGGTAATATTTAATCTGTGCTGCTAAGCATATCTCACCGTGCTTCCCCTATTGTTCTTCAGACGTACCTAACATTTTACTGTGCTGAGGCTAATAAATCACTATTTAATCAAGGGCGTACCCAGGATTTCAGCTAGGGGGGGCAGCTCTTGAGATGATGGTCGGTCGGGTATATTGAAACAAAAATCATGAAAATTGTCTTTTATTAAGGTCAACTAGGCCAATTGCGTCTACGGGCCAAATTAATCTTTTCGATCCTATTTGAAAACGGCTTTATCAATATTGAAAAATGCCATCTAGTTACGGTGGCTTAAACTAAATAATTTACATGAACTGCAGACAGATGGTGTTGTAGTCAACATAATATTATCCCAGTATGCAGTCATTTTGTGATTTGCACATTTTTTTGAAAGTTTGGTACTGTGACAGGTGATTGAAAATGTGAATCTAAAGTTTTCTTTATCAATTGATTTTATTCAGTAGGTATTCTAAACAATAGTCATTGGGCTACTTATATGGACACAAATTTTCAATGAAATAGCTTTATTTGATGAATTAATGATGTTAATTTTTTTATGTTTGATAAAAGTCTTTGGGTAAATGCGTTAGGCGTAATGGGGCTATTGCGATTGTTGCAACGCATTGCCTCAAAACAGAAATTGTCAACCTTTTAATACATACCTACATAATTATGCTCACGACTGTAGTCACCCGCTTTTCGCTGTAAATTTGTATCGCCGTTTTTTATTGAGTACAATGCACTAAAGTTGTCGGGTAAGTGTTAGTGTACAACCCAACTGTCACATTTTTTCAAGCTGCCCGAAGGCCTCTGACTAGGCTTAACAACTGCTGCCGAAGCAGCAACCGGGAACCACGGCTTAACGTGCCATCCAAAGCACGGAAGCGTCCAGAAAAGAACCATTTGAAATCGGTCATCCATCCAAGGCTGACCGTGCCATGTGTTAACCTCAGTGATCAGTTACGATCACTGAAACCAGCTCGATAAGGATTTTTACTATTTATGAACACTAAACTTATTGAAAAGTATGGGTTTTGCCATGCACATATTTTAATTGATATCTAAGTTTAATACCCGTATTTGATCCAATCTTACTATTTTTCTAAAGAATATAAATGAGAGGATGTATGGATGTTACTTTATTTTATTCACAACTGTCACTCACCACTATTAAATCTACAGTCTTTCACACTTTACAGGAGTACTTAGGTAGTTCTTTTTTCATAAAAATGTTATTTGGATTTATCATGGAGTATATCCATGAAAATTAGACGCATTTTCCTGATTTCTACTAAATCATCTGTGAATTCGTCAATAGTTTTTTTTGGCTAAATTAACAACCATACTATTGCACAAAAAAATTTACTGGATAAAACTCTCTTATTTTTTTCACGGAAAGCTTACCTATTGAATAGTTACATACTAAAAACACATTTGCCTCAAACCTGGAAAATGCGTTAAAAATCACGATTTTTTTAAGACACTAAATAAGAAACTTTTATAAGATTCCAACAAAGAAATCAATGCTTTAAATTTGTTAAGAAATAGTTGTTCAATATATGTATGTACTATCTGAACACAATCAGGAGTGGAAAAATCGTGTAGATTGCAGACAAACTAAAGCGTTTATTGTATCACACAACCATAAACTTACACGCTACTTACTCAACCTGTCCCGTAGTAATATATCATTAATGGTAGGATTAATAACAGGACATTGTTGCGTGAATAAACACTTATATACCATAGGTAACTCAACTAGTCCCTTATGTAGGACATGTAAGGAAGTAGATGAGACGGTTGAACATATTCTGTTAGCTTGTCCACCTACTACAGAAACAAGATTATCTATTCTTGGACCAACAGAGCGCCTACCTCAGCTATTGCAACACCCAGGCCTGCTACTCCAGTTTACTCGGGAGCTAGGCTGGCTGAGCTGAAACCAAGGGGATATGTACAAAGGTTCCACTCGAGAGAGCCACGTACAGGAACTTCACCCCCTACGAGAATAGAATAGAATAGAATAGAATAGTTGTTCAACAGTCGTTAGTTTCATAAAGTAAATATCTCACTTTTACATTAAATTTTTCATACCTTTGCTCCCATTATTCCGAAAACTTTTAGTGATCTAAAAATACAATGTAACCCCAGTTGACCTTAATTAGTTTGATTAAGATACAAAACAAAATAGGTAGGTAGGTAAGAGTAGATAACACGTTTTTAATTCCGACTTGGCAGGAAAATTTTCGTTTATTTTATCTTCTAGGGGGGGGCAGCTGCCCCCCCCTGCCCCTACCTGGGTACGCCCTTGTATTTAATTAGTACTATTATATACATACATGGCATATTATAGCACAGCACAGCTCTGCTAGCCTCTGCAATCATCATAATGATATATTTTTTGGCTCATACTATTTATAGCGAGCTTTCATTGGCATTTTTAGGTACCTACGGTCATTCTGAATACCTACCTCAACTAAACATAAAATATGTGAATACCAATTTGGGTCGGGTAGGGTAGGGTTTTTACTTAGGTAGTTCATTAGTGAATACCGAGAGCAGTTTGATAGATAGCCTTCTATCTCTGTATGAAAGGGGTCGCTGAAACCCGCTCCGGGTTTTGACTACAGGCCTGCGGTCATATTATAAAGGTAGGTATGCGGTTTGCTGAAGTTACCGTAATAATCAAATAACACTCATACCTGATGCTCTTGGGAAATATTAAATAGTAGAGTTAGCTTCGTAGTAGCAATACACTTTTATACTTGGTCAAACTCACTAATTCATTAATTGAAACATTTAGTTACATTAACGTATAAATAATATTTTATAAATAAATTAATTGAATTTGTCGATTTACTTACTAGTTTCATAATCAGATAGCCTGACCTTATGTATACCTAATACCTCTAAATTGAATGATATACTTCACTTAATGTTTTCTTTAGCTGTACTCAGAAGGTTTTGTAAATAACATAACAGTAAAGTTGTTCCTGCTCGTAGAGTTTGAAAACTGATAAATAAATATTACCTTTATGTTCCTTAGGAATAAAGTCCAATGTCCTGTCCTTAGACCGCAGATCTATGCAGGTTCCGTCGATCCACACGTAGGTTGCGAGGATGCTCTCGCACGGTACCTCTAGGTCTTCATACTTACGCATAGAGGCCTTATTCAATGGTACGGGAAGCGCATTCATGGTGATCTATTGAATAATATAAAAATCATACAAAATTGAATAACTTTATAAGGATGTAAAGTTCTAAAATTATAAACAATAATATTGACTTACTTTTTCTTAATATAAATAGTGGAATATTAATAAAACAGAAATTTAAACATTTATAAAATAAAGTAAATAATTTTAACAAGTAATTTTGACGGAGATTTGACGCAATTATTTATAAACTGACGTGAAACTGACAGGCATTATTTAAAAAATCTTTTGAAAAAACTTATGACTTGCTAAGGGAATGCGTGGTCCTGTTATTATTCTGACATCTGAGTGAGATTTTGTAAATACCTATAAGCGAATGATAGGTGTGCCGAGTGATGTGATGGTGATTCTTTGGTGATTATGATGTGTGGCCTGGGCGGCCAATGACATCATGGCTGCAAAATCTACGCCAGTGGTTTCTTAGCACTGGAAAATGGTTCCTCCAAGACAGAAATCAGCAGCATGATTGCCAACCTTCGCTAGGAGACGGCACTAGAAGAAGAAGAGCAATTATAAAAATACCTACAATAATTATGACAAGAAGTTTATGATCATCCATGGAAGTAATAATACAACAGGAACTGCACCAAAAAAACGAGCCGACAGAGATAGTCAGCACGGAGCCCTCCATCTCATTCTATTTTTGGTGACCATAATTTTAGGTAATTCATGAGACATCACTTCTAATCTATCATGTCGCGAATAGGTGTCGATGGTCTCAAAGTCACCTATTATTCGAATAATTCGATTGCAATGTAGGTACAGTGCCACAAACTTATCTGTTCCGGTGAGAGCGAACTAAATTGATCCATATCTCATTATTTACTAATGAATTATATATTAATATAGATTAGATGGGTTAATTAAAACCACAAGAGCGAATTACCACTACTGGCAAACTTAAAATCTTATAGAATGAAGAAATATTACTCATTTACTTGAGCTGTCACCGGAACAGATAAGTTTGTGGCACTATACGAATGTATTTTGGTGATATGACAATTGAGTAAACAAATGGGGTGAAGGTAAAATTTGTAGAGATGTGTTGTTGCAGCGCAAACTATTGATATAATATTGATATGTTTTTTTTCCATATCAATTAGATATTCCCAAGGTTTGAACTAGCAACAACAATCTGTTTTTTTACCAAATTCTACTAAGATGGACTTTACAGTTCGACTGTAACGATAATAACCACTTGCGATGAATCGGGATTAATCATCGGGTTTAAAATGATGAAAATTTGTGGGAATTACTTGGAACCACCTTTGCTATGTTTCTTCATTGGAAGGAAAGCTGAAATTTGGGAAAATATAATTTTAAGTAATTAAAATTAAGTTGGGTGTAGTGTTGACAAGAAAGTGTCAAAACAGGTTAAAACATTAAACGCAACTATGTACCTAAAACGTGTTTACCTGGGTGTTCCGTTTACATATTCTAGTTGATGAAAATCATAAGATTTCAAAAAAAATATCTCAACCTAAGTGCTTCCGCCGGTTTTAAGCTTGATAAATTATCTTATAATACTCATATCTATCACCAAAAAAATCAACAGCTCATAACTCTTTACCAGCCTTATAAGATATCAGCCACAATAATACCTTATGATACTTAGGTATAAAATAAAATAAAACAAAAAGTTGAATGAAACAGGTCCTAATTAATGGAAAGTGATTCAAAAGTACGAATTAATGGTCACCCTAACAATAACGTCCCTCACAACAGTATAAATGTCATCCGTCATCTTGACAAATTCGGTCTTGTCGTAAAGTATTTAGAAAAACTACCAATATTTTTTATGAAATTATTATTCATACAAATACCAAATATTTCATTAAAATTACATGTTTATAATGATTTATTATAAATTTGTTTTTGAAAATGATATGATATACAGTAGTCTATGATTTATTTTAATATTTTTTTTGCATAGCTCTCTTCGTAAAAAATCTACTAAAGTTTACACAACTAAATCCTGGCAATTGTTAGAAAGAGAGGAAGGGCTCTGTGGTAACCCTCTCTATCGGCTCGCGGCCTCTTTCACTTCAAATATAAATCTTAAGGTGAATAAGTTAAGTCTATTTTTGTTTGCATCATTTTGGTGAGTGCGCATTCCTTGTGATCATCAAAAGATTATTTTTTTTTAATCAAACTTTATCAGAATAATATACAAATCTTAATTCCCTTCTTATGATCTGTGATAAAAAACACAGTCAAACTCACAGAGCAATTTCAATTTATTTTGATGTTTTCCTTCACTTTTCCTTCATTTACATAAAATTTATTTTTCTACAAGATTTTTTATGTTAATTATTATGCATATTAAAACATAAGTGCGAATTTCTCATTTAAAAAATACAAATTTGCTAAAGCGTAGATCACATACTTACTACACTATCTACATAATATTATGCAAAGCAAATCTTTGTTGACTTAACCTGTAAGAAATGTATTTATTATTTTGGCCGAATCTTTTGCTGGTATATCGGTATCAAATACTGTTATTGCTTTTTATGTACAACATAACCGATGGTATATTTGAAGAGCAGTATGAGTTAAGCACAATGACTCCGCACTATGAAAACTTAACAAAAGTAGCACATAGAAACTTGAAGCTTATGGGATCTAGAAATAGATGGCAATATAGAATAGGTAATCTCAATAGAAGACAACACGACGTGTTAAAAACTATTTGGAGAAAGCCGAGAAGTGCAAATGTTGATATTGTATTAGGTACGCAAAATATTCGGGATGATAATAAAAAATATCAAGACATGTTCAATAATGCTCCTGTAGCAACTCAAAAGAGTCTTGAACTTACCACCCCCGAATCAATGATTGAATTTGACTATATGCAAGATCATGTTATTCAAAATGATGGAAAACAAACTACAGGAAACATATCAGTATTTCGTGTTGAAGAAAACCATCATTCATTATTTCCTGGTGTTTTCAAAAAATATGTAACATACCAAATACGAAAAGAACCTTTCACAAGGTTTACAACTCCACAGATAGATCTTAAATTCGCCGAAAGAAAAGTAGAGCGAGCAAAACCAAAAATACCCCGTGAAGCTAAATATCCAAATAAAATTAACATGCATTCCTCGGATTTTTTCCCGACTGATTTACCTATAAAACGAGTGACTATTTATCAAACTGCAATTCTAGTTCCAATCACAACTAAAAAGTCTCCTCCAAACTATAGCAATAAATCAAAAAAATCACTAAAAGATGACCAATCGCGCTTACATGTTTCTGAAAACAAGACTCTAGGATCAATTAATATAGAAGCTGTTCATCAGAGATACCCATTCAAATATCATTACCAAGCTACTGTGAGATCTTTAACCAAAGAAATTGAAAATACTCCTGATGAGTATCGACTATACCAAGACATTCCCCACAGAGAGCACTCTGAAAAAATAAGTTATGTAGGCTTTTCTCATAACATGAATTATAAATTAAATTTGCCAGTTGCGGAAAGACTTCCTGACACTACTGAATTTAATATTGTACCAATAATTGAGCAGCAATTACGTGAAACCCATGCACGTAAAACAACGGCTATCCCATCAGACAAAGTAAAATTCTTTGAAATGTATGATGAAAATACAGCAAATCCCTCGATTCAAGCAAAGCCTGTTGCTCAGCTAGGAAACCTAAGCCAATCTCACGATTTATATTCGCATGTCAGTTTCAAAAACTCCAGCAAAAGCACTTATACAGAAATACCACCTTATAAAATGTATTCAGTAGATATTTCAGAGCAAGCCACCTCTTTGAATACAAGTGTCAGTAATTATTCCGTTCCAATAAAGTTTCCAAAGAGGGCTAAAGAAAGTTCATGGAGTAAATTTACGTATCTTGCTGTGTACATCTATGAGCCGCTGTCGGTAAGTACAAGTACCTATATGAATATGCTAAATGTTTTAGTTAGAAATTACTTACCTTCAACACCCAAAGTATCCTGGTAAAATTTTCGGAACTGACAAATCAATTTAGTTTTTAGGGGTCTGCGTTGGGTGGAGATGTTTTTCATGTACTCATTTTATGTTGAATAGCTAAAACAGCTCCATAACGACTGTAGGCACAATTTCCGATGCGCACTCATCGCAATGGATTCCATGGTCTGTTTAGCATAGAAATGGGACCATTTTAAGGAACAGCATAATAACAAGCCTATAATCCTTCTTCTCAGCATACCACACTATCAATCACTTTCTCGACATCACCAAAGGTTAACTGGTAGAGAATGCTACCAGTCTGAGTACTAGCACTTTTGTACTTACTTGTTTCATGTGCAATAAAGAATTAATAATATGAATAATATCATTTATAACACACCAATATGCTACAGAATTCACCATTCCCCAGCTCCACTGCGACGCGGCGATCCTGAGCCCCCATTGGCTTGTGACGTCAGGCGCCTGTCTCTACCTTCGACAGTCGGACCAATCAGACGACGCCGTGTCGGCCTTCGTGACGTACTGCGGGCCCAACTGGCGACACCCCGAGCTGGTGGTCTACGTCAAGTACAGCGTGGTGCACCCGCGGTTCCATCCCCGCGACCCGGCGAGGAGGCAGCTGTATAATATTGGTGAGTAACTGCTTTTGTAGACGACCGAATGGTGTAGTGGTTAGACCCTGACTGGTGTGCCGAAGGTCCCGGGTTCGATTGACGGCTGGGGCACATATTTGTTTAAAGATAGATATTTGTTCTCGGTTCTTGGCAACACCCAATTTGCATATAATAATATGTATCTATGTATTATGTGTAGATGTATCAGCAGTCAGATGGCCGTCAGTTTCAGTCGGATGGCCCTGTGTGAGATGTCCTACATATTATTATTATATTTACTAATTTGTGAAAAAAAAAACTATTTGTGAGATATTGTAAAGTTTACCCATTGAGATACAAGTATGTACAGTGAAACTATAAAGTCCTGAAATTAATGTTTGAGGAACTAAAATTTTCAGGAGCCTGGCACCATTAGAAAAGAAACATAAAAGTCATAACAATTGTTTATGTCAATAGGCGGTTGGCTGTTTTTTTGAATTTTCTTATAAATTATAAGGATAATCTAGTTAAAAGCAACAATTTACGCTTGGTTGCAATTAGGAAGATGAAGAAAAATATTTGTAGTCAAGCTAGTGAAGTTATTTATCGAGTTTTAATACAATGTTTAGCGGAACATAAAGCTGGACACATTTTGTCGAATTTGGAGGATGTTTACGCTCGTACAGCGTCTATGACGGGTATGTAGCATTGTACAAATTGTAATATCTCATTTTTTATTAGTACCAACGCTTCATTTATCGATAAACCTAGGTTTAGAGCCCAAGTCGAACATTGTTTACATACCACTGATTGTAGGTTTCATCTGGTTTCAGTTGAGTCAAACCTTAACATTTTGATACTTGAAGATATATGTTTGTTTACTTACTAAATTCACATTGTGTGAATTTGGGGGGCATTGTGTAACTCAAAAAGATTTTTTTATTTTATTTTATAGTTATATCGGACCAGCGTGCCAAAGAGCGCAAAATATGGAATATTCCTAACTCCTGGAAGAAACAGAACTGGCCGTCCAAAAAGAGAAATTGATGTCTTTGCTATGTGTGCCCTTCGTCAACAGATCCAGTTTTTTTTATACAGTTGTAATAACGTTATCTAAATAAATATTTATTGGTTTCACTATTAGCCTTCATATTAACACCTTCTAGCTTGTATAAGAGCTTTTTTGTGGATGGTGAGTTGTTTTTAAAATACATAAATAGGTAGGAAGTTAACAGGCAAAATTTCAAGTATCAAAGTCAGTTATGTTTCGCTATATAGGGTTGCTACATGAAAGATAGCAGTGCCCTCATTTAATTTCAGGACTTTATAGTTTCACTGTACTGGTACCCCTGTGCTTTATTGATCTTGTAACACAAAATAATCGTTACATACGAGTTTAGTCTAAAATATGTCATAGTGTAAAGTTTACCCAGTACACAATACTGTATAACCTGTATAACACACAAAGTAACAACAGTGTGTATTATGATATTGGAAGATCAATGAGGCAGTGGGTGAACTTTATATTATCATTATCTATTTTTGAGGCTGCTGGATCTCAAAAATAGATAATGATAATGACACATTCATAGTCCTAATGACACCATAATAATGCATTATTATGGTGTCATTAGGACTATATCTTAGAAGTGTCTCAAACCCTACGTCATGGTCATAGGTACATTTAATCAGACTCTACCTACACCCTGGATTTTGCAGATAAAAAAGTGCTATTTTAATGCTCATTTATGCTATGGAATTTGTTGGCGAAATCAAATCGAAAATTTAAACAGAGTTTCATATTTCAAATTACTTTTGATATTGAAACACACCAAATTTAATATACAAAATCAACAATACATTGTAGAGTAACAATAAATTTATTAATACAACAATTGTAAACTATCTATTTTCATATCCGTAGACATTACTCGTAATTTTCCAATAAATAGACAAAGACATCTCTTGGCAAAGCTGTGTAATGTTAATGACTAATAAAATAATAAACTGTACATTGGTATCCAATTTTATATACTTAAAAGTGTATAATTTAATTACAATTAAAACTTACATCCTAGCTAGCTATCCAATAAATAAATTCGGTAACATTATGCAATTCAAATCCATTTTCATAATTCACAAGTCATCAGTCGTGGATCTAGGCACAGTAGGTGAGTAGCTCGTCGATGGTGCAGGGCTTGAGGCAGCACTCGTCGACCACATGGCGCTTACCTCTTGAGGGCATCTCGAGGGCCTGGGCCCTGTGCTTCGACATCCAGGGCCAGCCGTACTTGGGCAGATCCTCGCCGTATATGGAGTTGTAGGACGGAGCTGACTTCTTCTCTAATAGCAGGCCATTCTCGCACAACATACCGAGGGTGTCAGCCAGCTTCCTGCCGCAGAACATCTGGGCCTGGCCGCTGCTCGGCTCGGCCGTCACCGCCACCAGCACCAGGACTGTCACAATCTTCAGACTCATTGTTGCTCGTTGGGTAGTGGAATAGTAGACTAGTAGACTTTGGAAGGGTGTAGATTGAATGTGCCGGTTGACAGAAAGCTCCCAGTATTTATACGCGAAAGTCTCATCAATATTCAAGGTGTTCACAACCAGAGCACATGTCAAATTAATGAGGATTGACGTTGTGTGGGCCGCCGCGTGTGGTTTCTTCGCCCTTGTCTCCACGCGTCCGCGACATCCCTTGGGAACCTTGAAGGGTATTCAGGTATAACAAAAATTGTTTGTCGTCTAATGTGTCTCGCTTCAGTGAGCTTAATTTTAAATGTCCTTCATTATGCTGTTGCGTAGATCGTCTGTAGGGTGTGGGATGAAAACAAAACGGGGCATTAGTTCAGTGGAGTTGACGTGTTTGAATTCATGTTTATTCTGTATGTGATTAACATTCAGTTGCTCTACTTTTTTACACGTACGGGTTGTCTACTTGTTGCTTGCTTGGTGAGGTGTAATGTACGTAAAATGTACTTAAACTAATCATAATAATAATGCGAATGGTTGCAGGTTTGATCCAGGTGGCGGACTCGACGAGTGCGACCTGTCGCTCGTGGTCGGCGGTGTCGCTGGTCACGCACCACGCGGCACTCGGCGCCGCCACTGCCGTCGGCTGGGGGCTGGACAGGTATAATTAATTATATTAATTATGTACATAATATACTTATATTATAATATGTACTTACATGTATATTGTCCATACGTAATGATTTTATTAAATAAATAATTTGTTCAGACTGAGAAAAAATATGATGACGTCATCATCATCAGACAATTTTCAGCCACTTAGGAGCGCCACAATACTTTTACACAACACGCGTATTTGATTGAGGAAATTTTCTAATTAGATATTTATAATAGTGTAAACGTACCTTAGGATTTTTGGACAGCAACCACAACAATCGTGTTACCGTGCAAATTTTTAATTTTCTCAAAAATATTGTCTGCGATTTACGGAACAGGAAGTCGGAAAAATAAGAATAATTAAATTCATTAAAAAAATGAGGATTTCATAAAATGTTGGTATTTCCGGAAACATTCAGATGTCCGGTTGCCGTAAAAAACGAATTTATCACGAAAATAATGCAATTATGTCTGCCCATTCAACCGAGGCAACGATATTTAAATTTCCACAGCATTAATCCTTATTGAATCCACAAATTCATCATAACGCCAGTCGTTTTCCACGAAAATTGGCTTTCCGCCCCCAAATAAATGATTCCATTATCAATATAAAGTAAATTATACCTTATCGGATTTAAAAATTTCATTTCGTGGTTCTTCCTAGGAGTTCACAATTAATTTAAAAAAAATATAATAGGTATTTTTTTATAGATAGGTACCTAGTAGAGAGCCTATGTCGAGCCGTGGGTGATGGTATGATGATGAAATTACTATACGTAGGTACTTAGGTACATACTTAGCTGGCTCAGCGACCCTAAGTGGATCTTGACCTCCGACGTTAAAGTGCGCCAATCTTCTCTATTCTGTGCCAAATCTGACCAGTCGGACACTTCCATCCAGCTCTTTCAGATAATGACGTTAATTTCTTCTAGGTTCCACGAGGCTACGATCGACGCAGCACCTTCGTACTTTTCCAGTTACAACAGTAATGTCTACTCCGGTTCATGTCCAGGAAATAAGAATTATGAGTTAGTATTTAAGTTTGTCATACTTATTGAACCTGCTTTTTTGAAACTGAATTATTCATTGCTGTAAGGAGAAACACCATAGCCAGCTAGGAGTGGTGTAAATCACGGTTGTCTGATTGTAAGGTTATTTTATTTTACTAGAAGAGCCTATCCAATTTTTCATTCATATAAGAAATATTTTACATCATCTCGGTATCTATAATAGCAATATCTTCTTCAACTACGAACGGGCATTGCTCCGGTTCGGTTGATATTAAATCGCGTTTGTAGTGGATATTAAGTATGGTATTCAGGTGTGGCTTATTGTGTAGCAGTTAAGGGTGAGTTTGAAGACTTCGCAAAGTCCTATAGAATGCTCAACTATCGGACAGCTGGATGATGCTTCTAGGCATCTTTGCGTATAACGGTTAAGTGAAATGCGTTTGTATAATATAATAAAGTACTTATAGCGTAATTGCATGCCCGCAGATAAAGAAACAAATGGAGTCTGCTAGATGCTGCTGGTTCCTTCCTACTCACACTTATATAAAGGCCGCCACCGTTTTCATATTGTTTCTTTATATAATTATATGCAGAGGTGCATGCCAGCAAACATTTGCTAAATAGTTAAAATCTGAATTTAAGAACGCCTCTCCAACAATCTATAAAACGGTGAATCTTAAGCCAAACGACCACTGCCGACTAAACCATAATCTTACTCACAATTAATACCATGGCAGACATTTGAAGAACATGACAGAAGACCAGGGCGGCATCAACAACGTGTTCTGCCTGCCGCCCCGCACCAGCGCCAGTGACGTCACCGCCCCCGCCCCCGGCAGCGTGCTCGTCAGCGGGGGGAAACTCGTCGCCTTGTACTTGGAGGTTTGAAGCTTTTTTTCCAAACTTACTATGATAATAACTGAGCTGAGGGTGCACAGTATCGAAGGGTGTGAAAGATAAAAAGGATGGCCTTTGCCCAGCAGCAGTGAGATAATAAATAGGCTATTAAAAATATATGATTAAACCAGCTAAGAAGATTAGCGTATGATTAAAGGATGCAGAGTGTGTTGTATCCTGTAAGGTCGCCTTGTAGGGAACGGCGTGAGGGTGAGATGGGCGATACAACCGAATGCTGCATAAACACTGCTTTATTATTATAATACAAAATGTTATGGAGATTAGCAATACATTTACCACAAGGTCCCTATCCCCCTTGCTGTATATAGAGTATTTTTGCTCCTTGGATATCTAGCCCAAAAAAAGTTTTACTCTTAGCCAAATATCAAAAGTAAAAAGAACTAGACCGTATGTATTACATACACAAACATATTTGTATAAGTAGGTACCTTCTGTTTCCATACAGATGACATCAATGTCAATATTATCATATCCACGAGTAAACCTTATTCCTGTTCCTGAAATAGAGTATGAAAAAACACGTGGAATGTCACAAACAACTGATCTCATCAGTGCTCGCAGCGCGTGCATAATCATTATAATAATCAAGATACAATAATATTTACAAAATAATGTAAAATGTGAAGGAAATTACTTGAAATTTTCTGTCAATTTTGTATAATTTTGCTCTCTACGGGGAGGGTTATTTGCGGGCACGAGGCGAGCGGACAATTGTACTGATTCACTGTATATTGTACAAGGGTACGGGACGGAAGTGAATTCATAGCGATTTCACGTGCAACTCAAGGAAAGAATACATAAGTGGTGCAGTACAACAGTTCAAATTACAGGCACCAGCTTTTTTATGATGGATTTTTTTAATGTGCCTACCGATTTCAATACAAGTTTCAAAATTTTACATAAGTATTTATATAATTATTGTTCCATTATGTACCTACATATATATAAATAAGTCTAGTCTTTACATGATAAACAGTGTTTTTATTTATTATAATATGCGGGTTAGTGTATTTATTAAGAAACGTCTTTATTATTATAATTTCCGTGTTTCAATGTTTCCGACAGTACTAGCCAAATTTCCTAGATCTAGGTTAACGGGAAATACCCTCCTTCATCTGCGAGCCTTATTATTTAGTTCAGTACCTATTTATTTTTATAAAATTCTGGACCGGGTATAGAGTATAGACTATAGACTATACCCGTATAGTCCATCTACAGAGTGTTGCAAAAAGGGTATACTAAGCCGAAAGGGGGTGACTCAGGGGGTCATTCTAAACAAGTTTTGTTCTACGAGTTTTGGAAATTCGCGAAAAAAAATAAACGTTCTCCATAGTAAGTAAGTCACGTGACCAACAAAGTCTCTATGGAAAAAGATTTTTTATTTTCGTGAACTTCAAAAACTCGTAGAACAAAAGTTGTTCATAATGATCCCCTGAGTCACACCGTTTCGGCTTAGTATTTTTCCCTTCTTGCAGCACCCTGTATAAAGTCATAAAAATAAAGAGTGCTATTTTGCAAAGTATTTTTATTATTGTCAGTTATTTATTTAAAGTTGTAAAAACCTGTAAAAATATATACTGGTGGATATTTCCGTTCTCATGACTTTATATGTAGATGGACTGTATTTCCGCATCGCGATCTTGACAGGAGGCAGCTCGGTTCAGAGATAAACTTTACAACGTTTGGTCGAACAGAATTCACTACGAATGTGTATGTTGTTACTTTATTTATCGGCTACCTGTCCCGCGTCCGCATCGTTCAATGAAAAGGTAAACACGTGTCCAGAGCGGTCAGAGATAATACGAAAATTTCCAATAACTGTGACCGAATTACAAATAGTGACAGTTTATGTTCATATTCATCGTAGCAATCAATAGCATGAACATTGAACGGGACTAATTTTTACGAGAATATTTTTATATTTCATACTTTGCTTTTGTACATGTTTATATTTTTTTTTGTTTGTTGTGTGTCTCTTTCGTATAATTAATAAGAATAAGGATATTAAATGCTTGCAAAATGCAAAAAGAAGTTTATGTTTATTTATAAACGACAACTAAACAAAAACAAACCTTTTTCTCTGATAACCAGGAGGAGCGTCACCCTACCGGTGATCAGTCAGCCCAGTACACGGGGGTGTGGGCCCTGGCCCCGTGGGTCGCCTCGGTGGCCAAGGAGACCGAAGACTTACATCAGGATAGCGTACTGTCATTGTAGAATTGTTGATGTTGGGGCGGCTGTATACATTTTGTAGTACGGTATGAGTCAAATGAGGTGAAATCGAACCTATATTTCTCAATATAATGTTTGTGAATTTGTTTTTGTATGTTTTTACGTGAATTTGTTAATAAAATGCTTTTTTTGAGTGTGCATCTTTCTTGTTATTTATAGTGTGCTCTTTTACCTCTTCCATTTCATAATATTATATTATAATAGCCATGTTTCAAATAAGTGTTTGTCTATGCGTATCTATAGAAGTAGCTACAAAAAACTAGATAACCTCGGCATAAAAATTTTAATAAGAGCACAGGCCAGTATTGAATAAAAAATTGCTATATTTTTACTTGAGTTGGCAACATCCCTTGTTCATTTAATTGGGTGACTCGGGGTGGCCAGTTTTGTTTGCCAGCAGAACTGGATAAAATTGGGATTTTATTAGCTTGTACCGCTACGTAATGAAACCCGTCAATGCCAGAAGTGGAATTATTATGCAGATGAGGGAAAAATAAAGAAAGTACTCATTGACAAAGTTAAATATTTTGTAGGTATCAACAACGAAATGTGATGGGCCAAAATATATGGAAATGACTCCTTACTCACGATAATGTCATGACTCCGCCAGTATTTCATCATCTGCAATTCTGGAAATAAGTCCAATCAGAATGTTTTTCTTCACATTTTTAATTGTTCCGCAGTACAGAGATAACACACGACCCGTAGATTGAATTTTAGAAAAACCACGCTTTCATTTTCCAGAGGTATCTATGAAAGCTGCCAAAATCAATAATGGCCTTACCACAAAAATTTAGACAGTATTTAACAGATGTTTAGCGCTCTCAGACGCCTAATATAACTGTCAAAATTCGTTTTTAACACGTGTTGTTAAACAATGTTTAAAGATTTTTGTGATAATCTTTGATTATAGTAATTATTCATTTTGCAAAAATATAGTAAACTATAAAATGTTTCCATAGGAATTGTTTCAGCGATTTTAGCCCAGCCACGCATCATGATATACACGTTGCGTAAAAGCGTGTTAGAATATGCCTTTGTAAGTTATTTCCGTTTGTATTGTACCTAATTGTATAACAGGCACAGTCCAGAGAAGTAGAGAACCACCTAGATTGTACTTATAAAAAAGTATAACACCTACTTATTTTTCAAGCCAGTGTGTTATTCCTTCGCTCGTGTATAATTTCAGTGACATGAACCATTCCATCACATTGCTACACGGCACGACTACAGCAATTATTTAGAAAAGTGATGCCGCGCTCACTAACAAATAGCCAATCGGGTGAACGTGCGCGCCGAACGATCACCAATCACAAGTCATCGAAAAGCAATCAACCAATAAACCATTACAGTGAGCCGGAGTTTTTTCGATGGTCCTCTATCAATTTTGTAGTTACATTGAGTATTTTCGCCGGCAAACAATTAGCTTTCGGGAACAAATAACAAAGTGTTACATTCAATATTGATGTTTACTATATTGAAATACTGCCACGTGCAACGGTATTTAATCACTTGGTTAGTGCCAGATAGATTAATCATTTTCAGTGACACTATTACCGTTCACTGCCTATATGATGAGTTTAAAGAATCTACTGTACTGTCAACTATATCATTTGGGTTACTCTATAAATTAGGTACTCCTAAACAGTAAAAAATAGAAAGTATGAGTATGAAATAATTTCGCCAGAAGTATATTTAAGTCGTTAAAATTTATTAAGTAACAAAAAATACTTACAAAATAGGTTAATTTAAATAACTTCTTACGAATAAGGACGATAACATGTCATGGCATCCTTAAATACTAAAATTAAATTAGCCAACATACGAAATTTCAGCAACATTCCAGCTAATCAAAGCGCCCCATTCTAGACTTAAAATCTTGGCAGGCAAGTAATAAACTGGCAATAGTTTAATAAGTTACAGCAGACTTAACACAGTTTAGCTTAACTCAAGGAACATAAGCTTAACATTAAGGTTTAACTTTGACATCGTTTTCGAGAACATGACATTTGGAATACTAATTAAATACGCACTAGGAGCATAGACTAATTAAATTAATTAATTATATAATTACTCCGTGCAACCAAGCATCTTGTGTGCGCTCAAACTTTGCATTTCTACGAATCAGAAATAGAGTGTGACTCGTATAGTTACTGAAAATATAGTAAAATATATACGTAATTATAGTGAATATGGTTAGGTGTTGCGGTCCTGCTTGTTATGATACATATCCTAACTAATATTATAAATGCGAAAGTAACTGTGTCTGTCTGTCTGTCTGTCTATTACTCTTTCACGCCAAAACTACTGAACGGATTTGAATGAAATTTGGTATACATACGGTCTAGACCCTGGGAAAAAACATAGGGTACTTTTTATCCCGGAATTCCCACGAGAAAACTTTTTAAGGCGAAGCGAAGCGCGCGGGGACAGCTAGTATACAATAATAGGCAACATTATACAGTTTTATGTAGGATACGTAAGGAAGTGGATGAGACGGTTGAACATAATAATTCTGTCAGCTAGTCCATCTACTACAGAAACGAGATTATCTATAATTGGACCTATAGTATAGAGTGCCTATCTAAGCTTTTGCAACATCAATTTACACGGGAGCTAGACTGGCTGAGCTTAAATTATTGGGAAATGTACTCGAAAGAGCCACGTACAGGAGCTTTAAAGCCCCCTCAGAAATAATACACTCACGGGCAAAGAAACAGTTTCACTTGCAAAATGCTGACAACAAACGACCCAATTTTTCAAAAACATTTAAAAGGAATATGAACAAAATATTTACGTTATTATTTGGTGATATTCTAATGCACAGTTACATATACTAAATAAATAAAAATAATATTGCAGAAGGCGTCGTAAAGCTAAGTCGAATAACTAATAATAAATTTGGTGTTTTTCTCAATGGAACTTTATCATTTCCCGTGAGTGTATAACATTATAGATAGTTGGTCATTAGTTCTATCCACCGTTTGATGGAAAAAGATACTCAAATTCTCACACCCTGTATCTTCGGGTAGAATGTGTGTGTGTGTGTGTGTTTGTATGTTTCAGTCGTCGAAGTACTTGTGTGCCATGACTTGCTTCATCCAAGTGACGTAGCCTGCGGTCCTGGTGTATATGCCGAACTTGCCGCGCTTGCCGCAACCGTCGCCGAAGCTTGTGATACCCTGGAAAATAAATGAGGGGAATATTCAATAAGAAGTTTGTCACCGAAGCAAGAAGTTTATGGTCGCCATATAGTTTATTTCTATCCAGTTTTTTTTATTTTCTTAACATTTGGAGTTTGCAGGCGATGGATAATCAGCATATATACGTACTGTCATAATCTTGTACCCAGACTCGTCTGTATGATAACAATTTATGATGAATTAAATCACATGTGTGTGTACCTACATATTTTTAATGCAAAAAATTACAGCTAGATACACTATGCGACCTTATCGCTATTCTATTCTATGCTAGAGGGTAATTTACCCGACACGGCTCTTTCAACTGAAGCCTTTGTCCATTAACCCTATCGCTAGAAGCAATCTCTTTCAAGCAACTTTATGGTTTATTTTAGCTTTCTAATTAAAAGACAAAACTATCTGTACCTACTTATAAATATTTTTACTAGAAACTTGCGTGTTTTAAATAATAATATTAATAACTGTTTACCCAAACTTGCTTTTGAATTTCAGGATTATGGAGGCTGATGTTTTATTTTTGGGTTGCGGCCCACGGTAGTTCGTGACTAGACTAAATATAATTTCATATCGCTTCCGGTTTTAAACGTGTAACTTTTATCATTATGGGTATTGACTACCTCGTAGTGGAGTCTTTGCGTGTGAAACTATGACGTTGTTATTACAACGTTTCGGGGGCTCACTCTATTTATTTATTTATTTTACTATATTAGGAAAACTTAACTAATTTATTTTGTAGATAACAATGAGATCTTACAAAAACTTTCAGTGCGCTCAGAGCTGCGTTATAATATTGTTTCATACGAGTATAAGTCAGTGGGGCACTTGCTTGAAAAATTGTAAGAATATTATATTTCGGTAGTGATTTGGCTTCACCTTGCTAGATCTGTATCATTTATTTAACGACAGAGCAGACTGGCGTAGCGGGTTGGCTGGAGTTTGTACTTTTTAGGTTAGGTTAAGTTTGCTAGTACAAACCTGCAGATAGTACTTGTCCCCCTGTGAATCTGCTTCCAAAGTACGGCCCATTAGTCCCGATCTAGATCGTATCATTTATGTACCTATCTATCTATTTAGCGACTGCGCAGACTGACGTAACGAACAGGCAAACGCAGCGTGGGACGCTCTCCTGCCCGCTGGACCAACGACCTTAGCCGGGTTACCGTTGGTGGCTGGATGAGGAAGGCCGAGGACCGAGTGTTGTGGCGCTCCTTGGGAGAGGCGTATGTCCAGCAGTGGATGATTATTGGCTGATGATGAAACTATGCAAGTACAAACCTGCAGATAATACTTGTCCCCCTCCCGACACAGCAGCGGCCCCCCCGAGTCGCCCGCGCAGGAGTCCCGGCGGCCGCGCCCCGCACACACCATGTCGCTGGTGATGGCGTACTGCCAGTACGAGCGGCGGCACACGCCTTGCGGGATCGTTGACACCTGCAGCGTGGTCATGAGGGTTTAAGAACACAGCAAAAATTATCTTGATCCGCGGTTGCTACATGAGGTCATTATCGATGTCGATAAACTCGTTTAAAGCGCGTTCCACCAATCACTGCGCCGCAATCATGGCGAATCAAGCTATAATGACGTTTATCAAAGTCGATAAAGGATCCCTGTAGTGGCAGCTGATCGCATGCTTGAGTCGATGCCGACAGAAGTAAGAAAACGGGGGTCGGGAGGTGAGTCTCAAGTTCGGTAAATGTACTATAGTTATACATAAAATATAATATGTCTTGCATGTATACATAGAGTACCTATGGGGAGTCAATCAATGAGTTAGTATACTGTTGGACTAACCCTAATTCTAGTCTGCATGGTTAATCTCTCTATTTAGATAAATATGGTTAAGTTTAAATAACCTTCACCACTTTTGAGTACCCGACTCAGTGAGTAAGTATATAAATTAACTAAAATCCATACTTCCACGTTAGTGTGCTTTATACAGTGTAAGATATACACGAGGTTCGCATTAATGTTATTTATATTTAATACCAAATTAGTGTCAAACGAAATACCTAGTCGTAAAATATACTGTAATGAATATCTAATGACTTTAGAATGACATTACGCCCCATAAAAGGCTTTAGGCCTCTGAACCCCTACTGCCTTAAAAAATAAATGCGAAGATTGATGACTTTTTTAATATCCTAACCGATGTTGATGGCCTAAGCGGTGGATTTAGGATTATAAGAATTGAATAATATAAAAAATAATATGAAATTATAATTATTTTTCACACGTATTGCATATTGACGTTGAAATAAAACGAATTCCTGACCGAATAATTTCGTATCATCTGCTAACGCGACGAATTAATTTGCTTGGGATTTTAGGTAAATTCTTCATTATAGATATCTGGTAGTAATTATTATTTATTAAATCTATAAGTGCCAGGGGCCGTAACACCAAGTCAAAACGAAATCATATTTACGAAGTAATTAGTGTAAAGTTAAATACAATTTGAATCCTAAAATCTAAACAAGTTTGCAATAGGGAGCAGGCTCTTCAAATTTTGACAACGACACACTGAATACCTTTATTCAAAATAGGTACCTGTTGATAATGATAAGGTTCAAGTTTAACAACTTTTGAACTAAAATAAACTTAAGATGAGAAATTGAAAGCGAAATATTTCACTTGTTGTCAGACAATAAATCCAAAGAATAAATTGAGAATTATTACTCAAGTTTCAGATAAAATCCCCGGGTAAGTATTCGATATAGAGACCCGGAAACTTTCTTGGGAAGATGTTACAGTTGGAAAACAATGGAGACTGCCTCATTGGTGCCTCTGAACCAAGCCTGGGAAAATCCTTGCGATGTAAGCAGAGATGGATCCACTTATCTTGGTCCTTGTATTAGATCTGAATGCATGAAAAAGTACTCAATCCAGGTTTTCAGCGTTCTGCTTACACAATTTAAGCAAAATCTGGTTTTTCTGTAATTTTCACTTAGTTTTTGCGTGAAAAAAATATATGTTTAACATCCATACTTACATACAAACTTTCGAGTTTAGAATAATCTTTAAGAAGGCGGATATAAAGAAGGGAAAATCAGTCTATGTACTCGTATATTAGTCACATTCAACAGTATATCCTAGCTCTGTTTTGATGAATTTCAACAGCAGGACACAGAGTACTTTTCGTTAATACTCAAAAGCAGGATCAGCAAAGTGGTAAAGTAGATTACTTAATAGTGCACATGGTATAGCACTATGGGCTGGACTTGACATGCATGACACGACTGGACAGAGTTTAGGCGTAGAACCAATTAATTGTTTTATAATATTAACCATTCGAAATGCATCATAACATCACTTTTCAGATGTCGTCGTCAGGCGACGGTTCAATCGGATTTATCATCAAACTTTATATAAATTTATAATTATGTATTCAAAGTAACACCTTAGTTGCAATCCATCTTTGAATACTAATAATAATAGAAACTGTTTTTTTAAATATACCTACTATTACCTACCAATCTAAATTTACTTAGTGAATAAAACTATAATTTGCTCCAACCGGAATCCGAATTTTTAGCATTAGGTACGTTCTGCGTTATTAACCAATACGCCATACGGTAGTCTTGTACTTACCCATGTCGACAATAAAAACTAAATAGAGCAATGAAGAGTGATAGCATTACTGTGGCTTAATCCAGAGCATCACATTTATATTATAGTTTTATAGGGCAATTTTATTATCATTTTACTGTCTTTGAACAATACCCCATTCATTGATTTCGTTTTTTACGAGGCAGTAACATTGAATTTATACAGTGAGCACTGGGTAAGTGCCCCGAAAATTCAACAAAATTTAATTTTACCGTTCCGGTAGATTATAAATACTTGCTTACTTACATATAATAAGTTTTCTGATTTTACTCTAAGATAGAACTACACCATAAAATAATGATTTATAATTTATTCATAATGTAATATTCTTATTCTTCTTCTGTTTAGCGTGTTGGTGGCAAACACTACATCAAGAGTCTTAGACTATGATTTTTCTCCGTGTTGAAATGATTACCCAGTCAGATTAGCGTCAGTCCCGAACGTATAAAGATGCAGTTTATACAACACTCGGGTACACTATAAGACGTAGGTATAGTTGATACATCTCATTTGGTCCCCAATTTTCGGATTGAATTATTCAGCAAAATTTGATGTATATGTAGTTAAAATAATAATTAATTCATAATTTTGCACGATATTTAGGTATATTATGTATACTGTGAACTAATCCGTCGCAGAAGTTGAACAAGCTACATCCAGATGCCGAGCACATCTGTGCGAAAGTTTTGAATCAAAACCTCGTATGTGAGTGAAATATTGCTTTCAAAGTTAATATTGTATTTACTTACAGTGTATTTACTCTGCCACTTGTTATATTTGCATGCAGCCAGCAACAGTATAGGATTAATAGAAAATCCAGTAGATATCCGAGAAAAATAACGGCGTTTCCACTTTAATACTTACTATAAGTAAAAGGTATAGCTGCTACGTTCGGGATATACTAAAAAGCTTAGCAAATACTAACCTAGCTTTTAATGTATGTTGTGTAAACCAACATTGTGTCTATGTACCTACCTTAAATCTGTGGCTGACAGAAGACGGGTTCTCGAGTTTAGACCACGAATAGATAAACGAAGCCCTCCAGCCCTTAGACAGCTCAAATATCAACAGAACATCCCTGACCCGGAATCCCATAGTTAAAATTTACTCTGCGCGAGAATTCTCCAATAGGTAGATAGGTACCTATAGGAATTTGTAGTTCTAAAGGCGAATGCTACGGAAGGGCATTTCATATCGCATATCGCAAATCTCATATTGTTGAAGATTGAAGTTTCTGAGAGTTTCTCCAACAAAGTAAAAGTAAATGAAATCAGAATGTCAAAATTCGCGGTTATAAAAATACAAAAAAAATAGTATTCGACTTAGTACAGCCTTTTTTACACCCTGTATAACGAACCTGAGCCTCATACAGCAGCCTGGTGCCGTGGTCGTCGGTGGCGCGGCGCTTGCCCCAGCCGAGGATGGTGCAGGGCGCGCGGGGCCGCAGCGGCTGTCCCTGAGGCAGGCACGCCACCCCGTGGCCGAGGTCGGGACGCGCTGGGGCGGGCAACCTGGCGAGTGATATAAATTTTATTTAAATTATAGGTACATTGGAAAAGATCACCCTATGTAAGTCGATTTCACTGTTACGACGAGTCCGACACAGACATATTCACGCTCAAAGTAAGTCAGTTCGCTGTCATTAACCAATAACATCGCACCCACGCACACCCACACTCTCATGTCACCGCCATTGTTGTGTTAAATTTTTTAGTAACCAAGATTCCTTCTACCTTTTTTTCTACTTCGATGATTGGCAATTATACTGAACGGTTTAAAAAAAGATTTCATTTATAGCTGAAATTTAATGCTCTATCTAACTACACTGGCTTCGATGCTTCGCCAAAGTAAAGTTGGGTAAAGTTGCACGAAATATGGCACGAAGCGCCTCTCTACACTCTTACTTGTGCGCGAGTCTGTCGGAGGCTTTATGACAATATGTCACTTTGCTATACTAGCTTGGTAGTCAATAGACTTTTACTGGACGCACGCTTCAACTATGGGAGAGCTATGCTGTATCCTCTTACTAAACAAAGGGCGTAGATGTGGTTTCATTTATCAAGTTAATTCGCATCGGCAGTGTACTGTCCCAGAAATACTGAGAAACATTAATTTTACTATGGTACGGTAAGTTTTTTCTGGAATTCCTGCACAAAATTAAAGTAATTTTGTAGTTAATACCAAATTCAAAGGAATTTGCAATGGCAATTTCACTTTTAAATTACTTATATCGGTTTTTAGAATTGGCCGCGTGTTCTTTGTAATTTTTAATTAAATCATTTACTCAGTAAAAAGTCACAATAACAAAGTAAACTTAGGTAAGTTTAAAAGAATTTGATTCAGCTAGATCATATTTCAGTAAGTTCCAAAAACTATAAAACAATGCTGTGCAATAATTTATTGGATTAGCAGATGTAGCAGTCACAAAACACTGAAAGTTTCACGAACATTGGCAGTAACTTTAGTTACTTTCAATTTTTACTACCCTATGATTAATATACTTTCAGTAGGTATGTAGAGTTCAATAACCTGTAAATGTATGTAATGGCTTCTCAGAATATTGGTTCTCCAAAGTGAAAGCTTTTTGCTAACATAATAATTTTGAACGTCACAAAGGATTAAGCATTGTTTAAATTGATACAATTTTAATGATAACTTTTAGGTTTTAAAAGCTCGAAGCTGCTATTTTTAGAGCATTTACAGACTCCACAATAAAAAAAACATTCGATCCTCAAATGGAATCGATTTTTTTAAATTGATTTCATTTCTGTCTTGTATCTTGTCTCAGTACTTACAAACTAAAACGGCTGGTGAACTAGAATTTTGTACAAATCCTGAAGTTGTATTCCCCAGCGAGCCATTGGTTAGATAGTAGGCCCGACGCGCAACCTGTGTCTGTTTCCAGAATTACTAACGATAAAAGCATTTTTTTTGTTGTTGCTTTCAGTGTTTTTTTACCACAACAGCAGTATTTTTTGCATAAATATAAAATATAAGTTTACTAAAGCTGAACTTATGGCAAAAATCATTTTCAACCAGTCAACCGACGATCTAATGAAGCCTGAAACGTGAAAGACTGAATCCATGATCACTGGTTATACGCCAGTATATTTGAGCTTCGCTTCGAACCATGCACAGAATGTACAGAGGCAGCGAGGCACGGCAACATGTACATACGTTACTACAGGGTGTTCCAAGTGGTCTAGTAAACTGAAAATGAAAAAATTATAAAACAGGTCGATATTCTGAACAACTTTTGTTAAATAAATCTTCATGAATAAAATCTCCACATAGTAAAAATGCCCTCGAAAAACTAAGTGTCTATGAAGAAGCTATAAATGTATGTTTCGTAGATTTTCAAAAGTCATAGAACTAAAGGTGTTCAGAATGATTAAGTATTTCTTCAGTCACCTTCTTACGGCTCAGTTATTCAAAACTATTCCTTGAGTCACCCACTTACGGCATAATATACTTATATCCTTTTTAACACCCTGTATATGCAACACTTCATTGAACCGATGCAACCTGCCATGCAGAAATGTCTATACTGACAGTCTGACACTCTACATTTAAAATTACCAAAAAACGTAGTGATTTTGACGCATGCTTGTGGGCGCATTGCATACTATTCCAGGATTTTAGGGACTTAGCGCTCCTACGTACTGTCCAGTTAGCCACGCCGTTACATTCATTACAAGCTGATGTACTGTACGTACACCATACACCATAAACTAAGCAGAGTCTTAGTGTGCCCGCAGACGACCGACAACTTGATGACCTACTGTTTATAGGAGGAAAATATAAATACGGTAAGAAGTAGTATGTAAATCAGAAGAACGAAAAATCCTTCCGATTATCTATGCAACAAAAAACGTTCGCCCTTAAACGTGTCTAAAAATCTAACCTTAAAAGCGCTACATCATTAACAACCGTATCCGGGTCGTAGTGCGGGTGCAGCACGGCCTCGCTCACCCGCAGCTCGAGCTCGCCGCGGTCGGCGCGCCGCAGGTCGTGCTCGCCGAGGCGCACGTACAGGCGCCTCCGGACTAGGGTACCGCCGCAGAATGCTTCCTGAATGCGCCTCGTGCTAGGCCTTTAGCATAGGCGTCGTCACAAACTGATGTGCACCATACTCAATGAATCAAGCAGAATCTCAGTTTACCTAATTTAGAACGTACTGATTGCAATAATAGTGAACAATCCGCACATCATACCAAAAGTCGCTAACAAATAGTATGTAGCTAAATCAGAAGAAAGAAAAATCGGCCGGATTATCTATAAAACGTTCGTGTAACGCTGAGACGTGTCCAAAAAGCTAACCTCAAAAGCGCGACGTCATTCACCACGGTGTCCGGGTCGTAGTGCGGGTGCAGCACGGCCCCGCTCACCCGCAGCTCGAGCTCGCCGCGGTCGGCGCGCCGCAGGTCGTGCTCGCCCAGGCGCACGTACAGGCGAGCTCGGACGCAGTGCGCCGCCGTCGCCGCCCAGCGGAGCGAGATTAGGGTGCCGCCGCAGAACGCTTCCTGGGGAGATGAGGGGAAATTAAAGTACAGGTACAGGTCTATGTTTTTTAAACTCACATTGTCAGATTCTGCCCCCGTATTATGTAACTCCGAGTGGGGTTGGTTGGTATAAAATGGCTGACAAGCTGACAACTTAGAGCATTATTAATTAATAACTTTTTACTGACTTATCTGATTTCACAAACGTTTATGTTGAATGTAAGGATATATCGGTAGGCTTCTTGCATATTTATTTCACTAAGATTTTTGGTGTTTTCGGTTAATAAGTTTCTAAGTTGATACCAATTATCACCGGTTGCTAACTCTCAAAAAGTTACAAAATACGGGGGCTGAACGGTTCATCAATAGTGGATTGTCTCGCCAATAGAAAAATACGTCACTTAATCGCGGGACAATAAATTGACTCTTGATGAACCGTTCAGTATCTGAGTTTAAAAAACAGACTTTAGTATTATTATGTATCGTATCTTTAATTAAATATCTAATAATATAACTCCTTTATCCACCAACAAAGGTTGAGTGGAAGAAATTGCTTATCGCCCTGGTAAGATTTTGCTGTGTTTTCATTTAGTTTTATACTTTATTATACACAAAACACTGCATACTACATGCAGTGTTTTGTGTATAATAAAGTGTCCTTAAATAAATAAGTTTGTTGTAAGAGAAGAATCCGACTGCTTTGTTTCACAGTTTCCAACTGCAATCTTTTTAACCTTTGTCGTGTCTGTCATAAGACAGTTATTAAAATTACTTTCCAAAAATAACGTAAATGATGTTAAAAAATTATGATCATTATAATTTCAAAGTCTTCACTCAAAATAACGAAGGACACGGGACAAAGGGCACTTCAAATAGAACAAAAAATGTTAACTTGCTAAAATAAGAATTCATATTACTGCCATCTTTTATGGTTCCGTGTTCTTAAATTGTCATCATAAGTTATCAGCCCGTACGAAGCCATTTAAGTATTTGGTATACAACAATATAATAATATTTAAACAGGCCCACTGTTGAAACAATGTAATACTTATTCTAAAGTTTAAATAGTTTTAGATATAAAGTTTTTGTTCGTTGGCAACACTGCCCTGATAGATTTCATGGACGTTGTGTGTTATATTGTGCCCTGGTGTAAAATAAAAGTTCAGTACAAAAATACCTGCGTTTTACTCATTTCTACAGGTTATGGGCCCAGGCCGTATCATACCACAACTGTTTCGAGACTTGAGTAAAACCAGGGAAGGATACTTTTCGCTAAAAGTTTAAATATCGGCGTCACGGCCGGCGGCCATTTTCGACGCGTGCGCCGAGAAGGAAAATACTTGCTCAGCAGCAAAGAGTAAGGAAGGTTGGCGAGAAGGAAGGGAAAAAGGGTGCATACCATGGAGGGTAGTCAAGCTGGAATCAAGCTGGAAGGTTCAAAGAATTGGAATGTTTGGAAATTTCAAACGATGGTCGTGCTTCGAGGTCATGGCCTCCTCGATGTGGTTGAGGGGCGTGAAGTGAAGCCCGAAGCTGCCGGTACTGCAGCGGAAGCCTGGGCGTCCAAGGATGCCAAGGCTCAGACGTTCCTGGTGACAAGGATGACGGAGGAGGTGATGCTACATATTATCACCTGCAGCAGTTCTGCGGACATGTGGAAAAAGTTGGCCAGTGTCTACGAGCAGAAGACGGAGACAAGTGTACACATTGTACAACAAAGATTCTTTCAATACAAGTATGAGGAAGGTATAGAAATGGCTGTATTTCTATCAAAGGTTCAGGAGATGAAGAATCAGCTCAAACAGATGAACGAAGACATTTCAGACAAGCTGGTAATCACTAAGGTTCTTATGTCTTTACCGGAGGACTTCAGCCACTTTATATCAGCCTGGGAGTCTGCGCCTGATGACAAACAAACTTATGACAATCTGGTGGCAAGATTGTTGGTCGAAGAGGAGCGAATAAAAGAAAAAAGAAGTGAAAGTAATCAAAGTTCAGCCTTTATGGCTAAAAGGTTTGATAAAAAGAGTGTAAAGTGTTATAGATGTAATAAACTTGGACATTTTCAAAGCGAGTGCCACAGTAAAGTGGATAACCAAAACAGTGCAAGCTCAAGTGTTAATAATAGGCATCAGAACTTTAATAATTCAAATCGAAAGTGTTTTTACTGCAACAAAGTGGGACATTTTAAAAGTGAATGCCGATTTAATAAAAATAAAAACAATGGTAATGCGTTTGTAGTGCAAGAGACATTCAATGAACATTTTCAACAATCGCAGTGGTTAGTAGACTCTGGTGCAAGTGAGCACATGTGTTGTGATCGGGAGTTGTTTTCAAGTTATTCAACTCTGTCACAAAAATCAGTGATAGTCGGAAATGGGACTGCAATAAGTGCCCTGGGTCGTGGACAGGTGGCAGCACAAGTTTTCAACGGAAGTGAATGGATTGATACGACCATAGACAATGTGTTATTCGTTCCTGAACTAAAAACGAATTTGTTTTCTGTGAATCGTGCGGCTGACAGAGGATATGTCATGTTGACAGATGACAGCGGATGCAAGTTTTATAAACAAAAACAAGTGTGTGCGATTGCAAATCGCGTCGGAAATATGTACTACATGGACTTACGATACAAAAATAGTGCAGCAAATGTTACCCAAGTAAAATCCGAGTTATACGAGTGGCACGAAAGATTAGTGCATCAAAATATGCAGTATGTGAAAACTGTACTTGCTAAAAACAACATTCAAGTGCAGGATAGTGACGTTGATCAGTGTCAGGGATGTTTAGAAGGGAAGATACATAAATTACCCTTCAGTACGAGTGAGACAAAGACAAGCAGAACTTGTGAATTGATCCATGCTGACACTTGTGGACCAATGGAAGAAACCTCAGTTGGAGGTTCAAGATACTTCGTCATACTCAAAGATGACTACTCAAACTACAGGAGTGTATACTTTGTGAAAGGGAAGGACGAAGTGAAGAAGTGTATCGAGGATTTCATAAACCAATCTCAAAACATAACTGGAAATAAGGTTAAGACCTTTCGAAGTGATAATGGGCTTGAATTTGTAAACAAAGAAGTAAAACAACTGTTCCAGTTGCATGGCATAGTGCATCAAACTACTGTGCCATATACACCTGAACAGAATGGAAAGGCAGAAAGAGATAATAGAACACTCGTTGAAGCAGCTCGCACTATGCTGTATTCAAAGGATATGCCTAAGAAGTTATGGGCTGAAGCTATCAATACAGCAGCATATGTGTTGAATAGAACAGGAAAAAGTAACGAGCCAGGAAAGACGCCATTTGAAACGTGGACAAAAGAAACTTTTGATATAAATACTCTGAAGATCTTTGGTACGCCTGTGTTCGTACACATACCAAAGGAGAAGAGGAGGAAGTGGGACTCTAAAGGAGAGAAAGGAGTTATGGTTGGCTATGGACAACATGGGAAAGGCTACAGAATCTACTTCCCAAATAAAAATGATGTTGAAACCAAACGAGATGTGGTGTTCATAGAACAAAAGGAAAGGACAGAAGTTCCAGAAGAGAGAGAGCCACTGGTGAGCCTTGATGTAGAGGGTGGCATGTCAGAACCAAGCTACGAGGGACACGTGAATGAAGAATGTGCCGTCATACAGCAGAATGTGCAAGACATAAATGTAGGGAGCGATGACAGGCTGTTGCCAGGAGAATCTTCTGATAGTGAATATGAACCATGTGCAACATCTGAGGAGTCTGCTGAAGAAGTAGCAGAGAGACCAGACCAAGAGGTACGGAGAGGTCAGCGTACTCGGAAGCCGAATCCACGCTATATGTGTAACAATGTGACGACAGAGACAGAGTACCCTTCTACGTACCAGGAGGCTATGAGGAGGAAAGATGCGAGTAAATGGGAGGAAGCAGTGAAGAGGGAGCTGGACACTTTGAAAGAGAATGAGACGTGGACAATCTGTGAAGGACATGATGGACATAACAGTGTTAGTTGTAAGTGGGTGTTTAAAGTAAAAAATTGTAACAACTTAACGCAATATAAAGCTAGGCTAGTTGCTAGGGGCTTTGAGCAGAATGATATGTTTAATTTAGGTGAGATCTATGCCCCAGTTGCCAAAATGTCAACATTTAGATTGTTTATAGCTGTAGCAACTAATATGAATTTACCTATTTACCAAATGGATGTAACCGGAGCATTCCTTTATGGAGATATTGATGAAGATGTTTTTATTAAACTTCCTGAAGGGGCATATAGTAATGAAAATGAAAGAATTGTAAAATTAAATAAAAGTTTGTATGGTTTGAAGAAAAGTCCCAAATATTGGAATGAAAAGTTTAATTCTGTAATAACTAAAGAAGGATTTGCTAGTTCAAAATGTGATTCATGTTTCTACTCGAGATGTAACAGTAACAGTCAAACTTATGTATTACTTTATGTTGACGATATTTTAATTTTTGGAAATGATGAAAAACAAATATGTGACCTTAAGTCTAAGCTAAACAAAGAATTTAAAATGAAGGATTTAGGTCTGGTGTCAAACTTCCTTGGTATAAATGTGAAACAAGATTTGGAAAATAATATAACCACGCTAGATCAGAAAGAGTACTTAGAAAATGTTTTAAAGCGATTTGATATGCAAGATTGTAAGCCTATGTCTACCCCAATGGATCCAAATAGCACAGAGATTTTTAAAAATTGTAAACTAGACAAAAACTCAGAGAATTTATGTAGACAAATTATTGGTTGTTTGATGTATGCTGTATGTGGAACGCGACCAGATTTATGTGTAGCTTTGTCGATATTAAGCAGATATCAAAATAGGGCAGATAATGTTTTGTTAACAGCACTTAAAAGAGTGCTTAGGTATGTTAAACACACCTTATCATATAAGATAGAGTATGTATGTAGTGGTGAGACTTTAGTTGGATGGGTAGATGCCGACTGGGCAAGTGATGTTGAAGACAGAAAGTCTACCACTGGCTATGTATTCTTTTACAAAAACTGCTTAGTTTCATGGAGTAGTAAGAAGCAGTGTTCAGTATCATTGTCATCAACTGAGTCTGAATATGTAGCTATGAGTGTAGCGGCTAGTGAGGCGTGTTGGCTTATAAACATGTTAGATGATTTTAATATTAAAAATGTATGCCCTTTGAACATAATGTGTGATAATCAATCCGCAATGATGGCAGCGAGCAGTGATAGTATTAAGAGGCTTAAACATGTAGATATAAGATTTCATTTTGTAAAAGAGTTAGTTAAGAAAGAGAAGTTGAAATTAATGTATGTTAAATCTGAAGATCAAATTGCTGACATGTTCACAAAGCCCTTGAGAAAGGAATCATTATTAAAATTTTGTTTTATGTGTGGTTTAAAGAATTAAAGTATAGTAGAGTCATGTGTAGAGTAGAGTCAAAGTTTAAGAATGAATGTAGAGTCAAGATTAGTTACTGTATTAATGTAAGTATTACATTGAGGGAAGGTGTTGAAACAATGTAATACTTATTCTAAAGTTTAAATAGTTTTAGATATAAAGTTTTTGTTCGTTGGCAACACTGCCCTGATAGATTTCATGGACGTTGTGTGTTATATTGTGCCCTGGTGTAAAATAAAAGTTCAGTACAAAAATACCTGCGTTTTACTCATTTCTACACCCACAATATTTTCAAATTTGAATATGTTACATTACAGCCAATGTACTTAGGTATTATTATTATTATGTTATGTAAAGAAAAATTTAACGCTGAAGTTAAACAGGAGTTTAACCTACGCGACCCGTGATAGGTTTGCTGGTTATTAAAGTTACTGTACCTAAGTAGTTGCAAATCAACTAGGTAGCTCGTTTTAAAAATAGGTCAGTCTATGTCATGTAACGTATGTAGAGAAATAATCCCTCTTTGTAATAAGATAAAACCTTTCTACGTCGGACAATTTAGAATTTGCATTCTTTACTGCCTCTAACCATTTTCCAATTAAAGCGATTTCTCTCCGCAACTCCGCAAAGAATCCATAGAATTAACTTTATGAAAGAATCATAAATGTATGACACAGACATACCAAATGGCTTTTATTTTATTACAATGTCTTTTGGAATTGTAACAGGCAGGGAAACATATTATTTTCAGTTTGACTCGTATATTTGATTTAACAATAAATCAACTAAAGTGGGTTGAAACGAGGCAATAAGGCACTACAAAATAATACAAACACGCACTCTGAATGTTTCTTCTGCTCGGAGTGCGACTCTTAGCTTGAATTTACTCATAAAATTTTCCAATATTTTTTTTAAATTTAAAACACTCTTCACTAAGTCACTTCGTAAACAAAACAGCGAATTTGAAGCCATATAAAGGCTCCATAGGGTCGTGTAGATTGTAGCTGTAGACTGTCTCCTCCTATGTGACAAATTGGCAAAAACTCTCTTTTTTGAGATAGGAAGAGGAATGAATATTGCTTTGCTTATTATTGAGTGCATGAGAGCTAGGAGCCTCCTCGAGAGACGTATAAACTGTTCAAACAACAAACTGGACAAACGATACTCCAGCTCTAATGTTTGTCACCGACACTTTAAAAATATATTTGTATTGGCATTTGTCTCACCTTATACCGATTGAGCACAGCAACCTGCCACGGCCACTTCCCAGGTGGTGCAGGCCGTCCACCAATGATACGCATCATATCGTGCATGCGGATGCGCCGACGCGCGGCTGAGCCAATCACGCGCCCGATCCGCCCGCATTCGGGCTCCTTCGGGGACGGTCGGGCATCTTCGGGGTGTATCGCATGCTGTGGTGACGGCATCGATTCTGAATCCACTACCGTATAAGCTAGAAAAAAATGGGTTATTAGTAAGATGAAAACACTCAGTGAAGGCGTAGTCATTATCCGGTAGGAAAACTTATCCTTATAAGTGATATTGCAGTACAAATGCAGAAACCGTTATCAGGCGATATCGTGACGAACTGGACGCAAAAGGTTCAGTTTTAGCAGTTACATAAATAATGTTGGTGCCTTCTGAATCTACCTTAGCTAGAGTTAAAAGGGAAGTAAAGTATGAAATTCAACTCAGGCTCTTTCATTAATTCAAGTGACTATTTAATGTTAATGATTATTTTCTGTACCTACAATATTTTCTTTTTTATATTATGTTGGCATATATGTATCGATTCTAAAAGAGCTTTGAAGGTAATAAAATAAATTTGGATGAATAACAATCATTTTTTGTTTTATTGATAAAGTCTCGATACTTTTTACACAGAATGTATACCTCACAAAACATCGACTCTAACAATAGCGTCTACATACGGAAGATAGTGCTGGATACCTAAGCCGGTTCACCTGGGTTCTTGCGGCGGTTCATCTTGCCGCGGATCCAGCGGTGGCAGTAGCCCCCCTCCACGTAGCAGTAGGCGGATTGCCGGATCACCTTCCGCCCGCATGTGGCCGCGCGGCGGCAGTATCTGTCAAAGTGACATAACTGAGCATCCACGGTGGTAAATATTCTACATTATAATTATCTTTTTCTTATAATTATCTGCCTTTCGTCACAGCCTAATACAACTCTAGAGTACACGTGAAACGAAATCTTGCTCCTATTACAGAGCTTTTACGGCACTGCATTTAAAATTCACAATTGCTTGTTATAGGGTCTTCATACCTTATTTGAAAGGTATAACAATGGATGGTGTGTGTTACAAAACTACTCCACCTACAGTTATATCGGTCAAGCGGGCTGTAGGTTGGGCTTTCCAGTCAGTCTGATTCAGGCATGCAAATATTCAAAATAACAGCTTCATGTCAGCACCGTAGCTTAGGCGGCAGTGAAGCTGCTTCCGGCCGCGGGTTCAAATCCCGCCCAGGGCAAACATTCTTGTGATTAACACTTGTGTTTGCCTTGTGTCTAGTTGTCGTTTATCTATTTAATATGTATCTATCTATGTATTTTGTAGACATAATCAGCTGTCCAACACCCATATCACAGGCTCTGCCTAGTTTGGAGTCGGATGGCCGAGTGTAAGATGTCCCCACATATTTATTTATGTTTGCGTTACCTTCTCCGGACAGTAGTGCAGGTTCTGGAGCAAGAGCTCCACGGGCTCCAGGGGGAGAACCCTCGCAGCCTCCTCTGTGCTGGCTCTGGAGGGTTCAGCTGACGGACCTGGATCTGTATGAAGAGTAGAAGACGAGTATTACACTCACGAGCAATTAGAAAGTTCCAGTGACATTTAAGGAACGTCAATGACAGGTGGAACTTTTTCATTGCACGTGAGTGTATTATTTTACACTGTCCATTATATTATTGCTTTTTTGACTTCGAAATCCCATACATATTTGATGACTGTAAGGAAAATCAACTTTGCTTACCAGACATAAGGAAACGTCAAAAATGCAATAACATAGTGGAAGCTTGTTGTTAACATCGATCGAGTCCCTTAAGCCGCACGACTAAAACTGACCATGTAAATGGAAATTTTGTCTGGGACGAAATTAACTAAATCCTTTGTATTTGTAGCTCGATGAAGCATCCGTTAGCTGACTAGAATACATATAATAGAATAGAATATGACTTTAACACCACATAAATCAGACTTACAAAAACGTATAGACTAGAATCAATGTACAATATAGGCGGCCTTATCGCTTAGAGGCAACCTCTAATTTGTTTTCTATAATACGGATACAAAGTATTAACAAGTTAGAGGGCAGTGTAGTACCTATCACGTACGGATACGAGAAGATATTACATTATATTTAACTAGCTGTTCCCGCGCGCTTCGCTTCGCCTTAAAAAGTTTTCCCGTGGGAATTCCGGGATAAAAAGTAGCCTATGTTCTTTCCCAGGGTCTATAACATATGTATACCAAATTTCATTCAAATCCGTTCAGTAGTTTTGGCGTGAAAGAGTAACAGACAGACAGACAGACAGACAGACACAGTTACTTTCGCATTTATAATATTAGTTAGGATTAGGATTAGGATTACGTCAGACTATCAGACCGGGGAACATAATACCTCTAAAATAGACTACTTTGTTTAAGTTTAGCGACACATTTAGCAGAGTCTTGTCCCTCTGTGTTGTACGCGCAATATTAACATGCCTCCGGCATTGGCTTGAAAACTTCAGCAATTCCACACTAAAATAAACATTGAAACACCTTACATTTCAAAAGAGACGTCAAATACCTTCAACTGAACGTTAAAAAAAACGCATCAAAAGTGTTTTAAACTCCTGAACTAGTAATAGACAAAAACACAAACAGACTTCAAACTTACAAAGGCCCCCTTTTCTGGTTGATATTAAATTTAATTAAAAAAATTAGACTCCAAGTATTATTGATAAAAAATACCTACAAGTATCCTTCAAGTATCTATTTATTTTACAATAACTAAGCGCAACTCATATACAGATATATACCTAACTTAAAGCGTCAGTGGCAATTGTTAGTTAGCAAACAAAAGTTATGAAAATGAATTATGATTTAAAGGCTTCAACTAAATGCGTGAATCTCTTCATTTCTCCATAATAAGGAGGTTGCTTAAAACTTTTCTATGAATATGAGAAGGGTTTTACTGTAAAGTAATGAACTTGGGTGTATTTCAGAAGCGAATAGTAATATTATAGTATAGTATAGTATAATAGTCACGTTGACCTTTATTGGCGTTGCGCGTTGATGTTGTGTCCTTTATTGAAAAATTAAACGCACCTTCAGTTACACTCAGGAGCAATAAAAACAGTTCCCGTGAGAAAAGCACTAAAGTATTCCTAAAAGGAAATGGCTAGTAAGATATAGCCGTCTGCATTATTGAAATACATTTAATTTTAACATCATCATCATCATCATCACGACACATCACGTCCCTACTGCTGGGGCACGTGTCTCCATCCAATGAAGGAAAGGTTTTAGGCCTAGTCCACCACCCAGTCCAGTTAATACTAACAGTTACACTTAAATTAAATGAATTAAAAAATTCAGGCCGTTTAGTGTCGGCTATTTGTAATTGGAACTTTTTCAGACTGGCTACATGTTGCAGTGTTGATATTAAACGGCACTCGACTATTGAATTTTTAATGGCAAATACCTATGATTTCATTATAAGGTTTCCACTGAAAACCAGCGCAGTGTCCTTCGAACTAACCAAAAGCGCTGCAGTAGCTGAGTGGACACCATTTTGACGGCGACAGCAAATTCATTATATTAATTATGATTTATCACCAGTATATTAGATTGATTACTTAGGTACCTATATTTATATATCTTTCTCTGTATATGTAAATTAATATTGCTGTCTAAGCCAAATAAAGTTTTTCTTTCTACGAACTAGATGAAGTAACAGTGCAAAAGAAACGTGTTTTTTGGCAACGTGTTCTCAAAAGTCTAGTGATATCAAAAGTACTTTGGAGTTGATTGAGAACCATTCAGTGGTGATACTGTAGGACAGCTTTTAAGGTAAACGTGGCCAGTACGGCCTACTATTTAAATGAGCTAAATTGTTAGACTTACACGTTGTTTATATCCAGATTTACGGTGAATGTTTTCCTTCCGCTTCTGTTTATGTAACTGCCTCCTAAGATCTTCATGATCTTCACAACTGGAAACAAAACAATCGATTAATGTCATCAACATAATTTAATTACCTATGTACCTACCTAAGTAAAATGTTTACAAATTCCTAAGTATAGATGTGTTCGCTGTAGATATTTGATGAGTAACTATGTGAAATATAGGTCTGCAAAGGTTTAAACAAAATAAACAGAAATTCGTCTGGGCTTCCTACATATTATTTTGTTGCCATCGGCAATATGGCTATGATAAATTCGGTATGGCTTTCCTCCCAGCCTTTACCACTCTCCATTAATCCTTTATTCGTTATTTAAATGTTAATCTCACAATATGCAAAGTAACACGTTAGGCTAGAAAAAACAATAGAAAACTGAATCCACAAAATACTCGTAGGCGAATGGCGCATCAACATTTTTTTCGCATTTTGTGGTCCTGACTCGAGAACTCATCTACCGCAACGATTATCATCACTTCTTAGCCTTCTTCACCAACCCAGTACCACTTTAATAATAATAATAAAATAATTCATTTATTTCGGAGGAATCCATATTTTGTTAGTAACAATGTATTAAACAAATAATAGTCACACGATAGGTACATTAGCATGAAGATTTGAAGACCCATGTAGAATAATAAAAGCGTTTTACCTGGAGACCTCAAGTCGCATGGCGTCTCCACACACTTCAGCCCTCAAGCAGTGTTTCCGGCGTGTGCGGTGCCCGCCGTGGCACTCCGACCATCTACTCCAAGTAGAGAACAAACGACGCGATAATCCTGCCAAAAAAAGTTGTATTTTCTAACGGGCACATTGCCCAAAAAAATCCAGTTCGGACATAAAAGTAATTAAGGTAAAAACAAGGTTTATAGTACACTAAATATTTATCGGGCAAAAGCATTCAGTTATTAACTAAAAAAATATGTGTGAAAGGAACACCTCCACTTAGCTTAATTAATGAAACCCAGAACTTTTGGCGTTGATTTTTACAACTGGAAACAAAACAATTAGTTCTGAAGTATTGAATATTTCAGGAGCAGCAATGGTTGCTTGCTACCTAATGTATCTAATACCGATTCAGTTAAGTAAATACATAGTATAGAGGTATTACTTATCATACACATTAGGTAGGTAAGTACATTGTGAAAACAAAACACAAACGGATTTAGGTAGTGCATTTGAATTCTTTAGTATACACATTTATAAGTTAGTCCTGTCAGGTAGTGAAGTAAGGAACAGAACTCACTACGTAAATATTTCCTTTTCCGATTATGTTAATGAAAGCCACAACTTACCCTTCCTGTTCATGGGGCTAAGTAAATACGGTTCTCGCGCGAAGGAATCAAAAATGGCCGTCGCATTTGTATTCACGCTGCGGCCCTGCAACCAAGAGATGATCCCTTTTCAGGACGAACCAATCGCCAGAACAATTTATGCACGGGATTAACAATAGTTCCAAATTTGGGCAAGTGGGTCAGCCACAGGCACTCTGCTCTACATACAATAGGTGCATTCATTGGTGATCGGTGCGCCATATTTCAATTTGGCATTGCCCCAAACGTTTTTTATGGTCAATGTATTGTTATCGCCGCTGCAATCCTAGTAATGGATGAGAGTTTCGGTTCAGCGATCTAATTCGCAGTATCTCTGAATGTTTAACTACGCCTGTCATTAAGATTGTAGAATAGAACAGAATATTACTTTATTGATTTAATAAAATAGAGGTACTAAAATAACAAATATGCACAGGGAAAATTAAACAATAGACAAGCCTTATGCGTAGCGTATACGTAGCTCCAAAATTTATTCACAGTTTTTTTTTTCATTATTTTCAAACTAATGAAACGGAGTATCTATATACCCACGCACATTTAAAACACTGTTTTATTCCTAATTTCCTACTTATATTTGAATTTTTCTGTCAAAAAAACAATAATGATTAATTGTTACATCGTGAACGAGGAAATAAAGCACAAACAGGAAAGCACTCACGCTTTTTTAACAGCCGAATTCGGAAACTAAAGGAGTAGAGTATCGTAAAAATTCGGTATTTTAACTTCGGTTGGGTTCTTTTCCGAAAGCTTTGAGTAAATATGTGAGCGGTAGTCAGCACCTACGCAAAACGAAGGTTAGTCATGTGCTAAATGAGCTATTGTCGTTGCATCTAACTATGAGTATGAATAATGAATAATTGGTGGACATTTCCAAGAATTCATGTGCATGGCAGGGTTGCAAACTATTCCTGTTTTATTTAAAGAAAATACAATCAACATTAGTTATGTTTGTAAAACTGAACAGTATTTTTATTTTTTTTGCGATATAATGCAGTATTTATTATCAAAAAACAACATGCATGGTTACAAAATTTACAAACATTGCCAAACTGCTGTAGCATTACGCCTAGGCTAGAATATCTCGGAATTCCTATGAGGAATCTTACCTATACCCATGCAATGCAATAAGGTTAAAAAGGAGTAGGTATTTAAAAATTTATAATAAAAAATACTATTTGAGTAAGGCGAAAAGGCATGACTCAGAAAGTCATTCTGCACGGCTAGAATGATCCACTGAGTCACCCCCTTTTGGCCTACTATACTTTAACCTGTATGCATCGCCCAGTATGCCTATAAGATGAGTATGTATCAAAATTGTGTGTGCCGAGATTTTTTTATCTTAACTCACTCGGTGATCTCGAGTAGCTTCTGAGAATATTGTGAACAGAAGCAATAAGAGCCACTTCATATCTTCCCGCCCTTGAGTTTGAATTCACAGCAAAATTCCGCATCTGCAACAAAAATGCAATATTATTCTTTTAAAAAAAACATGGACAGCCTCTTGGTAGTGTTCAAATAGAACTGTTTTGTTCACGTAGACCCTAAGCTATGATGAGTAAACACCAAAAATGAGAAAAATCACGTGGAAATTATTTAACAAATCATAATTAATTTATAAAATGCACATTACATTTTATAGATTATTTTGATGTGCCTTATATAAATAAATAAAAATAAATAGATTGGGAACAGTTATTTTTTAATTTAGTCACCAGGCAAACACCCGTGTCAGCGTTGTTCTATGCAATGTGAACTTTATGAAGTAGAACCTCAATTAATTTATCATTTCAAAATATTCTCGGGAAATATATACTTTGCATAATATTCAAACATGTTTGTGGAATGGGAAATTTCTGCTTTTCTGCACCCTCCTTACTGTACCAACCAATGTTATATGAAATTTATTCAGCTGCGCAATGCTGTAACTTCATGCTGAAATTCGCCAAAGAAATCCCATATTATGAACCTTAAGCGGGTTCATAATATGCGATGATTACTGAACATCCACACTGTCATTATAAAAGAAGTTAGTACCTTTTATACTACATACCATACCACCTAAGAGTGCCTAATTCGACGGTTTAACGTACAGTTTGGGGTGGGGTAAAGAATAATATAATATGTGGATACATCTCACACACGGCCATCCGACACCAAGCTAGGTAGAGCCTGTAATGTGGATATCGGGCAGCTGATATTATTATATTTGCACAGATACATAGATAGACCTGAGTAAAATTATCGCCTTCAAATAAAGATTTGCTACGGCCGGGAATCGAACCCATGACCTTCGGCATAGCAGTCAGGGTCACAAACCAGTACACCATTCGGTCTTCAAAGAAACTTTGACTCCTCTCAGAGCGACCCTCTGCGTCTGATTTGTCAGCCCTAGCACATTCGACCATAGATTGGGGGGAACGCTAAATGTAAAACGCAACCCTTATTATCTCGGGTCAGATTTCGTCAATTTTATTGGGATTGATCACGTTCAATGAGACGAGATCTCGTGGGATCGGAATTGAATATCATTAGATAGTGTGGAGAGCCTATATACATATTTATGTAGTAAATAGTGCATAATGTCGGCTAGTGCATGTCTCAGCAAAAGCTATACATTGTCGGATATTCTTCTTCTTATACAAGTTCCTTTCTACTACATGTGGTTGGTGGCTGGATTAGCTAGCATAGTCCTCTCTTCTTTTGTTCTTTTGAAGAAAGGTCAAAAATTACTCTCGTAAATGGCACCTGGTTTTAATTAATTGTAAGGCCATCTTAAACAATACTCCGAGAACAATGCAACTACCAATAATATGATATTAAACACATATGTCTCAAAAGAGAAAGGTCAAAACGAAACATATGGATATAGCAATGTCGAATTGGCTCCTAATAGTCAAGTTTAGGTTTATTACCAAGACTTATTTGGTCGGAATGAAATTGTTAGCTATGATAAGATTTACTGCAGCTAATAAAAAGTTAAACTACCTTACACCCGAGGGACTATGAAAAAGTTCCGAAATGGAAAACGGTCGTTTCCGGCGGAAACAACATTAGCTTCTATATTCTAGGTACTGGGTTTTGGTAGGTGGGTTATAAAATTTGGAATTAGTATGAAGATGGCGTGAAACGAGACCATTTTCTAAGAAACTTTTTTGTTTCATTTGGCGGCGCTAGTTCGTCTTACAGTTCACCTTAACTGTACTTTACATACATACGTAGGTACTTAGGGCGCGTAATTACATGCATATTGCATAAGTTAGGTAGTCAGGGACTAATGCTACGGAACCCTACAGCACGTGTCTAACTCGCACTTGGCCGGATTTTTATAATTATTACGAACAAGAGTAATGAATGACATCCAATTTCATAAGATAACTTCATTGTTAAACAATCCTGATCTGTAAGTAATAGAATTGTAATGAATGAAACATTATTAATGTTATCTATAATAATCGGGCATGCCTAATTTGCTCACATTCAAAACATTGGACCGACAGAATCAACGGGTGATTAATTTTGGTCAATGATCGGTAATAAAAATTTAAGGCCAAGATACAGTGTTTGGTGGAATAAAAATATACTATTGTTGCTTTGTGGATAATATAATACATATTATGTATGATAAAACGTATTGTGAAAAAGTCTCTCATAAAATATAGGTAGATACTCAATTAAAATTTCCAACTTTTAATTTTATTATTCTCTTCAAAATGTTTAAAATATGTATAATTTATAAAATATTCTTAAGAAGGAACCACATTTAAACATGTGCTCAAATTGCAGGATTGACGAGGAAATCTACCCGTATATATTTTTCTTCACATCATCTTTCTATTATATCTAGACTCATAGAGCTTCCTCTTAACAGTGGTTTCGGTTCACTAACCCGCGGGTTTACGCATAGACGTGCATACTTTGCCCACAAAACAGATGGAATGTTTATTTTTAATACAATATCAAACGATACGAACTACTCTTAGATCATTATCAAAATTCAGGGCGGATTGAGCTCTCCCAAACTTTTTTGCCTGTATGTGAATCGGCTGATCGAGGAGCTCAGCAATGCCATGGTCGGATGCTCAATTGGTGGGAAATTTGTAAATAATATTAGTTATGCAGATGACATGGTATTGCTGTGCCCCTCGATCAGCGCTCTCATGAAACTGCTGAGCATTTGTGAGTCGTATGCGGAAGTTCATGGCCTCAGGTACAACGCGAAAAAGAGTGAGTTGCTTGTTTTCAAGGCTGGTACTAAATATTACCCTGATATACCTGAAGTCACTCTGAGCGGCACTCCTCTTAAAGTCGTACCGCGATTTAAGTACCTGGGGCACTGGGTATCCGAGTCGCAATCAGATGATTGGGACATTGAGAGGGAGCGTAGGGCGTTGGCAGTCAGAAGTAACATGCTGATCCGTAGGTTTGCAAGATGTACAAAGAGTGTAAAAATCACATTATTTAGGGCCTATTGCCAATCCTTTTACACTTGCGCCCTGTGGATCAGCTTTACTCAAAAGGCTTACAACGCCCTACGCGTTCAATATAATAATGCGTTCAGGATGCTGTTGGGGCTGCCGCGGTACTGCAGCGCGTCAGGGATGTTCGCCGAGGCACACACTGATGGATTTCATGCCATCATGAGGAAGCGAGTAGCCCCCCTGATGCAGCGGGTGCGTGCCAGCACCAACGGCCTCCTGACCACTATAGCAGAGAGAGTAGACAGTCCGCTGCTACGATCTTTGATGTGTGCACATGTTATGCCGTGTAAATGGGCGGCTAAATAATTTACCTATTTAATTATTATATGTCATTTTAATTTAATTTAATTGAATACCATTACTAACATAATTTTTAAGTTCATTGTTACTAACAAAATATGGATCAATCCGAAATAATGATTTATTATAAAACACTTTTATCTTCTAAATCTTTCAAGATGGAGTCTAATCCAGTAATTCAAACAATGAGTTTTTGTTATAAATATTTCGTAATGGAAATTTGCATTCTAAAATATCGCGAACAAAGAATAAATAATATATTTTACGCAAGAACTTTCATGTAAAAGTTTTGAATGTATTTCTGTAAATGCCTACGTGAATATTTTGGTTTGAATATTATTGTTTTTTCTAATAATTTTATTAATATCAGCACAATGCTGGTCAGGCGAATAAAGCTATTTCACGATTTCGACAGGAAAATCATCTGCTATACAAGGAATACTATTCTAAAAAACCTCTCTCTAGCTTCCAAAAAGTAAATTTAAAAGTGCTTACTACATGATCTACTGTAAAAACTGAGCAACTATCCCAAGGAAACATGGAACAATTTTTTTTTCTTCAACATCCCATAAAAAAAACTCCACATTGTGTACCAAAGTTAAAGAAAGTTTGCATGGATACAAAATTTAATTTCCGATCCATAGGTATTTCTGAGGAAAATTTTGTACATACATAACAGTGCTCCTAGTTACACAGCTGTTAGCTACTGGGGGGTCACTATATGACGAAAAACTGAGTTCCGGAGCACGCTGCGCCACTATGACTCTCTATCTCGTTGTGATAAAAGCTCGAGCTCGTTCGTTTTTGTCAGTATGGAGTAACGCTCCTGAGCGTGCCCGGTCGAGCCTGGTGGTCCTTGAGTCGACGTCATGACAATAAGTAACGGAACGCATTATGACCGGAAGTCCATACCCAACTATTGTCAAAAGAATGGACGACCAAGTTCAATGATAATCTTCCCATTTGAGCCTAATATTACTATTGTATTGTCGGGTAAACGTCGATTTTGGTCGTATTAAATGGCGGCAGACAGCTTAAGGTTGCGTCTGCTGCACTGAAACTTTGTTTATTTATTTAATCCTTTATTGCACAAATTTAAAAATAAGTGTTCAAAGGGTGGACTTAATGCTACAAGCATTTTCTACCAGTCAACCCACAGGAGGTGCAAGAAAATTTTATTATAAGGTGTGCAAAAAGAAAACAACACTAGTAGGTACTACAAAAGTTACAACAAGTCACTTAATAATAATTACCAAATATAATATAAAATACGTAAGTACCTACCTACATATAAATTATAAATAAACATAAATTTAATCTAACTTTACTATCGACTCGTGAGTTTCACCCAAACTCTACGAGAACATGTGCCATCATATTTAAAAGTTAAGCAAAATTGGTCCATTCGCTTAGGAGCTACGATGCCGCAAACAGGTGGCAATAGTAAATACACAAATTCAACCGGCGTGCAAAGGCTTAAGAGCAGATCCTAACTAATCTTATAAATGCGAAAGTAACTGTGTCCGTCTGTCTGTCTGTTACTCTTTCACGCCAAAACTACTGAACGGATTTGAATGAAATTTAGTATATAGATGGTCTAGACCCTGAGAAAGAGCATTAGCTACTTTTTATCCCGGAATTCCCGCGGATTTTTTTAAGGCGAAGCGAAGCTCGCGGGAATAGCTATAGTACTCAATACAGAACTGCTTACACGAGAGCCTCATTCGGCAGAGCTCGCCAATAGTTTTAATAGTAAATTGTCTAGACCGGAGACAAAACATTTCCTAGAGTGTAAAGATTAGAGAGAACTATTACTTATGTACCTACCTGCCTACAACGTATTTTCACCAGTGTGCCTATTTTAATACATCAGTGACTACACAAGCAAGGTACAGAGCAGAACTTTCGCTCCACTGTCCATCAATAATTCCACTCTATCTATACCGAATATTATTTTTCTACTAAGTAAAGATATTACCAAAGCAGGACACGTAAATTTTTGTTCTAATGTATAGAATTCTAATTTGTTGTTTCGCGAACTTGCCTATTGACTCAGTAGAAAAATGTTTTCTAAATATTACAAACCTATCTACTATGTTATATTATACCGCTATATGTACCTAGAGGTAGGATTTATCATTGACATTCCCGTTGATAGGTTCATCTACTCATCATACTGATAAACTTTAGTTTTAGGGATCAACTGTTAAATCGCAAATAAGGCTCTTCAGTAGAAATTTTACAGGAATGTCACTTATAAAATTTCACCTTGTTTATCCCCAGCCATTCGGCATTGAGCTCAACACAATTATGCAAATATTACATAAATCGATCTAAATACTGTAACTGCCTAGGGCGAAATTAATTTATGCTCCATAAAATTTCGATTGAACTCATCAAGGCAATTGAACTACAATTTAATTACAACTACAAAAACACGCACAATTTAGTCTGCACTAGTGTATGAATATTTGAAAATGAGTTATCTACCACCATCTTTGGTCGTATACAGAAAGAACCCTTGTTACCAGGTATTTCATACATTTCGGGAAAATCCATAGAAAAAGATACATACCTACCAGCGCTGGTAACCAGCTTGTCTATATATATGCCAATATGCCCTAAATCAGTAGGAAAATATCTGACTACAATCATAATGGAGTTTAATCAAAACAATTGTACTGAAATTCGCACAAAGTATAATTATAATAATTTATTTTTAGTACTTATTTGCATGCACTGTTTTACATTAATTAGGGAGATGGCATGATTGATAGCGGACAAACCCTAGTCGATTCTCACCGACGCGTCGATATGCAAGAAGAATTTATATTTAACTTGCTGTTCCCGCGAGCTTCGCTTCGCTTTAAAAAGTTATCCCGTGGGAAATCCGGGATAAAAAGTAGCCTATGTTCTTTCTCAGGGTCAAGACCATCTGTATTCCAAATTTCATTAAAATCCGTTCAGTAGTTTTGGCGTGAAAGAGTAACAGACAGACAGATAGACACAGTTACTTTTTCACATTTATAATATTAGTAAGGATAGTGAAATCTTTTAATAACCAATTAATATTGGCTAAGTAAATAAAATACTGATTACATATTTTTCATCAGAAATAACCTATCAAATCAATCTTTGAGTTTTTCTTCGCAGTTTTTTATTAGTGTAAAAATAATCTCGTTATAAGATTTCCAGACCCCAAGAAAAACTTGCATAACTTTCAGTTTGTAAGTTAATAAGTTCAGCAGCTCCAAAGTGTGTTAAACAAATCTTACATAAAGCTATTTGGCGAGTACCTAGTTTTAAAGATTCAATTAAAAACTTTGCACTTTGCTTTATTTTCTTTTTTCAGCCAAACAGGGATTTCAATAAAGTCCCCGAATTCAGTTTTACGGCCATACTTCTACTTCTTTTGATAATAATGTAGTAAAATGGTGATCAAAATATTTAATTCTATAACCTTTAGAAAACATAAAATTATAAAAACATAGAAAATCACTTACCTCAAATCACGGACATTAAGAACTTTACATTATTCACTTTTACGTTCACATAGGCAAAATAACACTTTCGTACAGTCACGAGGAAATTTGACGCACGGTACAGTCGCTACCATGCGTATGCGCAGACTGAGCTATACAGACCGGCCAGCCTACTCGCTCCACATTCAAACTGTCAGGACCTAGGTAGGTACTTAGGTGCACTGTATTACTTAATTTCCTATACAACTTATCTAAACAAGTGAGTACTTACTCGACTAATTTCATTCTTAAAACCAAACCATGCATTCAAATATTTTATAGGTGAAAATGAATTCTTCGCTAAAAATCTGAGGTGATAGTCTGTAATAGCTGTATGTAGGTACTTGCCGTTTACCATATATGTAGTTGTTAGTGTCACTATAATAATAATCACTTAACAGTGGGATAGTGAAAACACATGTAGGTAAATATCTGAGAGATAGCTCGATGTCAAGTTTCACAAACTAATTTTGTTATTGTTTTGAGACCGTTATCTTGTGTATATAAATATGGACACATCTATTTAAACTTCGATTAAAATAGGAGCATGTTTAACTTTACTTTGATATTCAATGCCAAATTTTAGCAAAACCAGACCAAATCAAATAAAACTTATATAACGTTTTCTTATATATTTTTTCATGACAGATTTTTCAATTATATATAGTTACGTAAGTTTCATTAATATCCACTGCTGGACATAGGCTTCAAGAGACCTCAGGTCTGTCCTCGGCCTTCCTCATCCAGCGGGTGAAACCTTCCCACGTCTGATATTAATATTTCCCTATGGTCACCGGTTTTTGCACAGATATGAGCCATATTTGGCTACCATTTTCAGTTCAGCTAGCAGATTTTAAGAAATACATTTTAAAAAACTTTAGCGATCTCTTACGGACCTCTACGTCTACGAGACCACAAAATAATAAATATTATGTAAGATAATTATTATAAAGAATACATTTCAAGTAAAGTATACATTAATTTACAATATTACAGTAGGTACATCGTTCTTACCAATCTCTTCGTATAGGTTAATGAACTGAAAGAATACATATTTGAACAGATTTTATGATAGGCTCGGCAAAAGCCGAAGTAAAAGACGTTAATTTCATTAATTTGTAGTACCTTTTCATTAAATGGATGGTAAATACGTACCTAGATACTTTCTAGCGTAACTGGGAATTTAGTGCGATTAACCTTTGAAATTGGACGTTGCGGTCATATTTGGCACAGTTAGCCCATTTCAGGGATGCCTGGGAGGCATGGAGCGGTATGTCAGGGGTGATTAGTGAGGGGTTTCATAAAACGATTTCGAGCGATTTATGATATCAGGTTTATCACTAACTAGAAAGATGATCTACACTTAAAAAACAGATTATTACCTTTAAAAATCATGGTTTACTTTACATTTCTAGATGACTGTGGGTTATGTAATGTTTTATGTTTGTATCGAGTTAACTCAAATATCAAAATATGCTTAATTGATTATAATTTCACATTGTTACTAATACGCTATTGACCAAAATGTCTGAAAATAAATGTTTTTTATTATAATTACTTAAAACACTTTCTCACACATTGATCAAGAACATTTTTTTAGGAAATTCTCATTTAGATAGGTAGGTAGAGCTTAATTTTTTCTGTCCTATTTTCGCTAGAATATAACGCATGGTACACAACACACTGCGAGTAAAACAAACAAGAATGTCTCCAATAAATATTTATATTTTTATACAGAGGAAACACAGAATATTTGCATAAAAGCGTCGTCGTGGGAGTGCTTCAATCGATAACTTTAATGGATCCTCCCGAGTGACTTTTTACTTTCTGAAACGCAAATCATAACTTTCTTTGAGATTACAAGTTAAGTAACTACTTTAAATTTGCATAATATTACATAATCCCTTCCTTTTACAGAGTATAAAATAAATGTCGCCTTCTCTAAATTTTATCAGTTACCGACACAAAACAGCATTTCCTTGCCTTTGATTATAAATGGTCGAAGTTCCATGCCTATTAAATATTATTATTATTATTAAATACTTTATTGCACAATACTAAATATGTACATAGGCGAACTTAATGCTAACAGCATTCTCTTCCAGCTAACCTTGGGTGTTGTGGAGAAAGTTATAGGTAGTGCGAAAGACTGAGAGGAAAAAGTCAATTTGTTTAAAATACCTATAAACACTAGAAATATGTTTTATTTATAGTGGTGACCCAGTAATAAAAATATCGGGTTATTAAAATTAAATAAGTATGAAATAAGTTAATATGGATAGTCATGGTGCACAAAGTGACCCACTTTGTGCGCAATGCCGGTCCTATAACCTACCTATGGATCTATCACAGATAAATTCCACCCTGTATAAATTAAATAGCATAGGATCATCCCTACATTACGGTTCATGTACCAAACATTCGAATTTTTCAAAAACCCTTTTTCTGATTTAACAATTCTTTATAAATATTATATACCTACTAAGCGTTACTAAGCTAGTTGGTAACTAAGCTTAGATTTGTCTCTCTATCAGAGCAATAGGCCCGCTGCATATTTGTTTGATAAAAAACATTATTTATGATTATAGGTAATTTATTAACAATTTAGAGAGGTGGTGTCAACCATTAAATTTATAATTCCGAAGGAACTTAATCTTTATTCAGACCTTGTGAAACATACAATTAGATTGTATTGCAGAGATCATCGTCCTAAATTATAGGATGGCCTATGACTTGGTTATCAGACTTATCAGAACGACAACAAAGTCGGAGACATAAAAGAAACTGAGTTTTTATTTTAGATAAGTCATATCGAATCGAGTATGTAGCGTTTTGTAGTTGATTGTAGTCAACACACCAATATAATCAATATATGTAGTTGCCCATAAATTTAAAACAGTTCTTAAGAGTTAAGAGTGTGTAATATTATTATATATACTAGCTGTTCACGCGCGCTTCGCTTCACCTTAAAAAGTTTTCCCGTGGGAATTCCGGGATAAAAAGTAGCCTATGTTCTTTCCCAGGGTCTAGACCGTATGTATACCAAATTTCATTTAAATCCGTTCAGTAGTTTTGGCGTGAAAGAGTAACAGACAGACAGACAGACACAGTTACTTTCGCATTTATAATATTAGTTAGGATTAGGATAGTTAGGATTAGGATTATGTATAAGCTATGAGTTAGTCGGGTCTACGGCAGTTGGGAATCTTTAGGGTACAAACATAATAAGAACCAAATTAAAAGTAAGTACCTATTATCTAAGCCAGGTAATTAGAATGTAATAATATAAAATTACATTATAAGTTTAGAAGGAAATATCTTTCTTAGTACCTACCTACCTATCACAATAACAGTAAGATCTTGAGCACTAAAGTTTTTACTCTCTCTTCGTAAAAATATTTACTACGGCATTTGTGGAAAATAATGGTCCATTATTAATAACATAACACAAACTTGGTACGGCATAGTTTTAGTCGTAAATATTGTACTTACACTCAAACATTTTAGGTTGGTACTGGCTTTGATTGTTTAGGGTAGTTGAGACACTTGAAAATTTCTGGAAAATTTGTGAATTGTTTAAGAAAAGGAAGTAATAAGTGCCCACCAAACAAGATCTTAAGCCACCGACCTGACCCGACTGCAACGACCACCGTCTAGTCGTCTACCTCTCTAGGGGAAAGTTCGTCGTTCCAGCGGGCAGCGTCGCGTTCACTGTGAAGTCACTCTCTTAAATTTTTGTAATCTTATGTACCTATTATAATATGTTTTAGGAAAATAAACGAAATAATAATAATAATAAAAATGACGAACGAACGAACGAGAATTGTCACGCAATCGGCAAGCGCTCATGACATTTAAAATCCGGGAAATGCTCCGTGAGTGAGCGCTTTCGCATAATCAGGTTACCGGTACAGGTAGATACAGGGAACCCGATTCTCTATGTAACCACCCTAACACTACGTCCGCACAGTAGGTTTTGGTTATAGTGCTTGACCGCTGATATTCTGCCTTCATTGACTTGAGCCCCGTTTTCACCTTACTCTGTTAGATCATAACAAGGGATTAGTTGTTTTTTGACACATCTGTCAATAATTTAATATGGAGATGAAGTATAATTACTGACATTACAATGTAACAGGGGTGTTTATGATCTAACAGAGTATGGAGAAACTAGAAATTAGTCTGGGTTCTACTTAAGATTAGGCACAATAAAATAAGAAATTACTTAAAGAGTATAAATTTATTCAAGATTAAACCTACAGCTAGCATTATTCTAATTTGTCATAATACGTTATAAGGTATTTAATACAGTGCAAAATAAAAAATACATTAGTCACATCTAGTCACAATATTAATTTAAATACTTTTTTCTGCTTACTTAGGTACATAACTTACAATGGATTTACAGGAAGTTTGCACACATTGACCAATTTTATACAGGTAAGTATAACTTCTTATGTAATGTCCAGTTTGTGCTGCTAATTTACCTTTTTAAACTCCATCTATGTAGGTATACAGCAGGGGTTTACTGTCTATGGAATGGACAATATTATAATGTAACACACATGCAATATAACACAACCAGTAAAGTACATAAATATATTTTGTTATTGCTAATGCCTATAGGTACTTTATTTATAAATTTTGAGTTTAAATATACAATTTATAGACAGTAAGTATATAAATTTATACATATGTGCATATTTATTGCTGAATAATATTTAGCGAGCAAGCACCTATAATTTTGCCGAAATAACTCCTTCAAGAGGGTTACCACATTCGATACAAATATATAACTTTGGCCTTTCAACATAATATTTTGTTCGTAAAACAAACTGAGTTCGACCCTCGAACCAACCACAACATATGGACGGCATCGACATAATAAAATAAAACCGGCAACAAACAAAACTTTTTTCTTTTCACTCCAAATTTACCCAAAAAGTTTTGGTTACACCCGGCTGTCGCAGGCACTCCTTCCACGCGTCCGAATATGTTGATTTTTCATCTATAGTTGCTTTGCCAAGTATTTCTTTCTTGGCCATTTTCGTCTTGCACCCGAGGCTGATGTAGACGCTGACTTTGTTCAGGTTGGCTCTGAACACCGACAGCTTCACAGTGGCCGACTTCGGATCCCACCGCGCGGAGATCGTGGGGACGAATCTGTCACTTTTCCAGTAGCATTCCGCTTTGTTCGCTTCGAGAATAGTCGCCTTCAGGTACAGAGGAGCTGGAAGTTGAAAAAAAACAGTGTTAAATACTGAAAATGAACTAATTGTTTATGAATTTTTCAAACATACCTTGTTAGTTATTCAGATTCTTGCAAAGGGTATCCAGGTGGGTTACAGAATAGGACTTCATTGTATTGTTATACCTATATTATTATTACATACAAACATTTATGTACAGTACCCATGTATGTGTTGTGTACCCAAGTGATAGATTCATAACTCCGGGCAAAATCAAACAAAACGTACATAACAATCTCTAGCTTCCAGACTTCCTCCCACCTATTTCGCGATACAATGTGACTGTGGAGTCGGGAGGCCTTGAAAGTGTCTGAAATCTTACTCGGTATTTACTTGTAATAAAACTTCCCCAGATAATAGATCATAATACAAATGACCAAAAGTTACCCTTTCCCTTTAGGCAGTTACTTCGTAAACAAGATAATTAAAACTAAGCTATCTTAAGCCGTTAATACTAGCAAAAGTGAGGTCTCCTTTATGAATTTCTTTGCACTTTATGGAAATTTGTACCGAGAAACCACACATTTTCCAAGAAAACTGTAAATTTTGTCTATTGTGCTTTCTAAGAAATACTTCCTTCGAAACGGCTGAATGGGCTTCATGAAAAATATTAAGGCATATTTTATGAGGCAGTTGGCAAAGGTTCTTGGAAGTAGGTATTTCCGGCGTAAAACGTTTTAAAAAGATTTTTACGAGTCGTTATTAAATTTTCACAATGAAGGCACAACATCAAACATGTGCAATTCTACCGACGAAGTTTTTCTTTTGCTACCAACTTAAGCGGCTACAGGGTATTCAAATACCATTGAAACTTTTTTAAATTAAATTTATTAATGCCAATTTTTGTTAATTATTTATTGTACCTGAATCGTTTTCTTTCATTCAACATACTGACTGAATGCAAACTTGAAAAACTAACTTTGTTGCGACGAAATCTGTTGTTGCGACTCCGATCACCGAAACATCTGTTCAGTAAACTTGCGTTCCCATGGTTAGTTTCCACTAGTTTTCAGGTCATTCGAAATGAGCAAAAGTTAAACAATGCTTCCACCTACCATTCTTTCAAGTTATTAGAGTTTGTTTACAGTTAAATAAAAAGTATTTCCTGGGGCTAACGGAAAAGAAAATATAAATAAATAAGTGAGGACATTTCACACACGGCCATCCGACCCCAAGCTAGGCAGAACCTGTGTTATGGGTGTCGGACAGCTGATATATCTACACAAATACATAGATAGATACATACTAAATATAAATATCAACACCCAAGACCCGAGTACAAATATCTGTCTTTAAACAAATATCTGCCCCAGCCGGGGATCGAGCCCGGGAACTTCGGCATAGCAGTCAGGGTCACTAACCACTACGCCATTCGGTCGTGAAAATTTGGAAGCGCTTCTTTGCTAACCAAGACTCTAGCTCGCCATATCAAATTCCTCTATTATAATCTATTCCTCCTCAGATCGGTGGTGCATAGGTAATTATTCAATCTATTCATCGCTGTTCGTTGGCTATTACGGACATGTGTTTTTAACACCTGACGGATAAAGAGTGGTGTTATATTAAGTTTAACGTATTTGTGTATTTGTACAGGGTGTTGCAAAAATGGTATATTAAACCGAAACCTACATGAAATGAAATGAAATGAAATGAAATGAAATATTTATTTAAGTATACAGGATAAGTTATTCAAAAAATATCACTAGCCCCACACTAGGATACCCTGTGTTGTGGGTACTAGTCTCTTCCGATATTGTGCAATATAACTACTTATAACTAAATCCAACAATCATTAAAAATCGTGAATTACTAATTAACTCAGCAAATATGAAGTTATTACATTGTTGAACCATTAAACAATTAAATTAAGTTGTACAATTAAACAATTTAACAATTCAATAAGTTATATGTAAGCCTACGCCTAGCCTTCGGCTTAATATACCCTTTTTGCAACACCCTGTATATATCTGTCTAGACATATCAGCTGTCCGATACCTATATTTCAGGCTCTGCCTAGCTTGGGGTCGGATGTCCGTGTATGAGATGTCCCCACATATTATTATTATGGTAGAGGCCAGCAATACCTTTGAACAGCTCCTGCTCCTGCATGGTCTGCACGCTGCAGCGCAGGCGGCACACCGTGAGCTGCACCGCGTCGTTGAGCCCGTCCTCGCTCGACGTGTAGAGGAGGCCCACCTCGAGCTGGCCCTTCTTGTTCTCCCGCTGTGGGTGGGAGGGAGATATATGGTGAGTTATGGTTGACTAACTGATAGATTCAATCGTCCATGTTCGAAGGTGCTGGAGCACTAGCACAGGGTGCAAGACGCGCACATCAAGACGTGACAAAAGTTTTGCATATCGCGCTCACTCACATCGTGCGGCCTCAAGAGCGAGCGCGACGGAGGACTTTTGTGACGTCTTGACGTGCGCGTCTTGCGTTGCATGCTAGACTAGCTGAGATGATAGTAGAGTCGTGAAAAATAGTGTTTTTTAGTCCTAGTATTAGCGGTGTTTGTTAGTGAGAACTAAACGACCGACACTAAATAGAGCTTCTTATGTAAGTATGACAATATTATTACTTATGTATGTATGTAGATTTTTCACTTTACTTACATGTTATAATATATATCTACTAGTAAACAAAAAAAAAGAATTGTGGATCGTCATGTGGTAGGGCAAATTATATTTTATTACGTACTTGTTCTTTGTACAAGTATTCATAAAGTAAAGTATTCTTACAAAAGAATGACGATGCCGATGTACAAAGGGATATTTACTACTTTACGAGTTCAACATTTGATCTGCGTAAGATATGAAAGCTTATAACATTATTATTAATGTAGCTAGGTAAGTACATAGGTATATATTATAAGTACTTACATGCAACAAAATTCAGTCATTAGAAATATTTTATATTTTATTGTTTTTTTTCTATTTTCTTGTCTCTGATGATGAATGAACCTACACTCGCGAGCAACCAAATCGACTCAAGCCTTGACGGCGCAAACATACATTAATACAAGTAAAATTATGAATAGAAATAATAAAAATGATATGTCATTTAAAAGCTTAAGATGTCAGCTTTAATTTGATATCATTATTATTGAAATCCATTCATCATTTTTGAAATAAATGATGTCTGAACGCAATTGTAGGAAAAACGGGAATTTAGGAAAAAAGGGTATGGGTATCGTATTATACAAATTAAACAAAAAATGTTAAGATAAAAATTTATTTATTTAAATCAATACTTTGTATTGCCCCCTCTTGCCCTAATTACAGCCTGCAGCCTGTTTCTCATAGACCTTATCAACTTTTTGACAGTTTCCTGAGGAATGCCGTCCCACTCCTCTAATAAAGCTGTCTTCAGCTCGTCCACGCTTGCAGGGACTGGATTCCTGGCCCGAACTCTTCTTTTGAGCTCGTCCCATAAGTGTTCGATGGGATTCAGGTCAGGACTGAGCGCAGGCCAGTCCATCGTGCGCAATTCCTTCTCTCTCAGAAACTGCCGACTGACTCGTGCCGTGTGGCAGCGGGCATTGTCGTGCATTAGCACGAAGTCTTCACCGACAAATTCTGCATAGGGCACAACATGACCGAGTAGAATGTCGGTGATGTACCGATCAGCTGTTAACCCGCCTCCTCGGCCGCCTCCAGGCACGAAAACAAGTGCGGTTTTTCCCTCTAGAGAAATACCAGCCCACATCATGCAGGAACCGCCGCCATATGCTACTGTTTCAGCGAAACAACATTGGGCAAATCGTTCCCCCGGACGCCGGTAGACCCGGCCTCTCCTGTCACTGCCATGCAGACACACTCTGCACTCATCAGTAAACAGGACCGACCGCCATTGCGCAATGCTCCAATCGAGATGCTCTCGAGCAAACTGAAGACGCGCTTGTCGGTGGCCTGCAGTCAATTTGGGGCCTGATGCAGGTCTTTTTGGTGTCAAGTTGGCTTCCTTCAAGCGTCTTCTCACTGTCCACTCGCTGACAGCCACTTGTCGTACACGTCTCAGTTCTTGCTGCACATCAACGCCCGTAAGGTGTCGATTGCGCAGCGAGGTTGAGACAATGAAGCGGTCGTCTCTCTCTGAAGTGCAGCGGTGGCGGCCCGTTCTTGGTCTTCGATTGAAGGCACCAGTCTCTTGGAACCGTCTGTATACTCGGGATACAGCAGACTGGCTCAAGTGGAGCTGGGCAGCGACTGCTCGCTGACTTAACCCTTGTTGCAGCAAGGCAACAACTTGAGCAGCTTCTTCTGGTGTGGTATCCATGGGTTTGCGAAAACAAGGAATACAATGCAACGAGATGTGTACCGGTCAACTTGCAACAAGCGACTGATAAGGTACACCGGATGTGGAAAGGTTTTATAGCGGGATCAGGTAGCGCAAGGCGTGGATTCCTAATGAGGTAATTAACACTGACGGGCAATTAAAATGCGTCATTAAATCTGCGCTTAGTTTTTTTTTATGGTATTGATCTTAATTGAAAGCCTAATTCTTCAGCTTTCGAATGACATATCACTTTTATATTTACCATTTATCGTTTTAGGAAAATCAATGTATATGTGCGCCGTGAAGGCTTGAGTCGATTTGGTTGCTCGCGAGTGTATAAACTGAACCATTTTCATTTGCAAATTATAAGTAAGTATACCTGCTACTAAACTGTTGGAGTTAGTTCAGGTATAGTAAATAATTTATTTCTTTTGTATAATTTCTCTCCTCCGAGGTAGTCTGGAAGAAATTACTCTTAGTAATAAGGCCGCCATTTGTACCGTCTATGTTGTGCATATTCTATTGTAATTTCTGTGTTTGTGTGCAATACAGAATTATCTATCTATCTATCTAAAGGAATGTTTGGCAGGTAAACTATAAAACACTTTGTATGGATAAAACAAAGACTATACCTAACGACTCAATTTGTCTCTGATCTGAGGATTCAAGTATCAGATAAATTGCGTTAGGCTAGCATTAGCCAACGCAGCTTTATCTATTTCGATTTTCGAAACTTAATGCGACTATCACATGTATTTATTGTAATAGCTTTCTTTGATGTTCTGATAGAATGAAATACGTAGTACCTAGTTACAATTCCTACCTTATCATCATATCAAAGGATAAGTTATTAAAACTCGTTTTATTTGGTACCTAGTAGTACTTATAGTAAAACGCTCTTATAAAATTGTTATAGTATACCTAATTATGGTGTCGGACCACAGCGAACGATCTACAAAACTATGTTTGCTAGATCGACCCCTGCCTCCTTACAAAAGCTGCATAAGTACCTACCATAGAATAACTAAGTACTTAGTTATTCTATGGTACCTACCTAGTAATTTTTCAGAATCTTTTTTTTAATCCTTATCCTATCCTAATCCTAACTATTATTATATTATAAATGCGAAAGTAACTGTGTCTGTCTGTCTGTCTGTCTGCCTGTTACTCTTTCACGCAAAAACTACTGAACGGATTTGAATGAAATTTGGTATACATACGGTCTAGACCCTGGGAAAGAACATAGGCTACTTTTTATCCCGGAATTCCCACGGGAAAACTTTTTAGGGCGAAGCGAAGCGCGCGGGAACAGCTATACTAACTATTTCAGTCTAGCTTAGATAGTTAAATTAACTGTGATCCTTATGTCAGGGCGTTCTAACTTCACTATATAATACTAGTTATAGGAGTTGTTGAGGCAACTAAAGATGAGTACAAGTCGATTAGACCCGCATTCCAAGATTCAGATACACTTAAAACACTAGTAACTATACATGTGCAGTTGTACATACTTATTAAATATATTCATTAGAATAATATTACATTAACAACGCCAACGCCATGCTATAGGTTACACTTGGTACTAAATATCTAATTAATAATCTGAGATTAACGAAAGGCGATTCCTCGAGTGTAGTATCAACTGTAACAGACAATACAATACCACCCCTACAACGCTCTTGGAAAGTCCGCGACACATAACAAATTTGACTAGCTAATCCTACCAGTCTAGCAGTACTACTAATCTGTACCAGGACTCGAACCCGCATTCAAACCAACATTCAGCATTAGATACTAAACACTGCGACATCCAGGCATCTTTTAAGCTCTAGACATCGTTATAATTTTAGAATCGTAAGCTGGAAAAATATTTTTTAGAAACTGAAGCCTCGGAACTTGTACCTACCATTATAGAAATATTTCTTGAGCGATTTGAACGACAACTGGAGCGTACCTACTTACAAAGACTCAAATAAATAATGATGACTTAGGGACGACAGTTTGTTCGCAGAAAAATAAAGAGCTTCGAAAATTTATTATCAGGCGTTGGCGAAAAATCCTATATTTCTGAACAGGGGGATACTCTATATGACGAAAAACGGAGTTTTGGGGCGCTGCTGCGCGAGCCCCGACTCTATCTCGTTGTAATAAACTTTCCGATAGCACGACATCTCTCTCGTTGGTTTCTCGTCAGTATAGAGTAACCCCCCAGTTCCTGCGGCCTGAATTGGAGTTCGTAATCTCTTTAGGACTCTGCGGGTACCGCGGGAATCGGTGGCCAGTGGAAATGATATTATTTTTTAATATTCCATACGTATGCCGTCGTCGGGGAGGGTCCCGTATGCCGTCTGGGGAAAGTCCACGTATGATTTATCGCTCATTGCGGACATTTCGGGATCATCGGGTAAGCCGCAAAGGATTTCCTTTTCTTCAAAATTTTCCGAGGGTCACCGATAACAAAGGCATCCGATATTTATTTTCCTTCGTGGGTGCGTGATGAGATATCTCTTCTAAAGATTTAATATTTCATTAAGTATAATCTACTTAGTGCTAGTGTATTAAATTATCACCTTAAACCCTAGCTCATAACAAGGTATAATGTAAGTTAAAGCTGAGTGAAATTTATAGACGGTTGGTGCCTTAATACCACAGGCATTTACTTAATATTAGGTAAGTATATTATGATAGCTGGTGATCTAGTAGAGATCTGAAATATTTAGATACATATTTAGATATTTTTGTCACGCTCTTCCCAAAAGTCCCAGGTTCGAACTAATTATTTTTTATCTAAATAAAATAATTATCTAATATTAAGTGTGTGTTGTAGTGTATTCAAAATATGAGAAGAAGCGTAACCGTGAAAATATTTGGATATTCTTGTGAACTTGAGAAAAATCGAATTACATTAGGTACGTGGCAATACGAATATATTTCCGTATTTACAGGTTTTTTATCAGGCCTCAAGGTCACAAGTGGCCTCTGTGTACGAATCTATTGTCAAAGGAAATCTTCTCACAATCAACATGCAATCAACAATAATAACTTAGTACTCATTACTTTAATCTTCTGAGGCAAATTATCCTGACTTCTTTGGCAAGGAAATATGAACGCTACTTACATAGATATAGAACTCATTTGTTGCCCTGTTACGTTAAAAGTTAAAAGTACATGTGTGAATCATGCATGTGGGTACATAATTGTTAAACGCTCATAAAACCTGCTAATGAATACCTAAACAGCGTACAAGGATACTCGGTAGGTATGCGAATGTTACCTGCTTAATTTTTATTAGTGCACAATAGCTAAGTAGCTACCTAATGAAATTGATAATAGTATAACTATTAAAGTACGAGTTTATTGGAGTAGACGAGTAGGTAAATCCCCAAAAGGGTGTAGGGGTAGGCAAAGGCGCAATTTCTGCATCTCTTTCAAGAAACAAACAAATATTATGTGTGATTCTGTAAAAAAACATCAAAGGCCTCCAGCGAAAGTCAATGCAAAAAAATATGATTTCAAGCCTACGATGAATTTATTACAAAATCTCTTAGCTGATGTACGTAAATACTGTGGAACGGAAGCTTTTTTAGCTCTATCATATCATAATTATCTACATGTACCTTTAGGGACTAAAAGTTTCCAATGTAAACCTTTGGTTCCTGATTGTTTTATTTAACAAGTTCAAAGACAAAGAGAATAGTATCGATTTAATCACGCGAAATATTAATAGCGTAATATGCCCAACAAATGTTTACTCTTGGAGCTTGGGTTCGGGACCATTGAAAATTATTGTTGTTCTACTAAAGCAAACACATAATTATTTTTATCGCTCATACGTAGGTATGTCATATACATATTATTATTAACCATATTACATACACGGGACGTCTGCCGAGCGTAAAACCGGTGTTAACTCATAAAACATGCATTACAACGACGTGTTATGCGACTGTTTATAAACGGGACAAAACTAAATGGCAACAAATGTGTATATTAAAGTACTAGCTATTCCCGCGAGCTTCGCTTTGCCTTAAACAATTTTCCTGTGGGAATATCGGGATAAAAAGTAGCATAAATGTTTGACCCAGGGTTTCAGCTAACACCATACCAAATTTCGTAAAAATATGTTCAGACGTTTTGACGAGAAGAAGTAACAAACATACACACATACTCACAAACTTTCGCACTTATAATATTAGTAGGATAAAGAATTCAAGAATAGATTTAAAAGTAAAACGTACCCTGGAGCTGGAGGCGGACAGGCCGCTGGCGATGGCGTTGATGGGCCTCCAGATGTCCGGGGTCCCGACGAGGCCATTTCTCAGATCATTCTGGAACAATTTCGAATCAAAATTCCACGTAGCGGCCCCCACCGTGCGGCGCTTCTCCAATATTGACTTTTGAGCTATCGCCTCCGCTTTCGTTGATTTAAAGCTACTGAAACTGAACGTCTTATCAAGGAAACCGTTCTTTGGTTTCAGCTCTTCTTGGTCTGCGACCTTCGCCGTTTTTTTCTCGTCCAACGTTTTAGAACGTTTCAGTGCATCTGTTTTGGGAGGTTCTAGTAAGGCGTATATTGTGAGGGACAGGAAGTGACCAGCCACCAACGTCTGTAAGTCTAGCTCTTTCGCCGCTTTTTTCACATCCTTTTCTTTCGGTCTGAGCGGGAATTTGAAGTCTTCGTTCCAGACCGGCCACGAACTTTCTTGTAATGTAGTTTCGTATTTGTGCTCCCCGGGGAAAAGTTTCACCTGAAATGGTTGGAGAAAACTGATTTAGTATCTACTGAAATGTTTTGAAAGCTTTCTGTAAACCATTTTGCCTAGGTGCCGACTTTCGTTTTCTTTCAATGCCTAGAAAAGTTAGTTTTTTTTATTATAGCAAATGTAGTAGCAGGTAGATACAAACCTATACATTAAATATTTTTCCTTATTGAAGTTACTAAGTACCAAAACAAAGTCTAAAAATATAATTAAATAAGTTTGTATCTTTGCAAATTGTTCTAATACTTTTTATTAAATACAAGCTGTTCCAGCGAGCTTCGCTTCGCCTTAAAAAGGTTTTTCGTGGAAAGATTTTCCGTGATAAAAAGTAGCCTACGTTCTTTCTTTCTCAACATCCATATACCAAATTTCATTCAAATCTGTTTAGTAGTTTAGGCGTGAAAGAGTAACAGACAGACAGACAGACACAGTTACTTTCGCATTTTTAATAATTAAGTAGGATAGGATAGGATTTGTACGCAGAAATATATCGGCAACTGCGCCACCTACTGTGCGTCTGCTGTCTGTTATATTTGACTTATCATAGACCTTCTATTTATAGACAATATTTAGGTGTAACCACCTACCTACGTAATTGATTAATCCGGTTCATTCACGTATCAAGGTTCTTTGTAACGTTAGTCTATTATTGTAGTAGGTTCATGTTCTTAAATACGTGATTGGTTTTGACTTGGTATTCTCGCATGTGGGTCATGAATAGACATGAACCTACATTTTACTCTGAAGCAAGACTAGTTACTAACTGCCAGTTACTGAGAGGGCATTCAAACATAACGATTAAACTTGCGTGTTGGCTTCTAAACATTTTGAATTGTAGGTATTAATAATAATTAAAAATACAATGCTCTTTTCACTGAAAAAATATAAATAATAAGTAAAATTAATTATTTAAAATGTAAGATTACAAAGCCCAGCGGCACTTAAGGCTCTTTAGAGACCCTATAAATCTAAATGATCACTAAGATTTCTGTAACGACTAGACTAATGATTTTGATGAAAATCTAAGATATTCATTTTATGAAGAATCCATCGTCACCACTTTTTCCAAATCAAAATATCGAATGTAGACGTAAAGGAATCTATCGTAATGCCATTTATTTTTTATATTGGGTCATAGCTTTAGATAGAGGAATGTCAATTTCAATGCCTCGCTTTCATGATTCATGACTCATCGTATTGAAAATCTAATTTATATTTATCTTCGTGAAAGATTCCTTCTATTCTTGTTCATTGTAAGGATAGGTCTCGCCTCAACCCAGTCGCCCCCAATTTAGACCTTGGGTCACTATTGTGATTAAATTAAATAAAGTAAAGCGATACCTTTCGAAAAAAATGGTCTTGACTTGAATTATACAAGGTATGTAGGTATGTGCCAAAAAATAGCTCTAGATACGTGATGTATATTTTCAATTATGTATGTACATTATTTTTTTATTTAGGTACATGAATTAGAAGTAAAAACTCAAGTTTACCTAAGTACCTACGTTACTTTAATATCAAAGGTTTACTTTTTCACGCCTGCAGATAGTTTGCTTCGACAGAATGATTTCCCGTAGAAAATCCGGGAATTACTTATAAATAATACCTATTACTTTTACAAGTCAAGATTAAAAAATGCAGTTGAGATAATGATTGTACGTATGTCATACCATGTGATAAGATTAGATAAGACAGATAAGTTAAAGTAATTACTAAAAATATTTTGTTCATTCATAAGAACCAAGTGTGTTACCCGTTGCACTCCCACCGCTCCACAGGTGTCCCATTACTCGTTTAATTATGACTATTATTAGCTCTTTACACTCTGCATGTTACACACGAATTATATCGCCTTTTATCTCCGTTTGATGGCCAATAAATCTGATAAGGCCTATCGCGAATTGCATACGGAGCGTACGAAGTGGCTATCGCTTTTATTGCTATTACGTGACATATCTACGTCATTTTTATGTAGCACCTAACTGGAGTATTTTTTTTTAATTTATGTGTGCTACTGAAGTAATACTCAGGTGTACAACCTATGGACTTCTTTTTAGCTCCTGCAGTTAAGTACTTACCTAAACAAAAAGGTAGGTACTTAGGCAATCATGCATGAAACATGAAACATGAAAAGAAATAACGATGAACCAAGTCTTTATAAAAAAACTCCCATATTTATCTAATTTATAGACCGTGTTTTTAGTTTAGAGGAGATTTTCAAATGTCTTTGAAACGCAGAAATTTCGACTCTTTTTGTCAGTCAAAAAGTCAAAATTCGTAGGTATACTTAACACAACGAATTTTGTAAAAATGGTATAGAAGCCCTATGGATTCGGTGGTATGTATTTATCCTCCTGACACCTGGCGTGCTATGAGTAGGACATTGAAAAAAATAATAATATATAGTTTAAAAATACCTATATTAAAAGTTTTATGGAGTATCCCTGTTATTCCTTTAAAGTTTTATAAAGTACCTATCCCTTAAACAATTTGTTCTTTGACAAAGTGACAAAACAGTTCAGTAGTATTTTTTTTTTATTTTTTAAAAATGTATTAACAATGTATACATTTATACCTCTTGGGGTCAGGAGGTTAAACATGATTTAAACTAATTACATGTCAATCGGAATAACCCAGGCCGGGGCGCGGGGTACAAATACGTAACAAGCAAATAAATTGGCATCAGTGAAAATAAGTGAGTTTTTTGGAGCAGACACTCGAAATCCTGCTGACAATCTCTTCCGAGACATGACCATGTATTGGATGAAACGAACCTGCAAATTGCGTAGGCACGTAGGTACTTACATTATGTAGGTTAGTCGGTAGTAGGTATAACTAGGTATGTAGTGTAAGTATTCTAAGTATAGGTACATAGGTATACTAGTTATAGTAAGGGACAAGGACCCTGTCTCTGTCTATGTACCTAGTTAATTTTGTGGAACTTTTAAGGGAAGATTTAGGATTGGATATAATATTAGGTTACATTCACAATGAACTTCGATCTTTACTTTTTAGTGAATCGTCTCTACCTAGCTAAGAGCACTGTCGATCATGTTAGAGTTAAAACTTATACACCTACCTACGGTGATGTCATCTCCTAATCAACAAAAAACTTTTTTGTTTACATACAAAAGCTCCGATGCCGTGGATTGTCTTGGCAGTACGTCTGGTCTGGTGTAGATCCGGCTTAAAATATCGATTGGAGCAACGTAGCCAGCTAACCAGTAACCAGATTTTCAAATACCCGTGTGTTAGATCACTTACAGATTTAGATAGTTATATCTATAGACAAGGAAATACCATGTATAAGAGTGCTCTGAAATCTAAAACTTACCCGTGCAGTCGGCCACTGAAATGCCCATACATATATACCTACTATACCTATAAGTACATAGGTAATTAAGTATCTACTCTTAGCTATATTTAAGTATGTACACACGATTTCATTATAGGGCGGGTCAAGTGTCATTCGTCCTAATGGCAACTGGGCTCGAGGTCATAGCCACGCCTCAGTCCATTGTCACTGATCCAACCACAACCACCAATCAACCATAGTATGACCATACCACCTAGGCACCTACTAGAGGCCTAGATGGTATAGGTATGGTCTTGTTGGTATTACCTATTTTATTTTATTCCTTGTGTGTAAAAGGAAGACAGAGCGTTGTGGCTCATCTTGGGAAAGGCCTATGTCCAGCAGCAGAAGGTAATGTCGATTCTGATTTCCTGGTATCAATAGCAGAAGGTAATGTCGATTCTGATTTCCCGGTATCAATCAGAATCGACATTACCTTCAAAGAAGAAGAAGAGCTTAGGAAATAGTGGACAGGTAAAAACACGCAGTCATGTGTAGCTAGACTAGCTATGTATAAGTTGACTACCTATCATCAAAACATGTAAGTATTTATTATTTGTGCCTAACATCCGGCAGTAGACGCACCTTGCCTGACGATGTAGAATTAATTATGATTCACCAACCTACAGAAGAAGTCACCTACGAGTCCTACGACCACTTTTAAAATGCTTTAGGTACTTACAGTTAACATTTCAGGAAATATCGTCTTCTATTGGTCCCATTGTTTTGTTTAGGTATAAACTCCGCTTGAATGCGCCTGATCGTAAAACTATCATAAGGTAGGTAGGTACCTACGTGAGTTACGTGACATCCCTAATAGAACCTATTGAATCATCGGAACGATCTTGCATTCCATTCTGCCCATATCTAAATTCAATGAACCGTCTCGAAACTGTCAATTAGTATTTATTTTGCGTACGCAGACGCGCTTTCTTCGGACTTTCTACTCAGGTATGTCAGTATAATGTATACCTATCCATTTATCTAGGTTCCTACCTGGGCTGGAACCGGCTTACATCATCACCTCTGTAGTCAACCTACGAACACAATAAAACATCATGCCAGGCTAGGCTGTTATAAACCCTCTAATTACTATCTAGATAGGCTTGTAGACTCATACTGTGGTAACTAATTGAAAGTCCCACGATTTATGACAATTTAATTGCCTCAGGAATTTGTTATCTTCGTAGGGAGGTAATTAACAAATACCTGGTAGGATATTACACGAATTTTATCACAGCATAAATCTCCTAGGGGTATCCTAACTTTATCTAAGAAGACTAAGGTCTGAGGTATTTAATGCACACTTAGGTAGATGTTAGCTAGGTACCTGTCTGCAAATAACTGAGTAAAAGTATAAGTAAACTAGTTTTACTGGATAGCTATGTAAATACACAGCTGATAAGCGTTTTACGAAAAGACTTTGAATAATTGAACAGGGAGTTTAGATTAAATAAACGAAACATGCGGCACAACGTGTGTCCTTAGATTAATCATGCTTGTGTCAATTCGCTAACTAGGTGCTAATTATACAGCTGAAGGAATTCAATTGTCACAGCGGAAGCGGTAAAAATGTGAAACAATAGTCGATTTTGTGATGGTATTTACCTTAACAAGGTACCCGTGGGCGCGACTCAGACCAAACAAGGACGGTAGGTGTCTGGCTCCGATGACTGTCACGTATAGACACTTATTCACCGGGTGGAGAGACAGCTTGAACCCAATCTCCGGGTCTAGGCTCCCGCTCCCGGCCAACTGCCCATCCCGGCTAGAGTTCAATATATTCTTGAGTTTGCCGAGAGAAAATGCCATAGTTTAAACACTGCCTGGACCGAGCCACACACTAACGGAACCGGTTCTCATTGAATAAATTAATCACAATTATCACGCAACGCAATTAACTCAGCGGTAATGGGGTGCGGTTTCATTTTTTCCGAATCTTCAGTGCTAAATTTTATCACATCACTTGGGCCGTAATCGATCTAACTTCTCGATTTGAAACTCGCACGGGCATGGACCGTGTTGTCATTCCATCAGCCGCTATCAAACACGCACATGCACACTAAATGCCAAACTACAAGATAATGTTTGTAAACCATCGGACCTCTCTTTCATACACACCGCATATTTGTACGTGAAACGATAAACGCACTTTGACAAGGTTCTAAATGGCACGGACATGGCGCCATCTCCCGGTCGCTGGTGGAAGCTTTTTCTGTTAGGACTATAAAGCCAATAGATGACGCTGCCGCTTCTAAATAGATCTTCAAGACTGTTATCTTCCCTCTCATCAATCAATAAAGACGCCGTTAAATTAATAGAATCAATTGAATGACCTTTGACTTATAACCTTGAAATAACGAACAATTTAAATAGTTTTTTAGCTTATCGCTCTTTGGTTGGTGGTATATGGCAGTGCCGTCTGGTATAACTTTTCACGTGATTCCCTATAAGTACCTTTCAACCATGAAAAATATACCTACCTATTAAGATACCTATATACCTAGATACCTATTAAGTGTCAAAATAACCAATAAGTACTTGTTTTAGCTTAGGTCTACATATACACATTATGTATCAACTAGGTACCTATATGGGAAGGAAATTGAATAACATCAGATACATATTTTAAAATATAAGGAAGATTTAATTATTGTACATAATCCATTTCCATAAAATAATCACATGTTGTGTTACAGATAACAATTGATATTAAATGCATACTTATTTTATCTATCTATTGTATAACATGTTAACAGGGTGTAACAATAAATTGTAATGGGTACCTACTTATAGCTCAACATTTTCAATAGATAACTCCAACGTATAGGTAGGTACAAGGCAACTGGTAGCCAATAATGAGGAGCCTTAAAAAATGGCATAGGCACTTATATAACTGGCAACCCTATCCAGCAATTTTGACAGCAGCTTTACAGTACAGTCTAGGACCCGATCCACGATCAAATCTACCTACGCTTGCAGCTTAAACTAAACCGACAACTAACTCAAATAACATTGCCGACCGCTCTCCGGATGTCGCTGTAGTAGTGCACGAGTATGGACACGACCAGCACCAGCAGAGCCACGCTGATGCCGATGATGTACATGGCCTGGCTGGCTTCTTGGGGGGTCGCCAGCTCTTCTGTGCCGACGTTGGCACAGTTGGGGTCATCGAGATAACTGCATAGTGTCGCCAGTTTTGGGAATTTTATGAATTTACAACCCTGCCGTCAAGCTTAAAATGTTGCCAGATTAGGCATTTTAATTATTATAATTCATTTAATGGACTAATTCATTTTTAAATATCAATCAAATAAAAAAAACATGTCTTTAAAAAAAACGATAGTTATTTAACATATTTTATCTAACTAGCAACCCTATCCAGCAATTTTGACGGCTACTCTACCGCAGTTACAATTTAGGACGCGATCCACGACCCAGTCTACCTACGCTTGCAGCTTAAGCTAAACACACAACTAACTCATACAACATTCCCAACCGCTCTCCGGATGTCGCTGTAGTAGTGCACGAGTATGGACACGACCAGCACCAGCAGAGCCACGCTGATGCCGATGATGTACATGGCCTGGCTGGCCTCTTGGGGGGTCGCCATCTCTTCTGTGCTGGCGTCACGATCGAGGGCGTCGAACTCTGATGTATCTGCAAAGAGGTGGGGTTGTTGTAGAAGAGATTTTTATTTAGAATCGGTAGAATTAGAGAAGGGTTGGATTCATGAATAGAACAAACAGGGAATAGACAATACGACGATGTGGATCACCGTTGGACACCCTGTACATAAAGGTTTAATTTGATATTTCTACAGCTTTTGTAAGTACTTACATGTTTTTTTCACACACACAATAAAGGTTTGTTACAAATTTTTCTGTCGTGTGAGTACTTAGGTACTTATACTTACTCTATAATTTTCCGTGTAGATATATTTCTTAGAAAATATTATAAGAACTTAAATGTCAGAAACTCAATTTCCCATGTTGATATTTCTTAGAAAAAATAATTAGATCTCAAATATCAGATACACATTTGGCTACAGTCAAAGTTTGTTTAAAAATGCTGTAGGCTGTTGGTAACCTATAGATGGGTTCCGCTCATATCGCATAAACTTTATTGATCAAAACTCATTTCGCATAACTCGTATGGTCTAAACTTTTTTGGCCGAACCATCACTTTGCCAAGACTTATGTGGCATAAGGCTCGTTTCGTCTAAAACTCTTTAGGCACAATCTTTAAACACCTAAGTTTCGTTTGCTCAAATTTATGTTCGTCTATACCTATGTATAATCTTGTTTCTCCTAATGTTATCTTAATAAATAATATATTAAGTATGTAGTAAATGTACAAATTGTGGTATTTTTCTCCTACATCCCGAAAATCACGATATTGTATGATCAAAAAATCGAAAGTTAAAGACCAATATAATTATTACAAACCCCATGAGATCGAAACCTAAAAATAGGTGCGACGACGAGCAAAGCGAGGAGGAGCGTGTTAGGTGCACATGTTCATCAAAACCAAAGCGGAGCGCAGCGAAGCGGAGCGGAGCGTTTTCCAAACAGCGGAAACAATACAAGGCACCAGTTTGCGCTATGTAGGGAGACGCTCCGTCAAAGTTAAAGCCAAACGAATATTATTACTTTGTATAAACCTATGCCATAGCATTATTAGGCTATTCAAGATTCGGCAATACTATCATTAGGCTAAACAATGTTATGCGAAATAACTTTTTACTAAACGAGATTTATGCCATACGATTTTCGGCGTAACGAGACTTTGACCAAACGTTACTATGCAATACGAGATTAGGCAAAAAAATCTTATGCCAAAAAAGGTAGAACCCCTATAGATAAATATAAATGATAAAGGAACTCAACGATTTAGGGTTGCTACGCATACATTCTGGTTGGCATTATCGTTTCGGAATTTTAACACCTACTAGCAATAAAGAACTACTTTTAAAAAAAATATCGAATAGACTATCACAGCCTAAATGTGTGTACTAAATAATCGCCGCATTATGATGGTAACTGACCCGTTTTGATGGTAACTCAAAATTGCAATTGTCGTATTTAAATGTTTTCGATTTCAAACTACAAGGTTTGATTCCATACATTTTGTAGAATACAATAGAATAGCCTAATTTATATTATGACAACTTTAATCAACCCTTAATCCATCCGTCATCTACTAATTAATTACAACCCTATTGTTTGTTGTTTATTCCTCAACTCTGTAAACTTTAAGCTAACCCTAATCTAAGCTGAACAGAGAATAAATCAAATAGAGATAGAGTGATAGTACCATCTTGAAGTATTATTTAATTATTGAGTTTGTTTTAGTTGATCAAAGGCTTTAGGCGATTATACAACCGCAGTGCGGGAGATATCTGAAACTTTCGTTGCCAATGGGCAAAATTTATATTATTCTGGAAACGGATTCGCATAGTAATTTTGGTACGTGACCACAAAACATTTTACTTGGTAGTTCAAAGTCTAAATTGTTAAAAAAAGCCTTTGCATCTTGTAGAGAAAATGAGTGAGGACGATACTATTAACTATAGGTACAATACGTAAATCAGTGATGGTTTTTTTTTTTCATTTTCGCTCTGTAGGTATGATGCTACAGGTGATATCTAGCTTGATCGGATTAATAGTAAAATGGTCCACCATATCGATCGTATACATTCCGCACTATCCTACACCGCGCCAAGTGTAGGCGTCTTCGTCCGTCAACTGCATGCATAACATCACCTGAAGGCCTAGCATGAGGCGCATGACGCTACGCTACGGTAACACGTGACTAAAGATTTCCGTCGCAATCACTTTCGAAGCTGCTCGATGTGACTTCATGTGACTGAGCGCGACACAAAACTTTTGTCACGTATTAACGTGTGCGTCTTGCGCCTCGTGCTAGGCCTTCTCACTAAAATCTTCTCACTACGGTAACAACAAATCCTGCTTTATCTGTACTGTCATCATCACAGCAAAAACAAACGAACACTGAAACAAAACACAAATATGTTTTTCCAGCGGGTGTCACCATCACTCCAAACACAAACGAACGCTGAAACAAAACACGATCACGTAGGTATGTACCGGCGGGGGTCTCCGCGCCGCACAGCACCGCGGCCGCGGCCACGTGGAGGTCGAGCAGCTCGCGCACCGACAGCAGCGCCTCCGCCGGCGCCTCCCCGGGGAACAGCAGTCGCACAGCCAGAGCGACCCCGCCGGGACCAGCACGGAGCTCCCGCCCCACACACGACCACACCACGGGGGTTGGGAAGCCACGCTTATGTGTCTAATATTTGACATATTCATAGAAATTATGTCAGTTTTGACAGTTACCTACCTCAACATCATCACTAATATGTCAAACATCTGTCAAATCTACACAAATTATAAGCAGCGTTGCTTATCTGTCAAATATCTGCCCGATCCTTAAAAATCATGTAAGTTTTGACTGTTATAGCATAGCCTGTATGTAAATCTGTCAGATCTATACGAATTATGTCAGTTTTGACAGTTACCTACCTAAACAATTTGCTAATCTTCTGTACTGTCTACTCTCATCATTCTCACTACGCGCTACAAACCCTACTTTAGCTGCAGTGACACTGTCACCATCACACCAAAAAACAGAAGAACGCTGAAACAAAACACGATCATGTAGGTATGTACCGGCGGGGGTCTCGGCGCCGCACAGCACCGCGGCCGCGGCCACGTGGAGGTCGAGCAGCTCGCGCACCGACAGCAGCGCCTCCGCCGGCGCCTCCCCGGGGAACAGGTAGTCGCAGAGATATAGAGAGCCGACAGGGATGAGGACGCGGCGCGGCGGCTCGTTGAAGCAGACTTTTTCTGGGGAAACAATAGTTACTTAAATCATTTATCAACTTTATCATCATCATTCAATAATACTCCACTGCTTGATACATAACTCTAACAGATAACTCTCTTTTTCTCATAGAGAGTGGTTTGTAAAAATTTACATTCATCAGGCCCTGTAGCACAGGGCGCTGTTAAACCGTGACAAGAGTTCTCTGTCGCGCTCGCTCTTGAGGCTGCACGATGTGAGTGAGCGAGATGCAAAACTCTTGTCACGTCTTAAATGCTCCCCGTACTAGCCCTTCTGAAAATTTTATATTTATACGATGAATACCTATAAACATTCTCAAATCAAAGTCAAATCAAAGTCACATTTTATTTGTGATTTAGGGCCATTAAAAGCTAAAATTTGTGTTGACAGCCATTAGAGCTATTAAGTTTGCTAAGTGAATTTGGGAGGCTAATTGGGAGTGAACTCAATGGACAAAGACAATGATGGCACATAATTTCTATAAATACTTATAACATCATTGGAAACATATTTTTTTGAATTTTAAATCGTATCAATAGTAAGAGTTGATGTTAAAACGCTTACCTTCAGGCAAAAGATTGTCATCAATCAATGCATCACAGTGCATTGTGAACCGGGAGGCCAATGAGCGTATAATGTCTTGCTTGACGGCCGCCTCTGCCTCTTTTACCGTCACTTTGGGATACAAGAACACACTGGAAGCGACCACGCCACTGAAGTGTATGCTGCCGTCACATTCCAAGTATTCCACTGTCTCTGGCATGGAACTTTCCTGCAAAAAAGGTGTCTTATTATTAATGGTATGTTATTACTACTTATTACATAATTAAAAGCAAGAGAGATACTGGTGGGACTCCAGACTCTTTGGGAAATATCCAGCAGTGGATGATTACTATTATGTTGGTACTATCGTCTAGAAAAAAACGAGTACTGAATTTCTCTCGCACATTTCTGATATTGATAGAGTGAGATGGGTCATTGTAAGGGGCAGGGCCAACACTTTTGTTATTTTGTTCAAGGCTTTATGTTGACTATGTGCACCAATAGTAATGCAGTAAAAAATATATCAGTACTTGTTTGTTAAAAACATAGTATAGTAAATTAGTTAGAAGTTAATGAAAAATAGTACTTACAAATGGCACAAACAATGACACCATCATTGACTTGGGAGGGTCGGCTGAAGATGACTTGGCGTTTTTAGGTTTTTTCTTCTTGACCAGCTGGTCTAGTGGATCCGACCGGTCTTTGAGTTCACCATCAATGAACATTACACTTACTTCTAATGCTTTTTGAGCTTCTTCAACAATTTGCTGAAAATAAACACTTGGATGTCATAAAAAATATTGCTGATTGGTTTTTAATATTTTAATATTAGTTTGTACTGCAAAATTGCATCTTAGAATCAGGTACATAGACTTAGTGCTAAAGACATTTCTTGCCAGTCATACTAACTACAGGAGCAAAAAGCAGTACTTGTAAGTTTGCACATCCAGTCAAACAATGTGATGTGATGGATACAGTAATGCTTAGATGTAATGTAATGGCACTAACAAAACTAACCTGAAACTGATCCTTCACTGATATGCCATTTTTCTTCACCAGAACCGGGTACACTTCATCAAACTCATAGTATGTGTCCAACCGCTGCCACTGGCACTCTTTAGGAGTAAACTTCCAATCAACAGGTTTTGCTCCCAGACCTTTGCTTGCAGAATTCACCTCAATGCTCTTACAAACAACTGTTTTATTAGAGTAATGAAGTACCAATTTTTCATTGGTTCCTGGACAGTTACCATACATGTGCGGGTTGACATTCAAAACCTTGTGCATGTAGTTTAGAACAGATTTTACTTTGCTGGACGCATTTGTGTTGTCAAATATCTCTTCTTCTGATGTGATGAAGATACCTGTGAAATTGGAGTAGATAATAAAAGGCAGGTTTTTCGTTCATATTGATATCAAACTATATACCTTCAGCATGATTTATTATTATGAAGTATAAAGAGCATAATTTTAGCCAATGTATCACAATTAATGTAATAAAGGTATAACTCCAGAAACCCAACACATATTGTATAGCTTGGACAAGCTGACTGTCCAGGAAGAGAAGCAACTTGAGTCAAGAGTAGCAGGTAGCTAATCAAGTGGAAATTGATATATTTTTTAATGTAATTATTTATGGGTCTGGTCTTACCTAGTACGAACATGCCTCCGGGGAGCATCCTAGTGACATGCTTGGCGTGGTCCGCCACCCAGGCCTCTGACACAGCTGCCATAGACTCAACTCTTTCCAAGAGACTCTCTCCCTCAGAAATGGTATCTGAAACCTTTTCTTCCGGCGTGCGAGCTAAATGGATCACATTTTCCCTGGAGTCAGTGATCTGGAATATTAGTGATTGATGGATAGATTAATAAAAGCTCCAAATGGAACTAAAAACAAGTTACCGGATCCATGTATTTGTTCATTACGACTTACCTGGCCCAAAATTAGGCCTATACCGAATTTCTCTTGGGCTGCATATTGCTCTAAATACTGCAGGCAACTTTCTGGTGCATAAACTGTTCGAACCATGTTTAAATTTGATTATTTCAAGTTTAAAACCAAATTATTCTTCATCGGCAAGCAGCTGAGCAAAATAAATACGTGTCAAAGTCAAAACTGACAAAAGTCAAATTCAACCCAACTGTCAGTATCTCTGTCATACTGACAGCTAAGTCGGCTGGGAACATAGACTAACAGTATTCATCCTTATTCTAAGATTCAATCTAGCATCAGCAAAGGAACGATCCAAGGAGAAGATCATCTAATCATCAGCATCCTCATCCTCGCGATGGTTTTAGCGGCTGAGAATTTATACCACTACCACGGATCTTATTTCATTATTATTTTTTCGATTCTAAACTTTTAAATAACTTATCAGCTACTGCACTGGAGTCCGCGTTGTTCTATCCATGACTGTAACCACAGAACTATCGCATATGCACTTGTTGTTTTTAAGTTAAGTACTGTATGACTTGTTGCACGTTGTATTAAAATTTAATCCAGTGTTCTGGGTGGACTGCTTACTAGATCAGTAGTTAATAAGAAAATGATGTCGTAGCCAAGTCTTATGTGCCTTCAAAGCGATGATAATGAGCAACAATGCAATGCGAAAACTTATGACTACCTGCCTACATATTAGGTAGTACCAAATACGGAAGAGGACTCTTGCATCTGATGCACTGGAAGTGCTCCCCTTTTTCCGACAGATGAAATCAGATACGAGTGTTGTTTTAAGAGTTAAAATAAAACAAGGAGAAGGAAAATTGTATGCACTTTATTGTTAGGTATTTTCACAAAAGTTGCATAGGTACTTAATGTTTGCTGCGTTAAATTATTATGATACCTACTCATTTACGCAATGTAATCATAACGGTTGATAACATTTCAAGGCCTAAAAGAAAGTGATACAATATAAGTAATTATGGAGCACCTTAAAATAAACAGAAAATTAATCATTCTCTTAGCGTGTAGGTTGTTGTGATAGTGCCACAAATAAAAAAATACAGTCTCTTATAGATCAATTTAGCATTTGACAAAAATGACCTAAAATCTCCGTTTCCCCGACTCAGTTGAATTTGCATTTGGAGAAGTCCATTTCTGGATGCTGTTCCATAAATCTGTAAAAAAGATAATAATGTCAGTAACTATACAACGCTCATAGTAGTACCTACATTATATTTCTTGAGTAAGTACCTACACTGTACCCCATTTATGTCTCTTTTAGTCCATCCATCCAAAGGTTGTCTGCAAGAGATCGCTATAAGCGATAAGACCAACTTTTGTACCCTAGTTAAGTGTCTATGTAAAATTGATAATTATTTCTTGGTGTACAAATAAATAGTACTCTATCTATCTAAGTACTTATATTAATTATTGTAATTTCCTCACACCTCTTTCCCTGACCCCGATTGACCCCTTTCTTAGCCCTTAGCTAACGCAAACGCTCCATTTTCACACCGCTCCACTCATCACAGTTTGATATAGGAAGTACCACTATAACGCTATCAATTCAATGGATATAATTATATTCGGCAGATAAAACACGTCTCGAAGGAAAATAAGGTTGGCTTAAATCTTTAACTTTAAATTAAATAAAACTAAACTAAAACTTAGTCGGACGCTGACTAAATGAAGTTCTTACTTCTTGAGTGTATCCTGTTTCTTTTGTTCGTCGCTGGTCGGGAGCCCCCTCTCCTTCTGTCTCTGGTCGTACATCATCTTCTCCACGAGCCCTCTCGTCTCGCCGTCCAGGTCCGACAACTTCGACGGCTCTGTAAGAACACCAAGGATGTTAGAATTACATAATTATAGCGAATCTGAATCTTGATATACTATTCTATAAATTTATCGGCAAGCGGCACCGGTAAGATATGTTATATCCAGAGATTGCATCATTGCATGAATCACAGGAGGTACAACAAGAAGCTTCTCCAGTGATGAATTACATCGGGCTGAGCACCGGGCAGACACACATGTCACATAAGCGTCATCGTATGTCGTATACGATGACGCTTATCTGACATGCCCATCCTTTAGCCTCGGTGACAAAACGTAGACTCTAGGTCTGGCGCTTGTCACCGATATGATAGGCACTATTGCTGATTGACATCAGGGACTAATGGACAGTAGATCTGGTCAATGATGCTGATCCAGTACCCAAGTGTAGTGACTCGCAGAACCCTGATAGGTTGCATAGCTGCAAGGCCCGCTCATGTTATGCCGGATGCAGAAAGAAAGCTGGAAACTTATCCATACTTTTTCGAACTAGCGCTGATAAGCGCGGAGAAAATATCCATAGTAAAGTAAGCGCTTATAAGTTTCCAGCGTTCCTCCTGTAGACGGGTTTAGGCTAGAGCCCTCGTATTCTCGGGCCGACAGAAGTGTCCGTTTAAAAAAGGCCGCTTTTATTAATTACATTCATTATTTTGCAAGTTGCCTGATCGTTCAACTTTGCTACAAAGTATTTATTCGTCTTCTCTTACATGCATTATGAATATTTTACGATGATCGCAACGCTGATAACATCCAAATTTGGGCCTTTTTATAAAACAGGAACCAGGAAGGAATTTTCATTCTGACAGAATAATGCTTTCGCCAAGGCGACAAATCCCTGACCAGCAGGGCGATCACGAAAAACAGAGCTAACGTATAGAATCGAATGCGAGTGCGACAACTGTCAATTCGATAGGTAAAAAGTGTTCGAAAGTGCTGTCAAGTTGACACTAGTCGCACTCGCATTCGATTCTATATTTTTCGTGATCGCCCTGCAGCTCTAATAGAAGTGGTCACCTTCAGCATAAACCTGTTACAGACCCGTATTTATTGATCTATCAAACGTTTTTAATAAATCCCTTCAGAAACAATTTAACTGAGCACATAAACAAGACGGCTCACTCCACTATTGTCTTCCAAACTTCCAATGTTTGTGGGCAGAGGTCATTTTGGGTCAGTGGCTTCCCAGTTAAAGGCCATACAAAGGCTGGGTAGCTTAACGACTGTAATCCATTTCTGTGACCGCTACCATATTAGTGAGTACTGCTATAATTAGTCATTATTCACGGCATGAAATAATTTGCACAAGGGAGCATCGTAAACACAGCTGATTTCCTTATACGGGACTTTTTGGGAATTAGCGCTCCGAAAGGCAGGCATTACATGTGAGAAATGAGTGCAGTTAGATGCACTGAAAACAACATAATCTGGGTGGGTAATTTTACGATCAGTAATGTTATATAGCAGACAAGAAAGGAAGTATGTATTAGCTTACTAATAATATCAATTAGAGGAAAAAATACAAATGAAATATTAAGTACCTATATCTCATCCAGAAGCTAAAAGTGTGAATTTTATATTTTAAATAAATTAAAGGTACCTACTTAACCTAATTAAAAATAAGTTTTAAATTATTATTTATTAGCTAAGCTAATTATTATAAGACTAGTACTGTAGTACTACTTATTTCACGCTCAATGTATTCATTTTAACACCCGGTATACACGAGCAAATTGAGCCAAGTAAAAGACTAATAATAATAAATAAATAAAATAAATAATAAATATGTGGGGACATCTCACACACGGCCATCCGACCCCAAGCTAGGCAGAACCTGTGTTATGGGTGTCGGACAGCTGATATATCTACACAAATACATAGATCTGGGGGCACGGCAGTGCCCCCACCAAGTCGAGCAAAAAAGCGGCACGGCCGTACCATCCTTTTCTCGAAGCAATTCAGGCCATTTTCGACCCCCTGTAACTTCGTTGTGGATAAAACTAGAAGACTGAATTTTCACTAACCATGCAGGCATTGTAAAGACACGGTAATCACGGTATATTTCAAATTTCATTCAATTTGAACCAGTAGTTCAAAAATTTTAACGGTTCAAAGTTTCTTAATTTTGTCACTGACTCACTCACCGATCATAAAAATTCTAAGGCACTTCTAGCAGACCTAGAAGCTTCAAATTTGGAATATAAGTAGTGTTTGGTGTATGAAATGAACCAAGAAAAACTAAAATATTTGGGGGCACTACCGTGCCCCCACCAACTCGAGTAAAATTTTTCAATTTTGGTCCAGTTTTGTAGATAGGTACAAAACTGCTTAAATAATTTCATAATCACATATCTGTGGGCACGGCAGTGCCCCCACCAAGTAAATATAGGCGCACGGTAGTGCCCCTGCCAAATCGAGCAAAGGATTCGCGTCATGCAAATTAAATCCGCAAAGGATGGATTACCTACCTACGGACATATTACATCAGGGGTCAAAGTTTCTGACTCTCTCACTCACTCACTCACCGATCATAAAAATTCAAAGGCACTTCTAGCAGACCTAGATGCTTCAAATTTGGAATATAAGTAGTGTTTGGTGTATGAACCAAGGAAAAACTAAAATATTTGGGAGCACGGTAGTGACCCCACCAACTCGAGTAAAATTTTTCAATTTTGGTCCAGTTTTCTAGATAGGTAGTACATAACTGCTTAAATAATTTCATAATCACATATCTGGGACACGGCAGTGCCCCAGAGCCTATATTTACCAAGTAAATATAGGCGCACACGAATTTAATTTGCATGACGCGAATCTTTTGCTCAATTTAGCAGATATGTGATTATGAAATTATTGAAGCAGTTTTGTACCTATCTAGAAAGCTGGACCAAAATTTAAAAATTTTACTCGAGTTGGTGGGGGCACTACCGTGCCCCCAAATATTTTAGTTTTTCCTTGGTTCATACACCAAACACTACTTATATTCCAAATTTGAAGCTTCTAGGTCTGCTAGAAGTGCCTTAGAATTTTTATGATCGGTGAGTGAGTCAGTGACAAAATTAAGAAACTTTGACCCGTTAAATTTTTTAAACTACTGGTTTAAATTGAATGAAATTTGAAATATACCGTGTCTTTACAATGCCTGCATGGTTAGTGAAAATTCAGTCTTCTAGTTTTATCCACAACGAAGTTATAGTCGTTTGCAATAGAATCCAACAATTATGTAAACAAATATGGCGGACTGACATTGACAGCGTATTGTTTATGCCCATAGTGATGTCATAGTGTTCTAATTAGATTAAATATATAAGCCATAGACTATAAAATAAAACTGATTATATATAGAAAAGTGTTTATTAAAACAAATTTAAATCTTCGTCTTCTTCATCATCACTATCAGAAGTGTCGCCGGTGACCGTAATTATAAATGGAACCACTGTGTCATCGCTTGCCGTGTCTAAAATGCCGTCGAGCTTTTCATTTCTTTCTCTTCCTTTTTTCGTTTTGGTTAATTATATTAAGCTCTTGAAAAATATTTTTTATTGTTTTCAAATATTATTAAATTAAAATAATTTATGAAATTAAAATTAAAAGATAACTTCAGATTACGAACAACACTAACTTTTCAATGACTTATAGAGTTCGATGAGTAAAAAACTAAGATGACAGCTTGTCAAATACTTCGAAATTTTTACGTTGCAAATGTTTTAACAAATTTAACTTATAAATACAAGTTAAATCGTGTTGAAGATAATGTGAAAACAATGGTGCGTTCGTTGAAATCAGACTATGTTCATAGTTGATCGTCAAATGTATGTGATTACGGAGTAATCGTGACAATTTGGTTTGTTTACATGATTGTTGGATTCTATTGCAAACGACTATACAGGGGGTCGAAAATGGCCTGAATTGCTTCGAGAAAAGGATGGTACGGCCGTGCCGCTTTTTTGCTCGACTTGGTGGGGGCACTGCCGTGCCCCCAGATCCGCAAAGGATGGATTACCTACCTACGGACAAATTACATCAGGCTACCAGTGCTACCACTTATAGTCAAATTTTCTTAATGTACAATGAACTTTGTGTATTGGAAACTAAGGTTGAAATTTAATTAGGGAAATTTGATGCAGTACGAAGTATCAAAGTTACGTTTATTCATTACACGTACATTACGTAGCCAAAAATAAAGATTCTTGATTCTTACCTTAAGTTTGCGATTTATGTAGGTAGGCAACCTACCAAACTAAGTTAACGCACCTACGTACCTAGAAGGTATGTACCGAAAAGAAAAAAAGTAGAACTGTCTACAAAATACAAAAATAAATGAGATCCCATCAAAAACAATACTTGTCAAAAAAAACCAAGTCTCGTAACTCAGTTGTTCTACGGTAAAAAGTTGTGAGATCCATGTAATACCATGTCTTATCCACGCATGCATCTCAATCTTAAAAATATTTAATGTTTTATATAAATATATTGACTTGGTCATCGCACTAAATAATTTAATTAACACGTGTTTCCATGCGATGGCCGAGTCAATATATTTATATAAAACATTAAATATTTTTAAGATTGAGATGCGTGCGTGGATGACTTGGTATTACATGGATCTCACAACTTTTTACCGTAGAACAACTGAGTTACGAGACTTGGTTTTTTTTGACAAGTATTGTTTTTGATGGGATAGATAGATACAAAATATAAATATCAACACCCAAGACCCGAGTACAAATATCTGTCTTTAAACAAATATCTACTCCAGCCGGGAATCAAACCCGGGACCTTCGGCATAGCAGTCAGGGCCACTAAACACTACGCCATTCGACCGTCTTCCTTCCTTACCTTCGTTCCATAATCAAAAACAAATAATAAATATCTATTATAATATCTATCCCTCACACTTAATAAGTACATTACCTGGATTGATTTTCTTAGTGGATATCTCCGGGTCATTCGTCACCAGCCTACTCCACCAGTTCATCTTGTTCACCTAAAACAAGTGAAAACCTCATAGAGTAACAACAAATTATTGTGAGAAATACAAGTCTGATATGTAGGTATTTTACGGTGACCATAAGTTTATTTAAACTATGAACTGATTACAGTAGAGTTGTTTTTTCATAAACCTGAAGACATGTGCCATGCAATGGATATAGAACCTTAGCTAGAGCTAAAAACACATAACCTGTTCTCTACTAACGGACCAATCTGTTAAAAACTTGAATTGGTTTAAAATTAATTTCGTAACGAAAATCAAATAGTTCATTTATTGTTTCCGCATTCAACTATTTATGACCGCACCTCGATCAAATGTCAGGTAGGCACGTCACTAACACGTTGTGTGACGAAAGTGACCGGTATAATTGTTATTATAGCAAAGCACTATAGGCTCAGTGGGAAATGCTATGTTCTGTAGGAGACTCACGTTTGATCCCAAGGGAAACTATACAGACTTTACATGCACAAGAAAAATCTAAATTGCATTATTTTTTTTAATAACTGAGTCACTTAGTTGAGGTTACATTTGAATAACGAACATCACAGTCTTTAATAAATTCAAAATATGTGAATGAATGCGGATTTCAAGCTGCGACCTTCACAAATGTTGATGATTGGCGCCAACATCATCATACATCGTCTGTGTAGACTGACAGGATGTAGGAACTTTTACTCACTACTTACTGCTATTTTTATACAAACATTGAGAAGCAGGCGGTTTATGCCATACATAACCCCCTGGTATTCCTTTTCTTCATAGACATCCTTTCCATACACAAATCCATCACACAAAAGAGTATAGAATTTTATCAGCAGCATTGCCGTTGCCACGTCAATATACTCGGCAACTTTATTTTTCTCTTTACAATTTTCCATCAGGTAGGTATGTGGCGAACGAATTAAAATCACAAAAACGGGAACGTCACTGACTTCCATCTTGCATTGTAGAAACACTAACAAAGATCCCCCTTATTCAATAAGTACAACGATATTTTTATACTAACTAAATGTAGAGTCATTGCTAAAGAAACGTCTCCACAAATAACACACAACTTCTACCACTGAGCTGTTATTAAGAATTAGTTAGGTTAAACATTTGTTACTTTATTAATTGGTAAAACCGTTGTCATTAGGTGGAACATAAAACGGTTTGACAGTAAACAAAATGCGAACAGTTTTATGGTTTGCTTTTGTATGTGACGCATCATCTTTATCGTATATTGTTAATCTAAGCCATTACACATACCTTCTCCAGATTGATCAACAGATTCCTCCCGTCCTGCAGCACCCACGTGGAGTCCTCCATCTTGACCTCGGCGTCGAGCTCGCCGTCGATGATGAGCGGCTGCCCCTTGATGCCGACCTTCAGGTGTTTCTTGCTGATGGTGACCACCAGGTCGCGCGGCCGCAGCGTCTGCCGCAGCGGCACTCGGAGCTGGTGACAAAATTAAATAGGTGGTTTGGTTATTAACCCTATAAAAGGCAGAGTAAGTTCAAATATTTCATAGGCTTCGGATGTTAAGTCGATGTCATAAATATGACAAAATATTATGGTCATATTATAGCACAGTACGTTATGAAGGGTTAAGCGTATGTGAAAGCCGTTACAGCCAGTTTATAGACTCTATGATGCTGTGGATTTGCTGAGCGTACAAAAATTATAGGCGTTGAATACCTGCGTTGTCAGTAAGCAAAACTAGAGAAGCTGAAATGGTGAGAGGGTACATCAATAAGTAGCGGTAACTCTGTAAATGTCAAGAGAGGTATGCAAGCATTACTATGTCTGATCCGTTACTTAGGTGTAGCTACGAATTGCAAAATGTGTATGATTAGAGGGAACTCCCAATGTTTAGCAGTAGATTCACGACAAATATGCATGGAATGGTCCACCAACCCGCACTTGGCCAGCGTGGTGGACTAGGCCTAAACCCTTCCTTCATTGGAAGGAGACCCGTGCCCCAGCAGTGGGGACGTAATGGGTCGTGATGATGCATGGAATGGAGTAAAGCTTATAAGTATGATATCTTCAATTGCTCAATCCACTAAATTTATATTCGGTTGTACAGATTTTATAAGCCTCTATATATTAGGACTCTACATATATATCGTAGTGGGAATGTCAGCGCCAATATTGATGGCGCGGGAAATGTTTCTTGGTTGCACATCAGGTCAACAGGTGTAAGGTACAGATAGGTATCGGAGAACTGTGATTTGTTCTAGGGTTTCTAATGAGCTGTTAAAGTTGTAGTTTCTATCCTCACTCGTTCCTGACGGTTTCACAACTGAAAATGTTAAATTAAAAATAACTTTAGAGTCTTTCTAGATCCCTTACACCAGCGAAGAGAAGTTAGGTTTTAGTTTAGCTGACCTATACAGAAAGCCAATGCTGACGCACATTGCAGTGAAATGACTCAAGAAACATGCAGGAACACTTATAAATGAGTTTAATGCCCTTGTATGAAATCTAGAGCTATTGCTAGTTTTAATTGCATAAAGCACCACGAGAAAAGGTCAGCTTGAATAAAGGCATGAGCTCAAGTAAAAGTCGCTGACAACAGTACACTGGACTCAAACAAGAGCAAATATAAAAAGAGATTGCTTTGTAATTACTTGAGTAGGTGTTGTTTTCTTTTAAAATGTCACAGACTATTGCAACTGTATCGGGCACGATCAGGCACGATAATTTGATATGAATTGCCGGTGTTGCGTCATTTCTACGTTACAAGTGTGACGTCAAGAGAGTAAATACTACCTTGGATCAAATCGTGAACGAATCAAAGCCGGATGAATTGGCCGAACCAAAAAAAACTAACTACATACCTCCTCTGCTCTGTATAGTACTTACAACAAAAAATATGGAAACCCATTTAAATATTGCGATAGTTCCTGTTACATGAATAGTTTTAGTTACGTAAGAACGTAGATACATTATTATAATCTTAGTTTAGAAAGTAAATGTGCGAATCATAACGCACACTGATTGTAATAAGAACGTCACTAAAGAGATCTTATTATTTCCTCGATTTGAATAGCTCGCGATTCTCATGTTATAACCGAAGAACCTTCATGATGACGTTGCAATGGAAGCTAAAACATGACATCCAGAGGGCGGAAAACCTAGACCCTTTGGAAAAAACTTGTTAGCACTCATTAAATAACGATATCACACGAGACATAATCTGGTCCAAGATTGTAAATAGGTAATGGCGAAATAGTAATAAAGAAACAACCCAGTTTTGGACCAGATCATAAAATTTTTTAGGGTTCCGTAGCCAAAATGGCAAAAACGGAACCCTTATAGTTTCGTCATGTCCGTCTGTCCGTCTGTCCGTCTGTCCGTCTGTCACAGCCGATTTACTCGGAAACTATAAGTACTACAGTGATGAAATTTGATGGGAATATGTGTTGTATGAACCGCTACAAAAATATGACACTAAATAGTAAAAAAAAGAATTGGGGGTGGGGCCCCCCATACATGTAACTGAGGGATGAAATTTTTTTTTTCGATGTACATACCCGTGTGGGGTATCAATGGAAAGGTCTTTTAAAATGATATAAAGTTTTCTAAAAAACATTTTTCTTAAAGTGAACGGTTTTTGAGATATCAGCTCTCAAAGTCGTAAAAAGTATGTCCCCCCCCTCTATTTTTATAACTACGGGGTATAAAATTCTAAAAAAAATAGAGGTGATGCATGCTAATTAACTCTTTCAACGATTTTTGGTTTGATCAAAGTATCTCTTATAGTTTTTGAGATAGGTGACATAATAAGTTTATTATATTTGCTGCTACGGAACCCTTTGTGCGCGAGCCCGACTCGCACTTGGCCGGTTTTTATTTCTATTATTGTACTGCACATAAAACATGGAACTCTCCCAAAGAAAACAGTAAACGGCCTTTCTCAGGCCATCACTGCCCTCGGCCTATCTGTATGTGCACCTGTCCCTAGGCAGGTATATCGGGATGATTACGTAAAAATATACATATAGAATTACTAACCAATCTACTAACAAATTAATCACATTTCATAAAGACGATGTGACTCTGAACACGTAAGATTTCGTGCACTACCATGTTCTCAAATTCGCCGATTTTTGCACTTATTTGCAAAAGGCCTCGATTATTTGCATACTACTTATGAACGCTCTAGTTCAAACAAATGAATATTACGAACACGGTGATTCCCGCTACTTTGATCTACAACAGGTAGGTATTGAGATTAAAAAATATCTGTATAATCAAGCAGATTCAACTCGCTAAGCATGAAATGAATAATGTCGATAAAAATTAAAGTGATCTTTATCTGAACCGCCAAATTATGCATGAGCACGCCTTGAAGTGGAAATATGAATTAACACGATGCCTCTTAACTTAGGTGTTTTATTGTGAAAAGAACGAAAAATGTCTCATTATCATTAGTCAGACAGGACAAGGTGCAAACTGTAAGACATGTGCAGAATACGCAATGATACGCTACTGAAGGTAAGGACTATAATGTTACCAGTGCAAGTGCATTCTAAAACATATTCCTTACATGTAAAAAATTTCCTAGATTTGATGTTTTTTTAGTCTCTATGAGATATTAGTCTCCATATTGTTTTTGTTTAAAGATACTTATTTTGGAACTTTTCTAAAATCGGATGCTTTATGTTAATTTAAGTACTTAGTTTCTTTTTAGTTCTTAGTTACCACTCCAAATATAAATCAAAACAAATACCATAAACGAATAAAAATACAAATTATAAAAATATTTAAATGGGCAACACCGAGAAGACCATCGACAACATTATAATGGGCAAGACGACGAGCGGCAGCGGCAAGTCGGCCTCGCATTCCTGACAAGGACGATGGCTGATGTTACTACAGCTACAGCTGGACGAAAAACTAACACATGAGGGCTGCCGTGCTATCGACACGTTTTATACAACAACATAGAGTCGTGGTTGGCGAAGCAGCGTTTAGAAAATACGTTTTTCTCGAGATAGAGTGACCCTCTTGTGCTCGAATATCATCTACTGCACGTTACCGACGCTCGCTGTATCATTCTGACTCATTAGCGACCAAATTCCCGTATAATGACCCACACTAATCATCACACAGCTGTAAACGTTATTCTTATCGCTTCAGACAATGGCAGACTTGCATGGGGTTGCGTTACCTTATGAAATTCACCTACTGTAAGGGTTGTGTTTATGAAAGAACTAAATAAGAAGTATTCACACAAGGCAACTGGCTACTACATAGCATGTAATTCATAACCTTATCTTTGAAATTTTTCAAGTCTTAAGTATAGAACCAAAACCTTGCACCGGCTTTCCTAGCAACCAAGCAATGAAATGCAGGACTTTAGAGGAACAAGTGCAACAAACTAGTGACCAATGCACAAGAAGACAATTGATATTATCTAATTATGCGCATTATTTCCTCTAGGTCGACCATTGCTCCTAGGCATAAACGATAGCCCCAAATTGCTAGGACTTATCGACGACCAATAATAGCACAATGCGTTGCATTAAACTGCCTTCAGAGAGGCTCGTTATTTGTAATGTCGGCGGTTTTAATGATGGCCAGAATAATAATATAATTAAATGTTTACTCAAATTGATAGTTTGGGTTTCCGTTGCATCTTAAATTTTCTCGTCAAGGTAAGTCAAGTATTTTATTTTAGTATTTTTGATTGATGTGAAATTAAGAAGCATAAATAATTTGCTACTGAAAATATTTAATGAATGCGTTTTTTCTATCATTATTATCTTTATACTAATTTGACAAATAATGTTTGAATTCCGTGGAAGTTTCAACATCAGCAAAATGTTACGTCTATTAATATCAATTACATAAACAGCATAATCTTGAATATGGCCATGGTTACTATTCAATTATGCATAGATAGCACAATAATAAAATAAATATCAAGAGAATTAGAAATTTCGAGCAGGACAGAGTTCAATGTCACCTACTGGAGGTCATTCTGGGACCACTTGACGAGTCATATAATATTTTTGCAACTACCTAAATAAAATTTATTAACTATAAAATTTACACATGACAATGATAGAAACATAAATTTGCACCATGATTCTATATTTAAAAATAATTAAAACAGAAATAATTTTAAGTGCGAAGTAGGCGGAGGTACGATGGTGCGAAGTTGATGGTATAATTACATTACAATTAATTTGAGCATTCAAAACGATTGTGCGTGTGACTGAGAAATTAAGTAAGCCTTCAATCTTTTGTTGCTGTGAAGAATTTATTTCTCATAAGAACCTTGTAGCTACTACGTTCAATAAATTTATGCCATAGTCCGTTCACACGAACTGGCGATTAAGAAAACAATTTTGTTGAAGCAGAAGCTGCGGTGATTGGAAGCTCGTAATTCTAGCCGCTAAGCTATCAGGAACCAATAGACAACATTGTAAACGTATTTGTTTTAAAGGTCTGTGGGCGTGGGACGAGTTGCGTCAAAAAGAGTACGCGGAAGTAAAGCGTTTCAAATCAAACGATACAAGACGTACCTATATAAGTCATAGACGCATCCATTGAATTGTCACATACACTTGGCTTACAAAAGGAATAAAAAACGAATACGGGCACAAATGTAGACGTAAGATAAATTAGTAAACAAAGTTTCCACCGCGATATTAATAAAAACTCAGTTAATTGCCTAAAATAGAAGCACGAGGATGGTCTCGTTTTCAAAACCTGATTTACATGCAGAGGTGGAGGAAAAGTAAACTTCGAGAAGCAGTAAAAACCAAAGGTAAAGGAAAGCAACAACATCCTTAACAGCTGGCAAGGCTGCATCATGCAATAACATGTAAAACATTGCAACTTTGACCCATTTCATGTTATAAAAAAAGTAAGTATAATAAGACGATGAAGACGTATGCAACACCCACCGTCTGAGTGTTTGCACAACCAAGTAGCACCGTGAGAATATTATATTTCTTTATGTATTGAACCTGCCTACGCGAGTATACAACAACTTAATAACATGTCGCGAACACAAGATAAATTCCTGTCCTAATGATCAGAGACGAGGTGTGTCATCTTGATTTATGTGCCTTAAATGGTGTTACGGTATTTCTACAGATTCGCATTATATCAACCAAGAATGCCAGATTTAAAAGCGAAACGGTAGCATACATTGAACTTGAACTTGCCCGACTAAACTTACGTGAATTCACGTATTCACCACATTACATCATGCAAGCCGAGCAGTCGAAACGAAACAAGACACTGCAACTGCATGCAGCGTATCCTCCACCTACAAACGCAGCCATTTATGACATAAAAGGCGATGAGGTGTATCATACAATCTGAGCTCCGGCCATCAGCTCGGTAACAATAAATAATGGTATTCCGTGTACGGCGGCGGTGTCCTCGCGTGGTGTTGCTCAATCCGCGACGGTCAGCGGCACACGTCATGGGAACCCTCCGCAACGTGACACAGCTACTGTATCACAAATTATAAAAGTTTTCCTGCCGCCGCACACGCAGCCTCTCAATGCAATCGCTCATACTCCCGATGATGACACCTATTTACACACTCATCCGAATACCCGGACAAATATTTAAACGGTATCATATGACAATATAAATGAAATCCAAATTCCTATTAACTTAAGTGCATATTTTACAAGATCATCTATTTTGATGTGAATAATTTAGATTGTTAATGATAGAGCCTGTTTACTGAGGATATAAAGTTTATGCACAAAGAAGTTAGCCGTGACTTCTCAGAAATTATTGATGATACGAATCCTGAGCCATTTATTACCGAACTGCATTCGCATAATGTATTTCGTATTATGAGAAGGGTTTATAGCATACACCAGTATGAAGGTCTACAGAATTACGTCTGGAATTCTTAGCCCTTGAGTCACGAGCACCACTGGTAACATCTATGACCTATAATAATTATGTTGTTTTGGTGCTGGTGATATCATCTTTAAACAATTTTCTACAAAATTCACGTTGCTCGCTACTGAACATGCCTCACTGCATGATTAATTATTACAGAACACTGTTTTAAGGCTGTCGACAAATTTATCTCTCCCTGGGTTGCCAGATACGGGAGCTGCCATCAATGATTTCGCATTTGTATGGTTTTTAGTATTGTAATTTGTACTATGTGTTTATTGAATTAAATATTATGTTTTTTTTTGTCTTTTCGTATTTTTACACATTTTAATTACATATGTAAAAGCTCATAATTTAAACACCTGTAAGATTATTGAGTTCAATGCCATGTAGGTCCCCCATTAAATGTTGTGATGCAGGGCAAAGTCCCCGAATTCGGGGGCACAGACCGTTAATGCACCAAACGGGTTCAGTTTGCTTACAGAAACATCCTTATGCCGATAATTAATTACTATTACCAGGTAATAATATTGTGCCTTCTTCGCCCATGGGCTGTGGATTTGCAAGCACCTGTATCATAATAACTCTAGCTTGAACTAGACTCACAAGCAATGACAAAGTTTCAGTACATAATATATTGTGAAACGTCATATGCAGGTGGAACTTTTTCATAGCACGTGAGTGTACTTTTCCGTATTCTTATAAAGGGTCTAGGTAGAACAAATGGTCGATCTGTTGATGATACAGACTTATGATGATGATAATTTATTTTGTAAACATCAATTTAGAATTCTTCTTTCTAAATTATGTATACTTAGCAACAAATATCGTATTCTACAACCAATTTGCAATGCACGTATTCGGAAGGGCCCAATGGCAATAATAATTAGTTCCAAGCCGAAAGCGTGGATAAATATCTACTTAGCGTAGGTACTTAAAGGGTTTCTTTCTAACGTAACGCTCTGTGGGAAATAAATATGAGTTATGTACTTAGATATTGGATCAGCTTGACACCGATTTTGGTAGAGCATTGGTAGAGAATTATAAACGCGATTCTTTTTACGATTTGTAGAAATAAAACTAAGGACAGAATACACTTTTCTCACTGTAACGCTTCGGTAAATATGGCAAACCGCGCGTATAGTCATAGTCATACCGAATGGGTTCCAATCTAATACATTATTTGCTTGAAGCCGCATAAAGATTAAATAAACAGTGATGTAAGCGGTATATGCGATTGCGAAGTTATTTTTAATATTTACGGAACTATAAAGATCTCTAAAACTCTCTATTTTGTATATTTTTGCATTAAAATCGATGTAATACAGTATACAGTTATTATTTCAACTGCTTCTGACATAGAATAGCCGGGTCCACAATAGACAAACCACGCGATCCATGGAGCTTTTATAATATGTATGTAACAATATTAAGCCACATTCATCAAGCTAAATTTTAAGGACAATAAATAGTACACAGTACATCCAATGGAGACTACAAGTAGCTAGTAGCTACTTCTTATCTCAGTGGAATACCACCTTGATTATTGAGCATTATGTTAATGATGATACACCACCAAGGTTTACTTTATTAAAACTAATAAGGTATCAAATTTACAATAGCATTCATTCGGTCATTATCTCACGAAGCAGGAGCATCTCCAATAAGTACATTGCACTCATTATGATATATGCAGCTTTCTTTGATACAGTTTGTATCTTTATTAGCTATTTCCTTTTACTGGTTTCTACGGAATAACGTAATATGTATCACCAATATTTCAATACATAAACACTTGCATCAATACGCATGATTCATTCCCAAACCACCACTGTCATTGTCTCGACCTAAATCTGCAGGCGCCCAATTCTGCATTTCTTTCTGCACCAACTTTTCGCAAATGCAACGCTGCAGACGCCAGCTGAGAACGCCGAGGTGCAACTTTATATATATAAGCCTTGGGGAGTGTTGCAACACGTTCAGTACGCCTCTAGTCGCTTTGCCGATCGGACCACGCGCGATCTAACCGCGACGGCCACGGAGAGGGCGAGAGAAGCAACACACAACTCTAGTCATGAGGACCCAGTGAATGCAGTGTTCAGTGACGTAACAAGTGAGCAGGCAATTAAAGTAAACAATAAGAACCGTGGAAGTGCCAGAGACAATGAACATCCCGAGCCCGGTGAGTTTGCCGAATAATACAATCGAGCCGCCGGATCAGCTGAGCGGATTAGCATATCGCTTATTGTGTTTGTTTACGATACATAGAGCTTTGATCTCGATCTTAAATTGATAGTTTATTAACCCATAGTTGAAAAGAGAGAAGTTCTTCTAAGTTTGAAGTGTGTACTTACAGGCTTGTTTTTTAACAAGAATGGGGTGGGAGTGACGACTCAATTGGGGAGTTTTTAGAGTTTTATCAAAATCGGTGGAGCCGAAAGGATGATAGGTATTTGTTACCATTGTGGAGGTAGAACGAGACTTAGCTGTTACAGTTTACGAAGCTGCATAACAGAGTATAATTTTTAAGCTTTTTTACATTGACATTTAGATAATATGTATAATAATGTAATATGAGACCTTCACAAAGCCAAATTGGAATGATTACACATCTTATAAACATCTATGCGGGAATGTTGTTTTAAAAATATCAGAATTTCAGTATTCATAAAAAAAACTAAATTAATTGATCAGCTTATGGCGCTAAGAACTGGATCGTACCCGGATTCTCCAAATTCACGAATTATTAGAATCACGAGCTATGCATGGATGGTCGTTGACACACAAAAACAGACGGTTGGACCTTATTAACATAAATATCGAGTATTGTAACAATGTATTTAGGTTGAACTCTTTCCATTATCTTACAATGATTCTGAATGGTTCCTCAGCACCGAGAACATCTTTTGCAAAAAAAACTAATTGCTCATGCATTTAGGTATATCATTAAATTTTAAAAGCACTTTACATAACGCGTCGGTATACTAATCCAAGAAGTTAGATGCCTAGCAACGTGCTAATGTAATGGATTTTTATGACAAAAAAAGGCAGGATTTCCGCAAACGTTCAAATCTTAGGAGATAATTTAAAGGTTAATCACGACTATGTGGTAACATCGCGCAGAGTTTCAGTTTCAATTAAAACGGAATACCGTGATCATCGATTTTTTGAGCAACTATAAAACTTTACTTAACTTTAACGTTTGTAAAGGTCAATATTAACATTGTAAAGTTATTACTTCATACTCATCACGTAATGAAAGTGAAGATACATAGATACGCGAAAATTATTCACCAGACACAGACTCTATGTGGAGATCGAAACAAAAAATAACACATCACCATTACCATTTACACCCCAATGCCAAACAGAAATATAGAACAGCGGCGTGCAATTAACCGAGTTTAAAGACCGTAATCTCAACGAACTCGGGCGAGTATACCCCGACGAAGTTACTGACCACATTGAAAAGCTTGAAGAAGCTTAAGGTGCAGAAAGGCGCGACGCCGTATTTGCATAGACAGTGGCGCCGCCAGGAAAGTGGCGGCTCCAAGGTCTCAAGTTAGGCGGACGTAATCGGCGCAGGAGTTGCTCCGAGACGGTGCCTACAAGGAGTTTTGCTAGGCCATCGCTAACTCTAATGGATGGCGATAGAGTCGCAGTTGGCGCAGCCTTGATCCGTGAGTTTGTCTGTGTAGAGGGAGTAGGCCGCTAGGGACGGAATAGACTCGCCCTCGATGGCCGGCCTTCACATTTCACGGCACCCGGACCTGGCCATCAGGCACCAGACCGGGTTCGGTGCATTCAAACGGAAACCGGTCAGCAAATAAAACGATTGGAGGCGTGCGCGCTCCAGGCTCTTACATTGTGCTTTGTAGATATTGCACCAGCTGTAGGACGGGGGTGTTGATCCCGGTTTAGTTAACAATACAAATTTTAATGTTGTAAAGAAAACACATTTTAAAATCAAAGAAATTGAAATGAGAGCAGAAACCTCCGCTACTGTTCTTTATGGGAAACAGTATGAACTATAAGTGCATTATTTATGTTATGTTATGACATGATTATGAATTTATTAACATAATAACAATCTAATAATTAGTAGCAATTATAAACAAATATTAGATTAACCGAAACAGTAGCACGTATACTTATTCATGAGCGAATAGCAAAAATTTCGGATGTTTCCTCAAACTCAAGGCATTTGCAAATTTTATAGTGTCAATGACAAACTAATGCAAATTCACATCCTATGTCTGGTTCAAGGTCTCCTTATGTGTTGCATAAACTAAATAAACATGTTAATTTCAATACATATTTGACATCGATAGCTGTTACAATAACATAGCAAAAGGTGGTTTAACCTCAAACAACTGACCTCTACTTTCTAACATGCTTCACTAGTTGGATAAAAATAGATACTCTATGTTATTTGCATTTAAAATTTCGTCAATTCTTCGCGCTCTAATTTTGAACAATCACAGATCACAAGTCTAAAGGATTGCAATAATTTGCAAGCATCTTAATTTTCTCTGTAGGTACGGTTCCCTACCCACATGCCATAATTGAAGTCAAGGACGTAGAGATCTTTCTCTGCCAAGCGGTCCCCATTAAAACGTTGCCACAGTCATATATGCCGTTGTGTCAAAAGATAAACAAGCGGGTTTTCCGCAGGTAATACCCACACAAATAAACACAAACTTGCGAAACCGTAATATGAGAACTAGATATTTTGGGTTGCTATGGGGGCACAGATAATACTAATCTATCAATAAGTATATGAGAAGATATTTATTTAGGTATTAAAATCGCAAGGGTCACACACATAATGTCAACACAATGCATAAAGCAATAAACGTTGTCAATACGAGTCAGTTTGGTAAGAAAAGAGTTCATGATCCAAACCCCATTGTATTTATGAGCAGTACTCACGTGCAGTGTAGGAATGACCCCCTAAGCATGTTTATGTTACGTCACAACCCAGTCCATTGCTTAAGACATCGTTGGGCCACATGTCATAAGCAATTATATTATGAGTAGGTCAGTTCAATTGCCAAGAGCTAAGTACGACTACTCAAACGGTAAGGATTTAATATAACATACCATGTCCTAGCCCTAGCGGTAGATAGTAAGTATGGTTAATTGAGATTTTAAATTATGATTCACATTGCTATAATCAAGTCAATTTATCATCACAGGTTTCGACTTCAATCTTCATAGATCTATCGGTATATTAATACTGTCACATTAAAATCGTTTTATAACATTCCATAAAATCCAATACTTTACCGGCTGGTGACTTATAAAATTTATACAACGCAACGCACGGGCAGGTCAAATTTTACATAGTAACATCCTCCAGTTCAAGGTCCTACTGATGACTGTGAGATTTTGTTTTTGAAAAGCTTCATTAAAATATTCCAACGTTACTAAAATGTTTAATATCAAAAGGTGTTGATAGATATGCCATTAATAAAGAGAAGAATGAATGCTCCCCGCAGTTGAAGACAATTCGACCTGACAAGACAATACAATCAATTACTTCACTTGATCACCCGCCGATTGTTGCAAATGTATCTTTACATGACATAACTAACGAAAGGCAGACTAATCGATCGGGTGACATTAAAGTGTCCGAAGCGGATCGTGCAGCGGACAACATCCTGAAGCCAGAGCCATTCAACACTCAAGGAATTCCCAACCGAGACGGATCTCGGAGACAAAACGTACCTCGTGACGTCACATTAGAGACGCGAAATCGCCTTCAAACAATGTAACAATGAACTTTTGTAGTATACGAGCATACATCGATAGAAGTTTATACTAATTACAATCAAAACCGTGAAAATTGCTATACTCGTACAGAAGGTTATTTTTGTCCCACATGGGTATTTTTTATCCTAGATGTATTTATAGAATCGACAATGAACAAGAACAAGTTGCCCATTACGAAATACATGGTAAATAAAATATTTCGCACCGTTTAACGACGCTCGCCGCAGAGGTCATCCAATTTACTTACTGTCAAGTGTCAACATATTGCTATGCTCGTGAGCAAACAAATTTAACACTGCTATCTGCAACATCTTTCGGTTTTAGTTAAAATCTGTAAATAATCGTATTTTTAAAGTGGGTTTCAAAAATGGGTGGCGATTTTCCCGAAGGTTTTTTAATAGCCAATATTCCAACAAAAGGGGTATTTTACGTTTTGTTCAAAAACAACTAGCAGAACTATCTTGGTATAGAGTCCGTTTGTCATTTTAATGTTGATGCTTACAGAAAACGAGGTCAAAATATTCAAAATCATAAGAAAACCGGTACAAAGTCTCAACAAGGACACAACTTAATGATGAAAACACGTACCTGCCTACTGTAATTTTGCAAGAATTTGGGGAGTTCATATTTTATGACCTTTGCCTACTAAGAGAACCGTTGCAAGTTTGCAACTAAGTAGCACAAAGTTAAGTACCTACTAAAAGATAAAAAAATGCCTGTTATAATATAAAAAATATGCATAACTTATTAAAATGCACTAAAGCATAAAGCTGAAAAAAAAACGACAAACTCGGATCGTACTCAAGATAAAACAATGCGAACTCGGGTGTACCTAAATAATACATTATAATAAAATTAAGTCAGAAGAGATTAATCTTATTTTAAAAAAGCAAACAACACTTCAAACAAACATAACCTCATTATTAAGTAAATTCAAAATACGAAAAGGGAACTAGCAACTGTTTGCAAATCAATTCACTAAATGTGACTAAATAACTCGGAAGCTAGGAAGCACTTCATAAGGTAAACTATAGCATATTGGGAAATAAAGTGTACATTTAACAAATATTTGAAGGCCTTCACAAAATACAGTATTTAAGTGTAATTATTAAGTTATCATGACTGTATTTGATGTAACTCATCTGATACTTAATAAGTGAGCTCTACTTAGGAATACTTATTTATTTACTGGGTAAATATCGATGTATTCTCAATGTACCTGTATATTAGTATGATCGTAGTTAGTTCATGTCAGCAAGTGACATCATCAGGTACTGCGGACGAGGAATCCGGATAAGTAACCTATCTCATGGTCGGTTTTTTTTAACCACTCGAGACCGAAGATGATCCAATGGACCAGGGAACCAACAACTACCAATAATTAAAATCTCCACGCACGGTTATTATGTTCCGGAAAACTTATCTTTGAACTTCGAACAACGAAGGATAACAGTTACTTGTTGATAAAAAAACCAATGCACGTGGAGCACGTCTTTATTCCAATATATCCGTTGTTCGGTTCTCGTAATAAATGCGTCATGTATTGAATTCTACGCATAAATTAATAGATAATAAACTGTAATAAGAATGAAGGCACAAGGTTTGTCAAGTAGCGGCGGCGTTGTTGATTCCATACCGATTTACATTGACACGATTCCTGTTAGCTTCACAAATACAGCCAATTGAGTTCAAGGACGTACATAAGCCGATGCTGTGACCAGCGTGAACAATGAGTTATGCGCGCCGGTCGTCCTCATGCAATCGCCTATAAAATATGATAATTGGTCGCTCAAAAGCACGTCTCGGCTCGATGCTGTCATTCCACCTCAGACTTGAATTTATTGCCTATCATCTCTATAGTGTCCGTTTTGTCTTAGACTAATGCAATGCCTGTCGTTTCTAACACTGCCTCGACGACTGCCGACAATTATTCATCCAGCCAAACTGTCCATCACATCGCATTAATATTGCTGATGATGATGTTATCGCTGACACTGCCAACTTTTATTATTTATAGTTATGTACATGTATATTTCATGAGACAAAGCCTCACAACTTACGTATGTTAGGTGTCGTTATCCTCTTGGGAAATAAAAATCACTTAGTGGCGTAACCCATTCAATCAATCTCCCAGTGATTAAATGTGGATAATGGGTAGTTAGAAGCGTGCATGGCCCTTGAACAGGTGTTTAACGTCAATCATTGTATACGAGAATACAGAGCACATGCAACAACCGATTGATCGCCGCTCCTCCCACAACATCTTGGTCACTATAATGGTATTATCCTTATATGAATTACCCAGGTCTTATTAAATAAAGTTGTATGTAATGCAAGTGTATAATTTGTACACCATTATGATTATTCAATTTGTCAAAGTCTTAACACTTCCATTCAACTGTATCATTGTGCAATTCATAATTGCGAGACAGGGATATGATTTGTCATGAAATCAAAAGTACGATTCGCGTCTCGGCCCCGTTACACATTGTAAAGGTTCGCATTATGAATAACTGAAAGTATTCCAAGAAGAGCAAGGCAAGACGAATGTTATGCACACTTTCTCTTGTCCCAAACAGAACACCTCAGTGAGGCGTTAAAAGATTATCGTAGTAAATGTAGCGAGCAGTGTTCCGCATAATGAAAGCTAGGGGGGCGTGCGTCGCCAAAGATACCGATTAAAAAAACTTCTCTACATACAATGATTGCATTAAATAGAAAATCCTATTATGCTAAATTGTTTGTTTGACATCCGCATCATTAGGACAGGCATAATCCTCTAAATTGCTCTTGTGTAATTTTCTTGATGACACAGTCGTAACATCTTTTATTGTGTCGGCAATTTGTGTTGCGTTTGATTCCGAATATGATGTACAGCTTTCGTGTTAGTGGCGGTGAGGTTTGCGGTGCGTGGTCTAATGAGATGCGAGTCAACAAAGCCCCGTTATGCGCGTGCGCTGCAGCCGCCGCCTCTGGCGATTCATCAATTACGTCAGGTTACTCAACTAGATCATCGGGTATGGTCACTAGTTAGACCCGAACATTGTGAAACGAAACGATGCACTTCTAGTTTCTAGTTCAATGATCACTGCTGGCGCGGGGAATGGGGCGGAGATGCATGGCTGCCGCATTCCGCATGCCTGTTTCAATAAATCACGTTGGTCATTCTGAACCAAAGCTATAAAATGCATATTATAAACGTGAAAATTATTTTTAGGACCTTTGACCAAAGTTTAAAATGATCGGTTGTTACAATAATGACTCAGTATACAGATCGAAATATATATGGATTAACATACTCATGTAAACAGTAAATAGTGTTAAATATATTTTTCCTCAATTCTAGCCACCGTGTTTTCAAAATCATATTTTATGCAGTTCCAACAACGTGCACTTACAAATGCGTTCTTATGTATCTGTATCTGATCAATATTTATTATTCCATCATTATTGGTTGTATTAATATGAATATCTTATTTATAACCATGTGCAAGAACACGTGCTCAGTGAGCCGTTAAATTACTAAGTTGTACATCAAGTGCTTCTTACAAAATATAGACTTTGTCAACTTTAGACTGTGCTTGTATTTACTATACAGCGTTTGAATAGAAGGCGTCTAGTGGTTGCAACATTTTATGTGCGAGAACCTACCTCTAAGAAGGAGTGGCTTTGGCCCGCCTGTATGCATGTTGCAAAAAATATCGTACCTACCTGATGGTTTCACAACATCTTTGAAGTTAAACAGAGACGTATGCAAACGAGTTAAATTGCTTATATTTTGTCCAGATAAATTATAATTGTTCTTTGTGCAGGCAAGATTTGCGGAATTCTATCAAAGTTGGCCATGGATGTCTAACCCAAAGCCGATAGCTCTTGATTCTAATTTTGCTGGGGGGCCCGATCAGTTGTGCGATTAGTTTTGCAACCCAGAAATAGTATCTTCAAATTCCATCTCTCAGCTCGTACTTCAATGCAAATGCGACTGCAAGGGGCGGTCCACGTGTGGGTAGGTCGTGCATCGGCACACAATGTATGCAGTTACTAATTAATCGATGCAATACTCGAGTTCACAGATCGATGTATACAAACAAACGTGCTCCTACCACGTGCTCTCAGTAATTAAAACTGTGATTCACCAGGACGTAGGTACACATATGTATCCGTGTCTCAGCGACAGGTGTTACACGTGATTACGTTGTAATACCTAATAATAACTAGGTATCTCTAAATACATATTAAATTATTAGCGGACAATGCGACAGCACTTCTACGTGGGTACGAATTAATATCTACTTCTCGATAGATATCTCAAGCCATTTCCGCAAGCGTGCGCTTTTGCATTATTTAAACAATAGCTGAAAGCGCCAACGTAATCCATGAAATGAAAATGCTTCATAGATAACAGTATAGGTCTATTTTAGGTCAACGTGATTCAGGAAGTGCGTATATTTTCCCAAAAAAAAGTGTCTGTAAACCACCAAGCTTCAACGATACGTAAATAAACTTCCAACGGATAATAGTAAAACCACAGAAGCCGCAACGAAATGCGATAAGTTAAAATATGCTCCAACTATCTTCCGTGTGTCACTGATGTAATGTTTTGTGACATTTGCACTTCTCTGTTCCATACATAAGTGTGGACATACAAAAACAACTGGCATTGTTCTATTTAGATATGCATATTATGCATGACCGAAAACGAACATAAAGAGAAATGACCTAACGCATTTTACTAATACGGCCTGAAATTACCTGTCATGTTGTAAAAATCGTGACCACAGATATGAATTGCATGCATGGCAATGTCAGTTATAAAATGGCTTATCAGTTTGATCTGGATAAGAAAACCAAAATTGTAATCTAATGCGTGACTAAGCTGCTCGATGAATTTATCTGACAAAGAGCGAAAGTATTTGAGAGCATGAACGATATACATTGTGAGGTCCCGGCGCCGACGCATACCGTAACACCCGCGACAGACAACCGGTTCTTACTATTGGCAAACATTTTGCAACTCGCGATCGAAACCAATGCAGGCACTACTGGCTATAAAAACCGATCAGCAGCACGATGCGGCACCACCAGCTACAAACAATTAAACACTGTTTACCTTTACCCGAAACGGTACAAGGTTTTAACATTTATTTCACGTCAACTTTAAGAAAAAGAACATGGCCAGCTAATTTTAATAACAATAGCATGTCGAAACTGCGGCCCGACACAAACAGCAGCGGCCTTGCCAAATCTTTGAAGAAATGCATGATATTGACTTAAATGCCTATCCATCATGTTATCAAATAAACACAGGAGGAATAGCGGCTGTAGCCGAAAGCGAAACATAGATTTATAGTTCGGAGGCCGACGCTACGAGACCGCAAATAAAGAGAACGCGAACCTTGAACACCGTATCTGACAAAATCAATCGAACACCGAACAAAACTTGACCCGAAAATGTAATTGATGAAACCGACAATAGCATTTAATGACTACGGCTAAAATGATAAGACGCATTCTGAGACGTCCAAGAAGCAGATTCAAGGAAAACTAAGATTGAGCACAAGATACCGCACGAGCCTACCGCAGCCTTAAATGCTAATGATGTAGATTTCAATGCTCATGATTTTTGTATGTAACGAGTCTCATTTAAAGACTCAAGTTAAGTTTAATTATTGTCCTCCACGGCTATGTTCGGATGATGTTAATTTCAGCTCCGAGTTGAAACGAGTGCCATCAAACGACGCAGCGGTGGAAACCGTACTCAGAAAAGGTCACATAGAACAGGTCTACAAATAGGCTTCCAATTGCGAAGAACATTATTTCGAAAGACTTCCATTAAACAAGTATAAAATTATCTAAGAGGGACACTGACATTAAATTGTGAATTGATACTAAAATCATGTTTGACTCATAAAAGATATATGTAGTTTTGTATTGTATCTTTGTCCTGATGTTTTAATTGAAAATAATGATATAATAAACTATATATAAATGTCTAGTATGTAGTTGTAACATATCGACAATAAGGAACCTACTTTATGTTATCCATAAAACGGGCCAACATACTTTTAAAGTCCCATGAGGTAGGTACGAGACAAAACATTAAACAATGTTTTAAAACGACATTCATAATTGACACACATTTTAAAATTTAACACGTACCTACATTGTTTGGGATTAATCACAACTGTGAAGGTTAATTTTAATACGACTTCGAGCAGATACATTAATGCCATTATCAACATTCCATTAACTTTTTGATAACTTGAGTTTTTATTAGGTATACTGAAAAATTTGGTTTTAACATATAATTAGTTCAATTTTATAATTAATAATGACTTCAAAAGCCAAATCTGTTCCTAGGTACATAAAAACTCGTCTGCATTATAAACTATGTAAGTAAGGATGATGTGTCTACCTGGCTAGAGTAGACACAATTTATAAATGTAATTGAATTAATTGCTAAGGCACAAAAACGTGCTAGCCAAAAATATCCCGCAAAAAAATATCAACTCGGATGCGTTCATTAACTGAAGTATTATGATTAATAATGTGTATTAAATTTGCAAGTTTGTTAGTTGAAGTAAAATCTAATTACCTAAGCTCAGAATCATGTGTAAGATAAGATCACAACATGCGATGCTATGTTGCATACATAAAATAATTATTTGTAGTAGATTCGATCAGACTGAGAGGCGTCGCGATGTCATATCAGAAACGCTGACTCACACATCTCTAACCCAATAAGTTTTGATTCATAATCAAAAAGTTCTAGTGCCTCAGTCTAGGAAGCTTACTATCTACCCGCTGTCCTTGCATTCAAATAGAATAAGGATATTCATTAAATGATTAGATTGTCGAGTCACAGCTGACGCGGAGAAAATCCTTCATCAAACACCTATAGCACATCTCATACATTATGCATCGAACACATACGAACACGATTGAACGGCTTAAACAAATAATGTAGGTAGCACAGAAGCTGCGAACATCTGTTTTTTCCGCATCTCATGTTTAAGTTTTGCAAACTAGACAAAATGTTTATTTCAATCTCTGTAAATAAGGATGCAACGGCGGCGTAGGAATGAGGCAGATCAGTTGAATTTAACTTTAGGTGAATCCTTTAGATGAAAGGCACCGACCGCTAGCTGTACTCCAATGTTATTTATTTCCATTGTTAGACCCTGTTCCACAATATCTTCCAATGGTGAGAAGAGTAACCAATGATAAAAAAAAATATTTGAATTTTGAATCCTTTCACCACGACAATGACAAACACAGCCAAACCAAGTTATAGCTAGGGTTGTCACCAACTCGCTAAGAAGTAGAACTTCAACAGTGATTTGTTTTAGCTAGGGTTGTCACTGCCTTGCTTAGAATCACAAGTTCAACAGTCACTTGTTTCCAGATAGCCACGCCGGAGTGGCACATCCCCCGGCCGTCGCTGTCAGGCAGCAGCGCGGCGGGCAGCGTGGCCGACTCCCGCTCCCGGGGCGGCTCGGCGTCCAGCCAGGGCTCCTCCAGTAATCATAGTACGCATGTAAGTTCATCTGTTATTTGCTTATACCGTCATACGACTATAAAGGGTCGTTCTACTTCAGTTTCTCATGTCACATCGTATTCCTTGGTTCTTACTGCGATCCATTTTTTATTCCCGATCCAATAACCCTGCTCTACAATATCTTTTTCAGCGTGCTACTGCACTAATAGCCATTTGTAGGTCCCCCAGTTGCCAGTAGACAGAACCTTAGCGATTGACAGGTGAAGAAAAAAGCTGTCGTCCAAATTTCAAGCCTGTATGTTCAATCGCATTAACATGCCCGGCGGCTGGTGATTTATCAGACCGTCAGCTTTGTAAACCTCAATGTTCTCTAGATCCGTATCGGATAGATAAATCTCAGATGGGAAAAAAGTGGTCGAATTCACGTGTAATGTTTTTCGTGCTTTCAATGGCAAAAAGTTAGCAAGTAAAGCAAAAAGTCCATCAGACAGGTGGTCTTGGCTAATTGCTTAAGTGTTATATGTCATGTGACCAGTTTTTGGGCAATCTGCACTTATAGCATACTGCCCACGCCTATGACTAAATTAATCATGTTGCTTAATTAATAAACTCTTAGCAACAGAACTAGAACCGAGCAGATTTGCCATAACAGACCCCGAAGTAGGTTTTGGAGCAACGCTCAGCCTGTACGTGTTTGCAGCAAAAAGTCCTACATTAGTCACACGCCATTCTTGATGGCAATTTATGCTGTTTTTGCGACGAGATTGAGCAATTCTGATATCGGTGGGGTCAACAATCGATTGACACCGCCTCTCGTCATCTTATCCGAAACAGGATCTACATGTACCAATCAACACTTTAACAACACCATTTAATCAACCAGCCCAACATCTGCCAATCTACTAAATTGATGAACACCGCCATTACGGATACCAATGAAGTCATCGTTTTGTTCGCAAGTAAATTATCCGAAATTAAGTTTGCATCCTTTGTGAACCGATAATGGCATTACTTTAGATACAAAGCAAACGAATGACCTTTACAGTAAAAGTATTGGCTCACAAAGTTCACTAATGTCGTAATGACGCTGACGGGCCGGAGCTTAATGCGCGTGCGCAATAATAAATATCATAGCATGAAACGACTTCCCGTCGAAACAACATTCGATTTACTTTCATACGTCCTTAAACTTGTAACGTGTTCATTACAGAGCGTGTCATCAGGATCGCTGTTGCTGAGCGCGGCACACCTAGCGCGAATGAGCGGAAGGCATCCCATTCAAGAGGACCGATCGCCGTACCAATCGAAGCTAGGAAGCTTTGGTAGAAAGCAGCGGTCTTTGTCAGAAGCCGTGGTGGCAATTCCGGAAGAATCGCGGGACCCTACAGATTCCTTCTGGACGGGGGTCAAGCTGGGCAGCGGGGCTGGCCAGGACGCGGTGTCGGTGGCCAGCTCGACGCACTTCACGGTGGTGAACGGGTTCACGAGGACGAGGCCCGGCAAGGAGCCCCGCGCCTGCTGCTGCAGTCACTCTCACCAGATCACGGTGCTGGTCGTGTCGATGACGATATTGTTTTCCGCGTGCATCCTCGCTGCGATATGCTTTGTTGAGAGTAAGTTCATTGAATATTCTAGACCTTTTTCTCTTGTTCTCGTGATGTAGGTATCATTATAAGGAAAAGTAGTTGGCTCACTTACTGAACATGCTATCCTCAGGGCTTAGGGGATTTGTGAGAATATGTATGAATCTTTGTTGTTCTAACTAAAAGTTACGTTTAGACCTGAGGGCGTTTGTAGACAATGTCTTGCATCACTCGCCGGCTACTGGCAATTTTATAGCGATCCAGATAATCGATTGACCGCATAACAAGCGCTCCAGTAATAGGCACCTTGATATAACGGGCCAAATTATGGAACGGTTCATACACAATCACAATTAGTATTTAATCAACGGTTGTTCTACCTAATTGAGTATTTACTCGACCATTAATTTTAACGAATGGTGTAATGGTTAAGGTTGGCGAACCTGATTGCAATGCTAAAGGTCCCGGGTTCGGTTCCCGACAGGCAGATATTTGTTATAGACAGATATTTGTACTCGGGTCTTGGGTATTCATATATTAGTTGTCCGATACCCATATACAGGCTCTGCCTAGTTCAGGGTCGGATGGCCGCGTGTGAGATGTCCCTACATATGTATTTATTAATAATACTGTTGGCTTAATAGTTTTTTTTGTTTGTTTTACAGTGCGTATGCGCAAGGAGACAGGGATCTACAAGTACTCCTGAAGACATGGCGACTCCTGCGCAGACATAAGAATTTTCTAATTAATACTGGTTTTTTATGTTTAACTGCGGTGAAAGTATTAATTTAGACAATGTCAGTAATGTTAAGTACCACTGTCGCGGTATACACTGGGTCCATTACCTTCTATTTATCCCGGGTATTATAGTATAGTACTCAGAATAAGTTTGTAATTTTATGTTACTTTCAAAATTACTTATTGGTGCGACCCAATATTTGTAGGTAATTTCATTTGGTTGAAATCACTTACAGATATTACAAAATATTCCGTTTAGATTTTAGCAAAGTATAGTTAGGTAATTTTAATTTATTAGTAAATTAAATTTTGATTAGGTATTCCGATTGTTTATTTTTAGAAAACATATTAGTTTTTCAGCTTTACTACCTACGTAGGTATTCTATCTTAGACAATAATTATGTACTTAGGTACATAAGTATTAGATTAGTAACCTTACAAATACAAAAATCGATAAGAGTTAATAATGAGTGAAAACATCAAGTCGTCATTATGATTGCATTGATTAAGTTGCATTGAATGAAAATATTTAATGGTGATCATTACCTTACCATCAAACTTGTGTAAGTAAAATAAAATCTCTCAAAACGATCTTGAATGCACTCCAGTATAAAATATTTACACAATACTTGGTTTCCCAGTGTAAACATAGCATAATGTCCTTATAGGCCAGTTCTACAAGGTTATTTTTATGCATAATTATTTACATTAATTATAAGAAATGTACAAAATCATAAAGCTAAGAGGTTTGTATTTAATGAATTCATACTTAAATTTAGATAAGTACTTACTTCAATTTGTTTATATCTCATGCATTATATTTTGCTGTTCAGTTTAAGCTTTTTGTTAGTTAGTGGAGAAAACTGTGATAATCAAACACACAATTAAAAATATTCGAAAACAACACACTGTTTTTTCCTTTTTTTTGCACACACCAAAATAGCGTAGTAAAATGTTTTGTACCGATTCAAATACAGCTAAAATCATCATCACAACCAATCACATCCCCACTGTTCGGGCACGGGAATCCAATTCCAATGAAAGAAGGGTTTGTTTAATGCTAGATGATGATTGATGACTCTCCTGCACCATGCTAATTTACATTTACTGTATGAACCTTGCCAAATTTGGCAGCATCCAGAAAATTTATGCACGTCTCCTGAAAACCTACCATGGCCATTAGGTTTGTAAAGTGCATTCCTTTTCAATAGAGGAGCGGCATAGTGTTTCTACTGATCGAAAGATCATCGACTCAGGTAGTGATAAATTGTAAGCAATCTAGCTGCTTTAATGTAGAATGAGACATATCTTAAACTGTTACCTTCTAATATACTTATTGATAACTTTAAATGGTCTTTCAGAAGCTGAGATTAATATACCATTTACATAACTCAATAATTTAACATGCTCATGCATACTCACATCCACTTCCTCCAGAGTCTGTGTCCACTTGTAGTTCTCGAGGTCGCACCCGTTGCCAGAATTCGGTTTCAGCTTTCCCTTCTCCTTGGGGTCATCGTCCTCTGGAGGCAGGTCGTCTTCTGCTGAACCTGAGGCACCGTCGCCGCTGCCGACCTCGGGACCTGGATTTAGCAATCATACTTATAGTGTGTAGGTATTTTATTTTAACCCATGACCGATGACCAGGAATATTGAGACTTGTTATTCCAACAAAGCACTTCATTTTAAAGGTAAAATGGAAAGATACACTCAATATTTCTCTCTATTACTGTACAAGCAACTGTAGGTATTTAAATTTTCAAGGAGCCCTCATAACCTAAAAGATAAATGACTTTAAAGAATTCTAGAAGGAAAGTGTTGCAGTAGTAGGTGGTATGTAATTTTGTTTGGATTAGTTTACACATAAAACCCCCTTGTTTTCCCTAGCTCAGGGGTCAGGGTGACGACTTTTAATATGCTTATCTTCTAACTTGTCAAAACAAAGGTACAAAGTCATAAATTTAGTTCTGAGACTTTCCTTCTAGATTTTTGTTTTACTCAGCAGAATAGATAAAACTGAAATAACATACTTTTCGTCTTCTCTCGTTCAATTACTTCTTGCAACTTCTCAGCTTCCTGGTCAGTGATCTCGGTGACTGAGGCGGGCTCAAAGTCTTGCGCCAGTCGTTCCTGTTCTTTCTTCTGACGGATCTCTTTCAGACGTTTCTCTGCTTCTTCTTTCTCCTTCTTTATCTTGTCAGCTTCCTCTTTGGCCTTCTTGGCGTGTTTATAAAATGTATCCTTGACCATCTGGAATTTGAAACAAATGTTATTCTCCTTGTTATTCAATAATATTCCTAAAGTGTAACATACCAAACTAACCCACAAGACAAAAAGTTGTATGGGAGCTTCCATCTGTAATTTATTCATACTGTAGTGGTGTGGCAAAAAACCTAGTTAACCTATTATAAGAAAGGGTTATGAATTACTTCATAATGCTCAACATATTATTATGAGCAGTTAAGTATTTAAGTTTAAAAAATATGGGCAAAATACTATTAAATAAATAATTAAATTTACCTTCTCCCAATCTCCCTCCTTTCCTCCAGTGAAGAAGTCAGTCTTCCTTGACAGGAAGCTCACTATAGTATTCAGGAGCTGAAAAATAAAAATAAAATGTGGATCTTAAAGGGAGACACCATTGCCCAGCAGCATAATACAATAAATTACGAAAATAGGAATATAATAATGTGATAACAGTGCTGTAAATAGGAATGTGAAAATGTTGTCTAGGTACAAGAGTTGAACCGAAATGACCACACAAAAGCCCAAAATAGGAAGCCATATTCTCTACATCACAACCCATAATGTCGCCACTGCTGGGGCACGGGTCTTCTTCCAATGACGGAAGGGTTTTAGGCCTAGTCCACCATGCTGGCCTAGTGCAGGTTGGTGGACCCCAACACAAGCAAGCTTGTACTGAGAGAGTTGTCGGGTAAGTGGGCAACCCGACTGTCAGATACCGTACCATATTAGCTTGCTCTTATTTGTAAATGAAATAGTAGGCACTAATGTAGAAACACAAAACCAAGTTACACCACTGATGATAAAATATTGTCAGCCAAAGGTCTCAAGAGGGTTTAGAGCATTGAAGTACCTACTAGCTAATTAAAACTAACATACCTATACAAATAGATTATAATGAACAGTTTTAGAAACAGACAGTCTTTAAGACAGATGTGGAAACAACAAATTAATTGTACTGACAAAAACATAACAAAATATCCTGAAAAATGGATGGACTGTGAATGAACTCTAAGATCAGTGTACAGGTCACACAATGGGTGTTCTACACCACCATGTTGGACATGTTTAGAGCAATGTAATGCTGGATATTGACAAGAAAGATATTAAGTAAGTACCTACATATGTAGGTATTTCTATGTTGTGCACCGCAATGTGTTAATAAATGTTCTCTTGTCACCATAGCGCCTGACCATGTTTTGAACATGTTTTAGGTTAGGTTAACTGTTTGTAGAACAACTAACCAAAATTCATAGTAACATCAGAAAGTCGAGAGTAAAACAAAGTAACATTAAGTTTTAAATAGGTACTTACATCTTTCACACCTCCTTCATGCTGCTGAGCCATAGCTAGAAGCATTGAGTCGAATCTTTCTGGATCATTAGCCATATTTCTAACTTCTTACTTGCTCTAGAACGGGAAATTTAGGAAACAGTGCGATATAACGGTAGGTATGGAAAATACACACAGCTATCGGTTTCTAAGGTGAGCAAGCAAACGCAAACACAATTTATTTCACGAAACAATAGCAAAATTTCACCGAATCACCGATTTTCAAATATAAATTGACATATTTGTTAATTTTGACATTGACATTTGACAGCAGTAACTAAACGTCAAATTGAAATGACAGATTGTTAAAAGTTATAACCTTATTCGCAGAATAAAAACATTTTTTATTTATTGAAAGGTATGAATTAATACATAAAAAAAACAAGCTTAAAGATACTACAATAATCCTCGCAGGATTGTGCACAGCACCTTCATGCTTTGTTGAAGTATGAATAAGGGGGTCACACTTATTCCTTCGTCATTGGGTCATACAAAATGTTTGAATTACTATTTCATTAGTATAAGATTAGTATCAAACTGCCATAAGTCCACCTACCCTAAAAAAATACTTTTCGATTTGGTCGTGTTCTCCTTTAAAATGTCAGTTGGTCATTGGTGCGCAGCGGAGTGCCGCAGGGCTCCGGGTGCGGCCCACTCTGCTATCTCATGCACGTCAATAGCTTATGCGGGGCCCTAAATTATAGTTCAGCTTATATGTTTGCTGATGACTTGTGCACATTACGTGCTGGCTTTAATCTCACAGACACTTGTTACTCTATCCAAAACGATATCGATGCTGTCGTAAGATGGTCCCATGATAATGGCATCGTCTTGAACGCTGACAAAACTAAACTTTTAATATTACACTCGCCTCACTTAAATCTGAATGAATCACCTCCACCTTTAGTAACACATAGTTATTCCTGCCTCCACAATAATTTGGTTAATTGTCAATGTAAACCAATAGAAAGAGTAGATTGTGTAACCTACCTTGGTGTAAAGATTGATAATAATTTCTCATGGTCTCAACATATAGAATATATTAGCGATAAATTAAGGATATTATTAGGTAAATTTTATCATTTAAGTTATAAAGTTCCTATTAGCACGTTAAAATGTTTATACTTTGCTTTAGTCGATTCAATCTTAGATTATGCTCTTGATTGTTATGGGCTAACGTTTAAAACCTACTTAGATAAACTAGAAACATTGCAGACTCGATTTTTAAAGCTACTAGTTAATACAAAAACCAAGTTAGAATGTAAAGATAATTATAAAAAACTGTATAAAATATGTAAAATTCTGCCAGTCACTGTTAAATTTAAATATCTATTAGCCATTCACAATTATAAAACCTGTAATAATTACCTTCATCCCATTACCCATAAACACGGCACAAGGTCTATATCTGAGGGTAAATTTGAGGTACCTAAAGTTAATAATTATTATGGTGATAGAACTCTAAAAAAAAGAATACCGTACCTACTAAATAGTTTACCTCAGGATATACGACAAGAGCCTATGTTATCTAAATTTAAAACTAAATTAAAAAAATATTTTTTGCTTAACTTACCTTGATACAAGTTCACCTCAGATTATAATTTTATTATTTGTTGTGATATTACCAATTATGTATAACAATACCTAAAACATAAAAAAGTATTTTGTTTAGTATAAGAGACTCCGATCCCACAGGCAAATTGTATACAAACAGTTTTGTGGGACTCATTGTAAAACTACAACTAATATGTAAGCTTAATAAATAAATAAATAAATAAATAAATAAATAAATTACATAAGTCCCTACAAGGCATTCGAATAAGAAAATATGCGTTATTAATTTAAGATTTTATTCAAATTCTATTACCGGTAGGTATTTATTCAAATAAAAATTTACACGATAAATAATAATTACCTTTTTCAGCGACAAAAAGGAAGTTATTATTCTGAGTGCAACATCACAGTCACAGATATCTAGCCTTTTTTATAGACTACGCCACTTTATGGTTTTTTCGTATTCTGTGGCTGTTATTGGTGTAGATTTGTCAAATTGAAGTGAAAGATTTTATGGAGGTCATGCATTGCATTGCATTTTTATGCATTTTACACCAATTATTGTGTGTCTAATGCGACAAATATCAATTAAACGCGATAGTTTTCAGTGTAATATTATGTTATTCACCAGATTTAACTGAGCAAAAGTGTTAATCTCTCCAAATTCTCTTTTCCCTGTGTTGTGTTGTCTTTCGCCAAAGTTTGTCTGTTTTGGCTATAAAATTGTAACATAATGGCAGATCAATTTTGTTTACGTTGGAATAACTTTCAAACTAACATTGTGAATGCGCTAGATTCATTGAAGTGCTCAGAAGACCTCGTAGACGTGACACTCACTTGCGAGGGCAGGAATATCAAGGCCCACAAAGTGATCTTGTCAGCTTGCAGCCCGTACTTCAGGAATGTGTTCAAGGTGAATGGCTCAGATACATGTTATTCAATTCGGTTTTAGTCATTGAAAATATGAAAACATTATTAAAACGATTAAACATACTTTTTTGTGAAGATAATTTGAAATGATAAAAAATATTCTTTTTACAGGAGAACCCATGTCAACACCCTGTTATTATCCTGAAAGATGTGTTGGCTAATGATATAGTGAGCTTGTTGTCTTACATGTATCAGGGGGAAGTGTTCATTGAAGAAAGTAAACTGTCTTCATTTCTCCATACTGCTGCCTTGCTGCAAGTAAAAGGATTAACAGGGGTGACACAACAGGTATGTTACAGTTATTTAGCAAGTCCTTTTATTATAAAAACATTTTCAAAACAACTACAACTAAAATGAGTGAAATTATTGCTTTAGTAATTATATTTGTTATGATTGTTATGTATGATTGTTATGTATTATATTGTTATGTATTTATTTTGATTGGTCTTTTTATTAAATGTATTCAATTAAAAAGGGTCATTTTTTTAACATTTTAGTTGAGCCTTAAAAAATGCAGCTCATTAATTTTTAAGTGATTAATAATATTTTTACTTTACAGAAAGAGACTGTAACCATCCCAAATGCTTCAAACAAACTGTATACTCAGTTAACCATCTCATCAAAGCCTCAAGTGAGTCATCAAAAAGACGCAAAGTTACCAGGACTTAAGAAGAGACGGAGCAGTACTTCGGACAAACCCAACGATGTCACCATTGGGACCCACAAGAAAAGCAAAGTTCTTGACTCAAATGATATTTACAACCTGCCATACCTATCCAAAGTTGTAGATAATCAAATCAATGTTCCTGATAATAATAATGTTGACAAGAAATGTGAAACTAAAACTGAGTCTAATGTACCGCTTGCCAATGGTAAAAGCTCTGCAACCTCACAGGTAATAGGACAAATAATTTATAATATACCTTAATTACAAGCTTAATTAATGCATTATTGATGTAGGTATGTAGGTATAATACTTTCATGTAATGGGATAAATCAGCATTAATCAATAGTTAACATTTTGAAGCTATACACAGGTTCTATACTACTCCAGCTCAAAAAAATAAGGATTCATCATAATGTCGACTCTATTACACATATTAATATGAAGTTGTTACATATGAAATTATTATTACATTTTCAGAACAACACCCAAGGAGAACACATACCCGTGACAGTGAAACTAGAGAGGCCGGACGAGACAGACTCTCCCGCACCACCACTGTCCGAGAGTTCCGAGACAGAGAACAGTCTTCCCGGCTATGAGAACAGCATGCTTGCCAGGTCTCTACTCTCAGGTATGGATGGACTTCTACTTTCATGCTACTTCAGTATTTATAAAGAGGACAATTGTTGAGACTTTCATGTAAAAACTACTGAATGAATGTATTTAGTATGAGATTTGGTGTGTAGGAAGCTCAAGGATTGCTCCTTGATTAATATAATTATAGGCTAATGTTTATCCCAGAATTACCATGAAAAAACTTTTTAAAGCAAAGAGAACTCCTCTTAGCTAGACAAAAGAAAGAATTGGGCATCTAAATAACAATTTCTACCAGACAACCGTAATTTATACAGTATACCTTATGTTAGTTCTATAAGCACTAACTTTAATTTAATAGTTAGTGTAATAGCTGATTCTTGATTAGTTATTAGTGCATTGAACATGTCTGATGAAGGTTAAAAGGTCATGTTCATCAGTCTTATCAATTACCTACTTATCAAACTATCTACTACATCTTTTATAATTGGTTTATATTTCATTGCTGTGGTAAGTTGCACCAAGCCAAGGCTAAACTTTGCAGTCATTATCCAAGGCCAACTGGTTTTCCAACTGTCTACTAAATACACTTAAGTATCAGCAAACTCGCAGAAATGAAAAATAACTATTAAAGTTTACAATGCAGTCCATGTTTAAAACCCGTGATTCTGTCTTTTTCAGGTATAAACCCTTCCAAAAGTGACAACAGTGCCAATTCTTCTTCCCTAAAAAAAGCCAATAACAAAATTGAGGTACCATGCTCAGTGGGTAAAGATACCGCAACCGATACTGTACTCTACACCAACCAAGCTAACGCATCCAAAAGTCCTATGAAGACTGATGAACCATTAGTGAAGTCTGAAAAACAGTCACCAAAACCTGAAACAGATTATGAGCCCGAAGTGCTGTTGTCTGAGCAACAAGACGACAATGACTCCGAAGGAGGTTACGGTTCAGAGCAGTCGCAGGCACTCATGCTACTGGCTGGAATGTCCTCGATAAATGTCCTTGCAGCTGGGGCCTCGACATCGCAAGGGTTGACTCATCAGCAATCAAATCATGCAGCCATATGTGGAGACTGTCCTCACTGCGGTATGAAATATTCGAACCAGTCAGCTCTGAAGTACCATGTTCGACTGATGCACTCGGATCTCACTAACAGGCTATGCTGCTATCTTTGCCCACGCTCATTCACTATGCGTGAAACCTTCAAAGAGCACATGTGGGCTACGCATGGTCAGAGGAATTAAACTGTTTAATGTAAGACATTGCCTGGTGCCTTCAAATGTTCCTTATTAATATAGGAGGCAGATATTTAGTTTCCGACATTGTGAAGTATGGGAGTTAAGTGCCTTGAGTAATGTTGACCGTCCTATGTAATATTCTGTGCTACACAGGACTATTTGTAAATTTGTGATAGTATGTTTTTTTTTTACAAAAATGAAGAGATTGGATTCAGAAACTTTATATTGCGGAAGTAACTTCATTGACTCCAGATTAAAATAGACTTATAATGTTACTGTTTAGTGGTAGGAAGTCTAAATCGGCGCAGCCTTTTTATGGTACAAAATTTATGATTCACGGATATATTACTAGTTTTTAAGTTGTAATTATGTATTTATAATTTATGTTATTTAGGTTGTTCACTTATCTCACTTGTCACTTTTAACCACTTTATTATGTATCGGTGCAAGAGACAAGTTTAATAAATATTTAAAACCAGGCTGTAAAAATATGTTACACGCTACTTTCGACAAAGCGATCCAACCTGAAGGTACTTCGTATTTGTATCTCTAATATACTTTAATTTATGAGATATACACAAGTATGTATAATAGAATTAGTTGCAAGTTGTTACAAAGCACCCGAGGGATCAATCTATATAAAAAAGTAAGATCCAGTATTATATGTAGTTGAAATTAATATGACAGACTTGGCAGTGGATCAATTAATGATATTTTATTCAAGATTAAGATAATGCTCTTGTCAATTTACCATGCCTTATATTAATATTATATCTATCATACATACTGTAAACCTAGTGAGTAGTTTTAGAGGCTTAACATTAGTTACTTTTTTAATCTATACAAAATGATTATGACATACGCAAAAAGCGAGTGAATAGTGTGAAGACAAACTATTTCGTTTAAATTTAGCTAAGTATTTGAAAATGCTAATGAGGATTTAGTAAATATATAAAAACATTAATATTACTTAGTATTGAAACAGCTACAATGACTATAACAAAAACAATAAGTGCCCCATTTCTTCTAAAATAATTTCCGTAGGAAAAACAGTGAGAAGCTCGTAAAACTCAACACACTTTGACTCTGACCGTATAAAGATTGTTTTTACTTGTAATATGTCCACATTGTTTGAAAGGGAAAAATATAATGAGTTGCCTCGAATTTCTATGGTTACTCTCAGAAGTTAGTCAAAGTTTCTTAACCACGTGATGCCTTCATGGAAATTTACTGTGAATTACCTAGTTTCCAATGTGCCCAACACTTCCACTATACTTACTCATGTTCTAAAATCAGTAATGTTAGAAATGTCTTTAGGAATTTATTTATTATTTATGTGTCCACGAGTGTCTTAATAGTGGTACTGATAAAAGTATACTTACGTCGTTTTATTATAGTTGTTTGCTAATTATGAATATTTTCGTCTTTAAAATCTGTTTACAAAAGGTGAAATATTAAGTACATTTAATTTATAATACGTACATAAATCATTATGTGTTCAGTCTTAAGCAGTTGTTACAACTGCTATCTACCAACTTATTGTGACCTAAAGCGAGATAGATATATTATATTCCACGGTCAAAGTGATGAAAAACAACCAACAAATTATATATGTATAAGTACCACATACTTATGTATAATTTATTTTGCTATCAGTTACCTACTGGTCTGGTTTTATTTTAAAGATTTAAGATGATATTTTTGTTATTAATGCTCGTTATAAATGTTTTTTAGTTTTGGTGTTTCGTGCCAAAACATTCTAATTTATTTTTTTAATAGTATTTAGATGTAGGTAAATACCATTAGGTATTTTAATTTACTTATTCTAGTATTCGTTAGTTACCTTTTTGTAGGTGGTTGAAATTATTGAAAGTTTATGATTATGCTTACAAGTTACAAGGTTCTTCTTGGAATCGAATCTTATAGGAAAATGTTACATTAGATATTTTAATTTAGACAGTATGCCTTATTCGGTATTAAAATTATCCTTGGTTGAAAGCCATTAACGTTCTGTTTGAAATACAACTAAGGACCCAAACTATTTTTGACTATTCATAAAATTATGATGAAATATTTATATTTACCTAGATTAGTACCTAAACTAAAATATATTTACGTTACGTAATATTGTTGAATATTTAATTCAAATTTTACAAGATTTACAATTTATTATGTTATAAATAAAGTTGGCGCTTCCATAAAAACATTGTTTTTTACTGAAATCCTATGTTACTGAACCATACTGAAGTACCTAGGTAGAGGTATAAGGCCCGGGTCTCCTATTTTCGCTGTAGGTCGCGTCAAGCGTCGCTCCGTGGGCCGCGTCACGATGCTCACTATAGAAATGTACTGATGCGGTCTCCCTCACACGTCGACGTTGAAGCGTAGACGTAGTGAGCATTGTGACGTGGCCTACGGCGTGACGCTGGACGCGATCTACGGCGCGTAATAGGAGACCCCGGCCTAATAAACGATGATTTCGATTCTGAACTTTAGTACTGTCACATCAAATTATTTGTTTTAAATTTGAGAGATTCCGTAAATCAAATATCACGAACTTTTTAAAATTACATCTTAGAAATTAAATTTTGTGCCTTTAGGGCTGATTTTTCAATCGTCAGAAGACTATCGCGATCTAATCGCAGCACTATAGGTATTCTATGTAATGCTCATGCGGGTCTTGTTCATATTGTTGTTTTTAAACAATACTTACGTACTCTCCATTTAAAAAGTCTTGAAAATAAAAACAGCGATTTTGCAAAGCCACGTCAGTTAATTAGGTAGGTAGGTACCTACCTACTTAAAGTTAAATTACTGCCTCTGTGGTCTAGTGGTAGAAGCTTCGCTTCATGACCCAGGGGTCCCGGGTTCGATTCCCGGGTGGGACCATCAATTTGTGTTTCTAAATTGTGGTTCTAAGTTTGGTTAGGACATAGAAGGCTGATCACCTGATGTCCGAAACAGTGAAACGATCCATGCTGTCGGATGGGCATGTAAAGCAGTCGGTCCTGCGCCTAGCTCTCTCCAGTCGTGTCGGTAAATCCGTCCCATTGGGTTATGAGAGTGATGGAACAGAGAGTGCTCCTGTGTACTGCGCACACACTTGGGCACTATAATCTACTCCTGCGTAGATGGCTGATCTCAATTGAGATTGGCCGCCGTAGTCGAAATTCGGCTAGGAGGACATTATTATAAAGTTAAATACCTACCTACATGTTATTAAGAAACTATATTTCGTCAGAAGTCAGAAACGCTCCACTACCTACCATCTACCATACATTTTAGGTACCTATACTACAGTGCTGTGGAGTACAGTCGGCCTCAAAAACATCTGTAACCAGACACCCCGACTTGTAGCGGACGCTACTCGTCCCTACCTACGGCGCTGCAGCGAGCGATCGATGCCACTGTCACTAGGAAACGGTTTCCGACTTTGACCTTCAGGGTTTACGAGCTACTCTAGAGAATGCACAAACACAGCTCTTTCAAGAGCTAAGTATAGCAATAACCCTGAAGTTTAACTTTTACTAGACGATACAAAATTCTTCAGGATTTTCCCAGATCGGTAATTCGGTAGCTTTTACAGGGTAAGTATGGCCGCGAAGGCATCTGAAATAGGAAACTGTTGCTAATAAGGAATGAATTTTCTTTTTACGACACCAATTAATGTTATCCGATTGCTAAAAGTGAGTCTTTGGCGGAAATCAATCTTGTGAAGTTTGTTTCAGCTGACTCGCTATCGAAATACCTACCTACAGGAAGAATAATTTCTAGTAGGTAGGTTTTATTATTGTCCATAGATTATCATAGGTAGGTAGAGGTAGGTACTCAATCGATAGTTTCTGAAACTCTAAATCGATCTCTATTTTAATTCTAATATTTTTTCCGAAAATAAAAGTAAGAATTGCGTAAAAAATTATGCTTTAACTCTAGAGGGCGAGGTTCTAGGTTTGATCTATGAACTGTGCATTTGTGCACATGATGTGGGAGCTAAACGTTCACAGACATCCGTCAATCGTATTTATAAGACTCCCTTTCTCGGTGTAAAAACTAATTCAAAACGAACGAGCGAATCGGGTGGCATAGTGGGTAAGCTAGACTTTCAGCACATGCGCAGTACGGACCGAGTCGTCTGATCGAGTTACACTCAAATAAGGTTAGACCTGATACTGCACCCACTGCAATATGACCCTAATATATCTGTAGGTATGCTACATACCTAGGTGTCTAAATAAGAAGGGAGTTAATTAATTATATATCATTCATTAGAAAGTTTTGATGTATAGTCTGATTATGAGTATTATGGTAGAGCACTAAATGTCGAGGTCTGCTAGGTGGGTAGATATTATTTTCATCGTTCTAATGATCACCAATTGGGCACTTTAGTTACTTAGGTAAAGTATCTGAGCAACTTCTGAACTGAAACTATACATAGGACGTAACATGGGTACTTACCTAAGAATAAGCACTAAGTATTATTATAGTCAATTAATTCTAATTACGTAAGTAGGTACTTACCTTATTCCAAATAGAGTAGACACATAAATACTATTGGCAATAACCTGCCAATACGAGATTTCCCTATCCGTTATCTAAGTTGGTCCCTCTACAAGGTGTCAATAACAGTTTATGTCTCTGACAGGCTATTGATCCATCCACCCTGGTGAGAGTAGGCCTCTCGTACCTACAGGGAAAATACATTATTTACAAAATATCCGACGGAATCTGCGTAAAGGAAATAAGAATAAGGTGTCTAGCTGTCTACTAACATAAATAGTACGTAGTGAACGTACGTAAAAAGATATCAGTCTTATTGTTTAATAGGACTATGTATTATTATAGTAACATTATACCAACGAGTGTTACGATTCTAAGCCACAGCACAATCATATATTTATTGCAATATACGGAAATCTTTAACTGTGGAATCTACCCTTCGACTCTTTATAACTACCTACCTTAGTAAGTGGAAGGCTTGAAGGCTAGTTCTCTGAAATCCTACTTGCGATCCGACCGTTAAATACCTACCTAGTGTGAAAGTAAATGTTCTCTTAACAAAAGCATGTGTAGTACGGCGGGGCAGGTTATCATGCAGATTGCCGGCGAATCAATAGGGTGCTAGGGCTGACGGATGACTGGATCAATAGCGTCCCAGTGGAGCCTCCACTCTGTAGGGCTTCCTCGGCCGCCGTATCACGCCCTATAGCTAGACATTCGTAGTCACCGCGACAATCTGTTGGCTGGCTGCGAAACGGTTTTTTTGTTCTGTTTATGAATGTTAGGAGAGATTTTGGATGAAGGAAATCGACGATCTTAGTTATAAATTCATGGATGCGAATCTTAGATAAGGGCTCTTAGTTACCTTCTAATTATTTACACGTACCTACGAACTAATAAGGGTCTAACTAAGCAAAAGTCGTATTGTACCTAAGCCGAAAGGTTTATTTATTACTTAGATTATAGAACTGTTCTGTTAAATTTTCCTCACTTAGTAGAGCTTAGTTGGCACAAACAGACACACAGATACACATACACCCCTCTACTCAGGCTCGTCCGTCGCGCCACCTAGCGGGTCCCTTTGTGAGTCGAGTCGGGATCATTCAACATCTTCTTGCTCCGTTGCTTGCTACGTGAAAAACAAAATAAAAAAAACGTTAGTAGTTATGTATTCTTAGTTAGTAGATATAGGACAGGATGGCCCACTGGCGAGTGAGTGGAGAAAACTATAACTGATGTTATGGTGAAATAAGTTAAAGTTACGTTAGGCTTTGTAAATTTTCAGGCATATCTTAAAACTGAAAATAGCAAATATTTGCCTTCGCCGGGATTCGAACCCGAGACCCTTAGCACACTAGTCATCGGCCCAGAAGTGTATCAAACCCAGTGAACGGAAATAAAATATGCGTTCAATGCTGATAAAACCTAATGTCATAATTAACCACTGAAATTTTATCATTTACTTCAGTTCCAACATGAATTACATGATCATTCCAGGTACCTACAGCGGTAACAAATGATGGTAAACACTAGATATAATCTGTTTCTGCATAACAAAAACTATTTTACAAAACGAATACGTAATCAGTGATTTTGATCTGACCTACGATCTGACATCGACTACAAACGACTACAAAAGTGATAATTGTAAGTAGGTAGGAGATTTTCCAGAAGTTTCCATTTCATTGTTAAGTGTTTTCTTACTGGCACATTATACTTTTGTTCGTTATTCATTATTGATAACAATATTCTTGGTACTGATTCAATAGTTGTTTTGTATGTTTCATTGTACGTAGTATCTACCTACATTCACGGTTTGGATCTAGAGGAATGATAAAAACCCCGATAAACTTTAATTGTTTAAGTCACTATGTTGTTCGAAAATAACTTTGGAAAATCTCTTTATAAGAAGACGCGCGAGTGGCAAATATATGTTATTTTGAATAGTGAATGAAAGGCTGAATGAGTGAATAAGTCAGTTGGCGGGTGTTTCGTATAAAACTAGGTGCTGGGAGTATTGCGAACGATCCATAGCAACAGCAGGGGGCAGCGACGCGGTGGCGAACTGGGTCACTGCCGCCTACGCGCCTCTACCGCACTCTACTACTACATACTAAGTATTTATCTAAATATTTATAACAACGTATTTATTAAATATAACTTAAATGCCACAGTGAAACTTTACTTCAAAACTTTCATACGCAAGTGACGCAGAGTTCAAAAGAATCAAGTGTAAATCAATGCGCCGCCCCCGTCGCATCAAAACTTTTTCTCAGTTTCAGCCGGCGCTCTATTTAGATCCCCGCTGAAAGTTTTGATGCGGCCACCGCTCCGCATCTTAATGCACAGAAAACGAAAGTACAACTAATTAATAGAGCAATTATTGATTAATTGTTTCATCATGGCATGGTTCTAAATATAAAATGTTCGTTAGGGTTCGCGAAGTTCGCGCGCAATAGCCCACGAGTGAGCGGGCGGGCGGCGCGCGGGGCGGGCCGGGCGGCGACGGCGGCGCGTATCGACCGCCCGCTTCAGTCGGCTGCCGTCGAGCGCGCGCTGCGCCGAGCGCGAGCGGCGAGCGCGCCCCCCGCGCCCCGCGCCCTCCGCCCGCACCCTCGCCGAGCCGGCAAACTCGACCGACCTCTTTCCGCTAACTAACGTCGCCCCGGCCCGGCCGCGCTTCCCGCCTCGTCGCGCGACGCGGGCGCTGACCGCTCTTTTCACTTTGTTGTTTTGTCAGATAAAGTTTGTTCAGGTGTGGTGAGGATCGGCTGGCGATTGAGCTGGTGGGGTAGCGGTGTGATGTGGCGGTGGACGCGCGGGCGAGCATGGCGCGGCGCGGGCGCGTAGAGCGATGGACTGCTGCGGCTACTCCGGCGCGGGCGGCTGGGCGGGCTGGGGCGGCTGGGGCGCGGCGCCCGCGCACTCGCACCAGTACTACGACCCCTACGCGCGGTACTACCGCTGCGACTACCCCGCGCCGCCCCACGCCACGCACCCCGACCATGCCATGCAAATGGGTTTGTATCTTTCCATGTTCTTATTATTACTTACATTATTTGATGACTATATTGATTAACAGTATCTTCCTACCCCTTTGGTATACGAGCGTGAGGGTATAAACATAGACGCCTGTGGTATAAACTTTCCTATCCTTCAAAAGGTTGAATCTTATAGAATTTTCAGTTACTGAATATCTGCCCCCTGAAGCAGTAGTTCAGGGTAATAATGTTCTATGCCTTAACCAAATAATTCAAGAATGTACTTCAATGATTTTTGACTGATCAGTCTACCGACCTGAAATAATAAACCTGAAAGAATTTTATGATATAAGATATTGTAAGCAGCAAGTAGGTAAAACAAGATTAATATTTTCATTGTTTATGCTGTTTATACTGTTGTGCGGCGTGCAGCGGGAGTCTCTTCAGTGAAAATTCCTTTTTTAACTTCACCAGTTTATTAATGAATTTCACTTAACACTATTCACATTAATTAGCTTTAGCTTCAACACCGACGACGCGCGACTCGGGACTAAATTTTAAACGTGACCTAAGTATGTACTTAGTTATTAAAATTGCGAAATGATTGAATGCGCGTAATGCGGTGTTTGCATTTTTCTGTGCGGACATAACAGCCCCCCCGTTTAAACGGAGCTTATCTCTGCGAGAGTTAAGCGCAGTATGTAATCGAAGTTGAAGCTAGAGACATCTTAATAAAAAAAAAAAATGATATAGAAAATAAAAGAAAAGAGATAGAGAAAAAAAATAAAAACTAAAGATCTTATGATAATAGTTAAAACATCAATAATTTGATAAGTTGCGGTTTGACAGATGTTTGACACTTGGAGGTAATGATTTAACAGATTTTTTATCATCAATGGAAACTTCAGATAATTCGATAGATTTACTTATTTTAGAATTAGTTAACTTTCTATTATTACATCGAAAAACGTTAATACAGCGATTAGAAGTTTGTTTACGTGTTAGGTATCTACAACATTTATAAACACAAAATAAGATAAAAAGTATTGTCAAAACATATGTAGTGCTAGTGTAATATGAACCGTATTTAATTATATGAGATTGCTTTTGAGCCTTATTTAATTCTGTTTCCAAGTTATCTAATTTATGAGAAGCATGTCTTAAAGATTCTAAATCGATACTAGTTAATGATACCGGAGAAAGATAAGGTATTGTGTTATTAAATAAGTCTCTTTTGCAACAGTCATCTTGAGTAATATCGAAATCCAAATGTAAATCACTGTTAATTGATATCGTAAACATTGTAGTAGGTATTAATTGTATAGTCTTACAGTATGCAATACAATCCTCGGTGAGTGTGAGTACACCTGTACCGAATAAAGAATACTCTTTAGCAAAATTACCACACTTAGTTATTAATTTATTAGGCTTTGACTGTACATAGATCCATTTATTATTATTTAGTGGTTGCCAAATATCGATAGTACCGTAAAGAAGTCTTGAATTGCATTCATTAGGTAATGTTACTGTAACTTCGGTTAATAGTCTCGTCTCGCAGGACGGATTGCTTAAACTAGAAAATATTGAACATTGAGGACAAATCGAATATTGATTATTAATGAGCTTACATTCATACATATTATCTAACAAACAGTAACTTAATCTATCATCAGTAATAGCTAAATAATTCTTACTAGGACTTATCAGAGCAAAGGTCAGCGGTTCAGATTGACCATGAGGGGTTGGTAAAGGGATGTTTTTATACAAGTTAAACTTAGTTGGGGCAATCAAAGGAATTTGAAGGACAAATACTAATTTGTTATTATAAAAGTAGGAAGTAAGTTTGGAAACATCTATTATAGTGTGAATATTATTAATATTTAAAGTAATCGGGAAATCAAGGTTCCTTTTTATATGATTAGACCGTTTTTCAAGTTCAATAAGAAGTTTTGACGGAGATAAAATGCTCGGATGTAGAATGTTTGCCTTTGCGAATAAAACCGAGTTTAGGATATTGTCTAACATATTGGAAATAGTAAGAAGAGAACTTTCTATTAAATTATTGAATCCTTGTAACCTAGCTATATTAATTAAATCATTATTATTACGACTTATGTTTGATAAAATATACTGCATCATAGATAAACGACCATTTAATTTCTGTTCGTTTACGTTTAACTTAAAAATAGTTTCATTAAAATTATTTATACTAGATTTAACAATATGAATATTTTCTTTCATAAGAGAAAACAAATTTTGTTCATTAGATTGGCAAGCGGCGATAGCGTCGTCGTACTTCCTCGCGACGTCAGCGTCGAGAGTACCGAAAAAGAATTTTAAAATTTCTCCGCCGAATTCTAAAGCTCGTTTAGAACGACTAGAACTTTGATCCGAAATTAGATGAGAAATAGACTCACTTTTAATAAAATTTGACTCAAGTAAAACCTTAGCAGGATTAATGATGTCTGAACAATCAGCGACAAATAATTCTGATACATTTTGTACTCTACTACACAGATTAAATGTTTTATTTATATTTAATTCGACGTTTAGTAAGTATGGCGTAAGTGAAAAGACATCTACATGAGTAACTACTTTCCAGTAGTCGTTGTAAAAATGAATAGGAAGCTGTGGTTCAAAGAAGACACCAGGACTATGCACGATTGGTTTAATCGTGGCTTCAGCGTGGGCGATGCCGATCAATCTGAAATAGAAGGAAATAGGACAACTAAGGATGTGCTGGTTTTATCTCATTTACATGGTATTTGACATGTTTTCTACCTATTAGCAAAGTTACATTATAGGTTCCGTTCATTTTTATAATTTTGTAAGGTCCTTTCCACACGGGAGATAAGGCTTTTCGGAGGCGATGATGATGTTTAACGTAAACTAAATCACCTGTTTTATAAGTGACGTGGCTGCTTGTTTTATCGTATTGTTTTTTGGAATTTTCTTTGCTTAGTGTTATGTTTTCGAGAGCTTTTTGACGGCTAAATCGCATTCTATATTGTAAAGCGCGTATATACTCATGATAGGTAGTGTTTGATGTTGTCTCATAAAGCGAACTTGGAATAGACGGTTTGTAGCCATATAACAACTCGTAGGGAGTGTATTGAGTACTAGTATGTGGGGTTGTATTGTATGCTAGGATGGCTGTAAATAGGTAGCAATGCCAATCATCATGATTGTCATTGACGAATGACTTTAAATACTCTTTTAGCGTAGCATGGCTGCGTTCTAGCGCACCGTTTGTTTGGGGATGGTAAGGAGTTGTGAAGAGAGATTTAATTTTGCAAATTTCAGTTACTTGTCGGAAAAGTTCGGATGTGAAGCTAGTTCCTAAGTCTGTAAGGACGGATTTTGGAAAACCAAACAGTGACATAAAGTGTATTAGGCTTCTTGCAACATCTTCGCTAGTGGAGGAGGCCAATGGATAGGCGGTTGAAAATTTCGTAAGATCGTCTTGTAAGGTGAGTATGAAGCGGAACTTTTCAGGACCGGATTCCGGTAGAGGTCCGACAAAATCGAGAGCGATTCTCTCAAACGGCTTGGTACTTGAGGATGTGATTTCCATTGGGGCTTTATTTTTCGACCTTAAAGGTTTATTTATTTGGCAAAGTTTGCAGTTTTTAACGAAGTTTTCGATATCAGTCCGCATAGTTTTCCAGTAATATGCAGATTTAATTCTGTTAAACATTCGTTTTATTCCGGGATGTCCAGCGATTGGGGTACCGTGATTTTCACTTAAGATTTTTGGAACTTCAGCTGGGGTTGGATATATTAATTGGTTTTTATAAACATGAATAGTAATGTTGGTATTGTGAAATATATAGGATATCATATTATAGATTTTTGTGTATGCCAACTTTGTGAAAGGCTCTGTAAAATCAGAAATAGCAAGATCGGTTTCGGTTTGATTTTCTTTCAGAATTTTATCACGTAATTTCGTCAAAAGTTCGTAAATTGTTTTGTAATTAGTTTCATCGTAATGATGCACCTTAGTATACAATAAATAGTATGTTCTATTTTTAGATTGCACACTTTGCACGGACGGTACTTCGCGCTCAGCTGATAACAGTTCAGCGGCATTCTCTAAGTCGGATAGTATTTCATAACAATGGGGCATAGAGTGGTCAAAATCTAGAGACGTCGGGCATGCAATTAATTTATATTTAGATGTAAGTAATCTTTCTGAATGTTCTTCGATGGTGGTGTTATTTAAATTTGATTTTGTAAATTGTAATTTAAGGTATGTTTCATATGTAGTTTCGTTAATATTTTGATTTAGAACACATACTGGATATCGCGATAAAGTATCTGCATTAGAGTTCAATCTGCCTTGTTTATAGACTATCTCATAGTCGTATTCTTCTAGTTTAAGGCGCCATCGAACAAGTCGGCTGCCAGGGTCTTTAACATTAAATAACCATATTAATGGTTTGTGATCTGTGACGATTTTAAATTTTCGCCCATAGAGATAGGGTCGAAAGTTGTTTACACCGAAAATAATAGCTAATAACTCTTTTTCCGTTGTAGAGTAGTTACCTTCTTGTTTGTTGAGTGTTCTTGAGGCGTATGCGATAGGTTTATCTTTACCTATATCTCCTTGAGATAAAATTGCACTAACAGCGTAGTTAGAGGCGTCTGTAGTGAGAACAAAAGGAATTTCGAAGTTGGGGTATTGAAGCAAAGGTGCGGAAGTTAGTTTATCTTTTAATAAATTGAAAGCTTCTTGTTGCTCTTGGGACCAATGAAAGCATGCGTCTTTCTTTAAAAGTGACGTGAGAGGCTTTGTTATTTTCGAAAAGTTTTCGATAAAGCGACGGTAATAACCAGCGAGTCCGAGGAAGGATTTCACGTCCTTGGGATTTTTTGGTACTGGAAATTCGGAGACAGCTTTCACTTTTTCGGGATTTGGGGAAACACCTTTATCAGTGATGACGTGGCCTAGGTATGCGACTTCACGTCGGAGAAATTCGCATTTGTCTGGTTGAAGTTTTAAATTAAAATGACGAAGTTTGTCGAAGACAAGGTTTAGTTTTTGAATGTGGGATTCAAGGTCATGTGAATAAATGATGACGTCATCAAGGAATACGAGACAGTGGAGACCTTGAAGTCCAGAAAGAGCGGTATTCATTAATCTTTGGAATGTAGAAGGAGCATTTTTGAGTCCGAAGGGCATCCTAGTGAATTGATAGTGTCCGGAAGTGCTTCCGTTTGTGATTACGGAGAATCCAGTTTTGTCAGCATCTTGGGGGTCCATAGCTATCTGATGGAACCCACTTGCGAGGTCCAAGGTGCTAAAATATTTGGAATGACCCAACTGATCGAGAATGTCATTAATTAGTGGAAGCGGATAAACTTCCGATACAGTGACGTCATTCAATTTTCTATAGTCTATGACAACTCTCCATTTTCGTTTTCCGGAGGCGTCTAACTTTTTGGGAACTACCCAGACTGGGGCACTCCATGGTGAATTTGAAGGGATGATAATATTCTGGTCAAGCATCTTTTGAATCTGCTTGCCAACTTCCTCCTTATGGCACTCGGGGAAGCGATAGGATTTCACGTGAATGGGAGGTGAATCACCCGTATTTATAGAATGTTTTATAGCAGAAGTATACGATAAGGGTTCACCTTCCAAATAAAATATATCAGTAAATTCAGAACAGCAATTTAATAATGCTTTCTTTTCTTGTTCGTTTAAATGAGAAGTTCGTATATTATTGAGAACTTGTTGAGATCGACTGGAGTTAGAGAGTGTAATTTTATTTATTGATTCGGAAGTGGATTCACCATCTTCCAAATTGAAATCGATAGGGGTTAAATGAACTCGGTAGTCTATGATTTTGACATCAGATTCTGTAGTATTTAAAATAGAAACATTAACTCGTTTATTAGATTTTATTGTTGCTAAGCAATTAGAAACATAGACTCCTTCAGAAACAGTGTGATCCACGATAAGCGCTACCTTGCAGTTTGATAGCTCCGACTCGTCATTCGATACGGCGCATTCAACAATGGCTATAGATCGAGAAGGTATTATGTACACGGGTTGTGTGAAATGAATGGGCAAATAATAACCTTGTATGAGAAGAGTGTTAGTTGAATATTGAACATCTGCATCTAATGACTGCAATAGATCGTTGCCTATTATGCCATCACAGTCCAGGTTGATGTCACTCAGGACAGCGTGAAACTTGTAATCAAATGATAATGTAGTATTATTTGGAAATGGGTGCTCGATGTGTAATTGTAATGAGCCTAAAGTTTCGCTGTAATTTTCAGAGCTATTTATCCCTTTTATATGGATAACGCTGCCATCAATCGGTGGCGGTTTTTGTAGGCGTGCATGTTTAACGAGAGAGACACTTGCACCCGTATCTATTAAGAAACAAAGTTTCTCGTCAGTGTGACTTGTTTTTAGATATACATGTGGTAATGATATCTTTTTATTTAATGAATTAATTTGATAGCACGGTTTGTCACCACTGCTGTTGTTAACTGTGCAGTTTTGCGATGTAGTAGGTATAGAAGGACTCAGCTGTTGTGACTGAGGTGAATTCGATTTAGTACAACTCAAGCTCAACTTCTCTGATTGAGATGTTGTATATTGAGATGAATCTGATTTAGTTTGACTCAGCATCTTTGGCTGAGATGAATTTGAGTTATAAGGACTCAACTTCTCTGGTTGAGAGGTATTGGATGTAGTATGACTCAGCTGCGGGGACTGAGATGAGTTTATATTTGTAGGACTCAGCATCTTTGACTGAGATGTATTAGATTTGGTAAGACTCAGCATCTTTGACTGAGATGTATTTGGCATAGAATGACTCAGCATCTTCTGCTGAGATGTAAGAGATGTGGTATGACTCAGTTGCGAGGACTGAGATGTGTTTGAGTTTGCATGACTCAGCATCTTTGGCTGAGATGAGGTTGAGTTAGTATGACTCAGCAACTTTGGCTGAGATGTAAGAGATTTAGTAGGACTCAGTTGCGGGGACTGAGATGTGTTTGAGTTAGTATGACTCAGCATATTTGGCTGAGATGAGGTTGAGTTAGTAGGACTCAGCATCCTTGGCTGAGATGAAGATAGGATTGAGTCAGTGGATTTCGAAGGGTTACTAATTTTTGTGCCATTTTGGGTTTGAGATTCCAGCAGACACGAAACCGAAATCTTTTTTAGTTTAAATTATTATCGTTTGACCCAGATTCATTATTGGCGTCGCAAAAGTTGATTGAACTTGAATTTACACGAGGCGGGTTATGATCACGTTGCGCATAGTTTGTGTTTTCGCGTCGTTGCATGTTATATTTCCGTTTGCGACATTCGTCGATGGTATGACCCATGTTTTTGCAATATCGGCATGACTTTATATTATTGTTAGAATTAAAATTGGTATTTTGATTTACTGGAATATTCCTTGATGATGACGGCGACGGCGCGTTTATATGAAATGACCTGTGACCTTGATTGTTTTTAACTCGGTAACATTCAGAGTTGTTATGACCCTTTTTATGACAGATGGTACATTCTTTTGCGGGTTTAAATGAAATTTTACTCAAGTTATGAAGTTTTTCTTCTTCCAGGGCATGCGTGATCGCTTCGCTAAGATTTTTCGGGTTACGGCATCTAACAATAAAAGCAATGTTGGAATTTATACCTAACATAAATGCATTTAGGGCAACTCTTTCCGTGGTTGCTATTCTTCCTTTCAACTCAGACTTGTCTTCACAAGTAAATTGGGTTTCAGCCTGTAAACGGGTTAAACATGACTCAAATCTAAGTACATATTGGGAAATTGATTCTGATGGATGCTGCTTACAAGTCTGAACATCGATTAAGAGATGGGATTCATGTTTTCTTTCGCCAAAAGTACTTTTAAGAAAAGTTTTTAATTCACTCCACTCTTCAAAAGATTTAAGGGAGCATGCAACTTGAGCTTTTCCTTCTAATTGCGATATAATAAATTTAAAAAGAAAAGTTTGTTGTTCTTGAGAAGCAAGAGATATGGCATTTTCGCAATTAGTAAGAAAGGCTGGGAGTGTGGCTGTATCACCATTGTAAGGCTTTATGAATTTGGTGAGGACATTGAGGGTAATTTTATCAGTCATTTTTGGGTAACAATCGGATAATTGAGATTTATCAGATTCAGTGGACTCAGATTCGGAATCTGATTGCTCTTCAGATTTGGTCTTAATCTGAAACTCTGACTTTATGCTCTTCATAAACTATATAAATGAATACAGAGAATAGAATTATTAAAGTAAACAGTAAGATACAGTGGAATTGGAAAGTAAGAATCAGAGGAATCAGAGGAAGTAGAATAGTTGAGTTCCGCGAGTTGGAGTTGTGAACACTTGTTTAACACTGCACTTGATTAAGAGGCCTTTAGATTCACTTTAAAATTTGGGAATAGATATTGATAAGATCACTCACAGACCGAAGACCAGCAGGACACGAAGCATGGCTCTGGAACAATGGGCGAGACCGTGAGACCCAGGAGGTCTATGGCGACTCACTCACGTGGAGAGTGACCCCGTAGTACAGTGATGACTCGAAGATGTTCGGCGCGTGACGCGGGCTCCGGCTATACAGCGGAGACTGACCGTCGATCAGGAGAACAGCTGATGATGAAGCGAAGGTGGTGCGGGCTCGCGTAGGGCGGAGACTGACCGTCGACCGGAGTATGGGAACAGTGCGGCAGGTGCGGGCTCACGCTACTTGAGCGGAGACTGATCGTCGACCCAGGAGACCAAAGGGCTGCAGGCGGCTCGTTTAAGATCCTCTACTATACGAATATAGTTCTTCCAGAGGATCCCACTTCTGACACCACTGTTGTGCGGCGTGCAGCGGGAGTCTCTTCAGTGAAAATTCCTTTTTTAACTTCACCAGTTTATTAATGAATTTCACTTAACACTATTCACATTAATTAGCTTTAGCTTCAACACCGACGACGCGCGACTCGGGACTAAATTTTAAACGTGACCTAAGTATGTACTTAGTTATTAAAATTGCGAAATGATTGAATGCGCGTAATGCGGTGTTTGCATTTTTCTGTGCGGACATAACAGATCGTTAACTTCGTGTACACAAAGAAGTAAAGTCACGTGTATGATAAAGTAAAGTTAACAAAACTTACATAACTTTACTGACGTTGCTACTAGCTAGGTAAAATTTTCACTCAATTCCTTTATTGCTTTGCAATATATGTTTAGATAGAAATAGCTAGTAGAATATTATAAGACACTGGCTCATGATGAGGATTTAAAAATATATATTTAGCCATGAATAAAGCAATTACTTACTTACTCACGTATTTATTCCATAAGGTAAAAGCGAAGAGATGGAAAGTCTAGTACCTACGTACAAAAGTAACTAAGTTAAGCAAATGACAAAAAACAAAACGTGCAGGAAAACGCTTATCTATCCACTACCCCCTTATACATACAGACTGTGCTGCTTAATCAGTAATTTATTATAGAGGTTTAGGTATTTCTTTTGGACATACCATTTAGCTACGCTATGAAAGTATTTCTCACAAGTTTTTCCGACTTCCACAATCTATGTATAATTCAGAAAATCTTGTTTCTTTTCCATTCGCTTATCGATCGGCGTATAGCTAACACAATTTTCTTAAGTCGTACTTACTTGTCCACTGTGCATACATATGTACTACACAGTGGCATGTAATTGAATTATGCGGCAGCACAGCGTGCCTCACATAGCTACGTACGTACCGCCACTAGTTGTGTACACAACCCGCGATGTTGATACTATTGTTTACTAATAGTCGGTAAGATTGCGTCCGAGAGTTGACATGACGCCCGCTACAGCTGCTATGCCGAACAATGAAGTTAGAATTAATGTTTACGTTTGGGCGGATTTCTCGGCGTCGACGTCACGTGTCGCGGGCGGCACAGGGCGGGCGGGGGAGGGGGGTAGGCTCCACAGGTGGTCCCCCCGACCCCGCCCGCGCCGCCGCGCCGGCCCCGCTCTCCGCGATTGATCGCAGAACCACTCTACATATTGACCGGGACCCAACGCTGGCGTCTGCAGCGATTCACACCAGCGACTGAAACACGCCACGATATATTACCCGCCGGCGTGCCCCTCCGCACACATGTATACCTAGAGTGCCTCCGTGCACGTTATGTACAGGGGTGCCTCTTATAATGACGTAAGACACTCACTATCTGTCCTCCGACTCTTACTTTTAGCGAGACTTGAATTACTTTAAGTCCTTCGACTTTTCCAGCTCGGTCGGAAGAGGAGTGTTTCTCGGCCGGCGCTGCCTTGCCGGGTAATTTAGCAATCTTTTTGTAGACTTTTTATAGCGCTCCCGATGCCCGGTAAAGTTGCGTTGACGCATTAATAACAATCCATAAATATGGAAATGAACTCTTTCGTGTAATCGCATGCAAGTTTATTCAATTCATATTCAAATTTGTAATTCAAAGATCAAGTAAGACGTTAAAAAGACATGAGAGTTAAAGACTGGAAGCAATGGGTTTCTTATGAATGCTTTAAAGCCATTTCTACATCTTCTTAGCATGGGGGGACAAATACAAAAATTGTATCGGACAACGGTGGAGAAATTTTGTGCAACACGGTCTTTTTTTTTTTTTTGGAGGTTAGGTGTCAACAAGTAAACAATAAATTTTTAGCTCTCAATATAAATAAATAAAACTTACATATATAGAACTGTACTTCATGGTTTATTAAAGTCAGTGACACCATTATACCTGCCAGCTAATATATTCACTTTAAGAAGTTGTACAAGACATTGTTTGGATTAAACATAACCTCAAAATGGAATCCATCACCAAATCACTTGAGGAGATGAAGGAGATGTTCGGCAGTAGCATGGCCAGCTTCCAGGAGCAGCTCAACTCGAAGTCCCCAAGCCCCCCGACCACCACTGGACTTGCTGCAGAATTTAGCACATTCCGGGCTTTCATTATGTCTGCTCTGGGAACTCTGCAGCAACAGGTAGAATTTCTGGCTCGGGGCATGGATGCTGTTGAGATGAGGAGCCGTCGCAAAATGTTGCTGGTGCATGGTGTTCCGGAGAGCAAAGATGAGGACACCACAGCAGCTACCATCAAAGAGCTTGCCGGCCACTTCGCAGACCCAGAGCTTTGCAGAGAGGTAGATGTGAGGCATTGTCACAGGCTGGGACGCAGTGTGGGTGAGAAGCCAAGACCTGTTGTACTGAAGCTAAAGGAGGCCTCACTACGGGACAGGATTTGGTTTTCAAAAACCAAACTCAAGGGCTCTGGAGTGACTCTGTCTGAGTTTCTGACCAAGCCGCGTCACGACACCTTTATGGCGGCTAGACAGCGGGTCGGCGTGTCGCGATGCTGGACGAGGGATGGGTGCGTGTTCGTGCTCAGCCCGGATGGTAAGCGGCACCGAGCAGTGACTGTCGCCGAACTGGATGCTGTGTGTCCGCCGACACTGCTCGCGGGATCATCGTCGGTCGCCAGTACGTTGCCGGGGGCTGCTAAAAAAGGTAGCGAGAAAGCTCCATCAACCAAAGCCCGTCCAAAACGAGCCACAATCCAAAAGTCTGCGTGATCTTTGGTCATAGTGTTATGATAGGTAGTTTTAATTGTAATCACAGCTTTTTATTTTGTTTATTTTCTTTTTCTACCTGAACTTTAAATTTTTCATTTTATTTTGAATGTCAAAGTTTAAACTGTCAAGTGTCTTGTCATTGTCATAGTGTTTTATTTTACTCTGTGTGTCTTGTGCGTAAATTTGACATTGCTTTCACAGATTGAGTTGCCATGTTAAAATGTTTTGACTCTGTGTTATTTTATTTTTTTTGTATTTCTGCGAATAAGTATTAGATATTTTACAAAATTTTGTTAATGTTAATTAGGTAATCTGTGATAAGTGAAAACGGGCAGCTGGCGGGTGTATGTATGACTGACTTGATTTATAGTTTGTTGTACCTACTTACTTACGCGGTAAATACTGGTGTAACTTTATTTATTATTGAGTATAGTTATTTATTATTTAAGTTTATTTCTTATTATAATTATATTTATATAACCATAGGTACTACATGTCTGTATTAGATGAAAGCATAGATGGTGAAAATTACCTCTCCTGTACGTCGGACGATGAACTGAACAGCATTGACAGTAGTTTTTTAAGTATCCCATCCCTCTCAGACACTCTCATCACAAACTTTTCTGATGTTGCTAAAAACTTCAATGTCGTCCATCTTAACGCCCAAAGCATTCCTGCCCACTACTCTGATATGCTGGCAACGTTTTCTGACAACAAAAACCTTCACGCTATTTTAGTATCAGAATCCTGGTTGAAACCATGTCTCCCAACTACTTCATACTCCCTTCCAGGTTTCCGACTTATTCGGAATGACAGAACAGGTATTGGAGGAGGAGGAGTGGCTATCTACCTTCGTGCTCACATTCCTTTCACTGTTATTAGTATGTCCGCTCAACCCCCTCCACTAAATTCCGCTGAACATTTGTTTATTGAGGTTACACTTTCGCAACAAAAAGTCTTCCTTGGAGTCTATTATTGTCCCACTCTCCGTTTTAATTTCTTTCCTTCATTCGAGAAACTCCTCGAAGACTTTACTTCTGTATACTCTCATATAATTTTAATGGGTGATTTTAACACCTGTCTCCTCAAAAAAGATTCCCGTTCTTCTTCTCTAGAATCAATTCTAAACGCAAGCAACTTAAATATCCTTCCTCTTAATGCTACGCATCACCTCCCTAACTGTACCCCTTCTCTGCTCGATCTTACAATAGTCTCATCAAGTAATCATGTTGCAAAATTTGGCCAATGCAGTGCTGATGCCTTTTCACATCATGACTTGCTTCATCTTTCTTATAAAATTCGCCCACCTAAAGCTAAGCCGAGAATACTTATGCAGCGATGTTTTGGTAGTATGGATGTAGAAAAGCTTCGGTCTGATGCTGAAAATTTAGATTGGGGATCAGTCTTGAGCGCCAACACAGTTGACAGTAAAGTAGAGCTTCTCAACTCCTTTTTGGTAGACCTGTATGACAGACATGCTCCAGTCAGAGCTGTTAAAATTAAACACTTGCCGGCTCCTTGGCTTACCGATGATATAAAAGCTTTAATGCACCGTAAAGCATCATCTAAGTGTCGGTACAAGTGCAATCCTACAGAGCGCAACAAGCACAAATATTTGTTGGCACGGAATCGCTGCAACAAGGCGTGTAGGGACGCTCAACGACGCCATATTCACGAATCGGTAGAAAATGGGGATCCGGTTAAAGTCTGGAAATTTCTAAAAACCTTAGGAGTTGGAAAATCTCAGCACAACGCGTTACCCAGAGATATTAACAAAGACTCCTTAAATCAACACTTTTCCTCATCATCGGCCCTCAGTGGCTCCACTAAATCAGACACACTTGCTCGTCTCTCATCTTTGCCTACTCCCAATTATTCCCCTTTTGTTTTTAGCCAATTCAGTGAATGTGATGTTAAGAAGAACATAGTATCCATTACCTCGAATGCAGTTGGAAGCGACGGTGTTAGTCGAAATATGATCATCCCCATTATTGATGTCGTCACTCCCATAATAACTCACATATTTAACTTCTCCATTGATGCAGAAACCTTTCCCATTATATGGAAAGACGCACAAATCACCCCTATTCCCAAAAAGTCCAACCCCTCCTCATTCTCAGACTACCGTCCCATCTCAATCCTATCTTTCCTTTCTAAGGTGTTTGAGCGCCTGGTGCATCATCAATTAAATTCCTTTCTTTCCCAAAACAATATCCTGAACCCCTTCCAATCCGGTTTTCGCTCTGGTCACAGCACCGTTACTGCATTAATTAAGATAAACGACGACATCCGTTGGGGCATGGAAAAAGGTGAGCTTACTGTGTTAACACTGCTTGACTTCAGTAACGCCTTCAACACCGTTGACTTCGATATACTGCTTGGAATACTGAGTTCACTTAACATATCTCCTGAAGCTGTTGGCTGGTTTCATAGTTACTTGCGTGGTCGCCGGCAGAGGATACGCATTGAAGATACCTTTTCAACTTGGTGTAGCACCAATGCCGGAGTCCCGCAAGGTGGCGTCTTATCTCCTCTTCTCTTCGCTTTGTTCATAAACGGCATATCTCAAACCATTTCATGTTCCTACCACTTGTACGCAGATGACCTTCAAATATATTGTCATTCGCCTCCACAAGAGCTACATAACGCCATATCGATGGTGAACTCTGACCTCGATAGGATCTCTGACTGGAGCAAATGTCATGGGCTTACGGTCAACCCCAAAAAGACTCAAGTGATACTGGTTGGCAGCTCGAGACTGAAATCCAAAATTGACTGGCTTCAACTACCCCCGATTACTTTTGACGGTGTTAATATCCCTTTTGCCGATAAAGTGAAGAATCTGGGTATTCTCATCGACACCAACCTAACCTGGGTGCCACAGATCTGTGAAGTCAGTCGGAAGATTTTTGCATCCTCTGCCAGCCTGAGAAGACTGCGTAACTTTCTACCTACCGCTACTAAAATCTCGCTTGCACAAACTCTTTTACTTCCCATTCTCGACTACGCCGACGCCTGCTATTCAGATATCACCCAGGAGCAACTGAATAAACTTGAGCGCCTTCAAAATTTCTGCATACGGTTCATATTTGGTTTACGTAAATATGACCGCATATCCGAATATCGCAATAAACTCAAGTGGCTCCCAATTCGCCTTCGCCGGAATGCTCATATTCTCTCTTTACTCTACTCTGTGCTGTTCAATCCCTCAACTCCAGCGTACCTCAAAGAGCGTTTTATCTTCAAAAACCATCCCGACAACAGACCAATGAGATCATCACAAATGCGTCTATTAGATTTCCCATCACATAGTACTGAATTTTACAGTACCTCATTTACGGTTACAGCTATAAGACTTTGGAATGCATTACCTGTTAATATCCGTTTTGCGAAGACAGATATAGCATTCAAAAAACAGGTAAAAGAACATTATCTTTCCTCCATCTTGCTTTAGTACCTCTATATTATATAATCTTTGTAACTATTTCCTCTATCTTTGAGTATATTATGTATGTATGTATTTAAGTATTTATTATTAAAACTGAATGTTTACTACATCATTTGTACACCTTCCTCATTTATTCTTTTAGTCTCTCCTCCACCCAAAGGTTGCCTGGAAGAGATCGCTTTTAGCGATAAGGCCGCCTATTGCGTTGTATTCACTGTATTATAAATTGTTATTTGTGTTCTGTTTAGTCAATAAAGTAGTATTCTATTCTATTCTATTCTATTCTATTTTGAAATATTTCTAATATTCATAATACCGGCCTACTTATTGGTCATCGATTAAGGTTCTAGGATAAAAAAATAAAAGATTCCATAGAAGGAAAAATGTTTTCCTAACAATCCAAGAGTCGAGGTTGAATATTATTGATTTAAGAGGAGAATCGCTAGAAGTAAATGATGTTACGAAAATAAATGATTTAAGCGCTCTGGCTTCCTTAGGGTGGCTGGTAAAGGTAGATACAACATTGTAATTATAGCCACCGGCAATGTGTTTTTCGACTGAATCTATTTCGGCCCAAATTGTTGTATAAATAGAAATACAAATTTATTTAACTAATAGGAAGAATTGATAGGTAGTATTTCTCTGGTTTAAGCAGTTTTGTGAATTTTTCAATTTGCTATTGCCTATTTTCAGTAACAATATCAACGGACCGATTTATAATACTTTGTACAAAACAATCATTTTTAAAGATTCATTTATCTACAAGTTTCCTGCATAGCATGCGTTGTTTACAAATAGCGAACCAAACATTGCTACTGTAATCTGAGCCTCACATTCCGATGTTCATATTCGAAATACTGAGTTGTTATTGAGTGATCATTGATCATGAATTAGACACCCATAAGTACGAGTACATATACTCTTGAATCTTGATCTCATATTACTTGTCGTATATCGACTGAACAGTTGCCATAATAGGTAGGTATATATGTATTTTGATGACGATTATGAGTATTAGATACCCACTTACTCTACAATTACTACGTAATAACATTATTTCATTTAAAATATAATTATGTTTGCCTCTATACTATGTATTTCCAATTTCATTTGTGCTTTTTTTGGTTATTCTAATATAGTTCGTCTTCGATCACAGACTCATAGTTATCGAAAAAGATATAAAATTTCATCAACAAAAACCTCTCTACTTTATGTCAATTTCTCGGTAATACTAAAGTCGTCCATGTTTGATTACAGACTATGGCACGTATTCGTCGAAAGAGATGCGCGTGCGCCGAGCGATCGCGCGCCGCGACGCCCGCGCGCGCACCAATCACCACGTCCCGTTGCCGCCTACTGTAAGTATAATATAATGATTTATATTATCTATAACTCTGTTTTCTTTCGTTTCGTATCGTACATATCGCACCAAACGTTGTAAATGTATGTAGAAACGGCGTCTGCAATACCGATGAAGTGGACGTTACTTTTCTGAATTTATATACAAAGGACGCTTACCGGAGTAGGTTTTCTCGTAGAATCAATCTCAGGGATAATAATAATGACATATTAAACCATTCTCTTTAATCACAAAAAACCGCATCTAAATCTGTCCTGTAATTTTAAAGATACTAAGCATACATACAATTCATAAATTTTACTTTCTACTTTAAGAGATACACTACAGCCTACGTAGGTTTCACACCATAGCCCCCATGGTGCACTGATAGTATTTCATTCGCGACGTGATAACGGGATTCCACCCCAGTATTGATCGCGCAGTCTTTCCCGCAGTAGGGACCAACACTTTACATGAAGCACCTATCTATCGTTATTTATTGACTATTGTTTACGTTAAAAAAACATACTAACGCCCTGTTTCACAATGTCTGGTTAGTGGCTAACTGTGAGGTAAAATACCTGCTGTCACTGTAAAAAAAATATTAACAGAGAGTGACAGCAAGTATTTTATCTCACAGATAGCCATTAACCAGACATTGTGAAACAGGATATAAATGATTTCAACTCAGTATTTACGTTTTTATTCAATAAAAACCTCGTAGTACTGACACATGCTGCAAACTTTCAACAGCGCCCAAATTTTATTGACCCTCAAATCCTTACCTTTTGCGTCCTTAGCAACCAACTTTTACATACTTGGTAACACCCAAATATCGGCTTTATTAAACAGAACATACGAGCGACGAATCATCTATATAACAAATTGACCATCAGTTTATTACCAAGTCACGTTCTACGTTTGTGCAAATGAAATTGAACTTTGGGATTGAGGCGATAGATTCTTTTGAAGTTGCGGATGTGTTGGCTTCATGAAGTGGTTTGTGGACTTAGCGGTACATATTTGTTGGTTGAGTTTGGTGCGTGTTGTGTTTGTATGTAGGTCAGTGTCAACTTAGAGGTTGCACCGTCACTTGTTTTATGCGTGGCCGCGGGGTGGCGGTGAAGGCTCGCTTCCTTTATTTCCTTTGTTTTACAGTCATCAGTCTATATTTGGTTAAACATGCACAAGGGTATTAAGAAGCTGACTAAAGCTACACAATTATATTTTTTGTTGTAGTAAGTTTACTACTTCTACTTTGTGATCAATAAAGCCAACAAACAATGAAGTTCAACTTCTAAGCTATCACTTATTATTGTCGCAAGTTAATCGACGATTCCATGAATGATAGACCGACGATTTATAAAAAGAAGCACCAACTGACAAATGACAGCGGAGTTCATGAATGAAAATGTTTATTTGCCTGTTTCCATTCAATGTTTTCTTGCTCTATTCAATAGATATTAATCGCTGTTCAAAGTTACTTTCAACCATAACCTTCAATCGCGGTATTTATTATTCACACATTTTGCACAGAAGTTACGACAAATCAAACGTAGTGTTATCAAATAACAAACATAATAACTTTGCGACCATAAAAATCTGTGTAAAGATAATCAGCAAAATACTCCAGTGCTGTGGCAAAAATCGTTATATTTTAAGACCGAAGCGTCGAGCTGTAAAAAGGCCGCCATAAAATTACGGAGCGCCGTGTGAAGTTGCCAAAACCTGTATCAGGAAGTTGATGGTGCAGCGGTATCATTGCGGGGTAATACAGCGGACAAGTGAGTGAGACAAAGGCGCTAATGAGGGCGCGGGGTGCGGCGCGGGGCGGGGGGGTGCCCTATGAAAGCTGTCAGCGGTTGATTTTCCGCGTGTCGTGGAAGCCGCGCACTGATCGATAAGTTACGTGGGTTCAGCACCCCTGATTCACGCAGCGAGAGCGACCTGCCCCTGCGCCCGTCTCGCTCGCACCTTCGGCCGACTGCGGGTAGGTCGCTGGTTTCGATCGGTCTCCGGTGGCGATGGGCCGTGAATAAGGCGGATTCGCCGTCAGCCGCCCGCTCGATAGTTAGTCCCGCTGCAAATCTCCCGCCTCTACTGAAGGGCTTGGAACACGCACACTAGCGGGATTTCAGTAGTGTAACGTGTTGGGATAATTCACTTTGATGAAGGCTTTCGGGGTTTATCCGTTCGACGAACTTGCTTGGAGAAATTAATGAATGTTATAGTACAGGAATTATAGAGGGATTATAGGTAAGATGCCTTATGTTAATAGCAACAAACAAAATTACGACGTAACAATACAATTTATCATTTTTTTTATAAAACTTAAAATCAATATTGTATTCTGTCTTTTTATGTAAGATAGGAACAATTTAATATGTGTCTTACGAAGTACCTATTCTGCTGTATCTTAGCAAAACTTGTGATTATCACAATCATATAACATTGAACAAGTCTATTTTCAGTTCAGAAAACTTTTTTACGTGTCTGATTTCAAAATGAAATACTTATAGGTACATTTATTTTTTCAGAACTGTATTTTTTTACACTTTAAAATCGATTATTACAGCCAAACTATTAACTGATATAAAAATGAAATAATTTGACTCTCTCTCATTCAGAAAAGTTTTCACGACACACACAAAACGGCCGTCGTAGCCTATCAATTCATATTATTCATTCTATGTCTACGAAGTTCGTAGCGGCTACGGCGTAGCGGCGTAGCCACGTGCTCGTAGCGCTATCTGCTGTCAACAAATTGAACTAAACTAAAGTTGCGTACATTTGAATTGGCGCGAAAAGAGAGTTGAAAAGTTGAACGGTGCACTTTGAAGTTGCTATAATGTCGCAGTGCCGATGGCCGTTAACTTTAGCTATGATTTTTAGTAGCATGTTTTTGGACTTGTTTTACAGAATTAAGCGCATAGTTTTATTTACAAAGAAGTCGTTCTATAAATAAATCAAAAATATTATGTGAATATGTATATTAAAAAGCTGCTTATTAATTATTTTCGAGTTTTATGTGTAAGCTGTTTTAAAAACAAATTATAACAATGTATGTATCGCGGGCGGCAATAGATCAATCAGGTATCTTTTTCCTAACTAATATCCCCATACACCTCTAGACCTCTAGTCTATGGTATTACCAAGCTACTAGGAGCATACCATCACAGATGCAGGTGAAGGTGCAGTGTCGGTGCAGAGAGAGCGTGACAGACATCGATCGACCCTCCCCGCGCCGCCCCTCCACCCCCCGCTAAACACTATCTACCCGCCAGATCGCGGGGCTGGGCTTAAACGCTAAACGTTCCTTTTTTGAATTTGTCTATGGTAAGCGTGCAGGGGCAAAGGTCGGACGCTTACAGCCTTTTTGCTAACTTTTAGTGGAAGTTCGGATAAAGTTGGGTTTGGCTGGGAAGATCGGTTTTTAATGCGTATTTGAGGGATCGGAAACGAATTATTGTAATTTCTGCGGTTTTACTTTGCTATAAACGTAAAGTTAGTTGAAAGTTTTTAATGTCATTGAAAATGGTTTCTTTATGTGTATGTTTTATACTCCCATATTGTATTTTTTTGTAAGGTTTCAGAAGTTTTACCCATTGAAAGAGTTTAAAAATGTTTTACAAACATATTCACATTACAATTTATTATTTTATACAACAAATTGAAAACAGAAAAGAAAGGTTTCGTCTCAAAAGTTTCGACTTTATAAAAGGCAACCATAAAAGTGTAAAGGAATTATAAATTTCAGAAATAACTTTTCATTGTGGTTTTATAGGGTAGAATATTATCCCGTGGCTAGGTTAATGTACCCAAAATAGAGGAAAAAACAGTTTAGAAATTACACCCTGAAATCTATCATTTCCTGTCCCGTCTTTTTAGCCCCCGATGCCACAGACAGACAGACAAACACTTTAACTTACAACACCCCACCTTTTCCCGTGTGGTTAAACTCCTATCTGACGGCGCGGAGTCAGCGTGTTTGAGTGGCGCCCTCTCCGCTATCCCGCACAATCTGGCCACTCCAACTGCATCGCTATTCACTCCGCCACGCTCACTGCACGGCCAATTTGAAGCTTAATGAGGAGTGGGAGTAACTATTTTTACTTATTGTTTATCTTAACTACTGTTTAACGTAATCGTAAAATGAGAAGTTTATTTTTGCTTTGGTTTCTGCTGCTGATTTTCAATTGTTTTTTTATTAATTGGGTATCTTATAAGTATAACCCAGATTTGTTTGATGTTATTCGCGAACCAAAATTTACCGCATACCGCTTTATTCGCTTAAGGAATAATACTTTTACAACTTATTTATTAATAGATATGCAAACTTATTTTAAATAATAGTATGAAAAATATACTTATTACTTACTCAATATAATTGTTTCAGGCCGAATAACACATGGGTACCTAACATTTCTATCAATGGCAGCGTTACAAATGATACGAGTAGAAACGATATAAGAATACTTACATACAAACTCAGTGTGATCAAATTAGGTAGTAATGAGGCTTCATCTACTGTGACCTTTTTTCGGGAGCGGCCGAGAAACATCGCGCGCTTCCTACGGATCGATACCATTTATCGAACTTAAGGCTGTTACATGATGTGTGCTAACTAGCCCCGACAGTCGAAATAAACACCATATCTGTAGGAAATGGTAAAAACGGCGTTTATGGCGGAAATATGGTTAAGGGATCCTTGGTGGTAGACTCTAGAATTTTGAATTATCCCGACTTTTGTATTGTCACTTTAAAAAAAAAAAAGCAAGAAAGATACAAGCCTAAGGTATACATAGATATTTCCTCATTTAGAACGGAAGGGTGTTTTTTTAAAAATAGCTACGTCAAATTGTAATTAATTAAGTAACTTGAGACGATTTCAATTAGTAGTGTTATTTAATGTTTACTTCTCTTTTATTTCAGCCGCCCTTAGACTGCGGAATGAGTGGGCGAGGGCCGGGCTACTGCGAACCACAGATGTGGCACTATTATCAGGTTAGTATTTTATCTAAGTACTTAGAAAAAAAATACATAGATCTGAAGACTTTAGAAGTGCCCGGTAGTAGAGTGGCGGAATGAGGAAATCAGTCCTTAGAAGAGTATTAACTACTCATCCTGCCATTTCCTCATTTAGCCTTAGCCCTATTTCTATAAAATCAGGTTGAAGTATCGCCGGTAAGTAGGTATCAATTTAAGTGTAAATAGATAGGCTCACGTAGTCACGTTGAAGGTCCAGGGCTCGGCGAGGGGCGCCCATCAAAGAAGAAGTCCGAAGAAATCTTGTTGTGCACTCACAAAATCACAATTATTCCGATAATTGCGACCGCGCCGAATTACAAAAGTATAAAAACCAGATGAAGACTGATTACGACGGATATCTTTTTATTTTTACAATGAACCAACCTACCTTACAAAAAGAGCTTAGATTGATTTCAATCTAACCACATACAATTAATATTTAAAGTATTATCGACCGGTATCGAACAGATATCCTCGCATCTACGTATACCTACTTTTAATTTGTAACAGGTTTACTGCCAGTTTCAATAACTCTATCTATCGATGACTGGTACTTTCATACGATTTTGACAGTTTGAAAGTAACTACCAGTCATCGGTAGATACCGTAGATAGAGTGATTGAAACTGGAAGTTAGTCTACTTCCTGCCGAGATCTTGTACTTAACAGGAAAATATTTTCCAATTCCAGATGGGCATGATGAATGGCAACGGCTGGGGCGGCGGCGGCTGGTCCTCCCCCGCGCTCTCCTGCGCGCGCGAGCAGATGCGCTACACGCCAGACTTCAGATCCATCAAGGTTATATAGTATATCACTACTACCTTTACCTAATAATAAATAAATATATCTAATAGATAGATAGATAGATAATTATATACATATTAAATATAAATATTAACGATATTAAATATAATTATAAATGTCTTTAAACAAATATCTGCCCCAGCTGGGAATCGAACCCGGGACCTTCGGCTTAGCAGTCAGGGTCACTTACCACTACACCAGTCGGCCGTCATAACAAATAAAGTATGCCTGTGATGAAGCCGTATAACAGAAAAATTATGCTTTCAGGGCTCGTATCCGCACCCGCCGAGCTTAGGGTACGGCGACGGGCGGTCGACTCCGTACTCCATGTATGAGGATCAGTACAGCGGCGAAGCGTGCATGCGAGCGACTGCGGAGGTGCCGGCGGTGGCGCCCCGAGTGGACCCGCGTCCCCCGCCCCCCGCGGAGAAGCCGCGGCCCGCCGTCGTCCCCCTCCCCGCCTTCCAGCAGGCCTTCGGCTCCACCGAGCGAGGCAAGTTCGCCGAAGCCTTCAGCCGCACCGAGAGCGCCCTCGAAGACGCCGCAGACTTCGACTTCGACTGGGACGCGCCCGAGCCGCAGTGGTCCCAACCCGCCCCACGCGAAATCAAGTGTGAGGACACCACATACTAGGTGTCCCCAAGAGGTGACGTCTTTGACATAGTCGTATTTTTTTAGTTACAACACCATGTTGCCAAATGAGTAGCGTTGCCGTATTCGATGTACCTAACGGAACATTAGCATGTGATATGAGAATACTGTTACGAGAACAAAACCAAGTTAGCTGGTTTAATTGTGGTGTGAAGTTTAATTTAAAATATACATACATATACAACATAGGATATATATTAGCTAATTTAGTTGTTCCCTATTCCAAGTTTAGAGGAAACATTAAATGATAATGTATTAGGTACAGAAATTGCGTAGGATAACTTGAAGCGCGACTCGATGTGCCTTTACTCGCCAGCCCAGCCGCCCCCGCGCCCCGCGCCCCTCGCCCGCACCCTAATTACAATAGCAATTATTGGGACCAACCTTTAGACAAATATACACGACCCAGTTGCGTCGCAGGATCGATGGGCAATAAAGCTCAACGAAATTGTATTGCTGAAATTAACCTCATGTTCACTGTATTAGGAAACACTTACAAACTTACTCTGATGTGTATACTATCTAACGATATAAGAGGCGAGGGGCGCTTTTTCTGATACTTAACTTGTTTTCATATTTCAATATTTACTTTCTTTCCCAAAAGTGAGGCCTGGAGGATGGATTAATGTCAGAATATAGTGCAGGGATCATGAGAGTAATGTGTAAAATACAAGTTAAGTAAATGGGATTCTAAAAGGGTTATAAAACGCGGAAAGGCGAGACAACACAATGAAACAATCCAGCTAGAACGAAGTCAGCCCGTGTATATTTAGGTAGTCAAATTTGATAAACTTTTTAAAGGTAATAACACTTATGAATAAAATGGCTTTTTAATTAAATAATTAGGGGTCCAACTAAGTTGATGTCAGATCTCTGTCTGGGTTTTAACGTGTTAGAAAAATTCATAACCATGAAACATAATTCCCAAGTCCTGATAGTCTTTATAATGCTGGAATCCATTCGTTGTTAGTAACTATAAAATGTACTTAGTATTTAGTGTTAAACAAAGTATAATTTAGTAGACTACTTATTGTTGTTTGTTTACGTTGAACCTGAAAAATGTTAAATGAATGAGTTAAGTTAAAATAATTTGACTGTGATAAAATGATTCCATACAATTTCAGTTCACAAAGAGTTCGAGACGCTAGTCTTAAAATATTAAATGAATTCGATAGGAATTAACTGATTTGGTAAACAAGTGTGAATATTTTGTTTTATAGCTCTCTTGGGAATTAGGCAAAATAATAAACCATGTGTTTTATGAAATGACCCTTATTTGAAATTAACACAATTGAGTATTTTTCATCGCGACCTACCATATAATTTTGACAACGAATTAACTGAAAAAAGGGGTCACAAAACACAATCATGGCATTTTTGCCAATAAAAATAATGTAGTTAAACATTATAATAAACTTGATTCCAACTCGAAGAGCTCATTATACATTTAAATATTATAAATTATACAATACAAATATTTTGGCGAGATAATTGCTTTGTTCGAGCTTAAGAGACTCAACTAACGTACGTTGGTAGTTTACTGTACCTACGTTGATAAATTAAAAAATAACCTTCCATTCTTGGTCTTCATTTAAAATACAGCGTTATCATGAAAAAAATTGGACAAAGACAGCAAAATTATTGGAGTGCCTTACCTATTAAATATATGAGATTAGGATGAATGAATTTTATTCTAGCATAATTCGATGAAACACCATAATAAATGATAGTGTATAATACCTTCTTTTGAACCGAATAATTCACTTAATAGTGCATATTATATTGTATAATGAATTTAATAAAAGTTATTTAATAAAAACATAATATTTGCTATGAAAGTATCTTGTAGTGAAATAAGATCTGCACTATTTATTATTCAAGTCTTACAAATAAGCTAAATTCTATGCACTTCGTCGGTATTGAATTTCAACATTAACTCAAATACTTAACATGCTTTTTTAAGTATAATATTTTAAATAACTTAATTAGAAGTATTTCTGAGACATTCAGTTTGAATTTAATCTGCAATAGTTACTGGGATCAATTTTCTATCAAAAAATCTTGTTTTTTTTATTATCTTGCACTTTAAAATTAAATAGCAAAAAATACAGTACAAATTGCTTCTCATGACTAATGTAATCTTAAAAGTTTATTGATATAAGGAAAAAATCAAATCATTTGTATCCAGTTTACTGATCTAGGTTTGTTGCGCAGTAAAAGGAGGCCTCTACGACATAAAGAAACAGTATTATGAAGGGGTTATTCATTTAAATAAGTAAATAAATATAAGTATTATTAGTTAACCAGTATTTTATTTGTGTAACAATCAGAGATACAATGATAAAGAATCGGACCAAGGTGTTCCTATGAAATGTCGCCCAAATTAAATGATGGGCTCTTTGGCAGAAATTAATAAGCAATCTATACACACAGTGTAAATTTGATTTCGGCAGTAATTTACCTTGCTACGACTATCACAACTGAGATTTCCAACTGGGTTAGCTAGTAGTTCCGATTCATTTTCCATTTTCTTTCAGCATATCTTGTGTAATTAAGGTTTTAAATGATTTTTGAAATTAGCTTGTGCCACATGTGTGTGTATATAATGAAACCTACACATACATCTCCTTAGATTGACAAATTGTTTTTTATTTAAGACTTAGTTATGAAGCTGTAAGATTTCTACTATTCTCTTCTTTGAAGTCAAAATCAAAATAATATAAATGTTAGTGTGATACATAGTTCCATGCAATTCAACGTGTATGAAATAGTCCTACTTCTTTTGTAAACGACAACAATAGATTAAGTAACTCACATTACAAATTAAAAAAATCATTTCTTGATTTAACTGACCCAGCGGCATTGTGGAAATCTTACAGCACTCATAATTACGCAAACCTACATAAACATACATAAACTTTTCAGTAGTAAAGTGTAATAATTCTAAATGTACTATAGAGCTTCCTTTAGTGTCTCCAAGAACAATGTCTACCAGCATTGTCATTATGTGGTCGAATCTTACGATATATTCCATTATCGATTGTGTAATAAATCACAGGAATTTTGCTAAGTGTAGTCAAATTTATATATTGAATGATACGTTATAATATTTATGTATTGGATCTCATTATTTATATTGTTATTTAGTAACTATATTTAAGGGATGTTTGGAGTAAAAACAGTGTTATTATGAGATCGTATATGAAATGTTGACTCTCCATAATCTTTCTCAACTTTTCTTGACTAAAATTTGAATAATGACTTAGTGGTAATGTGGAATGGCAACAGGAGAGCTACTAGTTGAGGATATTTCTGTATACAAAGGTATTTTAGGTAGTTTCATTTCCATTATATTTTAAGTTCTAACTACATATAATAATATTATGTAATTTGTGTTACATATTTAATTCTTACAAAATTTCTTGCATTAATAATCCGAATCTAGCACCTTCTTGTATATAAATACATTGTTTATAAGTTCAATATATATTGTCTTGTGTTGATAGTGAAATTAATTGTTTAGGCCAAGGAAAATAATTAGCTCATTAAGTTACAAAATTCCAGAGTACTGAGCGAAATTATAAATCAAATTTTACGTGTAGCTATAATAATGAACTGTAAATAGTTAATTATATTTTAAATGTTTCACTCATATCAACCTAGAGAAACTGTTTTTATTAGAAAATTGTAAGGTTTTGAATCCGAAACTTCAGAAATGTTTGATTTATGGACGTCGATTTAGTATTAAATAAATACATGGTACTGACTATTGGCGTTTCATTCATTAACTAGGTACCTATCCAAAATCACGAACAATCGCGAATAGTTCATACCATTAAAAAAATGACAAACCACATTAATTCAATTCAGTGCATAAACAATTTATAAATATGCATTCAACTGAGCGATGAGAATAAACAGCTTTAGTTCTAAGCGTGGGTCGCCATCCGGCCGTTGGACCGACGCACGACCTCACAAGACAAGTAGCCGGTAGTGGCTAGATGAGGAATGCCGAGTAGAGTGCTGTGGCGAGTCTTAGGGGAAGCCTATAGGAGGGCACGAAACTGGTTTGTTCTAACCTAATTATGAGAATTCACGATGTGAACTCCATACAAAGTATATCGTTTACGTGAAGTTAAAATTATCATTAATTAAATCAAAATTTACAGGTTAAGGTCTCGTAGAAAATAAAAACCAAGACTTATGTTTTAAGTTTATTCATAAGCAATAAAAGTAATATCAACATTGTGTGTCACATAATTTAAATATATTACTTAGGAAATCAATAGGAATACAATACGTACATCAAGTTTAAACGATAGAAATTGTGTTAGAAGCCACTAGGCGGCAAATTGTTCGGGTAATGGCCAACTGTTTTAACTGAGATTACAAACAAATTTAATGATCAAACCTCATAAATGCAATGCTCTTTTCAGTTTTCACTGACAAAACATGTGAAGGTGCATTATAACGCATATCAATAATATAATAACGTGTAATCACAAGATGTTTCTCAAATTACATTTATGATATTTAGAATAGTCATATCAATGGAACAGTTGGCCAGTACTTGTACAGGAAAGGAATATAATCGGTGTCAATGTTAATCATTATACTCTCAATATTTACTGATACTGGTTGTTCAACAATAGAATGAGAATAAAACTAATGTGAAATCAACGCCAATCGCAACTCAGCGCAAACGTAAATGATAAAAGATCAATACTCTTAATACACCGTTACTTATTTTTCGTATTTTACTCCAATAAGTCTTTCTAAATATTCATCCATTTCCTACGTTAGTTCAAATGTCACGAGTATGACATGTGATCGAGCTCATATCTTCACTCGAATTTGTTTATTCATTTTGTTATTTATATTTTCTTAGTATATTAATAATCTATAAATTGATTGTATAAGTTCGTAATTATTAAATTCGAATATTTTAACATATGTATATTAATAAACAGGTTTATTTCGATAAATCAGAAAACGATCTGTCAAACAATACTTTAAAATATAACGTGTGTCACAAATTAATCATAGTTTATGCTATAATATAACGAAGTATATATATAATATTAAATACTATAACTTTCACAATAATTAATGATAAATATTATTTAATTCTCTTGCGTCTTGTGTAGTAGAAAAGTTACCAGATGGGAATTAATCAAAATTGACTGAGACATTTGATAAAAACTTGTGGCAAAGAGGGCTCGTCAATAGCCATATAGCTATTTATCAAATTACCCGAAGTGCAACCTTTCTACTGCAACACAGATTCAAAATTTAGAATGTATAACACAATTAACAGTAGGTATTGAAATGCATAAGTAACAGAACAAAATATACAGGAAACATGTTACATTATTCACCTAGCCTATGATAGAACTTTCAAATTTGATCACGAAGAGAAATTATTATCAAAACTACCTAGTGTACTTGCATAGAAGGGTGCATTTGAACTATATGGTAGTAGTATGTACGCATTGTAAATGCATCGAAATGAAGAACAGCAGGTTCCGACGTGTACCGGGCCGAGCTCGACTCAACAAAGCTTCACATACGAACATCATGTACCTAATTTGGCACTGTAGTTAGGGTCAGTATTGATACTAGTATCTACTTAAAATAAACTAAAACGTCTCATTCAAAATAAACGTTCAAAACGTTATCTTTTCCATACATGGGGTAAAAGTGTTTAGCTACCGCGCTTAACGGGACAATGTGTTGGAATATCATTTTGATTTCGACCCACACTGGTATAAAATACAGTATCATAGGGTTATATGTGTAAGTTAAAATCATTATCAACTGTGGCACATGAGATTGGCGCACTCTATAAATTACGGGTTCCTTATGAATAAAAAAGTATTCAGTTATTGGGATACTACATATTTCTATATAGTCCTTCACACTGCAAATACTATAAAGTAGAAGCAGTGTCGGTGAAGCAACCGTCGTGAACAGTACTCGACAGAACACATCGCTTCTATGTACAACCACTCCGTGAGCCGCGACCAGTCTTACAGGGGTGAGAGTTGAAAGTGAAATATGACTTTGAGCTTATATAATCGTGACATACAGTTAAAAGTAAGGGGAATAACATACATATATTTACAAAACAATATCAGTTATTATTAGGTATCTAGAATTATTGCTCGTAAAACAATACAAATCAACGGTAATCATTACACAAAATTGTGGCGCTTAATCCTGTAGGCTCTTCTCAATACAGCTTTCATAAGTGCACGTTCATTTGTTAACATATTATTGGATACTCCACGGATTCAAGCAAAGCGAAACCGCGTGATTGTGTTTTAATAATGAAAACAAATATAGTAATAATTGGAAGCGCTATTCAGTCATAGAAACATTTGGGAGTGTAACGTTGGCACTTCTATATTTCGGTTGATTAAAAACATTACATTTTCAAATACAATGAAAAAAATATAAAAAGGTTATAAGCAATAAACTAGAACGAAATCGAAGTGAAGCAAGGAAATATTTATTGGTAAAACAAAACACGACTGTCTCAGTTTCCATTCTCAGTGAGAACCATTACTGCTCCTGTGAGTGCAGTCCGCTCGTGGCAAGACAGCCAGGAGCTGGCGGCCGCGGGTGCAGAGCAGGGGAGGGGTGCCTAGTGGCGGTGGTCGGGGGCCAGCGACTTGCGGCTGGCAGACAGGTGCTGCGCGCGCGGCGCGGGCCGGCCCGAGCGCGGCAGCGTGGTGGGCGCGCCCGCCCCGCCCGCCCCGCCCGCCGCGCCGCCCATCGCCCCGCTCGCGACCGCCTCGCTCAACATGTCGCGTGGTTTCCACACGGGCGATCCTACAACACAACAAACACCAAACTCTTCATCCCCACACTACTAAACAATTTCGACACAATTTAAACCGATCCGTTAATCACAAGAGTTGAATGTTTGATGAATGTTGCCGTAGGTTCATTGCCCTGTTAGAAACGACAGCGATGTTTGAAAACAATCACCCGACCTTTTCGAAAGTGGAAGTGAGAGAGCCGAGCCCGAGTATAGGTCGAGGAGACAGTTGAAGCCCGCCAACATTGTCATCGAACATTCAAATTAAGAAAATGAAGAGTAAATTTATGAGTGCAATTTTAATTTCAAGTTGTAAAGTATAAAGTCTAGGGTGCACCATCGAATCGGGTATATTTAGTCACTTATTTAATCTATTTCACACGACACATTCTTGACATTTGAGTGCATAACCTAAATATTATGTAGTATATTATTTATCATCAGTGCATGACTAAGACTAAGTTAGAGTATTATACGACGAAAATAAATGTAACCTAAACTGCAGTTCCAGTTTTAGCTAAAAGTCTACAACTAGGGTAGTGTAGAGTAGTGGTTACAATATGTATAGGCTATGAGAGTAGCTCAGGTGGCTATGGTGAGAAGCACAGCTTTACAACGGGGTTACCTCCACTATCTACATCTTGTATATAGTTAACATTATAATTATTATGAGTACGGTTAATATATCATGTATTCGCATGTAGCGGCTAAATAAAATACTGTAAAATTTACGAGTTAAAACGAATTTAAAATAAAGTAAGGTCACGGTAATGCCTATAGATGTATTCAAGCAACTCTTATAGAGAGTTTGCCCGAAATGAGATCATATTTTTATACAGTTTCACACCTGCGTAATATTTGAGCTCTTGGTTTCAACACCCTGTTAGGATTCTATAGAGGAACTTTTTAATTGAATAAGAATAATATGGAAAATCGAAATAGATACAGTTTATAAAGTAAAGGCGAAGTTGGATAGTTTTACCAAATACAGTGGCTTGCATGTACAATAATTTACATCAACTGCCTATAAATATAAAATTAATTATGATTGGAATAACATCCTGAAATCATGAAGTAAACTAATGGGATGCGCAATATAATCCATGTTTTTTCAACCGCTAAATACGAATATAGTAAATATGGAACATCAAATAGTACGTATTACATTCATATAATTTATTGTGGATTATATTATAATTTGCTTGTGAAGTAATAAACTTAATCCTTACAATTATTAGGAAAATTGAGCAGGTACAGAAGAAAATTGTCGAGAACAAAACAATATTACTGTATAATAGGTATTTTAGAAATGGAAGACTTAATGGTACAAACTATACTTAGGCCATCTACATAATAATAATTATTAATCTATATCGGAATGTATAATATCAATTAAAATTAAACTAAAAGTAATCAGAGAAAGATTATGACATAATTGTTTAAGGATTAACGTCAGTTCGATTCCACAGCCATTTTTAATTATGTAAACACTTAGCACTTGAATGGGGCATTACAATAAATTTAATTTGATGAAATAATAAATAGATACAACACTGGTCTATCAAACGCCATGAAGCCAAGCTGTTAACATATCAGTTGCAGTCTTCAGTCCCAGATCATTTCAAAGATGCAATTGTAAAGTAGTTTCGGATGAAACTACAAACTACAAGTTGCTGCCAGAAAATAGCTAACAAATGTATGTAAATTTAAATGATTAATACGTTCACTTTAGCGCTTTCTATGTACTTATCGTGTTAAATGATGTTATTCATTCAACACCCAGAAACCAACTAGGTATTCATTAAACAGTGTTGCATCTATTTTTTATTATCATTTACTCTTACAACTACACGGTTACGATTAAACAGTTTAATGGATAAAAGTCGTGATTAATTCTATTTTTATTAGTTTCCTATTCCTAACACCTATACGAGTACTCGTAAGTAATTACCTACGTCAAATCCAAATGTGTAGGAGTTTCACAAGCTACCTTATTACTTTTGTGCTATTATTATATTTAGCTGACATTTATATTTAATCTCATATTGTAGTGTTGATGGTAAAATTAAAATCCAAGCATCATTCGCAAGATGGTCGACAAAGATGGGGATCAAATTGCTACACTTAAGGGGTGCTCATAGACATTCAATGGAGTACACCCACTTGTGCTCCGAGAGGATCGGAGATCTGAGGAGCGTTCAAGGAAAACGTTTTCTCTTTTATTTTAGTAATTTGAAAGAGGGAAACGCTCCATCAACGGGACAAAAATAGGCCAGCTTTTTAACGATAAAACAAGTCTTTGTTCAACTCTAAAATAACAATCAAGTATTTAAAATTCAGCCTTTTGAAATTAGAATAAACTGATAAGAGTTTCGCTTACAAAATTATACAAAAACAGAAATGTTTTTAATTGAATGAAAGTGAAGTTTAGACGTGGATTTGATCGTATTCCCGCTTGTCCTGTTGCCTGGCCGCGTCGGCAGGGGGCTCTGCCTCCACGCTGCTGCGGTCTGATGACGTCATCATGTGGTGGGCACTCAACGACTTGCGTCTCATTTTGGGGGACTTGCCCTTCCCCTTATGCTAGGATGGTTTGCTATCCTTCTTGTCACTCCGCTTGCCGGAGTAGTAGCACTGCACGCACGTCGGGTGCTCGATGTTCTTGGCGATCGATTCCGTCGATTTCGATACCACTATACCCATTTTCATCGCCTTCTCCTCGCATTTCGCTAGAGCGGAGTAGTGAGTCATTCGATCCAGTGAGTTGGTGCCGAGGCGGGCAAGTTTCTCGCCACCTGATTTTGATGACCGTCGGTCCACGCTGGAACGTCTACTGATGTTAGGAGACTTGCAGGGGGATCTGTCAAAGCTGGCTTGCGGTGTCCGCATGATACCTTTCTTCGGTTTGGGTGAGCGAGACCTCTCGATGCTGCTCTCTCTAGACTTCATGATGCTGCCTCGCGGAGACCTGGATCCGTCGAAGCTCTGTTGCGGCGACCGCGACTTGTCTATCGACCCGCGAGGCGACTTCCCGTGGTCGATGCTTCCTTTAGGAGAGCGCTGCAGCGTCTTTGTTTGCTTTAAGCTAGATTTGTTTGGAGATTTGCAGACGATAACCTTCGTAACGCGGTCTCGGTCTGGTGAGACGCGGTCGATTGATCTGTTGGGTGACCGGTCGGCGGATCTGTTGGGCGATCGTTCACGGCTGATGCTGCTGCCACTGCAGGACCTGACTACTTTGATCTTCTTTTCTGGTGCCGACGACGACCTCTTCCTCTCCGGTGATGATTTAAGTGAGTGAGACTCCTGCTTACCTAGTTCCTTGACCATGGTGGGCTGGTACTGGGTGGGCTGGTGCGAGGACTGGATGAGGCGCGCCTGGCTGCCCGTGCTGCCCGCGCTCAGCGTCGACGTCGTGCTGGAACCAGAGAACACCACCACCGTCAATACCCTTCTTCATCGTAAATGGCCAAAATATTCGTGAAGATGAAATGGAAAATAAATATGCTGTGTGAAGCCAAAACTAAATCACAAATCATAATAACATCATCGAAGTAAAACACATGTAAGAGTAGAAAACGAGCAAACCTACGGAAAAACAAAAGCGCAACAAGCAGAAACGAGTGTCGCGTAGGTGTTGGTGTGTGAACCCGTACATATGTTGGTACCTGAGAGTGAGGTGGTTGGGGGTGCGGCCTAACCCTCGCTTGGGCGGCGGGGCCGGGGGCTCGTCTTCTCCCTCAGACTTGGAGGCGTCAGACTTGCCGCTGTCGAGCGGCGGCGGCGGCGGCGGCGCGCGCTGCGTCGCCTCGGCTTTGGGGTAAGTTGAGGGTTAGTTTGACACGCGCATGCAGTTGTTATGTGTGTGTGTTTTGATTAGTACCGGAAACGAAGTAAAAAATCATATCATTCTAAATTTATGTTTGTTAGTCAAAATCCATGAAATCTATGAAACATAATGTTCGAACTTGTGCAAATCTCAGTCTAATCCTGAGAGGTACTCATAAAATCACACGTTTTACATTCATCTGATATTCAAAAAATACAAGATAAGTTTTAACTGTCATGTAACAACACAGGACACCTGTGAGGGTAGCATTTCCAGCTGAGATACATTTTTATAAGCGTAGTTGCAAAATCAGCCATTACGTTACGGTCATATGTGCGGTGACCATTAGCCATTTATTCCATTCTTACCTGCAGTATCCCCAAGCGTCTTGCTGCGGTGTCGGAAGGGTGTCTCCGGGGGCGGTTCATCAGCTTCGTGCGAGTTCTCTCTCGACAGCTCGCCGACCTCGATGTTGCCGGCCGAGAGACGCTGGCCGCTCGACTTCTTGCGAGTCTTGCCGAGCGTGTGCGACCCTTGCATCACCGTCACCTGCGGTGGCAATGTGGTTAAAGATAGTAAGAAGAAGATGGTTAGCCGGGGATAGAGGACATCAGTGGTAGTTATGGTGATGATGATGATGAGGACGGGTAAGGTTCTATTTCATACAGTGATAGGATAAGGAAAGAATATACAATCAAACATAATGTTGTCAAGTATCACTTGTTGAAAATAAATGCTACGGCGCGGCGTAGCAAGTTCGTAGCGGACCGTAGCGCGTAGCAAAACGAGTTTCTTTTTGAAAACCACGAATAGAAAACACGTTACCTAGGACTTAGATAGATGGCAGTGGTTGCTAGCTAGGAGATCTTCAGACCTAGAGCACATAATGTAAATTATTCAACATTAAGCTTTACGCACCTGGTGTTTAGGTCGTTCCCGCTCGAGTGTGTGCGAGGGGGGCGCGCGGGGCGGCGCGGGGGCGAGGCGGCCGGTCGACGGGATCGACATGTTGCGCACAGACTCGCGAATGATCTGACGGATTGTCTTCAGGAATGCGTTGCGGAAGTCTGCAGTGCTGTGGGTTAATATTCAAGTGTCACTTTGTTTCTAAGTTTGTAAAGGCATTTGGCTGGCTGGAAGATCTCAACTAGTTATTTCGCCATGGCCTGTGAATAGTGCTATAGGGAAGCCGTTACTAGAAAAAAGATCTTCAAGACTGGTAATTTTATAAATAGTAAGTATTTACGAATTAAACAATCGTTCCTCAGAGAGAAAGCTTCCACGACTGGAGTTTTTTTTTTCAAAATGTGCCATTGTGTTTTCCAAAACACCAATTCAGTATAAAACTGAACCATATTCCGTATCCGCTTTTTATGTTGCTGCAACTATTACAATACAATACAATATGACTTTATTGACAAAACAAAAACTCAACATATCACATTACAAAATAACAGTGAGCTAAATAGGCGGCCTTATCGTTAAAAGTGATATATTACCTGTTGGACAACACGTAGACTTTCTCCGAGCGGCGCTGCAGCTGCGAGCGCAGATGGATGAGCTCCCACAGGAAGTGGCTGTCCATGTCCTTGGCCGAGGACGCGCGCACTTGCACCTCCGTCACAGGTATGAGCACCTGGTACCTGATGATCTCCACCTCGTTCGAGTTGTTCTTCGACGATACTCCCTGAGAATTGCGTTTTTTTTAGTTCATGTTATGTCATGCCGAGCAGTGGGACACTAATATAGCTCTACGTAAAAAAAATGTAAAGCCATGATTTTTATGGCTATGTTGGATTTAGGGTTGATTTTTCAATAATCAGATAAATATTATCTGACGGATAAAATTGTCGCAGTTTCTATCTAATATATACAAACATTTAGATAGATAGCATCAGAATTATTCCCCAGATAACTTTTATCTGGCTATGGAAAAATCAGCGCTTATAATTTTTTTTATGTATAGACGAATTATTCCCCAGATAACTTTTATCTGGCTATGGAAAAATCAGCCCTTTATATTTTTTTATGTATAGACTTTAAGATAAGACAATAATACAAGATCGAGATGAACGATAAAAAAAATTACCATAAGTTTCTTCTTTTGTCTCAGTCTTTCTTTGCAGAGGAAGACAACGGCGGATTTAAAAACGAAGCACATAGCGTGCAGTTCTAACCCTTTCTTTATTTTTCCTAAAAAGTCTGAAATATTTAACCATTCTACGCCTCCGTAGTATAACAAATCACCTGAAACAACATTAACACGGTTATTGAAGCTATTGTAACTGTATAATGTTAAGTTAGAGTTTAATCGCCGATCTATTCAGATATACGATGCTTTGAACGGACTTTTGGTGCGACGGCGCCTTTACAGTGGTAAACTTCGGATGAGATAATTTGTATTTCATAGCTGTTTATGAACTTACTTGCCAGTTTGCAGGCAGATGAGTGAAGACTTAAGTTTTCTTAAGTAACATAATACATACTTCATGAAAACTTTCAAGTGAAAATTACTTTACAGCTTAAGTATGTTGGGATATTAGTTTCAGATACGAACATTGCTTTATGAATACTGCTTTTGTGATAGGTTTATAGATAGTAGTAATCTTTTTTGTATTGATGTCAATTCAATAACTATAAGGTATTTTGATAACTCAATGCTTACCAGGACTTAGATCTATGGGTTGTTTGCAAGATTTTTGATGTTGCCTAAACAAATGATCAAATATAGCACCATACTCTTCGTGTATCCGTTGCATCTCATTTATATGTTCCGCAACCTTCTCCATGCCTTTGAGAGCCTCTGCAAGTAAAATAATTAAATTAAATTATCCCGACACGTATTCCAAAGTAGATAACATGAGTAAAATGGTCCGCATACGATGCAATTAAAAAGTGGCTCTGCACTCGTAACATCAATCTATTTAAAAGCTAAGTGAAGTTACAGGCAAATGCTATTACGTTCTGAAGTTAGATTAAAAAGTTTTCATTTCAGATAAAAGTATAAAGCAATGTCGCCGTAATGTATTATTTTAATGAAGTTTCGTGATCTCCGGGCTCGTATCTGGAGGGTTACTCTCTACTGAATAAAAACTAACGAACGAGAGCTGTTGTGCAATCGGCACGTTTAATACAACGAGATAGAGTCGTGGCTCGCGCAGCAGCGCTCTGAAACTTAGTTTTTGTCGTATAGAGTGACCCCCGTGCGTCTATAAGTAGGTCGTCTGCCGCAGCCGCTGCGGAAGTATGTACTTTTGTTTGTGCCTCGGGAATTGAACTGACGATATCGTGTGTGCCGAGCAAACACGTAATAACTGCGCCGTAATGTAATGAATGCTACCGCTGTATGGGTGGGTTGAAAGTATCAGCACATCAAACAAACTGAGAACTTCTGAACACAGTCGGGTCATATGAGTCTGCAGTAGCCTGAGGATTCCAAGGCATTGTTTGTACGATGAGAACACTATTAATGCCCTTCGCATGTGTATACTTATAGAGATGTGACCATTGATATGGATGTAAATAATGACAACAATTTTTATATGAATCCTAGCCCTTATGTACGGTGGCCTGCGCCTAAAAGTATACAGGCGGAGTTTTTAAAATAGCGATCCCTGATGATGAAGGGACCAGCTACATCTGTTATAAATCCGGGGACGTGTTGTGTGTGATGTGTGTAGCAGTGGTGTTTATGTGGATGTGCTTGAGCAGCATGTGAGCTTGAGATCGCTATTTTAAAATGTCCGCCTGTATACTTTTAGGCGCAGGCCACCGTACCTAATCGTTAGAAGAAGAATATAAAGGACAGGTAGGCAACCACAACAATACATTAGTGCGTGGCATCATAAATACCTAACACCTTATTAAAGAAAAAAAAAACTTAATACTGGTACTTTGTATAATCCTGTAAGATATTCCATATTCGTCACAGATAAAAAACAAACAAAACAAAAGCAGCTCAAATCAATTCATGCGCATAATTTAAGAATTCATCGGCCCGACAACAAAACTTGTTATAACAATGTTAGCAAGAATGCGTATCACACTTCGGAATGTAGGGACGTTTCAAAAGAAGGGCGGTGTAACGAGTAAAGTTATCTTTTACGACCTAATTGCTTGCAAACTTAGGCGAATGCTGTGTGAACTTTATGGTAATATTTGTTAAATGAGAGAAGTAATAACAAAATTGCTTAAATTTTCAAGAGGAATCTTTGACTTCTTATATAAACATTTCACAAAGTCTGCTGACTTGTGATTTGTTAAATAAATATTAAATACAACAATGAAGATACATTGAAACTCGGTTGGCTGAGCTAAAAAAGGACACATGATCTTTGCTTCTTCATAGAATATGATAGAATAGAATCTAAGAAGCTATGCCTACGTCAACATAATATATTTACAACATATGTCGAAAAGCTGGCGAAAATATTACATGTCACAACATTTGCCTTACTCTTCATCTAATAATGTGTATGTGTGCTTATAATGTGTAATAAACTCATATGTGCTTACCAACTAAGTGTTGATGCTCTTCGGAGTCATCTTCAGTCAAATTTCTCATTTGTTGAAGTAACAGCGGGTACTTGAGTATCCTCTGAATCGGTTTAATTAAGTAAGATTCCAGCGTTGACGAATGCTGCTGTTTCGGGTTCCTCGCCGCCAAGAACTCCTGCAGAGCCTGATTGCCTTCATCTAAAAATACATACAGTTAGTTACATAATATAAACTCATCGATGTTTGTGTCTACAAAACTTTAGCAACTTATGAGGGTGACACTTACTCGGATGCAAAACCTTTTGAGCTTTACTGTGACTAGCGCAAAAGGAGCTGTACAACTTGAAATGATTGACGTAGTACAAGAAAGCACTCCCGACTGCAAACAGCACATTCTGCAAACAATATAACAAGTTGTTAACAACTAAGCACACGTCAGCTAAAGGTATTCATCAAGTTGCGAAACCAGTGAACCAAGAATGCAAAGTTAGTTAACAGGATACGCATTACGGGGCTCACCTTAAATTGGCTGGAGAATTCAAAGTGATGGAAGTTAGGCTCTGCCTCGATGGCGTCCTCTAAGTTCTGCAGGAACTGGCGTTGGAACGCCACTATCTCCTGAATGTTCCCGAACAACGCGTTGATCTCCGCGTTCGATAAAAAAGTTTCCCTCTTGAGCGGCTCCAAGTAGTTCTCGAGCAAATTGTTCAGGTGCTGCAATGAATGTGGTGTTATTTCAATAACGCACCGTGCGGCTGAGGCGGCGGATCGATCGCACGCATCCGCGCATTTTAAACATGCCTATGTACTAAACTTATTCGTATTTGAGCTAAAATACATCAAAAAATTCTTCAGCTTACAAATTATTTACATCTTTAATAATACTGTATTTATCAATAATTTAAAATCTAAAATCAGACAAATATAAATACAAGAGAGTTATACGATATAGTTGATATAATGAAAATTTCAACTGCTACGAACACGACTTTATCTTCCTGTTTATTATCTGCGGCCGTATTGATAGATAGACTCACTTGATCAATGCCGTCAGAAGCTCTAAACAACCGCTACGGCTATAAATTGAGCAAAAACGACGGCTAAATGGGGGAATTATCCGCCACAGGTGTGAGCTTCATGCCAGTTCGCAATACGCTTTATAATTTCATTAAAAGTTTTCCGGTTAAATGAATATTTACACGGGCCTTAAAGTTGGCGTTTAGCAACTTTTACGAGATTGTCAGTCTGTTTAAGTATTGACCGCTTTGTAATGGTGTGGTGCAGGCGCCCTCATTGTGAAGGTGGGAGTTCAGTGGAAGTTTTGTTGTTGTGGGTAGTTGGTAACTGAGGCTGCCTCGATTCTAGGTATAATTTATAGGACGCCGACGCGCCACTAGTTGCCAACTCTAATCCTCACACAAACTTGTCAACTAGTTTCTGATCGTCGGCTATCGATTACTTTCGTTGGGAATTAACTTTGTTCGGCGGAATTTCAGTTAGTGAGAGTTTAATTTGACATTCAGTGGTTTGGTATCGTCAGCTAATTGGGTTGGATACCTGGCTGGAACCCGCAGTCAAAGATATGAACATTTATTCGATGAATTATGTAGTATTCAATCTCTATAGCTCATGGTCGATTAACCAGAGAGAATGAAGTACTTATATTAACCAGTCAGGTTTACGTAGATATTTAAAAGTAGTAAGTAAAGTGTCACCATTTAGGTAGTAAGTTCGTTAGTAGGTAACTAAATAAAATATTCTTGCTTACATACTAAAACTAAAATTTTACTCAAAACCCTATTTCATTTTTGAGCTGGTGGGCAGAATACAAATACGACTTAATTGGACTGTAAATTAAAATGTTTACATTGTTCCTCTAACTAATCGCGGCGCGTGGGACCTGATACATAAATTTAGCTTTTGTGGACTGTAAAAATACTGGGTTACAAGTTACGAGCAACATAGCAGAAAAAATAAAGATTTTAATCTAAACTAGGCAGTCAAAACTGTAATGTAAATAATTTTATAAATGACGTGATGCAAATGATATGACTGCCGACTAACATTATAATAATAATGGTACAATAATTAAGGTAAATCATGTACGTGTATTTTGTACCAATTCAAATGTAAAATTCTCCGAAACAGCACTCAACTCTGCTACAAAACACAGGTTTCCCAACTCAAAACAAACAAACATGAAAGAAACCAACAAACCTTCACATACGCCCTTTCAGTGTCGACAAGCTCGCACAGAACCTTCCTGAGCTTGTCGACGTCGGAGAGATGGCGCGAGGGCGTCCCAGCGGCGGCGCTCACCACACTGCCTGTAGGGCTCCCACGCCGAGTGTCGTTGGGCGAGCGGCACCACCCAGTCACTTGCTCCGCGCTCTGACGTGGAACCTTCTATTAATCATCTGCCGTTAGTCATGTTGCACCCTCGGACAGACAGAGACATCCAGTGCGGCATTCCACGTGCTCCGCATGCAGGCGCGGCGGTGCTCGGCTTGCGGGGTGGGGGTAAGGGGTGGAGGGGGGGGGGTACTTGGGTGTCAATACAATTTTAAGGGATGGTGTAAACGCTTATAAACGTCATTACATTTACGTGTAGGATGGATTTTAGTTTGGTTATCGATATCATAAACTTAAAGCATTTATTTATTTAGGCTGATGCTTGCTTTGTAGGTTGTACATGGGAAATAATTATGATATTCTATTGACACCCTCTAAAATTTCAAATCGAAAAAGCTATTTACAAAACAGCGACGGTTTGTAATAAGTAAGTGGATCGAGTAAAAAGGTAAAATTACGGGAAAAAGTTCGGGGAAAGCGATAATTTGGTTTTGTATTTACAAAAATAGGTAGGTGGATAAATATAAATCTTACATTCATATACGGAATTCGTGCGTAATTACGGGTACGTGTCACACAAGGGTTACAAAAGGTTCAAATTCATTCGGGGACGGCACAAAACAAATATTGGTTGCGCAATTCACGTTTCACAGAATACACAGTCGGAATAGAATATGAAATATTTGGTTGTATATATACATATACATATATAAAGTATTTATTGGGGACGTACCTTCAGTAGGTTCTCTATTTCGAACGAGTTGGTTCTGGAGCTGACTTTGGGAGGCCCTGTGCCCATCATATCGCCTCCATGGTCGGGATCAGGACTGTATAACTCTTTACCTGAATGGGGAAAATCATTATGTAATTAGTGTTTGGGATTGCAAATGTAGGTACTTAATGTAACGAGTATGGCCGTCTGGCAGGCCATCTAATATTGTTAGAATGGGTACACTACATAATTCCGAATTACTTTTTTACGAATATGAAAATAACGATTTTTAAAATTTCGAATTTCATAGTTCCGAATAATTCACAATCCCGAATTTTAAGTTTCCGAATAACGAAAATCACGAATAGTTTATAAACGAAATTTCATACAACACATTTATTAAAATGATGAAAGTCAATTTTCCGAATATTATTATTTCGATGTTTCAAAAGTACGATTTTTTATTATATCGAATTGTTAAAATTACGAATCCCGAAGTTTTAATATTCCGAAAATACAAATTCCCGAATGTTTCTTAGTTAACAAGAAATGGTTATATGAATAATGCAGCATAATGCGTATAAAAACAATATTTTTTAAGCTATATTATGTGAAACGCTCCGCTCCGCTTCGCTGCGCTCCGCTTTGTTTTTCGATATCTATGTGCACCTAACACGCTCCTCCTCGCTTTGCTCGTCGTCGCACCTATCTTTAGGTTTAGGTCCTAAGGTTTTTAAGTTTAAACGCCATAAAAATCCTAGCAATTGTTTTGCTCTATATTTGAAACGCTCCGCTCCGCTTCGCTGCGCTCCGCTTTGTTTTTCGATATCTATGTGCACCTAACACGCTCCTCCTCGCTTTGCTCGTCGTCGCACCTAAAGTTCTAAAGTTTTAAATACGTTTATGTTTTTTTGTCAAAATCACGAATTATCATATTTCCGATCGGGATTTGACTTTTTCGTGATTATAATAAATCGGTATTTTATTTTTCGTATATTAAAGTAATCGTATTTTTTAACATTCGTATATTTAACAATCGTAATAACAATATTCGTGATTATAATATTCGAAATTATAATTTTCGTGATTATTATAATTCGGTATTTAAAAAAATCGGTATTGCAATATTTCGTAAATTACATATTCGGGGTTATCATATTCGGAAAAAAGTTTTTCGGAATATTTGGGTGTTCCCTGTTAGAATACTTAAGTCTGAATGCTGAAAGTCTCGTAAGTTCTGAACTGATTCCTTAATTTGATAAAATAAGTATGTATACAGACATGAGTTAGTAATTCAATGAAAAATAACAGCCGCATAGCAGATTTAATTTCGTTTAAATATTTGGTCACCCTTAATTCCTTAATATCAAACATAACACCCTCTTTTACCTGGCTGAAAACAACAATTGAAAAAAAGGTAGCAAGGTATAGTGGACCATGTTTCTATCAACAGTGAATCGGAAATTGGTTTAGGCGAGAAGAGTCAAAGCGACTGTCCGCTCAAAGCGGACGCCGTGTAAAGCTCACCAATTAAATACTCGTCTATTTTTATTTCCCCCAGAAAAGTATAATACTACACAGTTATTTTTCCTTTGAAACGTTAATTGTCAAAGCGTAATCGTAACCGTCGACGCTTGAACCAAACAAGAAAGTTTTTCGACGCTGCCGTCGGAACACCGACGCCAAATTAATGAAGGTGGACAAAGCGGTGACGTTTTCGGTATTATGGTTCTACAATATTACAAATGAATTTGTGGGGATCCGACTTCTCCTGTAAAGAAATTGGGTCAAATCGGGAAAATAATTCTAAAGTATAAACTTACTTCCAAACATAAATAACACATTAGTCGGAAAAATATTATGTGTATAAACTTCAACTGAAGTGTTAGAACTAAGTTTTTTTATTTGTAAATTCCGAACACAAAGTTTACTACAAGTCCGTTCTACTCCTAAACGACTTTTTACTTTCTCAACTTGTTTTTCTTTTATTTTCCAGCTGTACGCCCCTAAGAAATATAAAAGTTAAACATGTATCTCAGATTGGATTGAAATAAATAAAAAGTTCGTCTCGATAAAAACAATCAATCTGTATAAATAAATCGACATTTGTATAAATTATGCGATCTGTCCAAACTTTTATTGGAAGTGACAATCAAATTGTCCCAACTTGAGGAATTTAATCAGCGCGGATTTTAGATGAGTTTCTAATTGATTGGCATTTATAAATTATCTACATATACCTTAAATATAATTATAATTTACCATTAGTATGGAATAGATATTATTCAGTAACCAAAACCTGCGTTCAAGTGGCAGTCAAGTTACACATTGTTCTAAAGTGAATCACGCTATATCGGTTACCCACCGATAGCCAATATCCCTTTGGCTTGGATAACGCCTCTTGAATTACTTCAATATGGCATCCTTTACAATAACATGGTGACGGGAACCTTACGATGCAGCTCCGGGTCAAGCCGAGCTGAACGTTTCCAATATGGCTGCCTATAAAGAGCCTCAAGTTTTCAATAACATTGTAGGAAATTACAGCGTTAGTGGGAAACTTTTATGCAGAGGCCACTGTGGCCACTGTGAAGCCACTTTATGACAAGAAGTCACACAATGAGTTTTTGGTCGCAGCCGCATCGAGCTCAAGTAAATAGCCTCGGGTAGGGCCGCAGCCTTTATTTGTAGGTCGAGGCAGTTTTTCTGTTTCAAACTGTTATGGGCGCTCCCCTCACACTCTGCTTCTAAAAATATACGCAGCTAAAAAGAGGTTTATCACACAAGTCACATTGGCGGCGAGATTGCTTTGCGGCGTGTTTGAGGAACTAGAAGGAATTTTTATTGACGGTTATAAATTTACAGCGATATTTTTTTTACAAATCCGATAAAAAATCATGTTTATATTTTTTTCTATAGGAAGATTACATATTAGTTTTTTTGTTTTAAAGTTAAACGTAATAGTTATTCAAACTGTATGTGTGTAAACATAATACGTAATGCCAAATTGCTGCACTAACCCTTGGATTTTATAGCTTTGTTTTCATGTAGTTTTGAAAGTTTTATTTTATATTTTAGCTATGTAAATATTTAATCTTAAGTATACAATCCAGGTTACCTCAGACTTGCAAGGGATTAAATCGGTATTATATTTTCTATTTAAGCACTCTGTAATCCGTGGAACTTTTAACTTATAATATAAGCCGTTTATGTTTTTTTCCAATCATACAGATTATCTGCTCTTCTTATTTTATCTTTTCCAATCGAGACAATATTCATATTTCTTCTGTTCTTATCCAGCTTGTTTGGTGCGTCTTTTTCTGTAACTTTTTGTGCCATTCAATGTGCATTGATTACTGAGTTAGTTTCATAAAAATCAGTTGCTCCGATACCGAAATATGCACTTATTAGTTTTTTTTATAATTTTCATAAGTTTGACGTTTAGGTAGCCTAATATTTTTTTTGTTAGAAGCAGTATTTTAAAAGTAAATCAGTGAAAGTAAATAGGTGGCTAAAGGTATCCATAGCCTTATGTCGTCCACAACAAAGAAAATTATTACGTTCACAAAAGGTTCTACACCAAACCCACAATAAAAGCATTTTCGCAACGCAGTGACGGGGACCATTAGTGCAAGGGATCCAGGTTCGTAAATTGTCTTGTTATATGAAAACACGAAGATAAATGATGATTGTGGGCCATTGTTCCGAGGACGCTCCACGTCGCGGCACTCCAGCAGCCCACTACGTCCGTCAATATCCTCATAATTGCCCCTTGTAACGCGCGCCTGTCATCATAAATCACTGCAATTTTATACTACTAACGAAGCACCTTCCCGTTGCCAAAATAATAAACAAAAAGACGAATATATTGCTGCAAAGTTAAGCGGAAAAGAGTTTACTTTATCCCCCAGAAGACACTTTTCTACTAAACAGAATTTATGTCCGGAATAAACCAATTAAGCAGGTTGTAAATTTTAAGAATTGAAGCAGATTTGTACCGGTTATAAAATGGCCATAAATATTCGACGCATCTGCTATTTATTGCGGCCGCTTTGCGACTCTTGACATTTTATTTTGTGCCGGTCGGAATACAATATGCGCTGTGTAATGAGAGATGGGACACGTTACACGCGCGCAATTATACGTAATGATATTACAAGCGGCTGGGGGGCCGCGCCGCACATCTCAATGAGCCTCTTACCCGCCGTACATTTACACTTCATAATATCTGAACGAGAATGTATCATTTATATTGCGAAAGTTTTAACCGAGCGTGTGCAATAATCCAGCGAAATGTAATATCGCGCCTATAACGTATGATAAGTGCTATAAATTGGGATAACGATACGATCAATAACCCGCAGTCGTTACGATGCCGGGGATACGTGTTTTGTCAACGGTATTATGCACAATATATTATAATGCTGGCTTATGCCACAATCGGAACTCGATGAAGAATCGCTGTGTTTTGGGAAAGATGCCAAGTATTACATGGGCATAGAGATTGAAGAGCGCCTTGTTAGGCGGTGGGCGCGGAATGAAAATGAATGATGACGTCAATACCGCCGCGGGAAATGCTTTATAGCGGTAGCGAGCGACGGCTGTACGCGACCGTTCAAAACACGATGTTTATTAATGGAAACACTTAAAAGACCTGACGTTTCGTCAATAAGTATCAAAAACATTATGTTAATGCCTGAAGTAAAGGAGTTATATCCGGTATAAACTTATCATGGATCGATTCAATAATAAGGAAAGCAATCATCGTAACGTAGATAGAAGCCGTACGAAGCGATATATGACTGTCTGTGCATGAAGCATAATGGCGGCAGTCATTTGCGGATTCATTAGTGCGGCAGCGACGGAAGCGCACGCTGCGGTGTATCCACACATCCGAATAAACCTAGCCGCTGCACCCCGCCCCGCATACAATACCTATATCTGTAATGGATACGCTTGTCTATGCAACACGCATTTTTTATCGGCACGACGCATGACCTACTTAATTAAGTTTGCGCTGCCGATCCAGCGAAAACAAGCTGAGTTGGCTCGCTGAAAGCCGATATGTGAGCTAATGGACGTTATTGGAGCAAATTCACAAGATCCGCCTCCTCGACAAGATTCAGTGGAAACGGAGATTTCTGAAAGCTGAATTGTTTCGAAAGGTCCTTAAAGATAAGCATTATTGTTGGCTGAAGATAAATTGTGTCGTCGGAACCCATCTCGGGCCGGAAAGCCGCGCGGAGTGTAGTGGCTACATCCGCCGAGCACAAAGACTCAACTTGCCCGTAACGTTCCCAGGTAACTTAAAAACATGTACATTCTTTATTCACGGGCAAAACTTCCAACGCTTTGCGGAGAAGCAGTTACAGAAAGTGTCAGTTCAGGTAAACGTATAATGGCAGTGCCCGTGATGTGTGCTCGTAGGACAACTTCGAGCAACTCGGTAACAAGACTGGAGTGTTAATTAACGTGGTAACCGATGCCATTTGATACGTTTGACCAGTCGCGTGGGATTGCACAAACAGCGGCAGCGGTGGCGGCGATGAGACCTGATTGGGTTCCACTGCGTCTAAAAGCTACAGCCGAGACTCCATCGATTGCGAATTTCTATTAATTAGTCACGCCGATAGAGGAAATAAAATTGGCATAAAATTTAGCTCGGGCGAAAGCATAAGTCTCCTGACGTAAAAAATGTAAATATAATTTGAAAAAAAGTTGTCAATTCCACTGAAGTCCGAAGGAAAAGTCTTGGAGCGCTATATATTTTCCATGGACTTTCGTCTTTGTGTTGCCGCGGAGGTACTGTAGTGTCGTTGGCAACTATCCACAAGGAAGTCATTGCTAAATATTTATTCCGTCGTTCGTTTTTCTTTATTTCACCATTTGCGAAGAAAAATTTGACTATGTCGGCAAAAAGAGCGAAAATGATATTTGATGGGCAAAAAATAAGGATGTTTGTAGACAAAACGAGTTGTTAACGCCGACTATAAATTACTTTACTATTTACGAATGAACATAAAACAAATTATTCGCTACATCAAAACCTATAACATTTACTGCTACTATTGTAACACACTATAGCTCCTACAACAAAAATTTGTAAAAAGTATGTACTCTACAAACAGATTTAAGCGCAGTCAAATACTTTATGCATCTGACAAATACAGGACTAGACACCCTGAAAACTGGTTTAAACTTTCGCTTCATTCGTAAACGTTGCCTTCACATAAACCGCGTAGGTAGGCATCTGTTCTCTAAAGTAATGGGCGCTGTAACGTGTGGTTCCTATTATCGTTAGCACGCCACACACAGGGCCGGCGGCTAATCTCCTTCTCGCTCCTAATCTAAACTAAGTTTGTGTTGTTAATGATCATTTAACCCGCACTTGTGACCGCGGTAACACGGCCGCAGGCGGTACAAATTTTTCCTCAGTAAAAAGCTAAGTAAACAACATTTTCACGGCCCCCGTAAAAGGCTAACCCCCTTATTCATAGAAAAGTTACAATACGTTTTAACTAATAAACTGTTTTGTCCCTCTCCGACAAAGAACAATTTGTTCTTTGACAGAGAGGGACAAAACAGTTTATTAGTTAAAACGTTTTGTAACTTCTCTATGAATAAGGGGGTAAGAGTGCCCCGCGAGTAATGTTCCTAGCGGATATTCATCAAGTTTTTGATGGAGATTAAGAAAGCATCCATCAACCAGAGGTTATTAACGTACTTTTTATTAGTTTGCATTTTGTTTCTGAATTGTAACTTTGATGGTGGCTGGTAATAAAATAAACATTTAACGCGTACATAAACCCCTAAAAGTTCGGCAGCTTTTTCGAAGTGAATGGTTTTTTACCCGTTGTTGGTATTAAGAGCAATAAGGTAAAAGTAAATAAAAGAAATAAGGTAGTCTGTTTTTATAGCGTGTAGCTTTTCTTATAAGGTTTTCTGATAAGTGCAGCATTGTTCAGTCCAAGGATTTGACGTCATATTTTGCCGCAACAATAACGTGATGAAAAGTCCATGGCAGGTTACGTTATACAGGGTGTTTGAGCTATTACGAGACTTCCCTTTGTGCCAGTTTCAAGTTTCTAGGTCAACCGGAACTACCCGTAATGGTTTGATGAGGGCGAGTACCTATCAAAATAACGGCCTATCTCTGTTTTATTGTTTTATCCCAAAGTGTTAAATTGGGTAGAATAGTTACTGAAATGAATTAAATTTACGTTATGAAAATCAAATAAAAGTTATCGCCGGACCTTGGGATTTTGAAGTGAACCTTCTATCACTAGGTAAGAATATATCTTACGTGTATACAAATAAAAGGTTTATTCAAGGCCCATCAGTGACATCATGCTTGCATCTACAGTTGTGGTTCCATCTGTGAAATTTAGAAGTTTTACCCGCCTCTATAGAAGAAAAAGAAGAAAGAGAAAGAAGGTACACTTACTCCAAGCAGGAGCATCTATGATTCCAGCTCTCAAATTCAGCAGCATTCACCAACCTCTTTTAAAGACACTCAAAATGGAAAAAGAAGAACAAGACAGAGAAAGAGGATACACTCACTCCAAGCGGGAGCAGGCACGATGAGTCCGGAGATCATGTCGTCGGAGATGACGGGCGGGTCGGTGGGGGGCGGGGGACACACCAGCTAATCAATGTAGAAGAAGAAGAAGCAAGAAAGAGAAACAAGATACACTCACTCCAAGCGGGAGCAGGCACGATGAGTCCGGAGATCATGTCGTCGGAGATGACGGGCGGGTCGGTGGGCGGCGGGGGACACACCAGCGAGTCGATGTCGTCGGTGGCGGCGCGCATCACGCCCACCAGCTCGGGCGGCTCCGTGCGGGAGGACCTGCGAAGCATTTGTTCCGTAAGTCTTTGAAGAAAGAGGAGAAGGTTGCCTGAAAGAGATCGCTTTTAGTATAATGTAATTTATGCTGTGTATATTTCAATTAAGTTATATTGTATTGTATGGTGGCTTGCTGAATACACACGCAAGCAATGGAAAAGTTATGTCACCAACTTGTACTTGAAGTACTTTTTCATGCAATAAGTAGGTGTAGGTAATGTGTGAGTTTCATCGAATTTAATTAAATTGAAGAAAATCTATAAATGCTTTTTACTAGTATGTAGTAAGCATACCAAGGTATTGTGTGAGATAATGTATAATGTAGAGATACATATAATGTGATGTGATGAAATCTGTTAGGATTAAATAGAATCCGATTGCCATACAGACAGAACGTCATTCAGAGATGTAAACTGATACAATTTCTCAGAAACAAGGCAAATCGATGCTTTGATAATTGGATGCGACAAATTGGATGTGTTTGAACATACAACAAAGGCTTGATATATGAATACCGTGATTCCAACAAGCTGACGCCGAGACTGCGCCGCTATCGCGCGGCCACAATAGTCGCCGGGGCTGAGCAAACTAGTACGATCCCAGACCGCACAGAGAGCTCAAAGGATTAGACAACTCCAATCACAGAAATTCGGTTTGCGAACCCCACCAATAAATAGTTGGCCGGCTTCATATTGAACCAATATCCACCTGTCCCGCCGCGTAGCCGCTATCACTGCGATCCAATTGCATTGCACCGTATTGCATGACACACTCAAGTGGGAAGCTGATATCATGAATAGGAGCACGAAACTATATGATAATAATGGAATAACTTTAGTGACCCGACCTCACCGTACTAATTATGCTATCCAACTTTGTTATTAATTGCGGGGATGATCCACGTCGGACAATGAAGGGGTGGTCTTATGACTGAGCATTAATAGGGGAGACTTATAAAATGTGAACTCACAACAATAACATGGAGTCGCGAGTGCTTATTTCGAGATGACATTTGTTGGTGAACATTAATTCACGCGACGCGGCAACGTCGAGAGGCTCAATTGCGGGAGCGCACAATGGACGGTGGAGGAAGCCGGAGGGGGTGCGGGCGGGGCGGGACGGGGAGGGGGGGCGGCCGATGTAGGTCGCAGCGAGCGCTTCAGTAAACTTGTCGCGGTCGCAAAAGGTCAGGTGTATGAGGGCGGGAAATACCGACGAGCGCGACAGGCGCGGGCCGCTCCGGGCCGCACCTGGACACGCCGGGCCACGTCGGGCCAGGGCGCCGCAGTTTCAACTTCCGCTCTATTAGCCGCGCGCACGCCCACCTCAGAAAAAACACTTTTGAACGTGCTCCGAGAACGAAACAGAAACCGAATTTTGCTGTGCCTTTTGCGTCCAATTCATTTTAATGATGAGCGGGCAGTGTCGCTCCGAGACGAGTGCTTTAGGTTTGATTAATGAGTCGTGACTTTCCGAAACATCGTACGCAAGATTCGTGCATATTTTGTAGCTTCAAGAAAAATGTAGATACTTACCTAGTTGATGAATAAAATATAGCTCACCTCATCATCATGACTAGCGACAGCTCCTCTTGCAAGACGCTCTCCAAGTACATCATATCTAGGTCAGATACTATGGCTCCATTGATTACCATGATCTCGTCTCCTTTGATAATACCTGAACAAAAGAAAGCCAAGATGTTTTTGTTCGAGCCTTACTGTATTGAAAAAAAACTTTGTCTTCTTTCCATTGAAGGCGTTCATTAATAAGTCTGGAAATATATTTCAGTTGCTATTTGCAATCTTTTTAAATGTTACTCTGAAATTCTATTTGGAATTGTAGCTAGGTTTTCTACTTTCAGCGTGAAAATTAAGGATATTGCTGTGCTGATAAAATTAAATACTAAGTAATAAAATAATAAAACAAAACGGTGTTTCGTAAAGTTATAAATAGAACGTTAATTAAATAAAGAGTAACTCAGGAAAACAGAAGTCGTCGTTCCAAAAAGCAATAAACGTGTAAAACTTAAAACAAAAGTTTCTATTCTACACAAAATAATATCTTAACAAAACTTTCTATTCACTCCCAAAATAATCAAACTAAGTGCAAAAGAGACAACAATAGTTCATCAATTCGACTCACAGCACTCACCGTTCTGCATGGCCACGCTCTTATCTTCGACCCTGCTGACATAGCAACAGAGCTCATCTTGGCGCTCCGCGTTTTCGATCAGCTCGGCTTCCACGCTGAAGCCCCACATCTGCTCCAGAGTGTTCCTCTGAAGTTCCACCTGGTACAGGATCTTGGCACACACTTCCACCACCTCGTGGGTGTGCAGCTGTGCGACAAGGACGGCGTGATTAACGACGTGGTCAGAGGAAGGGAAGGAATGTGGTGGTGTCATAAAAAATTACGACTATAAATATGTATAACTTTTATATCTGTATATAGATAAAAAAATACACTGACAAGCAATGATAAGTTGAAAAGGTTCCAGTGACAATAGTAATAAATTACTACTAAACAGAAAAGACAAGTTTAATTACGCGTTTACATTTAACAGTGCAACGGAATATTTCCAATTAAAAACGAAACTAGGTATTATTGTGTTAAAATTTTAACAGAAAACGTTCAAAAGTAAGTTCGTGATTTTCTCACTGAAATTTTTTCATTGCTCGTGAGTTGAATAAATTCTATACTCATAGAATATCGGAACTAACAGTAAAATCAAATATGCGTTTGAAATGATCAGCAGCATTCGCCAACCGGACCGCCATAGCTCTACAGCTTCACATAGCAGATACAAATGTAATTTGCGGGCGAAATTAGCAATTACCTACAGATGCAGTGGTCGCGGCGTGGGGCTGACAACATGGCGACACGCGGAGAGAAATAACCGCGGAATTGAATACTAACATCATCGTTACATTTGTCACTATCAAAATGCCAAATATTTTAACACGAGAATAGTAGTGACGCTTAGCTAGGCAGTTGTGGTGCCTATCAATTTGTGTTTCTAAATTGTGGTTCCAAGTTTGATTAGGACATAGAAGGCTGATCACCTGATGTCCGAAACAGTGAAACGATCCATGCTGTCGGATGGGCATGTAAAGCAGTCGGTCCTGCGCCTAGCTCTCTCCAGTCGTGTCGGTCAATCCGTCCCATTGGGCTATGAGAGTGATGGAACAGAGAGTGCTCCTGTGTACTGCGCACACACTTGGGCACTATAATCTACTCCTGCGTAGATGGCTGATCTCAAACGAGATTGGCCGCCGTGGTCGAAATTCGGCTAGGAGGACATTAAAAAGTGGTGCCTACCCAAGTATCTTGTATCTTTTGTAAAAAAATAAATAAATCTTGAACACCCTGTATAATTGTATATTCTGTTACCTCCACAATTTTAAAATGATCACTGTAATTAAACCTACTGAGTACATAGATTTAAAAGTTCTAGGTTTATTTAGAGTTACGACTAACGAATCATGATTGGCAAAAAATATAATATTTTAATAATGTATTTGTATAATATACCAAAAAAGTGGACTTATTACTATTTACCTCTGAGGTACTGATATTTAATAAATAACAATCGTATTTTATCATATACATTCCAGGAAAAGTAACTTCCATCGCATCGGTAAAAGCTAATAGGAAAATAAAAACTAATTCTGGAAATTGTTTACAACTCGGAGCTTATTATCGTGGCTCGCGCACGCTCCGCCCGTTTCAGTTACAGAACAATCCCAATGTTTCTTTGTTTAATTACATTTCCACGAATCGATACGTACAAAACTCGCTCTTAATTTCCTTATTTTATCATTATTCATTGGCCTAATTCCGCTTGTAAGAGCATTTTTTTGCCGTCGAAAGAGGTAAATACATTTAGCTAACTTCATTAACTTTTCCACCGATCAATCAGGCTTAATCAAACGTACCTGAGTGTGGGTAGAAACCTTGTTTATCTAGTGTCGTTTTAGCGACCTTTTAAAGGGAAAAGCTTCGACTATGCAAATGAAAGGCTCGATTGTAAAGCTTAGAACACAATATTTGCAATGCAGAAACCCCGCAATGACTACATAATGTTGAGAGACTTAGTTAAATTGAATCACGGAACGGAAGAAATACGCGCAGGGGAAAGTTAAACTTCGCAACAGATATTGGAGAATAATTACAATTTACTGATAAGAATTAGGTATAAGACGAATAATGGGAAATTGACATCTGATATCGACGGAGGCCGGCCGCTGATAGCTTTCACAATGGCGATGGGTAAATGTAACCCTCCGCTTTCCAGAATTCCTGCCTTTGGTTAAAGGGAGTGGCAAACCCTTATAAAAAACTTTGCTCGTCCTTTTGTCTATCACAAACCGCTTTTCATGACATCAAGCTCGCATAAAGGATTGTTTGAAGGCAGATAAATCGATGGGAACCGCAGATATAAATTTTCTACACTCGCTTCTGTATAAAAAAAGGCCAGATGAAAATCTTTCGGATTTTATGCTTTCGTTTCAAAGATGAAAATTGTTCATGTAGAGTAAAGAAAAATAATATTTTTACTTATTTAACGCAATCTTTTTCAAAATAAGTAGGTATCTATGCGCAGAATGCAGGCTTTATTTCATTGAAATCAAAAGACTCGAACGTAACAGCAACTTTTTCTATAGAATATCACGAACTATTTACATTTTATTTTCTCTTTTGTGCTTTAGACAATAAATACACGGGGTGTAACGTACAGAGAACCGATTGAATTGCACCAATAAAATATCGACAGTTCAATTAATTTCTTTTCCATTATCGACGGCATTATTCATAAGGACGGACGAAAGGGCCGAAAGAACTAAAAAGGGATACGTGATGGCAAATTAATTTTATTTCGAGATATATTTGGGGACGCGAGGAATAATGCCGGTCGGCGCGGGTCCCTACGGAACGAATAAGGCTCATGTTTCAACGAAAGGTATGTTTTCAACTTATAACAAAATCCCTTTATAAAAATGAAGGTACAATTTCAAGGAGGAAATTTCATTTGACTCATAAAGTGGACTTATGGAGGTAGCTAAGCCGGAAAATTGTATATTGATATTCTATATGTATGTATGAAGTTATTACCTATAGATAAATACTCTTTTTGGAATGGGCAGATACTAACCATCTTGGTTTCATAAGATTGCGAATGAATTGTAATTGAATACTAAATGGCGGAATATTTTCAGGGCGAAATTTATTTATTTATTTATTTATTGGTAAAGGAATACAAACAGTACACAATACAAATCATTCTTAAACTTTAGTTACATAGGTCTTATTCTAGTACTTGTACCAATTATATGTATTCACAACATTTGCCAAAACTTTCTATACTAATCTAAGAACTAAGTTTTAAGTTAGGTGTGTTGTTAATTTTTCTGATATTGTGAACTTTTACATAAATTTTAATAATTTTGATTTAAATTGTTGTAAGCTATTGGAGAATATATCAATATTATTACTTATATGGTTATATGTACTACACATACGAGCAATGGGTGAATGTCTTCCAAGGTTAGTCAGGTAATTAGGGATATAAAAAGTGTTTTGTACTTTTTTGCGAATCGGTAGTCGAGGCACTGTGAATTTAAGTTTTTCTAGCAAGGTCTTATCTGAAGTTCTTCCATGTGTTAGTTTGTGCAAGAAAGTGAGGTCATATATTTTTCTACGTTTGTGCAGTGGATCTAGCTTAAAGTGCTTTAAGCGGTCTTGATAGCTGGCGCGTGCCGAAATACTAGGACTCTTCCAGGCAAGATGACGAGTGAAAGCGCGTTGAATTGACTCTATGCGCTGTGAGTGTACCGCGTAGCTGGGATTCCAGACCACACTGCCAAATTCTAAGGTACTACGTGCAAGAGATTTATACAGAGTCACTTTCGTTGAAATTGATTGGAATTCTTTTGTATTTCTCCTAATAAAACCTATCATTTTGGCAGAATTACTGATGATGTTATTCATATGGCTAATGAAATTCAGTTTACTGTCCAAGATTATGCCTAAATCACGAATTTCATTTACTTCATCCAACTCGACAAATTCAATTTGATAACTTGATGCAATTGGATTCTTTTTACGCGTGAACTTTATGTGGAAACATTTTGTGGGATTGAGATGCATTCTGTTTCTTTTGCACTAAAGGGATAAAGCATTAAGATCACTTTGAAGTAAAGATACATCATTGTTCGAAAGGATTTCCCTATACAACTTTAAGTCATCGGCAAATAACGAACTATGGCTGTTTGGTAAATAATCAACAATGTCATTAATGAAGATCAGAAATAGTTTAGGTCCTAAGTGCGATCCCTGCGGTACGCCAGATGTAGAGTAGTATGTTTCAGAAGAAAAACCATTTATGACTACGTTTTGAAGCCTAGCTGTTAAATAGGATAGAAACCAAAGCCACATTTCTGCACAGATTCCATATCTTTTTAACTTTAGTAATAATAAATAGTGATCGACTTTATCAAATGCACTCGTAAAATCCGTGTAAATTACATCTACTTGGGATCTGCGATCGACTTTCTCCATTATATATTGTAAATAAGATACCAAGTTAGTAGAAACGGAACGTCCCTTTAAGAAACCGTGCTGATTTATATTGATTATGTTGTCAACGTGTCTAGTTAATACGCCATTCACCAGCAGTTCAAACACTTTAGAAAAGCAGCTTAGTATTGATACAGGTCTATAGTGTCCTATGTTGGATTTGTCTCCTTTCTTAAATACAGGAACTATTCGTGCTTGTTTCCATAAAGTAGGAAACTGACCGCGTTTTAATGACGCATTAAAAATTATGGCTAAGGGTAAAGCTAGCTGATTAGCACATTTCTTTATGAAGAAGCTGGGGATGTTATCGGGACCGGGACCTTTAGAAATGTCAATTTTCTTTAGGGCCTGTAAAACCTCAGCTACAGTAAACTCTAGACTTGAAAATTTTGCATCAACGTTTTGATAAAGATCATCTCTGCCTTGCTCATGATCTAGATTAAGACTTGTTGAAGTAGTAAATGCCGCTGAAAAATTTGTAGCGAACAGGTGACACACTTCTTGAACACTTTCACTACTTCTGTCGCATAAAAACATTTTATTCGGATAGTTACTGACTCCATTTCTTTTCTCTTTAATAAAACTCCAAAAGTGTTTAGGATTTTGTTTTATATTATTTTCTAAAGTATTTAAATAATTTTTATAGCAATTCTTATACAATTGATTGCAACGGTCACGTAAAATGTGAAACTCTATATCGTCCATTGGATTATTGAATTTTTGTAGTCTACGTCTGATTTTATCTTTTTCCTTCAATAGGCGAATTAGGCAATGAGTGAACCAACATGGATATTTCCTTTTGTTAGGTTTTATTTTGCGTTTAGGAACATAAGTACTAATGATATCATTCAGTTTTCCGTAAAAAAGGGACACTATAATATCGATATCAACATCACGGCTATGTTCTAAGAAGTTAGACCAGTCAACGGAATTAAGCTCAGATCGAATTTGTTCATAAGAAGCTTTGTAAAAGTTATAATCAGACCTTTGCTTTGTAGGAAGATTTTGTGTAAGGTCAATGGATAAGGTAATTTGTAGTTGCGGATGATAACCATTTAGCTTAGATAGCACTTCAGGAGGTCGTGTGACTTCCACGCTGTCCATAGTTGATAAAACCAAATCAAGTATACCATTATGAGAGTTTGTTATATGGTTATGCTGAAATAAATTGTTGAGATTGATAAAATCTATAAGTGTCGTATGTAATAATTTAGTTGGGGAATAAATTGGCTTAGTGTATAATTTATCTGAAATCAGAGACCACGAAATCGAACTAATATTGAAATCACCGATTATGATTACCTCGTCTAAACTATCCATTGCTCTATTAACATTATCCAAAAAAGTTCTAAGAAGATCTACATTAATTGGTGACGGAAGATAAACAGAACATATGCCAATTTTTTTTGAAACATCGTTATCAGTAATTTCTAATGTGATCCAGATATCCTCACAGCGAGACTCAAGCGATGAAACTCTCATCGATTTATATTTATTTGCGACAGCTATCAAAACACCGCCGCCTGTGGTACACGTAATACGGTCTTTTCTATAGATTGAATATCTGCTATCTATGACTTCACTATCTTTTATAGAATCATTTAGCCAGGTTTCTGTAAATACAATGGCATCAAAATTACATTGAGATATATTATTAAACACTTCATTAGTTTTAGTGCATATGCCTTGAACATTTTGGTAATAAAGATTGAACATGGTAAGACAAGATTTTTTTTTTACATTATATCTAGGTCCTGTACAATAATATGACAAAATTTATTTAAGATATAAATCTTAATAGGTACTAATTTAATTAAATATTATTAAGTTTCTCCAAGCTGTTGATAAGTATATGAGGGCTGACTTCATCCTTGCGAACATATATGTTACCATTCCTAACCCATGTAAATTTGTATCCTCTTTGCTTAGCAGTCATTCGGGTTTCAGCATGCAGGGCCTTGTTTTCAGGACTCAAGTGTTCCATAACGTAAATAGGAGTCTTTTCGCCTCCATATCCCAGATGGTGGGAGCTGAGTTTGTCTTTTTGGTTATTTTTATTGAACTTTATTGTTGCAGCCAAGAGTGAATCTCTTCGAAGAGGGCTTCTCAGTTTTACCACAACTGCGCGCGGTCGGTTTGATTCTTTATTCATCTTTGCTACTCTCTTGCAAAGCATCAAGTCATTGGCCTCCAACGGATCTTCAACCACTTTAGCCAATTGTTGTATAACGTTCTGAATATTCTCGTTTTTATGCTCTGGTAGGCCATTAATTTCCAAATTGCATTCTCGCATATTTTGCTCCATAATACGCACTCTAGCGGTCAAGTTCTGAACCTGCTTTTCCAGTAACTCTTTCTCCATTACAAGTGTTTTCACAGAGTTCAAGGTAGAAGACAGTGACTCACGTATTCCATCGTATTGTTGGCTTATAAACGCCATGGACTCCACAATTTCTTCTAATTTCTTATTAAACGGAGAGAATTGGTCGTTCAGCAGTTGCTTTAGCTTATCTCGTATAAACGATTTCATATCCGATGTTCCTAACACCCGTTGCTCCATAAGTGGAACCGTGGTACTTGTGGTTGGAGAAGTATCAGATTTCTTGGTTTTTCCCATGTTAATACTCAGCAAAGCGGCAATTTGATAGCAAATGTGTGTGTACAATCCACCAAAAGCAAACTTGTGAAAGCCTCAATGAAAGCGAGTTGCAGTCTACAGAAGTGCTACGCAGTTCGTAGCAGTGACGTAGCAGGTATCGTAGCACAGCTACGGCCGATAGTGTAGCTTAATTTCGCACGCCGAAGTCCATGCATCAGTGGCGTACTCGTTTAGACGCTCAGTCGGCACTCAGCACAGCGAAACAAGCGGGCGTTGGATCGAATCCCAGCAAAACACAAAAAGGTAAGTTTTTCAATTTCTCACCCGCAGTCCACCACGACGACGTCACGACGGTGAGTGAGAGGTCCGACACCGGGCAATATGGCCGACAGGTCCTACGGCAATTCACTCAAGAAGAAACGAGAGGGGCCGAACAAGTCACAAATTATTAATTAAGTTGTAACAATTTAAAATTTGAAATATAATATCGAGACCAAACACACGTCCAACTCCTACAAAGTTCTCAGTACTTTCTCCATTTTTATTACAAATGTATATTTAGGTATATTATAACTTTTTATTAGAAAGGAAATAAAATGTTTTAGAAGGAGAGATCGAAGGTAACTAACAAGCTAATTGAATCTTGCACAATGCACACCCCTATGCCATTGTTGTCTACAAAGATGAAGTTACAGTATCAGGTACGTTACTCAAGGATTCTAAGAAAGAAGCAACTTAGACGGCTTTCACTTAGCCAAGTTTATTTAAGATATTAGCTCCGTTAAGTTGGTACCTACGAACAGTGTTGTCATGTTACCCCGTAGTTTCCACAGGAGCGGGCCCTGCCTGTCAGACCCATGTCCCGACGCGCTAAGATGGCTTCCACCAACTTGATTAAATTGAGACTAATCGACGATGGTCCTGCCCGATTATAATAATTATAATGATTATTTTATATAGATTAGTGAAATGGTTGGATTTTGTTTTTAGAGAACTTGGAGGGGAGTGTGGCTTTGAGATTGATGAAATTTAAAGCGTTAAGCGTGAAAAGTAAGTAAGTTTTCACTTATTTGTATCTTTCCCATTTTTTTATAGCATTACTTTTTGATTCAATTACGAAAGCAAGTAAAAGTGTAGCCAGTAAATACCTAATTAACGTACTACGTAGCATAGCAATCATTGGCTTGAAAATGTTGAAAAAGAGACCAATAATGATAACTGCAGTTCCTCCATTTCCCAAATTAGGAACGAAGAGAGACAAATACTGAAAAGGAAAAACGAGAAAACGAGAGCATCGATATAACGAAACGAGGTAACAATAAAAGTGGTAAATCTTTATATTGAACCTGAAAGTCAGAAGCATTCATTCTTTATTTTATCCACGCTACCCTTACCTTAAGTTTCTTGAGTTTACTGAGTAAGATTATTAGGTACTAATTGTCGTCCAACTGCTAATTGGGCACTACTACTGTAACTGACCCGCGGGGCAATTATCAATTAGTAATAACGTTTTGTGATTAAATAGATTAGAATAGAAACACATCAGTATCTATCCGTGTCTTTTTCCAAAATCCTGCAGTTAATCTTGGTAAAAAAATATAATTAACCTGTGGAAGTTCTTCATTACTCCTGAGTGTACTTTTATACAATAAAGCTGATGCATTATCTATCTGTAAGCCTTCGATTCTGGCGAGCTATCGGCCACGTTATTAAGATGATGGTCGCGTCGAACGCACGGCCCAACTTCCCAACTCGGGGGGAGCAATTGTGCGGAAAATTCAATAATAAAACGGCGGGAAAATGAGGCACAGAGCGATATGGCGCCACCGTCAAAGTAAATAGCCTTTATTTGTGCGAGAGTGTTAATAGTTGTGGCCTGCCGTGTTTATGTTTGATAAATGTTTCTTATTTCTTGTTTAATTGAGTCCTATTGGCCTCACTGTTTCATTTGTATGCATTGTTTGTGTAAGACCTGCCGTTTCTCAATGCTGTGGATTTAAAAAACAATTTGCGGTAAAGGAACGAATGAGTACTAATTAGTGTTGTGGAGAAAGAAGAAGGAGACTTTGGTGAGAACTTATCATCATCATTAGCCAACACACTGAGAACTGTTAGGGCAATTGAATTTCCGTGAGAAATGGGGTAACTGCGTTAGTACAAACAAGTACTTATAATTATTTATTTAATAAACAAATATTTTGCTTTTTATTAAAATAAAAACAGTTATGTATTTTTTTTTCATCATAGATAGTAAAATTTAGACTTTTAATCATATTTATAGAAAACCATATGTAATATTTAATATAATTAGAAGTCTAAATATATTATGTGATACCTACGGCTACGTACGAATTCATGAATTTTATGAAATCTGATAGTGACAAAAACAATGCACTAGCAAACATTTCAAGGGGTCAGTTGAGCCAGCAACATTCGATTAAGGTACCTAATTGCCACTTTGTTTATTTAAGGAAATGGTACCTTTGGGACTTCCCGTGTTTTCACTCTCATTTGTTTTTCTTAAGGTAATTTAACGACTGCATTACGGCTAAACTTGCTATTGAAATTTGAGCCATTTTAAATTAAACATAGTTAGTAGTACCATTTGAATGAAATAAATAGGAGTTTTAATAGATTGTTATTTACTTCCAGACCTAAAATGATGGCTTTTAAATCTATCTGTTGGTAAGTGTATTTGTTAATATTCAATCATTTTTGATTTAAGGCAACGTATTTCCGAGCCGTGTTATTTCAGTTTGTCTTCGACGGAAACATCAAATATACAAATCTGTGAGATGCATGCATGTACAAGGAGCCCTGAGTCTGAAATCCGCAAAGAGATAGAACACACAAGTCACGACTGCATTGTGCAGTGTCACCTTAGCATTCGCACGATGTAAGCTCAAATCGCTCCGAATCTAACTTCGTAACAACAAAGCGACTTTACGAAGATGTCTAGCGTTACCAAAGTCAATGATGAAAGTCAGGTGTGTTATATTATTGCTAAAAATGTTAACGGATTATTGGTTTTTTAATACCAATAAACAGTACATGAAACTACGTACTTAGAATAAACTTGCAGTATTATTGATAAAAGCTATCTTGCGTTTGACTGCGACATAATATTTTTGGTTTATGTTTGTGCGTAACTTGCATGTAACTTGTATACTTAATCCAACAGAAACTTCTTCCAATGTACCTTTGATAGGTGCCATTACCCACAACCCGGAACACAAATCAAACGACACAGAACAAAACAAAGCGCTCAATACAACGGGGAATACTCACGTATGTCTCGATGAGATCGCTGCGGTGCGGCACGAAGTAATTGTGGTCTTCCATGTCGCGGCGCTTCTTGACTCTGACAAAGTGCTCGAGGGCGTTCAGGGAGCGACGGGCGCAGGCGGCGGCCAGGAACTCTTCCACGGTCATGCCTTCGCGCACGCCCACGGTCGCCGTGGTGCCCTCTGGGAGAGAGACTCGCACTGCGGCCTCGCTCTCCTCGCGAGACATCTGATTGGGCAGGGTTGTAAGGTGAAGAGGGGCATTTGTGTCATGAGGGTTTTTTTGGAAGTCACGCAAATTGTAAAGTAAATAATATTTTTTTTTAATAAAGTAAGATGTAGAATAAGCATGGGAAGGCCTGTGCCCAGAAGTAGGGCATAGATATGGCTATATATAACAAAGTAAGATAATAAATTCTTCTGAATCTGGAATGCTTCAAACATTTGAAACGTTAATATATTAAGGGTATTTGACTGTTCAATAAGCCAGAAGGCTACGAAACCGTTTAGGAAATGGCCCAGCAATGTGGATTATTCCCCTCGGAAATACGAGAACGGAAGAAATAATGGAAAACAAATTAGCCAAGAAAGTTACTCTTGAGACTGTGCGCAATCAACTGCTCAAGCTTGGCATCGAATTTTGTGCCCCCATGTCGTTATACGCGTGAAAAATAAAACCGACCGGGAATTGGGCCGCGATGCTAATCATGCTCTTAAGCACATACTCTGGTGCTTATTTCAAGTTTCTAATTTACTTATTCTTGCAAGAATCAGCAAATAAGTCGAAACAAGGATTCTGTGTACACGGGAACTCTAAAACTTCAATTAAGAAAAGGTTGAAAGTCCTAGGCGCGTCTTGTCGTTTCAGCGTTTGCGTATTTTTGCCGAGTCTTGCAATTTGTTTTAGGAACAGGGGTAAGCCGACTAATGACTGGCAGTCAGCAGCGGCTGGTAATAGTCCGTTTTCGTGACGGCTGCGCGTATTAGGTCACGCCACCTTGTTTCACCGAGGATTTAACCCCGTGATTTATGTTTGTATTATAAGGGGGAAAGTCGGCGTCTCGAAACCGTGGCGCGCCCGTGGTTTATAGCTGTCGTCGCCAGTTATGACGGTCCTGGATTTCTACATTTTATTTCGGCTTTCTTTTAAAAGGTATTTTCAACTTAACTAGCTTTCGCTTACATCTGAAACGTTGAAATAGCTTAAGCATAATACATCAGAAACATGTATTACATAAGGCACTTTCAAACCTCCATATCTAAAAGAAAACACCCTAATAATAGTATCAAATTAGTGTTAAATTGCCCTGGGCAGCAAGTTATGCAGCAACACACACCATCTACTTCGCACATTGCTAATCTAAGCACCACAAACCTGCATAGAGCGGCGACTGGAGCCCGAGTTGGAGCGCGACAGGTTGGGCGCGCGGCGCTTGGTGGCTCCTCTTCCAGCCAGCAGATTGTTCAGGAGAGACGGCGAGCGAGCGCAGATGAATGCATGGAAGGAGGATACCGTGAAGACTCCCAGCTTGTTGAGGGTGCTCTTGGTGGCGCGAGACACGTGGGTGAGGAGCGACTGGAACCAATGTTAGCCGTGAGATTTGGAGCAGAGCTATATGACAGCTGTCAAACTCCATTGATTTTGTGTGTCATTTGTTGGTTTTAAAGGCAAAACTAACTTTATTCGCCAGGGTTAAGGATCTGTTAATCTAACGTCATAGGACTCATGCTATAGTTTACAAAGTATAGATAGGTGAACGACCAACGCGACAATATAATTAAATTATCCACAACTTGTAATTATCGTATGTAGTCTCTAGTCACGCTTATAACCCGTCTGTAATTCTATATATATAGATTCTAGATACAACAAACTAATTAGTGATTGTGTATTAGCTGAAGGGGAGAGGGGCCACTATAAGCCGAGGTGGCTGAAGCCCCGGGCTGGTACAATAATGGAAATGAAAAACTACACAGAGCCCGGATTGAATGCGCTTTCAAAGTATAGATTTACAAACAATCAAGTGTATTTTCTTCCGTTGCTTGTGTTTTAATTCTGATTGGAAAGCAATTAAGTGAGCTGTTAAATTGTTTGTTTATCCGCTTTAGCTATGCTCCGGTTAGTATCTCAAAGTTTATTACCAAAGTTTCTTGTTATTCTCGCTATTAATAACTTTGAAACATTTTAGGAATCGCAATAAAATTAAATTAAGACCCACTCTCAGTTTACAGCATTTGGAAACGTTATTTAGGTGCTTCTCTACTTTTTGATCAAATCTGGCAATTTAGTGGAGTCCCGAGGCCGATATTGGTAAAAGTGGCGTGATATTTCTCATCCGCTCTCGGGTTGGTTATATTTATTTCGGTCGTGAGTCGTTCGCCGCGATAGGGTCGCTACAGCCGGGCCGGGTCACCGCCGGAACCGCTGAAATTGACAGCGACACCATCAAATTTCCTCCCTGCGTCATCTTGATCAAATAATTTTCACTTGTCACCCTCAAAACACGGCCGCTCTAGCCGTAATTGCTTCACTATACTGAGCAAGTTTCCGAACAAACTTCACCAGTTTAAATTAGGATATTTACCGACAACTCAAACACACCACTAGAGTTCCGTTTTCATTAGAGAAATGTGGGATGTAATAATGAGTTGCGGTTTCATTTTATATAGGAGATGTTCAGTGTTAATGAAACTGCTTGATTAATTTTACTCACACGGAAAACAAGATATACCTACGACGTAATATTTTTCAACTTACGAGTACAAGCTAAAAAGAACAAGTCTAACTACTTCGCTGAAAGTAGCAATAACAGTCTGAATTATTTAAATCGTGACGGGGAAATTACGTATCCAATTGCGCTCGAACCTATTTTTCTTAGAACAAGCCGAGCTCAAGTAAAATGTCGGAACGGTTTCCTGTTCCACCTCATCAATTATTTACTAAGTGTCTAACTTTCATACCCGCAACAACAAAACCCGATATTGCCGCAACAACAAGAATAAACCACAATGATTCTTATTCCGACACACTTGGAGCTGCTATTGTTCGTACGTTCAGTTAAACCGGGCGGTTTAAAGTGTGGCGTGTGGGGAATATTAGAATAGGCTTGATGAATTTAGTAAATGAGCGGTGTGGTAGCAAAGTCGGGTAAGCGCTTACAAGAGATGCGGGTTCGAATCCCGGCGCTGACATGTACCAATGAGTTATTTGAATTTAAGTACAATGTATACCATCGCTCCTACGGTGAAGGAAAACATCGTGAGGAAACCTGCACATCTAGATTTTAGACGAGTAACCTAAGTGCATTGTACTCATTCAAAAACGGCGATACGGTTCGTGACCTATCACTTGAGTACAAAAATGTACAGCGAAAAGCGGGTGACTTGCGAGATGGCGAGTCACCTCTGACTACCCCTTTGGGGATTACAGTCGTGAGCATAATTATCTGTACCTAAGAGGTAAACAGTACTAAGTCAACTTTTTAAGAAAAACTTGTTTTTTACTCTATTGAGATCGCGTGAATGAGTTTTATTACAGTATTAAAGTGTAAAAAAAGAGACTAAAAAGTGGACTTATTACTCTTAATCTCTGAAGAGATATGTGTGTATGAATTTGGTAAATTGACCTTACCTTAGGATTAGGCAGCTCGCCGCTCTGCAGGCTGGCCATGTAGCAGCGCAGGCGGAACTGCTCGCAGTGCAGCCGCTCGAGGTTCTCTTCCCACTGGAGCATCTGCAGCGCCAGCTGGGCGCGCGTCTCCGGGTCCGCCACCACCGACTGCTGCAGGTCTGCCATGTGTTTCAGCTTGTGGTCCTGTTCAGATAGACGGGGATTATGCTTGGGGGAAAGAGAAAACACATTTGCACTCACGAGAAAAGGAAAAGTTCCAATGCCTTAAGGAACGCCACGTGCACGTGAGTGTATAATTAGTATGGTAAATTAATAGCAGCGAGCATGGATCTTTCTGCTGAAAAAACCATAATATAATGATGAGTAAATAGTTTGGCTAAAATGCAATAAAGTTGTAATTTAGTTCACTGAGCTACGTATACATTATAGAGGTACATAGTGTGTTTTGAGCGTTCGTAAAAGTACGTTTTTTTTCATACGTTATTGGTATACTAAATGTGCTTTATGGTAATACTTTTCTGTTTTCGGGGATCACCTTAATGTAGTTTCAAACCTAAAGGGTTTTTCGCCGAAAATATTAAGGTTCTTCATGAATAAGCATTGACTCAGCATAATTGAGTTGAATAGTCAATGAATACCGCGATGACGGCACGAAAATTTTGCTATTCGCAGTCAAAAAGCCAAAGCTAGTACGAGAGTCATTATGTGAAGGTGTTGCTAGCTAACAAAAGGTAATCAAAATCAAAAAATATTTATTTAAACACCATATAATTTAAAAAAGTTAGTAGGTACAAACTGCTACTTAAGTACATCAAATAGTACTTAACTTATCTCAAAATTAATTAACTTTCAGATAAAATTTAGAAATTGAAGTAAATGGGACATAATACAGGGTACACTAATATTCGAGCAAATTTGGTATGACAAACATCCAAATTCCAAACCAAAAATGGCAGTCACGAAACTCACGAAACTCGGTTTCATCTCCATCTAGCATCGTATTTCATGCTGGGTATGTTATTAAACCAAGTGACTGTCACATAATGAGTGTTCGTGCCAGCTTTTATGTCTCAAATACAATATACTTTAATTTTCATAGAAGCCTTGCGTCTGCTTTGTCTCGTCAAGAGATTTTAATATATCCAAGTGAACAAAAGCGGAGCGAAATATCTTCAATATTGAATTTTACAACCTGATATACGAGTTTGTTAATGCATTTTGCAATGCCATCTTGTTTACTGTGTAAATAGGTGACTATGGTGCAAATTATATTGCTTTTAAGTAAATAACACAAAATATAATCATAATAACCCCAAACAGACGACCGAATGGCGTAGTGGTTAGTGACCCTGACTACTGAGCCGAAGGTCCCGGGTTCGATTCCCGGCTGGAGCAGATATTTGTTTAAACACAGATATTTGTTCTCGGGTCTTGGATGTGCCCGTAAAATGGCAATAGGCCCGCCCCCTATTACATTGGGACTAACATAACACTCTGGCGAAAAGTGGGTGCAGCAATGCACCTCTGCCTACCCTGCAAGGGAGTACATTAGTACAAGGCGTGAGTGTGTGTGTGTGTGTGTGTAATAACCCTAAACAGCATATATATATATATTATTATACCAAAGCCTACAAATAACATCTAAAATCGTAATTAAAACGATGTTATTATTATTGGTCGTTATAATTTTGCTACTATATAAAAATATGCTACAAATTGCTCTATGAAAACGATGAAAAATACTGAAAATAGTAGCTAAATTAACTAACTAGCTGGTTAGTTAATATTCTCCAATTAAGTTAAAGTCAGTTTAAAATAGAGTATAATTTGGTACGGAGGACAATCTACAATTTAGTGTAGAGCAACGCTTGTTGAATACGAAAGCATAATTATGTAGTGAACTTCATTAAGTAAATAATAAGTACATATATTATACCGATATAATTCACTATTTAATAACCAAATTTCAACATTTATCTTTATCAAATATTCTATTCAAAATTAAAGTTCTGTTTAAAATACTTACGTAAGTACCTAAAACTCTTTACAATTTATGAGTTCTTTTGAATACCAAACCATCTTGATAAAACAGAGATTTTGCTGTCTTCATTATATCTATTGTAGCTACGTGCTGAGCACGCCATAAGTCAGCGGTTGTATTATTTAAATTGAGAAAAGAGAAATGTGCTACATTTGAGTACGAAAGAGGATTATCCTGATTTAAATAATGCCATATTTTATATAGAAGTCTAACGTTAATATGAATACAGAGTTACTGCGTTTGTATGGCAGCGCAAGCTTTTGCGCTTTTAAGATTTATTAAAAGTATTTTTAAATCTGTTAAGTACACACTAAGTAAGTTTTTAGATTTTTATTTATGTGCAAAGTAGATTAATAAAGCATGTATTGTGAAGTACAATTTCTGATGTTATTGAAAAGTTAAAACTGTTTCACAGTTTTCAATTACTAGTTGAGTCGACTGCCAAGACCCAATACCTTTTCAATTTACGATGTAGGCGTTATTAGTCTTATCACTTAGGCAAAAGCCACACAAAGGGTTCAGGGGTCTAGAGATAGTCATTAATATAAGAGCCATCTGAAATCCAAAACTCATAGCATCGATATCGGTTCACCACAATACAGCTTGATTCAGGCAGGTAGGGTGTGGGTACATAGTGGATGCCTCCTTGTATCGTTTTCTCGGGCGTCATTTGAATAGCGTGGCAACTCACGGGACCTCCGGGTTGGCCTCCCCAGCGGTATGAATATTAATGAGGATGTGCTCGCATCTACCCGCAAAGTCCATACGGGCTTCACACCACTTTGTTTTTATTTTACTGACAACTCACAACACGGTGATCGGACGAGCGCTTGCGACAAACTTTTACAAACACTGTTCGAAAGATATGTAAATTAATACCTTCAAACGTCTATGGAACGGAATTTAAAACCGGCGATCCAGAAATAGTAAGTACTTGTTAATGATTTTCTTTGTTTGAAAAAGGGATTATTACCTACATTTATTTCTGCTATGAAAGGGTAAAGTTCAAAACCAGCAATTTCTGCCGGTAAAATTTGAAATCCGGTACTGTCATCGTTTATGAAGTAAAAGCCTTCGGCAAAATGTTACACTGACAGGTTGACGTCCGCACCAGATGAACAAATATTCCAGTTCGAATATTCAGATACAGATAAACCCAAAATTAGTGCAAATCACAGGTGCAAATAGTTAAGCGAGCATGTAACATGTTTAGTGTATCTGATCTGACTCTACTATCTACTTGACTGCCGTTTTGTCGAATAACTACATAAATAATGGTCTTATGAAGCCAAATATTTAAACGGTTCCTGAAAATATGTCATGAGTTGACTACCGTCAGTCGTGCACGGCTGCGAAGCCTGAAATAAAAGAGAACGGAAATGCATCCTAACCAATTTTGTAAGCCGACGCGACGTTCGATTAATTTACAAGATTATTTAAAGTTTTTTTAAGTACTCATCATATATTTTTTACATAGGTACGTGTATAATTATAGTCTATATTGATAAATACGTAAACAGGCAATCGCAAAAAGTCTTATGTATCTCTCAGGCCGTAAGAAGCATTACAAAGCTGAATTCCAATTTGCAGAATGGACATTTGGCAGTGACTTGCATTTACGATTGTCGAACTTGCGACTGCAATTGCGCCGGTCAGTGATCTCGCCACGAAGCTCTATTTTGGCAGGCAGTGATAGCAAAGTGCGGGCGATGCGTCGCAGGCATCGGTGGAAATAGAACCAATTTCCGACCCGCACCGCTGACCGCAGCACGCATCGCCCTTTCGAACGTACGAGGGCCTTTGAGCCCGCCGCCGCCCGACCACAGACCCAGGGCTCGGCTATAACATCTGTGTTTGCTATTCACGGTAAATACTAGAATACGAATTTAGACCTAATTAAAGCCCGTACGGAAGCTGTCTGTACACTGCCAAGAGTAATTCCACTGTGGGCGGTACAATGTGGGCTGGGCTGTTTACTGGAATGTTCGTATTTCAGATTAAAATACTAAAAACGTCGCTCCAGCTTGGTCTATGATATAGGCGTTGGCGTTGAATACTTAATATAGCCATAAATCAGATACTAAAAGCCAACTATATCAAACAACCCTATACCGATATAAATAAAATATTGGTATTTCATTTTGTTTATCGAATTTCACTGTCAAAAATAGTAGCAAATCAAATCAATCGACGGATTTAGTAGAATACGCGATGCAGGCTTTCCGAACGTACGAATGCGCATCGGCAAAAACAAGTACCTACGAGACTACGCGCCCCTCCGGTTAAAAATATATTTCTCACTAGTCGGCGCGGGCCACATTCGCCGAATACTCACTTTGTGCTTCGCAAGTTAAATTGTATTCGATCGGAACCTGCACTGAGGTCACAACACTTCAACACAAACAGAATATCACTGCTTCTATAAACAGTTGGAAATAAAATATTCAAGTGCTGCCATAAAATAAATAAATAGAATAATCGAATAACGATGCGCGAGCATCACAAAGAATAATGATGACAAATCTTTTCTTTGAAAGAGCTTTTTCTCTCGTAACTTTACACCAACAAAGGGCGAGATTTGTTAGCGGTTGCGCAATATTCAATGGTGTAACTTGCATGTTTTGTGAGGAGCATTAAAAATTATGCAATGTGTGTTGCTCGGTCCTACTTTGTGAACATAATTTCGCGTAGCATCATACATATTTCATTAAAATGCATCTAGGGCCAACGATGAGTTATGGATGAAGGAAAGAAAAGTTTTCACCCTTAAACATATTCACGAGCTCAGTGCAAGCAATAAATTCTCGCCGGACTGTTTCCGCTCAGCCTCGCTGTACTCTTGAAGGTTTAAGCTGAACAATAAGTAGCGGAAGTGCATTCAAAATTGACTCTTATGCAACGGAATTAAAGCTCAGCACCGACATGCACGATATTGGTTTACGGACGCAGTTAGAGATCTGTGCTACTCAAACAATGCTACTGCTAGTTCAGGCTGCGCGAACAGCGAGGTGCATTATGCGAGAGAGCTTTCTATTTCAGCAGATTTCAGAGTTACCAGTGCGAGTTGCTTTAATTAATGAATCGGGCGGTTTATCTAACCGTGACGCTTTGTATGCTCAGTATAAATATACGTGCACACGTTTCATGCTTCATTATTCTACATTGTAGCTTATCTTGGCCACTGGAGTATTAGAAGCCCGGTAAATAAAGACGTCCAATAATAGAGATAATAGAACCAATATGTCTCGGCTAGGACAAATAGAGGGACAATAAATGGCGTCGACTCACCGACTCGATGGCTTTTTCGAGGCGATATATCTCCTCCTGTAACAGATGGAGGGTGCCGGTCTTGCCGCGGTGGCGCGCGAAGGCCGCCGCACACGCGCTGTGGATACTGTTCACCCAGTTCTCCAGCTCGATCTAGGGACAAATCGTGCGGCTTAGCTCAGACGATCCGACAGTTCTCTACTGCAATGCGAAATGATAAATTGTGCAGACAAACGTACCTGACACGGCGCTTGAAACAAATAGGCATCACCGAACGCAGTGCTCAGACAGAAGATGTAGTCACGCTTTGGATGTTCCGGGATGGGTTGCATGATGGCGCCGTCCACTATGATGAGGTGTTTGGGGGCGGCTTCGACCGAGCGTCCCTCGCGGGAGTCGCACGGGTAGAACAGCAGAGTGGTGCCCTTGAGGCAGACCCAGTACCCCTTCCAGCCTCGCTTGCGGGCCAGCTCGATCTGGTGCTTCTTGCGGAGCAGCCACTTCTTCACGCTCAGGAATCTATGGAATTAATACACCGGTCAGCATTGCGATTTGTTTAACTACAAATTAGAAATAGAGGAATAGGGTAGGGTATATAATGTACGTACCATTTTATACATATATTTTTATATTTTTACAAACTTATCTGCAGTTAAAAATAATAACCAGACGCTTTAATTTATATGACGAAGACATCGTTTATTTTTTACAACAAAAGCATGCTATATTTATTAAATTAGAACACATTGCACAAAATTCATTTGGTCAAGCTTGTCTTCTTCAGCTGTATACCGCCTGGTGTTTCATCAATCACTCCAAAATAGATGAGGTAGCGGACGGCTAGCTTTATCTTTCTATTGACATCCTTGGTAGGGCACGGTAGCGTGAAGTTCTTTTTAATATAGGTTTGTAATTGGTTCATGGGCACTCGTTTCTGTGGTCCCCCGAGCATCTGCATCGCCCATATGATTACGTTCACAGGGGTCGGACTCAGCTTCTGGTTCCTGCGTTTCGCATGCTTGAAGTCTTCTCTCACTTGGTAAACAGTGGCAATACTCGATTTTGAGTTCGAACGCATTGTTTGTTAGGAATTGCAATATTATGTCTGTGCTGATTGTTGAGATTTTTAAATAATTTTTTGGTTTTTATAATTTAAGATTCAAATCAAAAATATTTCGTCAGGTTTGAATTTTGAGCCATATTTGACGTTTGATGCGTGTTTTTCATTTGCACCAAACCAAAGGCAAAATAAAATATATTTTTTACATAGAATTGTTTTGGATCTCAAATAAAAATGCCTTTTATTTATTAAAGAATTCCATTTCTAAAAATAAATGATATTTTTGAAACACGCTAAAACTAGTATTTAATATTTTTGAAACACAAACGACGACGACGACAACACTATTATTGCATTTGTATTTCAACTTAATTTACAATATGAGAGAATTTTAAGTGAATTGATTTATTTCTTAAGAAATGTATGAAGATTTCACTGGTACCGTCAGTATTGCTGACTTATAGAAAATTAATCACCGGCTTTCTGTTTTTGTCCCCCGGGTACGAGTGGTTATTGTGACAAAGGCACAAAGGATTTACAAGGGACGAAAGACTAAATTCAACATAAGATAAAACAAAATTGTCTGCGCTTACAATTACATTGCATTAGGAAACCGTAACTTTCCTACCTAAAATTTGTTTTGTCTTTATTAACGAATGGCCTCGGTTGGGGAAAATGCGAGGTTTGACTAAAGGTAAGATTTGTGTCTTTGTGACGGGCTCGGATGCGGCTCGTTCGAGTGTCTCAAACAGATCCTTGCACAAAGGAACTTTACTTTAGCAAGTAAACATACTTGAGACCCTCTTCTTGCTGCGCAGGATCTGCGTAGTTTTTGCAACGTTGAATGGGTCACGGCTAAGATTTCCCTCCGGTCATTTGGGATTCATGGAAGGAATTGTAACCTCAGGGCTCATAAAAGACGCCGCAGGATTCACTTTCAAGAGTCGCCATGTCGTAATACGCCGTTGTCTCCGCTTGTTTAACATCTTCTTGCCATTTACATTTAAAACAGGTACCTACAAGTTGGTCGAGATTTTTGTAAAAACGTCTTTACATTTCACGTTTGCTACACTTTTTTCTTGAAAGCCCGCAGCGCTTTGTCTCATCTGTAGTGGGTAGTGAAGTCACTGTACCTACTAGGCGGAACCGTTGTCTGCATTGAAAATTTCCCGAGGAAGTTTTATGGGCACAAAGATAAAGTGTGGAACAGATACGGCACTTAAGACAGTTGGTTTATCTGGAGCCGAAGCCGCCACAATGCGGTGGCTTCCCGGAGGCGCCGGCTCGTGTTGTAAACCGACACTATATATGTGCGAACTATTCCGATATCCTGGATGTATGTTCTGCCGCTACGAATGCCTCACCTTATTGGATTTTATTCCTTCTTGCACAGGTGACTTAGGTGTTTTTACGGAATATATGTACAATCTATTGTTACAATACCGTTTAGCACGCCAAGATAGATGAGCTGTGGAAGCACAACACAATATAAATGTGCATACTTTGCGAACCCTAATAAATTATTCCAAGTAATTCCTGGGTATATCTATTCCGGTTAGCTACCCGCTTTGATGACGTAGTCTGATGTTAGGTATTATTTCCACTACATTAACGGGATCATTAGTGAAAGTTTCCGCAGAGCGCTTAAGGGGTTCAGTTCCAGTCAACTGTTTGTGTGCTGTATATTTTAGTAGGTACATTGTTTGTTTATTTTAGCTTAGCTTCGTTGGGTAACTTGATACAAAGATAAATAAGGAAATCTATAAATTTCCGCTACGTAACTAAACTGTAAATATGGCGTTAATTAAATAATGTGCGTTTTCTTTTGTTAATTTAATCGGTTGAAATAACAAAAGAAAAATACGTTTTTGGTTAATTGAATATTGTTTTTTTTTATATAGAATATTAGTTTAAAAAAAAAACATTATAATATAAAGGTATTCTCTAACTTATGGTTCTTTGCCAGAGAGTGACAAAATAGTTCAATGGCTAAAATGTTCAATAAATACATTTCAAATCTTCAAATCATGTCGGTCGTTCAGTATCGGGTACCCAATTCTGGAAACGATAGCTTTGTCAGACTCTAGCAGATGGCGATTGTCGCCTGACAACCATAACAAGTCTAGACCTAATCACAAATAATTGACCTATGAGCTTTTCGTTTTCAGTAAGTACTGGCCATTTCAAATTGGAAAAAAGTTTGCAATGGCTTTGTATTCTATTCAGTTTGTACAAACTCAGTGTTAGCTATATAATTGAGAGTGCAAACAATATAATTTAAAAGCTGAAAAAAATGATAGCAAATATGATACGTTAACACTCATAGAGTCGAATTTTAATTAAATTTATTAATTTTTGACAGCTTAAAATAAGAATTTGTGCCTTCAGAATTGACATCAATCTTTTGTTTATTGATTAGTATTGTACACTCACCCAGCCTTCCTGACAGCGCCGGTGCAGTTGAAGGAGGCGGCGGCGGCGCCGGTCTGCTTCCCCTTGTAGGGGGAGTTCATGGCGCTCTCTCCCGCCTCGTCCTCGTCCGACACGGCCGTCGTCAGCGACATGCGGTCATCGTCCGATATCTGCGCGACAATGTGTTGAGAATTATCACCCGGGGAGATTTTATAGTGGACAATTTTTTGAGGGTTTGTCTTTATCGCCGTCACCGGGATGGAAACGAGAATGAGATGACGTGGCGGAGGGCGGTATCAGACCCGTTGCTTACATGCCGACAGGTGGACGCTTACTTTTAGCTGTTGGTACATACATTTAATGTGGCCGTGTGTCCAGACTCGTGCAGTCGTTGACGGCGTGCAGTGGACAAACAATCTTTGGATAGATAGTACTGGTGGAAAAGTATATTTTCATCATCACAGCTAAGCTGCATAGCGTGCACATCTCTCAATCGATAGGCATTGAGAGATGTGCATGCTATGCAGCTTAGCTGTGATGATGAAAATATACTTTTCCACCAGTACTAGGATGTGTGGACCAATAAATATGATTGTTGGATATCAAACGCAGAATAGCACATATCTGATGAATTGTCACCCTTTAGGTAGTAATACAGGGAATGCTCATTGATGAGCAAAGAACCGCTGGTTGTGTACTGACTGCATAAATGCGCTATGTGCAAGATATTACCTTGTAATAGTAGTCAGTAGTCCAGTAGGTACGCTGTTCGGCCGTTGCTAGCCCGAGTTGACCTTCTGTTGTAATTACACGCCCACAGAGAATAGAACACAAGTTGGACAAAAAAAATATCATCATCCAGATGTATACCTGGATACGTGAAGTTTATACATATACACACGTATCGTACATGCTGTTAATAAATGGCTGTTTTTAAATTACGTATTCAATTTTACAAATAATTCATTTCATAAATATTTCCTACATCATATCGATGCATATATTTTTAAATAATTGAACGTAATAAGAGTACATGTAAAGTTATTTCAGAAACAGACATTTACTGATATTCAATGATATTCTATATCACTGGTGGAATATCGTATTGATGCTGATTACACTGAAATTCCGGATCTCCTTTTAATTAAAATGGAATTCAATGTGTGTATTTAAAACTGCACAGTTGTAATTATTTTAATTAATTTACGTTATTGAATAAACTTTAGATTCAAAGCCACTCGTAATTAATGCGTATGGCTTTTTGTGGTTCAAAATTTTATTCCATTCATTAATTATTAAGCTGTAGTAATACACCATTAACAATATTAATTTTCAACCTATCAGTATTATACTATATTCACAAACATAATATAATTATGTGTTGCGTATGTTCACGATATTGATATCACCTTTAGACGTGTGGTTTGTAGAATTACGTTCAGATTATAATATTGTACGAAATTCTCCTCTCTGGTCTAAATAACATGTAAATACTAGTCAATGGAGCAAAATTATCAATTAGGATGTGGTATTGACGTGATTAAATTCCCTCCATGTTATTATATCCTCTGCACCCTAACTTATGGATAGTATGGGTAGTGTAGTTACTGTGATATCAATATTCAAAAGAAATATCATACTTACTGTAGAAATCATCTATGAATAAAAAATATATAGGTGTTCGTTAGAACGATTTGGCTAATTATTGAAATCGTGTGATAGGAAAATAGTGATACGAGATACTAATTTTTAAGGTGGAATGAAGCTCGCGAGCACAAGCCAGTATGTAACACATAATATAAGTATGACTAACCGAATATAGGTACCTACATAGTTCGCCAGATTAGACCCATGATAAGTTAATGAAGCGTACCTAATAAATAATACTGACTACAGAATGGGGACCAATACATATTTACGTGTATGTTCCTCCATGTAATCTCTCGACGTAGGAGCGTATAAATAAATATATTATTTCGGCGTAGTTCACCAAGCTTCAGCCAATGTGAGTGGCTGTTACAAATAACACACGAAGTTGTATAAATTCAACTGTACTGTACACATCGCTTTTGACGGAAAGGCTTATGATTTACGTAAATAATAAACAACACGGCTACGAACTCAGTTTTAGCAAAAATCCAATACTGATGCAGTTTAGCCTGTTTATTTTTTTAAAGTGCAGCGCAGTGGAGGTAAATCCCCGGAACACATTCCTCTCTGAGATTCGCATTTGTACGCCTGACACATGGAACAAGCCTCGCCTCGACATTTCATAAATAGTTCTGCAGATACCGTCGCAATAGCCATACAGCTATTCGGTAGAAGGCCTCAGGTATTGGACAGTATTTGCGTATATATTTTTGCATTTTTTGTTTACAGGCTCTAAATTGGCTCGGGTTTAGTGCCTCAGATGTGAGTATGTATTTTATATGTTTTTTATGGCCGGAACCAAGTTGGGTTTGTGAGTTTTTTGAGTTTACCGGGAAAAAATGGAATAAAATATGTAATAAATCGCTGCTCCCCTTTATTAAGTAATCAATGATAGAGAAGAGAACGTTGTCTATTCGTTACCACCATTTATATGAAATCTCATAATGTAGTTACCTATATCTCACATACCATTTTGCCAACATATGTATGTATACGTAGGTATGCGAATGAATAAGTTTGTTAAAACCTTTGCTCCGCCATGACTGACTTTATGAGATGAAAAATGAAGGTAAAGGTACGTCTATAGTAAGTATGAAAGAAAGTGGGGGCGGGACGGAGGTGTAGGGGGGGACTAGGCACTTCTACCTGCGAAAATAGTTTCCGCCAGCAGTTCTCGGCACAAAATAAAATAGCACTAAACGAGTCAAGCTTTAATTTATTTTTAGTTCCAGATGTCATCAACATACATACAGCTTTTTAATTGGAACATGAGTTCTTTACAATTTTGTAATATTCTGACGCTATTGGAAAATTGATTTTGCTGGAGTTAAATTGGTTTTCCCGTTAAATATTACAAGACGTGCACTTGAGAGACTGAAGATTAATACAGCTGAAAATACCGACTCAATTTTAAAATAAATTGGTATATTTTTATGAACAGTATAAAATTGTGAACCTTTGAATTTGAAAACATTAAGAAATGTAAATTATTTTTACTATTTAGGTATCTACCTAGTAAATAGCTTTTAATATTATATAATACACATATACATAATTTGGTCATGTACAGGAATATAGACATAATAATATTTAGATGTGATAAATGTAAATAAGATATTTTCAGTCATTTCCCCTTCAGTATATTAGAAAGGAATTTGAGTGGACGGCAACAAAATTGCTGTATTATTATAGCTCGGGGCAAGGTGCGCTGGAAACAAATTACAGTAACGTATAAAAAAATTCGATATAAAGATAAATCTTCATCCGGAACGGAATTTATAAAATATTTAATGCATATTTTTCGTACAGGGTCGAAATGTACAACGTACATATTAATTTAATGGTGGAAATATTCGAAGGAAATAATGAAATATAATAAGGAACGAATGTGAAATCTGCATTGACTATGTAATTACAATTGACAACAAATAGGTACTTTCTATCAACCATAGGACGACCGCAAATATGAATTCTATCACATTCGCAGCTATTACAGCAGCACTATGGCTAAAACAAACCACAAAAGCTTCATCAGGTAACGCCAACCACAAAGGACATTTCACCCATGTACGGAACCACAAGCTTTTGATTATGGCGTAGACACAATGAGCGTAGCGTTTGAGCCGTGGAGCCACGGCCCTTGGCTCGATGGCCCTCCGCGCTGCGCCTACTTGCCCTTTCAGGAAAAAAAAGAATACTCATGCACCTCCCTTCACATACCACACACATATAAAAGACTTGTATTAATAGGTACCGTAATTAAAAGATTTGTGATGGTAAAGTCGTTTATGAAAAGTGGTGTGTTGTGGAGTAGAGGCGTAACATGACTGTTTTTTGCAGCAGGGTAAGTATTGTTCAACATTGTTGGAGTTGAGTTGTCGAGTAGGTATAGCCAGTTTTGTAAAAATTGAAAAATGGAAAAAACACCAAAAACAGGTGTTTGAGTGAATGCGAAAACATAATTCATTCAAGGCAAATTTAGTAGTTCAGTAATTCAGTCGCATTAATCTGGTAAGAATGAAGTTTCGAACGCGAGCGCTGAAAGTGTTTCTCTTTGCTGCACTTCAATCGGCTCATCCCCCCCCCGCTCCCCTCCACAAAGGACTGCAAGTCGACCGACAAGAAGGATTACCTACATTTTGATTTATCTCTAAAAACCAAGACCCTGTAAAGACTTTTTCTCAAGCCCCTTTTAACATGAATCTGAGTTAAAATTCTTATTTTAAATGCGAAAATTATTCCACCCTTCTTTATAAATGGCAGCGAAGGAGCGGCTTTTTTATTTAAACCTTTGTAAACCTAAATGTTGTAATAAAAATCACTCCAGCCGCATTCCCCGATTACCCTCCGTGTGAACTAACCCACAATTTGGAGCCAGAAATCGAATTTTCTCAATCTGGTATCCTCGCCCGAGGGGACGAAATGTATTTACATTTTGGCGCTTCATAACTGTACCTGTTTAATATGAAAACTAGTTGAGCTGCTGTTAGTTTCAGTGCTAAATAAAACCGTTGCAGCGTTTAGGCGAGCGCTCCACAGTTGCGGAACAAACTTGAAGAGCGGCGGCGACGGCGCATTTTGTTAAATCACTGCTAGTAACTTGTATTTCATTACTTTGAATACATTTAAATTTTTAACGAGTCATGTAAAGTTGGAGTCTGCAATTAATAGAAAATTTCTGTTATGTCTAAATATTTAAATGCGGTACGGATTTTCCCAAAATAAAAGGAAGCGTAAGGAAAATTTATCTTTAAGGAAACAAAAGAGTTGGGGAAACTTTGTGGAGCCTCCACCACCGCACACAAAATTAGGATTTATTTTTTACTTTTAAATACCCAGTTGTTATTACGAACCTTTTATGTGTAGCTTATCAGCAAAAAGATAGGAAAAAGTGCTTTAAACTTTTAAGCCGCGTATGTTCCCGCTTGCCACATGTTACCCATTTTGCATAAGTACTTTTTTCCTGAACAAGTCTTTTTATTTTCGAATGGGCTAAATACATGAAAGTGTACAGTTTTTGAAGTTGTTAATTTGAAATTTTAAGGTGGCTTTCTAAAAGTTAAAGAATGTGCCGGTAAAAATAATAGCCCTCATTAGCTGCAATTGCTCCAGTTGGAAACTAAGTGAAATAAGGTCAAGCGTCGGCTCTATATTGTGTAACGACTTTTTCATCTATCTTGAAGCCATTGTGCGCCGTGCATTATTGTGTTCCGAGTCAGCTCGGTTAAAGGCTTTTATTATACGTGACACTTTTAGCAACAATTAGTTGACGCTGGAGACGTGGACGATGAGATATCGCCTTACTTACTTACTTACCTACGTTGACTGGCTAATCTTTTAGCCACGGTAATCAGCCCAGATCTAGCGTTTGGCATCGCTAAGAATAAGAATCCTTACCTTCCTGAGGAAGTCCTCGTTGCAGGTCTGCGCGGTGCCCTTCCAGTGGTAGTGGCGGAAGCGCACGTTGCCCAGCAGGCGCGCGCCGCGCAGGCAGGACACGTCGTGCACGATGCGGCGGATGTTCAGCACGTCCGTGCGCCGCTTGTACTTGTGCAGCTTGCGGCGCCGCACCACGCGCTCGTCCGGCTCCGAGTACTCGCCCGTGCTCGTCAGCCCCTCCTCCGCCGCCCACGCGCTCAGCACGCCCTCGATGAAGCTGAACAGCTGCTGCACGTTCGGCTCCAGCTTCCGCGGAATGAACAGGTACGGAGATACCGTCTTCTTGGTCTCTATTCTCAGCTCGGGCTCGACCTCCTTCTCACTGGGCTCGACGTCGTCGGTGGGCGGCGCGACGTCGTGGTGGGGGCACGTGTGTATCTTGTGGTGGTGATGGTGGTGGTGGTGGTGGTGCTTCCTCTGGTCCGTGGAGGAGGAGTGTCCCGGGTCGGTGGCGGCGCCGCCCTCGCCGCCGCTGTGCGAGTCCCCGCTGCGCTGGCGGCGCGGCTGGGCCCGGGTGGGCGCCGTCAGCGAGGCGAAGGCGCTGGCCGCCAGGCAGCAGTGGTGCGCCACGCAGCAGTAGCGCGCGTCGCCGCGGCGCAGGCCCGAGATCGCCTTGTGGCAGAAGGCGATGTCGGGGGCGCGCGCGCCCAGCTTGGAGAGGTGCGCGCGGTCGGCGCACACCTGCATGAGCAGGTTCTCCCCGAAGTGCACCGTCTTGTGGCGGCGGCGGCGCAGGTGCATGGCGGTGCTGCTGCCGGCCAGCGAGGCGGGCGCGGAGGCGGGGGCGGGCGCGGGCGCGGGCTTGCCGCGGGGCTCGGGCGCGCGCGGCACGCGGGGCGGCGGCGCGCGGTGCGTCTCCACCATCATTGGCTCGGCGCGGCGGCGGCCGGCGCGCCCGCGTCACCTCATGTCTCCGGCCGCGCGCCGAGGCCCCGTTACCACCTCGCTCTCAGCGCTACCGTCCATGAACTAAGCTTGACATTTTCAGGTCATATTTTCATATGTATTATTTATCATATTTTTATCCCTGTGATTCCTTTCGTAAACTAGTAGGCAGTCTTACGAGCATAAAAACAGCATCTTATTTCAGATAATCTTTGAACACAAATGATATCACTTCAGTCAATCACGAACCTTAAAACATTGAACGTTTGTATACTTGTGATTGATAATTTCACTAGAAAAGATTTTTCGCTATGTACGCCGATTCCGAATAAGTTATTAAAAATAATTATGTATTTTACAAATTTAGGGCAGCTTTTTCAATAGTCAGTTAGAGCTATGGAAATATTTTCGATGCTGTCACGTCTGTTGATAACATCAAAATGAGAGTCACATATTTATTTCCTTGATAACTTTTATCTGAGTATTGAAAGTTCAGGCCTAAATAAAGCTAATCAAATAAGATTCTATCCAATTACTTTGATTGTCAATTAAAAGTAAACGTACCTATGTATCTCTTGAATCAGAAGCCGTGCTACTTCACGTTTCTAAGAAAGCTAACGTTTTACTCTTGCAGTAGAAAATAATTGGTCACTTTACGAAAGGGAAATAAATGAAATAGAGCAAAATGTAAAGAGTTTTTGATATCTGCGACACAGCAAGTATTTGAGACATGCCTGCGTTTGAGGCGAGTGGCCTGCGCTGGACGTTAACAAGCCGTCAGGAAGGCTCCACTGTTACCAACTGATTTTATTTAAAGATAACATTTTCCGTCCGTTATTAATCGCTATTTTATTGCTAATGATCCTTTCCCCTCGTAACATTTTACTTTCTGCAAAGAATCCGTTTATTATTCTTTTTACTACGGAGCAGAATTTATTAACTCAAAGTTATTCGTGGTTTGAATAAACAGATGAATTTCTCAACTTTAAATTGGGGTAGTAAGTTGGACGATTCCACTTAAATTGATGAAGTTTTGCAACTTTCAGCTGCGAAATTAGAAAGAATGACAGACAATTCCGCCGTCAATCTGACAGTTTTACTTTAGTTTTGTAAATTGGATAGCTTGCAATTAAACTTGATGTTAGCTATGGAAGAAAATTTGCTCATCTAAAGTACATAATTAAGTTACCATATCGTACTATACAGCAAGTCTTTACATTGTTGCTCCACCACATGAAACATATCACCCTCTTACCACTCATCACCCCTTCAAGATTATGCAATCGTAAAACCTTTATCAATTCGCTTATCAAACCACCCACACTTACTATAACAATGATAAGGCATCATTCGTGCATAGTCATAAACCTAGGCGCGTCTGGATTAAGTCACAAGGTTCACATGTCGCCGGCACGAGGTATCTTTGTAGCCTCGTCGCGTTTTAATTACGCTAATAGCCAGGCAGAAGTTCCGTACGAACTGGGGCGAGACGCGGCCCGGCAAAGCAACATCGCATTTTGAGCGAGAGGTGTTGTACTGCCAACTATTGCATGCTAAAATTGTGTCCTATCTTTTAAAGTAAGAATTTCTTAAATGATATAGAGATTACTAAGATCGGATATGTCTAAGTAAGTAATAAATGTATTTCGAAGCCAGATATCTAGGCTGTAAAAGTTTCCAATATCGTATTAAAAATGGGATTACGTCAAAGCGTCAGAATGCAGCGAGCAATATGCATCTGAAGTTGTGGTAGCAACGACTGCTGCGCTTTGAATAACTCTCAATTTCCGATTCCATTTAAATAAAATTGTCATTTCCCAGGTCTCTGAGTAGACTTTATGCTGCGGCGACAGGAATGTTTTTTGATAAAAAAAACTTTACAGATGTTTTTATTGACGACCCATTTTCGTAACGAGCGTCATGTTTTTCGAATAAAGGGCACCGATAAGAGAGGGCCAATTTAATTCGTCGCATAATGTGTAACAGTATCCGTATTCGTATCGTATAACGCAATTACGTTGCATGATGGCTGCAGCGTCGCGTAGCTGGCGGACTCGGCAATATGCACCTGAATTTAATGCGGTGACGTCACAGTCCCCGCGGCCCCCCGCCTCGCTACACATTACCAACACTCCCTGTAATCTCTCGGAACGGAGCGAGTTTCGTTGAATAATTCCGCCAGAACCGGGAAACTTTTTGTTTGCTGTTTAATTGTGTAGTTCGTCTCACTGATAGCTCATTCGATTTGATTTCACTGATTCGTGCTTGCATACTACCTATAGTTAAGGTACATAGGTGCTCATGATAAACACATTAGTGTTAAGTTCAGTCAATGTATTTGGAGATCCGACTCAATGGGTTTTATTGTTATTGTAATTGCCAATATCAGAATCATTATCTGGTGAATTAATTGAACAGTGTACATATCGACGGTGGAAAGGCAGAATGTTTTATCCGCCACTTTTGGCGAATATGAGTTATATACACCGTTGGAATCGCCAGATTTTTCTCTTTCGAATGGTGCGGGTCTCGTTTCGATCTGAGCACTTTTTTGGCGCTTAAGACATCGGTGATTTTGGAAATCTTAATACTTTTTTCTTGTATTAAGAGCCACTTTTTTAGTCATTTGTATGTTCAAACATCAATAATAAAGTTATATAAAACATTTTACCCTTACTAAAACAGTAAAACACTGTGACTTAATTCATTTTAAATGAATGTGAATTTGTATAATTAGTTACTTAAGCGACCTACCTGATTGCGAAATAAAACATAATGGATATAAAACTAAATGCCTTCTTGTCAAAAATAACATAAAAGCACTTAATATATTTTACGTAATTGTAATTTAAGCCTCACTGGCACTTAAACCATTTTACCGGTCAGTCTTACCCGCGGCGTTTGGCGGTTAATACAACTTTACCTATATCTGTTTAATGGCACAATTGGCACTTAAGCGGTTTTTTGCGATTTGTAGAGAATTGATATAAGTGATATAAAACAATTCAAAAGAATCGCAATGAAGCGGTTTATGGTGTTTAAGCTGTTATATTATTATTATATCCAGAAGGATATTGCGTGAAAACGCCAATATATAAATAGGACCGGTTGGAAAGGTGTCGCTTCAGTACCCCGCCGGGACGTTCATTCGGAGAGGACGTGCGTCTATGCGACAGTTAGGTACAAACTCAGATTCGTTCGCCAGTATAAAACTATAAATATTTTTTATTATATCACCAGATAACTACATTTAATTATAATATCTATTATATTACGGTTCTAAATAATAGTGTTGCTATAATTAATATTTATTGAGTTATTAATAAAAATATGCACTTGGATCCTTTCTCCTAAATTGCTGTTTCTATGCAAGTAGGGAATTTTAACGTTTCTTTAAAAGGATCAAACCAAATATAAATTTTTCATAAAATATTTTTTCTATGACAATATGGTTCTTAATGTAAAATATTTTTAATGTATTAACATGACATCACTTTTTATACAAAATGAAAATTATAATTATATCAAAAATAAACTTATTCTTAAATAATTTACCTATATCAAAATCTAGTCAGAAACAGGATTTCTTATCTTTATAAATATCTAACCGAAAATGTGTTCCCAAGCGCAAAACTCTGGATCAACTTAACCGATTTTGATAATTGTTAGGTAATTATACGAAATAGAAGACCACGTTTTAAGTGAGTGACCACGAGTACCACGACCTGTTTGTATCCCATAATTTTCAAAATAAAGTATTTTAACGAAAAGCAAACCTTATAGGAAAAGTTTCACATGAATTAAATTAACTTTTACTCTAACTTCACTTCATCATCCTCCATCGCTGAAGAGTGCAATATCTGGTATATTGCATCTATCTTGCTTTTTATGTCTCCGTAGAAAATCCATCGTTCCCTGGTACTTTGCCACTCTTCAGCGATCGTATGGTCCGTATCAATTCGTCTTATTTGGTTGGATATTTAAATTTCTGTCAAGATGCAGGATAGTCATAAATCTCATCATTAATCATCATCACGACCCATTACGTCCCCACTGCTGGGGCACGGGTCTCCTTCCAATGAAGAAATGGTTTTGACCTAGTCCACGACGCTGGTCTAGCGCGGGTTGGTGGGCCCGAACACAAGCAATCTTGTGCTGAGAGAGTTGTCGGGTAAGTGGGCAACCCAACTGTCAGACGTTTTCAAGCCGCCCGAAGGCCTCTGACTAGCCTTAGCGACCTGCCGATTTTATTAATCATAATGATTACGATTATACATCAAGATACAAGATGCTTCTGGTATATTTGCATCTGCATCCAACTCCTCAGGTGGTGGTTAGGATCATTAAAAACTTCGGCAATGTGGCCATACCATCTTGAAAGTCAATCTTCCATAGTAACAAGGAGATATCCTGGGTTTTGTTGCAATGTTCTTCAAGATGCTTTGTATAGATCCTTCATGTTTTCTATGGCAGCCGATGGTTGTGGTCTCATTTCTGGACATAGAGTCACCCCTAGCAGCGTTTGTCCTTTTATAAATTTCGTTTGATTTTAAGTTCACAAAGAAAATACTCGTACGCAAGTGCTTCTTTAGAATGGTCGTCTAGTTCGACGTTAAGTCTTCCTTGATGGTTGATCATATCCCATGTTTATTTAGACATACCATTCATTCTTTTTGTGTTCCTTGTGCCTTATTATTTCTTCGCAAAATTTTAACATCACGTCTTTGATGCCAGACCTTTGATCTTTGAATGAGACCTCGTCCAGACTTAGTAGATGGTATTTGTTGTCGATCTGGATACTAAGTTATCTTCTAAGGCCTTGGTCTCCTATTTACGCCGTAGATCGCGTCCAGCGTCACGCCGTAGGCCGCGTCATGATGCTCACTATAGAAATGTACTGATGCGGTCTCTCTCACACGCCGACGTTGGCGCGTAGACATAATGAGCATTGTGACGCGGCCTACGGCGGTGACACTTGACGCGACCTACGGAGTAAATAGGAGACCCGGGCCTAACTTGTGGGTCCTGCAGCATATTTACACGACACCTTTGGCAGATCTTGTGGCCTGCTCCTAAACGCCCACTATCTTCAAGCAGATTTTTCCATCGACTAAGTGGTGATCACTATTGACATCAGCAAACCTATTATTATTCCTAACATCCAGAAGTGTCTCCATTTTCGACTAATCGACCAATCGTCGGTCGATTTGGTTCTCGGTCCGGCTGTCGGGTAAGACCTAACTAACATTGTGATAGCCCTTTGGGGTTACCATCACTAAACATTAGCCATTAAAAATCCTAAAGCATCGTCGCTTGCTTATCAAATCTAGCGTATCTTGTATGAATCTGACAGATAGTTTAGTTGATAGATAGTTAGTTGGCGAGCGACGCTGCTTATGAATTGATAATTGCTAATGTGTCTTGCCCACACTAACATAGGTGCCGATACATGGACGCTGACCAAGGAAACTGTGCACCGAGTCAGAGTTGCACAGAGAGCTATGGAGCGATCCATGTTAAGCATTTTGCTTACAGACCGTATTCCCAGCGTGGTAATTCGCCAAAAGACAAAAGTCTTCGACGTCGGTATGCAGGTCACTGAACTGAAATGGGAGTCGGCAGGACACTTGGCTCAAAGGCAGGACGGAAGGTGGACAAAGGCGGTGACAGAATGGTGGCATAGAGACGGACGAAGAAATGTCGGTCGGTTATGATTATTAATTGATGAATAAGTAAACCTGATCACTTGGATCTCAATCTCAAAGTGATTTCGCGGTGAACAATATGTTAAAAAAGTTTATATAATAAAATAATGCTTCGAGAAAAGGATGGCACTGCCGTGCCCCCAGATATTATGAAATGTTTGTTTTCAATCTAGCTGACCCTTCTTACCTTTTATACCTTCCCTGGACTTCCACAAATGTTTCTAGACCAAAATCGGTTCAACCGTTCTCGAGTTCTGAGGTCCAATTATAAGTTCATTTATTCTTTAAGTCATTCATCTTAGATACAAATTGCCTTAGTTTGGCGGTTAATTCATTCTTATGGAATGTTTAAAGTAATATAAATTATTATAAAACATTATGCTGGTGTGATGGTTAAATCTCCTTGGTCTTTAAATTGTTTTTACTTGTATTTTATTAAAATGTTAATGTCGTTTAAGCCAATTTTACCTGACTGAGATTTCAGATGCCTATGTCTTAAGTCCCTTATTACAGTAAATATAATATGTACCTACATTCATTTTATATACAGAATTAAATAGAAAACTATTTGAATTTTACCTATTTTAATTTTCAAAGCCATAGCTAGGATAATTACAGAGATATGATTTTTTTTCGAAAATTTCAAACTTTAAATTGCTCTGGTGAACATTTTATGTCATGGCGCTTCAAACATTCTGCCTTTCCACCGTCGATATATTAATACATTCAACCTAGATAATGACCTAGTAATGCAATTGATTTTTGAATCACTTTGTGTGTAAATAATGGATTGTGCTTTATTTGGCGAATGTATTTCGGCATGCAGTTGAATGTTATCATATAGGTCCCGTATTATCGTCAATTCAGCGTTTCTAAAAGTATTGCATCACACTTTCTGTTCAGTTTACCAAGCAGCAATACTTTACACTTTGGAAACGCTAAGTGGGCAGAAATAGGGATTCAGCAGTGATATAGTCAGCGCGAACTGCATTGGCCGCCGCCCGCAAGATCATGTCCCTCGCCACCACCGCAACTACGCTGTTGCAGATCCATTTTAGCATAACTATGACAGTTCAAGTGAACTGTAATGCCCTGTAATTTGGATAGGATATGCTGTAGAACATATGTATGTATAAAAGACACATACATTGCATAGGATTGCTATAAATAACCATAGCGCACAGTTGTATATCATGATGGATTTTTGCACTGTCCGTATTGCTCTCTGTCAGTGTTTTGTAAACTCCAGTACTGAAAGCCTGAGGTATTGAATGAAACTCGCACAGCTAAGGTTTCAACTGTTGTGAATACTTTTACTGAAAATAAATACGCTGCCATTCGACAATAGAGTCATCTGTATTCCTTTGACTTTTTCAGTTCAGTGGGTCGCTAGATAAAATATAGGATTTAAACTCAAACTTATATAAGTACATGAATATAATTCAGTTTTTTGTGTCAATTAGATGTCGGGAAGAATAAAATAATATATTCATGACATGTTTAAGGATAATCAAAAGGTGAATGAAGTGTCCAAATTTTGGGAAAATTAACTCTATTATGAATGAATGGAAAAAAAGAATCGCTAATCATTGTCCTTTTTTGGTGACAAACCATAAATTGAATGGTTGCTCCTTAAATATAAAGTGCAATTTAAAATCTACAGACATCACATAACTGTAACTCTACATTACTAGTTCTCTGTCCTGAAACGGGAGTCGTGGTCCTCCATATTTTATCTTAACCGCTCAATAACAATTGTTCAAGAGTTTCTCACAATAGGCTTTGATTTTCAGCGTCATCTGATAAATCGCATTCATTTAGACCCGCCTCAATGGCTCTCCCCGAGTGTCGAAGCAGATGCGGAGCCAACGGGCCTAAATTACAGAACAGACAGATTTAATATCTTATCTTTAATTCTAATTGAAGCCAAAATATCAGAAAGATAAAGCTTTCCTTTGAAAAGGCTTTCAGTAGCATTTATTTTTGGTATCGCATTCATTAGATCTTAGGCAGACATTTGAAGTAATAATTTCTAAACTCTAATTCATACTGATGTAAAAGGACAGCATAATCTATTAATCTTAGACCAAAAATGAAAAGGTAAAGAGAGATAAATACACGAAATATTGCATGTACTTATATAAGATTAATTTGAGGCTCGCATCAGTTCAGTATCGCAGGGTGAATGTGTGCAAGTTGTTAGCAAAGCAAATCACAAGCAGCAGTTGTCGTAGATTGGCGGAGATAACCCAGCGGCGGCGCCCGGCTATTGACAAATTCAATTTCGGGATTACATTACTGCAGGTACAAGAGAACGCAACGAGGACGAGCGCCGAAGTTCGAGTTACAAGTGTGCCCTTCCGGCAACTATTTACCCGAGTTGCCTGATGGCCACATTCATACTGCCCCCGCGGAGAAGCAGCGAAACCCTCTCACCGCTATCATGTGTTTCGAAAGCCGATTAAGCTTAAAGAACGAGTAACACACATTCGCGTAAACCGCCCCGATAGCGTCCTGCAATGCGCCAAATTTACATAGGTTTATTTTTTAGTTTGTTCTTTTAATTGAAACAGCAGCCAGGCTTGGCCCCAACATGAATTATTCACACTTCCAACCCAAGAGTTTCTTTACAGAATGACTAAAAATTTATTCCAATTTCTTTCGCCAGTTTAACGAAGCTACTATTGACACTTTTATTTTAATTGACAATCAATAAACTGATTGGATTCAGACAACACTGATTACAATCAGTCGAGGCGAGATCAACAGTCGCCAGTCACGCCGTCACTAAACATCACAAGTTACCAGTTAACATATGGCAGAGATTGCGAAGGCACTTTGATTGAATTTTCCCAACGAAATAATAAACCTGATTAACGCTGTATCGCCGCGAGTATAGGCATAGTCATCGTTTCCGCACGTATATAACAATAAACAGTAACGGTCCAATCGCGCCGATCACAGCGTCCATCGATCTGTCACTAGTTTATGAACGTTCGCGTGTTATGTTGTATAAGTTGATAAATAAAGAAGTTTTTGAATTACATAACCGATGAGAGTGCACACACGGAGCCGTCCCGGCTGGCTGGCGGCCGTGGCAGCGACTGACGGCGGCGGCGGCGGGCGAGCCGAGTGCGGCCGAGCGCCGTCGTGCCGCCTCGGGCGGGCACGCGCCTGGGGCCCGGCCCCGCGCCGCCGCCGCCGCCACCGCCGCCCGCCGCACGCTACTCTGCCACCATATCACCGCCTTTAAATTATTCCTGATAAAAATGGACCTACATTCTTCTTTACCCGAGTACAAATTTTGCATCACAAATCACGGGAATACCCTTCTCTTGTATGTGATTGTTTATGTATCCGTATAATGGGGCTTAAAAGTACAGTAGCGAGACCGCTACGCCGTCAAGCGTAGCAATTTGGCTGCCGTAACAATTTAGAGCCGTTCTTAATTTATGCGTGTGAAGGGTTGAAAATCAACAGCAACTTGGTTTTAAGGTAACTCTAATAACAGATTAAGTTATAATAACCGAACTATTGTAATTACTTAGGTACAGAAATCTTTACAAAAGTTTTATATGTTTTACGTTCATAATACCTACCCTGTAACATTGTGGTAGGATCCCTGCTGTCACTAACGACTTTTGTTAACATATAAAAAAGTCACGTAGTAAATATTCGTATAACTTAGGTTGTCGTAGTTCCACAACTACTTATGCTGTTAAGTTTTTCCATAAATCTGTGCAAGTTTGTAAAAGTAAAATCCAAGAATAAGTGTATTAGTTGAAGTCGGTGGCGGCGGCGTAATCTAATTAGTGTGCGAGATCGGGAGCGTTATCGCGCGACTGTCACGCCTGGCTGCCATGTTTTCCCGCGCGGAAATATTCCCGGCGTCTCCTCTACATAATGACGAAGTAAAAAGTCATAAAACGTTTATGTACGTGTATGTACGTAGAGCCTCGGGGTGAATGCGCCGTGGTTGTCGGGCCCGTAGAGATTAGTGGGGCAGGCGGCCGATATTGATTGATGTCATTGCTGTTGACGTTACGATGCCGGTTTCACTTTTTAATTTAGAAAATATGAAAATTTATATTTCATTTTTGCCGTAGCGGTGGAGAGGATAATCGGGTTTGGCGGTATCCAGGCATGCGTAATGTGTCTGGATGGAAAGGCGATGCTGTTGCCTCGACACTTACCGTAATAAGTACTACGTACTATATAACTCTATAACTCAAGTATCTTGTGTACCGTACATAAAGTGACTAGGGCTCCATGTACACGGTGTATGTATACAGTGTGGTGATGAACGCGTCAAGTTCCCGCACATTACGCAAATTGCTTGACGCGTGATTCAAAGTTACAATCAGTTGTCAATTTACGTAAATTCGTTTGCTCTCTCCATGTAACATGGCCGCTGATCTGCCTACAAATGGTTGAGCTTTTGACTTATCTGTCGCCAGTAATGAAGGTTTGTAATGATAGATGTTAAAACTGATGCATTTAAGTATTTCTTGATATGTTAATAAATTATATACACCCTTGATACCAGTAATAAATTTTGCAGTTCAGTTAGACTTCTGGAGTTGGGATTAGGTATAGTGTGCGTATCTATATTAAATTAAATGCCCGTGCCAGTGTCCAAAAAGATTCAACCAATTTGTCAGACTCACATTTATAACTTTTCTTTATTAAAATATTAAATATCGAGATATTTTCGCTGTAGCTATCCAGTTTTAGCTTTTTAACTATACAGAAAAGTTTTTGACGTAGCTCGGCTCGAAAGTCACCTCTGACTCTTGGGAATATACCAAGTACGAGTACATAAGTATACAAACTAACATTATAAAGTTCAGCGTTTGTATAAAAAACAGCTAGGTATTAGTTTTTTTTTTCATGTAAAAAACTTTGTGATTGATTGAGACAGTGAGTTTTAGATGTGTGTATATATTCATCTAAAATTTATTATGTACAAATATATACATTAAAAACTTATCATTATCATAGAAGTTTTCTTACTACCTATATGATTTTTTAAAATAAATAAATGTATACGAGTGTAGGTTTTTTGGTTATGTATCAGACGGATGACAAACTGACCCTACAAGTATTGAATTATGGAACCTTGAAAACGTCGATATATTAAGAATACGTTATGATAAGCAAGTCACACAGCAAGAAAGTTTCTCACCCTAGACATATCATCGTGACGCAAGGGCAGAAGACAAATTCGCAGAAACTTTGTAACAAGTTAACTTTTTTACCAAAGTGTAGTGATAGATCGTTTACTGTTCTTTTTTCTTCAAGTAGGAGTTTCTTCTATCTTTGGATAATCTAAGAATATCAATCAATGCTGATATAAAATATGTTTTTCATTGATGATATTTTATGTATGATTTTTTTTTGGAATAACCCCCATTCCAAAAAAAAAAAAAAAAAATTTTTAATTACACTTTCATTTCCTCAGATAGACAGTTATGAACATCTGGAGTAAACATTACATACAGCCAAAAAAAAGTTATTCAAATTTATTTGTCTCGATGTTACCTACCTATTACCTTTTTATAAATGTTCACTGACAATAGTGAGACAAATTAAGTTGAGAATTGCAAGTTGCAATACATAATTATTATAGTGGACGAAACATTTTAAATTGAGTGACGACGAAAATACATAAGAAAGTATATTTTTGTACATCTAGTCTAATAAGTAAGCTTATTTTTGTTCCTGAAATTCATCATTAATAGTAATATTACTAATATTAAGTATCAGAATAAAATATAAATGAATATACCTTAGTAATATGAATGAATCTTTGGTAAGGAATGATTTGATTAATTTTGTCGTTCCTTATCCGTGTAGCGCAAGTCATTGATGCTATTAATAAAGTGCCAAGTGTGGTTCGGACTCTCACATGAAGGGTTCCGTACCTGTGAATAGACCACTTTAACAGAAGAACGGAACAGCGACTCCAGGTAGCACTAAACTAAATCTTTAAAATAATTAATGCATAAGTCGACGCAGGTTAGGTGAGGTCAGGCATGTTTTATGTATTCATTAATATTTACATATTACCAAGTACTAAGTAGAATATCAAAAATATTAAATGAGAGCCCTAAACGCACCAGATACAACATTTACCAAATTTAATTGGTGTGTCAAAACGAAAGATGGATATAAGTTGATTTAATAGCACCTTAGCTAGCTAAGCACAGAGGCTCCGCGAAACATAAATCTTCGTATTATACTAAGTCAATGAATCATCGCTCAAGCTTAATGTAGAGATTAATTTCTATCTCCGCACAGGCAGCCAAATAACTCATTATACTCCGGTCGGCCCCGCAATTAACATAAATTCCTTCATCAAAACGAAGTTAATTCCAGGTGCTTCACCTGCCCGTAATTGAAAATGTCTCAATTATTTGATATTGATGAATATTTCAAATGAATCGTTCAGCCGCAGACCTGAAATTGTATCAAATAATCCAAGCCTATGAAGAAAGTAATAAGAGGCTATAATCGTCTTATTACAAAGAAAATTACACTGCGTTACGTCGTTACTTCAATAGGAGCGCTGAAGATAATTGACTGAGCAAACGAAGCGGTCTTTGTTACGGGGATATGACATGAAGCTGTCGGCAGTGCGCAGGCGCCCGCCCCGCCCCGCCCCGCCCCGTCCCCTCCGCAATGCACGAAACAAGTTTAGCGAGTTGCGCGAATGCCGCATCGACGCAGCCGCCTGCTACGCCGCGTAGCAATCATCGCTCGTGCTACGAGGCTACGAGGCGGCGTAGCGCTACGTGACCGAATCCTTCTTTTATTTCTCCAGATTTACAACGAGCCACTTACAAGTACTAGATGGGGGTTTAGCTTTCCGTTATTACTTTTACGGTCGTGCTGCCATTTCTTATTACTATTAAATTAATTAATTTAATGATAAATGCAATAAATTAATATGTTATTATGAAACATCTCCCAAAGAAATGTAATTATGCAGTACGCAATAACTTCATTTATTACTTTAATCCACCCATTTACATAATATTTTACAGCCAATTAACCCTAAAATAGCGCCTTCCACCATGTAGACCTTTTGATAACAATCTCATACTGTCGTAAATAATAAAGCCCCAAACAACCTTCGTAAGTGTCTGTTATCAGCATCAAACATTTTACGGGAAAGCAACATTTATGTCGCCGGGAGCAGATGTTACATGTTGGTGTAGTTATATTTTTACAGCATTCCAGTCTCGTTGATACGCGGATCAGAAAATTGATTTGTAACAAGTTTGCGTCGCTCGGGAAGGGTTACATTAATGTATCGTCGAGAGAGAGACTCGAGAGATGAGAAATGTTGCGAGATTGGCATCGACGTGCTCGTTGGATCAGAAACAACTATTTAAATGAACTTGTTAGTAGCGACGCTGCAGACAAACTAAGCTTCTATTGATTTCTATTTACATTCATTAAAATGTGTACGGTGCGATAAATAGGGCGACCTAGATGTGTTTGTTGGCAGTGTAAATTAAATATTTCGCTATTTAATATACGCTTTTTATATTTTAGAAAAACAAATTGATAACATTAGTAATATAACAGTGGTAAGTTGATAATTTCCACCTCTTTAAACTACGAAAGAGGTACAGAATTGAATACGAAAAAAAACAATTATAAGATCATAACATGTTCACTTAGAGCTAGACTATGCCTTCCAGTGAATATTATTCAGTGCTTCTTTGATTTATAAACATATAATTTGAGTGTACACTTGACACTCCGTACAATAAACGTCACGAGAAGGCGAGAAGGATGTTTCGAGCGCCTCCGCTCGTTTGATATATTACTGCTTTATTTTTCCGACTTTTGATTTTCGTCACGTCACAGAATCGCTTCCAGATAACGCCAACGGTCTCGCTAAACAGTCTTCACGCATACAAATGGTACAGACGTACGTACACTCGCCTTTTTTACTCAATCTTCCATACGTTTGAATGTTCGCGATATCGTTAGAAGGTTATGTGATTTGTGTGTCATTCTTATTCAAGTGACACATAAAGGATAGATCGAAAAAGAAAATGCGATCAACGTAAACGTATTTTTAGACAAATTCTTTGATCTAAACCGTATAGGGGAAAAAGCGTTCAAAAAGTTTTGGTTCAATCAGTATTGATTCAATCATTTATTTTAATGTAATAATATAGATAGATAGATATATAGATAGATAGATAGATAGATAGATAATATAGTCCAGCATGTTGAATTAGAAAAAAAAACTACCAGCGCATTACTGTTGAGAAAAAGTACTTCATGGTTACTACCAGATGGTATCTCCTCTATAACTATTTCTTCGGCAAAAGCTTTTTGTTCTGAGTAGGTAGGTACTTAAGAGCTCAGTAAATACATTTTTACTTTCCACGAAATACTCTCAGTCGGGTAAAATAAAGAAAAAGATAAACAAAAACGTTGACCTCAGGTCCGCGCTGGTATAAAACATTAGGGAATGTAAAATTTAGACAAAAAATATAATTTAATCCCAAAAATACCATAAGACTTTAGTAGGGTTTATAAGGAAAAAGTATGTTTTAAAATTAAATATAAGTTTTGGAAAAATGATGTGTAAATTCAGAAAAATATGAACCTGTAGGAATCATTTGTGTTGGTACAGTACAAATCTTATCAGTTGCTGCCTTATTATACAATATTACCTATAAGTCTCTATTTTTATCATATTATGTATGTTGTAGCTTCATAACTTTCGTAATCCAGAAATTACACAAACAGAGGTATGTTCATTTCCGTATGCCTTTGATATTATTAACTTACCCTAGTGCCTAATAGTATGTAAATAAACACCAGCTGCCAACCTGATACCTACTATTAATTGAATTGATATTGGCCTAGTAATAAAAATATATGCTAGGTATATCCCATCTAATAATGCATTTAATCACTTGGGAATTTGCGTTAAAATTTTGAATTATAGACAAGACTTTATTTACCGTCAGTTTTTTGTTTCGTATTTTGCTTAAACATATTGAAGTAGAATCATTTCAAAAGACAAAATGAATACAAATTTTATGATTTGTAGATGCGAAGAAAAGAGACACAAAAGCAAATAAACAATAAAGAGTTTCCTTTATAAAGTAAACAAAATAGAAAAGCCCCAGCAACATTATCCTTCTTTGCATACGTTAACAGGTGAGTGACTACGGTTTAAAAACAAGCCAACATTTTGCTACGTTACGTCTCTTTTGTTTTATTCATTAAAAACCGCAGTCGATCACGATTTAAGTCTCTTAATTTTTTTTTGTTTATATTATATCATTGCTCGCTATAGCTATACATGATTCAGTCGCTATGGGGGAGAAACGCGTGTTGTTGCTATAAACGTTAGGGGTTATCTTGGTCTTCTCGGAGTTTGGCTTTGGGGTCAGTTTAAAGTTAGGCCAATGCTGATGATTGGCCTCGGAATCACTCCAAGACATGGTTGGGTATCGGTGAACGCGTGCATGAACTAGGTCCTTGTTATAGGCAGTGGTTGCTCGAGACCATTACTAGAAAATTATGCAGAATGTATCCTGATGCAAGTGGTCGGTGATGACGAGACTATTGATTGTCTTCTTCGTCACTGTACTAAAAATAACACACGCACTCACGCCTTGTACTAATGTACTCCCTTGCGGGGTAGGCAGAGGTGCATTGCTGCACCCACTTTTCGCCAGAGTGTTATGTTAGTCCCAATGTAATAGGGGGCGGGCCTATTGCCATTTTACGGGCACATCCAAGACCCGAGAACAAATATCTGTGTTTAAACAAATACGGTCTATGTAAATCATAAGAAACTAAACTTTACAGTTAGCCATTAGATAAGTTCTACAACGGCAAAGGTTGTGTTTCATAAACACACGCAAAGACTTGTTGATTTATTCTGAGCACAGTTGGAGGGAGTTAAACACAGATTGCGTCTGATTTCGTGCGTCATTCATTCGACGCGGAATCAACAGAAAGGTTAAACATTACTGTACTACTGACGGAGAATTCGAATGAAATGGAGGCGTACTTTTGAAAGCACAAGTGATTTCGTCACTTTCATACTGCATTTTTTTTAATTCAATATTCAGCATGATTATGTTTTTCTGACACCCCATGGTATCTATTGTCATTTTTGATCAAAAATGAGACAAGTTTGTTTGGCATTTTTATTAAAAAAAAAATATCTTAAGAATCAATAGCCATTATAAATAATTATTGTTTACGAGTTACATACATCTTATGTAAGTATACTTAAATGGAGAGACGATAGAGATAAGAGCAGAGCAAATTTTAATATTATGTAAGTAGTATTATTATTTATTACCATGACAACAACATCTCAAATAACAAAAGATATAATTTCTGAAGTAGTCCCTATTTCGTCGCTTACGCGGTAAGTATAAATAAGATACAAAATGGAAATAGAATTTGGAGGGGAGTTAACATTATTTGTAAGGTAGCAAACTTGCTTGAAACTTTTACCAAAGATACGCTTTGCTGGCTTATTTAGGACTTGTAACTTTATTCTATTAGGAGAAAATTTAAATAGTATATTTTTTTTCTCAACAAGCGACCAGAGGCGGTAAATTATAAAACTGGTCAATAGGTTATTCAATAGACGAGGCGCTCTAGAATTTGTAAGAAATCTTATTAAGCGATAACGTTTGGAAGTAGGTAATAAAATGCATAAAATTCCTGATGACGAATAACTTATCGACAAGTAAAGTTATTCATGCTACAGAAAGTGAACGTGAAGTGTATCAAATCAATCCTAATGGATGGATGTGGAAATTAATCTGCTGTGTTCGTTTTTCCTTATTTATGTTTGAACTCCATTAAGTGTACCACTGTGTATATGACGGCGGGTAGGCAGGTATATTGAATTATTATATTGTTGTGTCTTCATCGCTATTGCAATTCCATATATTTTTCCTAATTTTCCTTCTGACATCGTGTTTGTATTAATAATAACGCAAACCAACCCAATTGATTAGCCAATCAATATCTACAGTCGGATATTTCTAACTTATTAACTAAAGTTAGGTACCTACTTATATCTAGACGCGACTAAGATTTGTTCTTAACATGTTAACAATAAATTGTTATACGATTTAATGATAAATCAGTTCTTTTTATTAAAGCCTTTAAAAAAATACGTGTTTTAATGGTTTTCATATATTTTAGTAATAAATCTTTCTTATTCTATTGCTATATAAAGACCAAGGGCTGGTGTTACAAATACCTTTTCTGAACGGTTTTCCACTGACCTTGGTCGATCGTTAAAGTGTACTAAGTAGAGAAACCTGTTTTTCTGGTTTAACTTTCAACGTCAACCAATCACCCATAAGAGTTTTTTTTATACCTACTAGTTATTATACACGAGTAAATTTCATAATGAAATCTCTTAATGTACATAACGAGGCTAACTAAGTACACAATGCAGAATTTGTAAGGTTCCCACTCGACCGTATTTGCACAAATGAGAGAGAGCTCTTTAAATGAGACTAAACGTTCCCCTCCTGAGGATCCACTTAGCCGTAATAAAGCTATATGGATCGCAAGATGTACGGGCTTGATATACATATATACAACTAGGTATATAAAACTAGATTTTATATAATGTACTCTTCTAAGAAATAGGCTTTGAGAATCAAAACTGAAGTAAGAGTGTAGTCAGATGGTCGGAGGTGATTGATGAGCGAACTATGTACTTACATAGTGGCGAGCGATTGCTGTAGTGGTTAGTGTCCTGAGTGCTATGCCGAAGGTCCTGGGTTCGATTCCTGACCGGGCAGATACCTACTTGTTTAAAGATATTTGTACTCGGGTCTTGGATAGTAATATTTATCTATCTGTCGAATATCAAAAAACAGCCATTATAATTATGGTTTGACTCTGCGTCTTGTTTTAAAGAAGTAGGGGCGTAAATGGTTAAGTTACCAACGGTCTTTAAAATTTTTGTAGAAGTAAGTACTTACCTAAGTAATAAGATATTTTATAAGTTGTTAAACGCCAGCTTTGCTGCGCCTAAAAATGATTTCAAAGAAACAAAATTAAATTTTGTACGAAGACTGTTTTCCGGTTTGACGATTTAATCCAAAAACAAGGGTTGCAAAAGTGGAAATAACATTAATTATAATATTTAGTCATTATATAAATGGACACAGAGACATATTTTTCTTTATACGAACACAACGGGTCCTACTATTATTTAATGCAAGTACCTACCTACACATACTACATTTAATCTACATGGTGAATAAAATCCACCGTGGAAAATCTACCCTGCACAGATATTGAGCTTAGGCTTGTACAACATCACAAGCTACTATGATTTATGGCATGTTCCTGGAGATGTTATCACTCCTTCCCCGGGCCTACTGTGGTTCAAAAATAGGTAAATCAAACGGGCTGTAAGTAATAAATCATATTCATGGTTCATAAATCTGTCTCAATGGTTTGTGTACCAAACTCACCGCTATTACAGGTATTGTATTGATTCAATAGTAAAATTGGCCTAATGAAAAATTTAATGATTCACTGTACTCTCTGTTTCGTTCAGTTGTAATTTAGTACTCAGGTCAATTGCATATTTTTCACATACAATATAAAAATAAAACCAAAATCTCTCTGTGGAACGTATGGTACTTACCAACACATGGAGTGATAATGCGGTACATTAACCAGCTTTTTGTGGCAATTGCAGTTCGGAGAATTCTCTAGATTTTCTTCTTTCCTTTTCTTTCTTTGGACAAAGTATATACTTACCTCCTTATCTTACTGCCAAACCTTCTAGTTTCAGTAATTATTTGTACCTACCTGTAAAAGGGACCGGTCCGTTCCCTGTAATGTGTACTTACCTGCCCTCAAACAACGCCGGGGCTCGCCTAACGAAGGAACTTACCTGCGAACAAGAGTGGTTATTTCTAATTAGTTATCAAAATTATGCGTGTAGCTACAGATAATTCTAATATAGAAAAGGTATCTTATTTTTTACAAGCATATCATACAGTTCATAATGTATTATATTCTATTGTATTCCATTTCTACGTATTTTTTTATCGAAACCAAATCATTTTTGACATAAAAATGTATCCATAAATAGATTCGGCACGGAGAGTGGTTAAATTCCGCTCTGTATTTTATAATTAAAAATAACGAAGGTTCCAAAAGTTTTAATGTAATTTTTCGTGTTTATTAAATCCATTTTATCCTTTATATCCAATCTCTTTTCATGTTTACTTATGAAATAAATTTGTTAAGCTTTGCTTTTCATCAAAAAGCGTAAGGAGTCGTTTGTAATCTGAAAAAAGTTTTTGCATTACGGGATTCCTTATATTTTGTTTAGATGATAAAAGAAATAAATCAAGTTGTAGATGAGGAATATGAAAAAGGCGGCTGGGAGAAGTAAACTCATAAAAACAAACCGCTGAAGATGAATCGTATTGAATAAGTTTGATAGAACTGAGATGTACGGATCGAACGAACTTTACATTGTCTTCAATCACATTTCAGTTACTACTTTCAATATTTATTGTAGGTACTTTGAGGTCATCATCACGATCCATCACGTCTCCACTGCTGGGGCACGGGTCGCCTTCCAATGAAGGAAGGGTTTAGGCCTAGTCCACCACGCTGGCCTAGTGCGGGTTGGTGGACTTGAGGTGGGTGATACCGTAAATAACGTAATTGTAAAAATCAAGAGATAAAATACCTGGCAGGCGATTATACATAACATATTTGCTAGGTAGCTATCGTGTCTACTTTTTATTTAAATAAGTTATAAATTCATGAAAATTAATCATATTATAATTATGTAGAAAGCCAAAACTACAAATTATGAATATATTTGCTAGGTTGAGTAAGAATTTAAAAATTACATTTATGTATTTAAAAATTAAAATACACTTGATTAGAATACCAATTGATTCTGAGTATGATGATTAATACTGGAGTCGGGTCTGTTAGTAAGTATATCCCAAAAAATAGAGACTAAACTGGACTGAAAGTAAAACTAAACAAGTGCCAGGACAATTTTTGATTAAAAAAAAATAGGAATTGAATGATTGCATTAATTGGAATTGATGATTAATGAACAAAGAAATCACTCGATCAAGTATATTTTAGTAAATACTTTGAAAGGAATTTTTTTTATTTACATATATTTCATCCGTAATAAGCATTTTTTTATTAAATTAACTCATAGTATCAAGAGATAAACCTGTGCGAAAACAGTTTCCGGTCGATATTATGAAATTCTTAGCATTTTTGCTTTTTCAGTTTATCCATTATATTTGGATATGATCCAAAAATGATAACTCCAATGTAATTTGCATATTGGATAATTAATGAGTCTTTCTATAAAAATACATAGCATGATCCTGGGAGATAAAAATAAAATTAATAAAATAAAATATTAACAAATGCATTTCAAATAATTATGATACTTTTTTATTTGTCATAAGTATATTTAGTGAAAATACAGTGCTAAGGATTCACTGTAGTCACGTACGGTGGCCTGCGCCTAAAAGTATACAGGCGGAGTTTTTAAAATAGCGATCTCAAGCTCACATGCTGCTCAAGCACATCCACATAAACACCACTGCTACACACATCACACACAACACGTCCCCAGATTTATAACAGATGTAGCTGGTCCCTTCATCATCAGGGATCGATTTTAAAAACTCCGCCTGTATACTTTTAGGCGCAGGCCACCATACATAAAGAAAACAAAATGAGAAAAAATCATACGATTTGACAAAAAAAAATAATACATTTAGGTATGGACTAAATATTTCTGCCGAATCTATGTACAGGTGATTGATCCCCCATGATATTTTGGTAGTCGTAAGTGGATATTTTTTTGGTAAAATTGACTACATATTATTTTACAAATGAAAAATTATCATAATATATTAAAAGGCTTCGCAATTATTTTTTTCAGGAACACTTTCGCCTGTTTTTTTTTCGAATACGTGGGTATAAATAATTTGTCACTTCAAAAATGTGTAGGAAAGCTCAATTCCTATTCCAAATTACCTACAATGATAGAAGTCAAGTTTTTAACGGGGAAATCAAAATAAAAAAGAGAACAAAAAACAATGGTTCATTTACATTTCATATTTAACGAATGCATAAAATATCAATCACCACTGAAACCCTCCAACGCCGATCGCCCATAGTAACAATTTATCATTTAACTTTTACAGTACCCTCTGCGAAAATAAAGCCGCAAATCAGGGCTCGCACAAAATTAGCAATTCCCATTCATCCGCTGTCGTGAATAGGGGGCTAATTCGCTTGCAGAGCGGCGCTTCCGTCCGCTCCGGGCTGGTCGATATCCGAGCGACCCTGACACGGATCGGACCGTGCGTTGGTGAGACCCCTCCTCTGTAACCGCTGGGAAAAACATTGGCGCTCGCTCTACTCTCGATGTGTCGCGCTATACAGCCTCTTGCCTGCAACTCCCGCCTATACACTTGTAGGCCACAAGATGCTTTTGTATAATCGTGAATTTTTTAATTTTTTAAAGAGATAATAATAAAAGTTATGTTCGCCTCAGACTTATATAAAATATATATGAACGATATGTTTTAAAGTACTTATGTAACATTTATTCAAGCTCATGAATTACAGAGTACCTATTCCACGGTCGCATTTTCTCTCGATATTGGCGCGCTGAAATAGGCTGGGGCATGAGTTATATTTAGCGCTCAAGGATATCTGCTCGCTTGCACAAGGATAACGTGTTTTTTTTTGTTTTGCAAGTTAAATGCGTTTGCCATAAACGAGGTAAGTATGCACTATACTTACTTACATTTATTTCATTCATATAATTTGTGTATTTTGGATTAATTGGATAGAGTTTTCTTAATGAAACATTTATTTGTATTAAACGGCTGTTGTTAATTCAATGCAGTGAAATTGGGTCAAGGTTAACGAGACCAGATTATCGACATATAATAATTTCTACTGTACTTAAAGACACGACAAGCTTACTTAAAATTAATGTATGAGCAAACTTCTGTTTCGGTGATTAAATATTATATTTTAACAGCATATATGCAAGTTTTAACTGTATTATTATAGTAGAAAAAAATCTTCAATTATTTAAGGGTCTTGTAGACATTGCGGTCACACATTCTCACAGTAATCTCGTACAGGTGATGGAACAAACGTATTTGCAGGGACAAGGGTAAACTTTACACAATTATTGACACAGGATCAAACAGGTCTTGTACAAACAAGCCGTGGCCAGGGAGCGCTGGATAAAAATAGATCGTTGTTAAGTAGGACAGTGTAAAAGAGTATGATAGGTACCTTTAGAAACGAAGCAGCATGCTTTGACTTGATGCCCCCCATGCGGCAATCAAAACATCGTATCTCTTATACTAGATTATGAGTTAATTTTAAAGCTTTCGATTTGAGTCCTACGTTTTATTTATAATGAATATGTTTAATTTAAAGTTATCTTATAACTCGTTTTACAAAATAGAACCTTAAGAGATTTAACAATGGCTCTAAGAGCAACCCGTATGAACTAGCTATTTATAAACAATGGCAGCGTGAGACGAGAGCACAAAGGTTCAACATTTATTTAACAAGGGCGAATTATCACAGGTGGAGCAAGCGACACACAAGCAGGAACTCTACCATATATATCTAGACTGAATATTTCTAGCACTAGCTTAAATGTTTTCAGTAAATATAATATTTTGAATTTCGGTAATAACTATACAATGTCAACATTTACACGTTAGTAGGCCGTACAATTGACTTTTTTGAACTCACTGGTTAAACTACAAACTTCACAACATTTGATTAAAAGGTCCACGGGTATTCAGTTCATTTTAAATTACGTTTCACGGTGAATGTTCTTTGTCCGTGCACTTGACAGTAACAGTTTCGTATTGACACAAACAAAACGTCTCAATTTCCGGTTGAGAGTGGCCCGGCGCGACATTCGACACTTCGAGGTATTTCGTATTATAACTGCGTCAAGGAATGTGCTAAGCTTGAAACATTGTGTTGTTAATTGGCAAGTGAAAAAGATAACCTCAAAATATTGTTTCTAGTGATTGTGCGTTCGAAGCGCGATTGGAGTGCGCGCGGCGGCGGCGGCGGCGGCGGCGCGGCGCATGCGCGGCGAGCGGCCCGAGCCCGGCCGAGCGGCGCCGAGCCCGCCCGACCTCGGCCGGACCCAGAATCAACACCTACGCTATATTTGCGCCCTTTTACGGGTCTCTGCTTAATGCTCAATACTATCGTGTTAAGCCTCAATGCTAAAGTATCGAAGGTCTTCCCGCTGACCTCAGATAGGTGGAAAGCTTTTAGATTTGTTCGTCCATTAAGCGAACCTTTTAACAATAGCTATTGAGGATCAAATGTATATGAAAAAGATAAATCCGGCAACTAAATATAAACGTAGATCCGTTCCTTTTTATTATCCAAAATAGCTGTTAGTACGCGCTACGAGCTACGAAATTACTACGTGCTACGAACTTGCTACGAGGTAGCTACGGCGTAGCCTCGTAGCCATAGATTTTTATTTTTGTAAACTGTCATTTGCGTTAGGAAAGTTACACAATGACATTAAAAAAATATTGTCATGTTGAAAAGATGCTTTGAGAGGGTTTTATAGACATTCACAGTATGTAACAATTCGCCGAAATCCCTGATCCTACGATCTTCAGTTTCGTATATCTGGCGAAATATGTAATATCTTTCGCTTGTGTGCCCCTGGCTGGGTTTTGTGTATGACTTCTTACGGTTCACTGAGGTTATTGACGAGCTAAAAATATATTTATGATTGATTTCTGACAACCTCACACATTATTCTAACTTGAAATGAGAGGAATATGTAGGATTATAGGTATTGGAGATAACTTTTCAATATCTTGGGCTCAAGTTGACATTGAAGACCTGGCTCCGATAGCTTCGTTATTTTCATAGTAATATATTACTATGATTAACATAGAAAGCATTACAACGTAAATGTGGACTTTAAGTTAAGGCCCTGTTTCACAGTGTCTGGTTAGTGGCTACCTGTGAGATAAAAGACATGCTGTTACTCTCTGTTACTATTTTTTGACAGTGACAGCATATATTTTATCTAACAGGTAGCAACTAATCAGACATTGTGAAACAGGCCCTAAGTATTGTAATTAAATAACAAAATACTTTCAAAACTCTTCTTATAAGCAGTGTAGGGTTTTAAGTGGTATTGCTTGAGAAATTTGTAATTAAAATGCTTGAAGGCTCTTTACGAGCTACTCAAATGGAGAAATTAAAGGTATTGGTGAGAATTTTAAACCATTATTTCCTGAGCCTTAATTTAAAGGGATTTCCCAATTGGGACTATAAACAGAAAAAGATTGGATAATTGTATTTTATTTATACACATGAATGTGACTTGGTGGGGCTTTGTACCCTCTGCCGTCTGCCGTTGTAGGATAAAAAATGGTATTCTAAATTTTCATTTTTCCACAGTTTTCTAAAATTGTTTATGTTGAGATGCAATTTTTAATAAATTTATGTACACTCGCGAGCAACCAAATCGACTCAAGCCTTCACGGCGCACATATACATTGATTTTCCTAAAACGATAAATGGTAAATATAAAAGTGATATGTCATTCGAAAGCTGAAGAATTAGGCTTTCAATTAAGATCAATACCATAAAAAAAAACTAAGCGCAGATTTAATGACGCATTTTAATTGCCCGTCAGTGTTAATTACCTCATTAGGAATCCACGCCTTGCGCTACCTGATCCCGCTATAAAACCTTTCCACATCCGGTGTACCTTATCAGTCGCTTGTTGCAAGTTGACCGGTACACATCTCGTTGCATTGTATTCCTTGTTTTCGCAAACCCATGGATACCACACCAGAAGAAGCTGCTCAAGTTGTTGCCTTGCTGCAACAAGGGTTAAGTCAGCGAGCAGTCGCTGCCCAGCTCCACTTGAGCCAGTCTGCTGTATCCCGAGTATACAGACGGTTCCAAGAGACTGGTGCCTTCAATCGAAGACCAAGAACGGGCCGCCACCGCTGCACTTCAGAGAGAGACGACCGCTTCATTGTCTCAACCTCGCTGCGCAATCGACACCTTACGGGCGTTGATGTGCAGCAAGAACTGAGACGTGTACGACAAGTGGCTGTCAGCGAGTGGACAGTGAGAAGACGCTTGAAGGAAGCCAACTTGACACCAAAAAGACCTGCATCAGGCCCCAAATTGACTGCAGGCCACCGACAAGCGCGTCTTCAGTTTGCTCGAGAGCATCTCGATTGGAGCATTGCGCAATGGCGGTCGGTCCTGTTTACTGATGAGTGCAGAGTGTGTCTGCATGGCAGTGACAGGAGAGGCCGGGTCTACCGGCGTCCGGGGGAACGATTTGCCCAATGTTGTTTCGCTGAAACAGTAGCATATGGCGGCGGTTCCTGCATGATGTGGGCTGGTATTTCTCTAGAGGGAAAAACCGCACTTGTTTTCGTGCCTGGAGGCGGCCGAGGAGGCGGGTTAACAGCTGATCGGTACATCACCGACATTCTACTCGGTCATGTTGTGCCCTATGCAGAATTTGTCGGTGAAGACTTCGTGCTAATGCACGACAATGCCCGCTGCCACACGGCACGAGTCAGTCGGCAGTTTCTGAGAGAGAAGGAATTGCGCACGATGGACTGGCCTGCGCTCAGTCCTGACCTGAATCCCATCGAACACTTATGGGACGAGCTCAAAAGAAGAGTTCGGGCCAGGAATCCAGTCCCTGCAAGCGTGGACGAGCTGAAGACAGCTTTATTAGAGGAGTGGGACGGCATTCCTCAGGAAACTGTCAAAAAGTTGATAAGGTCTATGAGAAACAGGCTGCAGGCTGTAATTAGGGCAAGAGGGGGCAATACAAAGTATTGATTTAAATAAATAAATTTTTATCTTAACATTTTTTGTTTAATTTGTATAATACGATACCCATACCCTTTTTTCCTAAATTCCCGTTTTTCCTACAATTGCGTTCAGACATCATTTATTTCAAAAATGATGAATGGATTTCAATAATAATGATATCAAATTAAAGCTGACATCTTAAGCTTTTAAATGACATATCATTTTTATTATTTCTATTCATAATTTTACTTGTATTAATGTATGTTTGCGCCGTCAAGGCTTGAGTCGATTTGGTTGCTCGCGAGTGTATAAATTTAAAAAAAATTATATAACTAGTTGACTGCCGGGTTACTAATCTGTACCTTAGGTATTTACTGGATAAATACTTATAGCAGTAATATCAAAAAGCTAAAGACTATTTGATTCAAAATAGTAATATCATCTTTCTATTTGCACTCCGCTGAGCGTTCCGTACTAAACTCCACGTTTGCATAAGTTACTAATAAAGTTAAAGCACAAATTCTCCAACTACATTATCACTTACATAACTTGTAACTATTGAACACGTTCGAACGTTTCAGCGAGCTAATATTCTACCGTTATACCTACCTGTTGTAATTACAACTTCGCATCGGTAAATTGTTTAACTGTATCTCCAAGTTTCTGGTTTACATGGTAAAGTTACCTGGGAAATATTATGAGGTACGATTTATTTTGAGCACTATGAACCTGGTTCCTACTTGTATTTGGTTCAAAATAAGGTTTGGCGCAGTGATTAGGTCAATAAAATAAATTAATATATAGGTTAAGATTTTAAATAATTAAAATTGCATATTTTATGTTTTTTTTCCATCATTTCTGTTCAAGAGTTATTTATTTGTATTTCCTCACCATAAAGGTTGACTGTGTACATAAATTTTTAACTCTTTTATCTGTACTAATTTTGTAAAATACTGTTTATCTGTATACAATAAAGTGTATAAATAAATTAGTTTTAAAAAATATATAGTATAATATGATAGCAACATTTTTTAAAGTTTGCTGCGCAACGGCAGACTCAGAACTATCCATGACTAAAATTATGTTAATTTAATTAACGGTAGGATTAGTCTCATAACATCATATCTGCTAAATTTAGATGATACTATTGAAAATAGCACCCATGTTATTAGTTATTAGTTAATATATTTAAACAATAATATTATATGTACAACGAGACTTTTTAATTATAAATAATCTTACATAATGGGGACTTGACCCCGAGCGGTTCATTGACTTGTGTTGACTTTGAGGAGAGCGTCTGTTATTACTTTTCATTTTATAAGCAAAGTTCTCGAACCCACCCCAACATTGAGGGCATAAAGCCTCGTATTCACTTGGCGACAAATCGTCGCAGAACCTGTCTAGGCACATGTCGTCTACGTGTCGCGGCGACGTCACGCTCTGTTCTGTGAATTCGAGGCTATGCTTGCTGTGGACTAAATTTTTGTAACAGACGAGTACTGAGTAAAGTCTTTTGCACATTTCCGATATTGACAGAGTAAGATGGGTCATTGTTAGGATCATTAAAAACGCTGTAATAAATGAGGTTGTCTAATATAAGCAACGCATTAAAAAAGTTTTGGTACTCGTCTGTTAAAAAAAAATACTACAACATTGTCATTGAAAAATGGCTCTTACCTCGCTAGAAGTGAGATAGCATATCCTGGAGTCCGTGCTGTCGAGCGAGGCCTGCTGCACGATGCCGTAGCGGGAGGACTCGCGGTCGCTCGCGTATTCTGAGCGCACGCTGTCTTGACGATCGAACGTGGCTCTGGAACAGGAGGGAGCCATGTAGCGATAGGTTATGTCACGTGTGGGTTAGAATATGGGTTGCTTGAATTTAGGGCTAGCACGGGGTGCGACAAAAGTTTTGCATCACGATCACTCACATCGCGCAGCCTCAAGAGCGTGCGCGACAATTTTGTGACGACTTAAATGCGCCCCGTGCTAGCTCTTCTGATCAATCAATAATCATTCACTGCTGGATATAGGGTTGTGATTATTACGTATTGATAATAGTAACAAAATGAATCACAATTTAAGTAATTGTATTTGAAAACTTTAACAATTTATCTTAGAAGTAAATAAATGAATTAATTTTTGACGTTGTCAGAATTTACGTTAATAGAAATTACATTTACGCAGCCAAAAATTAGTACCAACGTATAGTTTCAACCCTTCTTGTAAATTGTGTGATATCTGCAGCAGACGTGGTTACATTGTTATTTCGGTCAGAAACTCCTCTCCATGCTAATGCAATTTCATATTTGATCTCGGCTCTAGGCACTACCCACCTAGGCATGTAACACACACGTTACAATAGCTTACAGAAAAACACCTACAAAATTGTTTTTTTTTGCGTTGGGATTCTGACCAATAAAAACAACTGGTGTTTTTTGTACTTTTGAGTTATGAATATTTTTGTTGTTATATTTTGTATTTTTCTGGTTGTTATTTTTATGAAAATCAATACCTAACATTGCATAAACGGGCTAAATCGTCCCTTTTCTCGTATTGTATTTATTCTAATTAAGATTTACTGGAAGAAACTTATTATTCTAAATTTTCCAAATAATTTGTAGTACATTTGAAAATATTTATCAGAATGCCAAGCGCTTCGGTACAGTCACCGTTGTGCCATAACTTGGCTATAAATCTGACGCGGGGGTTATCCATCACACGATATACCTACAATTGTGTCAAAAATAATGGATCTGTTCCGCTGTGTTTGCTCATTGGCTTCAGTAAATGCTTATTTTTCTTCTCCTTTTATTATTAAACAACTTTCCTATACGTACCTATAAAATAACAAAATCATTACTTTAATTATTCCTTATGAATTCTTTAGTAAACTTGACCCCTCTTTGATCCTAAATATCCTTCCATCCTAAGGTTGTCTTGAAAAATCGCTTTAGGCGATAAGACCGCCATTTTTGTGCATATGTGTTAATATTTAAGTATATTTTATATGTGTAACTGTGTACAAATAAAGAATATTCTATCTACCTAATACCGAATATTCTATCAAACCTTGTGGGTTTCAAAGTAGAAATAAATTACACATTACTGAACATCCTTAATATACGTTTATTGTTCGTTTGTGTACCCTTATTACACAACTCGCGATAAAATATGAGCAGAACTGACAATGTTAAAATAGTTACGTTACAGCTCAATGGTTCAATTTAATTGGAAATCTGAGATTCAGAAATGTAAATATAACACACATGTTCACACGCCCGTCGCTCGAACATGCGCCATCGAGCAGAACCGAGTCTTCGTAAACAAATACAAATAGAGTGAAATGTTATCAGTGATAGTCTTGATTGCCGATGAGTAAATAGTGGAAAATACATATCTTATGTTTGCCTTTTACTTGATGTTTTTGTTTGTTTATACATAATTATAAGGTTTTAGAACAGCCATGTATGTACTCATGCATAAATTTCCGTCATACATATAAAATACTACTTCTCTGTGAACCCCCTTGCCCCCTAGAGTAATAAAATTCGTCGCTACCTAAAAATAAGACAAACCGATACATAATGTAGGTCCCTTGAGCCTTCGGCGGCTGCCGAAACCGCAAACTGAAAAAACATGATCACTTACCGCTGCTCGAAGCTGTCAGCCCGATTGCTTCTATACCCCGAGTCATTGAGGCTGCCCTCGTGGCGCAGGCTAGGCAGGGAGTCCCAGGGGGAGCGGCGCGGGGCGGTGGGGGGCGGGCCGCCGCGCCACCCGTCCGAGTGCCGGTACCACGCCTGCCGCGCCGTCTCGCCGATGCACGAAGCACAGCGGTTTGCACTCACAAAGCTGGTGGGACAATGCCGAATGTAGCGTGTATTACCAATTAAAAACTATAAAGTTTAAGAATTAAGGTTGTTAGAACGGGTGATAAACACGGTATGTGACGGGTGAATGAGGACTCTATAAATGAGGGTTTTTACAGCTTTTGACTGTTGCCTACGTAACAGTATTTTAACCTTAATCCCTTAATATATTGTTTTTACAAATAAGGAATACCTAGTCCTTATTCTGGATCTAGTAAAGAGCTAGTGAATAAGTGTTGAATTTTATATATAGATATACTTAGAAAGATAATGTTAAAAAAATCATCATAATCATAATACAACAAGCTAATAAAAATAAATAGTCGTCTAGTCGTTTCAACTAGGTTCATTATGTATGTTTTTGCGTGTTACAGAAAATATGTGTGTGGAATAGTGGATGCCATTTTAGATCATCTTGAATTCCAAGACGAACGGAAAATACTTATATAAAATTATTTGCAGAAACTCTTTCCATAAATTCTGCTCACGAAAGTTTACTGAATTTCATAATCTGTTGGTGAATTGCGGACTAAGAATATAAACGTTTCAGACATTCGTATAAAATATTCTAGATCTAGATATGTATAAGTACCTACCGTCTATTTACTTATTTAATGCATGGCATTTTTATGTACTAAATAAAATATATGTTTTATAATAAAATAATGGATAGTGGATGGCTTACAATTTAAATTGAAAATATTTTATATGAGAATGGATTAACTCATCTTTTGTATAAAAGTTTTAAGATATTGTCTAAATTAACAAGGGCCCTTGCCTAATTTTCTCGGCTGAAGGGAAGATAAAAACTTAACTTTCAGGGACCTAATTTCCAACAGCGAGCTTAACAGGCCGCCGTTTTCATAAAACAAATCATTATGCTATCATCCAAAATGGAAGCACAGAAATTAAATTATATTTCTCTACATTAGACAAGTTACACTGGCTCTTACACTAGGTGTTATAAAAGAGGTATAGTTATTTTTTTATTGGTCTACATCTTTTGAAAATTCATGATTAAATAACTATAAACCTATGCTGAGTTGAGTTATGTAAGCATATTCTCCCTGTTTCGCCTGTAATTCCTCAAAGGGTAGTCAGATCTACTTTTAGCAAGTAGCGTATTTACTAACGAGTATATACAATGCTCTTAAGAGGGTACACTCCTGAGTGCTTATGTAAACCTTTCATTAGGCATTACCACAAAAACGTGGTAATACAGAATCATACAATCATACTTTCTTTTTATTGTGAGCTTTCCAGAGTTTTATGAAAGAAACAGTGTCAAAAGTGACGCAATATGTGTCACAATAATTGCTACAGTGCCACAAACTTATCTGTTCCGGTGACAGGTCACATAAATATCTAATATTTGTTAATTCTATAACATTTTAAGTTTGCTCGTATTATTAATTCGCTCTTGCGGTGTTAATAAACCCATCTAATCTTTAACAATATACAATTCATTAGTAAGTAATGAGATATGGATCAATTTAGTTCGCTCTCACCGGAACAGATAAGTTTGTCGCACTATACACACGAAAAAAGTGTCAGTAGTAACTTCTACCTTCCTCTCCAGAAAATACACTTAATAGGCTTTAAAAATATAACAAATCTCTGGCCATACGAATATTTAGAAATACCTAATCGAATATATCTAGCAATACCGATTGTCCATATGCGAGTAGTCCCCGGGCGCTTGCCATTTCCCGGTCGGATTAGAAGCCTGCTTTTAACCTATTTAAGAGTGGCATGTGTTGTTCTCTTTGAACACAAGCGGTGCAGAGCGGCCATGCACAAAATTGAACTAAAATTATACTGAATAGAGCTGGATTAGTGATCGATTAACCTAACAACTGGGAGCTTAAATTTCAATGATTTTGCCCCATTATCGCTCTTCGCCTAGTGCCTAGTTAAGTAGTATTTGATTCGGGTATGATTATAGAAACGGTGATTATGTATTTTAGTTATTTATAGTGAAAATTTTATGGAAAAAATACCTACTTAATATTATAATATATACAGTAGAAAATGATACGTATCGAATCTGAAAATAGTTTTAGTCTATAATTATCGGAAATCTCTACATATACAATGTTTGTTGGTCACTTTGATTCTGCTATTTAAGCATGATAAATATAATATAATTTTAATTCGCTTACTATCTGTGAACAACTTGTATGGCAATAGCCTTTCTATCTGCCTTATTTCAAATCAAGGAGAAAAACCATTTATAATAATCCGCCTTACTATGGTAACACCCTATATAAATCCCTGGCTAAACTCATTGAACGCGACCAGACATTAGACAGCGCGCCGCCGCGTCCACCGACCGGCCGCTCCGCACAAAGCTCGTGTCCCACTCACAGTACAATTGATTCAAAGCATAGAGGAGCGTCCAACAAAGTCACTCTAATCTAATCTATCGACTGCACCGACGAATGACAAACCGCGTCGCCCGCCGGATACGGAATTAATAGACGGGTAATTGGGAGAGTTTTTTTTTATGTTTTTTTACTTTGAATTCAGGTTGCAATTTTTGCAGTGAGCAAGTTTTCGAATAAGTTAAAATAACTGAAGGGGACTTTCATAATTTTGATCGAGCTTTACGCCCGGTGGTTGTATATCATCTGAATTCACAGTATTACTGAAAAAAATATTTTTGTTGCAAGATTTTTTATGCTAAAGCTGAAAGCTTATAATATATATACCTTTTGTCTTGAATAACACATAGGTAATACTGACAGGTGAAATCCGCTAGTTTTGACGACAAACCTAATTATTTATGTAGATTATACGATTATACCTAAATATATTATTATATGCGTTCATATAAGTATACGATATATTACGTATATAACAGCTATATAGCTGTTATATACGGAATATATCGTATATAACATGACTGTTATATAGATACATATGACTCTGAATATATATTCAGAGTCATATTCCTGATTTATTGCCCACCTCCCCCAGTCATGCAAAAGTGCAAAAACAAATATGCCCCTAAAAGTGTAATGATACGTGTGTTCTTTTTATACGAAACAGTAAAATACATGAATATGTTGATTAAAATGTCTGACTTCGAGTCTTCTGACGTTTTTACGGGAAGTTGTAGCTTAAATAAAATTGCGTCTAGGTTTTTCGTTTGTTTTAATTGAATTGGTCTGTGAATTATTTTTATTTTATTTATTATATTGTAAGTGTATGTAAATATAAAGGAGTAAGTCGCTACATTATGTCGGCGCGCAGCCGGCTGGGCCGGGCGGCGAAAAGTGACTGCATTGTATTTTATATGAACTATTGTACACTAGTCCGCGGCTAGTATAGTACAATATTTATTATGTACAAAATATGAGCGCTGCGGCCAGGCGCGTTGCGGCTCGACATAATATGTATATAATGTGCAAAAACCTAAATGTACAAAATAAGGTATTAAATAAAATAAACAACATTAAACCATATTCTGAGTGGCATAGTCTGACGTAATTTATGTAAAATATATAAGTGTAGTAAGTAGGTACAAACACCTGATATCTATAAGATGATATAGTGCCTAGTCTACATTTATAATGAACCTAACTTCTAAAGGAAAACGACAAGCACTGAAGACTACCGACGTGCTTTATCAGATAATGACATAAATAAGTATTACATATAAAATCATAATTGTCTGAAAATAATATCCTCGAGAATAAACACCGCACTAAATGTCATTATTCAAGTCCATTTCAGTGAAAATGTCGATAGTCGCATATCATCAGTAACATTTATCATCGATTTTGGCAAGCGCCCAGGTACGGCCAGACAAATGTGGAGCTTTTATTAATTAACGAAGTCACAGTCACTTGTGACGACTGCGGATATGCTAACGAAGATAATGTATGACGCATTCATTTCATGTAATTTATCGTGTCTTCTGGAAGCCTAACAATATACAAAATGATACAATTAAATGATAATTGTAATGATTGTGTCACCAATGCCAATGCCATAAAAATTGTGCATGGTACGCGTGCATGTTAAACAAATACAGGCTGTGGTCTTCAGGAAGGAACAGCCAATATTCAAGGATTATTTTTACGAGACAGTATCTTCATAATATACGCGTCCCTACAGGAAGTCGGCAGAGCGATAATAAACTGCTCCTAGCAGGCATTTTATGGATAATTTCCTGGCTTCCTCCTCTTGCGTCACCGACTCATCCATTATGAAAATATTATCATCGTATTTCTCAGAATCCCTGTACTGAGAAATACTCGCTCATCTGTACTCTGTTAAATCGAAATAAAACTAACTTTCCGATAACTTCCAGGTATTGGAAAAACTGCAAGTTGGTAATACGAGAAACGTCGTTTGAAAAGAAAGAAACTGTACATTTTATTTTTAATTGTGTGTCGTTTTAAAAATAAAAAAAATACATGTAGATGGTATCAATAAGAAAATAGTGAAGAATAAATGATCAACACTTTACAAAAATCATTACGAAGCTTTGAATAATAATCAGGAATATAATTCGTAAAACCTTACGTAAGTATCGTTACTAAAAAACCCGATATCTAGCAATAAGTATTTAAATTTGTACATTAATTCCGGGCGATGAAACCCAAAGAAGAGCTGAAGATTGGAGATAGGCCGAGGGTCAATTTGACGGGTCTATTTCCGCGCTATTTGTCTCAGAAACGACGTGACTGAAATTAGTTATAGAGGCATTCCGTAAGGGTCGTCTTTAGGCTGTGAGCGCACTGCGATTTTTTTGTAGCACGATTTTATGGTGTAAAAGAAACAAATAAATGAGTGTATAGGTTGGTGCGCAAAAAATATTACCTACATATTTTGAGTTTATAGGTAGGCTGATGTACTGTGATAAAAAAAACGCGGTGTAAGTACTCCTATTTAATAAGAATGGAGCGACCTAAAATAGTATCGGAATCACAAACTGTCGCGCTTATAAAAATTGCTGTGCGCGCTGGCCCTTATTCTATTTTATTACAAAGAAATGGTTTCAAAAGACGTTAGGTTGAAAATGATTCTTTTTTTCTATGAAATTTCCTGGTGAATAAAATTACTGTGATGGACTTATAGTATTACAATTTTTTTTATAAGTTCACCTAAAAATTGTGAGGCTACCTGAATATCGAAATCCTTAGTGCGTTAGACTTATTCCCAAACGGCTGTACAGCTCATCATCATCTGGTACAAATCAATGCAGTTAATGAAAAAAGTAATTTCCGTACTCCGAGACATTAATAAGGCTTAATGGTTACTTAAAAAATTTAAACAACTCGTAATAAATACGTCAGTTATATTTTTTACATGAAGAAGAAGAAGAGTCCATCTCTGAGTAGTCAACACGAGTGCATTATACTCTGTTTATTGCTATATAAGTTAATGTACTCAATTCTTATTATTGCAATCGATTTTCACTATACCCCCTCTCCCAGTTTCGCGGCTACACGACAGATTGGATTGGGTATTAGTATTAGGTATTACATCGGTGACCTATCTAGGTTATCCGGATTAGTGAAGTGAGTCCGAACGCTTTGCGTGACTGCCGTCAATAATTCGATAATCCTTATTACGATATACAGGTTTGAGTTGATTTTACCGTACCTTTGTATTTATGTATACAATAAAGTGTTATAATAATAATAAGATAAAAACTACAGAATTTTATATGGCTGAGTTCAACTATAGTGTAAATTAGGTGGAGTTTCCTCCTGAAATCACTATTCCAATCACATATTCACTTTCCTAAAAAGAAAAACATCATTCGGCCTCACACTATTCTTAGATACAAATAGTTGTTTTCCGAATGTGGCTTACGATACCTATTAGTTTTATTTTTTCATTTTCCCGCAATTCAATTTCGTATTTTTGCCAGCCAGTGGTCACCTGTCGCGACAATCTCCCGTCGAAATGGTTTTAGACTGGCAGCCGTGAAAAAGTGATGTGCCGGTGTTCTGAATTCAAAATTGAACTTCTAACTGAAAACAAGTTTGTGCTACGTGGTCGCTATCCCTTGGGACGCAGCTTTTACAGCTTTTAGAATACACTCACGAGCAACGATAATGTTGCAATGATGTAGCAACAAATTACTCCTAAACGGAAAAGGCTAGGCAATATTGAAGTAAATTTAACAGCGCATCAGATCTTATTCATTGTTCGCGAGTGAATTAATATACGGATATTGTGAGTACCATATGAAAAAAAATAGCAATTATCGAAAATATATTTTTTGTAACTTACCTTGATTGGTGGTCACTCAAGTAGCCTTGATCTCTATCCCGGATCCTATCCCTGTAAAGAAAAATCATTTGAAATAACGAAATAAAGGCAATTTCGACACAAATGTATAGATATTAATGTCGATTCTGAAGGCAAAAATTCTAATTTTATCGCTGTCAAACAAAATAAATGCTAGTATAAAATGAGATTTCAGGGAACAGTCATAGAGTCGAATTATAAACAAAAAAATTAAGATTTTGACAGCATTAAAATTAGAATTTCCGCCTTCAGAATCGATATCATTGATCAATTTACTTTACGGAGAATGTAAAAAACCCTTGTGTGGCACTTATTTAAACTCAGTATGGGTACTTGGTACCTACACAAATACAGGATGTTGCAAAAGCGGTACAGTAATACAAAGTCAGCTTGACATTCTGATTCATTATTGATCTACGACTTTTGGAGATTAGTGAAAAGAAAATTAAACTCCGTTTTTTTACAAAAGTGGACCAATGAGAGCATTCTGTATAACGAAGATTTGTGTTGTGTTTATGGGGCTAAAAAGTATATTGTAATGTTATACACTGTGATTATTGATAACTACATCATTACAACCCATCACGTCCCCACTGCTGGGGCACGGGTCTCCTTCCAATGAAGGAAGGGTTTTTAGGCCTAGTCCACCACGCTGGCCTAGTGCGGGTTGGTGGACATTGATAACTACAATAACGTACTAACCTTGTGTTGTGGTCGCTCAGGTAGCCGCGCTCGCGCTCCCGCTCCCGCTCACGAATCAGCTCGTTGCGATCACTGCGGGGAAATATACAATAAGATGCGAATATACAGGAGGGTTACTCTATACTGACGAAAAACGAATCGAACAAGAGCTGTCGTGCAATCGGCAAGTTTAATCTTCGCTTTTGTCATATAGACTCGTCTTTCTGCTCCTTCTTAAGTATCGGGGACAAAAAAAAGCTGGGCTGGGGTTTGTCACCGTGGGAAAAGGATCAACTATTCAGAATAGTGTCCCGTACTAGCCCTTCTCAATAGCCTAAGTCACTGACTTATCAGGGTGCGCCGGGGATAAATAAAATAGGTACAGTTGATACGTCACTCGGAGAAGCTCCTTGATATGCATATTTTTTATATTATGTAGGTGTTTTTAGCATTGTAAATGAATACCTATAGTATAATGCGTCATAATATAATGCTATCTGAAGTGAATTATATACAATGTTATTTTAATGTAACATAAAAGTCGTCGAAAATTATTTGAAAGTCGTTCAAACATTATTTGTATCCAGTACGAACGACAACGTAAAGTACCTACTTAGCTTCTTAATTTTGTAAAAGCACTGTCAAGAAATTTGAAATGAAAGCCTTTTCATATAAATGTCGGAGCAAGACGTGCTCACTAATCTCAGGTGAAAATGAAAAGTAAGTTTTCCACTTGGAAACTATTTTCGTCTGTTCATAAGATAAATGGAGGTTAAAAGGAGATGAATGGCAACATGAAGAAGATTTCCACAGTACTTTAGTCCCATATTTTTATGAATTAATTTTACTTTATCACAATTTGCATTTTATACCTCCTCTTTATCAAATTAGGTAGATTGGTATACGTAACCTTTCATATTTTACATCGTCAATGTTTAAGTATTCAGATAAAAACTGCGTTATTTGACAAATACATTTAATATTTTTAGAAAGAACAATAAAGCGTATAGTAATTTATACACCCGAATTACTCATCCATTCTTTGTATCCGCATCACCAGACAGACCACAAATCAGTTTGTGGCGGTTTTCCGGTGAACCACAATAAATTATTATTCTGTGATTATTTTAGAATTCTTTATACTTTTACCAAACAACGAGTATTAAGAGACTGGGTAGTTTAATCGTATACATTTTGTATTCTTTCAGGAGTACTGAAATGTAAAAAAATTTAGCTGGCACAAGAAGGAGAGTGGCATTTCACTCTGCTTTCCAAGATTAAGAGTTGGCTGAGGACACTATAAGATAATAAACCGGATTACCACCAGCCCGACAGCGCTCCACCATATCTCCTGCAGTGCGTGTCCAAGAATTTGCAGCTTTACAATAAGGAGTGTCTCAGACATTGAATATACGTGGAAGGCAGGGATGATAATGTTGATGATGAAGATCATCCATAAAAATTTGCTTTCTTACTGAACTATTCAACAACTTTGATTAACAATATACGAACAAGATGTTGTTTTCTGAAAAACCGTTTTAAATTCAACCAATGAAGTCACAAATCTTCTAACCGAACTAATTCAAAATAAGAGCTTGTAGTGGTAGAAGTGGGGACAGATAACTGTCGAGACGCTTCTTCTGCACTGACACTCCATCTTGTCCGTATATTTTTAATCAAAGGCCAACATTAACAACATACCTGTAGTACCCGTCGCGGTCGGAGCGCGCGCTGTGTTGCCGCTCCACGCCGAGCCTGTGAGGCAGCGGCAACGTGGAGGAGCGGCTGCCTCCGCCGCCGGAGCACTGGGAGGCTGGTCCTGGAGGAAACGAGCTAGTTAGCCTCCTTCTGCTTAGCGTGGCAATGAGAAACGCTAGAGCTAATGTTGGTCACCGCGGTCGCTGACTGCCCAGAGTGCGCTGGATGTACGTAGCTACGTAAACTATTTTCGTGCATCCCATATTAGTTAATTACAGCTTGTAAATGTAAAACCTGCAAGCTACAATGCCAGTTAAGTGGGTACATGTACCGAAGAACTTATAACTTATAAGTTATAACCACTGGGGTAGACGAGTTCTTTCAATATGAAATAGGCACATGGCTGGATCGTAGAAATTCGGAGATGTCTATATTGCGTCCAGCATTTAGCGGTTATGATGATGATAAATTCTAAATTATGTTTCCAGTTACAAGAGAACTGATGTTACAGAGATACCTAATAGTCTTAAAACTAAGACTAAATAATATTAAGAGGATCACTTACTCCGTCGCGGTGGATATGGGCTTCTCTGGTTTGATGGCGGCATATTGTCGTTATATTCTGCAACAAATTACTCGTTTAGTATTGGACAAACCTACCTGGACTTTATTTTTCACAACCCTCCAATTTATTACACATAGTATTTATGTATGATACAGAGTAGTATGATGTATGGTTCAGGGGTTTTCACTCTCTAAAGCTGCGTACACACCGGGCCAACGAAGGCCAACGAACGGATTTCGTTGGCCTTCGTTGCTGCAATCTGCCCTGTATTAATGTATGATAAATATCCATCGTTGGGATAACCGTTGGCGTTCGTTGGGCGTTCGTTGGCCCGGTGTGTACGCAGCTTAAATCGACGAACGAACGAACAAGAATTGTCTGGTTGTATAAAGCAGGCCGATTCGTTCGTCGAGTTAGACAGTGACCCATTAGAAACCTGAACGATTTGACTGGTCTTCCAATCTAGATGCATCTAGATGTAAAGATAACACTAACGGCTGATGCATAGAGGCTGTACGATGTACATTGACGTCAATGTAGAGTTTTAAATTAATTTAAGAATTTCAGCACAGCATCCATGCGAAAATAACTAAGTAGGTAATTTCTGAATTTCAAACCACGCCGACTCAATTATAAGCGGCGGAATTTCTTGCGTATAAATTATTAGTCACTTGATTGTAAGATAGTAAGATTACACCTCTGCCTACATATAAATTATGCCTATATTAAATTATGTAATATTATTATGTGTGGTTTCAACCTGGGAGGTATTTGATCAGATAATTTAAACAACCACCAATCAACGTCACACTTGTGTACAGGCTGTTGTTTATAAACATGTACCGGTATAAGCTATTTAATTATAGTGCCACAAACTTATCTGTTCCGGTGACAGCTCAAATAAATCTCTAATATTTCTTAATTCTATAAGATTTTAAGTTTGCTCGTATTGTTATTTCGCTCTTGCGGTGTTAATAAACCCATCTAATGTTTTAAAATATACAATTCATTAGTAAGTAATGAGATATGGATCAATTTAGTTCGCTGTCACCGGAACAGATAAGTTTGTGGCACTATAAGTAAAATTTGACAGCTGTAAGTATAATCTGAACACTGTACTATGAATCTATTGGTATAGGAATGTACAGTGTCTGTTCGGAATTCAACGACTTTCCTATCCTGATGTTACTAAGAATAATCTTGTAAGTATTTTATAAAATATCTCAGCAAATTTCTCTGGGGAAATAGAAAATTTTCACTCGCTTGTGAAATTAGGCCGGGATGCGACCCCATTCTCGGGTTATTGACTTAAATTTCCGGCTTCCGTTCTTAATTTGGCCCCAACGCCATCTGGGGAACGCATAGTGAACTACGTAGTTTACTAGTGGACTAAACTCGCAACCACTTGTTGGCGCTCCCTGCAACTGAATTTCAGTGCATGTAAGAAATCAATAATCTCTGTAGGACAGAACAGCAGATACGCGAACCAATGCAGTTCTTGTAATTCTCACGATTTATCACAGATGGCGCTCGCATGCTATCTAGGGTAATAGCGGTTCCCGATTAGTGCTTCGTGGACCCCTGGGTTTGCGTCAGAGACTTTCAGGGGTCTCTTGAAAATTCAAGTGTGTAATTTCACTACATAAATATTCTCTCTCTATTTAATATTGTATAGGTACATAAGGGAAGAGCAGGGCCTCACTGGCATAGATTTACTATTTCTATTATGTTTCAATAGTTTCGGACGCAAATATATTATATACGGGTTCTCGTTTAACCGTTTGAGGTATGGAGGCCATCTTCAGTTGATATAGTTAAGTATCAATAATTATGTCACTATCCTTTATGCACCTATAGTGCTTTCATGGTATAAAACTCGTCTGCATTCTCAACGTTGAAATTGAAGCAGTGACCACGACCAGCTATCGTACCATCTTCGACACATTAGCAATTTACAATCCTAGCAGCAGTACTCATCTGTCAAACATCTGTCAGATCCATATAAGTTACGTCAGATTTAATAGGCGAATGACGCTACTTATGGATTGTTTGATCATGTTCTGTGGTGGTAACCCACCCCACTGTGCATGAATTAACCAAGAATCCATATTTCCCGTCAGCCAAATAAAGCGAAGTCGAAGTGTGACACCAAAAATTGCCAGATAAAGTACTTACTCGTATTTTTTAAAAGATAATTATGCATGCGTTCTGCAACGTAGGTGTAGGTACTCTATTCCATTGCATTCTAGAAATGCAAGTCAGTTCTTACACATACTATCACGATCGCTACGAAACGGTTAAGCTGCATCAAATTACATTGATAGATATATATATATACATATATATAATATATATATAATAATATAAAAAATATAAACACTCACACCTTGTACTAATGTACTCCCTTGCGGGGAAGGCAGAGGTGCATTGCTGCACCCACTTTTCGCCAGTGTTATATTAATCCCAATGTAATAGGGGGCGGGCCTATTGCCATTTTACGGGCACATCCAAGATCCGAGAACAAATATCTGTGTTTAAACAAATGTCTGCCCCAGCCGGGAATCGAACCCGGGACCTTCGGCTCAGTAGTCAGGGTCACTAACCACTACGCCATCCGGTTGATAGATAATAAGAATTTTATTATTATTAGAGCGGTGGTAGCTTCTGGAGTATTGGTGAAGAGTATTGGCCTGTCCGATAATTTCCCGGTACCTACTGAAATGTCTCATAATATCAATAAAGACTGCCTCTGTGGTCTAGTGGTAGAAGCTTCGCTTCATGACCCTGAGGTCCCGGGTTCGATTCCCGGGTGGGACCATCAATTTGTGTTTCTAAATTGTGGTTCTAAGTTTGGTTAGGACATAGAAGGCTGATCACCTGTTGTCCGAAACAGTGAAAACGATCCATGCTGTCGGATGGGCATGTAAAGCAGTCGGTCCTGCGCCTAGCTCTCTCCAGTCGTGTCGGTCAATCCGTCCCATTGGGTTATGAGAGTGATGGAACAGAGAGTGCTCCTGTGTACTGCGCACACACTTGGGCACTATAATCTACTCCTGCGTAGTTGGCTGATCTCAATTGAGATTGGCCGCCGTAGTCGAAATTCGGCTAGGAGGACATTATTATAATATCAATAAAAGTTCATGATTAAGTACACACACATTAAGTACACGAGAAAGCGAGAGCCAATTCTGACATCCTATCACATAGATGGAATAGTACTTCAAGAAGTTGACCAGATCAGGGATCTCGGCGTTCTGATCAGACAGTAAACTTTGTTTTACTGCACACATTGACAAAATAGTCAGTAAAGCTTCACAGATGCTGGGATTTCTCAAACGCAACTGCAAGAGTTTTAGGTTTGCCCGCACAAAATATTAATATATTATATATAATGCTCTTGTGCGAAGTCATCTAGAATTTGCCTGCACAGTCTGGAGTCCACTATAGGCTGTTCACTCGCAGCGGATTGAGTGCATTCAAAGAGCGTTCACACGGCATATTGCCTACATCTCCCAGGGCATCTCTCACAGAGCGCCTTACGAAGACCGATTGTCATTTTTCAAAATTAACTCCCTCCGCAACCGACGTGTCGTGCTTGACCTGAAGTTTTTATTTAAAATATTAAATGGGTTTGTCGACTGCCCGGGCATACGAGAACAGCTTTCCATCACTGTGCCAAGGCAGTGTCCCCGTTATCCCATAACCAAGACTTTTTGCCCACGATTCTCAAGGACAAATCTCGGACAGTTCTCTCCTATCAATAGATTAATGACTGAATACAACAATTTAAATAATCGGGTCGGAGATGTTGACATCTTTCATATATCTTTAGCCATGTTTTCTCAACTGTTAGCTGTTTTTTTTTAAATAATATAATAATTATAATTAACTAATTTAATTAATTAATAACTAATAAAATCCAACGCAAAATTTAATGTTATACCAAATAATTTGATTTATTTCGAAAATTATACTTCCTAATTAATTATTTTTTTGCCTGTGTATAAAGTTATATTTTAATTTTAGTGTATAAATTTTATGTCTTCTAATATTTAATTAATATTGCATGTTTATTGCCTATATTTTGTACCTAATTTAATTTAATACATTATTTGTAAATGCTGTGCATGTCTGTTATGTGTGCACACTTCGGACCTACATAATTATAAACTTACATTTAATTCAATGGTTGTGGTGTGTGCTGTTGACGTGCCAATAAATAAATAAATAATGTTTTGTAAAGTCCTGTTCAAATTCCCGTAGTAAAACGGCAGTGGCATCTTATCGACTTGGAATTACTACATAGGTTTCTTTTAACACATAGATCATAATAATTAAGGGTCCACCACTCCAATCCAAAAAGTCTACAAAACAGGCGTAAAAATACCAATCCCTGAGATGCGTACGCACTCTGTAACTTCATGCTCTGCTTTGCTATTGCCTCAAATTTTTGCAGACTGTCTCTAGTATATTGGGATATCCTCCCTGTGGAGTTACCACCACCGAACATTAGCAATTAAGGCCTGGGTCTCCTATTTACGCCGCAGGTCGCGTCCAGCGTCACGCCGTAGGCCGCGTCACGATGCTCACTATAGAAATGTACTGATGCGGTCTCCCTCACACGCCGACGTTTGGCGCGTAGATGTAGTGAGCATCGTGACGCGGCCTACGGCGTGACGCTGGACGCGACCTACGGCGTAAATAGGAGACCCAGGCCTAATATTACATAAGCAGCGCCGCTCGCTTGTCAAATCTGACGAAACTTTTTTTTAACTATAGCAGTCTACTGCTGGACGTAGGCCTCTCCCAAAGCACGCGTTTCGAGCAATGCTCCTTATGGATAGTTATTTGCTAGTGTCGGTAGTGTTACGGCAGCTGATAGACAAACACAAAACTCACCCAAATCCTCCATGCTCTGGCTCAGCAGTGCCTCGAAGGTGTGCAGGCTGTAGCTCTCGGCATCCATTCCCTTGGCCAGCGTGTTGCGGAGATGCATCTCGTACTCGAGCAGCAGCCGCGAGGTCGGCGACCCCGGCGCCGGGGTGGCGGTGGATTGTGAGGCTTGACGGGATAAGCACGGCTGCAAGAGGGAGTGTTGGTTAGGCGACGTTTGGATTGAAATAGAAAGGGTTTTGTCAGGACTGAAGGATGAAAGTTTGGGTTGTAAATAGTTAAATACTCACGTTATGTTGAATATGATGGATGTTGTGTTATTAGTTAACATTGTAATGAAAAAAAAAATTTCAAAATAAGTAATTTTCATTTTAATTATAAAATCCAGACAATAGCGCATAGTCAACACTCCATCGCAAGCAAAGGAGGGGCATCTGATCTCGTCATAAGTTGACGAAATGTAGGTCTACTCTTCGAGCCCTACGACCCTATGATAAGGGTTCTCAACACATAGTTAATATGATCGTTAAAGGTAAGCGTCCACCTATCGGTATCCTACGTATCGGACCAAACTGATTTTTATAAATGTATGGGGAAACGGCGTGTCAGAAATGCACATGAAGTGAACGCTTTTGTGTGAATTTCTATACAAAGAATAATGAATGTGACGCGTAGGATGCTGAAAGGTGGATCTTGCTTTAAAAGCCATCCTTACCCCATGATGATGCTGCCGTGGGTCGCCGCGCCGCTGGCACGAGTCCTGATCAGAGTTCCCATTGGACGACGACGGCGTGGTCGCGTAGCATTGGTTGTCGAACATGACGTTGTCCGAGGGGGGGGACAGGTCGCGCTCCCCCCCTCCTAGTTCCAGGTACAGGCCGCGGCCCGGGTACCCGCTGGGGGCCGCACCGACGCCTACGCCGCGACTGAGGGGGAGAGATGGTTAGTAGGAAGATAATTGTTGTTGTTGGGAATAGTTAATAGTTGTCACTTACACGAAATAGTATTCGCTTTTCGCGTCTGTATGTAATACCTATGTTTGTGTGTATGCTTAGTTCTTTCAAACTCCACAAATGATGTTTTCGTAATTTAAAAAATTGATAGAGTGATTTGAGAGGATTTTTATAATTATATGTAGTTTTTATTCCGGAATTTCAACGGATACCTTTAGAACGAAGCAGAGCTCCCGAAAGAAGCTAGTTATACTATCTACGTTATATTACAAATATCTTATATGTATAAGGTATGATCCTCAGCTTGTTGGTTTACTGCTGGTAATGGGTCTCATACTAAACTAAACTGGAACTTAACATTTAGCATTCTAAGTTCGAAAACCAAAAATTAGCGAAAATATCCACTAATATAAAAAAGCTTCTATGACTGCAACATACAGTGCTATATAAAACTGCTACTGAGTTCTGAAGTGTCTACAATATTAATAAGATTTCCGTTGTAGTCGTTGTAACTTTACATGACTGAGATACTGAAGCATCTATTTCACTACTGTGGAGGTTGCGCCACGATACTTCCTCGTCATATCAAGCTAACTTTTCCAGTCAAAAAACATCACCACAGTTAACAAGTCAACCAACAACACTCACTTCTGCGACGAATACCGCTGGGAGCTCTGTCTGCTATTATTGTTCATGGTATGGTGGTGTGCATGCGGGTGCATGTGCGGGCCGTGGCGCGGGCCGTGGGCGCCGCACGCGGGCGGACAGGGCCCCGCGCCGCCGTAGCGCCGCCGGCCCATCTCTGGTGACGTCACGGGGCTCTCGGTTGACGGCATCGGCTTCAGCATGCGCTTCAGGGTGCTGGAGTCTGTGGAGAGAAGGAAGGGTTTTATTGAGGGTTTGTTTGGAAAACGGTCATTATGATTAACTAACATTATTTGTGCTGGAAGAGGGTTTTCTTCTTCTTCTTGTTCGGTGATAAACACTAGAGCTTGATTTCCGTTTGTCACCGTTGTGAAAGGTATGCCTGTCAGATTAAGGGCCCGTACAGGGTGACGTGCCCCGCCAAATTTGGGTTTTCAATGCTCTTCACACAGCACACGCAGTGACACGCACACATGTAAGTTTGCACAGTGGGTCGATAAACTTTTACTCGCCAACTTTATTGACAATTATTTTCAAGTAGTGATTTGAGGGTAAGTTTAATTTTTAATTACACTGGTAAGCACCAGGAAAGAGTAGAAATTAATAGGGGTGCCACTTTTCTCCATACTCGGAACCCGATTAGATTTCTAAAAAAAAGTGGTATTTACTTGTAGAAAGGTAACTACAGGTATTAAAGTGTAGATAATAAGTTATACTAAGGGTATACTAAGCCGAAAGGGGATGACTCAAGGGGTCATTCTGAACAACTTTAGTTCTACGAGTTTTGCAAAAACGCGAAAAAAAAAATTCGTTTTCCATGGTAAAAAGTCACGTGTGTGTCAACAAAGTTTCTATGATAAAGGTTTTTTTTTGGTTAATTTTTAAAACTCGTAGAACAAAAGTTCAGAATCAGTCTCACTTATTTTAACCCGACTGCCGAAGGAGGAGAGTAATGTTTTTTGATTGTATGTATGTATGTTTGTAAGTATATTTTTTGGTGGCAGAATAATATTTTTTCATATTTTTAGAGTTTCGTACCTCAAAAGGAAAAAAGCAACCGTTATAAGATCTCTTTGTTGTCCGTCTGTCTGACTGACTGTCTGTCACTGCCCTTTTTCTCAGAAACGAGTAAAGATATCAAGCTGATATTTTGCATAGATATGAGGAGTACCCAAAAAAAATTGGGGTACTCCCTCTCCCATACAAGTAAATTGGGGCTGATATTTTTTCCGGTTATTTTGATGGTGTAGGTAGGGTATCGTTGAATAGGTCTTTTAATATAATAGGTATAAAAAAAGGTTAAAATATAATTATTTGGCTTTTACCCTTAAATTTGGGGACCACACCATAGACATATCCTAATTTAAAAAATGATTTCAATAGATGGCGTGATTTTATGTTGGGTAACTCAGAATAAGAAGTGATGATATCTCAGAATAATAATGGTTAATGGTGCTATTCCGCTGAGCATCGAAACCGGTAGGACGCTAATGAAAAGTGGTCATGGAAATGCACCAGGGTAGACCCTGCTCCTAGAACAAGGCATGAGTTTGTGATTTGTGTGCGTGAAAAGCGAGGATGGAAACTTTGAATATTTTCTTGATTTTTTTATTATTGATGCAATAACATATAATTTGGTATTTTTCTGAGTTACCCACCGAAGTCACCCCGTGGCAGGTTGACTAGATAGATACTTTTGCAAATCACGCCATATATCGTTGTTTTTATTAGTGGCTACTGTCTATAGAAGAAATTCCGTCATTGACAATTTTACGTTACGAATGAATTTAGTAAACCCAGTAAACCTAACTAATCCAGAGGAAACCTAAAATATCTTTCTCTCTCTCTTTGAAAAACATACTTAATAGCCCAAACTCGATTCTATTCTATTCTCTGTGGGGGTGTAAGTACCTGCACCTGGCTCTCTCGAGTGGAACCTTTGTGCATATCCCCAAGGTCTAAACTGCCTTCCTAAGCTTGAACCATTTCCCACCACGCTGGTCCACTGCGGGTTGGTGGGTTCACATATCTAGATGTGCTAAATCTAGATATGCAGGTTTCCTCACGATGTTTTCCTTCACCGTTAGAGCGATGGTATACATTGTACTTAAGTTAAAAGAACTCATTGGTACATGTCAGCGCCGTGATTCGAACCCGCATCTCTTGCGTGAGAAGCGGGCGCTTACCCGACTGAGCTACCACCGCGCCCAAACTCGATGCTTTTAGCTATTAAATCTTTGAAATAAAATTCAGTCACCACCGTGTTACTGCCCTCATCAGATCCTCACGAGACCATGCCTCAACCAGCACCATGAGACTGTGTTTTTGAATCCTAACCTAATCTTCCTACGTATTGTCATCACTTAGATCCATTCACTATATTCCTGCTCCTCATCCCAGGGCCGTGGGGACCGGAGGCACGTCAGCTTTTTAAAGACATCAGCAGCAGACTAATAGAAGTCTCAAGGGACCCTAGGGCTGGCACTTACCTATCACAAAGCTAAGCATCGCTATATAGCGGGGTAACGCGGCCAGCGTCTTGGGTACCCTACCCGACAGTGGCAGCGATCTGGCCAGCATCTTCTTTTTAGTTTAATTTTAATTTTATATTAGTTAGTTTTAGTTAGGCATTAATAATTATAATTTAATCAAGAAGTACCATGGACTTAACTAATAAAAAACATTATCATTTAATTTATTGAATATAGTATAAGAATTATGCTTCCTCAATTTCAAATCAAATTATGTTGGTGTCATAAAAGTTGAAAAAGTGCAATGACAACCAATGTGCAGTGATTTTGTGTCTGTACACAATTAGATCGCGAGCTGTCAGTGCCGCCTAAACCGACGTGACCCTTCTTTGGAGGCCACCGGCCGACTGAGTCAAACGTCGCTTGTGTTTATGATTTTATAACACAGAAAGCCGCCATAGATATTTGTATGAAGATTTGAGGGAAAAAAATTGCTCAAGTTTGGGATTAATTTACACAAAATAGGTGTGTGTTTATTAAAAAACAAGGTATTTAGCGCCTAGTTCAAGCATTTATCTTTATAATTTGATAAGAATCATATGAAAATTCTTGATAATTACGACACAGTTGTTACAATACGGGAGTGTGATTTACTGGTTTTTCGTAATTAATTTACAGTTATCCATAAGCATTTACTTAAATTCGAATGATTCAGCACCTAGCTAGACTCTTCGGCTACCAGTGTGATTTTTTTCAAGGCTGTAGAGCATCATTTACTACATAATTCTATGACAATGCCAACCCTCGATTGCCTATTGCCGACCCTTAATTGTTTGTCGCTGACTGATCTGGGTGCGCTGGACGTATACCTAAAGTACATGTGATAAATCACCTGAGCCGGCATTATTGGTATTATACAGGAACTTGTAAAAGTGGTGTAGCCGTGGGGTTCATTCTGAATAACTTTTTTCCTGCGACTACGACGACGATGTACGACTTTTAGAACCTACAAAGTTTAAAGTTAAAAAAAAAACTAAAATGTACTTTTTTTAGAATTAACAGCAGACTTAGTGCCAATTTCTCCATAGTCGGTTAGAGCATAACCAGGTATTAGTGGTTGACTTTTGACATATCTGTCAAGAATTTTATATGGAGATGACGTATGTTGATGAACCAATCCTTGGTCGGTTAGATAACCGACAATGGAGAAATTGGTACTTACTTACCCTCTTTATGAGCTACTACCTACCACATACACAACTTCAAGTCTGTATTGTATTATTTTCTGTATATTTTTGTTGTTTCTTTTCCTGAATTTATTGTTCTGTTTCAGTGTGTTAAATAAATGTTTTCTTTCTTTCTTTCTTTGAATAACCTGTTGTACATTTTCCACTAAAATATAAGCCGGTACATACCCATGTTCATATCCTCGGTGCTCTTGGACTTGGACCGCCGGGAGCCGGCCGTGTTGTTGTTGATCACGTTGTGGTGGTGCATCGAGCGCGCGTCCGACTCGCGGGACTGCAACGAATAATCAAACCATTAATAAGATATACTACTAATATTATATAAGTAAAGGCGAAAGATTTTATATGGATTAAGCATAGGCTACTACTTTTTATCGCAGAAATCCCACGGGAAATCTTTTTAAAGCAAAGCGAAGAGGGCGGGAGCAGCTATAATTTATATGTGTATTTGACGGTCGAATGGCATAGTGGTTAGTAGCCCCGACTGCTATGCCGAAGGTACCGGGTTCGATTCCCGGCTGGGGCAGATATTTGTTTAAAGACAGATATTTGTGCATCTACTTAACATTCACACTTAACAGTGTGTGAATCGGTCTTTATGAAGAGTGCAGATTGATTGCTCGTAGTGCCTTATTTTTCTTCTCCTTAATATTAATGCATTGATATAATCTACTTAAGTCTAGACTCACGGAATCATTCCCGTCCCCATAGTCGACGCTCTTGCCGTGCTGCAGATGCTCCTTGCGGGTGGAGGTGGAGGAGCACTTGGTGGTGAGCGTGCCGCCCGCCTGCACGCCCTCCGACTTCAGCTCGCCCCCGGCGCCGGCGGCGTCGTCTCCGGACTAGGGGGGAGAGGTAAGTAATGTTAATACGTACTGGGAGCTTGAATATATTAGGGGCTAGCAGAAGCGGGTGCAAATAAATCTACTGGTTATCTTTAGTGGCTAGATGGCGAAGTCAATGTAAGTATTTTTTTACTGAGACCTAGATTACATTTGTATGAAATCGATCGTTTAGCATAACAAAATATTTTCGATATGCGCGTTTGTGTTGACAATGATTTAATATCATCATCTCAGAACTTATAAAGCTGAAATTACATCGCGTCGTCCCAAAGGAACTCTCTCAAAAAATATATGGCAGTGACGTGGGTGCGACGACGCAACGCAACAATAGGGCCTCCGTCAATAGCGTGAAATCACAATATGTTTCAGGTTGCAAAAATAAGATTTAAAGAATGGTGATCTAGACCTGGTATTGTTAGCAATGGTAAGAGCGGAAAAGGATAAAAATTGTTTGCGTTCCTACAAATACACACTAATGCGTAGGTATATCACACATACACTACATAAGGCTTTACATAAGGTTTTTAATAGCATGCAGATTTGATCACGCACACGGGATTGCCCCGCACGCGTTCATACAAGTATCCATTGTACCGCGTAAAATATGTACGCGAGACGCGGGAAAATGGCGTGCAATCCCGTGATTATGGTGACTTAATTGAATAATTCGGTGGTGCCTACTATTTTTAAACTTAAGGTAAACTTACATTAGAAGTGCCGACGGAAGCGGTGACGGTCTTGGGCGCGGTGGAGGTGTTGGTGGTCATGGTGGACGTCTCCTGCGACTTGGGCGGGCGCGGCGGCTGCCCAGAGTCGGACTGGCGGGCGGCGGCTGAGGACAACGTGGGAAGATGAGCTATAGTTAAAGTTTTTATAAAAAAATATAGGCTGAGTTGCAGGAAGGAACTTTAAGCTGTCAAAGCAAGGTACAAGTTTCAATAACTCTATGTACCGCTCTGCTTTCATACTATTTTGACAGGTTGTAACTTTTGATGTGTCAAAATAGTATGAAAGCAACAACTAGTCATCGGTAGATAGAGTTATTGAAATTGGCAGTTAATGGATACCTTATTAGCTTAAAAAGTTATTTTCTGCAACTCAGCGATAGTAAGTTTTACTTGAACTTCTGTCAGCCAAATTATTTTTTGACTTGTACCTACCTAACTACTGACTCGAACTTTCTATGATATTTGTCGTCCTACACTACGACGTTTCCCTATTTAGGTATCGACTCTAGTAGATACCTCAAGTATTTTTAGTCTGCTTCCTTTATCTTACTTAGATTTAACCAATATTTCAAACAGATTAAAAATCTACCACCAACAGTAAAGCGCGACCTTAACTAAATCACCATTTCATTTATTGCCAATTTAAAGTCTCTCCGCGAGCCACGCATAGAACACTGCAAGCATAGCATGCAGCTCTCTGAATGAGGTAGTTCGTCAGATGGTTACATAGGTTCTAAAATCTGCAAGAAGCGGCAGTGTCTAAGCCCGATGAAAGCTGGACGAGTCATTGGATGTACCTTCTGTCATATAGCGTGGTAATTCGACAGATAATTAAGGTTACAGATTCTATATCTCTTTCACTATGCAAAAAGTGGAAGTGTGTAGGTTTATAACTGCCAGAAGAGCTGGGGTACCATAAACCGATAGAGTAGTAGACAAAGGCTAATGACCACACTGCGTGATGACAATGCAGATATAAATTATACTTAGTTTCACCATAGTCCGTTAGATCATTAAAACCCTTGTTACATTGTAATGTCATCATGTTAAATTATTGACAGATGGGTCAAAAATGAACCACTAATCCCTGGTTATGATCTAATAGAGTATGGTGAAACTGGGACTCAATAATCAAGCTCACGTTTAGGCGGCGCCTGGTGCGAGGGCTGCGCGCTGGCCACATTGTCGTACAGCGAGGTGGAGGAGGTGGCCGCGGCGACCTTGTCCGAGCGACCAGCCGGGGCGGCCGCGGCGCCCTCCGTCTCCGTGCCGCGGGTCGTCGCCCGGGGGAGCGTGGATGAGCCTGGTGGTGAGAGAAGCAGGTGATATAACAGTAGGGGTCCTATTGCGTAGAGAAAACGAAGAGATTTACGAAATAATTAGGTTTCCATATATCTTTGTCAAAATAGTTCACGACAGGGGCCCAAACGCTTTCGATAGAATGCATGAGGGTTGAAGTGGTTAATGATTTTCTGCTAATCATGGTATAATAATATACTCATGCTAACTACAAAATTATTGGTTGATGAAAGTGCAGTTTTCCGTTTTGGACGCTGACTATCCATCCCGCATAACATAAGTGCATTTTGCAAAGAAGTTTATGTGTATGAACGAAGAGTTCATTGTAATCATAGCCATTATTAGAAACCGTTTAGTTTAATTTATTAATTAACAACAGCAGATTCTATTACACTGCCATTTTAACAACAACTTACGATATCGGGGATCCTGAGCTCTCAGTCTTGCGTATTGTTCTTGACTCATGCACGTGCATTGTGGCTCCCGGTTGTAGGTCAGGCTGGAATTGCAATTAATTGGAATTATGTAAAGATAAATATTATTTCAATAAGCTTTAAACAAAGTAGCCATACCTACTATATGAAAAAACATACTGCCAATCATATATTTTCTACAAAGATTCCCATTTATTGGTATGCCACGCAAAATTACCTATATATCATTTCAGCTTCAGCTTTAGGATCTAAACATATTAAATTAAATTCAAAAACGAAAACAGTATGGAAAAGTTGTCTGGCACTAGAGAAAAAATACCTGAAACTTTCAAGCTGTATATTTTCTATATTTTCTGTAAGTTGTGAGATCTTACCTTGATCGGTTGGGGCTGGCCGGAGTGGACAGCGGTTTTCTCTTGGCCTTGGGCTTCTGTTTGGTGCCCGGAGGCTCCAGCTTCAGGCTGTAGCTCGACGAAGCCTTACGTGAGAATTTGAATGATGGTGACTAAAATGACAAAAACGGAATCAGTCTCTGTATTATTGAGTCAGACCGCTTGTAGTTAGTGAAAGATGAAGGACGATGTACAGAGAAATATTTGTGATCGGCGGGGTTGTATTATAGTTTTTATAGAAAACATAGTTGGTAGATTATGGGGACGTGAAAATTACTTTTATTTGGATTTAAGTAGGAGAGTACAAGGTCTAATTTATTTTTAGACTAGCAATAATAATTGCAAATATTGATTTCTTCAAGTTAATATTGAGATTAGATAGATTTTTATAAGCCAGAAAAGCGTTTTCTCTACATCATTTGAAATTCAGAAAATAATCTTACATAGCAGTGACCAACATTATTAACTGTGAAAGTCTTGTGAAAGTAGCTAAAATTTACACGGTTAGGTATTTCCCTTCATAGTTATTTTGATTTATCCTAACTTTGTCTATTGTTTCTGTATGCTGGGCATAGGCCTCCCCTTTTCTTCCCCGATTTCGATCTTGAGTGACAGCTTAGCTATTTTTGTAAACACCCAGAAGAATTTTAATCTATATTCTACTCTACAGTCTATGTTACTTACGCAGCATTCCCTGAATTGCTTGGCATCGATGGGCGATGTGAAGTTGAGTCCCCACGTGTCGTTGGTCATAGGATCCTTCCAGTATACGAAGCATTCCGACGCTTGACCGATGCGTGTGCCTGCAACCGAAGACCAGGAGCAAATTAGAATCCTATTCCAAGAGATAGGGTGTAGGTTGCATCGTTGGGGTCAGGTTGGAAAGGTGAACCGTAAGTACGATACGGTTATAGGTTAGAGGTGAACGCTAAATAGAGATTCGTGTGGGTATGTGGTGCGGAGAATAGTTGCATAACGCATGGAATGGTAGTTGTGAATACAGTAGAGCCTTGATTTATAATCCGAACCTGTGCTTTGTCGGTGATCGCGGTAATTGCGTAAATCTTAAACGGGACGTAATTTTTAACACCCTAAAATAAACTTCTATTTTTATTCGAATATTTGATATTCAGCTGGAGATGCTAGAACGTATTATAGATACGTGAATTAGTAAAACTTAGTTATACCTCTGTGCAGATTCTTATGACCTACAAAAATGTATCAATTGGTAATCCATAAATAATATGGCTACCCACTTCATTCGTATCTTCCGTTTCAATGTAGGAGGTGTAATCGTATTGATGATCTTATTCGTTGAAAAGCATGTTACGTAAGAGGTGACTCTGTCAGTTGTTTTCCGTAAATAACAAATCTAAAAATTCTATTAAATCAGCACCGCATAGCAAAACAAAAATAATAATATAATATGTTATGAATAGTTATCATATAAACTTGTATTACCTATCTATGAAACTCTAGAGTGTGCTCTAACATAAAAATCCAAAATTACCAACAGTATTCCTTGTAGAAAGAAAAGATTTACGTTCTTGTATGAGCAAAGAGTCAAAAGTCTCAGATTTAACACCTGTTTTACTGTGACTGGTACAATTTTAAAACTGGGTTAGCTTCAACACATAAAAGATTCATTGCTGCATCAGCTTTTATGTTACGAACATGTTTATTTTTGTTGCGATTTCCGTAACATCATAAAGGTATGTTATATTATTACCAGCCTCAGGGAATTGCTTCAGGAAAGTAACAAAAAATAAGTACATGAGTGTGCGTGTCTAAAAGTTTATCAATTAAATTAAATGGCTGTAAAACAAATAAAAATATATTTTTAAAAGGTTCCGTACACAAATTTAAACGAAGCGGAACCCTTGTAAGTTCCTTCCAGCTCATAATTCTATGAAATTTACGTTTCCGGAATTCAGGAATGCCCCCTGAGAGTCTGTGACCCCTTTTGGCTTTCTAAACCTATCTGGGGGCACGGCAAAGCTCCCGGCAAGTTGAGCAAAACAGCGCCATATGACCGCGATATCCTTTATAGTGCCACAAACTTATCTGTTCCGGTGAGAGCGAACTAAATTGATCCATATCTCATTATTTACTAATGAATTATATATTGGTATAGACTAAATGAGTTTATTGAAACCACAAGAGCGAATTACCACAACTGGAAAACTAAAAATCTTATAGAATGAAGAAATATTAAACATTTACGTGAGCTGTCACCGGAACAAATAAGTTTGTGGCACTGTACTCAAAACATAATATATGTTATCTATAGATCTTTTTTTAAAAAAAAACACACCCAAAAAGATGGAGTGGAGTGGAAATTGAAAAAATATTAAATGAAAACGTCTTATGAATTTTTGTTTAGAAAACGCTTCTTTATGTAATATTTAGTTTTGCAGGCAATTGTATTTTTGACACTGCAAACATGGAGGCAAATCTGGATAGGGTGGGCAGGGTACACCTCACCGCCAAGTCGCATTTCATATCTTGATAGTTCGGCTTCTTCTTCTCGTTAGAGAAGTACTTATTTATGTTCCTTGGTCTCAACTCTCAGTTAAATTTAGTCAAATGTTAATATTAAAATTTAATTGATTTCGCATTTATAAGATAAATTATAAGTCACCTGTCGCGTAATGAATATTTTTGAATGTGAAAATGATGTAATAAGTGATGTCATTAGTGCACTGCAGTGCTATAAATGAATATAAATAAAAATAAATAAATAGTCATTTATTTCAGGTAATGCATAGGTACCCATATTGTCTTAAAAATAATTAATAATAATTAAAATTAAAATTTAAAATCTACATCTACAGTCTTAGGTCTTACAATAATAACTAGTATAATGTATAGGGTTACACTAGTTATTTGCAAAAGACAGTCATTTGCGATTCGCGTCCTGATGAACAGATATCCAATGCTTGTAAAAAGGATTGGTGATATCTTGCGATACAGCATTCAAGATTGCATTTCCGGAGCTGCTCAGCCCCGACCAGAAAGAAGCGATACGTGACCTGAGGACGGCGAAAAAGTCGGGCACCCCCGCCTCCGCGAACATAAGCGGTCTCAAATGAGAATATGCTAGATAAATGTTAGCTCGATTACTTCAAGCAAATATCTACAGGCTGTTGCAAAATTTGTATACTAAGCCGAAACCTGCATGTGCAGCATGCATTTTTCGCGAATTTCCAAATTCTGATTTCAGTTTCGGGCTTAGATAAAACATGCTGCACATGTAGGTTTCGGCTTAGTATACCCTTTTTGCAACACCCTGTATAAATTATTAAAGCTAAGTAATCAAGGATAAGTTGTTCTAGCAAAATCAGTTCCACAACGACACGTTGGTGTACACTAGTGAGCAATGAAAAAGTTCCAGTAACATATAGCACCAAATAACTGCTAAACGAAAATAGGCTAGCTGACGCCGTCTACAATACTGAACTACAATTAACAGCGAATCAGAATATTACCAACTAAAAACGTACCTAAATAGGTATTGTATAAAAATGAAAAAGTGGCAAATGGCAAATTCGGTGTTAGCATTTCGTGGGTGACACTTTTTCATTGCTCGTTAGTGAATCTTTATAGACATTTAAAATGAAAAGCAAACTCACCGGGCTGCAGTAGCCGCACGTCCAGTATCTTGTCCACCTGCGAGTTGTAGGCAGTAATATGGAACACGCACTCCGGGGAGTCCTGGATGCACGTGATGTTCACCGGCACCAGGTCCTCTGACACCTGCTGCCATTTGACCGTGCCGGCGCCCGAGGCTGACACGTGGAACACCTCCGCCCACAACCTGGAATTGCGACTGGGAGGTTATTTATGTTGGTACAGCTTTCTTAAAAAAACAATAAATATGGAAATATCTCACGCTAGGCAGAGCCTGTGTTATGGGTATCGGGCAGGTGATATATCTACACAAATACATAGATAGATACATAATATATCAAATATAAATAACAACATCCAAGACCCGAGTACTAATATCTGTCTTTAACAAATATCTGCCCCAGCCGGGAATAGAACCCGGGACCTTCAGCTTAGCAGTCAGGGTCACTAACCACTACACCAGTCGGCCGTCTTAGCATAGCTGTGCATGATGATCCGCTAAAACTCTAGCCGTGTGGACACGCTAAACTGTCCCGGTCGGTTAGCGATTCATCAGTACCTCGGGATAGGGACGAATATTATGTACCTACTAACAAAGTGTCGCAATTCTCCTGATTTTCCCTATTTAGGGATTAACGAAGGATTGTCAGTGTGTGTTTATTTACCACACACAGTATTGTACACAAAAGAAACACACTTTACAGAATGTTGGTTGGTAGAGTATAATCCTACAAAGGGACTGTTATATATTATGGGCAAGCTCAATAATACCAAGTACCTATAGTAAGTGGGGTTGGTTGAGTTTTTTGTTTCTTTGCAATATACTCTTCCACATGCTGTGTTTATTACGATCACGCAGCATGGCGAAGCTGGGTTATGGACTGGCGATAGTCTCTGATTGTGAGGTCAGAACTGTCTAAAAAATACCAGAATTCCCTTCTGCTGTGTCAGTGGCGGGACAGACAACTAGCAGAACCCAGCCAGTCCGCTCTATCCACGTCCGCGCCGTGCACCCTGGATACTGCTACAGCCGCACTTCGGTGTGACCGCCACCTAGTGCTGTAGTTGCCGAGGATAGAAGGGCAAAGGGCGAGTATCCTGCGCCTTAAAACAGGATCTACTCACAGGGAAGGTTACCCGTACTAAACCGAGCCGGTCTTAAGGCTTTGAGGTGGCAGCCCCACCAATAGACTAGGGTACGACGGGCTGATAACTCATCTACCTGAAACACCATTATCACAGAAACCGAAGACGAAGAAAAAAACCGGACCGCTAAAAAATCGACGACCTTTGGCATGAAAACGGACACCCGAATTGGATGCTGGAATGTTAGGACAATGCACAGAGATGGAAAACTTGAAGAAGTTCTTCGGGAGGCCAGACGGTACAGTCTTGACATTCTCGGCATCAGCGAAGCTCGTTGGAATGGTTTTGGTGAAGAAACAGTGGGTGATGGCTATACACTGCTATACTCTGGAAAACCAAATGAAGAGGATAAGCACGAATATGGAGTAGCCCTTCTCCTAAACAAGTCTGCAAAGCAGTGCCTTCTCAACTGGAAACCAATCAACGAGCGTATACTTACCGCGCGTTTCAAATCAAGAGCTAGGAATGTCTCCATTATACAATGCTACGCCCCAACAGAAGATACTGAGTGCGAAAAGAAAGACCACTTCTACCTGCAACTCGACGAGACCCTTCGCGAAATAAAGAGGAAAGACATTGTAGTACTGATGGGAGACTTAAATGCCAAAGTAGGGAGCCAGAATAGCAGCGTAGAAATGATCATGGGGAAACACGGTGTTGGAACTATGAATGACAATGGCGAGCGTTTCATTGAAACTTGCGGGATGCATGGCCTAGTCATCGGTGGAACCTTGTTTCCTCACAAGGAGTGCCACAAGGTAACTTGGGTATCACCAGACGGACGCACACAGAACCAGATCGACCACATCACGATCAGCAAGACCTGGAGGAGCTCACTACTAGATGTACGGAACAAAAGAGGGGCTGACGTTGGCAGTGACCACCATCTAGTAGTGGGCAAAATCAGACTGAAGCTTGCCGCTGTTCATAGAAGAGTTGAAACTCAACCCAGAAGATATGATGTAGCGAAACTTCAGGATGATGAGACCCGGGAACGATTCGGCGAAGCGGTGCGAGAAAATCTAAGGAACCTCAACTTCGATGAGGAGGATTCTCTAGATGTTATGTGGGGCAAGGTCAAGGAGGGATATCTCGAAGCCGGACACAGTATTCTTGGCACCACAAGGAAAACTACCAAACCTTGGATCACAGCTGAAACATGGCAACTGATAGATGCGCGAAAAGAAGCCAAATCTCTGCTGCACGGGAACACGTCTGCGGCGCAGTACAGGGACATGGAGAGAAAAGTGAAACGGGGAGTACGACGTGATAAAAGAAAGTGGGGAGATGACTTGGCTAGAAAAGCCGAAGATGCAGCGTACAAGGGAGATACCCGTACACTCTACCAAGTCATAAAGGAAATCACGCGGAAACCAAGAAAACCCTCTCGCCCTGTTAAAGATAAGACAGGAAAGCTACTGTGTGAGCCTGGCGAAGTATTGCGAAGATGGAAGGAATACTTTCAGTGTCAGTATAGTTTCAGTTACTCAGAGTCGACCAACACGATGGGGTGGAAGCCGAGCTGAACTGCGCGAGGCACACTCAAAATATAGACTTCGACGCTAGTCCACCTTCCATAGCTGAAATATTAGCTGCGGTCAAGAAGCTCAAGAGTCACAAGGCACCAGGACTCGATAATATTTCAGCGGAAATGCTCAAAACCGATCCGCTTGCAACAGTAGGCATCCTGAAACCAGTCCTCGAAAAGATTTGGGAGACAGAGAAGATACCCGAGGAGTGGAAGAAGGGGGCAATCGTTAAACTCCCAAAGAAGGGTGACCTAAGTGACTGCAGAAACTGGCGAGGGATCACATTACTGCCTATAGTGTCCAAGATACTGAATGCCATCATCCTCTACAGAATCCAAAACCGGGTAGATGAACATCTTAGGAGTGAACAGGCAGGATTCCGCAGGGGAAGAAATTGCACGGACCAAACCAACACACTCCGCATAATTCTGGAAGCATCAACAGAGTGGCAAAAGGCCCTTTTCCTGACATTTGTGGATTTTGAGAAGGCCTTTGATAGGGTACACCAGTCAGCGATATGGGATACGCTGAAATATTTTCACGTCCCGAATAAAATGCGAAACCTTATTAAGGAAGCCTACAATGGCTACACTTGCCAAGTAATCCACGAAGGGAAGCTGAGCGAACCAATAAGCCCCAATATTGGCGTCAAGCAGGGCTGCATGTTATCCCCACTACTCTTCATCATGATTACCGAAGTAATTTTGGATATGATGGAGCAGAATGGCAAAGGAGGTTTGGATTGGTCCGATGGAACATCTCTGGAGTATCTCGCTTTTGGGGACGATCTTTGTCTTTTCTCCGAAAATAGCGCTGATATGCAAAGGAAACTCAATGACCTCGTCCATTTGGGTAACCGAGTGGGCATGCATGTCAATAGAGAAAAGACAAAGTCAATGCGAGTAATGACTGCGGACCGTACTCCATTTAAAATCAACGGCCAATCAATTGAAGATGTTGACACCTTCACCTACCTGGGAAGCAAAATCACACCAAATGGTGGAACTGACGAGGATATCGGCAACCGCATCAACAAAGCCCGTGGAGCTTTTGCCATGTTAAGCCCAGTGTGGAGGTCTTCCGCATTCCGTCTCCAAACCAAGATCCGCCTGTTCAGCGCGTGCGTAAAGACCGTTCTACTCTACGGTTGCGAAACTTGGAAGAAATTGGTTCAAACCACGAACAAGCTACAGGTTTTCGTAAACAGATGCTTACGCAATATCCTAGGGATCCGTTGGTTTGACTTTGTCTCCAACGAGGAACTTTGGCGCAGAACACATCAAAAACCTGTAGCAGAAACAGTAAAAGAACGCAAATGGAGATGGATAGGACACGTTCTAAGGCGTACTGAAGACGTCCCAAAGGAAGCGATGACATGGCACCCCGAGGGCGGTAAACGAAGACTCGGCAGACCGCGAGGACATGGCAGCGCTCTGTGAAAAAGGAAATGGGCCAGGCGGGGATGTCTTGGGCGGATGTCTCTGAGCTGGCCCAAGATCGTAAAGAATGGCGGCGCTTCACTTCGGCCCTTTGCTCCCCAGCGGAGATTGGGAATAAGTAAGTAAGTAAGTACCTATGAAAGAAGGCCATCAAAATCATACCAGTCTCTGCCGAACATCCCCTCACCAAAGGCATGCATGTACTAACTAATATACCCTTATCATCTTTCTTAATCGATTGGCCATCCCTATTGCTTGACTTTTAAGTTATTGGCTATAGGTAGGACGATCGAATGGCGTAGTGGTTAGTGACCCTGACTACTGAGCCGAAGGTCCCGGGTTCGATTCCCGGCTGGGGCAGATATTTGTTTAAACACAGATATTTGTTTTCGGGTCTTGGATGTGCCCGTAAAATGGCAATAGGCCCACCCCCTATTACATTGGGACTAACAGAACACTCTGGCGAAAAGTGGGTGCAGCAATGCACCTCTGCCTACCCCGCAAGGGAGTACATTAGTACAAACAAGGCGTGAGAGTGTGTGTGTGTGTGTGTGGCTATAGGTAACTGAGCCTAAAAGGATACACAATTAAACATTTCAAATCAATTATAATACAATATTTTTGAACAAAACTCTTAAATTATCAACACAATTGATTGCAAAATCCAATCAAGGCAACGTAAATCATTTTGATTTACAAAATACACGTACAAAGGTTTTTACCTATGTAAAATATTTTTTCAATTGTGTTTCTACACCTACAAATATACGCCCAGGTTGCCTAGCTAAACTTTACAAGACTTGCAGTCTCATCAAATAAACAAACGTTCACCAACACACACAGTTTCACTGCATCATTATAACTTTTCCGCGCGTTTACTTACAAGTTTCCGAACGTAAGAAGTGATACGAGAACCGTTTCGCTTTTGAAGAAGCTTCGTCGCACGACCAAGGTACGTCTTTCATCATCATCTTACATAAATGTGATGTAAGTATGTACGTATATACTATGTATTTTCGACACCTAACAATAATTCTTCATAGTCTATTCGGACAATTGGGCAATAAGTTTCTGTAGTAGTAACGAAATTCATGGCTAGAATAGCGTATCAACTTCATATGATTTGTACATGTACCGTACGTCCTATCTGTGGCATTAGCAATATGTTCTGTGGCAACCTCCGCTGGCTGCGTGGCTCTTTGCCAGTCAGGAGATACGCTAATATGCAGCTCTGCAGGATGTGTTCAGTTTTCAGCAGATAACCGCTTTTGAAGACGACCCTACTTATACCTATCTATACTATTAATAAAGATGTTTATAGCTAGGTGCTTATTTCGTAATGTTTAGTTCGGTTCAGGTGTTTAGCCAGCTATGCATACTCGACGCACTCATGTTATGTGACGAGCCTAAATTGGCAATTCTAGTTCTCTGGCAAGAATTGTCTATGCATCCAACCAAAAGACGGTGTGTTTGATTTTGATGAATACACACCCACATACAAAGTTCACCATATTTATCATTAAAGTTACATAATTCTGCAATTATTTTGTTTTCACTTCTTTATACATTATTTATTTATGTATATCTTGTTTAGCTACAATGACTAATATATGTTTTTAAGGTATTCGCCATGCATTTTATTACATCGGTGATTCACTAATGCGTCTAGCGTCTAGACAGCCCAGCAGTTTGGCCATAAATATTTTTATAATGTTTATATTTCAATAATGGTCTCTAAATTTGGATACTCTATCGTTATAATTCATGAATAATATGCAAGGATGAGTCAAGATCTACCTATTTCGGGGGATAACTTTGTTTGTGATTATGTTAAAAATTTCATCGAAAGCTTGATACATAACTACTGTTTGCTGTGATTATAACGTGTCAATTATAAAAAGATAAGTAGTTTATGAAATTATTGTTATGTAACGTGAAATGTAGATAGCTGACCTGACCATCTATGAAGTAGGAGAGAAAGCTTGTAGCCTCCATAGCGTCTCTAGACTTTGAGCATGAGAGTACGATGCAACTGTGTGATGGAGTGAGATACACCTTGGTGATGAAGTGAGGCTGACTGATAAGGCGAAGGTAGAGAATGCTCGTAGCATTAACTCCACCTGATTAAACATGTACTCTTTGTAGATTGTGCAATAAAAAAAATATGTCGACGAATTGAGAACCTCCTCCTTTTTTTGAAGTCGGTTAAAAAGTATAAATAAATAAATAGATACCTGAGTAGATGACCGTCTCTGCGGCGGGAGTTCTGCCACGGGCTGTCTTCATAGCGGTACGCCTTGCGGATGAGAGTGTGATAGAGTGAGCTGCATGTGTGTGACGGAGCGAGACAGATAGATACCTGAGTAGATGACCGTCTCTGCGGCGGGAGTTCTGCCACGAGCTGTCTTCATAGCGGTACGCCTTGCGGATGAGAGTGTGATGGAGTGAGCTACATGTGTGTGACGGAGTGAGACAGATAGATACCTGAGTAGATGACCGTCTCTGCGGCGGGAGTTCTGCCACGGGCTGTCTTCATAGCGGTACGCCTTGCGGATGAGAGTGTGATGGAGTGAGCTACATGTGTGTGACGGAGTGAGACAGATAGATACCTGAGTAGATGACCGTCTCTGCGGCGGGAGTTCTGCCACGGGCTGTCTTCATAGCGGTACGCCTTGCGGATGAGCGGCGCGCAGGAACACGAGGACAGCTTGTTGCCCATCACGCCGCGCGCTCCGCACTCCGTGCACGTCGCTATGCCGCCTGGAACCGGGAGCCAGTTGGTGAGCAATAGACCAGGTGAAGTAGAAACAACTGAAGGTTATTATGAGAACCAAACCGTCAATGAGGGAATGTGAGCAATAGACCAGGTGAAGGAGAAACAACTGAAGGTCGTTATGAGGATCGGTTCAATGAGAGAATGGATTAGCTTCAGCTGCCTCCGCTGCAAGGGTCCGTTATAGACATACGAGGTAAATGCCACTATATATAATTTGACATAAATACGGCGCTTTGATTGATAGATTGCGCATCAAATGAGTTTATCGGCGTCGATAACGGACCCGTGCCGCGGAGGCTGCGGATATTAACAGTTGATCTGTTTAGATGGTAGGAAATGATGGTAATATTGAGTCAATAGATTTTTGGTCAGTTTCAATAACTCCATGTAACGATATCTCTAATTAAGGTACTTTTATACAAATGATCTGATAATTGATAGCTTTTTGTACAACTTGTGTGTCAAACCTGTGTATAAAAGCCACTGAAAATTATCGATAGATAAATTCACTGGCCATAAAACCATTGCCAACAAAAGAGGAAAAAAATTGAGATACTAAATTTAAATTTAATCTACTCCTTAACATGTGCTAGACTATTTTTTGTTGTTGTTATTGTAATTTTTAATCCGACTTAATCCTAGGGTATATGGCTTATTAAAATATATGATAATATAAAAAAATACTTTGAATGTCATACCCGCAGTCCCGTGATGTCACCAGGTGCCATCGGACCTGGACAGCGAGTGGCCGCGGTTGAGGCTCTGCGAGCGCTGGGTGCCGTGCCGGTAGTGGTGCTTCACTCCATGCTGGAAGCACACGCACACTTGCAAACTGACCATAGACATCTTACCCCTTCTGTCCACCAGAGTGGAGCGTGATAGTGGTGGTGGTGTGCGGTAATCATCGTCCAATGAAATTGCATAAGCGGAGTTTTTAGGCAATTTCATTGGTCGAAGTTTACCTCGCAAACCGCTCCGCTAGCCCGCAGCTATTCAGAATTACACCTATCGAAAAGAGTGGCAAGACAGTGTCCTCGACCGAGCACTTGGTTCATTAGGGATCGGCCGAGGATACTGTGCCAATGAACGGGTTCGGTCGAGTATACGGTCTCACCACGCTACTCGGTAGGTGCAACAAGGGTATCGGAGATACTGAGGATAGACTCGGAAAGAATGAGTATGGATAACGGAGGAAGTAATAGTATGGAAAGATAACGTCCACTTTTGACAGCAGCCAAAGCTATTCTCAGACTATATTGCGCAGTTTACATACTTTAATTTAGCAGCCTAAATCTGGGTAAGATTTTATTTTCCTTACCTACAGAGCTGCAGAGGTAAGTTGTGATCTATCTCTGTGACGTAAGTAAATTCACCTCATTGACACTTTCATATCGGTACATAAGTGTCACCGCCTTGCTACCATATTTTTAATGAATTTTGATTTCTGCTATTATATTATTTATTACGAGACTGATCTCGGAGTAAGTAAGCCATAGCTACTGAGCTTAAACTAGCAGATAGCGAATAGCCTACTACACTCACGAGAAATGGAAAAGTTTCAGTGACAATAGCACCAAATTAATCCTAAACGGAGGAGATTAGCCGCCGCCGCCGGTTGCAGTATTGAAGTACATTATTTTAACAGCGTACCGGTCTGGGATCTTCTTCCGGGGCACACCTGATGCAGAGGCTATCCGTGGCTGTGCAGCGTGGTAACGCTGCCAGTGTCATGGGTACCTTTGGGTCGGGTATGTCTCGGAGGGGTATTTTTGATTAGTGTATATAATATTCTTTGTTTACCTATTATATTATTACGTCTATGTAAAATCAGCAAAAGAGATAGATATACTAATTAGACATAGCGTACGAAAATATGACTATCTAAAAACGTAAATATTTTGATCAAATTCTAAATTAAATGCTTTAAAAAACAGGGTCGTTTGGTGTCGACTATTTGTAACCGCCTCTTTGGTCTAGTGGTAGAAGCTCTGCTTCACAACCCAGAAGTCGGTTCGATCGCCAGGTGGGCCCATATTTTTTTATTTTAAATTGTGATTCTAAGTTTGGTTAGGACTACGAAGGCTGATCACCTGATGTCAGAAACAGTGAAATAATCCATGCTATTGGATGGGCATCTAAAGTAGTCTGTCTTGCGCCTAACTCCCTCCAGTCGTGTCGGTCAATCTGTCCCATTGATTAGTTATGAGAATGATGGAACAGAGAGTGCTCCTGTATACTGCGCACACACTTGGGCACTATAATCTAGTCCCGTGCCGATGGCTGATCTCAAATGAGATTAGCCGCCGTGGTCGAAATTCGACTAGGACATTAAGTAAGAAGAAGGTTTTCATTGCTAGTTATCGAGTGTATTATAATCAAAACCTATTCTTTCCTAATTTGAGAGGGAGTGACGTTCCTGTAAATGGCTCTCTTGAGTAGAACCTTTATATAATAACTGTCCAAAAATGGAGCAACAAGCCTGGTTGTTGCAATAGCTGAGAAACTAAAAGCCCATTTCAGTTGTATAATAATGTACTTTATATAGAGACCATTTAAACTGCTGTCAAATGTAGGTATGTTACTATTACTTCCATGCGCATCGGTTTATTTGATTTAGATGTTTTATTACATTTATGTGTCAATAGCTTCTTATTTAATTTTCTGCATTATGATATTACAAGAACTTCATTCAAAATAAGTAATAATAAGTAAAACCTAGACTCTTAATTATTGTTGAAGGAAATTGAAAATATTGTAAGATAGTACTTATAGTGTATACGTTAATAATTTAAACATTATTTATGTCGACAGTGGTAGAGACACTGAAGGCTTCAATTTTAAAATATCTTTGATTGAGATTCGATTTTATGATAAGCTGGGTATCTCAATTTTCTTAATCCATGTTTTGATATTGCCAAAATTCATTTCTGTGTCTTCAGAATCCCTAGCACCGTTTCTTTAAATTTAAATCATAATGCTTTTTAGTCGTAAATTTACAAACTGTGTCGATAGAGATACGGAAATGTTATAGTGGTATACATTTTATAGTTTATGCGTTTATTTTAAGCATGTTTTATGGTGAAGCAAAATGGGAGCATGCAAACAAAACTAGCCATAGATAAATGTATGTACAGAGCTACATATAGAATGTCAAGTGATCTTAACTAATAAAAACTTACTACTACCAAAAAGTTTAAAACCTGGTTAAACGGGTGTTTAACCCAGCATTTGAAAGACGTATAAGATATTTGATAGAGCTAAACATCTATTAAGCATATACATGTATGCACTTTCACTAAAAATATGAGCAAAATTATGCTTGTATTTGATTTCGACTATTGACAGGAAGTAATTCGTGTCTATATTGGTTGACACCACCGTTTTTTTTGAGTCTCTATTCAACATTTTCATTTACCTAGTTAGTTATAACAAATAAGCACGTTAAAGACAATAGGCGTGTATACCACACATCCAAAATGTACATTCCATGATACCAAAATGTTCAGGTACTTCCAATCTGATTAAAAAAACCTTTACAATTAAATTTATCAAAACGTTTCAGAAACCTTTCAACGACTTATGCAGTTTAAGTTACACTTTACACCCTTCTTGAAATATAACACGAGGTATCTGTCAAAATAGTTCAATGACCTCTTGACATGAGCTAGCAACTACTATCCAGTAACCTAATCAATTTCAGACAAAACAAAGTACAATCAAATTAGAAGAAATCCTACCTAAATCTGAAACCTAGCTTCTTAAGTTGACCTTGACCTGAAACCTAACATTTAGTAAGTTCTCGGCAGAGAACACGACATGGTTAGGTGGTAGGTAGTGTGCAGGCAGACTCTGACTATCAAATGATAATTAAAATTTAAAGACTATTTCGGGCTTCGGCTGCCGCCTCCATTCTGGGTAGATTAACCGTTAGCGCCCATATATAGGTCAGCGGCACTTGCGGGTTAGAAAATGTACCTGTCCCACAGTTTCACTAGCCAGGGAAGGGTTAGTATCGTTTTGAAAATGGATATCGCTAGTTAAAATACTCTTCGGCAAGCAATCAATAGTGCAGGATTATTATTAATTGTATGCTATTAATTGTTACTGATTTTATAATATTCGAAAGTTGAGAGTGATAAAGTAAAGCATTAATATTGTAATCATAAAATAACAGTTTCACAGAGAATCTTTAAGATGTACTGTATAAATGACAAGTTTAATACCTATTCATTAGTGCAGCTGATACATATAAAGCAATTACTTATATAGCTATACTAACTGTGAGGTAATAGTCTCTGTAACGCGATAGCGTAGCTGTGGATGCAGAGATCTAGTACACAGTAGTAATAGCATTAGCGCAGTGTGAGCGAGCCTGGTCGACGAACGTTACCCTCTACGGTATATTAATGTACCTATAAATACATTATATTTACCCTCCCTACATTCATCCCATGGCCTGCCTTCTGAACTGCTACATACACTACCTGCCTATAAGATACTTATACAGAAAATGTTCTTTTAAGTATTCTGAGATATATTCTACGATTATAAAACAGCTCAAACAAAATAGCACACCACAATATTCATAACTTCAACCAACATTAACATCACACACCACACAGTTTTAGAGTAAAATACGTTGTTACTTTAGTCAGTTGATTATTTAAATGTGAACATGCAGATCGGTTTATCAATAGTGCTGAAACGTTTAGACTTGATGTGTATATTAGTAATCAAGTAAGGGCACAAAACACCCGTAAAACAGACATTCACGCAGTGGGAAGGGGCAAACACTCCAGGTGCATATTAACTGTGAAAGGACGTACGAACCTCGACATTGTTCCAATTTTGCGCAGAAAATTTAGCAGCCTCCACGCTCTCTTTAGCACCCATATTTATGAAGTTGTGAAATCACTCGAATGAATTATGACAAGTCAGGCTTCGATGCGTATGCTCTGATCGATTTATGACACTATTGCACTACGACAGTTTTCTGGTGAGAGTCGGGTTTAGCAAGCATTTATATACCTCTATCTAATATCGTTGGTCGTTCGTAAAGTTAAAAATTCACGAAGTTGAATAATTAATGAACGTTAGGTTGTGGAGCGGTGCGGGCTCGATGCACGCGAGCGCTTATGCAGCGAGCGAGCGCGGCGAGCGCCGAGCGGCCGAGCGGCGGCGAGCGGCGAGCGTGTAAACACGAGCCAGCTGGCGGGCGAGCTGCCCCCGCTACTCCGCCATCTGCGCCGAGCGAGCCCCGCAGCCTCCCTATCGACGCCGCGGACGTAGCGAGCCGCTGCTACCTGCGCGACGAGGATCGACCTAATCTCTATCACTAATTGTAACTATTACAACCGATTCACAGAGTGCGCAGAATACAATGTGCAATGTGAAGAAACGCGCGATCTTGCGGAGCGACACCGGCGGCTCGGTTAAATGTCAGAGCAGACTGGGTCGCTCGGCAAGCGTGCGTGGCGGCGCCCCATGCGCACCCGGGGCCCGCGCCGCCGCCGCCGCCACCGCCGCCGCGCGCCGAGACGCAGCGACGCCCAAACCTGCCCGCCTCTCCGCCGAGATCACATCTCCGCTCGCTGCATCCAGCCTCCGCACACACCGCACACTCACGCATGCCTCACCATACATCACACCGATCATCCGCATCTACCGATCATCGATGATGTTCCTAACTCGAGATGAGCATAATATCAATTTTAGAATATTAGTATTAAGATGATGATGAATGGGCGGCGAGGCGGCGGCGGCGGGCTGCGCGCGCATCGGCAGACAACATTCGATTTTGGTCCTCGGCTGCTGGATGCTTACTGTAGCACACCGAGTGTTTTAATAGTTCACTTTACACAATGACTCGGCACACTAACTCTTATTAATTTAAATTGAGTTGAGTCACTCTCGTTTATTATCAGGTCGCATATAGGCTGAACTTTTGAATTATGTCAGTAGAGACGTGATGTCCCAAGGGGGATATGGTCGCTCTACGTAACCACTAATTAAGCATGCAAATCAATTACCTATCTATCGTTAGACGTAATATCAGTTCACCATTTTCATCTCCAGGTTTAAATAAAATAAAAGTGGTTCTTTGAACCGAAATGAAACCGAATCCATATATCCCATAATTTTGTGCACCAAGACGTAATTAGTAATATATTATAATAAAAATATTAGACATAGTAAAAACCAACAGCTGTAAGTAGCAAACATAACAATCGCAGTATCTTGGATGGCTAAACGTATTATAGAAAGTAAAAAGTATTGACATCACAGGACTAATTCAGATCCCTCACATTTAATCAAGAATACAACTATGTAGATGCCATAGATGACGATCCTTGTCATAAAATCCGATAAAGTAACGATGGCTCCTTTGAAAACTCTTTATTCGCACCATTCATGAAATTTACAGAAATACATGTACATACTAATGAGAAGACGTTAGCTCTTGTCCTATAGTGTTCATTGGTTTTCATTACAATCCATAAAGAGGTAGAGATTTTCATTTGTTTTGATTCTGAAACGTATTATAGGTCGGTATAAATTAGTCATTACAGTCGAATACGCTAGTATTTGGTCGACGAAGAGTTTGTTTACTGATAATTATTTCAAGATATTAACATCCTCCCAGTTCCAAGTCAATGTTTCTATTCTATTCTATTCTCTGTTGGGGGTGACAGTACCTGCACCTGGCTCTCTCGAATGGAACCTTTGTGCATATCCCCAAGGTCTAAACTGCCTTCCTAAGCTTGGACCATTTCCCACCACGCTGGTCCACTGCGGATTGGTGGATTCACATATATAGATGTGCTAAATCTAGATATGCAGGTTTCCTCACGATGTTTTCCTTAACCGTAAGAGCGATGGTATACATTGTACTTAAATTCAAAGAACTCATTGGTACATGTCAGCGCCGGGATTCGAACCTGCATCTCTTGCGTGAGAAGTGGGCGCTTACCCGACTGAGCTACCACCGCTCAAGTCAATGTTTTTTTCAAATGTAAATATGTACGTAAGAATATTATATATTTTTATTAGAGTATACAATACCTTTTACATTAGTGTCACACGACTATTTTCAACACACCTTTCGAGAAAAAACAAAAATAATACGAAAACCATACAAATACCGCTCACGAAACTTTGTTTCTGAAATTTGAGTATTTTTATACTATCGGTGCGGTGTAATGTCCAATGCACCATGTTGAAAAATATAGTTTTCGTCACTCACGTCGCTCTAAAAGTAGGTGTGTTTTGCCTGAAAAGAGGCATTAAAATTGATCTTTTTATGCCCGGGGAAAATTGCTTTCCAGCACCTGATGATATTTACATTGTAAAGAAAAAGAAATCAGTAACAATTTTTGTGATTCATGTTTTTTTTTCTAATTTTCCTGTATTTTTAATGAAAAACAGTCTTTACCTCAGGTGTTATTTAGTCCCTTGGCCCATTAGCACTCTTGCTACGCTCAGGCGCCAAACCCCGCCTCATCATCATCAGCCTATGTCAACTCACTGCAGGGTATATGTAGGCCTCCTCCATGTTCTGCCAAGCGGCCTTGAACCCTTAGGTAACAATGCACTATAATTTAATATGTACCTTGGGTAGGTAGGTATACAACAATACAGCTGAAAGACAGTCATTAAAACACGCGACTGAAAATCAGGGCCGCGTCAGGTGGGTACATGCCACCTCCCGTGTAACGGTGTAGGCTCGGGCCTTTTCGGTGCTGGACAACATACAACATCAGCTGTTGATAATTAATTTTATAAGTAATTCATTAGTTCTGTTGTAATCCAGATGTAAGTTAAAAGTTATTTTATTTTTTTATGGTATTTCTTTGTTTTGTTTATTTTTGTTGTGGTGCTTGACACCGAATAAATATTTCATCTTTATCTTTTTCCGTTTTATATTTCAAGTACTGTAATTCATTTATTTCACCAAGGTGTGATAATTTCATAGTAAAAGAATCATTCGGTCATCGAATATCGCTACGCATAGTCGCTCGCGCACTTACTCCTCAGTTTAAGCGGTTCTTAACCTTTTCTTAAATTTAAATTTAAAAGTGTGGTCGTTTTGAAAATCATTGTGATAGTAGCCGACGGTGCTACGAATATGCTACGCCAACGCCGTAGTCATACTGCTACGCAGTCGTACGAAAAAAATATTCAAATACAGATTGAAGTACGGATGACATCCGTACAGAGCGAGATACCCTATGCGGGAGTACATTGTACTCACGCCAAGATGAGCCAAGTAAAGTAAAAAATCATTTTTTTAGGGTTCCGTTGTCAAATGGTATAAAAACGGAACCCTTAGAGATTCGTCATGTCTGTTTGTCAGTGCGTACAAATCATACATTCACATTTTAAAATTTATTATATATTAAAATTATTTTAAAATATATTATAACAACTGTACTGTTAAACCTTAGTAATTTGGAGAACTACTTTAATATTTTCATAAAAATAAAAAATAGGCTATTTTTTTTAATTTTTGGGGATGGACCCCCAAAAATTTAATAAAATATATATATATAATTTCCAAAATCCATAGACCTCAAAAATTATATTGAGGTTTCTAATTATTTTTATGGTTCCGTATGTCAAAAGTAAAAAAGAAACCCTTATAGGATAACTTTGTAGTTTATTCGTTTGTCTATCAAGACCCTTTATCTCTGAAAAGTGTAAATACACTCATGGGCAATGAAAAAGTTCCATTGAGAAAATCACCAAATGACTCCTAAACGGAAAAAGATAACTTAATGACGCCTTCTGGAATATTTACATGTACATTAAACGGAGGATCAGAATATTAGCAACTATATGTAAACGTAAATATATTTTTTTAAATTTCCTATTAAATGATTAAAAAATTTAGGCCAAAGGTGTAGTCTGCATTTTATAAGTGGAACTGTCTTCTTCTATGTATTATTTAGCACACATATTATAATATATAGTCCAATAATAGGAGCGGTGGTAGCTCAGTCGGGTAAGCGCCCGCTTCTCACGCCAGAGATGCGGGTTCGAATCCCGGCGCTGACATGTACCAATGAGTTCTTTTCTGAATTTAAGTACAATGTATACCATCGCTCTTACGGTGAAGGAAAACATCGCGAGGAAACCTGCATATCTAGATTTAGCACATCTAGATATGTGAACCCACCAACCCGCAGTGGACCAGCGTGGTGGGAAATGGTCCAAGCTTAGGAAGGCAGTTTAGACCTTGGGAATATGCACAAAGGTTCCATTCGAGAGAGCCAGGTGCAGGTACTGACACCCCCACAGAGAATAGAATAGCCTCCTGATGCCCACGGTCCTTCTGTGAGTACTTAACGAGTATAGTTATTACTGCCCAAGCTATAATATATTTTTTCTGGACTAAATGCCCACGGTCCTTCTCCGAGGACGAATACTTTGAGTTTGAACCACATTTGAATTTACCGCCATTATTTTTTGGGATTGCATCTATGGATTTAACATTCCATCACTGACAGCTGTCTTAAGTGTCATGTGAGGATAATCAATGGTTCATTGAAAAAACGACAAAAAACGGAACCATGGCGGGGCCACCGTCGACTAAGTAAGTTGTAATCTCATTTTACTTATGTGATCTAATCATTTAATACAATAACTATAATAAAACCTTATTGTTAAGTATATCAGCAAGTGACAAATACTAATATTTTATCAATTAAGATTCTAAATAATATTCTATGATCATCCATTTATATTAGTCCTCACTTGAGGACTCTGGACCGCTATACTATAATTTTAGATAGATTTATTTATGTATTTTTTTACAGAATATAATGCGAAATCCAAGAAATTGAAGCAGATTTAGCTATGTCGGACATTAGATCTCTCGGAGGACGATGACGACGACATAAATGACTCACCATGAACCCATAGAATTTGAATTTTGTGATGATGATTTAGCTAGCTGAGCCTTTCATTTTATCGAGAGCGATCTTATTTTGTTATTCTATTGATCCCATTAATTATAATAGTTGATGAGTGTAAGAGTTTATCTAGAATAAATATAAGTTCTAAACTTATGTAAGACTGATTTAAAGTGATATCCAGGAGCAGCTAGCTGATCCTTTCATTTTATCGAGAGCTATCTTATTTTGTTATTCTACTGATCCCATTAATTATGATAGTTGATGAGTGTAAGAGTTTATCTAGAATAAATATAAGTTCTAAACTTATATAAGACTGATTTAAAGTGTTAATTGTGTTCCTAAGTGTTTCTTATTTGATTAGTTTTGTTATTTCTAACAAATTACCTAATAGATATATTCTCTACCAATAAATTAAACTTTTTTTAACTGCCCACGGTCCTCACATGAGGACTAATTATTTTCGAATTAAAACCAATTGAAACTGGTTCCTTTTTTAATGCATTACCCGTACATACTACTAGGAACACTATATAATATTTTTTGCGACATTTATTCAAGTTTAAGTTTCTGGGCCGTAAGCTAGGTAAAAGCAATAGTCCTTGTGTGAGTACCGTGGGCAGATAGTCCTAAAAAATAAAATAACGGCTGGGCGTCAGGAGGATAGAATAGGATAGAAAAGTCCAATAAGCCTGTGAACATCAATTCACCTATGTAAACTAAACTTAAAAAGGATACAATCAATAAAATTTAAGTTGCCCAAAATGGCGAAAATCTTCATTTTGTAGAGCATTTACAAATTAACTTACAGTTCTCCAAAATTGATAATGCGCATAGAAATCTTCGTCATTGTTCGGCAACGGTCGTTTTTCCCGAGCGTTAGAAAACTATATGTACTTAGAGTGGTTAAGTGCATTTTCTTCATGCAATTTTAGTAGAATTATGTATTTGGTGCTAAAAGAGATATTTATTTATCAGTAACGAAATATGATTCGATAATTCATAATATTGTCATAAAATTAAAATTTACTTCGAAAATGTTACAGTACTTTTCAAGTGTCTTACTGAAGCTGATGTAAAGATGGATGAAGGAAGGTTTGAATAACACAAGTTTTATATTATAAGAAGATAAATGGATTTCAAACACAGGTTTACATTACAATTTTAAAATCTCAGTTCAAAAGTATTTACAGCACTGATCATTTCACATTAATATTACAAACTTGGTCTTTTGGGTGTTGCTTTATTTACAAAGTGAAGTCTACCAATGTGACATATATTTTATTCTTTAATTTGTTTCATAATAAGGCGTCATCAACAATCATTTTACTAAAGTGGAAATTAAATTCACATTTCAAAACAAAACCAAGAACGATGTGTAATAACAGCTCTATACATATAATTCTACAGAACTGACTGACAAGAACTGAAGGACCTTTGACTGATTGCTGACAGTCGCGGACAGCCCGAATTGTTTTCGATTATGTACACATGATATTGAATCCTATTTCTTTCAATCAAGGTGCAAAATCCAAGTGCATTGTTTAAGGGCTCTTACGATTCAATGATTCGGGTGTTTCCGGGAATACGACAGTTTGCGAAGATTTGCATGCGCATTATTAATATGGGAGAACTGTACAATTATTGAGATTTTTTAAACTACAGATTGAGGTAAACGTCAGAAAACTAGACAATTTTTAATGCAGCTGCCATGTAACCAATCTCATAAATGTTAACTGGTTATTTTATAGAAAACAAAGAAATGTGTGCTGACAAAATGTTGGAGTACTTTATTTATTAGGCAATAGGTTAAAATATTTTATTGTATTTCGGCCTCATGTCCTAAACATTAAGTTCATAATAATTATTATTATCATTATGGTGGAAATTCGCAGCCACTGCATGTAAAACATAATGGTAAGGAACCCTTGCTGTGCGACGCCTACTCGACTTAACTATTTTTTTTCTTCATAAATAAACTACATTTATCCCCAAGTCCCCAAATGAACATTGTGCTTCATTACAATACAGACAACTATAGTTAAGAACCATTCAAAGAAAATTTCCATAAAATGCATTTTTTTCAAATACATACATGTCTATTGATCTTGGCTAATTTTTACAGATTCTTGGAATCATCATGGGTCCTATAATAGTCCTATTCATGAACCTTTCAAGTTCCATAGATGAAAATTTTATCAAAATGCATTTCGCATTAAAATACCAATATTACAGCAGTGCCGACTAACTACAACTTAGAAACAAAATAAAATTTAAAACTATAGTTAAGTACTTTCTTTGGCTAGTATGGTCAGCCTGTCAGGCACTATACTATTTCTATGGGTTATTCAGACATACGACTCGCTTTTACATAGTATTGACCTGAAGAGCCAAATAAGTCATTGAGTTTATAGACTCTGGCATTTTTTCTGTTTGACCGGAAGAGCTTTGAACCGGAAGTTAAGCTAAGCTGATTTTTCAACGGATCAAGAGATTTTATTGAGTTACCAAGGGTTAATTAAACAGGGATTTTTGGAATACACTCAGATTAACTTAGAGGAATTTATTACATAGCGATGTCGGGCATGTTGTTAAATTGCTAACAAGTGTAAAGAATTTTATAAATGGTCCATAGGTGAAACAATTTATAAAACTCCTGACATTATTGAGGATTGACCAACCTCTTTATTTTTAGAAAATATACATAATTACATTCATCACATAACTTTATTGAAGTTGAACACATTAATCAATAATTAAATTGACAACGAATTGTGACAAACTAAGTTTCTTGTTTCGGCAATCAGGATTTACAAGCCTGAGGGGGCAGTCAGCAATAGACGACCATCTTACTGGCCAATCCTTTGACCACGGTCACAAACACTATCTAGGTTCTGAAAAATATTATATGATGTACTAGCTGTTCCCGCGAGCTTCGCTTCGCCTTAAAAAGTTTTCCCGTGGGAATTCCGGGATAAAAAGTAGCCTATGTTCTTTCCCAGGGTCTAGACCATATGTATACCAAATTTCATTGAAATCCGTTCAGTAGTTTTGGCGTGAAAGAGTAACAGACAGACAGACAGACAGTCAGACAGACACAGTTACTTTCGCATTTATAATATTAGTTAGGATGTATTATATTAGATTATGCTTAAGTCTCTCTTTATTAATGTATCAATATTGCTGCCTGTGACAAATATATTTTTTTCTAAACGTTTGCATAGATCTCATTTTCTGCTCGCAAAATGTATAGTATAACGTAGCTAAAATTAAATGTTGTGCCTTCAGACTACACATTTTTTTTGCGATATATGTATTATGGTTTATGTCTTAAAATGTGTGTACAAAAGAAGCCTCCCCGAGCGACACAACATCATAATAAGTATGCGTCCTTCGCACTCACAGGGCAGTCAGGAACCGACGCTATTCCTGCTGTCACCACGGTGACAAATCCTAGACACACTATGTCTCGTGTTTGTCATCGACCCACTAAGAAGAAGTTTATATATATTATTTATTAGTCTCATGACCACTACAGTACTGGAGCATGTAATTCATAGAACAAGAGGAACCAAGTAATTGGTTTCACGAGGTTTCACAAACCAACTTCTACTCGTACAACCGCTCCGAACTAAATTTTATAAATTTTATTCCTTGGTTAGATTCTTCATAGTTTTATACATACATTGTTTTCTATTTCAATTTGATAAATGGTTATTATCGATTTGATAACAGTTTTTTTTATACAGCAACATTTGTAGGTACAATTATCAAAACTATCCTGACTTCCAGATAAAACTACTAACACGCGCAAGCTCATGGACATGACTGTCATTGTGTATGCTGTCGGTACCTCTCTTAGCCCACGACGCCACCACCGAACATTAGCAATCGACAATCCTACGTCTAGAACAGGTTTGATGGTTTATCGAAAACCATATAAGTTTTAGTTTTCTCGAATGAATTATCATGAAACTTTTGATAGATAATGTATGGAGATGACAGGAAAAAAACGTATATTTTTTTCGTTTTTGTAAATTGCAAAACCCGTACCTACTAGAGGCTCAGCATTTCTTATCTGTCAAATCTGACGTACAGATGCGTTACAGGTGTGTAGGAGGTGGTACGGTAGCTGTACAGCGATTACAGGATTTTCGGACCTCAACTGTCAACTGTCACTGTCAAAATGTAAGGCTAATTTGTTAAATTAGTTCCAAAAGTGACTACGTTGGCGCTATTCTTTTTTCATATGTTTTTGTAGCATCGTACAATGCTAGCGTATTGCCACGTTAGCCTGTGATAGGGGCTCTGGTCATGGCCATGGCCAAACTTCACGAGTCCAACTCAAGGTTTGCCAGCAAGAGAATGAGCACAGAGTGTTCACAGGTATACTACCTATAATAGTAGTACTGGACATAATATTGTATAATAGTTAAACTATCCTACATTAAATTAAACATTAGGTAACACTCTATTTTACACCGATGGATTCAATGATTCGATTTTGAATAGGTATACTCTTCAAAATCTCGTTCTCTCTCTTCTTACTCGTTCAATACCTGTTATAAAAATGGTGAACTGATGTTAGATCTTGGGAACACTCGGATCCTATTGCCTCCTCATTCACACACAACCGAGCACGGACGTATAATAATACGAGTCTAAGCCCCTGTTCCACAATGTCTGGTTAGTCGCTACCTGTCGGATAAAATACATGCTGTCACTGTCTAAAAAATAATAACAGAAAGTGACAGCATGTATTTTATCCGTCAGGTAGCCACTACCCAGACATTGTGGAACAGACCCTAAGTCAGTATATCAGTTACAATATGGTAAGACACAACCTACTCGGTTCATTCCTTGACATATTTCTAGCTTGATACACAATAATTTACCTAAAAAATATTCATTCCAAAGGATTTCAACTTGTTATTGATTTAGACGAGCAGGTATTTACATGGAAAAGGAGCTAAGAAATCTGTTTGACAGACAGGTGTCCTACAAGTATACATGAAATGGAAGTCAGCACAGCTCTGTGCTATTAACTTTAGGCCAATGACTTGAAGTATTTCATGAAATGATGCCTCTAATTACTAAAAAGCGTCAACATCAACACTACGGAATGATCTTTAGTATCCACAACTGCTAACTTACCGTTAGGTATGCGAGATTACGAAATCCAATTATTTATTGTTCTTAGATTATTTTCTATTTTACTCACTAACACAGCCGGAATTTACGATATTAGGTTAGTTATCTAGGACCTCGTATCTTCACATCAATCGAAGTCGCATTCTATTATTGACATACGAGTCTTACATATTATACTTACTACATACTGAAAAGTCTATGTGGTACCTAGAAAGACTACAAATATTACATATTGCCAATAAATCACGGTGCTTCTTAAATTTCCCTGCAAACTGTAAACCTACACCTAATACATCTCTGACCTGCCCTAGGTCAAGTCCTATACTTTTATGTACGTGAAAGGATCGTATACTAAGGTCGTATATCAACTCCCTTCGCAGTAGCGCATCGTTATTAGCCCGTGTACGAGGCAGCATTTAAAATGTAACAGATCCAATGAGTACCTATCACTTCTCATTAGATGTCATAAGGACTGCGAGGATTTATTTATTTGCGAATGACACGGAGCCCCGCGCGGGGGCGAGGGGCGCGGGCGGGGGTCATGGGTCGCCGAGTCGTTACAGGACTACATGTAGGAATAGACACGAGCAGCACAGGCTCCGGGCACCTCACAATAAGCTCAGGGCTGAATTAAACACGGAGTCCGCGAGCGTCGCGGGCAGTGGGCCAGTCGGGGCGCGGCGCGGCGCACACTACGGCCCGAACACGGCAACGTTACGTCAGCGCGGGGCGGGCGGCGCCCCTCCCCACTGCTGCATCCTAGCGGCACATCTTCGCTGAAAAACGTGACAACACCGCTCTCCGCGCCACCGCCGCCGCCGCCGCCCCGCGCCGAGGATTCACAGAATACCACTCACTGCAGAACTACATTAATGTGATTTTCTGGTAAATTTAATTAGTCGACCAGATCATTGTCACGGCCGTCACTTATAGTCTCCTCACATTACGTTCAGTGGCTCTGTACTCGGTACTGAGGGCTGATGCCTCACTTTACTTGTTTCAGTGGAGCTGTGAATAAGTTTGTAAGGATGTAATTAAAGCGAAGATTCCATGTTTGGTTTGTGATTTGCTATTTTCATTTGTTTAAATAGAGTAATTTTAAAGTGATTAGCAAGTGAGATAGCCTTGATTGTAATATAGCCGAATTTATTATTATTTATTATTTAAACTCCGTCGGCGAATGTATGGCCTTATCATTAATGTCCTTAAGTACCTACTTGAGGTAATTTTTCCACCAACCGGACTCATTTTCATACACACTACATAGTAAGATGGCAATTTCAATGAAATTATAGAGCATTACACAATTTTTAATAATACCATCCTATAAGAGAGGACTGATGTTTACTGAATAAAGTTAATTGATGACAATAAGTACATAAATACACTCATGAGCAATGAAAAAGGTCCACCCACAAAATGCGGATCCTAATTTGCGCCACCCCCGACAGAAACGGAGGGGTTTTATAAGATTAACATGTCTATGTCTGTGTTTCTGTATATCTATCTCTGGTAGCGTAGCTCCCAAGTGGCAGGATCGATATTCGTTTTGGTTTTTTTTTGGAAAATAGGTAATGCGCTGTTAAATTTACTTCACTTCACTGCAGACGGTGTATTCAATTTAGCTTTTTCCGTATGGAGTTGTTGATAAATGTCACTGGAACTTTTTCATTGCTCTCGAGTGTATTGCGAGCAAAATAAAAACTGATATTTTACACAAGAAAATAATAAATATTTACACAAACAGATCTCTTTTTTTTCGCGATGTCAAATGTGAACTAATAAATATTATCATTATGAAGTAGGTAGGTACTTGTGCAATGCATTAAATGTACATAATTATAAAGTTCATGGGGCATAAGATAGAGGTTAATCACAAGACTGTGGAATATGTATCTTTAAATTGCTTTGCAGCAACCCATAGAACAACGCGGACTTGGGTATAGCAACAACCATAATACGTAAAAAAAAACATGTTTTGATTAAATAAAGTATGATTGCATGCGGATTAAAGTAATAAAAACCACGAGCACAAAAACCAATAAGAACAAACTGGAAATTATATAAGTGTTCTTAGGACAATCATCTTACACACTTATACACACGTATAGTAACTTATGAACAAAATTCATACATTAATTTTATATTTATTACACAAAACATTTATCAACATCTTCGGGAGACAGTCCCACCAGCGTGGCCGATAGATCCCACAGCTCCTTCGCGAGCTTGTCATCATACGCCGAAGTCATAGCATACGTCTGTTTGCAATTCTTGAAGAATGCCCCACTCACTTTACCCGCGTCTTCATCAACAGCCACATGTATAGCCGTCTGGGCACCCTCCTTCGCAGTTTTGTAAAAATACGAGAAAAATACTCGTATGATATCCCCAACAAACTTCGGCTTGACTGTATCAAAGATGTGGGTACCTACGGCACCGGGGTCGACGCTGTTGGCCACCACACCCGTCCCCACCAATCGTTTAGTCAACTCAGTTGAAAACGGCACGACGCAAAACTTGCTTATACAGTACACATGAGAGGGGTAGTAGAAACCAGTAGTATTAATCTTATCCAGACGAAATATGCCGCCTCTGTGCAGTATCGACGAGGTGTTCACGATCCTACTCGGTGCAGACTTCTTCAGTAGAGGCACAAGGAGTAACGTCAACAGGAAGTGCCCGAAGTAGTTCACCTGCATAATAAAATTGATTCCGTCTTCCGTCATGAAGTCGCCGGGAGTGAGGACGCCGGCATTGTTCACTAAAATATCGAGCCGGTTTTCGGTTTCCAATATATCTGAGGCCAATTTACGTACAGATTTAAGTGATGCCAGGTCTAGATGTTTGTATTGTACGTTGTCATTCTGGGTTTCTGATTTTATTTCAGCTTCAGCAGTGTGTCCCTCTTGTTCGAAAGGGCACGCTATGATGACTCTGGCCCCGCGGCGGGCTAAATCCTTTGCTATTTCGAGCCCCATGCCCGCCGTGCCCCCAGTGACCAGCGCAGTCTTTCCATCGAGCCTCGCTTCTGAAGTGCAGACCCCATTAGTGCACTTCTGGTAAACGCGCACTAGCAGGATCACTATTACAATAATAAAAACACCGATCGTAATATACAGGTACATTTTGAAACCCGCGCGAAGCGGCGCGAGCGAGTGACTGAGTTGATATCGCCCTCGAACCTGATTAAAAGGTAAGATTCAGTGTCGGTCATTGTACGGCAAGTACTTTTACTTTTAAGACAAAAATACGTAAATTAAAGCCTTGGTCAAATCTTAAATAAAGTGGTATAATCATATATTTTTTTAAAGTAGAGACATCTCACACTGTAGGTACATGATCTATTACTTCCTTGCTCCGACTGAGCGTATAATGTCAGAGCAAGAGAGCAATAGCTTTAATTTTCATTAACTTTTTGGTGCAAGTCTCCGTAGTGATCTTCAGTTTAGATCTTTATTTTTATACTCATTGTGATTTTTAAACATAAATATCATTAAATACCTACTTCTTATGAACCTATTATCTTTAGCACAGTAGACTATAAGCCGATAGCTGTTTGGGTAGGTTAGCTGAGTTTCCGAGTGTAGCCGGTAGTGAGAGGATGAGGAAGGACATGGTCAATTGTAAACCCATACAGGATACACGCAAAGACGATGGATATTAATAGGTAGGTATATTATGATACTCCTGAATGATAGGTACCACTATCCGCGCCTGTCTACTGTATCGGACAGGACTATCGGACTCCCTTGCTTGATTTATATGTATATAAAAAGAATTAAAATATTAAAAATGAAACAACATAGTATCTATAAGTATTTTATTTTTCTTTGAAAAATAAAAACAAGATGAAATTTTTCACGAAATACAATCCTTAATTAACTTGCTTTATAAAGATGATACAAAATGAATATAATAGCTAAACTTTGTAAATGTTATAATTATAACTTAGTTTTACATAGAACTCTAGTTAACATTGTTATAAATTATGAGGTAGTTGTTTTCAATAGTCTTTTTCGCTTAACCTAAATGCTAAAACTACTTCGATGAAAAATATAACCCGTTTAATAAAACAATGTTTTGTCAGTTTGTTACTTCAACTGAAACTTTAAGTTTAAGTATTCAATTTACTAAAAAAGATAGAATGACGTAAATATTAGATATATTTGTGTATAAAATCGATATGACTATGAAAATTAATTTATATGGCACCTACTCTAACTCGAAATCTTTTATTAAGATATAGTGTCGTATCTTTATAATAATCGTTGCTTAGCACTGAACATTGTAAAATCATGGATGAAATTACTTTATTAATTTGAAACAATAATTTTAAATACAATAACACACTGGTATTGTAATTCCGATGTGAGTGATATTGGTGTAGGCGCGATAAATTAAATTCTTAGTATGAGTTAGCAAATAATGGACAACATTTCATACAAATTATAATAATTACTTAATTTGAAAACCTTTTCACAATTATAAAAATTGTGAAAATATGCTGATGAACAATATAAAAAAAATTACAGGGAAGTATACGCAAAAAAAATTGTGCTTAATTTTTTATAATCTTTCTTAAAAATTAAATGTTGTCTATTATTTCCTGTGGTAGGCTGAACGAATATTGATACAATGGGACCGTTTCTGAAAGTTCATTAAATAAAATAAGAACTACTTTATGCGTAATGGTGAAGATATGATTTTACACACACAAGCAATGAAAAATTTACACTCACAAATTGCCGACACCAAACAATCCAATTTCTTCAAATATTTAATATAAATAAAAAAAGAAACCTCTTTAGTTGGTAGTATTCTGATGCGCTATTAAATATTCGGGACTGCGCCATTGGAATTGTTTTGGTGCTATGTAACTGGAACTTTTTCATTGCTCGTGAATGTTTAAGTGTGGCACCTATGACACATCCTGTAGGTGCCTTCATTCAAACGAACATAATTTGTTAATGAGCTGACATAAAACTCCATATTTAATCATCATTTTATTGTGATTGTGACAAACTGGAATTCCATTGCACTAAGGGCCACTTGCACCAACATATTACATCTAGATTTATTTAGTGTCAAATCTCGATTTAAGAAACGTCAATCCATACAAATTGCAGGCTTAAATCGAGATTTAATACTAAATCTAGATTTAGTGTTAAATCATTTTTGTTTTTCTCTGTAAGTGAGAGGAATAAAACTTTTTAGTATGGTGAATGATATTTTAAGAATTAACTATAAATAAGTAGAATCAGAAACATGGAATAAAATGTGCACCCTCTACAGCTTTTGAATTTGCAAGAGAAATCCACACTTTACAATAAAAATTTAGAATGCAATGCTATTGTAAAAACCTTCCAGCTTGTTGAGAAATGATTTAAAAAAATGCAACCCAGTTTTCAGAGCAACACCACGTTTGGTGCAAATATTACTTAATAATAATGTAATTCATTTCATACATATTACATTTAAAGGTGGTAGGTAGTAAAAAAATCATATTTTTCAAGTTACGGCCTTAATACTAAGTAATTGCAAAAAAATATACGCTAATGTAATAATCTGTTATAATTATTTCTAAAGTGTGTTTGTTTTGTAAATTAAGTACCTTAAATAGTAAATTTCTACTCTGTTTACTAACATTTCAGTATCAGTAATTTATTAAACAAATACTTGCATCGATCAAGTTCATGTAAATAATTAATAGGTATGAAGACGTATTTTTAAAAACTGATATTTTGTTTTTATTTTAAATTTAATACGAATAAATATTTGATAGGCATAATTATAATTAAGTTCCTAAAATTTTTGAAACCGCCTGAAAAACTGAAATATAATTTACAGAGTAGAGTAATTTTCATACTTATTATGATAAGCTTTTTGAGCAAATCTAATATGAACATGGGTGGCATAATTCCTAAAACCTATGATGAACTATAATTTATTTGTACTTTGATCAGGTTTCTCTAACAATTATTCAAAATGTCCAATGAGGTAGAATAAAATACTGAACTACAGAAGTTTCATTAATTAAGTATAGACATTAATGTTAGTTTCAAATTAGGTAAGTTTTGTTAAAAGTAATCCAAAACGTAACGTTACAAAATAAAATCAAATCGCTTTGGCACAAGAAAACTAACTTTCACTTATTTTTTACATAAAAACTCCGTTTAATAAACGTACTTATGTTAAATTAAAAAATTGTGGATACAGTAAATAATTATGGGAATAAATAGGTAGGTATAGTAATAAGGATCAGAAAACTAAAATCCAATATAACCTCGCTAGTCCTTTGTTTTATGCCAATACATAATATTATGTATTTTTGAGGATAAAATGATGTATCGTGTTCTTACCATAAATTTAATAATGTATGTGATTCTGATTGTAAAACTTATATTCATAGCCGCACTTAATACTTTATCTAAACAATAAGATGTAACATATAAAATTACTACTACTCATATAAAATATAGAAATAAAATTAATAAAAATAAAAAGATATAAACACACACTTAACTTTGGGTAGATAATTATATAAGTAAACATTAACATAATATTGACACACGAACACATAGTTTTGTACTTTTACTTACCTTTAAAAACTTATAACAAATGCAATGTATAAACAAAATTAGGTAAAACGTGTTACAGTTCAGTCTTGTTATAAGGTGTTTTTACGCTGTAACCACTAGCAAGTACATTGTATGGTTCTGAATTCGAGGGAGGCATGTTATCACGCTGGAGCTTGACCCTTCACTTGTTTAAGTCAGAGAAATCTCAGGAATTGTGATGTTAAAACTATATCTGGTAGAGATTGCTTTAAGCAATGTAGAATGGTGCATAATAGAACCCTCTAATGGTGCATAATAATTTATCTGATTGCTTGATCTATAAATTTATCATCATCATTGTCAGGTATTCTTATAAAAATATTTGATATGATTAATTTTTCATTACAATATATATTATTTTAATACACAACACATATTTAGATATTAATGTAAATTATATTCTTTAAAATCATGATGTAGTAGCACAAAGATAATGGTATGGCAAGTTGGGTTACAGCCTAGTTATGTGATTAAAACTGCATTGCATGCCTTCCAGTGAAATTGACATACAATTTTTTCTGAGAATATTTTGATAAAGAATACTTACACCTGAAATGCTTTTCTATGGCGCTACCACCAATTTTGAAAATATTTACTTTCTTTATATCTTAGCTTGATAAGAAGTTAATGTGAACCACACCTACATTATACACTTATAGTTATGAAGGTATATCTTATCAAACAGAATAAATACTATGAAATCCTTTCTCATTACCATTATCTCTGAAAAGTCAAGCGCGTTAATAACATGTCTACGGGTGGGTTGATACAGTCATAGAAATTAAACAAAGAACGAACTCATCATTCAGCTAAACTTGACTCACGGCATCGTGGGAAGGGTACCGAATTTAAACTTACGTGGGCCGTGATAAGGGTTAAAGGTGGTTTGTTGTTGGTAGACCACGAGTCTTAAGGTGTTGGATGCGGGTGGGTCCCGTCACTCGCAGGGTGTGATAAGTCTACGTCTGCTTGGCCGGGCTGGAGTGAGGGCTGGCGTGCGGGCTGCCCTGTGAACTGCTTGACTCCTGGTCAGTCTTCTTTTTCTCCTCCTGGAAATTCAGATGAAATATGGTTAGGTGTGTTTTTTTGGAGGTAATTTTTTAGTTGGTTTATACACTTGCGAGCAATGTTAAAGTTCCACTTGCAAAATGCTAACAATAAATAACCCATTAAAAAAATATATTTATAACAATATTCACGTTACGACATATTAGATAGCTTTTCCGTTTAGGCGTGATTTGGTGCAACCGAAACACTGCCAAACTGATTCGGCGTACTTTATTCTTAATTTTAATTTACGGACATTGTCGGACTCTACCTACTTCTTGTATTTGAAGGCCCTTGCCTTTATTTGTAGTTAATTTTAATGCTGAATAATACAGTAGTGAGCAATGTAAAAGTTCTAGTTACCAAATGTCGACACCAAATGGGCAAATTTTATAAATATGCTTTATTTGATTTTGATCACAATATTTACGTTTTTAATTTAATTGGTAATACTCTTTAGAAGCTTTTCCGTTTAGGAGCAATTTGATTTGGAAGATTTTCACTGCTTGTGAGTGTAGTAGTAGTTAGGGACAAGGCTCTGTTTGAAATTATTTGAATTGCTATTGAAGGTCTTTAATTATATTTAATTAATTATTTTTTTTAAATGCAAATCAAATCTCAAAAATAATTAAAGCAATTCATAGGGTGATACATCAAGTACGGATCCGATAAAGCTAGCTTTGCAACAAAAACAGTGCCAACACCAAAGTCTGACACAGAATCGGTGTACTTCATTGATTCATTCATTTAGGGCTACCATGTCCTATATTTTACGTGTTTAACGTGTTACAAAGTCAGCGTTGTCGGACTCTACCTACTTCTTGTAGTCTACTATATGACCAGACAGCAGGGCTACACGGATTCGTTATCGAAGTCGATAGATTCGTTTTATTTATGGCGAATCACGATATAGTGACGCATATCTATGTCGATAACAACAGACAGTAAGACGTGTGTACCTTGACAGGGCAGTCAGCGATGAGGTGGTCCTCGCTCTTGCAGTTGTGACATCTCTTCGGCTGCGGCCCGATGGCGCACTTCGCCGCGATGTGGTTCGCGAACTCTCCGCAGTTGTAGCACCTGTATAGGAACACATTAAATGTTAATAGATTTTTCATACTTTGGTAATACACTTACGAGCAATGAAAAAGTTCCAGTGAAAAAAGTACCAAATTAATCCTTAACGAAAAAGACTAGCTGAATAACGCCGTATACAATGATGTAAGTATAATATGTATTTAACAGCGCATCAGAATATTACCAACTAAAAACGTAATTATTTTGAACAAATTCTTAATAAAATGTTTTAAAAAAGGGGGTCATTTGGTGCCGATATTTTGTGATTGGAACTTTTTCATTGCTCGTGAGTGTGATATTATGAAGAGTTGAGAAGAAGACGTATCATGTAAATACAATTTACACCGAGAAGCTGGTGACTCGCTTGACTCACCTCTGACTACGCCTATCGTGATCGTGAGCATATAAAAAGAGGAAGATTTATGAGTATATGTGTATGGTTGTAACGAATAAACTCAAAAACTAAAAAGGAATTTAAAAAAATATTTAATTGTTGTTGTATTGTCCAATTATCTGAATCCTACAGGATTTTATACCGGGATCCTTCTAAAACCTAAGTGTTACAAAGATTCCGCCAAAAAGCTCGTTTATATGTTGACCTCTCAATGATTTTCTACCATCGCAAGTACATTGCATTTCTTAAAATGTCAAGACGTATGGATGTATTTTGAGCTTACGTAAAAACAAATGCCAATACTTAATGATTTACCCCACAATTTACCCCCAATCCATTGAGACGACACCTATTAAGAATTTGATTTAGAAATATTATAGGTAAGTATAGGTGTCACGATTGACTTTACGTTTATTAATGTCCCTCCCGTATCTATTCTATTCTTTTAGGACTACTCCATCATCAGGTTCACTTAAATGGAGCATTTACCCATATCCCCTTATACTCTAAACTCCCTTAGACCATACCGTATCTTCCTGAAGCGTTTCTTGGAGATGGGCCGGCGGTGCGAGCCCTGGCAGTCCACGGCGGCCGGGCCCGACACGCGCGTGGCCTCCAGCCCCTTGTCGGACTCCTTGCACTCGAACTCCACGGCTTCCTCGTCCCCGAGAGAACGGAACCCTGGCATCTGGATGACGCTCTGGAAAGATAAATGAAGAATTCTGTGACTTTCGTAGCGAATGTTGGTTTGGATGGTCGGATGTGAGAGGGTGTCATTGGGGGAAGAAAAAAACCGGCCAAGTGCGAGTCGGGCTCGCGCACAAAGGGTTCCGTAGCAGCAAATAGTTAAATCAACCTATCTCAAAAACTATAAGAGATACTTTGATCAAACCAAAAATCGTTGAAAGAGTTAATTAGCATGCATCACCTCTATTTTTTTTAGAATTTTATACCCCGTAGTTATAAAAATAGAGGGGGGGGACATACTTTTTACGACTTTGAGAGCTGATATCTCAAAAACCGTTCACTTTAAGAAAAATGTTTTTTAGAAAACTTTATATCATTTTAAAAGACCTTTCCATTGATACCCCACACGGGTATGTACGGTGGCCTGCGCCTAAAAGTATACAGGCGGAGTTTTTAAAATAGCGATCTCAAGCTCACATGCTGCTCAAGCACATCCACATAAACACCACTGCTACACATATCACACACAACACGTCCCCGGATTTATAACAGATGTAGCTGGTCCCTTCATCATCAGGGATCGCTATTTTAAAAACTCCGTCTGTATACTTTTAGGCGCAGGCCACCGTACATCGAAAAAAAAAATTTCATCCCTCAGTTACATGTATGGGGGGCCCCACCCCCAATTCTTTTTTTTACTATTTAGTGTCATATTTTTGTAGCGGTTCATACAACACATATTCCCATCAAATTTCATCACTGTAGTACTTATAGTTTCCGAGTAAATCGGCTGTGACAGACGGACAGACGGACAGACGGACATGACGAAACTATAAGGGTTCCGTTTTTGCCATTTTGGCTACGGAACCCTAACAAGAGAAACTTTGACAGCACAATCGAATGTGCCTGACTTAACCTGACCAATTAGATTATTGGGAGGAAAAAATGGCGACTGAACCAGCCGATTAGAACTTGGGGAATCGGGTACAGTCACCCAAGGCACCATCTGTAATTATTAGCTTTTACTTTTTCTCCCCTGAGCTTTATTTTAGATACAGGAGAAGAACAGAAGGATAGACCTGGTGGTGGAAAATGTTGGCGACGATTTGATAGATGAATAGATGAACTCGTTGGTCCAATATTAATTTGTTAGAATATTTATTTAGATTTGGGCTGATCATGGTGAGCTTTTTCAGAATTATAAAAGTTTTAGAGCTTCTACCAAATTGATATGTACACTGTCTCTGTCATTAGCTATTTTACGATGCCATAACATTCAGAGCAGCAGTAAACAAAACAAGGCAATACAAATACCACAATCGTATCACCTAATGACTCCAAGTTCATAAATCAGACTGCGTATCAAGTAATGATTGTCATTCACAAAACACTTAAAGGGCTGTTTCGATTCCCACAAAACGAGGCAACTTATCGTTTTTATGAGAAAAAAATCAACGTTATCGGCATGCAGTAACACTGGGTTGACCTAAAATTTACCGATGGCGGTGGCGTCGTCGCAACCGTATGTACGAAGTACACGCTCGATGGCGTAAATGTATAGAAAAAACATCCGGTGTGATAAGAACCACAAACAAACAAGCGCGCTATCAGTTCACAGTAGATACGACAGTTCGTGAATGGGTCTATGTCTCTATCGGTCGAATGCGCTTTTGCTTTCTACTTTTCCCGTTTTATGAATGAAACTTTTGTTTTGAATGTACCGATTGGTGATACTGGTTTATTTTTAACTGCTAAGTCATGCTTAGGCGTGGCTTATATTTGTTATTGAACTCATAAACTTTTAGGCATAATAAAATAACTTAGACAAACATTAAAGCGCAGACGGAAATAATTTCGGCGTGACAGGAAGAACTGCGTTCGCCTGGTTCGCTTCCCTCGCTGCGGCTGCGGTTTGACGACAGACAAACGTGCCGGGGAGCACGCCATTCTCTCTCCGATTTCTTTAATGTTACGTTTGTCGACGCGCAACTTATGGCATTGAATGTAAAACATTTATCTCAAATTTAATTTACAGTTATCCCCCAAAAACAATACGACAATACTCTATATCTACCAGTAGAGCTGACATTACCTGATGGACGAAGACATCCTGACCGCCGTCATCTGGTGTGATGAAGCCCCAGCCCTTGGCCACGTTGAACCACTTGCAGCGCCCACGCCGGGTAACCCCCGTCACTCCCGCCACGCCACCGGCCGGACCTCCTGAAACAATTACGAACGTATTTCACAAACAATGTGGGTGAATTTCTATACAAAGAATACTGAAATCCGTTGCGTACCTACTAATATATATAATATGATTGGTAGATATAGACGTGGCTTTCAAATACCCTGAGATAGACTCTAAAGGAAAATAATAGAATTTCAAGTTTTCTCCTGAAAATTTCTACTAAGTACCTATTAGTACTGGTAAGTATTCTTTCTCATAATAATATACTTAATTTACGTTTTGTGTTGTTTGTTTTTATATTTATGGTAATCACGCAGTGTCTATATGCGTAGTTCATATTTTATAAATACACGAATTATGAACTTGAAATACTGCGTTGCGCCTGAGGACAGGGTTATGTTTTTGCGTCTTTATAACCGACCAAACAACAAACTCTAAAACTATACTTAATTAAAATAGATGTTTATATAGTCAAACAATTGATTTGTATCTACTTTTTAACCGACTTCAAAAAAGGAGGAGGTTCTCAATTCATGTACATAACTTTATACTTATTTTATTTTTACATAATTTTCTTTTCCCCTCTCCCCTCTTATAACAGGACTTCCTACACGTAAGTACTTATAATACGCACTTCAACTTAATTATAATAACAAATCCAAAACTATAATTAGTCAAAGCGTTCTAAGTGAAAGCTCAATTACCTGGCCGCGGGCGCGTGGTTCTAAGTTTTGGCCGCACATTCGAATTAGATGCGTTCAGAACTAGCCGGCAAGGAACACGTTTACCGTTTAAAATTCAAATAGTCTTCCTCGTGGCAATTAAATGTGCTGAGGGCGCATCGGCCGGGGGGCTCGCGCGGAGGGTTACTCTATACTGAAGAAAAACAAACGAACGAGAGCTGTCGTGCAATCGGCACGCAACATAGAGTAGTGGCTCGGGCAGCTTCGTTTTTCGTCTCATAGAGTGACCCCCCCGGGACGCCGGGACTCGCGGCCGTTTACCTGCCTCACCCGGCCAATGCACTGGACTCAAAAAGGGTACATGTCCCCCTTATCAGCCCAACAAAAAACGAACGTGGGAACCGTATGAAACAAAGAATTCCTCTCTTTATACACCAATTTGAACATATTAGGTTTCGAATCAATTATACGAACCGGTATTGACATGGATGTCTAATAAATATGTCACTTCCGCAATGGAAATCGGTAGGTATTTGTGAGTAATTTTCGTGATAAGTGTGAGAAACAATCCGGATGCGTTGTGCAATGCGTGAATGGGCGATGAGTGGGAGCCCACGCCTGCTTCTGTTGTTGATTACGACCACGTGGTCTTTGTTTTTATCAGGCTCCACGCTAGACTGCTATCCACGGGGTCGCGACTCGTGACACATAAAATAACACAAACTGTATGACTCAATATAATCTAGATTTAAACTGCTTGTTTTTTTGAGATACAGTAGGTGAAAAATTTCGCTTTTACCAACGGCAACGCCCATTTCAACAACAAACATTGAAACTTGTAAACACGCTTATGAAAGCTGCAAGAAAGTCCATTGGCCGGATTGCTAATTCGTTGTACACTGGTAGTGGCTGTTGCGGACACGGCCGCCGCGGCACACGTGGCGGCCACCAACTATCTCCGGTATTTAGGTTGTGTTTCTGGTACGTCTTCATTCAATGCCGTAACCATCGCATAAGCATGCCAGCGACGCCACTGAACGGAAACTTTCCTCAACTACTCTTTCTGTGTTTGTATACGGTGCTGGTTATTCGATGAAAGTGTAGTAGGAGCGATAGCAGAGGGCTTCCGCTACTTCAGAGATAGGAGTGATCGAGTGTAGCGATGGCGAGTGGCGCCGCTGCGCAGTTCGCTGCACTGCACCTTGCCAGAATGCGGCGCACCGTACCTTGAATAAAAGCTACTCAACATTTTTTCGTCTATGGCACTGACAAGAATGCGTAAACCGACTGGTTTAGTTGTAGTTCGTAGCCTCTATCAGCCCCGGCCCTAATGTTTGTTATCGTGGTTGGATGTGTAGCTTCAATTTACGTATCTGTCTTACTATTGCGTATGTTGTAACTTGGTATTTTGATGTTTGTCTAACGTTTGGTAACGTTTTAAGCTCACTTTTGGGGACAATTTTCGTTAGATGTTTTGCTTGTGTGTTGATACTTTTTGAGCTTCTCGAATGAGAAATTTACTTTATTGTTTTAGAAGAATAAACGAACAATTTAATAGGAATCAGTGTAATCATAATTACTTATAAATAACGTTAAAATAATAACGTGCATGCAAATGGGTATTACTTAAATTACTCATGGTATGAACAAACATACTAAGATTAACAGCACATAATTTTAAAATAAAACTAAATAATAAAGAAGCTCAAACCTCCAAAACACCATCAACGGTTGACACAAACAAAACTCTAAATGCACTATTTGTTCTCGACATTCCTAAAATATATATGTATAATATTTGAGGCCGCGGAAGCATTTTGTTGGTCCTTATTTGCTCAGTGCGGCGGACGCATTCCACTGTGGCATGTAGCCATTCCACATACTGCATCCGATTGACGGCCCAGCTTCTAAAACTAGGGGCATAAAGCTGGTATTGGAACGCCAGGTATGCGATAGCCAACTGTACTGTACTCATGTAACGCACATTCCTATGGTAATGCGTCTTTTCAGAGTTTCATGTACTACATGTTCGGTTTGAGATTTAGAAATTGATACTCGTAGGTATTTGAATTAAGTACTTACATAAGACAAGTACTAATATGGAATTAAAAATATTTTTATATAACATTTATCCCCGAAGGAAGCACATGATCGGGAACGGTGGTCAGTTCATAAGGAGGCCTTTGCCCAGAGGTGGGAAACGACACAGACTGCATAAAAAAAACATTTATGATTGACCTAATGAATATATTCTATTCTATTCTATTCTCATAGGGGGTGAAGTTCCTGTACGTGGCTCTCTCGAGTGGAACCTTTGTACATATCCCCTTGGTTTCAGCTCAGCCAGCCTAGCTCCCGGGTAAACTGGAGTAGCAGGCCTGGGTGTTGTAATAGCTGAGGTAGGCGCTCTGTTGGTCCAAGAATAGATAATCTTGTTTCTGTAGTAGGTGGACAAGCTAACAGAATATGTTCAACCGTCTCATCTACTTCCTTACATGTCCTACATAAGGGACTAGTTGAGTTACCTATGGTATATAAGTGTTTATTCACGCAACAATGTCCTGTTATTAGTCCTACCATTAATGATATATTACTACTATTAATGAATATAATATAGAGAGACGATATCCGTACTCATTCATTCATAAAAGCGAAGTCATAATGCATACATTTCCAACAAATTAGAAAAAAAAACACGCACTCACGCCTTGTACTAATGTACTCCCTTGCGGGGTAGGCAGAGGTGCATTGCTGCACCCACTTTTCAAATTCATTCAACAAATTAGATTTTACTACATTTTAAGTTGTTTACCTCAGCTATATTGAGAAGGGGACACTGTTCACGCATTAGGTTAGAAATAAAACACTCGACAGAAAGTTTCCATAAGGAAAGCTTAAAGACAGCTTAAAGCTGAACTGGAATACAGGAATGTGAGGCAATAGTGAAATTTTATTGTTACTAAAGGTGGAAGTCCCGGATCTCCATCCCGGTCTAAATATATCGAGGGTTAATTTTAGTGTCTCTATTTTTAAATCAGGAGGGAAATACTTGAAATACTTTTATTTTAAGTGCACCGTTTACTTTTGCAGTCGCTCCCTCCTGCACTGCGTTGTAAATCGTTGTTGCCAGTTGTGGTCTATTTACCCGCACCAATGGTGGCATTGCGTCTTTAAATTCAGTACTTTTATAAATATGTCATAGATTAGAAGACAGCCTTAAGTTCAGACAGACAACTTTAAATTCTTTACTTGTCGTTATAACGTCAAATCGGGTAGAATGTAGATCATAGATTACTAGAAGTTACGAGTCCGCGTTGTTCTATGATTACTATGTATAAACGGAAAGGGTAGATAGTAGGTATGATGAAGGCTGAAAACAGTTGACAGTTTTTTTATGGTAATGAATGTGATCATGGGTACAATGGACTATAGATATTATACATAGTGGTAGGCAAAAACAAAAGCTAATGCTTACTAATAAATTGCAAGTACAGTGTGCACTGTGCACTTTATTATCATTCTGAATAACGATTCAGGATGCGATGATAACGGGTAAGCTGATACCTTCTTGGGTGGTAGACAATGAACATGACTATTATAGTTCATTGGGTTTAACACTTGTATGATACTTCTTGCAACCTGAACCCAATTTATTTTTCATGAGACACATTAAAGTCTGGTGACTGGGAGGTCAGTGTACCCTGCAAAGCCTAGAAACTTTGCTGGTCACGAGATTTTTTTAACTATGTAGAGCAGTTTTTTTAAATTTATAGATAAAACAATGGTTTAATCCTATTTTAACTTAGGAGCTAGTAAAATTGTCGTAAATTTTTTTCAGTTCTTTTCAGGTGTTATACATTATTTATATAGTAGTGGTGTTGTAACAGATTCTCAACTCTCAATCCTGCCACCCATGTTCCAATGAATTCTTTAGAAATAAGGAATTTAAGTACAATTTTACTCACCGTACTGTTACGGTGTAGGAAAACATTTTAGGGATCTTTCACATCTAGATTCTAGATTTGTAACCTAAGATACGTAAATATAAAAGTTCAGTGCAAAGTGAGCTCGCTTTCGAGTCACCTCTGACTACCCCTTCGGGGATTGCAGCATAATTTACGTGATGCGATCTTTTTTTACTTTTAATCTATAATTTTGTCAATTTATCAATTTCTACTAAACTAAAATATATTCTGCTGTTCAACTACACCGACTTATTTTCCCATCAGCAGGCAATTGTTCCCTGTCGTCTAAAACAAGTTGACCATTGTATAGGTAAAAACCATTCACCATCTATTCAACAGTAACCATATCACATTCGAAATTTTAAAACATGAATCACCTCAAGTGATGGCGCCAACCATGGTGTCTTGAAGTGTGAAAGAGATGGCGATATGTTCCTCAGTTTAGATTAAATTGAATAGTTTACGGACTCTATCCCTTGTGAAGGGACGTGCGAAGACTGGATATCGATGTTTTAAACGAATTTAATAGGTAGATTTTACTGTTGTAATGAAAGCCAAGATATTCCGTATGAGGTAATTTTGAATGAATGGTTTGATGGTAAATTGAATTTTGTTTTTTTTTTTTATTGAAATAAATATTGTATTATGACTCCATGCTGACCATGGAGTCATAATACAATATTTATTTCAATAAATATACCTACTTACTACTTCATAATTATGTTATCATAGTCATTGATTTATAAGAACTCCTCATATTCAATTTAAAAACATGTCTTATTGAAGTAAAAAAGGGTTAAATTTAAAATAGGTAAATATATCTCAATAATTAACATTTACATTAAAATTCATATTAAATTTAAACAACAAATTTATAAACATAAACAAAATTAAAACCATTATAACATAATCATAATCAGCTCATTAACCGGTGGACATTATCCCTAATTATATTGCTGAAAATAATAAATAATAGCGATAAAAAATGTACCCAAATATGTTGCAACAATCTAACTAAGCTTTTATCTATACCTGTTGCGTTCATCACTATATCTGAGGTATGTCGAAAACGAAAACAAGTAGGTAGTGGAAGAATAGTGGGGAACAGAGTAAGGTCCTCCTAAAATGCAGTCGGCCCACTCACACACCCGCACACTTAACACACACTTTGATCCATAATAGTCCACGGAAATATGAACCGTAAAGCTCTACGATTATAGTGAGTGAATGTACGGTGTGAGTCTAAGGTGCACTCTGGCGCAGCTAAGTCGAGTATCGCGTGGTATCGTAAACAAACAACCGCGATGCGTAGACCTGCGCTTGATAAACTGTTCATCAAACTACCGCACCACTACGACTAGTTGCGTTATCGAAGCCGTATGAATAACTAAATATTACATGCTACAAATTTTGTCATAGGCAGTTCAAATACGAAGCCGCCGCCGCGGGAAAAACATGTTGATTCATCAATAGAGGTACCCACAAGACATACCCGAGTATCATCGTCACGATGTTGTTGTTGATCGACGCAACACACCAGATAACGGACATATGTGTGACATTAGTTAGAGCCATTAACCTAAATTCAAATAATTTCAATTAGAAAATAAATGTCTGTCATTGGGTCCCGGCGATGTGTTGTACACATCCGCCGCGCAGGACACCACGTGTGCAGGGCCGCACTACACCCACACCACCGCCGCATGCATTACCATTCACCATCAATCTTACTGACTAATTAAAAACTGTTTTCATGTTATGTCGTTCACACTCACCCGAAGACGGAACTGCATTTCCGTCTTCCGTCTCACTCATTGTATCTATTGAACGTTAACTGGCACCACTGATATCACCTTTCCGGAACATCCATCCCGGCTCGAATATAAGGCACTTTACGGGCGACTCATCGGCCGTTACAATTTCTCACACGAAAATAAAAATACTTAAGAACTACGTTAGAGTGAGGGGTGCATGTGGTAGGCGCGCGCCGCGACGCGTACGCAGGCCGACTGCATCGAGTGTGAGCGCGGAGTGTGGCCCGGCCCCGGCCCCGCGCCAGCGCCTGAAACACGGCCCCGCTCCCGACTCCCGAATGTGTCAGTCACTTGTTGGCTCGGAGCGAGGCGGCGCGGGCGACCGGCTGAACGCTCGCCCGCTACAAACGCACCGCCACCAACACTCGGAGACTCTACAAAAAATATTTCTCAGTAGTGCGCCGCCCGGCCCGGGGCTCCGCCAGCAGCCGTTGTTTTGTTTCCCAACAGCGATCTATGACCGAGTTCCAGCGCCATTGTGCGCCATCGGCATTCCGATACATGCGTCTTTAGCTTTTGTTTACATTGGCGCTTTATTTTATTAGACTTTGTGTAACTTCCTATGCATAGTTGTTTAATGGCGATCCCCCACGCCCAAAAGCATGTTTCTGTCAAATCGAGTTTAAAATTGATATAGTAACGAAAATGGAAAGTACTTATTTATATGAAACCTTCAGTCTGTCTCAAGAAATTCAGTTAACTTCATGCCGTCAATTAAATTACTCTAATTGCGGTAAAAGCTTTTGCTGTAATAACCAATAAAGTACTAACGTTCTTATCCACTCTACATCGTTATAACGGCCGCGGCCGGGCCGTTTCATGTATGACGTATGCATCAACATTACATTTTGTTTCATTATACTAACAATGTCAAATGTCAGCACCGTCGAGCTCTACCGATAGTTGAATTCGATACTCGTACAAATCTTTTAAACAAACAATATAAAGTTGAGCTAGTTTAACCTTACGGTGGTCGAGCGAACATCAATCGCGCCGCAGCGACGCAGCGCGGGTAGCAAACGAAACTTAGCTTTTACGGAATTGGATTTGTATGGAAAACACTGTATAAATAGTGATAGAATATTATGATCAAAATGTATGTAAATGTATGGTTGACACGGCGGCGGAGGAATGCGCGGCGGCAGCCCTCCTGCCTGCCTCCATCCTATCTAGGTTCCTAATTAACATAATGAGTTTCTATAACTGTATAAACTTTAAATAAATTCCCTTTTAACCGCAGATACTCGTACACAACTTTTCATTTTAATTAAGCAGATGTTTTTTTCAAAACAAATACATAAATTCCGGTCGTAATGATCGAGGTGACACTTTAAATGTAGAGTTTGGATTTCGTTAGCCGACTACTGCAGTAATTTCATCACAATGTCTTTGAATAGATACTAATCGTATTTAGTTTAAGAAATTAACTGCAATTAATGGGTCAACATTAAACATTCCAAATGAACGTAAACACTTGACAAACAACGCGATTCAAGAATCCTCGAAAGCAGAATTCACACAGGTAGAAAATAAAAATAAACGGATATCTTGCACCGGAATCTAAACAAGGCGTTTAGAATGTTGTATTATTTGTGCCTGTATGGCTCCCCTCGCATGTGGAACTGTCACTTTCTGACGAGCAGGCCCACTCCACGCATTGTCCTGCAACCATTCATGTTTGATTATGTCCAACAACGACCACCTCACAAGAAATACTAGTTTAGAATATAATTCACCTCGAGCCAACCTCGTCTCTACTTTCTCCCGCTCCCCAATGTCCATTCCATAGTTCGAAAATTGGCTTCCAAATTCAAAACTAGACAGCAATTAATTCGTTTGTTCCTTCATAGACCATAGAACATGCTGGCACTTATGAATATGTAACAAAGAAGGTCTAATAAAGAAGCTTATATTAAATTCAAAAACGGAACGGCTGTTAAACGGTGCAAAGATTTTGTAGGAACAATGTTTTTTTTGTGGTGGTCGATCATTGAACGGTTTGTTTATTATCGAGTCAGCCGAACGCAATATCTGTGTCAGTCAGCAACATAATAATTGTTACCTGCTCAACTGTTTTTGTTAACTCAATTAAGTACCCTATGTATTTATAGAAGTTGTTTGATTAAAAAAAATAGTTGAAAAAATAATTAGTTAGACGATTGATGAACGCTCACCTACAAAAACTAGTCATAGTCAATAACTAGAAAATATTTAACACCTTTAAATTTATTTCTATTCTCATACGATGAACTGCATATTTTCAGTAATATTGCTATACGTAAACTTTGTAAAAAGCTTAAAAAATCACCAAATATTACAATAATTATTATTTATTTGTTACAATGGCGTAAAAATGTTGCCATCTGTTAGAAATACAGAATACCATAATCATAGTACCTATTACAATGAACTATGAAGTGTCGGAAAATTACGCAAGAGGGAGGCACCGTCGCGGCACAGTGCCATCTATTGTAAATTAAATGAAATATTACAAAAGTTCACGAAGGAAAATGGTAGGCGGGTCCCAATGGGGAGTGTCTTATAAGCACCCTATAGAAAGCTGTGTAATATTAGCTAGGTACCTATTGCAAAATGTGGAGAATTACTGAGACACAATTTTGAGAGGAAACGTTTGTGCTTTGTAAGCTTCTATGAGTGCCAAAAAGTTTGAACTAGATTTACTTATATTATGCGAATATCAATACCTAAGCTAGGTAGTTACTCGAAAAAGTTATACTTGAAATAGTAATATAAGTATACTAGCTTCAGTATCTACCTATGTAGGAAACTATAATTTGAGATCACATTATACTGTCTTAACATTCTTATTTGAATGGATTCCGTAGTAGTTAAGTTATTTATTAGTGTACTACAGTACCCATTCAAATTAGAATGTTAAGTTTATTGTTGGACTAATACACTCACGGACAATGAAAAAGTTCCACTAAAAAAATGCTAACACCAAACGACCCCAATTTTTTCAAACATTTAATTTAAAATTTAAACAAATTATATAAAACTGTTTTTAGTTCGTAATATCCTGATGCTCTGTTAAATGTACTTCAATGTTGCAGAAAGCGTTATTAAGGTGGCCTTTTCCGTTTAGGAATTTTTTGGTGCTTTTCTCAGTGGAACCTTTTCGTTGCCCGGCAGTGTAATTTACAAAATTACAGTTTCCTACGTAGGTAGTTATTGAAGCTACTGATCTAAGTGTATTACTATTTTCAGCATTGCAATTTCCATTAACTAAGCTAGGTATTGATATACATATTTTCGAAATTATGTTTTTTTTTTTTTTTTTTTTATAAGTTTTTATTTCCATAAGCTTAATCTATTACAGTCATGCAACAATCACAAAAACCCGCAGGGTTTATCTGAGATTGCGGAGTTCGGATCTTGAGACAATTACAAAACAATAACAATAACAGAATAGTAGGTTAGGTACCCGGCAAGATAAATTATATTTATAATTGAGCACTTATAACAACTGGTGTTCGCGGCCGGTCCGCACGCACAGCACGCTCCCGCCTGCCCGTGTGTGCGGGCCGCCCGCGATTTACACACACAATAGACAGCAAATTAATGCCTACATATCTTATACAATAGGTTCAATCTACTTATCCGTGGGTACATATTATTAGAAGTTAAATTAAAATAAAATAAAGCAATAACAAGATAGTAATACTTACATCTACAGCATGTACTCACAGTCACCACTACTAGCAAAGTGTTTTTTGATCGATAAGATGAAGTTTTTATCGTTTAGGTAACTTTGTGTGGTATCATCATTCAGATCATTTAATAAGTATGGGAGAAGATACTCGCAGGTTCTTCTACCGTATACGTTGTTAAACTTAGGTAGATTATATTTTTTAGTGTAACTTAGTGTCCTCAGGGATTTATAGCGAGTCTTAGGTTTTAATATGCTAATACAGTTATTATACTCTTCCTTAAGAATAGCAATCTTAATTTTTTGGTTAATAGGTAGAATGTTACAGTGCTGAAATAAGCCTATTTCATTATTTTCATACAACATTTTAGTTCTTTTGTTAACAATAGTTTTTAACAATTTTAGTTGAAGCTTGTATATATTTATAAGATAGGTTTTATAGGTTCTTCCATAACTACTTAATCCGTAACTAATAATACTATCAGCAAGAGCAAGGTATAGTGTTCTTAGTAACCTATATGGTAGTTTATACTTCAGTATAGCTAATCTGCTTGCAATTGAGCGAAGTTTATCACAAATGTAATTAATATGAGGCCCCCAATTGAGCCTGTGGTCAATTATAAGACCAATATACATATGTTGGTGTACAAAATCAATATTTTTACATTGGCACCGTATGTTATTTAGGTGTAGACATGAATGTTCGTGAGCGACGATGGTAGGTACATATGGGGTTTTATTGTGAGATGAGTGAATGTGCATTACTTTTGTTTTATCCGCGTTAATGATTAGACCCACATCGTGCGCCCACTTACAAAGCAAGTTAAAATTATTCTGCATTATGTATTCAGCCGTAGATAAGTTCTTATGTGATACAACAATACAAGTGTCATCGGCAAATTGATAAATAGACCCCTCTTTGATAACATTGGTCATGTCATTTACATATAATAAATATTCGGTTGGCCCTAATATCGACCCTTGTGCAGTGCCCATATCAGTAGGTATTTTGTTACTATAGCTATCAGCTATCTTAACCATCGTATTTCTATTCATGTGATAATCCATAAACCACTGGAGTAGAGGGCCTTGAATACCATTCTGCTGAAGCTTTGTAAATAGCATTTTATACCGTAGGGTATCGAACGCCTTACTGAAATCTATAAAAATAACTATAGTATGATTCTTTTTATTTAAATACATATTTATTTCGTTGGTAAATTGACACAACAGTTGAGAGGTGCTCCGGTTCCTTTGAAAGCCAGATTGGTATTTGTTTATTACTTGGTTTTTCTCCAGATAACGTGATATTTCGTTTCCGAAGTACCTCTCAACGATCTTATCAATGCAAGATAAAATTGTAATAGGTCTATAATTATTATACACACAATGCGACCCTTTTTTATAGATTGGCCGAATGATTCCGATTTTTAATTTATTAGGATAAATTGACTCAGCTATACACCTGTTAATAAGATGGGTTATAACGGGAGCTATGTCATTAGAAATGTATTTGACATCGCTTGCCCGAATACCATCAATGCCAGGACTTTTTTTGTGGTTTAACTGTTGAATAATTTTTTGAATTACTTCGTTAGTAGCAAGTTTTAATCGCATTGCAATATCAGGATTCCTTTCATAGCTTTTTGGATTTAATATAGGGGTGTCACATGTAGTTGCAATGTTTTTAACATTAAATAAAAATTCGTTGGCAAAATTATTAGCCAGGCTTTGTTTGGGCAATTTGAATGCTTTCAAAATAGTTTCATCGATTGATTTAGTTATTTTCCCACACAATCTATTAATTATTTTCCATATTTTTTTTGAATCTTTGAAATTTTCCGTGACTTCTTTTTTTATGTAATTATTTTTTAGCAAATTTAAATATTTATTTGTTTTGTTTCTGTACATATTATAGTGAAGACGCTTTTGCATGTTTTTTTCATCCTTTTTCCATAGTTTTAACAATTCATCTCTTTTATTACACATATTTATAGCTTTATTATTTATCCATTTACACATTGTTCTTTTACTTGAACTTTTTATAATAATTTTACGTTTACATTTATTGTATATATTATCAAATTTATCAGTAACAAAGTTTAAGATTTCGTTTGGATCAGAGTATTTAAGAGCTGGGTTCCAATCAATTAACTGTAGCTCTTTATGAAGTAGGTCATTGTCCAGTTTGTAGATAACGCGAGGTGGAGATCGTGACAATGATTCTCCCGACACAAAGGCGCATGCTGTTATGTAATGATCGGCTAATGATTGGCATATAACACCTGTGTGTACTGACCGTCCTTTTAGGCTACGTGTAAATACATGATCTATACAGGACTTTGTTATTAGGTCGCCTTTTTTTTCAACTCTGGTGTACTGGCTTATGCCACATTCCAATCCCGCTACGCACATTTCATTAATATAATTTGTTTTTATTTGTGAGTCTAACTTAAGGTCGATATTTATGTCACCTATTAACAAAAAGTCCTGGCGTGTATAATTCTTCTTAAGGTAAGTACTTATATCTCTAATAAACCTGTTTTGGTCTTTTTCGGGCGGTCTGTATATGGCACAAATACCTATTTTGTAGTTATCGCTGTTTACAATTTCACCCATTATGGATTCAAAATACAAAGAATTCAGTTCTGTTTGAATGAAGTTAAGGCTATTATGAACGTACAGTATAACACCACCACCTTTTTGATATAATCTTAAGTTTGAAAACATTGTGTAGTTATCCAGTTGAAACAAGGATGTACAATTTTCCTTTATGTTAGCTTCAGTTAAAATTATGAGATCAATTTTGATATGACTTTCTGATACAATATATTCTAATTGCGAGAAGTTTTTAATTAACGATCGTATGTTGACATGTAAGGATGTAATGCTATGAGAATTACATGGAATAGACTCTGCAAATGCATTCCAGTTCCTAAAAGTTCCTTCACCTGTAATTTTGTCTGTATCAAGCTCTTTTAATTATTAATTTAACATTAAGATGGTACAATGAGGCGGAGTTTACTCACGGTCACGCGACCATTTTTCCACATCTTGTAAACACTTCACAACGATAGCTTTTGCACTGTCATCTTTTTTTATAAGCACTACACCACGCTTGCACCACACGTATTTAAACTTGTTGGTCATCTTAAGGTCGGTTTTGGCCTTCCACAGTAGATGCGCGGTAGCAGGAGTGAGGGCCTCACGGAGATAGACCCTGGACTCGCCCTCGAGCCCCAGGTCCGCCGCGGTGACGACGATGCTCCTCGCAGCCTCCAGCCAGCTCCCCCGCATTCCATCTCGAAGAGTGACCACCAGCGGCGGATGAGTTTTTTGCGTGGATGTGATGCGGCTGCTTTTCCTGTACACGTTGATGATGTCGTTAGGTTGTTGGTGTATTTTTAATGCAATCTTTTTTACCACTTCATGCAAATTCTCGTTGTCCTTTTTTGGGATGTCACATATCTCCAGGTTATTCACAATGAGATTTTGCTCCAGAAGATTGATTCTTTGATCGGTTGCCTCGTATTTAAGGTTTATGTTTTTATATTTGTTGTTGATATCGTTGCACTGGTGAGTTAAAGAAATAATTTTGTCCTCGTATTCATCGATTTTTTCTTGGAAGTCGTCTATCTTGTCCGAGTAGAACTTTAGCGTTCGCTGCAGTTCGTCACGGATTATTTCCCTTATTTCACGCCTAATATCGGCTAGAATTTGGTTCCGTAACTCGTTGGGAAGTGCCAGGGGTTCCGTGTCCGTTAAAACGTCCTCTTCATCGGCTTCGGGTAAGATGGCGGACAGCCGTTTTGGCCGGCCGGCGCCGACGCAGCCACGACATTTCCAGTCGATTGAGTCGGTGCCAACAAGTGCACTTAGTTGCTCTGAAGAGATTGAGGCACAGGTGGCATGTAGCCACTTACTACACTTGCTACACTGCAATCCTGGGTTCTTCTTCGTCACTAGCTTATTGCATTTTGCGCACTTCGCCATATTGTTATTTACGCCGTTAGGGCCGTGAGTGATACTGTTGGCTGGTAGAAAATGCTCTTAGTATTAAGCCCACCTTTTGTACATGTATTTTTTTATATTTGTGCAATAAAAAAAAAACAACGGAAAACGTATATAGCACATAGTATCCTAAGCCAAAAGCGGGTGACTCAGGGGGTCAACCTGGCCAGTAAGCAACTTCTGTTCTACGACTTTTAGAAATTCGCGAAAAGAAACAATCGAAGAGCTTATCTTCTCTCTTAGCGCAAACTGGTGCATACCTAGATAAAATTCAACATTTAGTGATTTTATTCTACTTTATGTTTTTCTGTGGGCATTTCCTTTGCCATATGCCAAATTTACGAGTATATTTTGAATTGCACTTATACTCAAACAAAATATGTAATAATTACTCCAGAGAGTATTTTTTTTGTCTTACAGATAGTCTTTATCTGGCTCTTATGTAGTCGCCGCAATGTTAAGTAGAATTTCAATAGTTTGGTGCAAAAGCTCACCTTTCCCATTGCATACAGGGGTCTCAATGTCAACATTCCCATTGGTGATGCCGTTAGGGAGATCAGTGATGTTCACATGCACCATGGTGATCTACTCTGATGTACAGAAGTATTATATTCCTAGAGTATACTAAGTTGATAAGTTAGAAAATAATAACTAAATAAGGTAAGGGTCTCCGAGCCAAACATCATTGGTCAAATTAAATCCCAGCGACTCCGTCGTCAGCTTGGTCATCTGCAAAGGATGGGAGAGGATCGCGCTGCCAAGAGAGCCTACCTTGGAATACCAAGCGGTCGTAGACCAGTTGGCCGTCCCAAATATCGCTGGAGCGATGAAGTCGGCAAGGACCTACGCCAACTACAGGCAGGCGACTGGAGAGCGACTGCGCAGGATAGAGACCAGTGGCGACTTCTTGTGATTCCAAGATCCACTTCGGGTCGCTGAGCCAGCGGAGTAGGTAAGTAAGGTAAGGGTTTCTTAGCATAAAACTAACCATTTCCATTGCACACAGGGGAGTCAACATCCCCATTGGAGACGCCGTTAGGGAGGTCCGTGCCGCCGTTGATATGCACTGTGTTGCTGTACTCAGCTGGCAGCTTCGCCTCGCCATTGTTGGAGGCCCACGCCGCCGCCGCCGCCGCCGCGGCCGCCGCAGCCGCGCAAACGCTGCAGTCTGCAATAGAAAGTTTGGAATTTTAGAAAAATTCTACGTCTTAAAAGCGCGCTTTATGATGATTTAATTATTGAAATTTTCACGAAATACTAGGGATTTTGGCAATGATTTCAAAAGGAAGGATACGCCCGTCAGAACGTTTTGTCAAAAGAAAATGGCACCCGCGCGCTGGCCCTAAATTCATACAAATTATGACAGATTTATGAGGTTTTAGGGCCAACGCGAGGGTGTCATTTTCTAGAGCGGTTGGGCCTGTCCTTACGCTAGTAATATATAAGTCAATGGATTTTGGCAAAACACGGATAAATAGACAACGGTGATAAATGTTGAATTTTATCTAGGTATGCACCAGTTTGCGCTAAGAGAGAAGATAAGCTCTTCGATTGTTTCTTTTCGCGAATTTCTAAAAGTCGTAGAACAGAAGTTGCTTACTGGCCAGGTTGACCCCCTGAGTCACCCGCTTTTGGCTTAGGATACTATGTGCTATATACGTTTTCCGTTGTTTTTTTTTTATTGCACAAATATAAAAAAATACATGTACAAAAGGTGGGCTTAATACTAAGAGCATTTTCTACCAGCCAACCTACAGGAGGTGCAGGAAAACTGGTACAAAGATGTGCAAAGAACTAAAAGCTACATAGTCACTTAATAATTATCTAAATAAATAATATTGTTATGTTCCATCAGAGTAGCAGCTGATATTTTAAGTATTGGCCTGAATTAAGATCTATTCCTTTCTAAACCTAGTAGATTACAGTGAAATCTTTAAAATAATTAAAAACCTAAATAATAAACAGAGCTATGGAATCGATGAACTCCCTCCCTCTCTATATAGACAATGCGCAGAAGAACTAACTTTACCAATTTGCTTATTAATCAACCAATCTTTCCAAGAGGGCACATTCCCTGAACTTTTAAAAATTACAGTTACAAAACCGATTCATAAAAAAAACGATTAAAACTGACCCAAATCAATATCGACCAATTGCTTTGCTTCCCACAGCTTCAAAAATTTTTGAAAGAGCAATGTTCAACCGCGTTTATAAGTTTTGTGAAAAATTTAACATTTTTGATGACTGTCAAAACGGTTTTCGTAAAAAAGATCAACTATTACAGCCGTTTTTAAATATATGAACGAAGTCTTAAACATACTAAATAATAAAAAATATGCCATAGGAATCCTTTTAGATATGACTAAAGCGTATGACAAAGTGCAACACGATATATTATTAAATAAATTATACAATATAGGTATCCGTGGTGATGCATATAAATGGTTCAGTTCTTACCTAAAAAACAGAGAACAACTAGTAGAAATTGAATATTTTGATTTGAACTCAAACAAAATTTTAAATATTAGATCTGTTCGCGACAATCGATAGATAGAGTAGATAACTCGCGAAGGTTCTGGAACATTCTATCACTTTCCAGTAGTTTCAATAAAGTTCTAGAAGGATTAGTATGGATTCAATAGATCTACAATAGTCTGGAAGCTTCTAGAACAATAGTTAGGGAATGTTCCACAACGTCCGCGAACTTTCTAGATGCTAAGTTAGGTACTTATAGTTAGTAGATAAGTATGGATTGTTTATACCTACTTAGTAATAATAATAATAATAAATAGTGTGACCTCGAGTATCTCTGGAACTTTCGGGAAGATCGCCCGCCGGCCTATATAAAGCGAGGTGTCCGGCGCACATTAAGTTCAGTTTAATAGTAACAGTCAAACAGTAAACATCAAGCTCGAATAGTGAACATCTTCAGAGATCCTCGAAGTGAATAGTGATAGTAATACTGGTGTTTTCTTTCAAGATAGTACCATCCGGAATTCGTTATAGTTGTGAGTCGTGTCGAAGGGGCTCACATTTATGGTCCTTCGAGCCGGATAGTTATAGTGGAACCGGCATTCGTATTAGTTCGTGAAGTGACCTCACATTTAGGGTCATTCGTGCATCCGGATTGGAAGAAAAGAAGATGCCTGTAACGAGGTCTCAGAAGTCGTACGCAGTGAAGAGGACTACGGACGAGAAATCTGCCGTCTCCACGACGAGGTCTGCAGATGCAACGGAGTACGCATCGGCATTGGGTGCAACCACAGGAGGTACACCAGGTCCACAACCGCCGTCAGAGCCGACGACGGAGACGCTGTCCCCTCCATTGTTGCCACCCTGTCCTACAGTCGTTGCCGGTGTCACAACTGCCGTTGCCCCCGCCGCCGCAGTCAGCGCTGCAATAGATAGTGTCGAGTCAACATCGACGACAAATCAGGGAAGATCACGTCTTCCATGTTCATCGCACTCCACTGCTTCTCGTGCACGGCGTAGAGAATTGGCCCAGGCTCGATTGGAACTTCTCGAGCGACGAAAAGAGGCGGCCATAGCTAAAGCTGAGGCAGCCATGTTTGATGTTGAATTGGCTGCAGCCAAGGTCGCCGTGCTAGAAGATGAATCGGAAGAGGAGCAGATAGAAGAAGAGGATGAAACCATCAAAGTGGCGCGCACATCTGAGTGGGTGCGGAGAAGTACACCCGCACTCTCACCGCAACCAGAGATGCCCACTAGCGTGAAGGCTAATGAACCTGTCATAATGAAGCACGACTATGAGGAGCTCGCTGCTGCCATAGGCTCTGCTGTTGCACGTTCCATGCAGCATACCAGTTCGAAAATAGTGGAACTGCCATACTTTAATGGTGCATCAACAGATTGGTTGCCATTTAAAAGAGCGTTTGAGGAATCTGAGCATCAACTCAGTGAACAGGAGAACCTGGCCAGATTGCGAAGGAGTTTGCGAGGCCTTGCTAAAGAGGCAGTGCATTGTCTCTTTGTTGGAGCAACAACTGCGCGTGAAGTCATGGAGCTTTTAGAACTTAGATTCGGCCGTCCAGAAGCAATTGCCATGGCTGAATTGAATAAGCTGCGCAGTTTACCGAAATTATCCGCAAATCCAAGTGATATCTGCGTGTTCGCCTCGAAAATTATGAACGTGCCGGCAACTATACGAGCACTTGAGAAGCGCCATCATTTGTATAACGCGGAAGTCGTGCGGGCAGTCGTCGAAAAGATGCCGACTGCTTTACAGTTTGAATACTACAGGTTCAACAAAGAACAACCGAAAGACCAACCGAACCTCATCACGTTAACCAACTTCCTCAAACTTGTATCCAGTGAAGTTGGTGAATTTGCTTCAGCTGAAATTGTTACTGCTGAAGACCGGCGGGAGTTACATTCGAGAAAACCACAGCGAAGTTATCATGTCACAGACACATCGACGGCGTCTAACGCAACCACTTCGTGTCCGGTCTGCAAACACGACCACAGTATCACAGATTGCACCAAGCTACAGAAAGCCAGCGTACAGGACAGATGGGAGCTGGCCAAAGCACATAAGCTTTGCTTCCGCTGTCTTAAAGTTCGACGATTCGGCCACGTATGCAAGTTTAAGCCATGTGATAAAAATGGGTGCCAGTCATCACATCACCCAATGTTACACACGGACACTGCGAAGACTACATACAGTGTAACATCGCAAGTAAACGCAGTTAGAGTAGAGGCGACGAGAGAAAAAGTGAACTATGTGTCAAGAGACTTGTCCTTCGACCCTGAAGCGAAAGAAGTCGTCGTCAGCCAACCTGTGGTGGAAAGCTTGCCCTGCCTTCTCCCGCCTGAAGCTGTGGGAAACGTCGTTGCAAGCGGAGTTACGCCTGAACCTGCGGAAGTAGTCGTCGCCGGTGAAAACCGGCGGGAGCCACAGCGGAACAAACCGCTGCAGGGAAATAGAGTGGCTCCTGAAAATAGTGTAACATCGACAAGTGAGCCAGTCAGTGCTGAAAGTGAGGGTCCTACACTGCCGCCCTCAGCTGAAGTCGTCGGAGCACTCACACCATCCATAGACACGATCAAAGATCGTAGTCTAGAGAATCGTAGGATGAGTGTGAGTACCATAAAAACGGTTCATCTCCCTACAGAATTCGATAGTCCGACAGATAGTGAGATAGATCGGCATGCGCTGCCGTTTCTGACGGACAAACTCAAGGGTATACCGGCGGGAGAGACCGAACTGCTGCGGAAAGTAGTGTCCAACAGCAAGTGTGACTTGGCAGTTAGAAGACTGGATCTCATAGACAAGAGATTAACGGACAAGTATTGGGCACGATGGATGGAGAAGTATGTACGAGATTCTCAGCAGCAAGGAGACGTCATGAATCCTGCGGGCGCCTACCATGGAGATGACCGAGGAGCTGCCCATCGACGAAGATGTCGCGACCGCGGATAGTTCAGCTACAAGAGCTGCGGCGGGAGTAATGTTCGCGACAATCGATAGATAGAGTAGATAACTCGCGAAGGTTCTGGAACATTCTATCACTTTCCAGTAGTTTCAATAAAGTTCTAGAAGGATTAGTATGGATTCAATAGATCTACAATAGTCTGGAAGCTTCTAGAACAATAGTTAGGGAATGTTCCACAACGTCCGCGAACTTTCTAGATGCTAAGTTAGGTACTTATAGTTAGTAGATAAGTATGGATTGTTTATACCTACTTAGTAATAATAATAATAATAAATAGTGTGACCTCGAGTATCTCTGGAACTTTCGGGAAGATCGCCCGGCGGCCTATATAAAGCGAGGTGTCCGGCGCACATTAAGTTCAGTTTAATAGTAACAGTCAAACAGTAAACATCAAGCTCGAATAGTGAACATCTTCAGAGATCCTCGAAGTGAATAGTGATAGTAATACTGGTGTTTTCTTTCAAGATAGTACCATCCGGAATTCGTTATAGTTGTGAGTCGTGTCGAAGGGGCTCACAAGATCAGATAAAAAGATAATAAATGCATCTATCCCTCAAGGAAGTGTACTAGGATGTCTTTTATTCTTAATTTACATAAACGATCTCCCAAAAATAATGGCAGAACATTGCGTTTTATTTGCAGATGATATTTCTTTGCTTACATCTTCTAAAGACAATAATAACCTAAATAATAAATTAAACACTATGATTCAAAAAACAAAATCTTGGCTCAGCGAACATAATCTTGAAATAAACTTCTCTAAAACTAAAATTATAACTTTCCATCCTCATCAAAAACAATCTTTATCATTAAATTTTCAATTCGAAGGAATACCTCTAGAAACTGTGAATGAGTTTTCGTTACTTGGATTAATAATCGACAAACATGTGAATTGGAAACCCCATATTAATAAAATCAGACAAAAACTATCAAAATTTTCATATGCACTTCGAGAAATTAAAAAAACTACAGATATTAAAACTGCTATAGTCACCTACTATGCATATGCGTTCTCGTGGTTTTGCTATGGTGTCATCTTATGGGGAAATAGTACGGATGCACCTGGCTTATTTGTAGCTCAGAAAAAACTTATGCGCATTATAGCAAATATTGCAGCTACTGATAGTTGTAGACCTTATTTCATAAAACATAAAATTCTTACATTACCATCTATTTACATACTTGAAATTTGCAAATTTGTTAAAAACAACATGATATTATTTTCAACTAGAGGAAATGTGCAATCAAATTACTCCTTAAGAAACAAAGACCGTTTAAACTGTCCCGCTTCACGGCTTAAAATGTGTTCTTCTGGTCCTATATCTATGGCTGTTAAAATATTTAATAATTTACCAGATAGAATAAAGAAAATTGAAAGTCTAAGTTCATTTATAAAAACATTAAAAGATTTTTTGTTGGATAAAGCTTATTATAGTATAGAAGAATATTATTTAGATACTAAGTAAATGTTGATTTAATTTGTAAGGTAAATACCTATTTTTGTTATAATTTATGTGTAATACCTAGTTATTAGATACTAAGAAGATTTGTAAACCCTTTATATTAGTTTTAATTTGCTGTGCCCGACAGGGTCCATATAGTTCTTAATTTAATGTATTTAACACCTGTAAAACTTACTTATGGATGCAATAAAAGATTGAGTATTGAGTATTGAGTATTCTATTCTATTATTTACCAAATTTATAATTATTTTCCATTCTCATAGTTAGGTACGTTGTCAAAGAAGAGTTCAGAGACATAGGTGCTAAAGTTATAACGAAGCTAACTAACATCATAATTTGTCGGCATTTTCAATTAAAACTACAGTATAAGGTTCACTATTGACACCAGCATATATTTATATAGCAGTCTCTACATTTTGCGATTCAATCATCATGCCATAAATATTGAATCAATCGTACCCTACGCCATGGATTTAGTATGTTTAGTGATATGCTTTAGCGTTATGTGGTATAATTGTTATGAATAGTTAAAATAATCTTTAGAAAAAAAGCATCAAACTTTTATTTAAGTCCGTCTTTGTGTAAGAATTACAACTTGTTACAGTAATTAAAAATGTCTATACCTATAAAACATTATGTAAAATACATGCTTCCTAGGATACAGATATCGTCATAAAATGCTAAATTTATTAGCAATGATCAAAATATCTTATAAGATTTTATTGAAATAGTTTAGTAGGCGAATAACATTTTATTCTTTTGTACTCTAAGAATGGACGCATTTAGCGTACATAACTGTATTCTTAAATTATCTGCCTATTTTTAGTTTAGTTTAACCTGAGCTAAGTTATCTACCGAGGCGAGACAACTTATGAAATAACTTAAAACCTATCACCGCTAAATTTGATCAATCATTTCACAAAATTCACACACTCATTTACTATACTCACCCTTCATATGCGCACTTCCCCTTCAGAATATTAACCAGCACATAGATCTTACTCAAAAACATACAGAGCTACTCGCTATCTCCCTTTTTTAAGCACATAATGGGCTAAAAAAGTCGCGTTCACTTGTCACTTTTTTTCAACCTGTTTTGGCGATATGTGATTGTTTATCTAGTTCTTAACCGATGGTATTATTTCCTGTATTCTAAAGATTGACTAAAATGGTGGATATGGTATAGTATGAGTAGTGACTCGCGACACGCTTGGCCTTCGACTGAGGGTGCGTAGATGCGTAGGTGCCGTGGCCCGAGTTACTGCGTGTAGGGGATGCTGGGCTAGTAAATAACGCCCTCTGTTTAAATAGGTTAGGAAATGAAACTATGGCGATTGAATTGTTTATGACTTGTTGAAAAATATTTTTGTACTGTAATTGATGTTGTGTTAATTTAGTTAGTAAGGATTATTATTTAAATATGATGGATTGAACTCTATTTCCTCAAAAGATAATACTAATAAATTGCTTTTTTCTTTTACAAAAATTACAAAATTGCTATACAAAATCATACGTAATAATTCATTGAGTCAATCTTGAAGGCACAGATTTTAATTTTAGTGATATCAAAATATATTATAATAATATAAAATTAACATCAGAAACGCTTCTACTCAATCCTTCCTTTCTAACTTCACCTCAATCATGAAAATCGGTTGAGTATTTTAAGAATATTACAATTTATTTTTGCAAAATTTTATTATTTAAATATACTCCTTTCCGGTTGCTGAAAGTTCAATATTTAGTATTAATACCCTGCATTGCATCAAAGGTGAATCGCGGGTCCACCAACCCGCACTAGGCTAGCGTGGTGGACTAAGGCGCAAAAAACGCTTCCATCTTAAGAAGTAGACTCGTGCCCCAGTAGTAGGGATGTGGTCGGCAATGGTATTATTATCAAATTCACCGAAGTTCTTCAAAATAAACAATTGTTTCTCATGATACTCTTTACCATTCTAAGTTAAAAAGAAACAAAAACATATAAATTTAATGACTTCATATATTATCATCATCATCACGACTTATCACGTCCCCACTGCTGGGGCTCGGGTCTCCTTCCAATGAAGGAATGGTTTTAGGCCTAGTCCACCACGCTGGCCTAGTGCAGGTTGGTGGAACCCAACACAAGCAAGTTTGTGCTGAGACAGTTGTTGGGTAAGTGGGCAACCCGACTGTCAGACGTTTTAAGCTGCCCAAAGGCCTCTGACTAGGCTTAACGACTGCTGCCGAAGCAGCAACCGGGACCCACGGCTTAACGTGCTGTCCGAAGCACGGAAGCGACCAGAAAACCACCACTTGAAATCGGTCACCCATCCAATGGCTAACCGTGACTTCATATAATTAACAATAACCTTTCTGTCTAAGTTTTATTTGATTTCCTACAGTTTTGTATGAAAAAGTTTTTTTATTTTCTAAGAGCCATTTCCCCTCAGATACAGGGTGTTGCAAAAATGGTATACTAAACCGAAACCAATATTTTTTTTGCGAATTTTGACATTTTGATTTTATTTTTGGCATAGATATAACATGCTGCACACGTAGGTTTCAGCCTACCTACTATTTATAGATATCTGGAATAAATAAATTTATTCGGAATAATCTTCTATTTCCATTAAAATCTCTATTTTTTCGATCAAACCAATTACGGCACGAAAATGTACCCTAAAAGGACCACAAATACAAATCGCAAAGCATCTGCATCCACAATCATGCTAGATTTACATGCTCTGCTTAAAAGTCGTCCCTATTGGTCAGTCAGTAAGTTCTATTTTAAGGTAAAGGTGTGAATTTGCGATCTGGGCGCAGTGCGCATGTGCCGAGTTCATACAAGCAGCGTACATCTGCTGGTCAGCGCGTGGACACAAAGCTGCGAGTAGGGCGGCCATCGTGTCCGATCAACACGGGACAGAGACAACATTGTACACTGCATGCTAGATGGAAGATATTTTATCTCAATAAAATTTCACCCTGCATAATTACTATTAGCAGTCTCAAAAAAATGCCTTTAGAAAAGGTGACATATGGAACGTCAATGGCTGGTACAACTTTTTAATTGCCCGTGAGTGTAGTTAAAAAAATTGTAAAGAAACTTACTAGATTTCTATTTAACATAGGATATTATACATATGTCGCAGGCATCTGGTTTAATCTTCTGTTTGATTGAACCGCTATCCCGTTCATTGGATGACGCTACTCAGTTGAATGACTAAAGAACAACTCGTCAAGTGGTTGACTGTAACGTCCAACGTCTTGACTGAACGTTATTCAGCGAAGTCGTTAAATGGATATAGTATAGCAACTTTGTAATGTCTGGTTAGGATGAACATGACCAGACAAGAGTCAACAAAAATACTATGTTACAAAGCTCTCATCTCACAAATTAACTAAACAATAACAATAAACGTACCTTGATATTGTTGTTCATAATTATCCAGTTTCAGCACATTTTTTTCTTTGAAACTATCCGCCGGCGGTGTAATAATAGGTAAATCCATGTTGTCACACTTTAAAGCTACATTTTAATATAAATATCGCACTTTAAAGCTAATTTATTTGCAAAAAATAACAATACAAGTGCTTTTTGTGTCAGTTGTTTGCTGTTAGACGCCATATTTGTTTTATTCACCACCTGACTGATTTTAAGTCCGCTAACTAGTTGGACGTTTTGTGACGCTTGTACAATCAACGTTCGGCCTAGTCATACAACTGAATAGCGTCATCCAATGAACGGGCTAGCGGTTCAATCAAACAGGAGATTAAACCAGATGGCTGCGACACATATACATAATATAATATCTAAAGGCCATTTTTTTGAGACTGCAGTTAATACTTTTACAGGGTGTAATTTTATTGAGATTAAATATCTTCCTTTATTATGAAGAACTAAATTACAAACAGGTGACGTTTTTGAAAAAGTGGCATGAATCACGATTGAATTTTTGCCGCGGAAAACAATAATTATAGGTAAATTATTCAAATAAAACAGGTGTCTATATATGTACCGGATGAATAGTATTTAGATTTACCATCATAATACCATACATAAAGAGTTTGTGAGTAATATTTTTTTTCAGGTTTTTTTAGCATGAATGGTATTTACCATCATAATACCATACATAAAGAGTTTGTGAGGAATTTTTTTTTCTATTTTTTTTAGGAATAGTATACATTTGGCATTCTGACCTAAGATAGGTACATATCACGTGGGGATCTAATTAATTTGGAAAATAATTAGATCTCCACATGCATGGTCTTATCTTAGGCGAAAATCATTTCATTTTTAGTGTGGTCACTCTACTCTTACCTGACCCACCCTAGTAGTAGTGTGACTATGGCTCTATCCGTGCTCCTATTTTTTTGCACATTTGCACAGAATTCGTGTCACGGGTTTTGATATGCTTTATTCACGATAATTTCTATTGATCAGCTAAAATACAATTAATAAAGTTCGACATACGTATCGACTGGATATAATCTACATTTTCATTTCAGCATAAATCAAATACTTTTACTAAATCATGTTCTTAGGTCGTTAAGCCTAGTCAAACATCTGACAGTCGGGTTGCCCACTTACCCGACAACTTCAATGCATTGTACTCATTCAAAACCGGCACTACGGCTCACAACCTATCACGTGAGTACAAATGTACAGGCGAGTCACCTCTGACTACCCCCTACTACCTATATGTATGTATAGATAGAGAAGCTAAAAATAAACATTTCCATGACCTAAGTATATAAAATCAGATATATATGTGAGAGTAATAGAAACATATGTGAGAAATAGATAGGTATTCACAAAATGTTTTGCGTATTACCTATGTTCCAATGATTTTAAAATTTTGCACTTATCTCAAGACTTTAACACATTTATAAGACGTTTTCCAACCTTTTGTTTTGATGGTAAGGCAAATTACTGAAACTTTAAGAATGCTGTGACAAAAATATCGTAGAATATTTAGAGTACAATTAAACACCCTAAAAAATCAGGAGACGCACTGAAAACCTTCTTTGATGGAAGTAAGTTAAAAACAAAAAAAAATGCAATCACACCATAACGCTAACTGATAAAAAAGCTATACATATATTGGCATTAGCATCATCGTAGATTCAGTAGGACGATAGCGTTGCATAAAATATTTACTTTTAATAAGCGCTCAGATCAAAGGTCCTTGTTTGTTAGAAAATAGGGGAGGGTTTTTTTATATAAAAAAGTAAATCTGTGAAAAAAACTCGGGGTGGTCAGAGAAATAAAGATAGAGCGTGTGCCACAATAGAGAATCCAGATATTAATCAAGCTTTTTGAAATAATAATATGTTAAGTTTATCTTCTATCATTTATATATGGTATGGTTATATTTATGTAAAGTCTTATTTTTTTAAATACTCAAGCCACGGCTCGGCTCGAGCGGTGGTAGCTCAGTCGGGTAAGCGCCCGCTTATCACGCCAGAGATGCGGGTTCGAATCCCGGCGCTGACATGTACCAATGAGTTCTTTGAATTGAAGTAAGTACAAAGTATACCATCGCTCTTACGGTGAAGGAAAACATCGTGAGGAAATCTGCATATCTTAGATTTAGCACATCTGGATATGTGAACCCACCAACCCGCAGTGGACTAGCGTGGTGGGAAATGGTCCAATCTTAGGAAGGCAGTTTATTCCTTGGGGATATGCACCAAGGTTCCACTCGAGAGAGCCAAGTGCAGGTTTACACCTCCACAGAGAATAGAATAAAATACTTAAAACTCAAACAAAAAAAACAAATACTCAAATCATGCGTGGTTTAATTTAGCAGATGAGACTAATATATAAATATAAAAAACAGCTAAAGATTTTTTAAATATTTTTTACATCAGTTATAATACCAGACATATTACTTTTACTGGAATCGCCTGTTGTAAGTCATTAACGTATATGTAGATACAATGATTTCCATTTTCCAAAAAAATACTAGAATCTCTCTAGGGCCCTCATAAAAGCATCGCAAATACATCTGATAAGTCCCCTCATGGAAATTCAGCCGTGCAATTATTGTGAGTGACCGGTGCCTGTCAATCAATCATTATCGGGAACAAAATAATACAAAAAACTGACCCCTCGTTGACCATCGACAAAAAACCTAATGCTCACCGAACGCCCCAAAAAACCGATATTCATGGAGAATATCATTCATTTGTCGCGTGCGCTTTGTTAAAAGATTTAGGTTTTTTGCTAAAACTCCCTTTTTGCATAAGTATTATTTATGTGTATAAATTAAATGTTGAATGGTATTAGTTCTAACGGTTTAATAAATGATTTAAGGAAAATTTCACGTTTTACAAAATTATTTTTTTAAATTTCACTGATGAATATGAGCCATTCGCATCTCCACTGCTTCCAATAAATAGGTAGGTACTTAGTATTGCTAGTATACAGGGTGTAAATTATATGCTCCCGAAAACTGAAATCACGTGACATAACCTGCGAAATAAACTTTTTTTTTCGATTTCCCATACAAAGTTAGATACCTAGTTATTGTAAGATTTTATACAGGAGATCTAAAAAAAATATCATTTCCGAGGGTATATTTCTTGGGGAAATTTGTTTAATTTGACCAGTAGATCACGTGGTTTCAGTTTTCGGGTGCATGTAAATTCCACATTTGCTTAGTTTGTCTACAAACTTACTTGGTCACCCAAAAACATGGAGGACATGGTGGTGTTCTTTTCTTTAAAATATTCAGACCCTTATTGCCTTGCCAGGGCTTTACTAGCTAGCTCTAAAGTTATACCAGCCATACAAATAAATAATGGTATACAGGATGTTGCAAAAAGGGTACTCTTCTTTACTTTTTTTTCGCGGATTTTGACATCCTTATTATTATACAGGGTGTTGCAAAAAGGGTATACTAAGCCGAAACCTACATGTGCAGCATGTTATATCTAAGCCCGAAACTGAAATCAGAATTTGAAAATTCGCGAAAAAAAAAAAACATTTTCCATAGAGACTTTGTTGGTCACGTGACTTTTTACTATGGAAAAAAAAATATATTTTTTTGCGAATTTCCAAATTCTGAAATCAGTTTCGGGCTTAGATATAACATGCTGCAAATGTAGGTTTCGGCTTGGTATACCAATTTTGCAACACCCTGTATAGTATGTCATACTGCACACGTAGCTTTCGGCTTAGTATACCCTTTTTACAAAACCCTGTATATATTCTATGCACTACTTAACACTTTCTCGACAACGCCTAAATTTAACTGAGAGAGAATGATTTTAGCTTGAAGGTGCTTCCAACTTTATGTAGGTACCTACATACGACTACCTACCAAAAATCCGTCTCCAATAATGGATCCAAAAACTTCATGATTGCGAATTACTGATAATCTAAACCCTCAAACTGCGCATGCGCGTGGTACGGGGGAGTCAGCAACCCGGGCCGAGGGGCGGCCGCTACCCTAAACTCGCACTTTTTGCTCCACAAAGCATTTCAATCAAAAACTGTCATGCGCGCCCACCAACACTCCGCGTGAAGAGGCCTTATAAAGTGCGAATTAAAATGTATGACAAGTTTAGTCACGAATCACGATGAGTTTGTTTATTCTGTGCGTGGGCCACGAATGTTTGATAAGTAAATATTAAGCTGTCGATGACTAGGATATAATGGATGTTGTAAGGGCGTTATCATTTTGTTTAGCCATACAAATTAATACAGCAACATAGACGAACTTTGAACTCACCGATCTTTTTCATTAACTTTAAGAAACTAAAAATCGTAAGAGGGTTTGACATCGGTGGTCCAGTTTAAAGTTCAATCATAAGATTCCATGTTTCTTTCGTACAAAGTCACCCTGATCACCCTCAGGACGCACTGGTTAACAAGTGTACCTGAAAAATACGTCCCATGGACTAGTTCACTTCCGGTTGGGTGCAATTTATAGCCTCCTTGTCTGAGATGCTTCTTTTTATCACCAGCTATCAGTGCCTTGCCTATAATGTTCAAGCTTTAATTATCATTAAGTTCAAGATTTCGCCATGTACAGGCACTTAAAATTTAGGTGATTATCAGTGTTTACGTAATTATTAAGGCAGCTTTTCATTAAATATGAAAGTTAAATTATTTAGGATTCAGTATAGATGCCAAAAAATTGTCAAATTTTACCCCCCGTTTTAGCAGGTCGATGGCAGACCGTTTTGGTTTCGGAAAAGCTTAAGTAGTAATAGACGATAAATTTAAAGACTTCCGGAAGTCTTTAAACCGACTTCGAACACAGGTCGGTCGTAGTAAGGACAATATGGCTAGGTGGGGATTCACGGATGCAGAAAATTTGAACTGCTTGTGTGAAGCGCTACAAACTATGGTGCACCTTACTTCATGACCGGCGTGTCCCTACACCTGTACGCGGCAAGAGCTCATGACCGCTACCAGCGGTGCAGTATCAGTGGCCCAGTTCTGGGCATGTATTATTTAGTGACTTTGTTGGTTTTTCGTCGACACGATAAGAAGAAGAAGAAGAAGACGATAAATCCACATATTAAGTAGTAGCAGACGATAAAACAACATATTAAGGGAGATTGAACAGAACGCTGAAAAGTATAATCAGCCTTTGTGGCCTTTCGCCATCGAGTTACTGGCAGTTTTGGAGAGACAGAGGACAGAGATTTCAAATCGATTGACTTCTTATCGAGACTACTATGATGCCTAAATACAAACAAAAAAATTACCAACATTGAAGACGTGGGATTTACTTTTATTATTTGTCTTATTGTTATTCCTTTGTGATGTCGAGAAAATCAACTTTATGCTGAACTATATAATATAATATTATTCACAGACTATGGAAACAGTAAACCTAACTACAAAATCACTCCTTAGTTCACTTTAAAACTGAACTTGCTTATACAAAATTTGCTGAAACCTTAATATTATCATAGTTGGTCCAAAAATACTTGACAAAATCGTGAATTTGTGAGCAATCGAACATGTGTCGCCTTATTAGATACGAAGGGCGAGTACCCTATTCTAATGCTGCGCTCCCATTGGCCAGATTCCGTAGGGACGCTGTGCGCTTTTCGGAGGGCAACACCGGTCCGCCGCGCAGCCAATCAATTCACAGTTTTTTAAATAAACATCGCCAAAAAACTCGTAAAAAACGCACTGTTCTTTACATGTTTTATGCGCCCTTATGTAATGTGTGGTGGTGTAACATTACGTATGATACTGGAATGATATAATGATGATTGATGGTTTTTACAGGTGATTTTTTTATTAGATTAGTTATACCTAGTTGTGATCCAACCACAACTAAGTAGTTAATATAAGTTTTTATATATATTATATCAGTGATAGGGATTGGCTATTATTACGCCTTAAAAATAAAAAGCACCGAACTACAGTCTTTTTATGACGCTAAAAAGATACAATTTATGTTGCAACTTGCAAAAACCCTTCCCGTCAACCTAGATCTATGAAATTTAGCTAGTACTAAACTTAAGCAGTATGTAGTTTATTACTACAAATTGAGGGCAAAATCTGAAAATTAGACATTTGTTATACTTATTTATAACATCCAATAGTAGTAGATTTCCATGTAACCAACTGCAAAGTTAAGATTATTTTTTCATAAAAATACCTAGAGAAATTAATTATGTGAGCTGTCAAAATATTGGAGTACTTAAAATCTTTCTTTAAATACTTAATACACGCGTAAGGATATGGAACCTGACGTGCAGGAGTCTGACTCTACCATGGCTGGTCTTTTAAAGCTATAGCACAGAAATACATAAGCCTAAATTCCATGTTCCGTAATTCACATGGAGATTCGTTTAAGCAAAAAGCAAAAGTAGGTTTTGTATTTTGAATTCTTTGCATTTCCTGACATCAAATAATTTTGCAATGACTCTACATAATTCTACTAAATTAACTCATACACTGCCATCTACATTACATTTGCTGAATCATTAAGAACTACAAAAGTGGAGGCCAGTATCTGCCATCTACTCTGTCTTCAAAAAGCCACACCCAATCGGCATTCCAATAAGAAGCGGACTTTGGATTACTAACAAAACTACAAGGCATTTTAGTTAGGCAATGGCTCCATAGGTGTCTCTGACAACGTACTCAAAATTTGTTTCAAATCTCTCTCATAGATGGCATCGCAGTTTGATGTAGAGCGGGTAGCCCAGGGTAGCTCAAGGAACATATTAATACTTATCTAACCTTCTCGTAATCGAGTCGTACTGTACTTAATGTTCCTTGCATTTCTCTTCATCGATTATGGATTCTTAATTATATAAATGATTTCGTATTGTGTTGAATACCTTGTCTACTATTTGTTTTAAGCTACGATCAAGTGAGAATTACGGACATACTTACGGAAATGATTTTTTCCCCATTTGAATAGGTTTTCATTAGACTTCATATCGTATAAGTACAGACCTTATGAGATATTCTTCAACCTCCTTATCATAAGGAAATTAACCTTTGTTTAACAGTCAAACCAGTATTTTTTGCTGGATACCCAAAAAACATAATTTTTGATACCACAGTGACTGATACACTTGTATGTATATTATGGTTCATCATGGCAAAATATGTAACTTCCTCGGGTACATTTTCTTTGTCTCCAACGCCATAAGCTTTAAAACAATAACACTTGAAATAAAGAGTATAATCTGCTGGTTACAGCAGGTCTCCCGTTACTCCCATTATATTCAAACTGTTCTATCAAATCGTATAAGGCTAGAGCTGCAATCCATTGAAATTGACGACCATATTGGGTTGCGGAAGCCATGCTGCTAAATCTGCGTATAAAATTATTTTAGAGTTGTCTGGATACTCTTTTTGTTAAACATACATAACAAGGAAAGGCAATAATGTCTATAAGTGTAATTTGTAGCTTTGTTAGAATAAAAGGAACTTATCTATTTACTATTTAATACTTAAAATAGTATTTATAACTTGAAACATAATTTTTAGAATAACATGTAGAAGGTATATCTACATAACAGCTCCCTCTTATGACTAACAAATATGGCATTAAAATCTGCTAATACGTGTAATCACCTTTTAGGGAAAGGTACGAAGTAAACATACACTTGTAGACACAAAAAAATATATCTCTACTTTTTATATTTAACTATAACCATCATTTATCTATTCCTCCAGAACCTAAGCAGCCAATCTGACGTTTCCAAAGAGGCGATCACGACGTACCTCTAGAATGGTCTGTAGGGTCCAAAGAACAGTTGTAAGGTAATGGTGGGCTATGATTGGAGTCCCGGCCCTGCAGGGCTAACGGGACAGCGCGTGTTTCGATTTCGTCGAGCATTTCTCTGCCGGTCCCGTTACTCGCCCGGGAAAGTACTTTTCTGTGTTGCCAGGTGAGCGGAGTTTGGATGAACTGGGAGGTTTTTGTGTAATGTTATGCACCTTAATGTTTTGTAATTTTTGTTTTAAAGTTGAGAATTAATACTAAATCTGCTGAATGTTATAGAAAATATTTAAAATTATGTTAATGACAATAGTTTTGAATAGCTTTGAAGTAACGTTCCTATAAGTATTTACCTTTGGTAGTTTGGTTGAGACGTTTTGATATCTCTATTAAACGTTCAGTTTATGTTAAGTATTTTTCTATTTAGCGATTTCGTAACAAACAAAATACATGTACTTATACGTATACTTATGTTTGTCAAATTATAAAGCACCAAATAGAAGTAGTCTAGGGTCAAGCCTTATAAGCCTTTTTTAATGCGTTTTGAAAAATATATTATACACTTTTAAACCGCCAAAATATTTATTTGTATAACCTTCTATAACATTCAGATATGTGTTTTTTTAAATACAGAATTTTGTGATACAATAATTTGTTCAGTTTTTATATATTTTATCCTTGCAACCCTGCTGTAGGTGCAACTCGCTGGAGCCACTCGCACGACCGCGGGTTCACACTCCTGTGAGCGCTGCAGTACTGTTATTGTTTTGTAATTCGCACTGTCGCTTCTATGAACTGAATTATTATTGTTTCTTTGAAAGAGAGTACCTATGTATAGTAAAATTTATTAATTTGATGAAAATTCCTAGAACTTATGATAATATCTTCTAAATTATGATTTTATTTAATGTCATTGTAGGTAGGTAGGTACATAATCAAATATTTCATGCAAGGCTTATATTACTTAAGAAAACCTTCGTAGCCTAGTTAAATATAGTAAGTACTACCGAAAACATAATTATTTACTTAAACCTAACATACCACATTCAAATGGTACAAAGCTAAACGTAGTATTTAATATCTACATGGTATAGGTTACCCAATAAAAAATAAGATAGGTAAATCGAAACGGAATGAAAAAGTTATAAAATTGTGTAAGTAACCGGTGGCCTTGCGCGGCGGTCGTCGACCCCGCGCCGCCGCCGCCGCCGTATTTACTTGCGACCAACGAAAGTTACATTTTGTGCCCAAAATTTTAATCGGCCGAATCGGTTCGCTGCGTTTTATTTGAAGATAAAATAATTCACTGAAATAACTAGCTTGACCAATGTTTTACTTTTAGCTATTATTGTTACATCCAATTTTTTTTTAATTAACTGAAAAAAACGGAAATATTTGTAATGTAAAAATATTTTGACTCTATATTTATGTTAATAAAACATCAGTGGATCATGAAATTAAAGTGTTTGCACTGGGGTGGGAAATGTAGCTTTTTTGGCAATGGTACCTCCATGAGATTATCTTCTACTTATGCTAAATTTAAACGAAAAACATTCACTAACAAATAAAAAAAACTATAATATTGATAAGATGAACGTGTTACAATAACAATTTCAATAAGAGATAAAATTTTGAAGTCTATTCGTTTTAACTTGTTAACGTTTTAGTTGACTTTAATACCTTAATACTCTACATTCTTGTAAATCCCCGTGCTCTGCCTTCACACAGGCGGCTTGTTGGCGATGTGTCTGAAGTTCAGACAATTAACAACATTCAAATTGATCAGTGGTACACAAGAATTACATACCTAGTATGATTCACAAAAATTCACCAGCATTAATTGGTACTTAATTATTTATTAACCATACAGAAGAAGTTCAAAACTAAGTTATTATGTTCTAGTCAGTCAGTTTATTCAAAACTATATCACACTCTCTCGATAAGGACATGATTAGAAGATATAGGTTTACTTGTATTGAAATCCTTTGGGATTTTTTTAAAACCACTGCATTGTTTAAGAACTTTGATTCTTTTTGTTTAAATATATTTCTAAAGACTAAACTCTAAGCTCAAGCCTTCAACCCGCCATTTTGGGCAAAAAAATGCGTAGGAATATTCCGTCGGCCATTTCTATGCGTCCTATACTCAACTTTTGAAGTTAAAAATGGAAGGCGTTGTTTTTTTTACAGCAGGTTTCAATCTGGTTCTTTTTATTTAGAAATCATTTTTTACCTTAAACTATGTCGATTATAAATACACGGTATTTTTTTGGCTGAACCTAAAGGTTATAAGTAATACTAATGCTACGTCCTAGCTACGACGCTGCTCCAACACCCTCCCTCCCAACAAGAGCCTGCTCGCAGTCCTCCTTCATGCCGTCAGCCAAGAGCCACCTCAATATCCACGTGGCAACTACAACACCGTATCCCGCTGTCACCCGGCCTATTTTATACATTTTTAATAATTAAACCAATATAAGGTAACTTCGTTATAACCACCCCTTTTTAGGTTTAATTAACGATTTCAGCAAGTTTAACAACGTAGTTTAATTTTCGTTTTCAGCAAGTGCACATTACATAGTCGAGTATACGGCACTCAGGCTTCGCCGATGACGTAACGCTCGGTTCGATACTCTCGCGGCAAGAGGGGTCAGTGGCCGCTAGACGCGGAACAGCCTACGCCGCCAATTAACTAAACAATGTGGCGTAGAGACCGCGATGCGACGTCTCTGTGTGAAATGGAACGTCTTTCATTGGCTGAGAGAACATAGATACACGGACATGCAAAGATTTATGTTTTGCACTGAACAAGAAGGAGGGATGTGATATTGACATCTTTTGGGTAAAAAATTATATCATTATCATCATGATCAGTAAGGAATCATTCACTGTAGGATAAAGGGCTCTCACCTTGAGCACCATATTACTTCTCTTAAGATCCAGTGGGTTGGATTGGAGGGTCTCTACTCAATATCTTGTGTAACCCTATGGTTGTTGGTTATAATATATTTTTTTCAGCTATGTCCGGCTAACAGCTGCAAAGGTGATAGGTCTTAGTTTTCTGGTAATGGATTATGAAGATGAAGTCCTATGTGTTATTTTTTTATTTATAATTTACCTTAAATTTAAAAATCTCTTGTCTAATTATAGATTGATAAGATTTATGACATTTGTATATCCTTCAATGTAATTGGTCCAACATAAAGCATAACATTTTAGCAGTATTCTCCATATCAAATACATAATATCAATTATAAGTACGATAAATAAGACAAGAATTACAAGTATGCCAAAACAAGCATAACCATTGCGTAAATTTCAAAAAATACCTTCTCAATGCAAAACACACCACAGTGACTGAGCGTATTACAAAATTATGTTAATACTGAATGCCGCACGCAATAAACTAAAGGTGAACGAAAAAGTGCAGTGCAGAGAGAGGCAAGGGCTTACACAAGCAACAAGGGTATTGAATCTATGGCAATGACCCGAAGTGACTCGAGACCTTGCGAACCGCTATGTGGATGCAGCCAGGGGCGACAAACTAAGGGCCGCCGATATTTACTACCATTTGATGCGTTTTTATTCAAGACTAATATATATTTTGTTTTTTTACAAATGTGACGTTATTGTTAGTACGACTATGTCTTTTTAGACTCAATTTGTTAACTCTTAAGTTTATTATGTACGAATTGTTACTAAATTTGGTTTTTTTACGGTTGCGGTCTGTTACATGTGGAGAGCAGTTTATTATTAGCAGTACCTACGTCCCTTTTAACGTAACACGTTTTGGTATCAATAGTTGGATACCCCTGCAACTCGTGTAACCGCGGTCGCGGAAATGTTAACTCCACTGTAAAATGTACTATCCATTCAATACCTGGCCCTCTCGTCACATACACCCTATTCCACTACAAACGATATTAGACCCTACTAAACTAGGCATACGACCGCTAGCGGAAACTACAAACTTGACTCTAGGGGTCCACATATAATGAACACACAACGTACCCAGAGACAAGCAATGCGGAAACCACTCTCATTGTATCGTCTAAAACAAAACATTAATATGCAAATAATATTTAAAAAATACAAGTTACGAGAGGTGCAAGTCAGATTGTTAACTACCGTTTTCGATTATTTTATGTAGATAAACCTAAATAGGTAAAAAGTTTTACTATCCTATTGTTCCTAACCATTTTTTTATTTTATTACAGCCATAAATATAGTTTAAATTGCTTGAGTAATTAGAAGTAGAGTAAAAGTATCTACTTTGTACTGAAGCGACAGCTCCATACAAAAGACATCAACGCGCGCGCTTTGCTACGAAAAAGTAAGTTCTAAGCTTTTCCAATTAATATAAATATTCAATAATCAGTTTTTTTTGTTTTACATATAATATATTTAATTACATGACATTATAACTTATTAGGTAATAAATTCAGCTTCACTATCATGTATCTATTACAAAATTACTATCAAAGAGTTGAAATTGATCAGCGAGCTTGCATCGTCATCAGTTGATTTTGATAATTAAGATATTATAATCTCTGTGTACATCATGTACAATTGTACATACCGATAATACATTTAAATTAACAAATACATAAAAAACTTGAATTAAAATGTAATTATTATCACTGCTAAGTTATACCAAGGTGATAAGTATACGAAAACTTTACGTTAAGTACCAATTGATACATTTTCATATCCAATACACCATAAACATAATTACCAAGAGAAAGTCGTTTAGATATAAACAGAGTATGGTGGAGCGAATCAGCATCCACGTTGACTCCAGCCGAGCGTTTCAGCGAATCATCGCGCGGGGTCAGTGCCCTCGCCGCGCCGCCGGATAAAAGTAAAAACACTCACTTCCACAATTTTATTTTACATTACTTATTTAGACATGTACTTCAGCCGTTGCTAATGTACGAGTATAAACCATAGGTAGAAGTATGATAAAATAAAAGTATATTTAATTGATTTTTGATTTGTTGTCTTGAGTTCGAAAGTTGAGGGCGTAACAACTTATTTAGGTATTGGCTGTTCATAACGTGTTTACTTAAATATTATTACGGATTTGCTTAGATATTATTATGTACTCAGATCTTAATTATGAATTAATCTATGGCACAAAAATGGAACGCAAATAATCAGAAGCAATGATGAAATCAAAAGGCATAGCCACGTGACTCAACCTTTACCGTCACGTTTACTAAAATTATAGAATAAAAAGATAAATTTACACAAAGTTGATTTTCTAGTAACACTACAGATTTACCAATTGATCGTGATGTGTAAGAGAGATGTCTAATAAGTATTACTGGGAAATTATGAATTCTCTGTTGCGTCGATAGTGGCGCCATCAAAGTTGCAAGTGTGGCGTTTAGCGATGTGCGGATGAAAAGTGAATCAAGTGACGGCAGCGGGCACTAGAGGTTGTTCACCTCACCAATTTTTGTTTCGTTGGTTGCCAGTGCGGTTTGTAGATTTGACTGTGCGCACCATTTTCTAGGCCCCCCTACTACCACCTACTTTGAACGACATAAAAGGGTTTTTGCTTGTTTTTTTAGACGTGCACATTGGATTTGGATTGATTTTGATTTAAAATGAATTGCATTGTTTACGTTACTATAATATTTTTTTATTGTAAACTAATACTCATTATGTGAATTGAACTCTTTACTGACGTCAATCATCTTTTTACGTCCTCATGATCTAAGATGTATGATTTTCATAAAAATATTATGACATCAATAGTGCGAAGTACGAACAAAGGACTACCATTTCTCTGCATAGAAGCCTGCGGATGTAGGCAACGCTAGCAAAAAGCGCAATTTAGCGAGAACTTTGGATCAGCAAGTCTATGGTTGAAGACATTCGCGTCCCGGAAGCGAGTGAAACCAAGATGGCCGCCACCAGCTTATATTACATTAGACTCAACAAAAAGTTGCGTTAATTCGATTGGAGCGAGCCCGATGCTAGTCTGTTGTCATTGACCTCTTTCGCCACTGCTCGCGGCCGCGCCAACGTTACAAAATGGTAAAGGCTTTGAGGCCATCGACACCAGCCAAACTTGCGAGCCTAGTTCTACATTAGACAAGCCACACAACCGAATCAAATTCAATTGTGATTTTAACTGAATACCTTAATTACTCTTGCCATTCAAACGTCCAGGCCTAAAGATGAATAAGCACTATTTGTTTTCTTCCGGCGACCGTAGACTAATCTGGAAATTAATTTCAGTCTGAGTACAGTTAAATATTAATATAATATTTTTATTAATGTTCATGCTACATTGATAAATACTTGCTACTGTTACCTTAGTTTAAATTATACTTAGGTCGATTGTAAATATGAAATTATATAGATAAAACGGGAAATAGAGTCGCAGTAAAGAATCCTTAGCAAGTGTGAATCGACTAAAATAATTAGATTTAGATTTCGTGTATTACTTATTTAGGCCTGCATTAAATCATGTTTCGGCATACTATAATATTATAATCTACTAGCTGTTCCCGCGCGCTTCGCTTCGCCTTAAAAAGTTTTCCCGTGGGAATTCCGGGATAAAAAGTAGCCTATGTTCTTTCCCAGGGTCTAGACCATATGTATACCAAATTTCATTCAAATCCGTTCAGTAGTTTTGGCGTGAAAGAGTAACAGACAGACAGACAGACAGACAGACAGACAGACAGACAGACAGACACAGTTACTTTCGCATTTATAATATTAAGTAAGGATTGGGAATGAATTAAATAAATAAACAATTATTGGGGTAAAAATAAGTAATAATTGGTCCGATTTTCTACAACTCTTCATAACTTAAATCACTTAACCTTATTCAATAAATTATCAAATTTATATCCCCAGCTTCATTTTATCAACAGGCAATCAAGCGAGGCCCAGCATCAGCCCTGAAGGCACAATTTGGGACCGCTCGTGCAACAAAGATAACTCTTCAACAAACAGCCCATGGTGTCCGAGTGATTGAATGACAATTTGGCGAGTAGGCCAGCCACCGCGGAAGACATAGCTCAGTTCAGCGTGGTTCAATGTGACACTTTCGTACGTCACGCAACTTTCCTACTAGTAATGCGCTGAGCGACACTAGCGCCGGCCGTCTCGCGCGGCGGCCGACGGAACTAGCACGCGCCACTTTTCTTCTACTCCAGCGAACCACTTACTAGAAAAAAGCATATCGGGTGAAAGCATAATATCTAATTAAATAGAACGTTGCACTTTTCTCTTGGCGGCCGCAGCGTATGCATCTCTGTTCTAGTCTAGATATGTTATTATGCAACTGGCGATTACTAATGTAAAACCATTGCTAGCATATACTTATACATTCTGCTTTTAATTATTGACCATGATAACAGCCGCCTGTAGTTCGATCAGAGCTGCCTAATTAACCATTTTTTAAAAGATAACTTAGATTATATTATACATAGATAACGTAAATTAGAGTCAACGGCATCAAAATTAGAACCTATTTCATAGAAATATAGCTAAGTATTTAACCAAAACGTACATCGTGATACAAATATCCATCCGCTTTGGAACTACATACAACGAGACTGTCTACGACCTTACTCATACAGCTACACTTTATGCCAAATCAAATTATAAATAACAACATTAAATATTTACCAATTAGGTACATACATTTACAAATAAAGCTAGAGCCCAAAATGACCACATCCGTACACCTACAAGTCACCCGATTAAAACAAATCGAAGAGAAGTTCTATCATGTTTACAGTGCCTCCTCTGAGAGGTCACTGACCGTCGTTGATGCCTCCCAGAGGAGATTCCTGTCCACCACTTCCTTATATCTGTACGTAATGTTATGTTTTATTACGACTGGTTCTGTCTTTTCACTTGTCCTGTCGATTCCTGCCTATGTTTGTACTGCGTGTTAGTGTTAGCAAATAGGAAAAGGATAAAGGATTTATAAAAAAATGCACAGGATTAAGTAATTTAAGGAGTGTTGCTGTTGTATTGTTCTTCGTTAAATAAGGAAACATTTGGTGAGATACGAATGTAGATAATGGTCCCAATGACGTCGTCGGTTAGCATTAGCACTCCTTATCACCTCTTATCTTTACCACTGCGTCATATCTCCGCTGGGATTTTCCTCACAAACCTTAACCTAGGCCAACTGCATTTACATCGCATCATCTAACAAACTGTATCGGATGCGTTCCATTTCGAGGCGTCCTATAATCGGTGTACAATGATGCAGCGGTCCCGGAACGCTAAGCCTTAACGGTACCCCGCGTTCCTTTTTCAAATTTTGTTTTATTTTTTATTTGTGGCATGCGTTCACTTTTAATGACGGCCTATGCATCCCGCCTTTTTGTAGATTAGTGGGAGAAACTCTGTGATGGAGAGCCGTGGTAATGGGGGACGTTTGATAAGTTTAGATGAGACGTAGAACGGTTCTTGTTACTTATAAATGTCGGCATATTTAACATTAATTTTAAATGTTACGTTTCCCTTTATAAAAAATGTGAAGGCTATGATAATTATAAAGCTTTGAACTCTTTTGTTTGCAGAAGAAATGCAGTAAAATTCTGTAATTTAGTTAAATTATGCACTGCAGAGGAAAGTAGCCGCGCAACCCGCAAGTCGTGCACAGTTTTGGCACGAAATTACGTGTAATTTTCAGTCATATAACTATTACTTATTATACTCATTATAATATGTTAGCAATCCTAAAAGCATATAAAGAAATTATATTTTCATATATATATATATATATATATATATATTATCGGTGTATTTTATACGCAGTCTTATATTATGAGTCACATTTTCATCGCTGCTAATATTGAACGCACATGTTTAAATATTGAAACAGCCAATATTCACAGAGGCGTTATATAAGAGGCTGGCCAAGTGAGAAGGGTGGCGCAGTATTAGCGTACGGGCTTTGATTTACGACTCCGGCGCGGTACAGGCGACGGCAGCCACTGGCTGGCTTTGTTTACTGCCCTTTTGTGCGCATAACGGACCTCTGACGTCACACTGCACTTTTTAACAAAACTGCACTTTTCCTCGCAGCTGTACCGTTATAACAGGGTCTAACGTAAACCGGGACTCGACGTAATATTCTCGGAACGAACGGGCCCTAAGTAATGACAATAGATTAGAAAAGATATATGGCCTCCCATTTTTTCTCGGGTCTGTGACTAATTTGAGGTTTAAATACAATATTATCAGTGGGCCAGCCTTGACTTTTTGTTTATTCCTCACACCATAAAGTAGTCTTGCGGTCGAGAGAGTTAACAAGAATCCATAACAATCAAAAATGCAGTTACAAAATAACAAATGACAGATGTAAATGTGGGTTTTTTATCGAGGAACATCTGGAACGGGTGAAATGTAGAAAGAAGAAAGGTAAGTAACAAAAAGTAGATTGCTAAAAAAAACATATCAGCATTGGAGGTTCGAGTGTGTACCGGAGCCGATTCAATTAACATATTGCCCGCGTGCAAATGTTCGCTTTTTTTGACAACAGTTTACTGCTAGCCGAATAACAATAGAAAGGGGTTTAATAGAGAGGATGCTGTAAAAAATTCCGTGATTATTTAACCCATATCCGGCAATTGGGCCGGTGGTCCCATATGCCCCGTTAACCCTTTGGCCCCGTTATATCGCATTTGTTAACAACAGTTGCGTTATAGGCAGACGTAATGGCTTTTTTGTTCCGATTATGTCTAGGTGTGTTTGGCAGGCAGGTGCTTTACAATAACTATTATTTAACATCATCTGGGCTTTTTGATTTGGGGTTTGAATTTGATTACGGATGTCATAATAACTTAAAAACAAAGTTGTATAGAATTAAGATAGAGCGCTAAAGTTTAGCTACAACCAACAGTGTTAAACACCAGCTCTGAATCTGATTAGCACTCTATGTCAACAATCATCTGCAACTAATCTGCAATAATCAAGACCATCAAGAGCAGCCAATCAGCGTCCAGAGCGCCAAACCCGGTAGCGTCCGGAAGAAAGCCATTGCATAATCTGCCTCTCTCCGCTGTCGCCGCTTCCTGGAACCGCTTTCAACCTTCCCGAGGAGCCGCGGAGTTCGTTGCACTTACAAACTCGTAACCCCCTTTCTAGCGTCGATCCAATTATGTGCACTTTCGCGAGGCGCAGCGAGCTCGCCTAGATACGATAGGAAACTTACCAGTAGCCCGAGCCGACGCCCGGCGCCGCCGGTAGTCAACTGTTTGTCCCTGACTCGTGGCTGATGCTCGCCCTCAGAAAATTTGCGTAGAATACCTGCATAGGATACACCATATTTTATTAATATTATTAATTAGTTAGTTTTAAAGGATTACTTTTTTATTTAACTGTTGCGATTTCCTTAAAATATAATAGATGTATCTATTCGCATGCTATTAAATCATACGTCCGACAGTAATAAATTGGATATAAGATAAAGACTCCCAAAAAACAAGTGATGATTAAAACATAACTACCTAACAAGATCTTATAATTACTTTTTACAATCAATACCAGTGAGCTCAAGTATAACTAGAAAACGCTTTTCGTCGTAAAGTTTTCTGCGGATGCCGGGGATTTAGCCGCATTTGGCAGTCCGCTCAATGAAGAGACAGCCTTTATACCGCTGGATTACACGGCTTATCTGTTGGGCATTAGGGATCAAATTAGGTTGTGTAGTTTCGTGCATCGCATGAGCAATCCGGGCATAGTTGTTGCGGCGACGTAACACAAAGAATTTCAGCGTTCAGCACGCTATTGAAAACGAGACAGTTGAACGACCGTCTGCCGATCATCGCCGATATTAATGCACTTTTTCTGTTCCCGCCGAGGAACACTTCTCACTATTATCGCGAAGTGCGCTGCTTTGAAGTGAAATCTAAGTTGCCCCTATTTTTTATCAGCTCCAGGTCTAGGAAACTTGAAGAGTATGTAAAGTAAGAGTCTCTCGCCTACTTACGCATCGATTAAAATAAATACTTACAGTTGCAATTGTTTCTCAGGTTTTAGGCGTTTGATACATAAAAATATTATAAAGATACATAAAAGTACTGGGTAATGTGTGGTCAAGCATGTTTTGTCCGGTATAGAGCACACTTAAATTTGTATAGACGCATCTAAATCCTAAAACGCACAGCTCAATCAGTCAAATAGTCATAACTCCATCAGCAAGGTTTCGGCCCAGACTAGAACAGAGGCGCCGTGAACTTGTGCAAGTGAATGCCGAGAGACTGGCGGCTCGAGTGCAATGACACACTTACCTACACTGCGGTGCAGGCGAAAATGCACCAGCCACCGCCAGCCGGCTAGACCCGCCACTCCTCTAGTCCGCCTAGTTTATCAGACGAGCGGGGCGAGACTTGGTGCATAGACGGAGATCAGGGTAAACTGGCTGCGTGCGAGCCACTGACGCCTCGGAAAAGTGGAATGACGTCCGCGCGATGCGCTTTTCACTCGCAGACACGAGACCAAAAGAGAAATGAAAATACAAAAAACTGACTGACGATCTGTTAGAGACAAGCTTTCGATGTCCTAGTATGCGCCGTAGTCAGCCATGGCAGGTGGATGCTCCCGTGTGGAGTTCATTATTTACTATTGTTTTGTTCAAGATAAGGTCCGTCCGTAAGGCATATTCAGTTAAGGGTAGGTATATGAAGAATTAAAAAACTGCAGAGGACTAATTCAATTCTAGGAAGTGATAATAATAATAATAATTATAAGTTACCAATATGAAATATTGGACCGATATATCCTATTTTTTTGCCTAAATATTAGGTAGGGTATAGAATTATACGGTCAATGGCAATTACAACACCTTAGATTTGATCTTATGTAATTTTGCGGGCCCAACAGTAAGCTTATCACTTAATCCCCTTTGCAACGTCGGGAAACACCACCCTCCATTGGAATTGGAGGTTGCTAATGGCCGTATTGCTACCAATAAAGTATCTAAGACGAAAAAATTCGCTAAATACAATTTTAAAAAGGCTTATTATTCCATAGTTAATGAAAAACTTAGTCAAATTGATTGGCAGTCATTATTGGAATCTTGTGACAATGTGGATAGTATGGTAATCTATAATCGAAAATAACATACCTAAGGCCAGGTCTCGTTCAGGCAACCATCCCTCTTGGTTTAGTACCTCATTGTTAAAAATGCTACGTGAAAAAGAGAGGAAACGTCTTATTTTTAAGAACACTAAGAATCCGCGTGACCGTTTAGAGTTTGAGTTACTTCGGTCAAGAGTTCATAATAAAATCAAGATCGACTATAGACATTTTCTGGAGTCAGTGGAGCTCAGCCTAGTGAATTGTCCTAAAAAGTTTTGGTCATTTGTTAAGGAATCGCAGCATGGTAAATCAGAATATCCTTGTAGTATGAGTCTTGGTGATACAACTGTTGATAGCAATAAAGAAATTTGCGACCTTTTTGCAAGACATTTTTCTGCGACTTTCTTGCCGGTGGCTCATACATCTGGTGATTCAATTGGGAACGAATCCAATTCCTCAACTCTCTGCAAATTTAAAGTCACTGAAAATTACGTCCTAAAAGCTCTGGGATCTCTCGACCCCAGTAAGGGAGCAGGCCCTGACGGGATCCCGTCTGTATTTGTCAAAAGATGTTCGAGAAGTTTAGCACTACCTCTATCATTAATTTTCAATCGGTCTATGAAAACATCTACTTTCCCTAAACTCTGGAAAGAAGCTATGGTGGTACCTATTTATAAAAAAGGCGATGCTTCTAATGTTGGAAATTACAGACCTGTTTCACTTTTAGCAATATTTTCCAAGGTCTTTGAGAGTTTGGTTTATCCTGTGTTACATAGTCATGTGAAAACGTTACTTTCTCCTCTGCAACATGGTTTTGTGCCTAGAAAGTCGACAACAACAAATCTATTGTCCTTTATTACCGATCTCACATACTCTATTGATTCTGGTAACCAAACTGACGCAATCTACACAGACTTCAGTAGCGCCTTTGATAAGGTTGATCACAATATTCTATTGCATAAAATGCGCTATAACTTTGGGATTACTGGTGAGATGTGGGGTTGGTTCAAATCTTATCTGACAGATCGTAGCCAACGCGTAGCCAAGGATGGTTTCTGCTCAGAGCCATATTTTTCTACATCAGGTGTACCTCAGGGCTCGCATCTTGGGCCCTTATTATTTAATATATTTATCAACGATATTGTATCAGTAATCAAGCACAGCAAATGTCTTCTATTTGCTGATGATCTTAAACTCTACAAACAAATAAACTCTGAAACAGACTCTCAGCTACTGCAGAATGATTTGGAAAACATAAACAACTGGTGCACCATTAACCGTATGAAATTAAATGCAAGCAAATGCTTCCATATAAAATTTACTCGCAAAAGACTCCCCTTGTTATCTCATTATACTCTGGATGCCACTGTTTTGCAATAAGTTAATACGATAAGGGATTTGGGCATCATTCTTGATTCGAAATTGAACTTTATCAGCCATATAGAGCATGTTGCTAAGTCAAGCAACAAAATGTTAGGCTTCATTAAGCGCATGGCTAAAGGATTTAAAAGGATTCAAAGTTTTAAAACACTTTACAATGCTTTAGTTCTATCACGTCTCGAGTACGGCTGCCAGATCTGGAACCCTTCATACCAGGTGCACATCGATCGGCTAGAAAGAGTACAAAGATCATTCACTAGGTTTCTAGCATTTAAATCCAGTAATTCTAATATTAATACTCGCTGCTCCTACGAGGATAGACTAAGCTACTTCAAAATGCATTCTCTTAAACATAGACGAGACTACCATGACCTTAACTGTCTGCATAAATTGCTGAGTGGTACTATGTCTGAGCCCAACTTATTGATGGAAATTAATTTCACAGTGCCCAAACATAATCACCGAAAGTGTAGGGAAACAAAAACATTTACTCCTTCTTTCTCTCGAACCCAGCTTGGTAAATTTTCCCCGATAAACCGGTTTGAAAGGTGCTACAATGAGTTAGAATCGAAATATAACTTAGATATTTATAATGACTCCCCTATTGTTTGGAAGAAGAAACTGCTGCAACCATAATTATCACCATTAATTTTCAAAAAATAACTAATGTAACATAATTTTTCAAATTTGATTTAATTTTATTTTAGACATTCTTAATAATTATTATAAATCGATTTTATTTGTATATATTCTTAATTTATTTTTAATTCATTTCATTCATTTTAGCAATTTAGGTTTGTAAATATATGTATATTATCATTCTTTTGTACATGGCTTTAATATTGTATATTTTAGTTTAGATTTTGCATGTAAACAATCATTTTATTTAAAATTTAAATGACTGTTTACGTTAGTCCTATTGAATGCTGTTGCACGCCTGTAATTGGTGCATAGATAGAATAATAATACTTACCTTTAATTATGTCTTGATAATGTATGATCATATGTGCTGTTGGTGTGTCTATTTTTGTAAAATAAAATAAAATAAAATAAAAATTGTGCGTTATGGACAGATCAGGTGCATTCTAGGGTACAAAGATGCTAATGTGACTGACCGATGATCGCTCCTGATGACTGCTACCTAATAATACAACCCTAATACAAGGTTATCTCGCATAGACACACTAGAAACAGGTTTTCATGAGTGATGATAACAAGGAATAACACTATTAGGTACTCTACTCTTTTGTGACTATATCTTCGAATATTACATTTTACTTCTGTGCGGTTTTGCGGTTCAGGCAGAGGTGCATTGCTGCACCCATTTTTTCCAGTGTATTATTTAGGTTAGTGTAATAGGCAGTGAACCCATTATTAATCTATAGGCACGACCAAGACTCGAGAGCAAAATATCTGCCCCGGAGATCAAACCCATTCGAATTTATTTGACAACATTCAGGGTTACTAAACGAGGCGCCAGCCAATAATCATAAACAAATATGTTAAGAATAGGTTATAGTTACATAAACATTTTATAAGATGCAAACATTATTTGTAGCGCGTAGCACCGGGTCAATGACTATCTCGTAGCGGCGTAGCGCTACGGCGTAGGCCGACCCCGCCATCTGAACTCCCATCGAACCAGGCCACATAAATACATACATTATCGTAATTTACATTCAGTTTCTGCACAAATATGACCTTATTGGATCTTCATACTAAAAGTAACAGGTTAATGGGGTTATCTACGAGATAAATACGTAAAAAGTGTAAATAAAATTGATAATTATAACAGAGTAAAATCTCTTTTTCGTAAATAATACGTGCATATATATTTTCGCAAGCGAGACACCCACTTTTCGTTATACATTACACTGGCGTAATAGATCGCAAGCCTACATAAGTCTAGAGTCTATGTAGGTATATAGAGTCACAAACTAGGGTACACCAAATCAAGATTTGCCTCTATTTTCATGTTTATGCAATTGACATAATTATAATATTGTATCTGCAATTAAAATTAGCATGTTTGTATACAACTTACTAAACATCTTGGCCTAGCCAGCTGAAATGCATAACCTTTATACTACTTAGTTTTAACACATGACTTTTTCTTTAATATATAATAAAATAAAAAATATCTACTTAACATCCCAAAAGATACCAAATATACAAGAAGCTCAGTATCTGTATTCCTTAAAGTCATTATTTTTAGTCAACTATAAACATAAACCCTCTTATTGATGCTAGTAGAATCTCAGGGCTTCAGTTCTCTAACGCATGTGTATTCATCAAGTATTGCAAAATAGTCACTATTATAATTGCATTACAACGTAGCACAGACAAGCGACTTCAAAGGCGTGTGGTAGAGACGAGTCTACCGCTGAGGCTGTAAGAAGGCCAGTCGCGAGCACTGCCCCAGATCGTGGCCATTGCCGCCGCTCTCGCTGCTCGCTCCGTGAACACTTTCTGGTGAACGCAAACATCGATCATGGCCTATGGCTAATAAACTCATCAAGGACTGTTTATTACACGTCTGTTAGGTGTTCATGTTGATGTAGTCCTTGTTTCTATTGAATGGGGTGAGTCATTTGTTTACGAGTTTATTGAATAAATAATGTATTAAGGAGGTACCTAAGTGGCGATTGGTTTCATTGATATTTGGTGTAGGAGGCAACATCTGACAGTTTAGACATTTATCTATCTAAACAGCGCCTTTTTTGCATGCTGATCAACAGTCTTCTATTTATGCTCAGCTTGGAATCATTAATAACGACTAAAGACTAAAACGGTGGTTGGTGGTGCTACACATAATCTCAAACGTGCTGAGTCACAGGTCAGTGACTGCAGCCGAGCCTAGGTCAGAGTAACAGACTAGATAACTGCTTTACTCTATGAACACCATGAACCTTCCGCCTCGGTGTGTTTCCATTGTCTCAGCGCGTGTGTACAGCCACTTCCTGGGGGAAATGAGGGCGGATAACGTTGAAAAGGGATTATGTAGAATATGATCTATAGTTTAGGTATTTCATAATATGTATTGCATTGAAGATTACCCTTTTTCGGCACTCTTGAGTTAAATACAATAAATTCCTTAATTTCTGTATAAAATTATACACTTAAGTATCCTTACTGTTTTTAATACAAAATTTTATACAATTCTGGTTTTTTATGTGTGAAATTCATGTTTAGGTAAAATAGCTGAAATATTGAACTCCAAGCCCAATTATTTTCAACTGCTTCTGATTCTATAAACGCCTAACAAACAGCTTAGACTACCAAGTTTATAGACAACGCAGCTTGACTCATTGGGAACTCGTTTAGAACGTGTCATTTGAGCAAGCAAAGGCCGAAAATTCAGGAAAAGCCAGTGCAGTGGCGTCACAGAAAGTAATAACGGTACCGGTGATTCACGAAACTTCGCTGTGACATAATAAACTCAATTATCATATGCGTCCGTTTCGGTCAGGGGTCTACTTTTCTTTCACTCTTACTCACCGTTCTTGGCTCGGCTTAAACAGGAAATTTTGGTCAGAAACTCTGTTTAGGTGTAGGAAATAAGTAGTATGTGATGATATGCTTATATGTTAAGTAAAGGTTCATTTCTGCACCCACTTAATTATGTCATAATCATCCTTATAAACGGGGTTACGAGTTAATACCCATATTTCGAGTATTTTAGAACTAGACCCTAAGAAAATATCTGCCCTAGATGTGGAGTGAACCTTAGAGACCTTTAACCCAATATGTAGCATGGTAACAACTATTTTTTTTATCTTTATTGATCTACTTACAGAAAAACGTTTTACCAAAAAGAACCTATATACGTTACATCTCCAAACACAAAATCACAATCGCACAGCATATCTGAGATCTAGGAATAGATATCGATCAGCATGGTAGAGCGAGGCCACGACGGCGGCGGCGGCGGCGGCGGCGACGGAGGCGCTGTATGTAGGCGATTGCAGCCGGCCGGTAATGTAACAGTCGATGCTTGCAAGAATTCTGCTGGCGGTTCGATGAACTCTGCCGAGTGCAGAACGCAACAGTAGGGGGGGGACACTAGGTCACAGAGAACGTTGGCACACTTACCTTGACTCGTACAGCGCAGCCGCCGCAACTCCACCCCCCTACCGAGCAATCCCACCACGCACCGCCTCTCACTTCGCGAAAGAGACAACTGCACATTTCCTCAGCAAAATCCCGACAAAACGACGTCTAGCGATAGAACTAGGCTGCACTTTGGGTGCAGTGGTACAAGGTCGGACTACAAGCGCTAGTAAGTAGGGAAAAAGTAGGCAATCCATCCCAGAGTTTTCTAGTTATTATATTAGGTATATGTAGTTCCTAATATCGTTTTTTAATATATCGTTAAATACTGGATTACAAATCAAACTGATAATATTATTAAAACTAAAACAATTATCATTTCACATGCATGAACTTTCACATAAGTACCTAAAGTGCTAAAAGTATCACTTACATCACCTTTATACACAAGAGTGAAGGTACCTGATCAACGTGTCTAATATATAAGGTTCTTAATTAAATAATGTACGTATGTATCTATATTATACTAAAATAGTAATAAAAAAGGCAGTACTTAACACCTTTTTTTTTTGGTATCACAAAAACCGGCAGCAATATTCTCTTACATGAAATCATGCGTAGTACCTACAAAAAATGTCAGTACCTCGAATATACATACAGAGATGAATATATTTACGCAACCGCACAGTCAAAAAACTGTTGAGTAATTTTCACAAACACTGACTTGAACTCGAATGAACCTTAGTTGAAGTTCGTAAATGGTGAGATGATGAAGCAACTTATGAGCAAATACCTATTTTATCTTTAGACAAATCGTTATCACCATAGCTTTAATGTTTTTTGGTTAGGTATCTTTATCACCATGAACACAATACATCTATGTATTTTTTTCGCATATTCGTTAGGTTATTTATTAGAGGCCATGAATGCAATGCTAGATAGATATTACCTAGGTATATTTGATATCAAAGCTAAACAACATTTCATTTAGGTACATTATTATAGAGGTTTTATTGGGAGTCATTTTTACAACCTGAAATGTTATAGATAATTATTAGTACCTTTTCTGAAAAACGACAAAAGTACCTTGACGGATAAAAATAAGCATATAACGACTATGTTGAAACTTACTTAACAAATTATCAGCAAGTTCAATGTTTTACAACGATGCGGGCTCTTATCGTAAAAGTGTAAAACCTGTAACTTTTAAAGAGATTAAAGTCAAATACATCATTATTTACAATAACATCAACTAATATACAATACATATCGAAGTGGATCTTATTCAATGGTTTGAGAATATTTTCTTGGTCCAATAAAGAGGATAATAATGATGAATGTAGGCTTCATTTCACCAATAAACTTGTTTTATATCCAAGAATATGGAAGATATTAAAAGTTGTGATATAAGAATGTGATATAAGTATGATTATTATGGTTTTCCTGATTAAATTGATATAGGAGAGACTATAAAGTAATAATAATTAAAGTTTTGTATTTGGTTAAGTTTTGTATTTGGTTATGTTATGCAGAAGAGTCCTCGAGTGGAGACCACGTACCGGCAAGCGCAGCGTTGGGCGGCCCCCCGCGAGATGGACGGACGATATAGTCAAGTCTGCGGGGAAGCACTGGATGCGGGCCGCCTCCGATCGGACAAGGTGGAAATCATTGGGGGAGGAATATGTTCAGCAGTGGACGTCCTATGGCTGAGCTGAGATGATGATGATGATGATGATTGCATTGCTTGGAAAATCCTCCCTTTTCAGTAGAGACGCGCTCCTCTTTGTATTTTCAAACATGGCAACACCTTTTACGATGATGCAGATGCAAAGCTTACAGGCAACAGTTATTCGTGTAATATTTCATTGTACTTATTAAAAAGTATTTTAACGCTTTAAGCAGTGACCCGATGACCCGAACCCAAACATATCAGTGTGATCTGCAAGTCTTTTGTAAAACTCCCGTTATGTCAAATTAAGATAATTTTGGAAACGGTTCTTAATTTCAGCAAAACATTGTCTTGTAAATATGTTTTTATAGTGAGCGTTGCTAATGAAAGTTTTGACGCGGGCGGCGGTCATTACATCTATTGCTAATCGCTGAAACACTATGATATTCTTATGTTTTTATAGTAATTAATGAAAAAAACTCGAGTCATATAACGGAATACAACAGAAAAGGTAAAATGATAAATATGATCACGAATAAAAAATGCATTTATAATAATAGCATTGAAACAGATATTTATCTAGAGGAATCTCATGGTCTTAGTAAATGAAGAGGATGTTTCATGGTCTCCACGATGGGTTTCCCACGTGTTCACTGGTCCAATGGGCACGAAATCATAAAGAATATCTTTAAAAAGAAAGTTAAAGTAATTTTTCGTCCTATCACCTGCAAAATATATTCGTCTTATTATTTATACTACCTAACGTTCTGGGGCTGAAATGTGATCGCCTACACACCTGTGATTAATGTATTTACTATTTATTATTATCAAGTTGCGTCTTATGTTTTTTGCTTTAAAATCATAATTTATCAAAACGTTCTCATAGATAGCTGCTGGTCTTGTCATGAAGATTGGCTCATACTTGTAAAGTTGTATACGTACCTACTCGTACTTTGAAATTGGGAGCAAGTAAGAAAAATTTATAAACTAACCCGACTACTAAAAATCACGATAAAAATATATGAGATTATTACGTTCAGAGGATGGACAAAATTCACCAGAAACGGAAAAAAATCTGCCTACCATGTGAGGGAATATATTATTATGTGCAATGTGTAGGAAAGAGCAGGTACTTATATCCATTTACATTAGCAAATTGAGTTCCCGGGAAAATTCCCGGAAGTGTTATTGTGTATTTTTTCTGTAGCTTTTCATCATGATCCGTTAAGTATGTTTCGGCGTAAAAGCTACATTACATACTGAACAAAAATCACAATGTAACATTTAATAATGCAACTAAGAAGTAGGATAATATTTAGGTTCCAAATTCATGTCCCGACCGGGGCTGCGGCATGGCATCGCTCCGCGGGTTCAACCGCCTCTTCGCCATCGCTAGTCGCACGACCACTTACACAATAGTTTTTTGTGCAACCGAACATTTTGGCTATGACATCATCGCCAACGAACCAGTCTCACAAATTATACGTCGATGGATCATTATCTTTGGCTAGCTGAACTATACGAATCTAGGAGGCAATTTCGCTGTAAGATCCATTCGTTGATCACGATTTTTATGATTTATATGTATAGCAGATAAATACTTAAATTATTTAATGTCCCGAAACGCAAATCTGTACAGATTTACAGCAGTACTGCTCAAAGTATCCAATTACTAACCGATGAAAGAGCCATAACTAATCTGTACTATACACGTCATCACGAATCGCAAAGAAAAATCTCAACTTACGTAATCATCAAGAAAGCCTGACAAGCAAAGCACGTGTGTAATTGCGCGCCAATTTTCGTCGTACCAACGAACCTCAAGATGGCGGACCAAAAAAAAGGTTGTATATTTGGTATAGGATTGCCCTCCGGCGTGGTAGTGGTTACGTAACTAGACTCAAGGTCGGGGACGTTGATCCCTGCGCTGATCGGGTCCTGCGTGCAGGGGACACGGTCCACTCCGAGTTATAGACCACATTTATACATATTTTTGAGAGATAATTATCTCCTGTTTTGTCGCAGGCTGGATCATTTGAAGGAGCCAATTATCTACGAGAGACTTACTGCCAGTTTTAATAACTAATCGATAGCTGACAGTTACTTTAATTTGATTTTAACAAAATGCAACTTTTGTTTTGTCAAAATCATATGTCAGCTATCGATAGATTTTCGACGCTTTTGACACGACAAAATTCATGTACTACCTATAGTATGTAAGTTGGAATAACAACAGTAAAAATGTATAACAAATAACTGTGCCAAGTCACTTTTCCCCAAACATAATGTAAGAAATGTCACCCAATTCTTTGAAAGAAAGATTCATTATAAATTCTAAGGGACAGTAGCTAATCGTAAATCAAACTAAAACATTGTCCCAAACAATAAACTTTCACACTAATTCCTTTCCTCTAAGGGTGGTCGAATGCTTTCTTTTGGGGAGGAAAAAAACTGGGACAATACCAAGTTAATAGATTCACTCCTTTCTCTTATTGGGACGGCTACTGAGTAATAAAAGTCTTTGGTACGGCTTAAGCACAAAGGGGTGGAACGGTCCTCTTGACCGAATTAGCATTCCCATTCAACGGCTACCCGCATTTATAAAAAAACCTAGGCTTTACATTTGCAGTATTTTAAAAACTTAAAGCAATAATTCTATTCATGTTAAGTTGATTTCGTAATACATCTGTAGCTATGATACGTTTTAGTTTAGGTGGCAGCCGGTATATTTTGTTCTTTAAGAATACAACGATTTGGTTTTACCAAAATACAAGTCTAAAACAACCGTTTTTCGAAACCTTTGGTCAAAAATAAAATGTGCAACAAAAAGTGCGCTATGTTTCCTTCAAACAACAAATCGCACATCTTTTGGTTGCAGGAAACGCAATAGTTTCTGTGTCATTGTGTTTTTGTCCTAGCAATGTGTGTTCTTAGAGAACCGTTACATTTTTTCCATCCACCCCCGATTATAATGGCCACCCTTTTGACAACAAAAACTTTCGGGCAGGTAGAGCCAATCGTTTGATCGCTTCTCTGATTATAGCAACCATAGCAAAGAATCCTGTGTATTGCAGTGTTTTATTGTAACTGTAAAAAATCGTTTCAAGTACCGTATTTTTGATTGAGCCGAGATTTGAGGTTCTTTTTCCTTGCACGACGATTTAAAGATAAAAATCACTAATGGCAACAAAGACCACCATTCATATCGGCGTCGTTGTTTCTGCACGTGCTGTAATGACAAGTTTTGTTACATGAATGTATACTGTACCTCTACTGTCCTTATTTTATTTATAGTTTATTTTAATAATTAACAATATAAAAAATTAACTATAATAATAAACTATACTATGTTTTTAATAATAAACTATACTAAGCTACAATACCTACACACAAGATCTGTTTTCATACTGAAACAAATAGTCGAAACTCATTTGTTTCTTACCTATTTACAAACCTCTTTCAAACTCTTGTTAAATTATGTGATTGAAATTCATGCTTCAGCTTTATGACACCTTAAAATCGGTTTAAAATTGACGTTGTGGTATACTAATATCAACTTTTTGACTGGTGTAAAAAGTCAAAACTCGTTGTAAACCGTGTATCAAAGACAATTTTAACCTTATTGTAAATTTACAATACGGTCTATGAATTTGAGGGTGTGAGCTTATTTGTGTGTATCGATATAATTATTCTATGTTTTATCTATGACCCTATGAGTCTTGGGATTAAACTGTTTGCGCCGGGGGTGGGTCATTATCTTTTTGTTGACTGAATCAATGCTGTAATCGGTGTAATCTGCTTGTTTCTTTTAATATATAATATATGTGGGGACATCTCACACACGACAATCCGACCCCAGACAAGACAGACAGCCTGTAATATGGGTATCGAACAGCTGATATATCTACACAAATATATTTATTTATTTTATTGTTTTATTAAGACACAATATACCAAAGTAATTATTAAGTGTTCTGTTTAGTCAATTAAGTAGTATTCTATTATATTCTATTCTACAATCATGTGGACTTAATGCTAAAATCATTTTTTACAATTGAATCTGCAGGAGGTACAGGGAGATCTCCCTGATAAAAAAAAAATAAAAATAAAAAATTATTTTTGTGCCTTTAGGGTCAACATCAATGTTATTATTGGTAAATACATAAGTAGTCACTTAAAACTCAGTTTCTTAGTTTGAGGTAAGGTTTTCAAGGAATGGTTAAAAAAGTTTTATTAAACGTTTACTAAATCACATCTAAATGTCGGCGTGTGTGAAGGAGCATGAATAGTTGAAAATGCCTGAAAACAAAGTTTTTTTTATTTTTTCCTTACAATTTCTGTTTAAATCTAAATTTTATAGTATTCACTTATACATATAGGTAAATAATTATGTATATATGTTTCATAGAAGAACATTAGCCGTTCAGAAGGAGTAGCTGATTCATCCTTTTCACCCCATAACAATACCGTTTTGAACAAGTACAAAATATTTTTTATGAAGTAGGTATAGTTTATGAAATAAGATAGATTATTGCTTAGTTTTGCAAGTATTAGATAAAGAACACCACGACACTCTGTCCCCTCACGGACTTCTAAACCAACAGAAAAGTTTTTGGTGAAATATAATAATTTCGATGCCGTCATTTTTATTGTGCAGCAATCACAGGATTCGATACTATTTTCGAATTTACGCAAACATATGGAAAAAACAAATGATACTTTTGGAACTGACGATAATGTTCTTTTTCCATATGTTTGTGTCAATGTTTGTGTAGAATCGAAAATAGTATCGAATCCAGTGATCATGCTTCTGAAAAATCAGCCCTATCACAAGTCACGTGTACATAAAAATGTAATATGCTTAAAATTATTTAATTTAGTGAAATAGTATGATAATCTCATGATGAATTAATATGAACTCTTTATTCTAAAGCCTAAATTAAATAAAAATAATATCATCCCTCAAATATATTTCTCGTATGACATCAGTATGAAAACTCAAAAAACCTGTTTCTACAAATCCTAATCTAGTCTAATTTTCCAGACTCGCAAATGAAAACTGCAAATTCGGCTAACACCTACATTTGTTTGTGTTCCAGATAAGTGAGTGAGAGATAGAGCTAGAATCACAATGCTCGACCATGGCATTGGTGTGGGAGCGAGAGGGTGGGTTCTCCGTCTCGCTCCCCCGTGCAGTTCATTCACCCGGCAGCGCGGAAGAGATGCGCGGGCGCACGGCGGCTCGGTACCCGTGGAGGAAGGACGTCTCGACCATGAACCAGCCAGAGTTTTATCAGTTAACCGGAGGTGTCGGCAGGCTCGACCGCGCGCACGCTCGCGCCCGCAACATGCTCTGAGCGGCGACACTCCCCCGTGACGATTGCATTTAAACCAGACTGAAAGCAACATAGATCTCAATCAAAAGACTTATTTTTTTTACTAAATATTAAGTGACAGTTTAAAAGTGTGTGTGGGATAATTTTTAAGTGATAATTTTAAGCAGACATTTTCAATTTGGATTTTCACTGGACTGATGTTTACTGGATTACTTTTGGAGCTGAAAAAGGTTTGTGTTTTTTTTTATTTAATCCTAATAACTTACTAACTTAGTTTGATAAGTACTTGGAGCGGCGCGGGGGCCGCGCGGCTGCGCGCTAGGAAAAGACATCAACGCGCGTCTCAAGTTCTAATTAAGACATTGTACTGAACTAACTAAGAAACCATTGTAACCTCACTAATTGCCAAAAAATATGTAAGTACCTATCGGAAAATGCTTATTAAACTAAATAGAGTATCTAGTAATGTATATGTAGGTAACTTAACACTTCTAAGTTTTAAGTAGATACTTTATCATTTTAGTTTCTTAATCATATTTCACAGCAAACTAAAAAATAACATCAATAATAATATAGAGTAAGAGCAAATAACAATAATATTTTAACCGCCATCAGTAGTAGTAATAATAAAACTAATATCTAAGCCTAACTTTAATAAAAACTAAAAGGCTTAAAGCAGAGCTTGAAGGCATTGACACCGGTCTAACAAAAACACTCCTACACAGAGCCTTGAGCTAGAGCTTTAACTCTTGGCCTTCGCTTTTTTAAGAGCTTAGAATTCAAAAAAGTAACTAAATCTGTACACACTCACACACACACAGTGTTAGGGTGTGTGCGAATAGACACACAGGTATCTATTGTTATTAGTGGCTGCAAAAACGAAGCCTTGAACTTTTGAGTTCAAATTCAAGGCGAGCTTTTCGTAGTCGCGCAATATTCGGCGTTTCGGAGCTTAGATAATTGTTTGCAGGTGATTTTTTGTTTGCGCTTTTTAAGGTAGACAAGAATTTATGTTTGGTATATTTAAGTAGTCGTTAGTTCTGTACAAAACCATCAAGGGTTTACTTGTTTCATGATGATGATAGAACATCATGATATTGCTGAAAGCCTTGGATATTCTATATTTTTATTATTAATAAAGGGAAGCTATAAATTACTGTATGGAGACACACTGTAATATAATGTATTTCCGGTATAACTTTGTGTAACTTACACAAAGTTATACCGGAAATACATTACGGGCTTTCGTAATAGTTTCTTCACATGCCTTTATTATCCCTTTTCAGGAAAAATACACTCAAAACATAAAATCACAATCTGAACTTTGTTTCAGTAACTTTTCTGTAACATCTACCTAAGAAACCATATTTTAGGGACTTATTACTTCCACCAAAAAAGGTAGAGTCACGTAAAACGCAACACAAGATGTATAAAATCGCCATAGGACCTCCCATTGCAAATTAAACCTAATAACGAAAGCAAAAGGTGCAAATTGCGTCGCAAATTCGCCAGCCACTGTTTCGGCAATGACACTGACAGCGGCGATGACATAACCAGCCGTCAAACTCGTGAAAACTCGGTCATTGACCCGGCGCGCGCGCAGCCGACCGCCACTTCCATCGCTTTCGCTTGTGCAATTTCCACACCAACTCCACTCACCATAAAGTCGGATATTGAAAGTAGACTCGGCGGCGCGCTCAGGCTTTTAACATTTGCCTAACAAAACACAAAACCCAATTACATGCGTGATGGAAGAGTTTTTGTTTGGACAAATGCCGGGACTCATTTGGTGACGTGATTGGCAAACAGATTGCTCATAATTTTCGTCAGATGTTAGCATTTTTTATTTTTCACGGACGTCCTAAGAAATATTGATTAGTAGCCTAATAAGGCATGGGCGTAGCAGGAAGGTCCTTGATGTGTAGTAGAAAGTAAATGCGTGGTCAGTCGGAGGCACGCGGAGGGCAGGGGGTGTTGTCCTCCCGGGGACGGGGGGCGGGGGAGGGGAACCTGTTCCGTGGAACGGTACTCCGGTGCATCGAGACGTCTCTCGCACGCACCTCTTATGTAACTAGCCTTTTTCTTGTTGCCTTGCGCGTACGCAGGTCACCTTTTCTCTTTCTATTAGTCACGCCCTTGGTCAGGGAGAGGTGACGAATTGGTGATTACTAGACGATACAGCAAGAGCTTCAAAAAACTTTTAAATCTTCTTTGACAAAAGATACCTACTTCCAAACTTTCCGATTTGCTATACCTTACCATATCAAGAAATGACTAGACGTGAATAATTGAATATAGGTAATATATCGCAGCTTCGATCTACATAAAACAATTCTTCTCGTAATTGAATATCAACTAAGTTGTACAAAATGTATCAATAATATTGTAACCTATTGGTTGTCATTAAACACTAAAACCTCAATCTATCAGCCGTCCATCACGACAATACCGCGAAGGTGTATGTCCTAAATGCATACATCAGACATCATAAAGAGCATTATTTATGCCACGCGCTTCCGCCGCCCTTCGGCAAACTGTTACGGCACCATATTCATACATCATTCATTCATTCTTTGTCTTACATATAATTCTAGTAATCCATTTTTAACATCCATTCATATAGATACAGTTCATGAGCAATTAAAGTTCATACTTTTGATGATTTTTCGTATGAATTTAATTTCGTATTCTGAATGTCTTGTTTATTCTAAATGCTAATGAACTGAATGGTAGACACTTTTTATTTATAGATTCATATTTTTTTACATAAAAATCGCTATTCCTTTTTAGATAGCATCAGGATATTATGAAGTTTTTCAATTCGCGATACTCTAATTATCCCAAACCCTGGGAACCTTTTTTATGTCTCAAAATGCGTTGGCTACCGTTACAATGTGATCGAAAGCCTCCCTAGCCCCACATCCCGCTGACTAGAGAATAAATTCTCCTATACTTAACCTTTTTTTTTCATTTCTAACGGGACTTGGACCCATACAGTAAGGAACTTATTTATAAGGGCGGCTTACACAATCGTAACCTAATATTTATGGATGTTAGATGCTCACCTACCTGTGGTGGGAATGCATTATGTTTGCACCTGATTTTATTTAGAGGATGAAGATAATATTGGAATGAAGAAACTTCCTTGATTTAAAAGGTAGAAATATTACTGTAGCTAACGGTTTCATTTCCTGGTTTGACTTGGGAGCGAGGCTACATCGATTTGAAATTTAATGCAATCTGAAGCTGGGACTCTGAGGTAAAATGGAACAGAGTATCGATAAAGTAGTGGCATGCAAAAAAAAACCGTTGTGGTTAGACTACATTCAGAAACTGTAAGACAATATGTCTCTACAAACCTTGGAAAAATCCAAAGCCGAATTTCAAATCATGCTGGTAGCAATTCGGGATTATATTAAATTCTTTGTCTGCCTGAAGGAGTCCAAACCCGCCATAACTAAACATGATAAATGGGAATTATTGACGTTGACCATAAATGGTTTTTATACTGTTAATCCTAATAGTTGTTTAAAATCGACATAACGGTATGAAGGACCCAACAAAGGCCCTTGCGGCGACAAAGCTATGTTTTTTCCCCTGGGTCTTCCTTCTACCTGCGATTTCGACTGGCACTTGTTTATCTGTCTTCTTCTCACTTTTTTCCTAAACCATAGATAATGACAATAATGAGCCGTTTACGACATTAGGCGAAGGGCATTTTGTTTTATGACTTTGTGGATAATCGCATTATAAGTAGATATAGAAATTATAACTCTATTACTTTGTAAATTTTAAATTATAGAGTGTAAAGTAAAAATAGGTAGATTCACCAAGACAGCTATGTTAATCTTACATTTCAAAAACCACCTGTTACTCATTATACTTTACTTAACAATTGCCAAAAACAGAAAAAGTCAATGACCGGAGCTGTGTGTCGTTACAACGACTCGTCATTTTGCAACAACCACATCAATTCTATAGCACGGAACCGATCCACAACCAAAAATTATTAGTTATTACCGCACAAAATTCGCCATTGCCACCAGGTGCAAGGTGCAACCGATTGACTATCACCTTGTCACACTTGACGACGAATGAATAGGACTTACTAAAATCGATTATAGTTACATGGACGGTTCTTCCTAGCTGTACGGCAGGCTTAAAAACCAAAACCAAAACCAACAAAGGAAAGTAAACCGGTGGCGGTGGCGATCGATGAAAGTAAAGGCCTGTGCAGAGGCGGCGGCGGCGCGGGTGCCGTTAGCCGGCCGCGCGCGAGCAAGCCGAATACAAAACACTGACATACTGCGCGGATTTTGACCCTCGCCACATTCTAGAGTACCTCACCTGCACTAGCCTGCACTCACCGTAATCGTGCCCGATTTATGGCGAATCAACGGTCTTATTGCACCTCTAGCATCTAAAGTAGAACGTTAAAAGGACCCGAAATGTAAAGGAGCAATTCTAGCGTGCAACCTTGCCGATAATTATAACTATTTGTCTGATAAAAAAGTTATTGTTTCACAGGAAAACGGCCAGTTATATTTTTCGTACGCCTTAAAATGTTTTGGCAAAAAAATGTAAACCACTTTTAAAATTACCATTACCAACCATCCTTCCAAGTAAAATATCGGCTCTTTGTATCGCCTTTTTAACTACCCAGTTTTATTGTTGTCATTTAAAAAATGTAAAGACTACCCTCGGTCCTTGTTCTTCCATAACATTAAGAGACGCAATCTGTGCAAATGGCAGTTTTTGCACACATTGTTCTTGACTCGAGCCCGTAAATTTTGAAGGTTAATTTCAGTTTGGAAGAAGCCTTTATTGCTCTAACGCAAGGGTCCTTTGTTTAGCGTACAATTAGTTTCTAACAAACAATAAATTGCACATTGCGAAAAGTGAAATTGCATGCTTTAAAAAGTGGTGTTTGCTCGCCCGGGTGGTTGCCATGGTGATTAGAATGAGTTTTTACCGAGCTTTATCGAGTCTTTTCACTCGCACAGCTAGGCGGCTATAGCGAACAAAGGACATCGACCCTACGCAAAATTCACTGCATTGGGCTAGGTCTAGTGCATGCGCTTATGTATAGGTTACTAACACGGAAGCAGATGGAGCGGGATGGTGCTATAGGGCTGGCTGGCGTTGGAAAGGGAAAAACGCATGAATGAGTGTCGAGCCTGGCCCGGGCAGGGGGGTGCTGGAGCCACGCGCACAGATATAGATGGATCCAGCTCACTAAATGGGATCAATAAAGCTCCCTTCAAAACTTTAAGGTGACAACGGGAACCATCTCTCTCCCGCTTACAGCATACATAACGCCTATAAAACCCATAAAAATATATGCAGTAAAGTTTTTGCTTCAACAAAGACTAAGGTAGTTTGTGTTAGGTACTTAATTAAAGCAGTCACATAATCAATTAACATAATAATTAGCATCCAAAACATAATCCATACAGATAACTTAAAAACTATTAGGCAATGCCTGAAAAGTACCGAAACCTTTAAGTAGAAGACGTCAAAGAAAAGCGCAGGCCGGTCGTTGACCTGTGCCCAATAAACTTTCAGAAAACGCATTTTTACTAGCATTACGCCATTAATTTAAAAGATCACACGCTAAGTGGAGACTAGACGCTTTATGCGACCGATTTTTTATAATTTGGGGTAGGAAATAAGGTTTATTATTGTCTAGGTGTCGTTGACCCGTGCCCAATACTCGCGCAGTAAACGCATTGCCACGGCACACGGCCGCAGTGCGATTTGTTCGCGCCATCTCTGTTCTGAAAGTACAGCATTGTTGTATCCTACAAGTTTCTGTCTAAGGCTAAGTTTTTCATTAAAGCGTAAAATATTGAATGCTTAAAATGCATCAGTAAGAATTATGACATTATTAGCAGGTTGTAATATCTTCTTATTTTTTTCGTTCATGGTTTCACATTGGTAATTATCACAGCCAAATTTAAAATAATAACAACTAAAAACCTCAAAAAAGCGTGCGTCATTTCAGTGTGAAAACTAAAAAGCCCTCTCACACCGAGAACGTAGTAAAAGCACTAGACATCTTAAACACCATGGCAGTGGGGGGGCGTGGAGGCAGTGGGGGGGCGGTCGTCGACCCCGGAAGAGTTCTGTTTTGATACCGCCCGAGCCTCCATGAAAAGTGCATTTTCTTCGATGCATATTGCCTCTTCTGTTGGCTGGGAGGAGATTAGCATTGATTGATGTTCTTTGCTACAGAAGGCTATTTTATAACGCATTCACTTGTAAGTGCAGTATAATTATGGGTTTAGTTGTAAAAAAATATATTAAAAAAAACAATTTTCTATCTGTACTCTTGTCGTTTTAGAATAAGTTTAGGATATTCAGATTTATTCAGCTAATTTACATATGTACCAAACTCACTAGACTGGTTTAACAAAACTGAAACAGCGTTCTGCCCCCCTGAAAACCGGATTTAATAATTGCAATATCAAAATGCGTGTAAAGCGAAGCCTCCCTAGATCAATACAGCTCCCCCCCTTTGGGTAGGTCGTGCACGTCCCACATCCGCCCTGCCCCAACGCAAATAAATACACCCTGTATAACCCATGAATATCTGCTTTAATTGACGGCTCATTTGTTTTTCCTCGTGATTTCGTCATCATTTGTTAACACCACTTTTATTTTTCGCTGCGAATATTGCTAATTGGACATACTTTTTGTATTGTCGGATTTTATCAAGTTTAATATAAAGGTAAACTGTTAAGATATAAATAGAACAAAAGGTTCAATGTATCTGCTCACGTCTTTAAGACTAAAAATAGGAGACACCATTACACGGATGACTTGGCTGTTCTATTACTATTTTTAACACATTGTTATCTCTAATCCACATATCATGTTCTACTCATCTTTACTTATTTATAAAGTGACTGCAAATTAAAGCGAACTTCGTAGGTACTTGATAAGCGTCATAATTGGTCCCAAAATATGGCGGGTGGAAATGAGTGAGTACTCGAAAAGTGGTAGACCGAGATCGATAAGGCTCTATGCCCAGACAGTGAGCGTAGGTCGGGCACGTCCTCGCCCTACCCCAACCCGGGACCAGACGAAATGCATTACTGATGCCCACCCGACACTTATGCACCATGCGAATCCACTGCCAACTTTTAAAAAACTTACTTGGACCAGTCTAGGAAATATTAGATATCTTCGAGGCAACAATCACAAGTGATGTAATAAAGATTATCAGAAAAAAAACTTGGTTCGTAGCACGTATAGGAAAAAGCTTAATGAAAAGTCTGCATAATTAATGTTGGGGCAATCAAGAAGCGTGCTAAGGGCTACAGCAGCTTATGGCTATCTTACACGCAACCTCAATATATGCATGCAACTATCATGTAGGTACTATAGACATACCATTTTCTTGAAACATATTGAGTGTGGAAACGATCGGCTGCTTCGTCAGATAACGATATAATTTATAGTTACTTAGTTATTTATGGGAAATAAAATATTTATGAAGGTATTGAGATCTTGAGTGAGTAGTTCTTGAAAGTAGACTACTACGTGACTGTGATCTGTGCTAAGAAATAAGGTCAATTCACGCACTCACTTCGATCTAATACAATGACTTCCATATTACACGGTTAAGTAGCCGAGTTTTCATTTTACATCGATAAAAAATAGATACTATTTAAGGTAAGTAGTATAAAAAACTCTATAAATGACACCCAATAAAAACTGTAGACAAAACGAGGGGGGACATAAAACACATTTTGCAGAAAACGGAAATCCGCCCTGAGCCGCCCAGCCTCCATTATTCAGCTACACTTTTCAGCTGTTAACAGATTACAGGCTGTAAATAGTGAAATCAATATTGGATAATGTTCCGTGGAGGCAGGGAGTAGGAGCGGGTGCGTCGACCCTCGAGAGTGAAAGGGTTCCGGGAGCGAGCCGCCGCCGCCGCCGCCGCCGCCCGCCCCGGCTTTCGCTGCTCCCACGCCACTCGCGAACACTTATTTTCAAGTTGTTTTAATTATCACTTTCATGACGCCTGGGGCGGTTTTTGGCTGCGTAGCCCTGTGATGATGATGCAGTGATTTGATAATATTTGGGAGTGAGATTTGGACTATTAATTCCATTTCAGTTAGGCTGGGATGCGTTAAATAAAAAGCATTTGTGAAGTGTGTTTTTTCTGATGTTTCTAAATAGCTCTGCGGCTTTATGACATGACAATCATTCGTTAGTACAGTAGTAGTGAGTAATAGCGATGATCATGAGGAGCTTGCCCCGGCTACTATCCGGAGCACGGTCAGGGCGCCGCCCGCCGACTAGACTACGGAAGTAATGAACTTGAATGCAGCCCGCGGTCGCAGCGCGCCGCCGTCCCGCTCGCTCGACCGCCATTCATCACGGTCCAGAGCGTGATGCACTCACTGCATTCGCTGTCAAATTCGTCCGCATTCTCTGTCACAGGCCGCTTTCGTCGCCGATGCGTTTATCGGAAGGAGACGCGAATATGTGTGTCGATTGCATTCGCGGCGTCGTAAAGTGCATGTAGGTCGGGGAGGGTATTCGGGTTCTGTGCGGCGTCGGGGGCGCGCGGCTGGAGCCGTCGGTCCGGCAGCAGCATGGCTCAGCCGCTGGCCAAAGCTCCCATAGCTCCAGCATCAGCCGCTCAACTCAAAGTTCGGTCGCCGAAAAAATAGGCGCGCTCGCGTTGTTCGTCGCGATAGATGTTGGAAGCCGGAACTGTAGTTCCGAAATTCATGAAAAGTGAGCGCACTGAAAACTGTAAAGTTGTAAGTATTTGTGATTGTTTTTTGGCTGTAGTGGTAGGTAGTTTTTGTTACGAAATATTTTAAAAGCTTGTTTCACTCGTAAGCTCTTTTTAACTGCATCATATTCGTAAATTTACGGGATGTTTCAGTCAGAAATTATTTACTATGAAGAATACATGTATACAAATAGAGATCCAAAATTAGAGTTTGAGAATTCTAACTTGGGTAAATACGTAGATGACTATCAGCATAAAAAAATTACTACCAATTCTACTTATGTAGGTATAATCGATTGAACATTCATAGAATCATTTTATTAATTGATTAATCCAAAAATTATGTTTGGGAACAAGCAAGATGTATGCCTTTGTTTGCATAATCATTATTCCATCAAGGTATGTTTTATCAGTTTTCCCAAAATAAAACACACATCATCGTTTGTAGATTGGGTAAACAATATCAATTATGCATTAAAATAGTTTTTAAGGACCAGATGATTTGGTTTACTTATACATATATTTAATTACATGTTTCACCTTTCCTAGGACTTAGTGTAATAATTTTCACTTCCTAGGCAATGTGTTATCAATGTCTACATTAGAAGTTCATCTGTTAGTGTAAACAAATGAATATCTATTGCACTTGTATGAAGAGGAGCACTAAGTGGAAATATTTACGTATTGAATTATTCTTAGATCACAAGGTTACATATATCTCTGTCCTATTCACACATATTATATGGGCGTAATTTTCATAGCTAATCTCTCTTTCTAATTGATTGAATTGCCCTTGATATAATGTAGTAGGTAATGTATTCAAGAATTGTAAAATACGCTATCATGTAGTATTATTCTCAAGGACTTTCGTTCCACTGAAAGTTATTGTAATTCGCATAAGAATATAAAATATGTTAAGTGTGAAATGACTATTAGTTACAGTATTTCCCCGACACCGACCGAACAAATGCGCCTGAACAGGATCATTTCCCGACGGAAAACAAATTTATAATGTAACAATGATTTCACTAAATTGTATAATTATATTTTCTTAATATACCACCTACAATGTAACAGGAATTACTTTTAGGAACTCTAAAAATATCACACTTACAATGCGTCCTATTATACCCCTATAATAACGCACGACACAATCATAGGACCTACTATTAATGTTATGAAAAACTAAAATTTCTCATACTTTCAGCTCGATATAATTATGTACAGCTATGAATTAGCTATGACAAATTCATAAATTACTTACTAAACTACACGTTACTATTCATTTCGCCACAAAAGAAAAGTAGGACTATTAAAAAAATTGTAGCATTTATTGTGGCTTTATTAGCTAAGATCAAAAGAAAAGAACAATTAAACACAAAAAGATAGTACGAGTAATTGCAGTTACGCAATGCGCGTCCAACTATCGCTATCGAGAGACCTTGCGCTGCACCGCGCGCAATGCGCAAGCGCATCGGGCAAGTTCAAGTGCAGTGCGCGTTGAGCGCGACGCTTCCTGGTTCTGTGCGCGCCCGACTGTAGCGCGCACAGGGCTGACAGCGCAAGATTTAAAAGTACCCATTTTACAGATATTGTGTTGGTTTTTGACGGGTTTGTTGGGTGGTTTAGAATGGACTTTGATTGCTGAAAGCTATTCAGTGAGCAAATAGATTTTTAAAAATCCCATATTGCGGTGATAGTTTGATATATAAAACATACCCCAATATATTGTACCATTCTCAGCAGCTAATAAATAATTAACCACTACTGTGCTGTACAGTGCACAGCAGCATTTTTTTATATGTGAAAAAAGTAAAGCTGTGTAGTCCATGTTATTATCATGATTATACATGCCATCTTCGATCATGGCCACATGATTAAATCATTTATGCAATCGTTATATCATACCGCGGATGCTTTATAATCTTCATAATATAAGCTCTTTAAATGCACACTTGCAACTAAATTTATGTTTTTTTTAAGAGAAAAATTACTTACATAAATACTAAATACCTGCTTAATTGAAAATGATCCGCAATCCGCAACTGCGTTCAGTTTCACTTATCTTTTTTTTGTCTTTAATTCTTCTTAAAAATAGGATTGAGTAAAAAAAATATTGTAGAAAGTAATACATGTATTGACTGCTTGCGCCTGTTATCTAGCGAAACAATAACCTTTTGTTTCCCTTTCCTTTACTTAATTAAAATTTGATCCAATATCTAATAACGAGTCTCTAATAACAGTCGAGTATATATATCAGCCAGTTGAAAAGATCAGACTTCATTATAAACAGTGAATATCGTTAGTAATAGCTTCGTTATGCACATGAGACATGCAGGGCGAATGTCGAGGCCGGCCGTCACGTGTGACTTTATGTCGACTCTTACGCAACACGCCTCACGTGCGCCCCGCGACCCTAGAATAGACACCCCTTCAGATCTAGAATCTAGACACTTTCTTTTTCATTTCTCATTCCTTTATCTTATTTAATTAAGCTAGAAGCGGGTGGCGAGAGTCACCTCTGACTATCATTGAGTTTTATAGAGACATTATAATGTTACGTGGAAACAACAATACAAACCTTTTTTTGTTTTATTATATTGGTATAGTGTGTCTTTATCGCTGTAGGTACTCCAAGTTCTACAGTTATTTAAAAAAATCTTTAAGTATATCCAGAGAATTGCTTTTTGATAGAATAGTATAGAAAGATATTAGAAACACGTGACTAAGATACTCCAACGCAAATTGTTTGACTTTCTTATACTATTATTTATTATTTTATCTGGCCCGTATCTATCATACTAGTTCAAACTAAAATAGCAACAATCAACTGGCATGAGATAACAGACAATACTCTATTATTGTGGTTGCTCTAGTATTGATGCGATAACATTAAATGGTTGAGAACTAAAATAGGTAGAGTCCTCCATTCATTTGTTTTATAATATAATATGACATAAATGTGTGATTAATAAAATTGTTACTTCATATACATTTTTGAAATTAACGGATTCGTATCATTTCGGCATACCTTCGGAATCAAGTCGACATTCTTCACCGAAACTTCTACTATCGAATAAATAAAAGAAGATAGTAAAGAAAAACTACAAGTACGTTCATTACGAAACTCATGCATAAAATATGTGAGTGCATCGCGTATAGTAATGATGTTGACTCGAGTGCGGGTGGTGCAACGCGGCCATTCGAATGTCACGATGGGAAAAAGAGATTCTCGTTTAAAAAATACGCCTTCTTTTTAAATTCTTCGATGTTTCGAACGTTGCGCAACCGGCAACGATCTCTGGTAGCCATTGCTTCATACAATAGTTTTATAGCTTAGTTTCACGTGGAACTAAGTGGTAAGGAATTTACTTTATGATTTTAATTAGTGGAAGTTCATTAACATTGTTGTTTCGATCTCATGCAACCTGAGGTCTTGATTTAGGTGTATTTGATGATATTTAGAATGTTATCTAGGTAGGTATGTTTTCACTTTGTAATAATAAAGAAATTAAGTTTATAAATATTACCGATTTGGAAATACGTGTCAGATGTATTTAGTCTGGATCATAACATTCACAACAAACTAGAGTTGTAAGAATGTTGCGATTGCTACGTGGCACAGCAGAAGCATATTCCTGAAAGTAAACGCGGCTGGTCATCAGGTGTTGTTATACAACTGTTATTTATAAGTTTAGAATTGGTCAAAATACGTGACCAATGCCCGCTTCCGCGTGCTGCTGTTGCCAATTTGGCAAATTTTCAATGCACTTATAACCATATGCAACAATAATTTCTAATAAGAAATCCATACCGGCGCCGCTAGATTTGCATAAATAGTAAAACTGAACAAAGCGACAATCTGACTACATTTATAATACTTTATTTAACTTTTTAAAGTGCGATGTAAACTACGGTTTCTTAAATTATTATTTTTCTTTTCAGATTCATCTAACTTTTACACTTCGAAGATCATGAGAGTAGAACGCGTTTGAACGTCAATTAAACCATCAAAATGAGACTGGTAAGTTTTTAACTTTTCCTTCGTATTTCATAACAAAGTCATTGCTACGGTATTCGTGCTTTATCGTACCTAAACGTAAGTTGAAAATTTAGGAAAAGTGAAAAACTGAAATAGTTTTTTTTAAAGTGGAAGTGACGATGCGCAGTGCAGAGTGCGCACTTATCACCAAACTGGGTCAGTAGTAGCACCGCCTCTTTATCGAGCGCCTCCTGGCGCCTCCACATCCCCAAAATAAACCCTCTTCCTAAGGACACAGCTACCAAAATCTATTAACACACCCCCACTTCATGCATCCGGGAAGGGATGCACTTCTTTATGACGCGGTTTGCATATTTTCGAAGCTGCTGAAAATCGACAGTTCGGCCGCCGGAACCGAAATATCGCATCGATTGCTCTCTGTAACACTCTATTATTAAGTTGACCCAGACGACTTATAAATAGCTTCACTAATTTGGGTCCGATGCATTTGAAAGTTGATGTTAATTTGTGTTTATCTATACAGTCGACAAGTGAAGAAGTGGCGAGTTCGACGGTGGTGGGGCGGGCGGGCGCCGGGGCGGCGGGCGGCGGCGCGGGCGCCTATGACGTCACGCGCATGCGCGAGGAGGAGTTCGAGAGGCTGACGGTGTACATCGTGCCGGACGTGCCCTGCGAGCCGGGCACGGCGGGCCGCGCCGAGCGCACCCTGCCGCGGAGCCTCGCGCTGCGCCCCTCCGCCGTGCTCTCCACACCCAACACACCGGTGAGAACACCTTCCTTCTTCACTTCATACAACAGTTCTACTCCAGAACAAAACTGAATCCCTTTCATGACGCAACTAGCTGTCTGTAAGCTTTGTTTATTATTTTGAATTTGCTTGTACCCCGTCTAAAACTGTCGTTTAATAATTTGTAAACTGTATGTCTATTTATTTTTATATTGTTGTTATGCATTACTATTCTTTTGGTATGTTACTTAACTGTGTGTGTTTACCTAGTTGTGTTAAGCCATCCTGTTTATTCTAAAATATAAATTAAGTATTATAATATTTTTTTACACTGCACCGAGCACGACTCGCGGCCACCTGATGAAAATCAGCGTCACAGGCTTCTGTGACATTATGTTGAGACGGTGACCATTTTGTTTGAGACACTTTGTAACCTAGTGTATTTTTTTATTTGTTTTATTTATATGTTTTGTGTCTTGGACGAAATAAATGCCTTTTTCTTTCTTTCTTTCTTTCTTTCTGTAAGCGAGGCTGTGAGCCTTAGATGCAACTTCTCGTAAACTTCTACAGAGCGGCCGAATATCAATCTATTTAGGACTTCAAATTTTAAAGGTCTATCATGGATAAGACCATGGAAGTAATTGGATATGACAAAGTGAAGTTTTCTTCCAGACTGAAGGTGTATGGAGCATAGGCGTGATCCCGAGAGGCACCCGCTTCGGGCCCTTCGAAGGCACACGCACTCCCAACAAGCCAAATGATAAAATATCCTGGCGATACTACTGGAGGGTGAGTACCTATAGCTGACTTCTAGCATAGTACACTACTTTATTTATTAAGATAATATGGTTTAACAATCTTTTCACCCTTCCGCTTATTAGTATAAACACTTCAACCGCTATACAATCTTCATTTGAAACCTCTTATAGTAGAAACAAACAAGTACAGGCAGTAACAAACTTCACTTCTTCCTTCACTAACGAATCTCTTTCTATTTTGGGTCAGGTACAAGAAACTGTGAGACATCATACTTATGGCAATATTAAGGTGAGAATGGGCTTTATACTTTTCCTTCTTTGGTGATTGGTGTTTTATACTTCGCAAAATAAAAAGCTTATTTTAAAAAATCAGATTGCAATTAGTTGATTGGTCAAATTAGCACGAAAAGCACTTGAACTTTATGACATTGTCTTTCGTCCTTGGCGTAGTGGTGTAACATAAGCACGTTGGTATCAGTTGCACGAGCAACACAAACATACTGCACGTGCCACGTGCTCAAGGATCGCGTGTTCCATCTTTACACTAGATACGTTTAGCATATAACGTAGTGTAATCAATGAGAGAACTCTCAGTCTCATCGGCAATCGAGACAGTTGAACGACTTCCGTGTTTTATTCACTCTCGGTTGCGCGACGTATTTTTAATCAGTGTCACAGAGTGCTGAAAAAAATTTTAGGGTTCCCCGATGCGGAGTCTAATGAAGCGTTCGTCGGTTACAGATATTCAAAGACAGTGACTACTATTACCTGGACGGGTCGGACACGAGTGTTGCCAACTGGATGCGGTACGTGGCCTCGGCCTACTCGCTGCCAGTCATGAACCTCGTCGCCTGCCAGCACCAGGAGCACATCTACTTCTACACCATCAGGTAAACCTCACTTTCATTTGTTTTGTCAAGTTGATTGTCATTTATTTTCCGCGCGCGGAAACTCACTTTCACTTTCGGGCTATAATTTATGTTGTATTTTGTTTTGTTCTCAGAGATATCATGCCAAATGAAGAACTCATGGTGTGGTACTGCAAGGATTTCGCAACGAGGCTCGGTTACGACATCGATCCTGAGAGAGCTACCTACTCTATCTGTAAGTAATAACGAAAAGTGCAAATCAAGAAAAATATACACTTATTGTATTTCAATTTAACATATACAATATGTTTCCAATAATAGCTAACACTGAAATGTATTTCCAGGTAAGGAAGAAACGATCAAAAAAGCTTACGGCTTGCCTCCTGCACCGGTTCATCCCGAAATTGCTATCAATCACATGAAGTATGTTTTGGGTTTGACCAGTGCTAAAGAACTGATGGAGACTGAAATGCCAAGCAGGAGGAGGAAACGTGAAGTGATGGAGAAATCACAATTTCACGACAGCACATCACAATACGTTCGCGAGGACACTCGCAACGTTGTGGCCAAAACAGCAAGACCCTCTATGAGGACTGACGCCAATGTTATCCATCACAAATCGGAACCCATCACCCGAGAACAGAGGCCACATTCACCGCAAGGCTTGATGCAACCACCTTCACCAGTCAAAATACATCACAGAGAAAACCCAACATTGATCATTCATCAACACAAAGAAAGTACATCACATGTAGTTATACATCAAATGGACAACTCAAGAGTTCTTAGTAATCGATCTCCAGGACAATCACAAACCCTAAGGGACATTCGTGGTCCATCGCCTATGGCACAAATTCTACAAGATAAATTGGGCAATAAGTCACCTAGTCTGAATCAATGTGGGACGGCCCCGCACTATGATCATCAACTCACTCCAAATGATGGATCCGTCAGATCAGATGAAGGATACTACAGCAATGGCTATCACGACGAAGGTTTCACTCCACCAGAAGACTCGAGCGACTCTGATGTCGAAAATTACGTTTTGGATTGCTCAAATAAAACCAACGAGCCTAAAGAAACCACAGTGATAGTTCAAAAAACGGAAACTCAGGACATGCATCGAAATGAGTACAGAAAAGTCAAAATAAAAATGCCCAAAGCATATCAGTACCAAAAAGACATAAACTGTGACTCTGAAAAGGAGCTAATGATTGCAGAGGAAGTAATGGATGACTTGCCACAAAACTTGTCACCACCGCGGCGAGACCCAGCGACTTCAACAGTCATTGTTTTAGAATCATCACAAAACACAGTTGTTCCTATAACGAAGCCTTACTATGAAACTGGTGCAATGTCTCCAAGTCCGCAGCCAGCATTCCTGAGATATTCACCGCCTGACACCCGCATTCTCGAGACAATTCTGACTGGAAACAGAATCGACACAAATAACAATGACCCCAATCAGCGGCAACCGAATGCAACGCCTCCGCCGTCCTCGCCTACAGAAATGGCTTATTCATACAAAAAGAGCCAGAGGTACGGCAACGCCTGCAGCCCCGACTCAAGTTCCAATCTCGCACCACTGCCCTCTCTACTGCCATTGCCACAACAACTGCCAGTTCCTAGTGCTACTTCTATTTATTCCACATCACCGCCGCATTCTATTCCCCACACAACAGAGATCCGTGAAATCCGAGAAATAAGAGAAATCAGAGAGACTAGATATGAAAGCCATTCTTACCCTAACTATTCTTACAACATCTACTCTCCTCCTAATTCTACGATCATTACTCAGTTGGGATCGCCACCAACCACTTATTCTCCTACGATTAGTTCAACGCATCAGTACGAGAGGCCGCCTACTGCTCAAGGCAATCACCACTACCCGTCATCCACTAGTGTCATAACACTGAAAAACTGTTCGCAACTGAGCCTTATTCAGAACTCCAACATGGTTAGCCCTATCGGCACACCGCACGGCAGCATGAGCCCTGATGGATCATGTGGACTTATGATGGGACCACTAAGTCCCAATTCTCAAACCTCAAGAGGTTACAGAAGTCTGCCGTACCCACTAAAGAAGAAGGACGGAAAAATGCACTACGAATGCAACGTCTGTTGCAAAACGTTTGGACAGTTATCAAATCTTAAGGTGCACCTAAGGACGCACTCTGGAGAAAGGCCGTTCAAATGTAATGTGTGTAACAAATCGTTTACACAGCTCGCACATCTACAGAAACATCATCTAGTTCATACGGGAGAGAAGCCTCACCAGTGCGATATTTGCAAAAAGCGGTTCTCTTCAACGTCTAACTTGAAAACTCATTTGCGATTGCACTCGGGGCAAAAACCTTACGCGTGCGATCTATGCATGCAAAAGTTCACACAGTTTGTCCACCTGAAGCTGCACAAGCGATTACACACTAACGACAGGCCATATGTCTGTCAAGGCTGTGACAAGAAGTACATCAGCGCATCGGGACTTCGTACTCACTGGAAGACGACGAGCTGCAAGCCGAACAACATCGAGGAGGTGCTGGCCATCACCAACGCCGCCAACACGGAGTGCATGGGTGAGTTTCACTTTCACTTCCATTTTTTCACTTCACTTTCACTGCATCCTTTAATGTTCTCCAACAGTTCACAACTTAACTGTCACCGAAAGATTTCAATACACACTGAAGTAAATTTAATTTTGAATATTGCTCCCCGCGAGCGCGGTCGGTGCTTGGCGCCGCGAGATCGACTGCAGCGTGCACTTTCTCCCCGCGCGGGGCTCGCAACTTTCACTTGCGCTCTCGCTGTTCGCCGATTTCATTTTCGCGTTCACTTCGCAGGTTCCGGGGACAAAGAGTGCCACGAGCGGGAGGGGCACGAGGGGTACGAGGGGGGCATGCGGCTGGGGGGGCTGCACAGCACCACGCACCTCGAGCACCACGAGCGCATGGAACTGCACGACCGGCTCGACCACCAGGAGCGACTCGAGCATCACGAGAGGCTGGAGCACCATCACGAGCGGTTGGAGCATCATGAGAGACTGGAGCATCATGAGAGGTTAGAGCATCACGAGAGGCTCGAACATCACGAGCGGCTCGAGCATCATGAGAGGCTAGAGCATCACTCGCGGCTCGAGCACCGGGAGCACATGGAGCGCGGGGAGGCTCGGGGTGCGTCGCCACACTACCGGCAGCTGCCCCCTGAGCATGAACACTACGGGGGCGAGCCGCGACCCAGCGTCATCGAGTCCAGCCAGCCCCTCATCATCGAGTGCACCTGAGCTTCCCCCTCCCCCCGCCCCGCACGGACGCGCCGCCCCGCCGCACCCAGTGATCCCACTCTTGTGATTCTACTAAGTATTCCTCTAAACTAAGGGACGATCAGACGACTGCCTCGTCACTCAGTGGCTATGAGATTATCCAATACAAACAGTAGTGTGTATATTTGTATAAATAACTGTTAAGTTAACGTAAGGACGATAGGAATAAGTACTTAAAGTTAGTGTTTCGGTGTGTACATACAATGCATGATTTGTCTGAAGGTGTATACCTGTTTTGATGTTTATTTTGTACAAGTAATGCTCAATTTTATATCTTAGATGTAATGCTGTTGTAAATAGGGAACTTGTGACATCGACTTTATTTAATTTTATTGTGCAAATGATTTTATTTAAGTAGAGGATTTTGTTTTTAAGTAAAACTCTTTTTGTTTTGTTTTAATTTGAGCGACTTTTTGTTATATTTTGCTATGCATTTTCTTTGAGTGCATGGTCAATTATCATCTTGTGAAAGTCGAAGTGGTATATTTTTTATATAATTATTTATCATCATATTTTATCTATCTAAAATACATGTGAAGTTGCGAATATGAAACCCGAGACTATTAATATTTTCTGTTGTTTTTATAACAAAAAATCGCCAAAGAACATTTTTATATTTGTATGAACTTTGAGCGAGCTCGAGTCCCACAAGTGTAACTAAATATCTTCCTGTACAATAATTTAATCAAACAGCTATCAAAATTCTATCGTTAAACTTAATCCATATTCCTGTATCGATAAGAAATTTAAATATTCCTCTGATTCATTTAGAATTAAACCTGTTTAGCTGTAAGTGCCAAAAGCGCGAATATTTAGTTTAAATTATCCTAAAGAGATCCTTGCATAGTATTTTTAAAACATTGTTCCTAATGAGTAAATAATGATTCGTTTGATAAGTGCATCCATTGCGTGTATAGGGCCTGCTGTTACTGAGGAGATCCGCTCGCTACCCATGTTACTTACACCGTCATCAGAGCTAGAAACAAATGAAAGTTATATATTGAATTTATCTGTTGGATATTTTCAGTAACTACAACTGTAGTAGTGGCTGATAGCCCCAGTAGCAGCCTCCCTGAGTGTATGTTATAGGTAAGCTCCGGGATCGTGTACATACAACCCTACGCTAGAACGAATGGTGCTTCACGAGGTAGATTAGTCGCTCGCCGGTTCCCTACGAACAACTGGACGACCTAATATATTGCATAACATTATGTGTATTCAAATATAAATTGATTCACCGAGTCTACTATTTTATATTCGAATTTCTCCTGTTTGAAAAGGCTGATATAAATATAATGATAATATTTGGCGATATATTCTAATGTAAGATTTGGTAATACTGTACTTAGTAAAAATACGTTTTTAATTAATGAAGAGTTAGGAAGTTTATCGGCGTATTACGTGATGAAACCAAACGATAGCATTTTGTACATTTGTATTGTTCGTGGATGGACACGCAGTCAGTGGAAGCTGTGTTTATGAAGTGTGTGTATATTTTGTACGATTTGGCACGTGGAAACGAAATAAACTTTTGTATTTTAAATTTTATACTGTAATAAGTCCAATATCTATGAAACATACAAAGCACAAACACATTTCAGTGTTCTTTACTATGCTATCTAACTAGTAAAGTCCAAATAACTATATTTTCATCGTTGTTATTTCTGTTGTATAATTATAAATATATTCTATGTTGTCTTCTGTTAAACTTTTGAAATAACTTATCCATAGATGCATATGTTGAGAGTTACAGGGTTTCTAAGTACCTATAGTTCAGACCACTAGCTGTCTTATTTCTTTAAGTAGTTGTTTTAATACATATTAATAGAATTAATTTTTCCAATGATTCACACAACAGTTGTTAAAAATACTCGTAAACTTGATGTTTTTAAATATTTATGTAATAAATTTCAGACATAACATCTTGTAAATGACGACAATCTAATCATATATAAATACCCAAAGTACTGGATCCTGTACATTGTTAAATATCAGCTATTTGTATTTTGTAATAAATCTATTTGAACTTGCCGAATCGTATGTCCTAAGATATAAATAAAACAACTTGATATCGATTCTTCAAGATATATACTTAATATATAAATTCTACTCAGATGATCACAGTTACTGTGATCATGATCAAACTAATCACCTTATAAATAAAAAATAAAGATTGATAAATCTTACTATCGTAACTATCTACATTGTAAAAACAAGTCTTGTATATGATAAAACTGTTAACATCTAAGGAAATAGATCAGTCTCACATAATATTAATAAGTACAATACCTGTATGGTACCTACATCAAATAAGCAATATATCGTTGTAAACTATCTATTAACTTCTATTGTACCTACTATTGGGATACTTTCAACTTTGGTGATGAAAACATTCTGAACTTCAAAAATCTGATCAAATATAATTTAGACCTAACCTAAAGAAGTTTTTCATCACATAAGTTAAAGTGACAAGCTATAAGAAAGCCATTCTGCGGATATTTTGTACACTTCGATAATTACGTTACGACACCAAAACCTGATAAAATAAATCATTAAACAGGAGTAAATAATATAAAATTGTGGTTTTATTCGTTCCTTTTAGCAAAACACAACACAAATAGAGGCATCCTAAGCACCTAAGTATTTTTTTAAATAAATCTGGCGTTTCTTACAATGTATAGTTTCTATTTTCCTTTTGATTATCGACTAAAAGATACAGACATAGCGTATCCTAAATAGGTTCACCACAAACAAACAAGACTGAGTGAAGGCGAGGTGGCAGCGCGGGCACGAGTAGGGCTTGGCCCCCGTGTGGTAGTTCAGGTGGGACTTGAGGTGGTGCTTCTTGGTGAAAGACTTCGGGCAGAGGGTGCACGAAAACGGCTTTACACCTGGAATTGAGTGTGAACCTTTGTTAGGTTGTTACTCAAATAGTAGGTACTCAAGTTATTTCTGTAAAAGAATTTCCATGGCGAAAACAAAGCAAGGATGTGGTACCACATGGACACGTAAAACTAATTAAGTACATTATATAAAAAAATAAGGCTACGAGTTTTGCTACGGCGCTTTTTTTTTTTCGCTCGCGTGCTACCGTTTCGCACAGACGTGTCACTGGTGCACACAATTTATTATATTTTTCTTATACTTCAAGTTATAGTAAAGTGAACTCTAAACCTACAGCCGTTCAGTCCATCTCGCATACCATCTACGCTCGCGCTTTGGACATTTTTCGTCGCTACACTCAGCACCCAGCAACCCGTGCGAGATCAAGATTAAGTAGCGGCAGATATACTAAAAGACCATAGATGTTTCGATCACCGAGTAAACAGTTCGGATCCAATCCCGAACTAACTACACCATCGGCTCATGAAGAAGCTGGAGGCATTACCTTGCGCAAACGAAAAAGGGATGATGACTTCTCCGAATGCTTTAAAGAGTTCAGCGCTGAGATCATGGCAACTCTTACAACCATGAAGGAGGGATTTAATAAGGAACTTTCAAAAATAAATGATAACCTCAACCACATCATAAAAAATGATTTGATTAAGTTATCTGAATGTTCATCGGAAATGAAGGCCGAAATAATCAGCATTCGCAAGGAATACTCCGAAGTCAAAGGATCAGTGAATGCTCTGGGCCTAAAAATGAACCATTTGCAAAATGAGGTGACTAGCCTGCAAGAAACCACGAAATTTATTAGCAACCAGTACGATGATATAAAGAAGTCCCACGACCAACTTAAAGAAGACACCCAAAAAATCAATCGCCTGGAAACGGAATTGAGTGAAGTCCAAAAGCAGAATAAGTGGCTGAAACAAGAGATGAATTCTAATGATCAGAGAGAAAGAGCACTAAACCTAGAAATTATCGGTATTCCTGAAGTTAAGGATGAATACTTACCCGATATACTCATCCAAATCGCTAAGGGGGTCGACATAGACATATCTCCAAACGATATTGTACATATTAACCGAGTTACTCCAAAAGTTAAACTGCAAGGCCGCCCTAGAGTAATTGTCGCCAAAATGAAAACCCGTCAAATAAAAGATAACATGATCTCCGCTTCAAAAAAGACAAGGTTAACTACAGGTGCTCTAGGATTGCTGGGTGACCCTAAACCCATTTATATTAATGAGCAGCTTACAATCTACAACAAACAGCTCCTAAGAATGTGTAAGGAAACGGCCAAAATAAAACACTATCAATTCGTCTGGACAAAAAACGGGAGGATTTCAGTCAGGAAGAACGATACGTCTCCATCAATAAGTATTCTCTCGGAGGAAGACCTAAGGAAAATGATTTGAGGTTAATCAACCATTTATTATTATTAACCATAGTTACCTATATCAACCTCTTAATTCCCTCGTTTAACTTTCCCTCGATTTTACATAAATTACATTTATTGTTTGAACCATGTCTGTGTCATATCTACTATATAGGCTACTCTTTGACCAACATAACTTACGAACTCATGCGCTATATGAATGTGCGTTTCCCGTCGTTAGATGGTATATTTTTGTTCACATCAATCAAATCATCACATATCCTGTGTAAGATGTATGACTTTGTATATATAGTAATATGTATATTATCTTGTATGTATATCAATTATATTTGTTGTATCATATATATATTTTGTTGCCTAGTGGAGTTTAATGCACAATTTTTCAGGCTCTTCTATTTAATTTCTACTTACATACAAAACCAAAAAAATCTACTCATCTGGGATCCCAAAAACAACAAACTGGACACACGCACTATATTATTGTTATTCCTAAACCTTAGTCGATCACATTATCCCGCACACTTATTCGGAGTACAACCTCTTTGCATTGCTAAGTCAACCATTAGTTGTTATTTAATTTTACCCACAGTTCGCGATAAAAATATCCAAACGAAGTCATACATTCATTGCTATTATTGTTATATACTATTTATAGAAATCGTTTCTCAATGCCTTCCCAAAATTTGAGTATTTATTATCAAAACACATGTGGCCTCAGGACCAAATGTCTACAACTTAGTCAAAACATACTTTGTAACAATTACGACGTTATTGTCATAACCGAAACTTGGCTCCACGAAGGTATTTTAGACGGGGAATTGTGTGATAATAGGTACAGCGTATTCCGTAGGGATCGAGACTTAGCGGCCTGTGATAAGCAAACGGGAGGAGGCGTCATGATTCTCGTGAAGCAGTCACTGGGAGCGGTGCGGAGTGAGCGCGGGCCGCCGCCGCCTACTGAGTTGTTATCAGTGACGTTACCGGCTCGCGCGCTCTCGGCTACCGCTGACTTACGAATAAGTGTAACGTACATTCCACCCGAAGTTCGTAGAATAACACTGGATACAGATATAGTGGTCGGGAATATAACTGCTTTCCGTGACGCGCACCCGCAATACAATCACCTAATTGTAGGTGATTTTAACATGCCGTGTATCAGCTGGGAGGCTACTACACCAACTATATTAAAACGGGGCCCAATTGAGATACAGGAAGCGGCATTAAATCTTACGGATAACTTCAGTATGCTGGGGATGTCTCAATATAACACGTTAAAAAACACTTCTGGTAATACCTTGGACCTTGCGTTTTCTACCCTTCCGCTCGCAATTAACCGATGTGATTTCCCCTTCGTAAAAGAAGATCGACATCACCCTTCATTTACAGTGGAAGTTCTAGATCTTAAAATCGTACCGCTTAAGGACGCACCGACAACTAAACCTAATTTCCATAGAGGCGACTACGTCAGTCTAAATAAATGTTTTAATGATGTCGACTGGCGCGAAACTTTAAATAATTCACTATCCGTTGATGAAATAGTTAGTAGATTTTACGACATCATAAACTGTAGCATCGCAAAACATGTACCTATTACTAAAAAAACAAATAAAAATAAGTATCCGTCATGGTATAGTTATGCCTTAATTAAAATAATAAAAGAAAAATCAAAAGCCCATTCACGATGGAAAAAGTTTAATAATAAATTGGATTATGATGAATTCACCTTATTGCGAAAAAGACAACACCGCGTTCAAAATGAATGTTTTAAAAATTACACTAAACGCATAGAAGGTGAATTAATAAAACAGCCGAAAGCTTTCTGGTCATATATAAAATCCATGCGTGGCACATCTAACTACCCGAAATCAATGACGTACAGTAACAAAGAATACACTAACGGTAATGACATCTGCAATGCTTTCAACGATTTTTTCAAGAGTGTGTTTGGTGACCCAGCCGATAGTACTTTACCTTTAACTACGAATATTGAATATCTGGATTCCTTATCTCGACTGAGAATCTCAGCAGCAGCAGTAGAGAAATCTCTTGGTACACTTGATACAAACAAAGGTGCGGGCAGTGACAGTATCCCTTCTATCTTTTGGAATAAATGTGCAACCTCACTCTCAATGCCCATAGCTTTAATATTTAATCGTTCTCTGGATGAAGGCATATTCCCTCAAATATGGAAATCGGCACACATCGTCCCTATACATAAAAAAGGCTCCAGGTCGCTTGTTGAGCATTATAGGGGCATTTCTATATTAAATACTATCGGTAAGATCTTTGAAAAATTAGTGTACAATTCTATTTATCCCGTAATATCTCAACATATCCCGCAACAGCAACACGGTTTCCTAAGAAAACGCTCTACTGTCACCAACTTAGCATCATTTAGTAATTTTTTGCTCAACAACATGGATCACGGTGGTCAAGTTGATGTGATCTACACCGACTTCGAAAAAGCCTTCGATCGTGTGGATCACACCATACTTCTCCACAAACTCCAGATACTAGGGATCCACGGCGACCTTTTACGCTGGATAAAATCATATCTGACCAATCGCTCACAAGCAGTAGTGTTAGGCGGCTTCAGGTCCAACTTTGTCGGTATACCTTCTGGTGTACCGCAAGGATCACACTTAGGCCCTCTGTTTTATAACGCATATCTGTTTGATATAGACACAGCCTTCACATCTTCTAAACATCTTTTGTACGCTGATGATAAAAAAATATTTTACAAAATACGCAACCTACAAGATCATGAAGCTGTTCAAGCAGACCTGGATGCCTTATATCGCTACTACCTAAATAACAAAATAACAGTTAATGTCAAAAAATGCATGTGTATTAGTTTCACTCGAAAACCTAAGCCCTCCTATTTCAATTACGCCTTTAATGGTAACACTATCGAGAGAGTCAACTCCGTCCGGGATCTCGGTATCATTTTGGACTCAAAATTTCTTCTCTCTGAGCATATAGACCACATTGCTAACAAAGCATATAGGAATCTCGGGTTTGTACTGCGGTCTTGCAAACCATTTACTAACATAGGAGCTATCAAATCGGTTTATTACGCATATGTACGCAGTACTTTGGAATATGCTAGCACCATATGGTCTCCACATTATGCCATCTACAAAGAACGGCTTGAAAAGGTACAGAAAGTCTTCATAAATCACCTTAACTTTCGTCTACGTAACTCCGCTAATTCCTACAAGGATGGTTGCCGTATCAATAACGTAAATACCTTAGAGGAACGACGTACGTTGCTTGACATGTGCTTCCTGCACGACCTCGTCCACGGGCGCGTGGACTGCGCGGAGCTGGTGGGCGGCGTGGCGTACTGCACGCCGCGCCGCCGCACGCGACACACGCCGCTGCTGCAGGTGCCATTCCACCATACCAACTACGCTACCAATGAACCCATCACACGTCTTACACGAACTTATAATAAAACATTTAGCAATATCGACATATTCCTTCATACCAAATTCTCATTCAAATCCAGGATTCTTAATCAGTTGATCGAAAAGCAGTAAGATAAATTATGCCAATTGAACTAGTAAGTACTGCTTATAAATAAGTAGGTAAATTATGTAGTATTAATTGTATATATATGCAAGTATGTGCGTATGTGTGTATGTAGGTATATATGCATATACATATCACAATTATGAATAATAGTATAATAAAAATAAATATGTGTAGTGTAGTAATAAATTGTGATTATTTATATATAATAATTATCTTATACGTAACTATGTATTATATTATATTACATCTTTACATTATAATATTTATAACTTGTAATCTCTTTATTCTTCTCATGTGTGCTTTTTATATGTATTTCGAAACAATAAGTTGAATTATGTAGGTATAGCTTTTCAGTTATGCTCATATTTAAATTTAAGATTTTAAATTTGAAATAAAATAAAATTGTTAAATTGCACAGTGTGCACCTTTGTTACTATGCTGTTTATGAAGGAAAATTTGTAATTGGCCTTACTAAATAACGATGTAATAGTTTATAAGACTTTTGTATACGCTGTAAATTTTCTTAATAAATAAATAAATAAATAAATAAATAGTACTGGCTACGGCCGTGGCGTAGCCAAATATTTTTAGTTTTAACAATTGTTTGTTTTATTAAATATCAACATAACCATGAATCATAATATTTTATAACGGTTGTCAAGCGGATATTAAATGGGAACCCATCTCTTGAATCATATACAAATCCATACCTGACATGAAGTCTACATAATTATGCACATAGGAAAAGGAAATGTCCTGAAATGTCTTATCACAGATAAGTTAAACTTTTTTCCTCCAACCCACAACTGTAGCCTAATGTTATATACCAGTTGCAGAACTGAGCGATACCTGTATGTAGCCGCAAGTGCAGCGTCATGTTGGAGCGGTCGGCGAAGCGCTTGTCGCAGTGCGTGCAGGCGTACGGCCGCTCGCCCGAGTGCGTGCGCGCGTGTTGCTTCAACAACATACATTGTGCACTTGTGCTATTATGGGATATCTACCTACTACCTTCATAGCATTCCTCTAAAGTAACACTGTAGCTAGAGGATGTTCCTGATTTTATTTCCATTTTTAATGATTCTATAAGAAGTCAATCGTTGGTCAAGAAACTTTTAGCGACCTACTTACGATTAATTTCTTTCAAAATCACCTATAATATAGCTCTGATGTATTACCTGTATGCAGGCGCAAGTGCAGCGTCATGTTGGAGCGGTCGGCGAAGCGCTTGTCGCAGTGCGTGCAGGCGTACGGCCGCTCGCCCGAGTGCGTGCGCGCGTGTTGCTTCAGCAGCATCTTGCGGGAAAACGCCTTGCCGCACTGCTCGCAGACGTGCGGTTTTACTCCTGGAATAGGTTTATTTAATGTATGGGCAGTATGTAAACTTAAGTAATAGGTAGTTAACTGAGTAGGTAGTTTAAAATCTAAAATGTGACTCTGGCCATGTGACTTTGGCCAGGCCGAAACTTAACTAAGCTACATCATCATAATTAAGTACTTATGTTATCTACAGGGTGTTGCAAAAAGGGTATACTAAGCCAAAACCTACATTTGTTTGTTTCAATGTATTTATTAAGTAATCATAAAAAAACACAGTACAATTAACAATGACCCACAAAACCAGTTTACTGGTTTGTCTGTGGATTCAGACTTCACTCTTAATAAACTAATTTTATTCTATTTTTAAGAAACTTAGTGCTTAACAATAAATTTAACTTGATACTTGTTTAAACATCAGACAATAGGTATCTATATTTTACTTAACAAATGTTTTTTTTAACAATCTTGAGAATCTTGCCTTATTTGTTTCATCCCTTATTTCAGTAGGTAGATCATTTAATAATTTAGGTAGGTTGTATACATGTGCAGCATAGTACGAGATAGAGAAATTCTGATTGTGATGTGTTGTATACATGTGCAGCATAGTACGAGATAGAGAAATTCTGATTTCATTTTCGGGCTTAAGTATATATACCATGCTGCTCATGTAGGTTTCGGCATAGTATACCCCTTTTGCAACACCCTGTATAAACGAAGATATGGTTCTTCGCAATTCTTGGGTAATTTGTTTACCTGTGTGAATTCGGACGTGCATATTATAGGCCACTCGTTGATTAAACGACTTGGGGCAAAGCTGGCATTTGTACTCCTTCCGATTTCTGAAAATGCAATTAATTATGATAAATGGTTTAACAATTTAACAAATAAAGTAAACGGGGTGCTATTAGACGATATATGTATTATTATTACAACTGCTTCAGCTAGTAGTCTTGTATGTAGCCATCAAAGGTAAAACGTGGGCGTTAAGTATAATAATATGCCTAAAACGCCTGAATATTAAGAATAGGCAGAGTCCCACTGCTGCAACTCACCTATGAATCTTCATATGGCTGCTCAAATAGCCACGATCATTGAAGTACTTTCCACACACGGTACAAGTGGCGGCGAACTCTTTCGTCCCCCGGTGTACCGACATGTGGTACTTGTAGTTCCGTAGTTGAGAGAATGTCTTCCCACATTCAGTACAAGTGAACCGGGCCGGGGCACTGTGGGTCTTAGCGTGCTGGGAAAGGGTGGCAGGGTCTGGGAACACCTGGAAGTTAGAAAAGGGTATTTGATAAGAGAATTTTGATATGATGTTAATTATAAAACTAATTAAACAGACATGCTCAGGATATGTATTTTTTTATATTCCTATTCTATACACTTTTGTTTTACAAGTTTGCCTTGTATCATCAAATAGTAAAAAACTTCAACATAAGTTAATGTTAAAGTCAACTTTAGGATAGCTTAGGCCTGGGTCTCCTATTTACGCCGTAGGTCGCGTCCACCGTCACGCCGTAGGCCGCGTCACGATGCTCACTATAGAAATGTACTGATGTGGTCTCCCTCACACGCCGACGTTGGCGCGTAGACGCCGTAGGTAGGCCGTAGGACGTTGATCGAAACGTTTACGTCAAAGTCGAACGCCGCATATAGCATAAAATAGGAGACCCAGGCCTTATATCGCAAACATACACCTTAGTTATTATGCTGTAAATTATACCTAGGATGTACAAAAGAAAGCAATTTATTTTGTATTTTATCAAAACTCTAAGGACCTGCACAAAAGTTCGGATGATATCGAGTGTGAATATAATTATAATAATAGTGTGACAACTTAAGCAGCTGCAATATTGAATGTGTATGTATAGTGACTGTTGCATTCATTTTATTAACAAGGGATGCTTTTATGCAACCTAAACCTATCTTTACGGAATACCACTAAGTTGAAAGTTTAGAAACAACTAGGTATTTCAATGCAAATGGCGATCGTAAGCCCATTTCTGGCACTTCTATTCTAAATACGAAAATGCAATGAAAACCTGTTCTGTTGCTTTTCTCTGATCGATAAAGTTAGAATTATAGTAAAACTGCCATCTACTCGCGAATGTGTAAGTATGTAGGTACTTTTGAACTTCCCCATATTTTATCTTTCTCACTGTATGTAAGGAAATAGCTACATTTAGTTTTCATTAAATTTATATTTTATGTTTTCAGTTTTAAGACAATATGTTGAGTTTAAGTACAAGCGATAAAAGCTGAGTAGCTTTAAGTTTAGCTAGGTACATATTTTCGACAGGTCAAATAATTATCTAAGTGTCATTGAAGCTTATGAAAATAGCGACCAAGTAGATATTCTTTTAACACCATGATGATAACTAGTACCCATCATTAGCACATAATTCATATGTATCCATAGAATAAGTACAAAACTGGCAAGACAGCAAAATTTACTGGATATGCCCATTTGAGTTTGACCTTTTGCTCTAAAACTTTTCTTAGGTTTATCACCGTATTAACACTTACTTGTTTACAAACTTCGCACTTCGACTCGGTTATTGAAGGATCCACTGCAGGTTTCGTGTCGATAACACCGGTTTTCACCCTTGCTTCGCTCGCATCTTTAGAATCGACCTCTGTTAGGACAGACTCTACATTGTTGTTTTTATCATTTGGTAGTTCCTGAAAGTAAATAAACAAACAGCATGTATAATTGTATAAATTCGTTTTTGAAAATGCATTGTCATGGTAAGAAATAAAGAGATGAGGTAGTTTGCAATGATAAGTAATTTAAATAAAAATCATACAGTGGAAAAATTAAAATCTTATTAAGTTTTATTTCAGTAAGTAAGAAAGTACTTAGGTACCTAAAAGGTAAAGATACATAGTTACCTACATATAGATGTCGGGTCTTACCAGTGGCGGATTAACCTATAAGCACGACAAGCACGTGCTTGGGGCCCCGGGCCTCCAGGGGCCCCCATCCTCTGCTGCTGTTTCATTTTATACCTACATTTTATTCATCCACAATATGTCCATGTAATGAGTTTGCTCTGATTAAAGGGCCCACCACACGCGTAAGTATCACCACAGTTTTGCCTGCGCAGTGGTGCCACTCTTGAAAGGCAATGTATTTGTAGGCAAGTCGTAGTGGGCGAAGGAGGTTCTATTAGGTCTGATCCGCTGACTACAACGATGGGGGTAGCCCAGGGTTCCTCGCTGTCGAATATTATGTTTTCGCTCCTCCTGAACGACCTGCCCCAAAGCATCGATACTGCGCACAAGCTAATGTACGCGGACGATGTGGCGGGAGTAGTCGTCGCTCCCAACATCGAGCAACTTGAGCAGCGTTTAAACGAGACGGCTACAAAACTCGCTCAGTGGTTTGGAATGAACGGAATGGTTTTTAACATCAGCAAGACCCAGTTCATACATTTCAACCTTGCTGGCCAACCACCGAAAGCCATCTCGGTACGAGCGGGTGATGCAGTCGTCGAACAAACCAAAGCCGCCACCTTCTTGGGTTTTATACTCGACAGAGGGTTGACCTGGGATGCTCACATCGATAAAGTTTGCGGAAAGTTGGGCAGCGCATGTTTCGCGCTGAACCGCCTGGCGCGCACCGTGCCCGCCGAGGTGGTCCGCACCTGCTACTTCGCCACCGTGCACTCGCTGCTGCAGTACGGCGCCGAGCTCTGGGGGCGCGCCGCCGACTGGGAGCGCGCCTTTAGAATGCAGAAGCGGGCCGTCAGAGCCATCGCACGCGTGTCGCAGGACACCTCCGCGAGGCCGTACTTTAAGTCGCTAGGCATCATGACGCTGCCCTCCATAGTGATTTACCAGGTAGCGATGTACGTCCGAGACAACTACGACTCCTACCAAACCCACGGCGACGTGCACCATCGCAATACGCGCCGGGCCAACAAACTGATGGCCCTGGGCCGCGGGCTGGCCAAGTCTGGGAAGCTCACCCATGTCATGGGACCCGCGGTGTATAATAAGCTGCCTATTGCCATCACGGAAGCACCTAGCCATGATCGGTTCAAGTCCGCACTAAAACGCTGGCTTGTCGAGCAAGCGTTCTATAGATTTGACGAATTTATCAATTGAATGTTCGACCTAGTTAATCTTTTATTCAATTTAAATTAATTTTATTAACTTATTTATACATTGTGTAATAATGATTATTTTTATAATCTTATAATTATATTGTGACATTATATCCACTAAAGGTAATTAATTATTGGTAATTGTAAATTATTATTATATTATTATTATTATATTATTATGTATTTAAATTTTGACATGTAATCGTAATATTATGAATAAATGACTTATGACTTATGACTTATGACTTATTGCGTCTGTCTTGCATTCCCAACAAAAAAATCATAATTTCTCATCAGAGGCGTTTCTCCAAAAATTAAAAATACTAATATGATCAGCTAGGTAAAGCCTATTTGGGGAACCTAGAAACAATATACTTAACCTACAACTTACAAGTATACTAGCACCAAAATTGCATTTTCAACCAAAATCTAAAATAAATTCTACGTTCTAGGTATATAGGTATAAAATCGATTTTGAAGAGAAGTTATGATTTTTTTAAATGTTGAGTACGCAAGATAATTGCCTTTCAAGAGTAGGGGGGCAGGCCGGCTTAAACACGGAATACGACATGTTTTTAATAATTTTGCCATTCATTAGAGTATTCTCTAAATCCTTGAGTAGTTTAACACGTTCACGGACAATCCGTCGAGAGCCGTAATTAAATGTCCTTGCAATATGACTACGCGCCTGTGGCCGTCCATCTTCTATTGGTTAAAACGAACGATCCGTCAACAGCCGTTTCATTTCCATAGTCTTAACAGGAAATACATGGTTTAGTGTCGTATTGTGCTAATTCATTTGTTTCTAGGTGTCATAACAAACAAGTTGTGGGGGTTATTTTTCTCACACATAAGTGAACTTTATAGTGACATTCCGCCTGTAGCCGTAACCGTTACAAATAACCTTCTAAAATTTTGGTGTCACGGCGCGCGCGTCGCGGAAATGTTGTGTAAAACGTGTGGTGGGCTGGTCATTTTGTGGCAAATTACGAGGTAAATAAATGATAAATCGATAAAAAATATACTTTACACATAGGATACCTAGCTTTTCGATTTAAATACTATAATTACTTAAATAGAGCAAAGAAAAGCGAGTATATAACTGTAATGAGGAACGAGAATAAATGTGTTTTTGTCGATGTACCCCTTTGTATAGACTTAGTACATTACATTTATTTTTTTAAATGGCATGTATAAATTATAAGCCGAGGTCTGGAAAACGTACAAACCTTTTTGAAGAGGATTCGGACCTAGAAAATTACTGCCGGTAACGCCTGTAGCCGTAGATGTCACTATACGCATTGTTTGATGTGCACATGATTTGACGAACCGCTTATAGACGATACCGTCTATGGCCGTAACTGTCACATTACGTAAATAAAATATAGTGAAATATACGTTTCAAGGCGTTACGATAAAATGAAAATGCAAACATTGAAAATATACCAGTAGAAGAAATAGTTCCTCATTGGGAAACATTGTTTCTAGTTTCCACGCCGATGATTTTGACAAAAATGAGGCTTGCGCGTACTTAACTGTGCCGTGTGATAGCTCGGCGTACCTGCGCAGTTGTAACGGTGGTGATACTTGCGCGTGTCGTAGGCCTTTAAGGCAAGCAAATTTTTTTAAATGTTTTACCTACATCATTATTTATAGAAAAGTTATAGGACGTTTTAGCTATGGAACTTTTTTGTCACTCTTTGCCAAGGAACAAATTGTTCTAAATTAGGGGCCTACACAGGCTTTGTGCTTAGGGCCACCGATGCTCTTAATCCGCCACTGGGTCTTACCTTTTGTTGTAGCTTTTTACGAAATGGTCTGTAGCTGATGGGCAGACGCGGAGACCAAGGGCTTTGCATAACTTGATTTGAAATAGCAGTTTTCGCGCCAACATTGCTTTTATGAATCCCTCGTCCTTTAACGGTATCTACTGATTCTGCTAGTTCTAAGTTAAAAGCAGTTTTCAGACTGTTATATGAATATGCTGATAAACTGTATGCACTAGTGCTATCCAATATCTTTGAGGCATTTGCAAATGCGGACTTTTCGACTTTGCTTGGCGGAAGTGCTAAGTATACCTCTTCGTTGGTAGTAGGCTCGACACCCACCACAGAACTTGTAGAGCTTTGAATATCACTAGCAATCATCGGCATATTTGACTTAGAAAATACCTCTTCAACCGGTGTCAGATTTTCTCTTGTTAGCTCCAATTTAGGGGTTAACAAGTGGGTAGATTTGCAATTTGCATTCATCAGATGCGCAGATGTGGTATCGAGATAAGGTTCGTTTGATATTACAGGCACGCGTCCCGCCGGACCGTTACTGCGACTGCTCCGAGGATACGTCTCGGTAAATGAATCACGTAGGAAAGATTTCTTTTGTCGGCCTTCCTGACGCGAATGTATATTCTCTAAATAAGGCCTCTGTCGCTGCACTTGCACACAAGATACAGTATCTTTCTGATCACCGCAGCCGACTGATGCCGGCGAGATATGCGCTCGCTCTTTCCTAATCGTTACGAGTCCTTCGTCGTAACTGAATCCAAGCTTAAATGTGCTTTTAGAATTATACATCTCTCCCAAACCTGGATTGTTAGTGTAAATTTTCTCGAATTCGACGTCTAAATCAGGCGAGTTCTCTTGAATTTTGGTCAATATTTGCTTATCGACGAAGATCTGTAAAGTAACGATGATGTCGAGAAAGGACTCGATGGTGGAGCTCGGCACGACGACCTCTCCGTTGTAAATGTAATAAAGCACAGAGAACATGGCTCTCAAGTCAAAGTCTGGCAAGATTATGGACGTCGGTGCCATCTCCTCATGACATGACAGCAATATTTTCTGGAAAAGAAAGGCTTTATAATATTCCGGTTCAAAATAAAACTGTAAAACAAAAAAAATTGAGTCGTTATAACTATTAATATTATCATATGTTTTTGAAAGATGGCTGACGATGAATAAAAAAATGTTGTCTGGACGAAAGCTCTTTGAGCTTTTGAGCGATAAGACCGCTATTTGCACATATTATGTGTTAAGTAGATTAAGTTTTTTGTGATGGTGTTTTTTGTCTTATCTTAACTAAGTTCTTTATGAAAATGCAAATCCACAAACCCTCAGAAAAGCGCTGACACTAGCCAGCACGGCTCTATGCGCGCTGAACACGCGGCCGCGACACACCAGCTGCACGTCGCACCACGCCGCCGTGGACAGCCACTCGCACATCTGCAACCATCATCATCATCATCACAACCCATCACGTCCGCACTGCTATGGTGGTAAGCGGCCGCGACACACCAGCTGCACGTCGCACCACGCCGCCGTGGACAGCCACTCGCACATCTGCAACCATGGCATCGTGTGAGGTGGCAACCCTGAATCACCTGCTTTCGGTTTCATCAAGCATCATGTGAGGTATGAGACTATCCTGAATCACCTGCTTTTAGGTCGCATCATCATCTGCCTGTAGAAGTCCACTGCTGGACGTAGAGGCCTCTCCCAAAGCACGCCACTGGATGCGATTTATATACCATTCCGTTTCAAATCTTTACCAACCACCTTTCGCAAGTCGTCACCATCTAGCCGGAAGGCGTCTTACACTTCGTTTGCCTAACCGTGGTCTCCACTATAAAACACGCCTTTCAGCTTACTATACTTACCACTTTTACATCACCCTATACATAGATGTGAGCTTTAGACCTGGTTTCTCATGATTCTGTTAGTTACAGTCTCAATAACGGATTTGCTGACGACGCGTTTAAGGATTATTACCCTTGTTAATTGGATGAGTCCCATGACGAAAATCTAATAGACAATTCATAAATCAAGCAAATTTAATAGTAGCAGAGATTACAACTCTATGTTGTCTGATAAATCATCTCTATCTTCTTTCCTTCTTTTACTGCCTGTTGTAACTATACAGGCAAAGTGGTGTGTAAGGCATGAGTACATTCCAAAATTTCTCTTGGAACTACGAGCAAGACAAAATTATGTATAATTAAGTACTTAAGTATGAATTAAGTTATTGTGGTGCTATAAAGTCAAACATATTAGCGCTAACTCTAACGCATTAGTGCCTTCGCAGACAATTTCATATTTTCAAGCACAAGCATAAATTATTAGTCTTGACTTTATGTTTCTGGGCTTCTAAGAGTAGGTATAGTATCTACTTACCTACATACTTTTCAGATCCATAAGTAGGTACTTTTCTCCTTTTAAAAACCTAGTGGATTGTGGTTCTAAAACTAACTTCAAATCAGCATTAGGTACAGTGGGCTGCAATAAAACCTGACCACCTCTCAGTAGCAATATCACTCCAAGAGAGGTCAGGTTTCTCTGCAGACCACTGTACACATTTGGTGGCATACTTTTCTACAAGTCTCAGGTAAATAGTAGCAACACGGTTCTTCAGTTGAAGCAATCCACGCCGAAATTAACTAAGCATATACGTTTGACCTGGTCAAGTGGTCAACGTTTTTTTAAAGTAGCACCACTTGTGAAAGTGTAGAACAAATAGATCTGATCAAATAAGAAAATGTGTAGTGATTCTTAGTGTACGATCGGTTGAGTAATTGCACTTTACCGTACAGTTTTAAATTTTTGCATAATTAATAAGATACCTAAGTATTTGATTTTTGAATTATTGTGGTAGGTATCTATATATAAGCGTGTGAGTACTACTGACTTGAGTATACCTCTAGGTAAAAAACTACTGCATAGTCAAGAAGCGTCACACATCATCATCACCCTATTCTGTATTCACCCTATAGCAGTCCACAACTTGACGTAGGCGTGTCCCAGCACGCCACTGGATGCGATCTATAGCTTTCCGCATCCATCAATCCGAATCATTGCCAGCTACCTTTCACAAATCATCACCCCTTCTAGCCGGAGGACGTCATACAAATTCGGCAAAAAGGTCATAGGACATAAATAATTCAAAAACTGTATTATTGATCTTTAGCATGGACCAATTGTTTTTATAAACCTATACAATAGCCGTGCTGGCAATGGGAAAGTCACTGATATAATTCCACCCTGTATAATGTAAGGATCAGTTTAAAATTATGAAGTCAAAGCACGCCAAAGTTATAATAATACCTAGGTGCTAGATAAAAAGCTAGGTACGGAAGACTAGGTAGGTACTTTGGTAAGTAATAAAACGGGAAAGCTTTACCAACTTCACCAATTTTCAATTATTTATGCATGTAACAAAACTAACAATCACAATTCTTTGGTTAAATAAACGAATAGGTATATCACTGCATTTTTATGACAAAAGAAAGCAAAAATGTTATTTTATAGACATCGCCAGACGATTCGTATTATCGATTCTGTCTAGTCAATTAAACGAAAAACAAATGATAGTTTTGATTACGTTTTCAATAAGGTATTGAACAAACTCTTTGAGATGGGATCTTATAGGTGTAGCCAGCTGGTAGTACATATTATGTAGTAAGTATGTAGGTATGTAGATAGGAAGCTATACTTTTTTATTTCAGTTTCGGGTTTAGATATGTCGCAGGCAACTGGTTTAATCTCCTGTTTGATTGAACCACTAGCCCGTTCATTGGATGGCGCTGTTCAGTTGTATGACTAGGCCGAACGTTGATTGTACAAGCGTCACAAAACGTCCAACTAGTTAGCTGACTTAAAATCAGTCAGGTGGTGAATAAAACAAATATGGCGTCTAACAGCTAACAGCTGACACAAAAATCACCTATATTGTTAGTTTTTTGCAAATAAATTAGCTTTAAAGTGCGTTATTTGTGTTAAAATAGTGTGACAACATGGATTTACCTATTATTACGCCGCGGGCGGAAAAAAAGTGGCGAAACTGGATAATTATTAACAACAATATGAAGGTACGTTTATTGTTATTGTTTAGTTAATTTGTGAGATAAGAGCTTTGTAACATAGTCTTTTTTTTGACTCTTGTCTGGTGATGTTCACCCTAACCAGACATTACAAAGTTGCTATACTATATCCCATTCAACGACTTCGCTGAATCACGTTCAGTCAAGACGTCGAACGTTACAATCAACGACTTGACGAGTTGTCCTTTAGTCATACAACTGAATAGCGTCATCCAATGAACGGGCTAGTGGTTCAATCAAACAAGAGATTAAACCAGTTGCCTGCGACAGATATACCATGCTGCACATGTAGGTTTCGGCTTAGTTTTTGCAACACCCTGTATAAGTAGGAAAACATTATGAAAGCATTCAGGAAAGTGGATACTGGATGGTTGGCCTGGCAAGCCAGGTAGCACGGGACGCCCTCCAGCCTTATCGCTTATCGCTGATAGAGGAATGTAATGGCATAATATATTTACCTAAGTATATATTAATAGTATTATTTTTTACGTCCCTGAACATGATACAATTTAATTAAAAGACCAGCAGTGGGACACTAGAGGTTAAGGAAAAAATAAATAATTGTTGAAGGGTTAAAAAAATATATTTTGTGATTTTAAAAAAAATTAAGTACTTTATGTATATGAGTAGTATGGATGAATGCCTATATAATGCCTATGCTACTGTATACTGCCTATATACTTTTATGGCATTTTATGTAAATCAAGACCCAGTCCCTAAAATTATAATTGGTAATTTAAAAACCCTAGTAGGTAAATATATTTTTCTATAGATACTCAATTACTCACGTTTAGTTTTTCGTAGAGGTGGAACAGCTGCTACTCAACAATAAACATCACTCCCTTTTATCATAGTCAAGTAAAAAAACTTTGTAAAAAAGGCGCCGAAAGTACCTAAATACACTAACACACCAACACTGCGCGCGCAATCAAATACGTCTGATGTTGGTCTGATGCGCGCAAGTTTACGCTCAAACTTTAAGCACCATGTCACATCACATCTACCAGCTAAGCTACTGCCCTACCTCCACAGCTAGTACCTACCTACTACCACCATGCTTATCGTTATCGTTTATTATTATAATTAGGTACAAACCCACATAATTATGAACCCCGTTTTCATAAGTTTCATTACATCTGACACCTGTGAACTTTGCGAGCTTATCTGATGTTTTTAATAACCCTGTTTTTTTTAATCGCTGTCCCATTGCTCTTAGTTGGAAATGCCCTGTGAACTTCTCAAGTTACGTTTTAGGATAGTTTTAAAATGGTATGAAAACCCCTGTTGAGTTTTCTCCGCCTTCTCTGATTGTTTTGGCCATATCTTAGTGATACCTAAATCGATTTGATATTGAAATATCTCATTTGAAAGCTTATAAGTTGACAATGTTTTTAAGCTGAAGTGCACAAAAAATTGTTATATGAAATTCTTTTTTAATTTAACTTATTTGTTTTTGGGTTTTGAATATTTTATCTATTTTGAGGTATTGTGTCTAATTTATGTCGAATAATGCACATTTGATTATTTTAATTAGTTTATTAAGATATTAATAATGCTAAACAAACAAAAAAAGTATTGAAATATGGCTAGTTTTTTTTATTTTCGGTACATGAAATTTTGGCAAAAATTCAAAAAATCTTTAAATATTAAATATCTTTGAAATGGTTAAGTTTCGGATAATGCATTATAGGGTACATAATCGACTAGAAATGCCTTGTTCTATCACCTCCTGAAAGGATCAGGTCTACTTACCAATAACCCTGTATATAACTTTTAGGACCTAGGATGGTAAAGCTAGGCATCAATGAGCTTAAAAGTTTAGATATTATACTTTAACTCTGGTAGGTACTTAAGTAATTTGTGTGCGTGAAAGTTTTTCTTCATATAAAATCATTTAAAGAGGACAGAGGTGCTTCTAGAGATTCCATTTAAGTACAACGCAGAATCGGTTTTATATCTCCTATATCAGTGTCCAAAAGCTTCCAAACTTCCAGACTTGACGCGTAATTTCATCAAACAAAATGACGACACGTTGTCAACCAACGACTAATGTAACGGAATAGATTAACGAAAGAGTTAACTTTAAACTTATGTAATCGGTTAATAGCACAGAGAACCTAATTCTGTGGTTAAGAGAATGGGGAGTGCGAGTTTTGACTCTGTTCGAGTATTAACGTGAATTTTATAGTGGTATATACGCGCTGCACTAGTTACAGTAAATTACCACTCCTCTATCGGTTAATAAAAACCTATAGATAAGTACTTGGGCCTCAGAACAAATTTAACAAGTTCATTCTCACCTACGTAGGTAAGTACCTACAACAGAATAACAGCAGTTCCATTAAGTTCCATACTTATTTAGGAGGTAGGCAGGTACCTACCTTTCTGGAAAACATACGGTCGTATTAATTTAATGACTACCTTCTTAACTACACTTAAAGAGTAGACATAGCTACACATAGTACATACAGTGGTTACAGCTAGGGCAATTAAACGTATAAATGTAATTTCTTAAAACATTTAGGTGTTGTGGAAAGTAGCTTACTTACGTGTTTATTATGTGCTTACACGGATTCGTATAATTATCTTTTTATCTCTTAAAAACATTACCTAAAGAGTAATACCATCAAGAATGTCATGTCAAGCTCCTATTTTACTATAGAATAGAATAGAATATCGCTTTATTGGACGTAAAATTTTCCTATTATTTGTCCATTGTCATAATATTACTCTACCACCATTTCACAAAGGCCCTGTCATATAAGGAGGAAAGAAATTGTATAAATATACACTGCTGCAGCTACTAACTCTATTAACATTCTCTTTAGAGCAGTAGGGTCTAACAAGGGGGTGCTGGACTTTCAAGAAGGCAATAAGTATATTCACTTTAATGTGACGGATGATTGATGCCAACTGAACCTGTAGCCAGCTGACAATCAATACGAATTTAGAGGTAATTTTTAAGATACAGGAAGGAACATACTTACTTACCAGTGAAACATTGTAATGCTAGCCTTAGTCAGTAAAGTAACGTAGACAAAACTATGACTTATTAGATCACACCCTAGTGTTTGGGATTCAAAAGGTAAACATAAATAAAAAACACAGTCGATTTCTTATAACTAATATTCTCCAAACATATTACCAACACTATCCATATAATCCAGGTCACATGCAGTTTTCTTCACATGTGATGTGAAGAATGAGCCATCAGTATTGCTGGCATCATATTTATCTGAACAAATACAATAATACAGACTTTTGCTGCACCCTCTACATTTCCCCACATGTCTACTAACAATAGCATCATCAAACACACATTCAACAAATTCATCACAACTTAAATCAATATTTCCACTGTCCCTTTTATCTAAAATATTATCATACAAAAATTCGTCAATGCTGTCAATTGTCTTTAGAAGGTTAAATATAGGTTTTTGTTGCTTTGCCATAATTTTCTCCAACATAAACACTAGATGATGATGATAAACTTGGAATGATATTCTATCAGGATGTCGGTCTCGCAGTGCCATCCACTGTCGCACACAGTCAAGTGGTGTTGTATTGATACCACTAAACAATGCCGGGTTTGTCAGCAGACCACTGGCGGCCATAACTCCTGCACAGTTCACTCTTTCATATATCCTGTCAGCATCTTCTAGTGTCTTCACTCCGCCATTAGCTATAATAGGAACCTCCACTGATTTACAAACTTCAGCTAAGGCATCAGCATTGATCTCCTCTCCACTCTTTTGTGTTGGTGTTCTGCCATGTACTGTCAAGAAGGTCACACCACACTTCTCCATTTGTCTACACATATCTATGGTCTTCTTCAAGTCTTTCAAAATCCTGATCTTCACAGATACACTGAAGCTGTTGGGCAGATTACTCTTTATTCCTTTGACCAACTCACAGATAAGTTCAGGTTTACTGAGAAGAGCTGAGCCATAGCCATCTTTCATAGCCCATCGCTGAGGGCATCCGCAGTTCAAGTCTACACCATCAGCATAAGGGTACAGCAGCTGTGTAGCATCCACAAAATCGTTCACATTGTTAGCAGCAAATTGAACTATTAAAGGAGAGTCTTTAATCGTCGTAGAGAACTCGCTCACTCGAGCTTTTGAATTCTGGCAGAAGGAATCAGCCAATATCATAGGTGTGAAACACAAGTCCACTCCGTAACTGAAAATGTAAAAAGTATAATTTAATTACGTTTCATATCAATGAGCAAATCTCATCAGTCATGGTGAAAGTATCACTTTCGTTAGCATTAGTTAACTCACCTTTTTACGAGAGTGCGGAACTGAACTTTGCTGTACCTCACCATAGGAGCACATACCTTCAGATAGGTATTATTTTCTTTGGAAGTCTTAAAGAGATCTTCAATATTGGTCTTGGCTTTCATTGTAAGTAACTTCAATGTTCAATATTTATACAATAGTAAAATTCAATTAAAATTATCTTATTTTCACATGCAGGAAAAACCAAAACCATAACATAACCTCAAATTAAATTAAGGCCAACAACCTGTCACCTGTCATTTGTCACTGACACCACAGATAAATCAATGGCTGACACATGCTGACATGACAAATGACAGTGACAATGACACTCCACATGACTTATACGCAGTACGCTGTATACTTTTGGTATACTTAATGCATTTCACTCTTATCTAGGAACAATGAAAATATTTTTGAACCATCCTATATCTGCAGAAAGTATTAACCAGTCGCTGAAGGTTATTTATAACATTATTACTATAACGCCGTATTTTCTTTATGGTTACTATATAACAGTGCTTTACAAACCGTACAGAACACATAGTAATATAATTCTATATTCATGACTTATTTTTAAGCTCAGCTTTGTTTGGTAAAAATTTCCATTACCGTCAATGGAAATAAGAGTTGGGGGGTGTGTGTGGGGGGGAAGGAGGAGGGGAGGGGAACCTCCCCCTCCAACCCCCACATCTAGAAGACAAGTAGTTTTTGAGATATTGACTACAATAATGTGATGTGCCATACATTCTCGGTGAACCGACACATAAATAAGTCATATAGGCACATGTTTGAACTGTGTCGTTAACGCTCCGCTCCGCTTTACTGCGCTACGCTTTAGTTTTGATGAACATGTGCACCTAAAACGCTCCTCCTCACTTTGCTCGTCGTCGCGTCGCACCTATCTTTAGGTTTTGATCCCAAAGGTTTGACGGCATTTGTATTTGTAAATATTATTATGGTCACCTGGCAGTATAGAAAAACGCCATTGCCTATTTATTATTTTACCTATATATTATTATTATTAAACCTGAAAATTGGAATAGAGACTTCTGGGGTATTACCCTTACTGTATAACAAGTATCAACATCCAGTTCGATTGAAGATAAACGAAACTTATCCCATTTTTCAAATAAGGATTTAAAACATCACAGTTCTTTCTTAATAAACATTATTATGTAGACACTTAAATAAATAATGCTTTTTGGAAGTTGTCGGTTCGTTGCAGAGTTAACATGGGTCCATTATATTACACTTTTCTATTCTATGATAACTGTCATACAAAGTTTTATTCGTACTAATCTGTGGATAAAATATTTCTAACCTAAAAAATATTATGCGAATAAATGTAAACTTTTGCTTTTAACTAATAAAATGAATTAATTACTGTATGAAAATGAAAAAAACTTATAACCCTTGTGTTATTATTTTATATGTATAAAATAGAATAATGGAAAAGCAAGAAAGGTTACAAAGAATTAAAGGTACGTACTTAAATCTTATTTAGTTTGTTTACCTAGATACTTTTCCAGCTATTTCTTTGCTACATAATAAAACATTATTTAATTGATTGCAGCTGGCGCTTTCCTAGCGTCAGTGGCTGGAATATCAGCTTTCGTAGGATTCGGAGCAACTGTAGCCGCAGCTAAAAAAACAGACCCCAAATATTTCAACAAAGGTGATACATTTTTTTATGGTTTTACTTTCACATTTAAGTAATGTTCTCGTAAGTATACTTAATAAACTGTAAACTTCGCTTCTTACCTTTACAGTCAAATAGTTTTTTTCAACTGTACAACAAACATTAAACTGAGCGCCTTAACAAATACTTTTTATTCCATCCAGGTTTACATGGCAGTGTAGAACTAGCAGATGCTGGCGCCATATTAGCATTAAGAGCTTTAGGTTGGGGATCACTATATGCCATTGCTGGCACCTCATGTTTTTGTTATGGAATATGGAAATTATCAGGTGCTAAAGATGTGAGTATTAAATTATAATTGATACATGCTAATAATGTGATAGTTATATTTTTTTGTGATTAAATTAAAACTTTACTCTCTCTCTTTCACTGTGCTCTATTTTACAAGATATCTATTTTAAAAGAGTGTGCTCCTCCTCCTTCTCTCCCAATAATTTTATTTAACAATTGCATAAATCAATACTGTAAAAAGACTTTAATATTGTTTATTTATTTCAGCTAAAAGATTTCAGAATCAAAATGGGTAGCATACTTCCTGTGCTTCCTAAGAATAACCCACCACAGTCTCGAACAGAATTTACTGGAATGAATGATTTACTCACATATTTATCAGAAGAATATGGCAAGAAGAAATGAAAGGGTTTAACTTTTTATTTTATACATTGAGAGTGTATAATTTAGCTTTTTATTTTATAGATTTATGTACAAATTAGCCAGTGTAATGTAGAATATTTATTTATTGTGATAAATCTTGTTTGATTATGAATTCTCTTTTGTATGCGGGCCCATCGGAACAGCTGTTCTTGCAAGTGTACACCACCAACACACCCCAGTCTATGCTGTTCAGCTCTATACCAACATCAATGAAGTTGAGAAGCTGAGGCATTATCTGAAAAAAGAGATCTTCGTTATTATGATATTTCTAACAGATAAACAGATTCTTAAAGTTATTACAATTTTATAAAAGGTATTTTTTGCATGCTGATTATTTAAATGTTAATTAACATGCTGATTATAATCAGCCATATTGACCAATCTATTAGAAGATGTTAAAGTAGAAGACAGAGAATATAAAATAAAAAAAAATTGTATCCCACCTGAAATTCAAACTGTCTTTCACCATTGCAGTATTCACAGTTAGGGATGTGAGCTACACTGTTAGTGTTCCCGGTGATCCAGAGAGGGGCTCCCCCTCGGTCATACCGCAAGACCTGGTCTGGGTGACGGGCTATCCGTTTACTAAACTTATTGAAGACTTTATCTACAGGCTGCTCCTGAGTGTATTGGTCCAACTCTGCTTCGCTCACACCAGTGAGGGATCCAGCCTTTTTCTCTTGCATTAGTTTCCTTAGTTTCTCCATTTCACTGTTTTCGTCTACATTTGTAGCTTCTTCCTGTAATTTTTAACTTGGTTGATTTTAGTTTTGTAGATGATGGCAAATGGATGAACAAATTGGTTTTTTATTTGTGGAAAGGTTTTCATGTTTTTTTCAAAGACTTTTCAACTGGTTATGAGCATATTTTATATGATTTTCCAGAGATATATAACAGAATAATTACCTCATCCTCTTCATCAACTACCAGTTCCCACTCCTTGAATAACAACCCTTTGCCAGATTCAGTTACAACAAAATTACATGGTTTTACAATCTCAGCTCCCTGCAAAAAAAAAATTAAACTGTTTATAACTGTTTTGTTAGTTCCTTACTTTTTATAATATTTAACATTCATTCAAAATAATACCTTCATTTCATCACACTTTTCCTTGTGACCTTTTTTCCAATCTAAAATTTGATGTTTCCGACTGCAATAGTAAATCTTTTTGCACTTTGAACAATGTGATGGAGCTTTAGTACCACAAACTTCACAAAGTTTAGACCACTTCTCCATTGAGAATTCCTGTAAAAAAGGGGTTTTTGTCTAGATTACCCATGGAAATAATAAGTACTCATATATGTACAAGTACTTATTACTTCCATGAGATTACTCAGGCATGCCTTGCCATGTCATTTAAATTACAAATGCTTACTTCATTTTCATCCTCTTCATATGGCTCAAACAAATAGTATTCATTTTTACGTGGTAGCTGATTTCTAATGACTACAAAGTTCTCAGCATTATTGCTTTGACAACAAGATCCATTTTTGCATACAAAAATAAATATGCTCCTATGAAAGCTCTCGTCTGATTCTTCGTAAGGGGCATACACCTGGAAACGAATAAAATCGTATTAAATAATTTATTTTAGATAGTAATATTGTGATGATAATTACGTAGGTACATTGAATAGGTGAACAGTGAACACACTTAGGTTATAAAATACAATATCATTTTTAAAAGGTACTCTGGTTCTTACCTGGCATAAGAAAATAAGGGGATCTTCACAGCGTGAACATGTAGTCTCAGATGGACTGGGAAGATTTTTTAAGTCAAGCCAAGCAGGTTTTCCCCCCACTTTACTTGGAAAAAATCTAGGATGTAAAAGAAAACTACTTCTTTCTTCCAAAACACCAATATCCACTTTTTTATCGCCCATGTTTGATCTTGGGTTGTTGCAATTTTATTCTTATCAATAATTGCTATTATAGAACACGAAACTTATGTTTTGTGTGATTTTATTAAAAGTTTCAAACTTTAATAACCTATCCTAACCTCATCACACAACACATCTCATGGTTTTGACAGTGACAGTGACAGATGTCAAATAAAATAATAATGACAGATTTATGTAGGTAGGTACCTAAAGAAAATTAAAATTTGAAAGGGTTAAAATAAAATTATACCTACCTACCTATTAAAACGTAGTGATTACAAACTTGCGAGCTGATTAATTAATAAATTTGACGCTCCATTTACCTTTGTACCTACGTACTTTTCTGTAATTTTTACTTTAAGGGTTCCCGTACCTAAAGAAAATTAAAATTTGAAAGGGTTAAAATAAAATTATACCTACCTATTAAAACGTAGTGATTACAAACTTGCGAGCTGATTAATTAATAAATTTGACGCTCCATTTACCTTTGTACCTACGTACTTTTCCGTAATTTTTACTTTTGAAAAAAAAAATACCTAGGCATTTGTCAGATCATTAATTTAATAAAAACCTTTGTAATATATTATTTAAGTTACTAGGTCTTATCATGAATGTTGTGTTAGCCTCTTAAACATATCTCGGGTTAGCCTGTAATTGTGTATACCACACTGTGACTTAGTTACCAAGTTAGTTATTTTTTGTAAGTAATATTCTTTTAGTGTAAGCCTGTTGGCTATTGTATTAAATAAATAAAAATAAAATAAAGTAAATAATTTTTATTCAATCTGTTCTGTTTTGGATTACGGATATCGGAGAGCGGACAACACTAGTGGTAGTTTCGTTTGGATCGGGTCCGGAAAGTTTGTTTTTATTTTGTTTTGTTTACCTACCTATTATTTTAGTTGTTATATTTAAGTAGCAAAGTAAATGAAGTTACCTTAATTAACTTAAGTATTGTGTAAGTAAGCACTTGTTAATATTTATTGCTTAATTAACATCAAACCATACGTATCATTATCATTTTTTAGGTTATCATTGGAAAGGTGTGCACTGTGCATGGATCATGTTACCTATGCTTGGGACCAACTATCTCAACTACCTACTTGTCATATTTTTGCAGGCAAAAGTTAAGCTTAGTGGGTCATCTTGGGGACAGGTTTCTAATGGCATCATCCTTACAGCTGCATACAGACCGGCCCAACGAAAACCAAATGAACGCCCTACGATGGTTATTTATCATACATAATACAGGGAAGATTGCAGCAACGAAGGTCAACGAAACCCATTCGTTGCGTTCGTTTGGCCGGTCTGTATGCAGCTATATAAACACCACTGACCACTGATCACAAAAGATGGCCCCTCTAAACCAAATGATACCTCTACCCAAGTATATTCAGTATTAATTTTCTTTCTAAATTATAAATGTATAAATCGCTAGTTAAAGATTCACACTTTCATATCTCTACTCATGGTACCTGCTCGCCCACATGATTTTTTGTCTAATGAAAGATATGAGCAGATAGGCTGTATGTAGGGATTTTTGAATGGGACCATTGACTGTTGATGAACCATTACTTCTCTTCGGATCAGTCCATAAGTAGAGATATAAAAGCGTAAAATTTTGACTATCTACTTATTTTATAATTTTTCTCTAGGTTCCCAGATTTAAAAGATTGGAAACCATTTTCCTAAAAGCTTTTAAACATCATCATCAGCCTATAGCAGTCCACTGATGGACGTAGGCCTCTCCCAAAGTACACCACTGGATGCGATCTTTAGCTTTCCACATCTTGTCATATCGAGCCACCTTTCGCAAGTCGTCACCCCATCTAGCCAAAGGGCGCCCCACACTACGTTTGCCTAGTCAATGCCTCCACTCCAGAATACATTTACCCCATCGGTTATTGGTTCTTCGACAGACCGGCCCACTGCCACTTAAGCTTAGTAACTTGGTGAGCTATGTTGGTGACTTTAGTTCTCTGTGGGATTACTTCGTTCCGGATGCAATCTTTCAGAGAGACTTGTAGCATAGCTCTTTCCATAGCTGTTGAATATAACTGGTTTCCAATATGGCATTTTATAGGTAGGTACTTCTATGTAACTGAATTGATCCATAAAAGCTAGCATGAGTATCAAAAACTATACCTAGTACCATGGAGATGAATGTAAAAAAATATAAGTCCCCTGAGATAGTTTCCACTTTAGCTATAAGTTTACAGCACTAGCAAGGGTCAGTATTACTGCCCAGTATTTTTTCATCATTTGTATGAAACATAGCATTGGTTAGTTTGTTTTACATATTTTTCCCTCATGGTAGGCACTTATCCAAATCAATTTAAATATATTTAGTAAATGACCACCAACTGAAAACAAAGTGGGTCAGATTTGACCCATGACTTATGTATGTAATTTGTGGGCTGAATTTGTTGACAAACATTTGTAGGGCCAAACATTTTGTAAGCAAGGCTAACTGTTGATGGGTCAATCAATGATCATGATTCAATTAGTTTTTTCACTTTAACATTTTTCAGCTCTGTAAAATCTTGTAAAACCTGTGGCTCTTACAGATTTTACAGTGGTTGGCCACCAATATAAAACAACGCGGACTCGGGTGTCCAACATAATTATGGTTACATCCACGGTTTCCTTCTTAAAATTTAATAATATGTAGCAGATAACACTTAAATTTTTTAAAGCCCATGCCATACGTAGATTGCATAAGCTTACTTATTTGTGTTTTCTTTATTTGTTTCAGATAACGTCACAACGGCGATAAGACGCGACCTCTAACATTGATGTAACTGATCAATTTATGAACACACCGGCCACTTGATCTTATTTAGTCTCATTATAGAACTGTTCCGTTCATGTTCATATAGAGTCTATAACCCTAAAGATGTGTATTATAAGGTTCTTTTCATCGGAGGCATTTAGTGCACATAAAACTAAGGAAATTTTGGAGAAGTTGAAACTGGTTGATGGCGATGTTCGTCTGCTGACCACGGAGCTGTGTTACCATGTGGAGTTGGCGGAGGGGTGTGATTACCTCAACATCAATCAGATAAAGAAGCTCCAGTGGTTGCTGAGCTCTCCTCTGCAGCCTCACGCGCTAAAGAACAACACTATCTTCAAGGACATCAAAGATAATGAGCTGGTCATTGAAATCGGGCCAAGGTTTGTAGTTTTTCTTCCTTCCATTCCATTTGGTTGAATTTATAATAGAACCCTGTTATCACTGTGGTTAGGTAACTACAGTACTTACCTATATCCAGAAAACTCCCATCCAAACTTATTTGGAAGCCATAACTATATTTCGTAACTTTCTCTCTCAGCACTTCACCATAAATTGACTATAATATCTTCCATTACAGATTCAACTTCTCGACAGCCGACTCGAGTAACTCTGTGCAAATATGCGAGAGCGTCGGCCTCGACGCCATCATTCGACTGGAGGTGTCCACTCGGTACCTGATCACGTTCGCGAAGGCCAAGACTGTCTCCCAGAAGCAGTTCGATGACCTCGCGGCGCCTCTGCACGACAGGATGACTCAGTGCATTTACACGCCAGAGAACATCCCGCGCTCCAGTTTCAATGAAGGCTTGCCGAAAGATCTGGAGCCGTGGTTTGTGGTGCCGCTACTGGCTGAAGGCAGGCCGGCTATGGAGAAGGTCAACCAGAAACTTGGTACATATGGATTTTTATTGTAACTTATGTACAAAATGCTATACCAAAGTACCTACCCCTGAAGCTACAAACCTATAGCCTCTGCAAAGTTTACTTTTGACACCTGACATTATCAGAGTAAAAGCCCAATAACCTAACGATATTTTACCCTTCTGCTTTCACCAGGTCTGGCCTTCGACGACTGGGACATGGACTTCTACATGAACCTGTTTGTGAACAAGCTGAAGAGAGACCCCACCAGTGTGGAGTTGTTCGATCTGGCCCAGAGCAACAGCGAGCACTCACGCCATTGGTTCTTCAAGGTACGAGTACCAACTTTTTTTTAAATAGGTATAGGTAGGTATAGTGTTGCTACTATACCCATCGTAACATATGGAAAGAAAATTATTGTATACACATTAATACTCAGCGTACATGAAAGTATGATGTTATCCTCACTTTAATATTTTTTAATATATTATAGGGGAAGATAATTTTGGATGGACAAGAAATCGAAGAATCTCTGATCGACATGGTCGCCGCTACCCAGGAGACCTCCAACGACAACAACGTTATTAAGTTTGGAGATAACAGCAGGTACCTATACGAGTTTTAGATACATAAAGACACAAACATGGAACACACCTTGAATATTTTGTCTTTTATGAATTATGATAAGTATAACGGTATTCAAAAAGATATCACATCACCAACGGCTGTGGCGCCCGCCTTAGAATCTGATTAGAAATTTAGAAAAATAAGTTTTTATTGGTATACCCACCAGATCTGCACTCTAACTCTTTATAAAACTTCTTGCAGCGCCATAAAAGGGTTCAAACACACTAAACTACGGCCTCAAAGCGTCACCGCACCATCCCAAGTGATCCCCACAGTGGAAGAGTCAGACATCATCTTCACAGCAGAGACGCACAATATGCCGACAGCTGTGGCCCCATTCAGTGGCGCTACTACTGGCACTGGAGGGAGAATCAGGGACGTGCAAGGGGTGGGGAGGGGAGGGCATACGGTCGCAGGGACTGCAGGGTACAGTGTCGGCAATTTGCATATACCTGGTAAGTTGGATCTTCCTATAGTATACTCATGACATTTAGTTCTAGGTGGATCTACGGGCGTAAGTTTTTGGCCTCTCCAATAGGTTATAAAGTAATAGAAGTGATATAATCATAAATAGCGCCTTTTATGTGATTCTCCTGTATGGTAAAGCACCTACCTAAGCGGAATAATATGGGTGTAATGCTAACATATTTACTATGAATAATTGCTTCACATGAAATCTATCTCAATGGGCCTCTTATTGATCTTGAAACAACTTGGCCCAACTAAAGTAAAGGTTATCTTATTGTGTAGTGGCCTGTTGGCGTTATCAACCGTCAGCTGTTAATTAACAATATGAGTAAACAATATTCACTAGTGGTCTACACGTGACTTAGATTTTGGCAGTAGGTACTTTGGAAAACGCTTGTAATATTGCAATTTGTGATATTATTTATTGATCGTAAACTTATCATACCTACATTCGAAAGTGGTTTTAGTTGCTATGACCTTCCCAAGTCTTTCTTCCTCCGCCACTACCATACGACCAACAGGCTGATGGTCCCAGTCTTCGTATTTATACTGTTATTCAACTTGAATGAACAATATAATTACCTACTTCATTTATTTCCTAGGTTACGAGATGCCATGGGAAGACAAGACGTGGGAGTACCCCAGCAACTTCGCATCTCCATTGCAAATCATCATCGAAGCCAGTAATGGAGCTTCCGACTACGGAAACAAATTTGGAGAACCAGTGGTTTCAGGTATGAAGATGGTGTTTACACGGGTGACTAAGCTACAAAACTTAATGTCAATTTGACAAGGTTCTATGTAACTAGGTATATTTTGTAAAATATGGAAAGAGTCCTATGACGTTTGATTGACAGATTCTTGTGCCTGGTGAATAAAGTTATTTTTTCTTTGAAAACCGACAAATCACAGATAAAAGATATGGATGTGGCAGCTGTCTTAGCGTCAATTCACACGTACCACAACCACACCACGTCGCAGCGACATAATGTGGTCAAGCTGTGGTTACGTGTGAATAGTGTGACAGCGGCTTTTTGCAGTTGCGTTGTGGCAGCGACTAAATGTCGATGTGGTTGTGTTGTCGCTGTCGTTGCGATGTGGTAACCACGTGGTCGTATGCAATTAATAGGGAGAGGAGGTGGCCGCGGTGCCGCCGCCGCATGGCGGCGTTGCCGACGCGACGTGGTTGCGATGTGGTTGCGATGTGGTCGATGACAACGGCAAAATGTGGCACGTGTGAATTGGATTATTCATTTGCAATACAAAATATACGCCCGACCACACGGCGTGGTTGTGGTGTGGTTGTGGCTGTGGTGTGGTTGTGGTACGTCTGAATTGACCCTTAGGGTTCTTGCTATATTTTACAAACAACCTTGTGGCATGCTTGTGCCTTGATGAGTTGATTTATAAAGAGCAAATTTTCCTATAAAATGTATCTTTTACTGCAATGATTTCAAAAGGAAGGATACGCCCTTCAGAACACTTTACTCAAACCTTCTTCATACAAGCAAAATAACTGCCATCTGTCATAATTTGTTGGAACTATTTCAGAGCCGAGCTACTTATCCTGACGACGCAACCTTGTACGTGCGTTCATATTTTACCGTCACCGGACAGTAGGTACATAATAATATGAGTGAGTTGCATGCGGACGCCCGTACAAGGTTACATCGTGCGGCCATTGTAGACTTTGGTAGTAAAATAATTATCGCTTTAAAATGTGTTTATTTATTAATTAAGGATGATACGATATTCCATATTCCTTTTTGACCTTCGTATCATAGTTTTTGTAGCCTTTCACAACAAAAATAGGCATATTTATCACAAGAAACAAAGACTATCTCTCCGTCACAGACAACTGTCGACTGAGGACCGTTGGCCCTAAAATGACTATTTTAGGGCCAACGCGCGGGTGCCATTTTCTTGAGTGGTTTGGCCTGTCCTTACGCAGTAATATATATGTCAATGTTTTACTGTCTAAACAATCCAATATACCGCATTGATTGTGCACGTATCTTGCTTTTTGATTATCTTCGCAGTAAGCATTTGACCACAGATGGAGCTACTATCCCGTTTCTCATACATAAACCATGTTATATTTCAGGCTTCGTGCAATCGTACGGGCTGAAGAACGGCGACAGCGTGCGCGAGGAGTTCGTGAAGCCGATCATGTTCAGCGCCGGCATCGGATACATGCCGCACAGCATGATCAAGAAGAACAAGCCGGAGAAGGGTGAGATATACATTTCTATGATAAAATGTTAAGGGCATACTTATACCTATTTATATGTATAGAAAGTTATACAAGACACCTTCCTATGTCGCTAGGTCACATAGTTTCCAAGATTGCGAAAAATCTTTAAAATGGCCTTGAATGGGACTTTTGAACCCTCTCCGCCTGACTCAAGGGGTGTAAGGAGTATAACATATAATAAAAGTCCTCATCCTTTACCTATACACTCTAGATTAAATAAGTCCAAACAACCTTAAAAAGTCAAAGATTGAGCTATTTGTGCTCCTAGTATTTCCCTCCAATTATATCTTGTCTATCTCCCGCATATAAAGTACCTCGACCTTTGAGTTTTAACTCCTCAAGAGATCTCACAAATCACAAGAGATCATTTAGGTCTCAGTGGCCAATTTGCACTATTGGTTGCGCACTATTTTCCAATAACTACCTATGTACAACTAACCATACCCTCTCACACCTACAGGCATGCAGTTAGTAAAAATCGGTGGTCCAGTGTACCGCATCGGCGTGGGCGGCGGCGCGGCGTCCTCCGTCGCGGTGCAGGGCGGCGGCGCGCGCGACCACAAGCTCGACTTCGGCGCCGTGCAGCGAGGTACTTATATACTTATATACATACTGCTTATATACTTCAGGCATAGGTACAGCCATGGAAGTAGAAAAAAAGACGGAAGGAATCTCGCAAACTAAAAAAAGAGGCACAGCAATGGCGGCGACATGAGAGTGTGTGGGCGTAGGTGCGACGTGATTAGCGCGCGGCGCGGCGGCGGACTGACTTACTTTGATTGTCGCAACAATGAAATCGGCTTACTTTGGGTGCCTTTAGACACTTTAGTTAGCGAGATTCCTTCCCTCTTTGTTTCTACTTCCATAGGTACAGTTAGTAAAGATCGGCGGTGTGGTATACCGCATCGGCGTGGGCGGCGGCGCGGCGTCCTCCGTCGCGGTGCAGGGCGGCGGCGCGCGCGACCACAAGCTCGACTTCGGGGCCGTGCAGCGAGGTACTTGTATACTTGTAATCAGGCATAGGTACAGCTAGTAAAGATCACCGGTCCTGTACATTGGCGTGTACTTATGCAGGATGGAATTTTATCAGTGACTTTTCGTTGCCAAGATAAAGAGTAAGAATGAAAATGGCAGTTACTGAAGCGGAAGCAGGAAGGAGTATTGAAAGACATAGGTACTTAATGGGGCGACATAGGTCGAATTAGTCGAATCCACTCGTTTATTGAATGCACGAAACGGGAGTTCAGAATGCAAATGCTAACTCCTAAGTATTTATGCTGTTTTTAATTTGTCCTCATAGAAGTAACTCATTTATGATTTGTATTTCAGGTGACGCTGAAATGGGTAACCGTCTCAACAGAGTGGTGCGAGCGTGCTTGGAGGCTGACGTCAATCCCGTTGAATGTAAGTGAAGCCTAGGCGCTTTCGCTATATGTATAGAACTTACTATTTGTACGATGTTTTAGTTGATTAATTCAGTATACAGGACAATTCCTTCCATGTTTCGATTAATATTCAATTAAATGCTAAATACAAGCCAAACTTAAAGTTATTCCTACAAAATCATTATTTCAATATTTTTTCCGTACCAAAATATCTAAAAGTTCTTATGTATGGAGAGTTGGGATAAATGATAATAATTATTTACATATTTTTCATGATCAATCAATTAAATCTTTTATTAACTCTCTCCATACCCCCAGCGATCCACGACCAAGGCGCCGGCGGCAACGGCAACGTGCTCAAAGAACTCGTCGAACCAGAGGGCGCCGTGGTCTTCACGTCCGAGTTCCAACTAGGAGACCCCACCATCACGACCCTGGAGCTGTGGGGCGCCGAGTACCAGGAGAACGACGCGCTGCTGTGCACCGAGCAGCACAAGCAGCTGCTGCGAGGTACAGTGCAGTCCACGCGACTTGACCAGTGTTCACTCACAGCACCATCACCACGCTGGAGCTGTGGGGCGCCGAGTACCAGGAGAACGACGCGCTGCTGTGCACCGAGCAGCACAAGCAGCTGCTGCGAGGTACAGTGCAGTCCACGCGACTTGACCAGTGTTCACTCACAGCACCATCACCACGCTGGAGCTGTGGGGCGCCGAGTACCAGGAGAACGACGCGCTGCTGTGCACCGAGCAGCACAAGCAGCTGCTGCGAGGTACAGTGCAGTCCACGCGACTTGACCAGTGTTCACTCACAGCACCATCACCACGCTGGAGCTGTGGGGCGCCGAGTACCAGGAGAACGACGCGCTGCTGTGCACCGAGCAGCACAAGCAGCTGCTGCGAGGTACAGTGCAGTCCACGCGACTTGACCAGTGTTCACTCACAGCACCATCACCACGCTGGAGCTGTGGGGCGCCGAGTACCAGGAGAACGACGCGCTGCTGTGCACCGAGCAGCACAAGCAGCTGCTGCGAGGTACAGTGCAGTCCACGCGACTTGACCAGTGTTCACTCACAGCACCATCACCACGCTGGAGCTGTGGGGCGCCGAGTACCAGGAGAACGACGCGCTGCTGTGCACCGAGCAGCACAAGCAGCTGCTGCGAGGTACAGTGCAGTCCACGCGACTTGACCAGTGTTCACTCACAGCACCATCACCACGCTGGAGCTGTGGGGCGCCGAGTACCAGGAGAACGACGCGCTGCTGTGCACCGAGCAGCACAAGCAGCTGCTGCGAGGTACAGTGCAGTCCACGCGACTTGACCAGTGTTCACTCACAGCACCATCACCACGCTGGAGCTGTGGGGCGCCGAGTACCAGGAGAACGACGCGCTGCTGTGCACCGAGCAGCACAAGCAGCTGCTGCGAGGTACAGTGCAGTCCACGCGACTTGACCAGTGTTCACTCACAGCACCATCACCACGCTGGAGCTGTGGGGCGCTGAGTACCAGGAGAACGACGCGCTGCTGTGCACCGAGCAGCACAAGCAGCTGCTGCGAGGTACACTACATGTGACCTCACGTGATGACGCCATTGGAGTCACGGACAGAAATAATACGACAATGCTGTCGTGCGTGCTTTGCCTCTCGGTCGCTATTTGTCTATTCCGGCATTATTGCCTTATGTACCTATGTTAACAATAACATGATGATTGCAATGGGCGCCAACGTTGTAGAAGAAAAGTGCTTAATTTATTACAGCATCACAGCGATTTACAGAGTCCTGTTATCATATATTTTATGATCAGATTTGGTTCCTGTATACAGTAATGTATCACAGAACTCTAATACTCCACTACCAAACAGTTGTAAAACATCCGGCTTACAATATCCTCATCCTTAAATTCAGTGTACCTATCTATTTTCCCCATAGAAGTAATAAAACGAATTACTAACTTTGTGATTTTCTCCTATAACAAACCACCTAACCCCGCAGATATCTGCCGTCGTGAGCGCTGTCCCGTATCATTCGTGGGCGAAGTGACGGGCGACGGCTACATGAGTCTGGTGGAAGATGCGACCAACAAAAAGTTGCTCGACAGACAGGCCAGGTTGAAGCCAGAGGTCAAGGCCAAGCTGCCGTATGACTTGCATTTGGAGGCTGTTTTAGGTGAGTTTGTATTGAGTTGTATAGCTAATAAAGGAGTTGTATGGTACAAAAAAAACTTTCATCCGTATAAGCAAGTGCAAGGGGCAGTCACACGTGATAAGCAAGTGCACTACGCACTAGCCAATTTTCCCTAATTCCGATTTTATTGTCTTTGTGATAAAGTTAGGTCAGTATACAGGTATTACGACAGTACCTACGACCAAGCACCTATATTAAATTAGTAGTCCTCAAACTTATTTGGTTTCATCAATTAGTTAAAGCGTTAAGCTTTACATAACTCAAATAATTTCAGGTAACATGCCACGCAAAACCTTCGACCTGAAGCAAGAAAAGAGAACGAAACTGCCACTTCAGCTGCCTAAAGATGTCACCGTGAAGAGTGCTCTAGACCGAGTCCTGCGATTGGTCAATGTGGCCAGCAAAAGATACCTGACCAATAAGGTACGTGTTTGTTATATTTTGTACCTACTAGCGGGCTTCAGCTTTGTATCTCCTGAAAAATCGTCAAAATTTTACAGCGATAAATCTATACAGACTCCATACTCTCAATTCTACTTACAGCATACCACTCCCTCTGTTGGCTTGAAAATTATACTGCTATGCGACGTCACTTAATTTACCCTTCCCACTCTTAAGCATAACGTCTCGCATCGCGCAGCTTCGCAGTTTTGCATATTTCATCACCAAAATAAATATGCCATATTTTGTTTCTTATTCTCTTCCCCATTCCCCAGGTGGACCGTTGCGTGACAGGTCTAGTGGCCCAACAGCAGTGCGTGGGTCCCCTACACACGCCGCTAGCAGACTTTGCGATCATCGCCCTGTCGTACAACGAGCTGGTCGGATCGGCCACGTCCATTGGGACTCAGAACATCAAGGGGTTGTTGAACCCGGCGGCCGGAGCGAGGATGTCGCTTGGAGAGGCGTTGACCAACTTGGTAAGTGGGTTTTTATGCTTTGACCTATTGAACAGCGGCACTGAAGTGTTGTCTTGAGGCTTCGGTGGAAAAATGAGGTCAGTTAAGAATTTGGCAGATGCTTATGTGGCTTCGAATAGTTACGAAATGTATAGTCACAAAAGTTACTGTTGTATGTATCATAAAATCGGTCCATACGCACAATTATAATATGGAAACATAATTTCAGTAAAGCACTGTTTATACGAGTAAATTCATATTTTCACATATCACACCTTACCCACCAGTGGTAGACCCCCACTATGCCCAACACCAAAAACTATCCTAACTATTTCCCGCATACCAAACATCAAACTATAATTACTATACCCTTCTCTTCCTTGCAGGTATTCGCCGGCATCTCCTCCCTAGAAGACGTGAAGTGTTCCGGCAACTGGATGTGGGCCGGCAAGACGGGGGCCGACGGCGCGTCGCTAGTGGTCGCGTGCAGAGCCGTGTGCCAGGCCATGGCGGAGATAGGAGTAGCTATTGATGGCGGCAAGGACTCGCTGTCTATGTGCGCGCAGGTCTCTGGGAAGAAAGGTTGGTGATTTGTGGAATGAGAGTGGTTATTTGAGGCGGAAAATTAGTTTTTTGTTGAATGTTAAATAAAATCACAGTGTTGAAGAGTCATGGCCATAATTTCAACTGGAAGCTACAACCCTTTCTTACCTCAAAAAAAATATATTTATTTAGGAGTGGGTGTGCTGACCGGGTTTATATCGATATATTCGCTACTTGTCTTTAGTCTATCTGTAATTCTTTGCCTTGACACCATACTTAAATTTTACATTTGACTATTGTAAGTCTATCTGTATATAAGTTTTGTACCTGTGTTCTCTATCTATCTACACTCACAGGCAATGAAAAAGTTCCAGTAACATATATGGAACGGCAATGGCCGGTCGAACTTTTTGATTGCTCGCAAGTGTATGTACTTATCTATCTCCTAACCCTGATGTCTCTCTTCTAGTGAAATCCCCCGGCACACTCGTAGTGTCGACCTACGCGCCCTGCCCCGACATCACGGTGAAGGTGGACCCGGCGCTCAAGAAGGAGGGGTCTGCTCTCGTCTGGGTGCCCGTCACTCCTGGCAAATACAGGTATATGCCGTGTGGATTATTAGGAGTTATGATTAAGTAGAGCCCTACTTATAATCGACCACGTATTCCATAAAGTGCCCCTTCGTGCTCTCTATGATAGTCTTTTTTGATAATAAATATATAAAAGCTCATTTTCTATCTGAATTTCGGTTTAAATACTTACTTCATTTCGATATTCTACCTAAGAGTTAATACATTTCTACTTTCACTAAACGCAACCTTCAGCCCAATTAAGTTTTTGTAGGCTTCAGATCTTAATATATTCTTTTTTGTATCTATATTTTATATTTTAATTAATCTGCATTATTCCAGACTGGGTGGTTCAGCGCTCGCCCAAGTGTACAAGCAGCTGGGAGACAGCCCCCCGGACCTCGACAACGCAGCCACACTGAAGTCACTCTTCAAGCTCACACAGAAACTACTCAAAGGTAACAGCACCGATTATTTTGAACATACTTAGTTTACTGCATGAAGAGCCTAGATATCGTAATTATATTTTACTTTCATCATCATCATCAGCCAATAATCATCCACTGCTGGACATAGGCCTCTATTTTACTTAACCATATTGAAAAAAGATACATCGGATTTTTGGTATTGTTTTAATCGATATTTATGTATCCCTTTTACCTGAAAACACCTAAATGATTTTATACTTTCTAGCTTAGAAAAACTCAAATTACAACACCACTTACCTTCACAGAAAAGAAGCTGCTATCCGGTCACGACGTAAGCGAGGGTGGTTTCCTGACGACAGTCCTAGAAATGGGCATCGGCGGTCTCCGCGGCCTCAACATCGACGTACCAGTTGAAAAGGGCGTATCTGCCATCGAAGCGTTGTTCAGCGAAGAGTTGGGAGTCGTTGTAGAAGTGGCGAAGAGTGACGCTGATTACGTCATCAGTGAATACAAGAAGGGCGGTGTGGCTGCGAAGGTTATTGGTGTGACTGGCGGATATGGCATGAAGTCGCAGGTTAGTTTTAAGGATCTATAGCAAAATAGAACATTGTTCATACAAGAGCGGAAAGTAAGTCATTACACTCACCTCACTAGCGTACTCAACTAAGTACGCTAGTGAGGGCTACAAGACTGTGACTTCAGCTTCCAAGTAGCGCCACAACACTCTGTTCTCGGCTTTCCTCATCCAGTCATTACCGGCACAGAATAATAACTAGTTGAACGCTCCGTAGCCAGCTACTTGTTTAAAGAGTACATTTTAGGAAAAACCCTGACTCCGCTTTTTGTCAGCATAAATTACATAATAAACCATCTCTGTTGTAGGTGAGCGTGAAAGTGAACGGCGCTAAAGTTCTGGACACCACATTGATCGATGTGTTCAGGATGTGGGAGGAGACCAGCTACCAGCTCGAGTGTCTGCAGGCCAACTCCGACTGCGCCAAACAGGAATGGAAAGGTATGCGGCAATATAAAGCGTTGCATAAAGAAACTTGAGCTGTCTAGCTCTGAAAGTATACGACAGGATGAATAAGGTCGGATCTGAGTTAAAGTTCCTTCGTAAATTAGTGTCTTAAGCTAAGGGAGAGAGTTTAGTCCTTGAAGCTAGAAGATGATGTGCAAAAAGGTTCCATTCGATTAAGCTTAAAAATACTTAGTTGAATTGAAAAATTTACTGAATCTAGACATGTCCTAAGAATTACCGCAACATTTACGCTTACTATTTACTGAATCATTTGTTTTTTAGTGGTCCTACTTCGTTAGGTACTTCATACTGTGTTTCTATCTATTTGTCAGGTCTTGAGAACCGCAAGGGTGTGACTTACAACGTGCCGTTCGACCCCTCGGCGCCCGTCGTCAAGACCAAGGCCGTCAAAGTCGCCGTCCTACGTGAAGAAGGTACGATATTATTGTAAAACGTATTTGAACTGTTACGCTCTTCTATTTTATTTTCTTACACATACATAATATGACACTATGTTCTTGATGAAAAGTAGGTATCTAAATGCAAAAAAAACAGAGATCTGTATTAACTTCACATCCACAACAAGATCATCATAATCCATGTAATCCATCATCTGAAGTACAAGGTCGTAAATACGGATATGAGCCATCCCTATAAATGACGTCACTTAATTCCACTGTTTCTTATATTTTAAACCCTCTCAGGTACAAACGGCGACCGGGAGATGATCGCGTCCCTGCTTATGGCCAACTTCGAGGTGTATGACGTCACGATGAGCGACCTCCAAGCGAAGCGAATCACGCTGGACGCTTTCCAGGGACTCGTGTTCCCCGGCGGGTTCAGTTATGCTGGTGAGTTCATGATTGTATTGCTTTTGTTTTTATTGGAACATCGATATTTTCAGTCTCGTGTCTACCGCTAGATGGCGACTCTCGCGTACCTTATTCATTCAAAAGTTTCATGGTAGTTTCCGCTAGAGGCGCCACTTTGTATGGTACAAAACGTAAATATTAGTATTGATCACAAACAAACATAAGGCTATCCTGTCGGTGCCTACAAAAGAGCGATATAAAGGTTTGTCATCGTGGTGAAAGGTTTTACCAGTCAGATTAGCGTTAGTCGCTAACTACCCCGCCCTGCCGTTGCGTTGGTCGTATTCAAGACATACTTTACGTCACTAGAGGAGGCCCATTAAGTGCACACTGCACATAAAGCTTACATAACTCCTTCTATTCCAGACACGCTCGGCTCAGCGAAGGGCTGGGCGGCCAGCATTCTCTTCTCAGAATCTCTGACGTCACAGTTCGAACACTTCAAGCAACGGAAGGACACATTCTCTCTGGGAGTGTGCAATGGATGCCAGCTGATGGCACTACTCGGATGGCTGGACACAGATGGCAGCACTGGTGATGTGGACAAGAGACAGATCTTTTTGGACCATAATTTGAGTGAAAGGTTAGTTTTTTGATAGTTATGTAGGCTTGCCCTTTTCGCGTTTTGACTGCCATTGCCCAAAAACGTTCGGATTACGTGTTTACTATTTAAACATTGCGATTAGCATAGCGTCAGACCGGTCACTCAGTCCGTGCCTAGTCTTATTGTGCAGACCCCGCTTTATTAGAAGATTCAAGCTAAAGAGTAACCTGTCTAATATTTCAACCCTCCCACAGATTCGAATGCCGCTGGAGCGCTGTAAAAATCAACCCTAAATCCCCGAGCATATGGCTCTCGGGAATGGCCGGTACAGTGACGGGCGTGTGGACCGCCCACGGCGAGGGAAGGTTCTCGTTCGCTCAGCCGCAAGTGTTGGACAAAGTGGCGGGAGGCGGTCAGATCGCGCTGCAGTATGTGGACGACGATAGCAACCCTACCGAGTTGTACCCGTGCAACCCTAACGGCAGCCCATGTGAGTGTTCTGTTATTTATTTCAGCTATAATGCTATAATGTACCATACTACTGCTCTTGCCCCCGAGGCATCTTCATCTATGTAGACAAAGCCATGGTATCGTGACCCGCTTCAAATACGCTGATGTGATTAGTAAAAAATCCATTACACGAGTTAATCTATGTCGATTAACATACTGTGCAGCTCTGTCTGTCAGTATATCCTATCCTATCTTTCTATGGACGTTGTACTTTGACACCATTTCAGCATTATGGATTATGCTACTGGTTATCACACTTCTTCTATCGTGTGAATGCACTAAGCTAACTTCCTCCAGTGTTTTGCTACTCTTATTGCGAGATCATTGGCCTTCATCAGGTCTCCTTGACTGCACTTTGGGGCATTAGGACACTCTATAAGGTGTGACGTAGTCTGGAGGCTTCCGCAACTGCATGCACTTAAGAAATCTATAGATAGATAGGATATAGAAACTGGCCATTATAAAGTTGCAATCCTCATAGATACTATCTGATAGGTACTCTGTGGTAGCCAAGTTTGCTTTAAATACTACAACTAGGATTATAGCAAGTTCCGAAGACTAATCAACCCTTCTCCCTTCCAGTGGGCATCGCCGGGCTAACATCCCCGGACGGGCGCCACCTCGCCATGATGCCGCACCCGGAGCGTTGCGTGCTCCGCTGGCAGTGCCCCTCTGACGTCACGCCGCACGCCAGCCCAGACAAGCAAGCGTCGCCGTGGCTGCGGCTGTTCCAGAACGCTTACTCGTGGGCTTCCAAGCAGTAGGATTGTAGTTTAGATGCTGTAAAAGCGCAGGCTACGCTGCCAGATATTGTGCAGTGCAGTGTAGTAGCTATGATGTTAGCAGTGTGGCCGTTGTTTTAATGAGATCGGTATATTTTGGTACAGTTTTTTTTATGTTTTTATGAAGGTGTTGTTCATCTTTTGTGATACTGATAATGAATTTTGTCTCGGATATTGGTGCCATTTATAAGTGCAAGTATAATTTGCAATTGCAATATAAAATATTGCTAGATAAATATAATGAAGATTAAGTAACCAATCTATCATTGTTAAGTACAAAACGTTTACTACTTTTATTTACTATGTATAATCATGTTGTCTTACATTCCTAAAAACATTCCTTGCAATAGCATGTTTGTTTGATGATTTAATGATATAATTATGTATACATATAAGGTATACAAAGACAATACATTCAACAAACCTACTTATTAGTTATTTTGTATAAAATAATCATGATCTTACATAAAATGATTACACACTAACATTTGATCCTGTGGTGGTGGGCTTTATCTGGATCAAACAAATCTCAAAATAAAACCACTGAAGTTGTAACTAAAAGTTTATTATAGATATTCTAAAACAATAACTTTATAATAATTATTCTATAAGAAACTTATTTTATAGCCTGATTTATGTGCCTTTCTAGCCTATAAGGTGTAAAATGCAAAAAGCATATATTGTTAAAAATAAATATTTTCATTTTTAATCTTATTTTCATTTGACTTTCTTATGTAGAAATCTCTCGTAATCTCATTCTTTATATTTTAGTTAATATATCACTGATTTTATAGGTTCATAGTTTCAATTTCTCGAATCATTCTGCTCAAATCTCTTCTGCGAGACTTCTCAAGTGCTGTACACAACACTAAAAACCATCTTTGAGGATCAGCTCTAGTTGTCTCATACTCTTCTAAAACTTTGGTAGCTTTAGATATAGCAGTTGGGTATTCTATATTTAGTTCATCAATTCTACATTCTCGGATACCCAAATTTCGTGCCAGGTCTTTCCAATTGATTCCAATTCCTTCTGTTATTCTTGCATATATCCGTTCCTTTTTTCTGGCACTCATAGTGGTTGGTAGAGGGTTTGTGCTCAAAAAGCTTGTTTCGTTAGAAACTGGTTCAGGAATGCTTGGTTGAGCTGTAAAGAAAAATAATGAATACATGGAAACTACTAATACACCTTAATACTCATACATGGAAACTATATTATTATTTATTATATTTCAAAAACAGCTAGTTATGTTCAGTCCAGTATTTTTGAAAAGCAACCATACCTTTAGTAATTTGTTGTGTTATATAAAATAATCATGTTCTTTGTTAAAATAATACTTGGTACTTACCATAATAACTTAGGTTAGTTTTGGGAATATGTGTTGTTTCATAATGTTTGATTCTGTCCAAAAGTTGCTCTCTATTAGTCAATCTCTCTGCTATATGCTTCAATATAGTAACGTTGTCCTCTGAAACGATATCCCTTATCTCTAGAATTTCAATAAGTTGGCCGATTGTCTTGATTTGTTCAAATCGCCTTGGAGAGTTAATTTCATCTTTGAATAAATTCTTTAACATGCTTACGAGTTGTCCATGCTTATCGCTTTCACCAACACCGATCACAATTTTTTGCTTTAATTCACAGTAATCAGTTAAAGTCATATTGTGGGATTTGAAAAGAAAATAATATTAAAACCAAAACAAGGAGGAAAATGTCAGGAAAATTAACAAAAAATGATTGTTTATAATGTCAAACAAATGTCATTGACAATGTCATCAAAATTCACAAGACGTTTCGTTATCCGTAACATATTTTAAAAGAACCATAAACCTAGATATTATGACCCTGGTACACGCTCCGCCTTGCACATAAGCTGTGAGCATGAGGCCTGCGCCCTTCTCGTTAGAAAGGTTAAACCGCAAACCGGTTTGCTTGCACTGGTAAGGGCGCGTTTTTGGACGGCAAGACGGTAGCAGTAGCTCGCGCAGTGTCGTAAGACTCGTAAGCGCGTTTTGAGCATTCCATTTCGTTGATAAAATTATGATTGCAAACTTGATCTGCATGATGTGCAACAATCCGAGGTCTACAATCTAGAATAGATCTACGAATAGTAGCAGCCCCCGTATTATGTAACTCCGAGTGGGGTTGGTTGTTATAAAATGGCTGACAACTTAGAGCATTATTAATTAATAACTTTTTACTGACTTATCTGATTTCACAAACGTTTATGTTGAATGTAAGGATATATTGTTAGGCTTCTTGCATATTTCTTTCACTAAGATTTTTGGTGTTTTCGGTTAATAAGTCTCTAAGTTGATACCAATTATCACCGGTTGCTAACTCTCAAAAAGTTACAAAATACGGGGGCAGCTGTGTGTAGCCGAGCCGGGCCAATAAGGCGCCGACACATTAGCGGACGCGGCTTACGGACGCGACTGTCAGACGTGACTCTCGGACGTCTGAAAGCTGAACGACAAAGACGTCCGAGAGAGATCTGGCACGAGCTGTCCCAAAAGACCGTGCACACTATCAGTCGCGGCTGACAGCCGCGTCCGCTAATGTGTTCGCGACTTTAGGCTCTATATATAGAGTAAAATAATCTATAATCTGTGGACAAAAACTGGCGGATGGCGGGATTTTTCAATATTTCATTTTACTTTGTTGTAACTAAGTTGGAAATTTCATTTAATTATATCTAAATACTCAGAATTCAGAAAAAAGTGTAAAAATCTATCGTAAATAAAAAAAATAAGTTGGATGGTGCATCTAAACTAAAGCCTAAGGAAAATGTGTGGTAAAATAAAGAAAAATGTTGAAGAAACACGCACTCACGCCTTGTACATTAGTAAAAGGCGTGAGTGCGTGTTTTTTTTTTTTGTGGAAGAGACCAGTATATGTAGGTACAATTCGTGTTTTTTATAGACTCCCAAAGCTGTTGAGGATGCTCAGAACCAGCTGAAACAGCAAGCATCGAAAGGATCTGATGACGAAGGAACATAAATACTTCTGAGCCTAATTAACAAGTAAGTAACAGCATTATATACTTACCCGAACTCCTCGTATAGCATTTGCAGAGGAGACAAGTAGGTAGTTAGGTACTTCTTTTACAATCAACATTAAAGTGATACATTGGAAGATCCACTGCATTTTAGCAATAACGAATCAAATACGCTGCATATTGATAATGCTATATCAACGTAGGCAGGTGATGAAAAAAGCGAAATGGGTGTTAGCAGAAGCAGAGCCGGTGAAATCAGCTTTCAAGATGTAGACGTACCTACTATCGTAGGTATACATACAAATACGTACCGCCTGAAATCTACTTAGTTAATTAGGTTATACAGGGTTATTGGTAAGTAGACCAGATCCTTTCAGGAGGTCATAGAGGAAGGCATTTCCAGTCGATTGAACCCAATAATGCATTATCCTAAACTTAACCATTTCTAAGATATTTAATATTTAAGGTTTTTTAATTTTTTTGCCAAAATTTTATGCTTAAAACCGAAAATAAAAAAAAAATAAGCACAATTCAAAAAAATTTTTGGTTGTTTTGCATCAGTTACACTTTATTAAACTAATTAAAATAATCAAATGTGCATTAATCGACTTAAATTAGACGTAATATCTCAAAATAGTTAAACATTTTGAAAAAATATTCAAAACGCAAAAACAAATAAATTAAATTAAAAAAGAATTTCATATGACATTTTTTTGTGCACTTCAGCTTAAAAACATGGGCAACTATTAATAAGCTTTCAAACAAAATAATTCAATATCAAATCGATTAAGGTATCACCAAGATATGGCCAAAACAACCAGAGAAAGCGGAGAAAACTCAACAGGGGTTTCCATACTAAAGTCAACAGGACTGAAAACAATCACACTTTTTACCTTTAAATTTGGCTAGTTTTGTTAGTTTGTCTGTTAAATTTTGTCCGCCTGTGCTGGTTGTTTTGGCCATATTTTGGTGATACCTAAATCGATTTGATATTGAAATATCTTATTTGAAAGCTTATTAGTTGACCATGTTTTTAAGTTGAAGTGCACAAAAAAATGTCATATGAAATTCTTTTTTAATTTAATTTATTTGTTTTTGCGTTTTGAATACTTTTTCAAAATGTTTAACTATTTTGAGGAATTATGTCTAATTTAAGTCGAATAATGCACATTTTATTATTTTAATTAGATTATTAGGCTGTTCCTTATGCAAAACTACCAAAAAAAATATTGAAATGTGGCTAGTTTTTTTTATTTTCGGTTTTAAGCATAAGATTTTGGCAAAAAATTTAAAAAACCTTAAATATTAAATAACTTAGAAATTGTCAAGTTTAGGATAATGCATTATAGGGTTCAATCAACTGGAAATGCATTCCTCTATCACCTCCTGAAAGGATCCGGTCTACTTGCAAATAACCCTGTATATAATAATATTCTACTGTGAAAATGTGTTGCTTAAAACTAAACACCGAGTTCACAAACCCGATAAAACAGATAAATACCTAACGTCGTTACTTAGGTCATTACCAAAACAATTCTCGTGCAATCAATGATTACTTAAATATGTTTACTTATTGCTCCAAGTTATCATCAGCACGGTGACCTCTTTATCAGTTAGTAAGATTCCCTTTCTTGAGACAGTCACATAATGTGTTAAATAAGTTACTTAATTATAATTAAGTTATTGAAAATCGCAACCATGCATAGGTTTTTGAAGACGACGAGGCAGGGCAGCCTACAGTCAGCATTCAAGGGAATCAAGGGTAGATTATTAAAGGATGGAGCTCGAAGTGTTTCAAGTCAGGGTTCAGGGAAGGAAAACCTCTTTCCCTCAAGAGAAGACTTCCCAAGTCGCCACATTGGACCCAGGGACCATGATATTGTCAAAATGTTGGATTTACTTGGATACAAGGTAACTGTGATTTTTGTATATAGTTAGCTATTTTATTTAAGCCTATGTAATTACTAATGACTTCTGATGATTAGAGCTTAAAAGCTTACAAAAAAACAAAATGAAAGGTAACTAGGTAAGTACATAACACATTTATTTTAGTGATTAGATTTCTACTGTGTAGAATATCCTAAATCTAAAGAGTTATTGTACTCATCTGTTTATTAGTTAGTTATCCAAACTTAACGCGTACCTGTTAACATTACAATAAATCCTGACCGTCTCTACTGTAGTAAAAATATTCTCCAGTTATTAAACAGTTACTCACTATATTTTACATTATTTTCGCAGAGCTTGGATCAGCTGACGAACGAAGCGGTGCCGAAGACCATTCAATTCAAGGGTCTTATGAACATCACTGAACCTTTAAGTGAGTACATCTGACAACTTTCAGTAGGATCCTATGTGTCCAGTGTAAATGATCGCATGCCTACCTTACAGTATTTGACCGACTCTACAATAATACTAGTAAAGTTAGTTATAGGTTTGCCACGTTAAATATACCAGTTTTACTATCTAGATATAGGTACTTATACTCATCAAAAGCAATCCTAGATAAATGTGGTAGGTATTCTGCGGGCCTTTTAAGTTACAAAGGTGTACTAATAAATTATAACTACTACTAATAAGCTATGCTACTAATAAAGTCAGCTACATACCTACCTAGGTATTTACAATGATCTGTGTACTCAGTCGGGTAGGTAGACTATAACGTTTCGCGTATTTCCAGGTGAATACGAGTTGATAGAGCGAGCGCGAGAGATCGCCGAGAAGAACCAGACATGGCGCTCGTACATCGGCATGGGCTACCACAACTGCTGCGTGCCGCACACCATCATGCGCAACATGTTCGAGAACCCCGGCTGGTGAGATGTGACGTCATTGTTGTTTACTAGTCACTACAGTTGATAGAGAAGAACCAGACATGGCGCTCGTACATCGGCATGGGCTACCACAACTGCTGCGTGCCGCACACCATCATGCGCAACATGTTCGAGAACCCCGGCTGGTGAGATGTGACGTCATTGTTGTTTACTAGTCACTACAGTTGATAGAGAAGAACCAGACATGGCGCTCGTACATCGGCATGTCATACCTACGTACAGTGCCACAAACTTATCTGTTCCGGTGACAGCTCACATAAATGTGTAATATTTCTTAATTTTATAAGATTTAAAGTTTGCTCGTATTGTTAATTCACTCTTGCGGTGTTAATAAACCCATCAAATCTTTTACAATATACAATTCATTAGCAAGTAATGAGATATGGATCAATTTAGTTCGCTCTCACCGGAACAGATAAGTTTGTCGCACATTGTATCTTATCAGTGCTCAGGGGTACTTATTTATCCTTCAAAACTTGTGACAGCAAATTAAAGCTCCGTCATCAACATAACTAAGTAAGGAGTAGGTTAGGTACCTATACTTATCCTCAAGTGACATATATATTGCCTGGCTCTTTTTATTCTACCTGCCCAAGAGGCGGTTAGAATTACCTTCACTACGATTACAAACCCTAATCTATATTTTTCCAACAACACGATCAGTATAACGACTATTTTCATCACACACTTAATCATATTCCAGGACAACCCAATACACTCCGTACCAGCCAGAGGTGGCTCAGGGTCGGCTGGAGGGTCTCCTCAACTACCAGACCATGGTCAGTGACCTCACCGGTCTGGACGTGGCCAACGCGTCGTTGCTGGACGAGGGTACTGCTGCTGCTGAAGCCCTGTCCTTGTGTCATAGGTGAGTTTGTGACTGTATAATCTACTTAGGGGTAAGCAGCAAAAGCTAGTCTATGTAACTATGGTGTTTGACACCGACATGCTGAGAAGTACCTATATAGAGCTCGCAACAAGCCCGATTTCACGCTATCGTCTTCGGAACACATAAAATTGGGAGAGAGACGTTTTTCATTTTGGGTCCATAAAGTTGTATAATAATATGAAGAACATGTATAATATTATGCGGAAAACATAGAAACAATGGTGTAACAAGACAAGTAAAGGAATATTATCTGTCCATCATTTAATAGTACCTACCTACGTATAAATCTTTATATAAGTATATGGTATGTATGTATATATATAAGTATCTATTATATTTGTATGTATGTATCTAAGTATTTATTATTAAAACATAAAAATATCACTAGTATTTAAATGCAATACGTGTACACCTTCCTCTTCTACTCAATAAGTCTCTCATTCACCCAAAGGTTGCCTGGAAGAGATCGCTTTTAGCGATAAGGCCGCCTATTGTGCTTACTCCTTTTGTAATTTAATGTATGTTGTGTGTTTTGTTCAATAAAGTCATATTGTATTGTATTGTATTGTAACTCGTGACAATAAAACCTAACATTGGTACTATTTTCTAATCATAGACTGCAGACCGTTAAATTTCCATAATATTCTTAATATTTCCAGACACAACAAGAGGAAGAAGTTCGTGGTATCAGAGCGCATCCACCCACAAACCCTGTCGGTAGTGACCACACGTCTAGACGCACTGGGTCTAGATGTGTTGGTGTTGCCTGATGTTAGAGAGGCGGACTTCGAGCAGAGAGACATTTCTGCTGTACTGCTCCAGTGCCCTGATACTAGGGGCTTGGTGTATGACTACTCTAGCTTGGCTGCTACGGCTCAGGAACATGGGGTATGTGAGAGTTGCTATATGCAGTATTTTGTGTCATTCATTACGATAATAACCCCCATCATCAGCTTCTTCTTCTTCAAGAGACGTCTCTTAACGGAAGTTGGCTATTTGAAATCATCGTCCTGATGGTGGCTGTGGAATTGTCAATGTGTCAGGGCTCCGCTCTAAACCTTGGCGTAGATTTTGCTGCCATCATACATTTTTGGTTGCGTATGTCAGCTTTAAATAGCACTCGTAATCTGACATATATATTGTACGCGGCACCAGCCATTCATTGTATTTATTCCCATTACACTTTAATCCAACTACCACTATCCATCCCCTAAAAACGCCCAACTAACTTCAAAATTCCAGACGCTAGTAGTGGTAGCAACAGACCTGCTAGCCATGGCCCTACTACGCCCACCAGCGGAGTGCGGCGCGGCGCTCGCAGTAGGCACGTCCCAGAGGCTTGGGGTGCCGCTGGGATACGGAGGCCCACATGCAGGGTTCTTCGCGGCGGAACATGCGCTGGTGCGGCTGATGCCTGGACGCATGGTGGGGGTGACTAGAGATGCTACTGGCAGAGATGCTTATAGGTGAGTAAATTTACAGCGTTTTATACAGCGTTTCATCAAATAAGACATCTGACACAAACAAAAACTACCCTTATTCGAATGTGTTCGAATGTAATGTGAAACGGTCTACTTATAAAATATAAGGTACCTCTATACTTGAAACTTATACATACCTTTACGAATCATCTGAAAAAGACTTAGTTCGTTCGACATTAATTTTCAGGCACCTTATTATGTAAAATGTATGGATGGCTATAGTTTTTTACTCCCAACCTATTAGCATACCTATAAGCTTATACATGTTTTTCTTTGAATAAGGTGATTGCTATGGTTTTGAACTTATTGGTCCTAAAATTTTCCAGGTTAGCACTGCAAACGCGTGAGCAGCACATTCGCCGTGACAAGGCCACGTCCAACATTTGCACGGCGCAAGCTCTCCTCGCCAACATATCCGCTATGTACGGAGTGTACCATGGACCACAGGGGTTGAGGGACATCGCTACCAGAGTCCACAATGCCACTTTAGTTCTGGATCATGGTGAGGATAATATTTTGTATTGCTTATCTTAAAAAAGAAAAAGCTTATGCATGCTGAAAGGGGGGTGAGTCAAGGGACTTGCTCTAAGCAACTTTTGTTCTACGGCTTTTGAAAATTCGTGATTCTAAGCAACTTTTGTTCTACGACATTTGAAAATTCGTGATAAAACCGTCACGCAACCAACCAAAACCTACCTCAGTAGTTGTTCATAATGAGCACCTACTTTCAGCTTAATATGCTACTCTAGCAACACCTTGTATACTTAGGGGGTTAATTTCCACTTCAGCTAAAACCAACCAAACCAACACTACGCCATCAATATCGTACAAGGAATAAATAAGCCAACTTCACTCATCACTTCACCTTCTTACCAGGAATCAGAAAGCGCGGCCACAAACAGTCGAACGAAGTGTTCTTCGACACCCTTCACGTCGTCCCCTCATCGAGCCACGACGCGGCCGCCATCAAGGCTCGTGCGCAGGAGAAACAGATCAACTTGCGATACTTCGACGATGGGGCAGTGGGAGTGGCACTGGACGAGACCACTACCATGCAGGATGTTGATGACTTGCTGTGGATCTTTGACAGTCAGAAGATTGATGAGGTAGTTGAGCATTGCAATCTATTAACATGCCCTAGCAAGCTTTTATTTTCAAAAGCTTTGTGGGTTTCCTAAGCATAATACGAAACTGTAAACGAGTTTCGAGTCGAGACCACCAATCATGTAAGCGTAGAGTGGATTGCCCTCTAGCCCACTGAACCGATGACCTTAGACAGGTAGTGACTGAATGAGTAACGCCAAGCACAAAGTGACCTATCTATGGCAGCATTACGGTCATCGTCCAATGAATAAAAATTAACTAATTTAACATTTATCTATTTTATTTTTATCCTTCCAGGTACTTAAAGACGACGACGTGACAAGCAAGAGCGTAGTAAAAGGCCCGTTCAGACGCACCTCCCCGTACCTCACGCACCCGGTGTTCAACATGCACCACTCGGAGACTCGCATCGTGAGGTACATGAAGCGGCTGGAGAACAAGGATATCTCGCTCGTGCATTCTATGATTCCTTTGGTGAGTGACTTTTGGACGTATAGTATCATGATAAGCATAATGGACAACATTTCAAAAAACTAAAGCTGTTACAAATCGTAAACCATTTCGAGATTTAGCTCTAAAGGCCACAAAAAAAATGTTTTTGTATTTTTTGGATGTATCATTTTCGAGAAAATCATAAAATAGTAAAAAAGTGCTGATGACGTCATGCATCAGGTGCGATGCATTTTGATGATCAAAGCCTATAGATTTAAAAACAAAGTAACTGACACTTTCATTTTTGATTGACGTTGACGTTTTATCGTGACGTTTTTGTTTATATGGGTCATTTTCATAAATTCTGTTCTGACACTTTATGACTGTTGTTGTTGCAGTCCTATGGCACCCCAGAGGTGCAGAGGGTCTCCACTAACGTCCGCCACTTCCGCCTATCTTCGGCTGTACTTTTGGCCTCACTCCAGCTTAGTCCAGCGGCTCGCTTTATGACTATTTTTTTATTATTTAAATAAAATGGTTAGAGTACGTATTAAGAGATGACCTCTATACAAATGTGTCCCAGAGAATGCCACCGCCTACACAGCTGAAAAAATGCTTCTGCTTATTTTTTTACATGATAAGTACTTCATAAATATCAATGTCATTTGAAAATGACCCATTTGTTGGTTGGCATGTAAACAAAGTTTAAATGTCACTTGTCAGTGTCATGTATGTTTTTTTTGGAGACTAAGGCAATAGACAAAAATAAAAATTGAGCCTAATATGTGACGCCACTTCCGGTTTTAAAATAATTAACTTTAAAGTTAAAAATAACATGCAAAAATTTATGTATATACAAAATAAAAAAATACGGGTCCTCTTATTTTCTATAAACTTTCCGAATAGGTAATAAAAATATAGGGTAAAGAAAATGAAATGTTGTCCATAGAAGGTCATATAATAAGGTGTACATAAGGTCACGTACGACTGGCATTAAAAATACAGAAGTCGTAAACCGGAGTGCCAAGTATACTTCAGCAACTCGCAGAAGTCGGATACCTAAAAAATAGATTATAGATACTTTGGCTATGAGTGAATTCAAAGGTGATCTTTTTTGCCAGAACAATAAACTTGGACACGACAATTTTTAACTATTTCCTTAAAAACCTATTTGTTTTGGTCGTGCAGCTGGTTAGCTAAAATAACGAACCAAATCGAGATGCATCCCTCATAAGACACCAGCCACGATCCCACGCCATCAATTTCAGTCCATCAACCCGTTTTCAATAACTAAATTACGCGCAAACCTTCCAGGGCTCCTGCACAATGAAGCTCAACTCGACCACGGAGATGATGCCGTGTTCGTTCAAGCACTTCACGGACATCCACCCGTTCGCGCCGCTGGAGCAGTGCGAGGGGTACCACAAGCTGTTCCAGGAGCTCGCCCACGACCTCTGCGCTATTACCGGCTACGATCGTGTGTCCTTCCAGCCTAACAGGTAAACTATCATTAGCCTATGATACGTAGGGCTCAACCATTACCAGCCACCTTTTGCAAGTTGTTATCCCATCTAGCTTAAAGCGTTCTATAGTACGTTTGCCTAGTCGTGATCTCCAAACTAGATCACACGATCTTTCAGAGAGACTCTAAGAATAGCGATCATTAGGCAATGATAAAGTCCAGTGCTAGAAGCTAGTTTAGATGCAAAGACCGCTGGAGCAGTGCGAGGGGTACCACGCGCAGTTCCAGGAGCTGGCCCACGACCTGTGCGCTATTACCGGCTACGACCGGGTGTCCTTCCAGCCTAACAGGTACCTACACACTATCAATATTCTTCACTCCCGCTACTCCTCTGGCTGGCTGACACCAGACGTTTCCATGCTCTGTGTCGGTTGCCAGCAAGTTTAGCTCTGACCATACTTTCAGCCTATAGCAGCCCACTGCTGGACAATCTGGACGTGCGATTTCACATCTTCTATCCGCCTGCCAAGCGAGGAGATTATGGAACCCTCCTGGCTCAGAGGAGGCCCATGTCATTTACAGACAATTCATGGGATATCTGTGTTTGTTTGTGTTTCATCATCATCAGATTCATCAGCCAATGATCATCCAGAGCTGGATGATGGTCTACTTGTCAATGGTCCCTCCTGCGATGTGCCAAAAAGAAAGGCGTCCCAGGAAGATTTTCCAGGACGCGGTTTCTATTGTAAATTTGTTTCCCCTTATAAAAACCGATTGGATCTGAATTCATTGTTCTTCGTTACTACATAACTTAATCACGTTGTTGATTAGATTATGTAAGTAATAGTCTGTTTATCAACTTGTTATTCTTCACGTGACTTGTTCGTTAGAGACCCCCTGCTGTACATATTGGCAATTAATCTCTGACCTTTGGTTATCAATATCGGCCTGCGTAGGTACCTACCAAGTACCTACTTACTTTTTGTTATATTATAGGTATCATAAAATAGCTGCTGTCATGTGGCTAGGCATGCTGGTATTTCTGCATCCACTTATCGCTACCGTTATTTTAGTTACAGTAGGCCTTCAAACATCTGCCGCTCCCAGGAATCGAGCCCAAGAAATTTTAGATAAATTCAAAATTCAGTTTTACTAGCAGAATTGTTACTTTACTTTATATGGTACATTCCCGCAAGGGCTGGTTCACAAAACTTCGTCGCGACTTCGCATCGCAAAAATCAGCGACTGTTTTGTCAGTCTTTCAGGATTTGCCAGCTGGATTAATTGTCGCAGGGTTTTGCGATGCGACGTCGCGACGAAGTTTTGTTTCCAAGCACTAAATTGTTTTGAGCGTTACATCATAAAATACAACAATATAAGTATTTACTTACACAATAATATAAAACAATCCCAATACCTAAGCTTTCATAGACTGTAACCAAACCACAATCCAATCCCCAGCGGAGCGCAAGGCGAGTACGCCGGCCTCCGCACCATCAAACGATACCACGAGTTCCGCGGCGACACGGGCCGCAACATCTGCCTGATCCCGGTGAGCGCGCACGGCACCAACCCCGCGTCCGCGCACATGGCCGGCATGCGCGTGTGCGCCATCCGCGTCACGCCCTCCGGCGGGATCGACATGGCGCACTTGAAGGATATGGTGAGTGTTTCGTTTATGATTTACCACCATCGGTAAGAAGGATATTTTGAAATTCTGAATAGGTCTTGGGGAGTCCAAGCTGACAAGCCTTATAACCCATACATCACTAAATAAGTAATCATAATTATGGCAGCGTGGAATGTCTTGAGAACCGATATCTTCAGCTCTACTTCTGTTTTGTACTTATAGCCATAATATGTAAAGCCCATAAGTTTGTTGTGTTACCCTGTATAAATAGGTACTAAGAACATTTTGTTATCTAATGGAAATAATTGATAACTCGCTGTATTCGCTGAAGATTCGCTGTAACAAATAAATAAAAAAATAAAAATACTCTTTAGGCCACCTCTAAGCTTTTAACCTATATCTTAATGTAGAGGCGGTTTTACTCCAGACTAAACTCCAATTAGATATTATTTAAAATTTCACTGATAACGCATTCCTTTTTATTCACACCAACCTATTCCCCACCACAGGTAGAAGAGCACAGCAAGAACATTTCCTGCCTCATGCTGACGTACCCCAGCACATACGGGGTGTTTGAAGAAGGAGCAGCGGATGTCTGCGAGCTGGTGCACAAACACGGCGGTCAGGTGTACCTGGACGGGGCTAACATGAACGCACAGGTTTGTGGGTGATATGAAAAGCTGTAGCAATCAAAATCTGAAGTCAATTAATAGAGAACGTTTAATAGATACGAATGGAGAGATAGACCTAGGATATGGACTGATAGTTTTACATGCCCATCAGACAGCATGTATCATTAAATTTTTCCAACATCAGATGATCAGCCTACTATGTCTTAATCAAATTTGGAAAAAGGTGGTTCCAGTTAGGAATCGAACATGGGACCTCTGGGTATTGAAGCACTATAGTATACCACACATAGGCAGTTAGTTGCTAAGTAAACTGCTAAATATGTATAACGATTTATGTAAGTATAGTTAATACATAGGTATTTTTTTGCCATGCAGGTCGGTCTGTGCAGGCCTGGAGACTACGGCAGTGACGTGTCGCATTTGAACCTGCACAAGACATTCTGCATCCCCCACGGAGGTGGCGGCCCCGGCATGGGTCCTATTGGAGTGTAAGTTCCGCTGTTGAAATAGTCTACGGGATGGTGCAAAAAGGGTATACTAAGCGGAAAGGAGGTGGCTTATGGGATCTATCTATCTGAAAAACATCTTCATCATCATTTCTTATGACTTTGAAAATACGCGAAAAAAAAGCGATTCAACAGTCGGCTAACCAAAACGATATGCCTCCGCTGACTCGGTCAGGTTCTGATAAGGGTAACATTAGTTACCGGTTGCATTTGTAAGTGTCTGGGTTGGGTCACTGTCTAATCCGACCTTGTCCCCTCATATTCATAAAACACCTTCATTCGCAGGAAAGCCCACTTAGCCCCATTCCTGCCATCCCACCCGGTGGTGGACCCACTGGCGGACCTCGGCGATGAAGCGCACAGCTTCGGCTCCGTCAGCGCCGCGCCCTTCGGATCCTCGGCCATCCTGCCCATCTCCTGGGCTTATATTAAAGTAAGTCACATAGTATAAATATTATAAAACATAGCATACCAGAAGGACTAGCACGGGGTAAAAAAAATTAAGACGTGACAAAAGTATAGCATAGCAAAGTATAGCGCTCACTCACAGCGCGCAGCCTCAAGAGCGAGCGCGACGGAGAAATTTTGCCCCGTGCTTCTGCTATGTTTTATCCTTTCCACATGGCAAGTATGTTAAGTTAACCACATGGCTAGTATTGAAGGCTTTATCTTGTATGGCTGTGCATGATTAGTACAAGGATTGACTATTTTTGGCTTCATTTGTATAGGTAATTATTGATAATTAAATAACAAACATAATATATGGGTGAAATCTATATTACTTTTAAACGTTGCAAAGATCGTAATAATCTCAATCTTTCAGATGATGGGCCCTAAAGGCCTGAGACGAGCGACGCAAGTGGCGATCCTGAACGCGAATTACATGTCTAAGAAACTGGACGGTCATTACAAGACTCTGTACAAGGGAGAACGAGGCCTGGTGGCGCACGAGTTCATTATTGACATCCGAGACATGAAGAAGACTGCCAACATTGAGCCTGGTGACATTGCTAAGAGACTCATGGATTATGGTAAGTTTCGGATTATTCGGAATATTTATTTTATGTGATTCCTCATAGTATTTCAGCTTTGAGCTTTTTTGCGTGTCCGTGACAAATATTATTAGAACAACTACCTTTTGTCACCTTGGCCTTCGCGACGTTTTTTTTGTGCACCCAATCTTACTTCATACTGTCTTGTTCATTGCCAAGGGGATCAAAGCCCAATATAATTCATGGGGGGCAACTATTATAATTTATTTATTCTGCATTCAATAAAGTAAACCCGCCTTTGTTCAGGATTCCACGCACCCACGATGTCGTGGCCCGTAGCCGGCACCCTTATGATTGAGCCCACAGAGTCAGAAGACCTTCAGGAGCTGGACCGTTTCTGCGAAGCGCTCATCTCTATCAGGAAGGAAATCAAGGAAATTGAGGACGGAACCATGGACAAGAGAATTAACCCACTGAAGGTAAGGAAATCTTATTGTTACAAAAGTACCTAGGTAGGTACTACTAGGTAGTCTAGTTACCAATAGCAATCAATTCAAGCAATTACTTAATTTACGATCTTTTCTTTCAGATGGCCCCTCACACCCAAGAAGTTGTGATATCTGAAGAATGGAACAGGCCATACAGCCGGGAGCAAGCTGCTTTCCCTGCGGTAAGTTTATGAATATTTTCCTATTTAAGTAGATTTTTAATTTCTTGACTATTCTGGTTTTACTGAATCTTAGTGGTCACTGAGGTGGGGACTTAGGTTTTAGGTGCAAGATATTTAACAACAGTGGTTTTTTCCAGACATTCGTCAAAGGAGAGACCAAGATTTGGCCAACAGTTGGCCGAATCGATGACCAGTACGGAGACAAGCACCTCGTCTGCACATGCCCACCTGTCCTCGACGACTTCTAAACGCATTTACTATTTTTAAGTTAATTTATAATAATAATTATTACCTATTACGGAAATTGAAACTTCATTCCGTTGCTTTGTAAAACAATATTGTTTCGTATCTAATTTTAAGCTAAGCAAAGAGATAAAATAAACAAATTTGCACTTGTATATTTTATTAATATCGTCGTAGAATAAATATTTAATTCTAACAACATAATCAGTTTCTTTAGCAAAGATAGATCCAATATAGCATGTAAGACAAGGTGGACTATGTATAATACCGAAAAGGTTTGAATCATCTAATTTCGTCCATTTTGACTTACAGGCATCTTATTTATAGACTACTTTATAAATAATTCCTTGCAATAATATAATCTTTATTGACTTTAAGGTTACATGTTTGTCTATCTATTACGTTATTGCAATATTGTATTGCATCAAGAATTCACATTTACATAACTCGAAGGCATCTTTTGTTACTTTAAGTAGGTAGTATTTCCTGCAAAATGTTTATTTCAGTAGGTACTAAATTATATGAAAAAGAAATGTTTCAAGATTTTAGAATATTAAATCAAGTTAGGTAAGTAGGCACCATAAAATAGAAGAGTAAAAAATTATGCTAAAATAATAAAATAAGCTAATATTAAAACTAAGAAAATACATAAGTGGGCATCAAAACCAAACACTTAAAAAACTTTTTGTAGAATGACACAAAAGGTTCAGAAACATTGACTTAGAAAAGCATTATGACTCTTAAAATTATGTAACATACGTTATTTCATCATAATTTAGCCTTATTAGCAAGTTATTGCATTCGAAATGTTCCGTTTTACTTGGGAGGGGAGCTGATGGTTTCCTTGGGGTACATGCCAAGGCGGACTCCTAGTTCCTTGGGCATACGTAGCGGGGGTCGGGTGGGGAATGGGTGGTAGGAACCTGTCGACGGACTGCGTGGATACGACATCGAAGACAACGTGTCAGTCTCTATCAGCGACGTTATTGTACTACATGTGTCGTCTGTCTCCACCTTCACTTTATCACTTCTCTCACCAAAGTCCTTTGGAAGAGAAGACGGCGTATCCCTTGGAAATATCTTCGGAGATATCGGCGTCGACACCTGATCCAGTGACGTGATCTGGCACAGAGTATCACTAGAGTTACTCTTAGCCCCAATGGGAGAGTCATCATCAGCAGACGGCTCGTATGTAAAACTTATGGAAGAAGTCACAACATGAGCAAAGTCACTGAGCTGACTATTGTCAGTCTTTGATAAGTTTTCACACACTTTAGGTCCTTGATTAACTGTTTTACTACAAATATCACTTGCCTTGGATAGCACAAAATCGTTATACTTGCTAGATAACGGAAAATTATATTCGTCAGAGGAAAATTTTCTTTCGAAGTTCAAATTGTCCTTGGGGTCCGACGAGGGTAAAGTGACCGATGGTCTACTGTCTTCTGATGTAGACTTTTGGATCCATTCAGTTTTTATTTTATCAGAGACGTCACTGTGCGTGACCACATCAGCTGTTTTCTTTAAAAAATCAAAGTCCTCTTTAGCCTCAGGTTTACTTAGCATGCTTTTATAGTCACATTTCACTAAAAATCCTTTATTTTCCCAACCGTATGTATCAGTTTTGTTTACCAAACATTCTGAACTCGGAGATTTAACGCTTTTGTATGATAGTTCAGGGTCATTATTGCGAGTTTCAAATGAAAAAGGATCATCTATTGAAATGGGCCTGATACGCTGAAAATCGTTTTTCTCATCAGTAACAGCTTCATTTGATTTCGCTGGGTTTCTGTATCCAATAAGTGAATCCGATGTTGATTCCTTTAGAACTGGAGAATCACTCAATTTCATGGGTATGTCAACAGTTTTTTCTAAAATTTTATCATAGTTAGAACGTGGCAAATCTGAGTTTAGTTTATTTTCATTTGCATCCGACTTACTTTGTTTAGTTAGAATCCTACTAAGTATTTTGGAGTTTTCTTGTATAATCTGCAAAGCCCTTTCACTATTTTTTCTTCCTGACCTAAGCATAAAGTCTTTAGGGGATTTGGTATTCTCATTATCTGTAGCTGTCTCAAATATTTCTTCCTTCGCCTCTAAAATGCCTTGTTTATACCTTAAATAATCTTTATTTTCCGTGAAAATATTTTCATCTGACATTTTCGTAAAGCTGTGACTTTGAGGTAGCGAAGAAGCTCTTTCTGTTTCTTCACGACCCGTAAGTTTATCATTATTGCATGAATGTAAAGTTAGCGAGTCGGGTTTCTTTGGCAATCGAGAATGTCTTTTACATGGTCTCCTACTGTGGATATCAGAGTTTACATTATCAGTTACCGTTATTCTTGCACCGAAAAAGTCTGGACTGTGTTCAAAATATTTGTCAATTTTTAAAGGTATTGGAGGTTCATCTTCGCTTACAACTATACTTTCTGCCCCAGGACTTCTTGATGGGCTATCTAGGTCAGAAATATTTTTATCTGATAATTCTATGTCTGGCACAAAATTAGGATACATTGTTAAGCTATCAATGATATCTGGAGGCCTTACAGTCACATCAATTTTGGATGTTGAAGGTTGAGTAAAATTGGATTCAAAATCATAATTATAAGTTGGTCTAGTATGACTAAAATCAAAATTACACGGAGATATATCGATCGGACTTAATTCTGTAAAATTCTTTGAATTCTTTGGCAAACTAGATGGTCTTACTATCTCATTATTTCCGAATATATCTGAATACTTTGGTTTATTTAATCTTTGAAGGACGTTATCTGGCTCGGCAATTAAAGCTTCTGTATAAGGTATTTCATTTTTTACTATAGGTAAAGGTTTAATTAGAGGTTTATGTTTTTCATTTTTTTTGTTATCACTCACAATAGTATCTTTTAGTTTTGTTTCAAATCCAGCAATATAAGTGCGCAGAGGTTCTCCGGCATCAGTTTTAATATACTGTGATATTTCTTTAGTTATGGATTCCACGGATATATTTTCACTACATTTTTCAGGAGAAAGCTCATTAATTTGTCTTATAAGATTCGTAGGGGATGCTCTTTTTTCCTTTGTTTGAATACTGCCTTTTTTATCATCATCAGGTAAATCAGGTTCAGAGTCACTGTCTTTTGCATTATCATCACACAAACTAGTGTCAGAACTAGATTCAGAATGAGTCGAATAAGAGGACGTATCACTGGAGCTACGGGAGCGTAAAGAAGCACAAATTTCACTGGCTTCTCGTTCTGACACTATTATACCGTCACCAGTTTCATCTAAATCGATGGACGCCTTGCGTGCTCTGTCACTCATTTTGTCTTTCTTAATATCTTTCCACTTGACGGAGTTTCTTCTGCTGATAGATTTTCGATGTTTTTCTTCTTTCCAACTGATAGTTTCGTTGCCGCGGGTCTTTGGTCGATGTTCTGGTTTGTCTCGAGCAGTTGATGCGAGACGAGAAGGAGGGATTGCGCCTGGCGGAGGCCCGAGTCGCCTTCCTCGGGAGCTTACAATCGCACTCTTTCCTAAGAGTAGATTGTTCACTGTCAGTGATGTCGGTGATGTAGGCACTCCGACTGAAAATAGCAAACAGGAGGATATAAGCATAGCAAACAAGGATGATTAATGTAATATTTGGTGTATATAAAAGGTTATTACAGTTACCTGCAGCGTGTCTGGCGCAGGCCGCAGCCAAGATGACGTGGGCCTGTCGTTGCCTCTCGCGCAGCCTCGCGTACTGACGCTTCAGGGCTCCGATGTCCAGTGACAGTCTGTCACCAGCACCGAGCCTTTCTTCACGTCTTGGGATCACCTGAATTAAAAGCCTCGGTTATAGTTTTGTGACCTTGGTAAAATGTCACACGTGATACATACCACTGTGATACACGAATGTGGTTCTTCTAGCACTTACAGTAGCCAATGCCATTCGATTGCCATCATCACTCGAATCTCCTTCATCTTCCGAGTAGAACAAACGGAGTCCCCTCTTCGTCATTGATTGCATCTGAAAATTAATCATAAGTTTATTTTTATCTACATAAAATTCAAAAGTAGGTCTTTGAAATCAAAGAAGTAGGTATACACCCCTAAGGGTAAGGCAAGCGAAGCGTAAAGTTATTTCTAAATTCAATAGACATGATCATGAAGACTCTGGTGAACAGTCTTATTGACAGAAGGGAAGAGAGACATACAAACTTCAAACGCCGTAAGTTCAAATCCATTGTCTTGTAAAACAATCAGACATACCGCGGAGCTGAGCGGCGGCTGGCTCGGCGCAGCAGGCGGCGCGGGCGGCGTCACCCTATACCGGTGCAGGTGCCTCAGCCGCGGCAGCTCCGGCGCCGAGCCCAGGGCCACCACGCGGGCCACCAGAGAGTCGCCCGCCTCCCACACCGCGCCCGCGCCGCCGCCCATGCAGCTGTAGTACTCGTCCGCTGACCGCGCTGACAGGATTCGACTGAAATTGGTGGTAGGTGGGAAATTAGTGGCGGGATTTAGGGGGGCATCATTGGTAGTTTTAACCGGTATCATCATGATTATCAGCCTCTCTGATGGTCGTATGCATCTCCAAAAAGAGGACGGAAGAAAAGGTATTTTTGTAAAAAAATTATCACCATCTTTAGTTTTTTTCAAGAAGATGAACACCTACTGAACATAAAGTTGGTCAAATTATTCGTTATAATTTAATTATAATTTGTATTGATTTACCGTCTTTCAGACAAGACATAAGCAAAGCACTAAAGTTGCTACTCACTCTTGCAGCAAATCCCAGATAGCGAGAGCAGTCAACAGCAGAACTTCATTGCCGTCTAATAAGACAAGGTCCCATATCCTCAGCAGGGACTCCCGGGGCAGCCACGTAGCGTACAGGGTTAGGAACCATTGCATAGTAAACACATCCGGCAATGGAGGCTCAACCCCACCACCTAAGGAGAGTCAAAACATGCTGTAGGCAAATTTATGTCAATTGGAATGCAGATGATATGGAAAATGCTTTGCGTAAATGATGTATTATGTAGCTCTAAATCCTTGTTACTACAAGCGTATTTAGAACGTATATTAGGTAAAAGTATGTGTTGTTAAGGTTGCACTATGAATAGGAGTTAAGGTATATATGATAGTTAAGTAGTTTAGTATGTATAGGCTACAGAAAGCAGGATAAATGGGTGTACCTAAAGGCTAATTCGTATATTACAGACCAGAACGTGAACTCCTTCTGATCTCGGCTGAGAGCAAAAAAATAACGAGTTACACATTTTTAAGTGGCCGACGACGGGAAGGCTCAAACATACTGTAACATACTGATTCGTTAATTCCGAAACAGTTCAGCTTATAAAACATGAAAAGTTTAACCAGAATTTACCTAACCCTGTCAATTTCCGAATCTAGTTTTCGTTATCATTTTCATTAAAACAAGTTAAAAAGTTACCTACTATAATTAAAACTTACAAAGATTAGCTTGAGTGTGTATTTCACCTCTACTTTTCCTATACAAAAAAAAACTTTTCTCTCATAAAATCATCACTTACAGACTATCATAAATGATTATAGCCACCTAAAGTGCAATATTAAATTTTACAGTTTAAAGTACTAAATTTAACGCCTCTCTATCAACTAGCCATCACAACAATCGACGCTCACCATCAGATATCCTCTGCAAGTGGTCCATGTGGCTGGCGAGCCGCGGCAGCCGCAGCCGCAGCAGGTCGCGGAACGCCGCCATGTCGGCCGACAGCCCGCGCAGGTCGTCGGCGAAGTAACCCTCGGGGAGGACCGCTTCTACTAGGTAGATCATCACCTATGCAAGGTGGTAAGGTTAGATATTGTACAATTTAAGATGGATAGAATATTCTTTCACCGAGTGGGTGCCCGATGATGGACGTCGGCGTCGCGGAAGACCCAGACGGAGATGGCGGGACGACCTCGACAGGTTTTTACCTCAATGGCCGAAGGAGGCACAGGATCGGGACCGGTGGTCAATTTATAAGCCAGCAGTGGGACACTAACCAGGCTACATAAAAAAAAGAATATTCTTTATTGGTACACATACGTACAGAAAATAAATTACAAAACTTATATACAAAAACTTAGGACCTGACTGCTATGCAGATGGTCCCGGGTTCGATTCCCGGCTGGGGCAGATATTTGTTTAAAGACAGCTATTTGTACTCGGGTCTTGGGTGCTGATATTTATATTTAATATGTATCTATCTATGTATTTGTGTAGATATATCAGCTGTCCGATACCCATAACACAGGCTCTGCCTAGCTTGGGGTCGGATGGCCGTGTGTGAGATGTCCCCACATATTATATTATTATAGGTATAAAAATTGCGGTCTTATCGCTTATATTTTAGCTACTTTGCACGAGCCATTCTTTACAGAAAATAGCAACGCTTGAGCGTACCGTCAATAAATTGCATAGGTAGACGCGAATTTAGGTTTTAAAAAAATACAGAAAAGATTGAACAAACAAATCAAATTGCTTCAAAAAAGGCAGTTTGCTCTACATAGGATACCTGAGCTTGGGTTTTCTCTGGAGGTTTACGGTAATGTTTTTTTCAGCGGAATAGTAAAGTTGGTTAGTGCCTCAAAGGAAACGATCCTTTGAATGAAGAATAATAATGTTGAGTGGTACTTAAAGTTTATTTTATTTACCTTCAAGGAGTCGGGTTCTGATTTGTCCATGACTTCCAATATAATGGCGGCTAACATATTGAATCCTTGGCAATACCCGACATCTTTGTTCCATCTGAAATTAAAACTATAACGTAATTATCTCGACCCGTGGTAATGTGATATCTAACAACTAAAATAAAATAAAAAATATTAAACATACTACCTAGGTAAATTATAATATTCAAAAGAAATACTTTTATTATAAGCTCTTTGCAAGTAAAATCCAGGAATAGATTCTTAGTATTTAATCGTAAGCTTTTTTCAGAGGGGTGCTATGAAAACAACAATAGGGACGACCGCTAACCTTTTTTCAGTAGAATGAACGTGATCGTGAATAAAAGATTCAGGTGAATTCTTGGTCTTAGGGGTTGAATCTATATTATTGTGTCTAAAATATGTATAGGTAAGTAATGAAAATGAATGAAAAGAAGTAAACAGAGCGTAAACTAAAAGGGAAAACCGACGCTTTACTACAAGCTGACTTTTGCTACATTCTGTATAAAAATATTGTGAAAATTACTTCTATGCTCTATTCCATGAAAGTCACTGATAAATGTGGTCCCTGCAAACTAAAAACCTTATTTTTGCAACAGACTGAACAGGGATCACTGTAGTAAAGTAGATGTAACACCTTAGGAGACCTATACCCTACACCCACAACTGCCTACACTTCACGGGTTCATCGATGACAGGTGATAGCGGTAGAGCGTTGCAGTACCACGCACTGACAGATAATTTCCGTATATGCTATCCATCCTTTACGCGTGAAGCCCCCGCTCTTACTGATAAAAGGCTTATGAGGGTAACGTATTGTGATGGATGGCACCACGAAGCCCTCACCTGGCGTACGCCAGCAGCACCCGCCGTAGCATGCCCTGGTTCTCGCGCCCCTCCGCGCCGCAGAACAGCGAGCACCCCGTCCGGTGTAGATCCTGAAAGAACATAAATTATAGTCTACTAGCTATTCCCGCGAGCTTCGGTTCACCTTAAAAAGTTTTCCCATGGGAATTCCGCGATAAAAGTAGCCTATGTGTTAATCCAGGGTGTCAGTTAACCCCATACCAAATTTCATTAAAATCGGTTCAGCCGTTTTGACGAAAAGAAGTAACAAACATACATACACACACACACATACTCACAAACTTTCGCTTTATAATAATTATTAGTAGGTTTTTTTTCAAACGAATACCGCTAATGTTTGACTATGTTGCTATTGGTCTACGTAGTTTATTAGTGCGTTGCTATTAGTCCTAACAATTACCCATCTCACTCTGTCAATATCGGAAATATGCGAGAGACATATCAGTAGGTACTCGTTTATTAAAATAAGCATACGGATATTGGAATTCACATAACTTGTCGACACATAGATAGATAAGTACATACTAGAAAAGGTACTGAAAAGGTTAATTCAAGGCATCGTTTGTGTATCACTGAGGTTTATGGCTTCGTTTCACGTAACTTATATGCAGCCATAACAACTAGAGCCCTATTCTACTGACGGCGTAACAGCCAATCGTACAACTTTTATACTGTCATCAAGTTGATACATTGCAGTAGGTATTGCTTTCATGTTAGTAGGTAAAATGCACAGTTTTCAGGGATTTTTCAATATATGTTGTGGAACTAATTAGTTACTGCATGGTTTTTCAACGGCTGCTTCGATTTCAAGAATTTTTAAACCAAGAAAATACTATCCAGATTTGAGAGAGTACAAAACTGCTAAGCTTACAGAATCATAAAGACTAGACGATATCATATCATAAAGGCGTCTACATAGTCAGCTGACACATGAATACGTTGGCAGAATAGTCGTCGGCGTACATAGTCGGGAAAAAAATGTTTTGCTAGATCTGAAGTGATAATACTGTGCAGCGAGCACAGGATTCGATACTATTTTCGAATCTACACGAAGGGTCACTTTTACCAAACGCTAAACGTATTTAAATCAATTTTTAAATACATTTTGTACTACTACTAAATACGTTTAGCGTTTGGTGAAATTCCACCTAACATATGGAAAAAACAAATGTCACTTTTGGAACTAACTTTGCCTTACATTTTGACAGTGACAGTTGACGATACGCAACGTTAACGGAGGATCGAAACTTGTGCTCGCGACTCTGTTGACATTAACATCTCACCAAAGCCAGTTTCACGTTATCAAATTTCATGCAGAAGCCCAAGGTCTCCAACCCCTCAAGCCTTTCGCAACATTTTAGATGAAAATGTATTTTCGTAAGTTCATTTCGTAACAGTGTTTCTTAAGTTACGAAAACAAAATTAATTGAAGTCCTCATAAGTTTCACAACGTGCGGATCGTTGCATGGACTCTTATATAAGGGCGTGATAAGGGCTAAAGGTAATCTGTTCCTCATGCTAGTTCCAATGTAGTTAGCCCTAGTTACGCACTAAGCCAAAAAAAGATATGTAGAGTTGAACATATTATTTATTAAATTCGCTTATTTCCACTGCTAGGACACACTATAAATTATGATGATCTGAAGGCATACCTTGAGGATCTGCGCCCCGAGCTCGGAGTCGTCCGGCCTTGCAGAGCCGAGGAAGCAGGCGCGCTCCGCCGTGGGCCAGTCCACGCCGCGAGACGTCAGGTGACGCTCTTGTCTAGTTGTCTAAATTCTATCTGAGTTTCATTGAAGAAGTTAGGAGTTCCCAGAAGCATAGCACCAGGAGCCTAACACTCAACTAGTGGTCCTTCGTAATACCTACGCGAAAGGACCGAGAAGATTCTACTGCGTTCGTCGTCGCTAGTGGACTTTGGACCGTGCCACGTTCAACGAGACAACTTGGAGCTTGAAGAACACCTGGAGGACGGTCTACCCTGAGGGACTTTGGTACACTGAGTGAGTCCGTTCCATATCCTTATATTCCTGTCATTTTTTCCCCATCCATTTTTCCAGGAATTTAAAATATTGCTATACGGATCAGGCATGTCATTGATCTCTTTCATAAGCTTATTATTATAAGTAAATATAGCATAATCATTTACACATCAGCTGTTCATTCATAATAGCAATAAAATTCAACGCACTTAAAAACCCATTAGCACCTTTTGTTCGCTTATCAGCTAGCCGTCGTCAATGTCAAGGTTAAGCGTGTTTTATGGCTTGCATTGAATAACATTCTCCAGTTATAGATACACACAAATACATTTATTTTATCTGTTATTCACGTTACTTGCTTATTAAAACATCTTTTTTCAGTGTAGAATTGCGAAATACTTTGTTATTTTATACTTGTCTTGAATCGTACAACGTGGCTTGTTACGTAATACGTAAATTCCTTTAGACATTTATTTGTGCATTTCTCTTAGTTATACATTAATAACAGCTGTCTTACCATACCTATAGTAGGTTTATTAATATTTGTGGCTTATTTTTTTTCACGCTCTTTATCGTACACTTACAGTGTTACTCATCTTAGGTACTTCTTTGTATGTGAGTAACTTAACTTATTTGCTTAACTTTTAACTGCTTAATCCCGCCTTTCTTATAGCTTAGACATCTTTCTTTTGCCTTAAATCTTCATTATGTCTGTCGCTAAATTGGGGGAGCTTGTTAAGAAGCGTGGAAGCTACAAAGCAAAAATGACCCAGTTCATGACCTTTTTAAAACTAATGCCTGATAGTGGTCATTCTCTTACTCCATCCCAGGTATTAGAATTAGAAATGCGTGTCAGTAGATTGGAAGTGCTGTATAGTGAATTCGACGCGTTACAGACGGAGCTGGAGCTGTTGTCGGAGGACGTGGACGAGCGGTACGGCGAGCGCGAGCAGTTCGAGACGCAGTACTACGCGCAGCTGTCCCGCGCGCGCGAGCTGCTGGCCGCCGCGCCCGCCCCTGCCGCCCCCGCGCCCAGCCTGGACGGCGCCCGCTCCAGCGGCTCTGGTTGCAAGCACGACTTCGTGAGACTTCCCAAGATAGACTTACCTCACTTTGACGGCGACTATCAGCACTGGCTCCAATTCCGAGATACGTATATTTCTCTCATACATAATAATAGTTCCATATCAAACATTAACAAATTCCATTATCTTCGCGCAGCATTGAAAGGTAGTGCATCAATTATTGTGCAAAGTTTGGACTTGACGGAGGCGAACTACGACATTGCTTGGCAGTTACTCAGCGAACGGTACGACAACACTCGCCTTCTCGTCAACAATCACGTCCAGGCTCTGTTCAATGTTGAACCTATCCAACGGGAATCAAGCCAAGCCCTTAGAAATGTCATTGATGTCACCAACAAAAATCTGCGTGCACTGTCTTCACTCGGTGAACCAGTGGATAATTGGGACACCTTAATTATCTTCATCATGACCAAAAAATTAGACCCCTCGACCAACAGGCAATGGGAAGAGTTCAAAAATTCAATAAACTCTTCACCATCTTTAAAACAATTCACGTCATTTTTGTCGAATAGGGCAGATCTAATCGAAACTTTAAACGACAACAGCAAGTTCGTAAATAAAAACAAGTCGTCATCATCATCATCAGCCACAACTATTAGTTCCCATCAGGATTCCAATAAACAAATAAAAAACTTTCATTCAACAACAAAACATAAACCATTTCAACATAAAAACAAATGCCCTATGTGCTCAGATGCTCATTTTCTATTCACTTGTGAATCTTTTAGAAAACTCGACATTGAGGCAAGAATAAAGAAAGCTTCTGAGAGCAATGTTTGTATGAATTGCCTCAGGCCAGGTCATTCTGCAAAATCATGCACGTTGTCTCATTGCAAATATTGCAAATATAGGCACAACACCCTGCTTCACAGGGAAATCTTTCAAGAGAATGACAACGGTGACAATGTAGCATTGTCCACCAACATTATTTCTTCTCCAACATCCGCATGTAACAGAGGTATTGTCCTGCTTTCCACAGCTATGGCGAGAGTTGCCGACGTCGATGGGAACCTGCACTCTGCTAGACTTCTCCTAGACAACGGGAGCACCTCCAACTTCATCACCCAAGACCTCTGTGGCAAGCTGGGCTTGGTAAGACGCAGCACCAGCTCCACCGTCTCAGGTATAAATGATCAAGTTTCTAGCTCCTCTGAAATGTGTGACGTAACTATTTATTCTTGCGTGGGTGACTATAGGACAAACATAGGTTGTTACATTCTACCTAAAATCACAACTGCTCTCCCTGGCTCTTACATAGACACACAGTCGATTCCCATACCGCCAGGTCTTCAGCTAGCAGATCCTACCTTCAACATACCTTCAGTTGTTGACATCTTAGTTGGCGCTGAAGTATTTTGGGACGTCTTAGGTTCCAACTCAATTAAGCTAGGTCATAAACAACCTAACTTGCAATCATCACAATTCGGTTGGCTTATATCAGGGTGTGTACATACATCAATGAATCGTCATCAACCCCCAGCATGTCACTTTCTTTCGACTGAAGAGTCAGACCAACTTACTCGTTTTTGGGAGTTGGACTCGGTACCTGCCGGAAAGTGTTTCTCCAATGAGGAACAAGCCTGTGAGGAACTCTTTCAGAAAACCACACGTCGCGACGATAATGGTCAATTTGTGGTAACGATACCGTTGAAAGACTCGCCTGAAAGCCTAGGTGACTCTTATACAATGGCTCAGCGTAGATTCTACGCCTTAGAGCGCAAGCTGGAGCGCGATTCTCTTTTAAAGGACAGATATTTAAAATTCATGCATGAATACATCGCTCTTGATCACATGTCAGAAAATACATTGCATCATTCTTCTGATAAAAAATACTACATGCCACATCATGGGGTGGTTCGAGAGTCCAGCACCACCACAAAATTGAGAGTCGTGTACGACTGCTCAGCCCGTACCAGCTCAGGCAAGTCTTTCAACGATATCCAGATGGTAGGGCCAACAGTTCAGGACGACTTGCTATCAATCTTATTGCGATTTAGGCAACATAAATTTGTTGTAACGGGTGACGTCGAAAAAATGTACCGTGCAGTTTTAGTAGAGCCTCATCAGCGCTCGTTACAACAAATATTATTCAGATTTGACAGATCCGAGCCCTTAAAATCCTACACTCTTAAAACTTTGACTTATGGAACAGCTGCAGCCGCATATCTCGCAACCAAATGTTTAACGTCACTCGCAGACCAGTCTACAGAACCAGCAGTAAGAGACTCTATCAAGCACGATTTTTACGTAGACGATTTCTTAAGCGGAGGAGACACAGTAGACTCAGTTGTCGAGCTATGCAATGGGGTTGTTCAGACGCTCGGATCAGCAAAATTTAATCTTAGAAAGTGGCAGTCGAACAGTAAATCAATATTAGAATCAATTTCAAATTTTGACAAACACAACATAGAAAAAACCCTCAACTTAAATGATGCTTCCCCCAGTAAAACTCTCGGCCTGTATTGGGATTCTAATGTAGATAACTTGTTTTTTACAATTGAATTGACTGTCCCAAACAAAATTACAAAACGTACCATACTATCAATTGTTAGCCAGGTCTTTGACCCCATGGGCCTAGTAGGACCATGTGTGGTACTGGCTAAAATGCTCTTACAACATCTGTGGATTCAAAAATGTGATTGGGACTCTAGCGTTCCCACAGACATAAAACTTAAATTCAATGATTTTATTCAGTCACTTCCAGCTCTTAATTCCATCCGCATTCCTCGCTGGGTCTTATGTGACTCTTCAGTTTTAATTGAATACCACACCTTTACAGACGCTTCTGAAAAGGCATACGGGGCGTGTGTCTATGTAAGAGCAGTAGCAGTCGACGGCTCCGTCAGTGTTCGCCTGCTAGCATCAAAAAACAAGGTTTCACCCATCAAAGCATCCACGATCCCTCGCCTAGAGTTGTGTGGCGCGTTGTTAGGCACACGTCTCTACCTTAAGGTACGCCAGTCACTTACCCTTCCTTTGAGCCACTGCTACTTCTGGTGCGACTCTACCATTGTGCTGGGATGGCTGTCTGCGTCACCGAGTAGACTCAATAGTTTCGTCCGCAACAGAGTGAGCGAAATTCAAGAAGCTACGATCAACCAGACGTGGAGCTACGTGCCGTCTAAAAGCAACCCGGCTGATTTAAACTCACGGGGGATGAAAGCTGATTCCATTGGCTCTTCAACTCTTTGGTGGTCAGGTCCCGATTTCCTCAAACATAAAGAAATCGATTTTCCCCCATCTCCCCTCTTACAAAATCTTGTACTGCCTGAAGTTGTGATGCACGCGGATGTTGCAGATGAAACCAATGACTGCAGCTCTAATAATTTAATTTCTGCCCTCATTCATAAATCTTCATCAATAACAAAGTTAATCCGAGTTATTGCTTACGTACTCAGATTCATTCAAAATTGTAAATCTAACCCTAAAAGCTCAGGCTCTTTAACATCTTCAGACCTTCAGTCAGCAAAGACCCTTATCATCAGATCTGCCCAACAGGAAATGTTTCCTGATGAATACAAAATCCTTAAAAATAATCAAAGCTTGCATAAGAAAAACAAATTAATCAGCCTTTCCCCATTTATTGATTCGCAGGACATAATCCGTGTGGGTGGTCGCTTAGATAACTCACACTACACTTATGATGTTAAGCACCCCATACTACTTGGCAGTAACCATCATTTAACCAAAATCATATTCGAAGCCATGCACAAAGCCTTGTTTCATGCTGGACCTCAAATATTATTAGCCAACATACGACTTAGTTACTGGCCATTAAATGGTAAAAACCTTTCTAAGAAGATTGTCCGCCAGTGTGTACGTTGTGTACGCTTCAAGTCACAACCTATCCAAATCAAAATGGGGAATCTACCTACTGAAAGAACACATCTTGAGTTCCCATTCTTAAATGTAGGAGTAGATTATGCCGGGCCAGTGCTGATAGCAGACCGCAAAGGTAGAGGGTGCAGATTGCACAAGTCTTATATCTGTGTGTTTGTCTGCTTTGCAGTCAGAGCCGTCCACCTGGAGCTGGTGTCCGACCTCACTAAGGAGGGATTCCTCGCAGCCTTTTCCCGTTTCACGGCTCGTCGTGGCAAATCTCAGCGCGTCTACTGCGACAACGGCACCAACTTCGTCGGAGCGTTCAACGAGCTCACACGTCTTCTTGAAAGTTCCTCCAAAGATATAGAGGCAGACATTGCCAATCATGGCATCGATTTCAAATTCATTCCTGCCTACTCACCCCACTTCGGGGGTTTATGGGAATCAGCCGTAAAATCCACCAAACATTTGCTTCGTAGAGTACTTAATCTCACTCATTTAACATATGAAGAGCTCTCCACATGTCTGATTCAGATAGAGGCTATTTTAAATTCCAGACCCTTGACGCCTCTATCCTCCGATCCTTCTGATCTTTCTTACTTGTCCCCTGCCCATTTCCTAATTGGACGGCCACTTACCTCAGTCCCTGGTCCTCAGGTCGCCGACTTCAACCTTCAGCAACTTGAGCGTCACGAGAGGATTGAGAAGTTGCGTCACCATTTTTGGCAGCGTTACGCTAACGAATATGTATCTCTTCTCCAGCAACGCACAAAATGGCAGACAGATGGACAAGACTTGAAGACCGGCACCATGGTCTTGATCAAGGACGTGAACCAACCCCCGCTACTCTGGCTGCTGGGAAGAGTGACCGACGTCAAGCCGGGTCCTGATGGCCGCAGCCGAGTCGCGGAGATCCTGACAAAGAAGGGTACCATCACAAGGGCATACAACAACATATGCCCCCTTCCTGTTTCAACTTCTTGAAGACACAGCTCTTCAACCCGGGGAGTATGTTCCGACCGGAACGCCTACACCTACAATCTGCCATAATTTCATAATTTCATAATCATATTATTATAAGTAAATATAGCATAATCATTTACACATCAGCTGTTCATTCATAATAGCAATAAAATTCAACGCACTTAAAAACCCATTAGCACCTTTTGTTCGCTTATCAGCTAGCCGTCGTCAATGTCAAGGTTAAGCGTGTTTTATGGCTTGCATTGAATAACATTCTCCAGTTATAGATACACACAAATACATTTATTTTATCTGTTATTCACGTTACTTGCTTATTAAAACATCTTTTTTCAGTGTAGAATTGCGAAATACTTTGTTATTTTATACTTGTCTTGAATCGTACAACGTGGCTTGTTACGTAATACGTAAATTCCTTTAGACATTTATTTGTGCATTTCTCTTAGTTATACATTAATAACAGCTGTCTTACCATACCTATAGTAGGTTTATTAATATTTGTGGCTTATTTTTTTTCACGCTCTTTATCGTACACTTACAGTGTTACTCATCTTAGGTACTTCTTTGTATGTGAGTAACTTAACTTATTTGCTTAACTTTTAACTGCTTAATCCCGCCTTTCTTATAGCTTAGACATCTTTCTTTTGCCTTAAATCTTCATTATGTCTGTCGCTAAATTGGGGGAGCTTGTTAAGAAGCGTGGAAGCTACAAAGCAAAAATGACCCAGTTCATGACCTTTTTAAAACTAATGCCTGATAGTGGTCATTCTCTTACTCCATCCCAGGTATTAGAATTAGAAATGCGTGTCAGTAGATTGGAAGTGCTGTATAGTGAATTCGACGCGTTACAGACGGAGCTGGAGCTGTTGTCGGAGGACGTGGACGAGCGGTACGGCGAGCGCGAGCAGTTCGAGACGCAGTACTACGCGCAGCTGTCCCGCGCGCGCGAGCTGCTGGCCGCCGCGCCCGCCCCTGCCGCCCCCGCGCCCAGCCTGGACGGCGCCCGCTCCAGCGGCTCTGGTTGCAAGCACGACTTCGTGAGACTTCCCAAGATAGACTTACCTCACTTTGACGGCGACTATCAGCACTGGCTCCAATTCCGAGATACGTATATTTCTCTCATACATAATAATAGTTCCATATCAAACATTAACAAATTCCATTATCTTCGCGCAGCATTGAAAGGTAGTGCATCAATTATTGTGCAAAGTTTGGACTTGACGGAGGCGAACTACGACATTGCTTGGCAGTTACTCAGCGAACGGTACGACAACACTCGCCTTCTCGTCAACAATCACGTCCAGGCTCTGTTCAATGTTGAACCTATCCAACGGGAATCAAGCCAAGCCCTTAGAAATGTCATTGATGTCACCAACAAAAATCTGCGTGCACTGTCTTCACTCGGTGAACCAGTGGATAATTGGGACACCTTAATTATCTTCATCATGACCAAAAAATTAGACCCCTCGACCAACAGGCAATGGGAAGAGTTCAAAAATTCAATAAACTCTTCACCATCTTTAAAACAATTCACGTCATTTTTGTCGAATAGGGCAGATCTAATCGAAACTTTAAACGACAACAGCAAGTTCGTAAATAAAAACAAGTCGTCATCATCATCATCAGCCACAACTATTAGTTCCCATCAGGATTCCAATAAACAAATAAAAAACTTTCATTCAACAACAAAACATAAACCATTTCAACATAAAAACAAATGCCCTATGTGCTCAGATGCTCATTTTCTATTCACTTGTGAATCTTTTAGAAAACTCGACATTGAGGCAAGAATAAAGAAAGCTTCTGAGAGCAATGTTTGTATGAATTGCCTCAGGCCAGGTCATTCTGCAAAATCATGCACGTTGTCTCATTGCAAATATTGCAAATATAGGCACAACACCCTGCTTCACAGGGAAATCTTTCAAGAGAATGACAACGGTGACAATGTAGCATTGTCCACCAACATTATTTCTTCTCCAACATCCGCATGTAACAGAGGTATTGTCCTGCTTTCCACAGCTATGGCGAGAGTTGCCGACGTCGATGGGAACCTGCACTCTGCTAGACTTCTCCTAGACAACGGGAGCACCTCCAACTTCATCACCCAAGACCTCTGTGGCAAGCTGGGCTTGGTAAGACGCAGCACCAGCTCCACCGTCTCAGGTATAAATGATCAAGTTTCTAGCTCCTCTGAAATGTGTGACGTAACTATTTATTCTTGCGTGGGTGACTATAGGACAAACATAGGTTGTTACATTCTACCTAAAATCACAACTGCTCTCCCTGGCTCTTACATAGACACACAGTCGATTCCCATACCGCCAGGTCTTCAGCTAGCAGATCCTACCTTCAACATACCTTCAGTTGTTGACATCTTAGTTGGCGCTGAAGTATTTTGGGACGTCTTAGGTTCCAACTCAATTAAGCTAGGTCATAAACAACCTAACTTGCAATCATCACAATTCGGTTGGCTTATATCAGGGTGTGTACATACATCAATGAATCGTCATCAACCCCCAGCATGTCACTTTCTTTCGACTGAAGAGTCAGACCAACTTACTCGTTTTTGGGAGTTGGACTCGGTACCTGCCGGAAAGTGTTTCTCCAATGAGGAACAAGCCTGTGAGGAACTCTTTCAGAAAACCACACGTCGCGACGATAATGGTCAATTTGTGGTAACGATACCGTTGAAAGACTCGCCTGAAAGCCTAGGTGACTCTTATACAATGGCTCAGCGTAGATTCTACGCCTTAGAGCGCAAGCTGGAGCGCGATTCTCTTTTAAAGGACAGATATTTAAAATTCATGCATGAATACATCGCTCTTGATCACATGTCAGAAAATACATTGCATCATTCTTCTGATAAAAAATACTACATGCCACATCATGGGGTGGTTCGAGAGTCCAGCACCACCACAAAATTGAGAGTCGTGTACGACTGCTCAGCCCGTACCAGCTCAGGCAAGTCTTTCAACGATATCCAGATGGTAGGGCCAACAGTTCAGGACGACTTGCTATCAATCTTATTGCGATTTAGGCAACATAAATTTGTTGTAACGGGTGACGTCGAAAAAATGTACCGTGCAGTTTTAGTAGAGCCTCATCAGCGCTCGTTACAACAAATATTATTCAGATTTGACAGATCCGAGCCCTTAAAATCCTACACTCTTAAAACTTTGACTTATGGAACAGCTGCAGCCGCATATCTCGCAACCAAATGTTTAACGTCACTCGCAGACCAGTCTACAGAACCAGCAGTAAGAGACTCTATCAAGCACGATTTTTACGTAGACGATTTCTTAAGCGGAGGAGACACAGTAGACTCAGTTGTCGAGCTATGCAATGGGGTTGTTCAGACGCTCGGATCAGCAAAATTTAATCTTAGAAAGTGGCAGTCGAACAGTAAATCAATATTAGAATCAATTTCAAATTTTGACAAACACAACATAGAAAAAACCCTCAACTTAAATGATGCTTCCCCCAGTAAAACTCTCGGCCTGTATTGGGATTCTAATGTAGATAACTTGTTTTTTACAATTGAATTGACTGTCCCAAACAAAATTACAAAACGTACCATACTATCAATTGTTAGCCAGGTCTTTGACCCCATGGGCCTAGTAGGACCATGTGTGGTACTGGCTAAAATGCTCTTACAACATCTGTGGATTCAAAAATGTGATTGGGACTCTAGCGTTCCCACAGACATAAAACTTAAATTCAATGATTTTATTCAGTCACTTCCAGCTCTTAATTCCATCCGCATTCCTCGCTGGGTCTTATGTGACTCTTCAGTTTTAATTGAATACCACACCTTTACAGACGCTTCTGAAAAGGCATACGGGGCGTGTGTCTATGTAAGAGCAGTAGCAGTCGACGGCTCCGTCAGTGTTCGCCTGCTAGCATCAAAAAACAAGGTTTCACCCATCAAAGCATCCACGATCCCTCGCCTAGAGTTGTGTGGCGCGTTGTTAGGCACACGTCTCTACCTTAAGGTACGCCAGTCACTTACCCTTCCTTTGAGCCACTGCTACTTCTGGTGCGACTCTACCATTGTGCTGGGATGGCTGTCTGCGTCACCGAGTAGACTCAATAGTTTCGTCCGCAACAGAGTGAGCGAAATTCAAGAAGCTACGATCAACCAGACGTGGAGCTACGTGCCGTCTAAAAGCAACCCGGCTGATTTAAACTCACGGGGGATGAAAGCTGATTCCATTGGCTCTTCAACTCTTTGGTGGTCAGGTCCCGATTTCCTCAAACATAAAGAAATCGATTTTCCCCCATCTCCCCTCTTACAAAATCTTGTACTGCCTGAAGTTGTGATGCACGCGGATGTTGCAGATGAAACCAATGACTGCAGCTCTAATAATTTAATTTCTGCCCTCATTCATAAATCTTCATCAATAACAAAGTTAATCCGAGTTATTGCTTACGTACTCAGATTCATTCAAAATTGTAAATCTAACCCTAAAAGCTCAGGCTCTTTGTGGGGCACTGGTAATAAAACCCACATAAAATATTGAATGGACTGTATATTATTCAACTTGTAAGTTTACACATGTGTTTGTCAGGGCGTACGACGTGTGACTGACTCATAAGTACTATATGTACATACATCTACCTACATACATGTCTGTATCGTACATAACTGGGGGCCCAGCAAGATAAACTACTTAAAAGCTAAAAGTATTGAACAAACATTAAAAGTTTTCTATTTTTAATTTAAAGTAGTTACAATAGGATTGACCTACTACATATTTTTAGGTGTTTACTCATTTAGTTTCAATTTAAATTTATTGCTTGACAACATGATGTGTACATCATAAAGATATATCCTAACAAATATAAATTTATACAAACATATTAAAAAAGGTGGTTTTATTTTTGCAAGTAAGAAAACACAGTAGGTATGTACCTATTAAGTATCAGTAAGTGGAAACAGACAAATTAATGTTTTATCAATTTCTTTCATGTTGATGCTTAGAGCTGTTATTATATTATACCTTTGTAAGTACTTATGAAAAACTATTAACAATTTACAACCTTTCATATAATTAGGTACTATGAGCAATTTTTAAACTATTTTTGTGATACTGAGAATGTGTTGAAATGATACTGAATAGTTTAACCATTACACAACAAAAAGGAACAAGATGTTCTTATGACAAATGCTTATTTCTACTTTATTACTTAAACTAAATCTTATTTTAAGTTATTTTTTACTTCGTAATTTCCTGTAGTAACTAGGAATTTTAACGACAAAACTTAACAATGGCCTAGAATCTTTCTATGACCTAACCTATGTATTAGAATACATTTTATTATTATATACCTAACCGTGAGTGAGTGAGATTCACACAGCAATCCTGAAAACAACCAGATAGCAACCTTATGTCCTCAGATTTGATTCTGATTGTCTTCTATAGGCAAAAGACAAACCTTACCTATACTAGTACGCATTACTGTGCCTTTTGGTGTGATGACAGTTAAGGCCCTTACCTTCCCATCTGCACCAGGGAATGTCTCCACCACACGAGCCATAGGCCAAACCAAAGGAGGGGCATTATCAATTCGTAAGATGACCAACATACCCTTTGATATGTTAGGTAGTGGCTTACGCCATTTAGGCCTACTCTGAAGTTGCATGAGGTACTCTCTAGACCATGATTTCCAGAAACATTGAGTCATGTGACTGCACTGTTTCCAAAATTTTAAACGGTTGATTGGTATGTTACTGATATTAGGTTCAGGAACAGTGCTCAAGGTGGCACCTGTAAGGAAGTGCCCTGGTGTTATGTAAGACATATTATTAAAGTCAGCTGTTTGTAAAGACAACAGTGGTCTTGAATTCAAAATTCCCTCTATTTGTATAACAACTGAATTTAACTCCTCATAAGTTAATATTTGATTACCCACCACTCTTTTAATGTGTCCTTTGGCACTTTTAATTCCGGCTTCCCAAAGGCCTCCAAACACTGGTGAGTAGCTTGGAATGAAGCTAAAATCTATGCCTGCACTAGTAGTAAAATCAAGAATCAGGTCTTGGTGCTGTTGATTAGCTTGTAACTTATACAATCCGTTTAATTCGTTATTCGCGCCTTTAAAGGTCGAAGCATTGTCACAATATATAACAGAGGGCTTATTACGCCTAGCTATAAATCTTTTCAGACACTGCAAAAAACATTCAGTTGTTAAACTAGATGCAAGTTCAATATGAATTGCCTTTGTGGCAAAACAGACAAACAATAATATGTATGCCTTGTACGTAAGAGCTTTTCTTATACGATGCATTTTTACTATGAATGGACCTCCAAAATCAATGCCTACCTTTTCAAAACACCTACTTGGGTTGACTCGGTCTGGAGGCAGAGATCCCATCAGCTGCTCTGACGTTTTTGCCTTCAATTTGAAACATATGAGACATTTGTGTACTACATGCTTAATTTCCCTTAAGCCGTTTACTATATGGTATCTTTGGCTCAAGGAAGCGTACATCAATTTTTGACCTGCATGCATCAAAGTTTTATGCTCATTTTCAATAATTAGATGGGTTATATTAGATTTTTTTGGCTAATATGATTGGGTGTTTTTGATAGTAAGGTAGGTCAGCATGTTGTAACCTTCCACCTACTCGCATAAGACCCATGCCGTCAACAAACGGATTTAATGCCTTTAAATGTGATGCAATTTCTTTCCCTAAAGATAAACATGCGATTTCCTCTTTGAAATGCTGTTGTTGATCATACTTAATGATCATTTTTAATGAAGCATCTACTTCTTGACAAGATAAACGACCTGCATTTCTTTTAGCCTTTTTTCTACATATGTTAATGAATCTATAAACATATCCCATCACACGTATTAATTTGTTTAAGCTTGAAAACTTAGAAAACACTTCAAGTTTTTCTTGTTTTTCAGCTTTATCTACCGCCAAACAAACCTTTGTTTCAGGTATATCAGTTGGCATCGTGAAATTGTCCCTATTGTTGGGGAATTCTTTACAATATAAAAAGCCAGGTCCTCGCCACCACAGCTCATTTGTCTCTAATAAATGAGGTTCAACTCCTCTCGATAAGGCGTCTGCTGGGTTTTCATGACTGTTTACATAAAACCACGAGAAACCCTGAGTTTCTTCTTGTATAGTCTTTACCCTATTTGAAACATAAACTGTCAGCTGTTGGGGCTCGGTTTTAAGCCAAGCCAACGTTATCTGTGAATCAGAATGTAGATACACACAGGGATTAATATTTAATTTGTTTATTTCATCGTAAACCTTTTTTACAAGATGCGCTAATAACAACGCGCTGTTTAATTCAAGCCTAGGAATACTAAGCTGTTTTAATGGATTTATTCTAGATTTGGAGCACAATAAAGTTACACTTATATTTCCTTCAGAGTCAATGACCCTTATGTACAAGCAGCAACCATGTGCCTTGCTGGATGCATCGGAGAATCCTACAAGATCTATCTGTTTAACAGATACTGTATTTATGCACCTAGGAACGCTAACATTCATTTTAAATAAATTTTTTGCAAAATTTACAAAAACACTGTTTAGTTCTTGGGGGATAGGCTGATCCCACTGAATTTTACAAGCCCAAGTTCTCTGCATAATAATTTTTGCTAACACTACAACTGGCCCTACTAGACCTAGCGGATCGAAAACTTTACTCATGAAGCTCAATACCTGTCGTTTTGTGTAGATATCTAATAAATTTTGCTCAGGACAGTTAATTCGTAAAGTGTCTGTACTGACATCATATGTAAGACCTAAAGTTTTGATCAAAACATGTTCAGATTTAAATAAATCGACCTCATTTATACTTTGTTTATCGAGTGGTATGTCCCTGAGAAGTTCTGGACAGTTTGAGCACCACTTGTGTAACTCAAACCCTCCCTTTTGTAACAGTTCACATAACTGCCTTTTTGTTTCTTTGAGCTCTTCAATGTCATTACACCCTGTATTAATATCATCAACATATGCATTATGCTTCAATGCAAAAGCTCCTAGGGGATAGTCCTCCTCATACATATCAGCTAGCTCTATCAGAGATCGCGTTGCTAGGAAGCTTGAACATTTAAGCCCATACGTCACAGTTTTAAGTTGAATGACCTTTATGTTCTCTTCAGGCGTCTCACGCCATAAAATGTTCTGCAATGAGCAGTGGTTTTCGTCTAACATAAGATTTCTAAACATCATTTTTATATCAGATATAAGAATATATTTGTGAAATCTAAACAAAGTTAGAATGTTAAATAATTCATTTTGAACCGTGGGTCCATTTAACAATATGTCATTTAATGACACATTCTCATTTGTACGCATCCCCCCATCGAAAACTACCCTCATCTTTGTTGTCTTACTTTTGTCATTGAATACAGGATGATGTGGTAAAATATAAAATGGAACATCGTCTATATTATATTTTTCAATTTCAATATACTGTGCATGACCTAAAGATACATATTCATCAATGAATGCTTTATATTTTAAAAATAGGTCCCTGTCCTTTGCAAATCTTTTTTCTAAATTGTGAAATCTTTGTAAAGCTCTTGTCAATGAATCTCCTAACTTTATTTTATCATAATCTTGCTTCAAAGTTAATGAAACATGAAACCTGCCTTCTTTTAATTCTACTGTCTCTTTATAAATTTTTTCAGCAAGTTCTTGTTCTGTGTTAGCCTCTGTGAATGTTTCAGTAATTTTTTCACACTCCCAGAGTTGACTTATATTTGTATTTAACTCATTTAATAATTCTAAGTTATGTTGCGACTCTGACTCAACGTTCAAAAGATGACTGCTTGAACTATTTTCATCACCCTGTATAGTATTACCCTGTCTAGGGACCTTACCAGCCACAACATACCCAAACAAAGTTTTATACAAACAAAGACCTCCAGGTACAATTGGGATTTGATCCCGCAAGAGCAATTGAAAGAAAATATCGCACCCTAACAGGATACCTATCTTCTCCTTTTTGTAAAAGTTTTTATCTCCTAACTGTACATGATCAGGAATATTTAATTCTTTTGCATCTATTGAAAATTGAGGCATGTTGCACGTAATATTCTCCACTACACAGCATGATAATGTAAGTGCCTCTTGGTTTGTGGTTGAATGAATTGTAAATTCAGCCTTTTGTGAAATATTATTTGTCTCATTACCAATGCCAGTAATGACACTCTGTTCATTGTAAATATTGCAATCAATTGATTTAATTAAATCATGTAACACTAATGAAACTTGACTCCCCGAGTCACATAATGCCTTAGTGTAAATTACATTCCCACTTTTATCATGTAACCCCACATTTAATGTAGGCAATAAAATATTATTACCCATGTTCATAGACAATGCCACCTGCTTTGGTTTTTTCTCCTGGTGCAGTAAAGAATTATGCCGTTCTTTACAAATATTACACCTAAATGCATACCTACACTTTTGGCTATGTAACCTTAAACATAATTTACACAACTTATTGGATTCAATAAAGTTGATTCTATCTGAGTAGTTAGATAGCTTAAACTTCTCACACTGGTGAAGCAAGTGATATTTTGAATTGCAAAACTTACAGTTGTCATTGTTGTTGTTGCTATTTTGGGTGGAGGTTGTTACCAGACTTGCGGTGCGGCTCCCACTCACTGCATGACCTCTTTTTAAGCTGGAACTATAGCCATCTGCCACAGTCTCATACGCAGCAGCTCGTTGTTCTATAAATTTGAGAAAAGATTGCAAATTATGTAAGCCGTCTTTAAGTTCTAAATAATAATACCGCAACGTTTGTTGGTCCAACTTTCTTTGTAAAATACAAATGATGATGAGATCCCACTGATCAGTTGGTACCTCCAACGTTTTTAAAGCAGCTAGATGCTGTTTAGCTTGTGCAACAATGTTTCTTAAGGCAGGTGCAGTACATTTTGTTAGGCATTCTATGTCTAATAAAGCAGATATGTGGTGGTTAATTATTTTCATTTTGTTATCATATCTCTCAGCCAAAAGTTGTAATGCTACTGTGTAATTTTCAGAAGTTAGGCCTAAATGCTTGATTACATCAGCAGCCTCGCCCTCTAATGATGTTTTTAAGTAATAAAACTTGTCACAGGACGATAAGCTTGAGTTATTGGCAATTACACTGGTGAAAAGATTAATAAAATCATAGTATTCACATACCTTTCCACTAAACTTTTTTATATCGATAGGTGGCAAGCGTTGGAATGTGTGATTGTTGTTAGTTAAGCTGGTGGAAGCATTTCCTGATGACGAAGCAGAGTAACCTTGTTTCATGGTGAGGTACTCAGTCAAGGCAGACAAAGCACAAAAATACTTCTCCTCATATTCTAAAAACTCCTCCTTATCTGAAATATCCAACACAGAAATATCTATTGTATAATCACAGTACTTCTGAAATACCTCAACAAGCCTATCTTTTTTTACTAATAGCTGAGAATACGTACATTCTTCTAAGTTTTTAACCACGTTTGTGAAATTACAAATATTCGTGATACTACATTTGGCTTGCCCCCTGGCAGCCTTCAATTTCTTTAAATCTTCCTCCATTTTGGAGATTCTATAACTTTTTACACTTGTATTTAGTTATATTAATATAGATTAATATTATATTTTTGAAAAATACTAAATACACAAACAACAAAGAAATTTTCAAAGAGATAAAATGGCGTCGAACGTCGAATTCGAATCAATCGAAGCTTGGTCCGCGGTCCCCGCAGGTGGCGCGCGCGTCGCCTTTTTTGACCGCTGAGGTTGGCTAGCCTGTGACGAACGTTCCCGAGTATTGCCGATGCGACGAGTTGCAGTCTCCCGACCGCGGGTGGCGCGCGCGTCGCTACTTTTTTCGAGGTTGGCCCGCCTGTGACGAGCGCTTCCGAGTATTGCCGACTCGACGAGTTGCAGTCACCCGACCGCGGATGGCGCTCGCGTCGCTGCTTTTTTCGAAGTTGGCCCGCCTGGGACGAGCGCTCCCGACGATATGCCGTCCCTTTCTAACCCTCTACGGATTGGATCAGCTATCCTCCTCTCGCAGTAGCGGAAACGGTCAATTTGACTCGTTTTCCACCAATCAGGAACCTCGACGTAGAATTCTTGAAGCTATGTTGGCCAACCGTATTCGATGGAAATGGCTACGTGTATTGGTGAACCATGAAATTTAGCACATGTAAATGTTTGTAAAACTATGAATGCAGCTCGAATGTATAGTCTCTCACTCTTAAACTGTATCATAAAACGATGTAAAGATGCCGCAACAAGGGCAATTTGGAAACGATTGCTTATAGCAGCAATCCACTTGTATGTAAAGTCCAAACCTCGGTGACACACTTATAGAAGTGCACTCGCAGAAAATACTATAGCCGCGAGACCCGATGATTCCCAGAAGCAACAAGGGCAATCTGGCGTCGATTGCTTATAGCAGCAACCAACTTGTAATGTAATGTAAAGTCCAAAGTCCGGTGAAAACACTTATAGCAGTGCACTTGCAGCAAACACTCCGCAAGACCAGATAAAGTCTTTGGTAATTTTGTAACACTGTCCACGATTGACGGCACTTGTAAATGTTAGTGTAAGAGTCCGGTGCTCCGCACAACCGCAAAAAAGTCCGACGAGAGTCCGATGTAAAAAAATGGCGTTGGTACGGCCAATGCAATGAAATGTAAGATGAGCCACACTCGCGACAGCGCCCTGATCCAAACGATAGATTTATAAATTCCGATGAAGGACCATAATGTGGGGCACTGGTAATAAAACCCACATAAAATATTGAATGGACTGTATATTATTCAACTTGTAAGTTTACACATGTGTTTGTCAGGGCGTACGACGTGTGACTGACTCATAAGTACTATATGTACATACATCTACCTACATACATGTCTGTATCGTACACTCTTTAACATCTTCAGACCTTCAGTCAGCAAAGACCCTTATCATCAGATCTGCCCAACAGGAAATGTTTCCTGATGAATACAAAATCCTTAAAAATAATCAAAGCTTGCATAAGAAAAACAAATTAATCAGCCTTTCCCCATTTATTGATTCGCAGGACATAATCCGTGTGGGTGGTCGCTTAGATAACTCACACTACACTTATGATGTTAAGCACCCCATACTACTTGGCAGTAACCATCATTTAACCAAAATCATATTCGAAGCCATGCACAAAGCCTTGTTTCATGCTGGACCTCAAATATTATTAGCCAACATACGACTTAGTTACTGGCCATTAAATGGTAAAAACCTTTCTAAGAAGATTGTCCGCCAGTGTGTACGTTGTGTACGCTTCAAGTCACAACCTATCCAAATCAAAATGGGGAATCTACCTACTGAAAGAACACATCTTGAGTTCCCATTCTTAAATGTAGGAGTAGATTATGCCGGGCCAGTGCTGATAGCAGACCGCAAAGGTAGAGGGTGCAGATTGCACAAGTCTTATATCTGTGTGTTTGTCTGCTTTGCAGTCAGAGCCGTCCACCTGGAGCTGGTGTCCGACCTCACTAAGGAGGGATTCCTCGCAGCCTTTTCCCGTTTCACGGCTCGTCGTGGCAAATCTCAGGGCGTCTACTGCGACAACGGCACCAACTTCGTCGGAGCGTTCAACGAGCTCACACGTCTTCTTGAAAGTTCCTCCAAAGATATAGAGGCAGACATTGCCAATCATGGCATCGATTTCAAATTCATTCCTGCCTACTCACCCCACTTCGGGGGTTTATGGGAATCAGCCGTAAAATCCACCAAACATTTGCTTCGTAGAGTACTTAATCTCACTCATTTAACATATGAAGAGCTCTCCACATGTCTGATTCAGATAGAGGCTATTTTAAATTCCAGACCCTTGACGCCTCTATCCTCCGATCCTTCTGATCTTTCTTACTTGTCCCCTGCCCATTTCCTAATTGGACGGCCACTTACCTCAGTCCCTGGTCCTCAGGTCGCCGACTTCAACCTTCAGCAACTTGAGCGTCACGAGAGGATTGAGAAGTTGCGTCACCATTTTTGGCAGCGTTACGCTAACGAATATGTATCTCTTCTCCAGCAACGCACAAAATGGCAGACAGATGGACAAGACTTGAAGACCGGCACCATGGTCTTGATCAAGGACGTGAACCAACCCCCGCTACTCTGGCTGCTGGGAAGAGTGACCGACGTCAAGCCGGGTCCTGATGGCCGCAGCCGAGTCGCGGAGATCCTGACAAAGAAGGGTACCATCACAAGGGCATACAACAACATATGCCCCCTTCCTGTTTCAACTTCTTGAAGACACAGCTCTTCAACCCGGGGAGTATGTTCCGACCGGAACGCCTACACCTACAATCTGCCTACATCGCCTCGGGGATCCTCGGCAATCTTCGTGCCTCCACCACTCGCGCGATGCGAGCTCCGAGACATCGCGGCGCGGCACACACACTCGCTCAGCCTTCCGCGACCGCGCGACATAAATTTCTCGGCCTTTTGCACAATCAGCGCCTATTTTAATTAATACAGTTTTGTCTAAATTCTATCTGAGTTTCATTGAAGAAGTTAGGAGTTCCCAGAAGCATAGCACCAGGAGCCTAACACTCAACTATATGGAAAAAACAAATGTCACTTTTGGAACTAACTTTGCCTTACATTTTGACAGTGACAGTTGACGATACGCAACGTTAACGGAGGATCGAAACTTGTGCTCGCGACTCTGTTGACATTAACATCTCACCAAAGCCAGTTTCACGTTATCAAATTTCATGCAGAAGCCCAAGGTCTCCAACCCCTCAAGCCTTTCGCAACATTTTAGATGAAAATGTATTTTCGTAAGTTCATTTCGTAACAGTGTTTCTTAAGTTACGAAAACAAAATTAATTGAAGTCCTCATAAGTTTCACAACGTGCGGATCGTTGCATGGACTCTTATATAAGGGCGTGATAAGGGCTAAAGGTAATCTGTTCCTCATGCTAGTTCCAATGTAGTTAGCCCTAGTTACGCACTAAGCCAAAAAAAGATATGTAGAGTTGAACATATTATTTATTAAATTCGCTTATTTCCACTGCTAGGACACACTATAAATTATGATGATCTGAAGGCATACCTTGAGGATCTGCGCCCCGAGCTCGGAGTCGTCCGGCCTTGCAGAGCCGAGGAAGCAGGCGCGCTCCGCCGTGGGCCAGTCCACGCCGCGAGACGTCAGGTGACGCTCTGCCAGCGTTAGCCATAGCTGAGGGGAAGAGGGCGTTAGTAAAGATGCGGTTTATTAATAAAGGCAAGTTTCACCAAGAAAGGGACGAATCGTTTCAATAAGATGGAAAAAGAAACTCATCGGGAGGAAACCTGCATTAGATATGGAACCCTGATTTAGCACCTGTGGACCATGTGTGGTGAAATGGACCAAGCTTAGAAGGCAGTTTAGACCTTGGGGATATGCGCAAAGGTTCCACTCGAGAGAGCCGGGTGCAGGTATATACGTACACCCACAAAGGGAATAGAATAGAATTCAACAAGATGACACCAAATGTAAATGAAACCTGTATTTTTTAATTTACTTAGGGTCTGTTTCACAATGTCTGGTTAGTGGCTACCTGACGGATAAAATACATGCTGTCACTTTCTGTTATTATTTTTTAGACAGTGACAGCATGTATTTTATCCGACAGGTAGCGACTAACCAGACATTGTGAAACAGGGGCTTAGCCTAACCATTTAGATGCCGTCGACAGAATACATCATTTAGGTATACTTGTACTTATTTACTTTGTCATTACACAATGAGATTAGCGCACCTCCGACCCTAGCAAAAACAACGAAGAATAGGTTGTGTGTGTATCTATTATAAAACATTCTGCAACTCATCTTTCATTTATTTGAGCCTCTTCGAATCAAACTGTTTGCTCAGGGCTCTGTTTCCGGGGAAGAACTGATATCCTTTGTAAATATAGATTTGTAGGTATATATAGGCGAATGCTGTAAAAGCTTTCATTTTTTCCTTTTGATTTGTGGAGAAATTTATAGATTTTATTTATACACAATGTTACAAAAATATATACTTACTCGGATAGCATACAGAAAATGAACGGCAGTACCAATTTTGATACGAAATACCTAGGTTTTAAAGTGTTTAAATAAAGTTCAGTTTTTTCAAAATAAAATGAGAAGTTAGCTCCGATAGTAATAGCCTATGTCGGAAAACAAAAAAAAATCTCCTCACCAAATCAAACAAGCTTATAAAAGTATATGGGTACTTTGAAAGCTACACTCAGTCGCGGAATCTATTGAAGTCGTTATTTCCTGAAGCTCGCGAGGGGAAATGAAGATTGCAACGAGTATGCCTTTCCAGCTGTCGGTCCCTGGAAAATAGATTCCTAGTAGCTGTAGGTTTATAGATAGCTAAACCGTATCGATGAATAACTTTATGTGTAAAACTTTTTTTTTCATGCAATAAAACATATCAGCAAATTCCGCATCCAGTTTACCTACCCATTTCTGAACATGTTCTGTAGGTAATAACAGTTTTATTCTAATCAAGAATTTGGCATAAAAAACGTCTACGTGCATCTTTTAAAATTTAACTTAGGTGGGGTTTAAACAAAAACCATCACACATATACACGTAAAACTTATGACACCTCTCTTTTTCGGTTGTTGACATAAAACTATAATAACATAATTTATGTTTCATCTAAGCCGACCTTGAGTGGATTATTCTGAACCATCTCGCAGACAGACAAAGGTTAGTTACGTCGTAAAACTTACAGACGCCCATACTAACCATTTACAAGTAATCCGAGATGTCAGAGCTATTGAGAGCCTTGGTAACGAAACTCTTTAAATTATTATCATGTTTGTATAAATATGTATAAGTAGTAGTACAGTCTGTGTTTTTACTATAATTCCTATATAGTAACATTGTAGGTAGGTATATTACAATTTCCGCTAATGATTTCTAAATTTGCTACGAATGTGCTACGGCGGCGCGGCGTGGGCAATAAGTGCGTAGCATGCTTCGTAGCATCGTAGAATTTCCTAATTTTCCTATCGTGAAACGCTGTCCCATATTATTTTTAATTTCTGAATAATTATTTACTGCCGGCTAGGCTATTGTTTTGACCTAATTATTTAATCGGTTGGGGTCAAACCTTTTACAGTGCACTTACGGAAGCTTCCATAATTATGCAATTTGCATAGTATAATTATAGATTATAATGCGAATTTTAACTGTACGTAACCAAGAAAACCGCAATTATTCAGAATAATTTATTACTGGATAACAAACAATACGTATGGATAAAAATGCACAACATGCAACGTTTTCCAAATTTGTATATACTAAAACCATTATGTTGTAATCATTTTGTACTACTTATTCATATTAATAGAAATAGCTCAGTCAGGTACCACTTCCACTTACGTATCAATTATTTATCTGGAATTTATGTGCAAAGTGGTATATTAAATGCGCTCGGATGGGCATTATAAGCTTAGCACACAGGTTCTGAGTTTTAAGTGATGCCTGCTTATAGCTCACCCAAAAGTTTTGAGAACTGCGCTACGAGTAATATACCCATAAAGATATAATTTTTGAGTATAGAAAATGATGTAAAGTAGTATGTAAATGTAAATTGAGTAGTAAATGTACATAAAATACTCGTATCTACTTATAAAAATTCAATGCCTACAAAAGCTCAGTTCTTACAGCTTCCCTTCCTGTTCCATTCACTATATTTACATACAATTTGTATTGTACACAAGACTGGCAGGACTTCGCTTACACAATGCAGTGACGTCAGTGCTACAAAGGTCAGAGGTCTCACTTCAAAACATTGCCTACATTAAGACGGTACAGAATCCTAGATTCAGTTTAACTTAAAAATAAACTACAAGATACGTTATAGTAATTTATAATAATCACGTACATATAATTAATGGATTTATAATAAGTACTATAGTCACTGTATGATGTTCGAATACCTTTTCCGTTCTTGATTTAATTTTAACATGTGCAAGCGTATGAAAATATTGTTTATCATCATGATTATATTTATCATCAAATTCCTCAATCACATCATTATATTTATGTAGGTACACTTGGGTAAATAGAGGGCGTATCGTTAAAGTGTGTAATAAATAGATGCATTATGCATTTAACCACTTGAGAAAATTGCGACCTCAATACCAAGTAAGAACTTTGTACGTATAAGAAACATACCCCTAGTTAGCAAGGTGACGGGTAAATATACTTCACCCTTCATTACCTACTTCACTTCTTTCGTAAAATTTATTAGCGAACGGTGGCTTGATAAGGATCAGGTAATATGATTTGACTTTATAGCTACAGGGCTACATAATATGCCATCTCAAAATAGATTTTCTTTTTACATAAGTATTGAAAGTCGCAAGAGCATTCTTACCGGGAAATCTTTGAAATAGTACGAAATTTAGTAAAAATAAGTAACCTGAAATCCGAAGGTGTGAGGAAATGAACCTTGACAGAGTTAAATTCAACACTAATAAAGTTGGACACCGTATTGTCAGGCTCGCAGAAGTTTTACGGAAAACAGAATTCGGTCACGGCCAGAACTAGCGCTAGGCAGGAGGTCAGGTAGAAATAAAAATTATGGTACTACTTCATTGTAATAACTTAAGCTAGTGGAGAAGTATAAAATACAGAGACATAGGTATTCTTTTTTGCTTACCAAAGTTTATAGCTATGAGGCTGATCATGCGTCACTCGTGGGGCTACTCAGAAAAGTACCAGGAGCACATGATTAAGCAAGAGGCTATATACCTTATTGTCCATAGAAAAGTAATAGGATCACATGATTAAGCAAGAGGTTAGCTTCTTGCCCATAGAAAAGTACCAGGAGCACATGATGAAACAAGAGCTTACCTTCTTGCGAAAGTGCTGCGGCACGCCGGCAGGCAGGCGGGCTACCAGGCGCATGGCGTGCACCCACTCCGAGTAGCCGCCCTCACCGTCGCCGCTGGGCGCCGCCCCCAGCAGTTATACACTTTTGCACCATGTCATACCATTCATACACACGGTATTGACGTTCAGAAGCAGGTAGTTTGAAAAGGTATAATAGTTTATATGTAGCTGAAGCTGATCATGCGTCACTCGTGGGTCCACTCAGAAAAGTACCAGGACCACATGATCAAACAAGAGGTTACCTTCTTGCGGAAGTGCTGCGGCACGCCGGCGGGCAGGCGGGCCACCAGGCGCATGGCGTGCACCCACTCCGAGTAGCCGCCCTCGCCGTCGCCGCTGGGCGCCAGCCCGAAGCGGGCGCCGGTCTCGCCGGCTGCGGGAAACGAAGATAGCATTGAAATCATTTATTTATTGTCATTGTGGTCACAGATGAGTTGCAGGTGTTAGACAAGAATACAATGTTATGAAAAGCTTACAAAAAAGAAAGTGGAACAATATGCACTTCTTAGGGCTGATGTTTCAATAGTCAGATAAGTGTTATCTGAGGAATAAAATTGTTGCTGTCACATCTAAATGTTTGTAATGACAGCAACAATTTTATTCTTCAGGTAAAACTCATTGAAAAATCAGCTCTTAATCTGCAAGTTGGGCTTATTACATAAGTAAAAGTGTGTATGTGGTCCTCATCTCACATCATGGTTGTACCAACTTAGGTAAAGTGTTAAGAAAAACATGGGTTTCGGACAGCTGATAGCGTGCAGATACAATGATTACTATATCACAATTATATGACTATCTGGACATAATAAACACACAACACCTCGAATGAGCTGAAACGAGATAAAGTTCAAAATTCCAGGATGTTATCAAATATTTTATGTTCATTAACTGGCATTAAGAAAATCTATTATTTTCGTCTCAATTAAATATAATACTAACGACAGTAAAGTTATCGGTATGCGTATTTGTTTCTAATATACATACTTACTATATTATGCAATATACATTATGTAGTTAAACTCATTTTGAGATAACGGTAATGTTCAGCGTTATCTAAATATTGATCTCTGTATTGCACATTGCCTGAGAATAACTGCCTTAGCGACCAGCCATAAAAGCATTAAACGATTGAGTTAGAAATTTCAATATAATAAAGATTAATAGTACGTACTAAATATTTAACAAAGTTCTTGTAACTTGGTAAAATTGCATTCTCTGAAGGCATTCCCTGAAAAATGCTTCAGAGTACCTTAATACTGTAATTTCACACGCAAAACAGAAAAACCTCACGTGCAACGACTTGAGCCTCTTTCAACAGTGGGGGCAATTAAACATGCTTTTCAGTATTAATATTTATTAGGTATTACACCCTACAGGTACTTAGGCCCGTGATTTCTACGTAAATAAATTCTTAAATAAGGGAAATTTTGGTAGTGTGTAGTTTTCGACGAAAGAAAGACCAGTCAATGGTTTCTTTTCTTCGTTTAACAAAGGTCAGAAAGCAACTGCATCATATAAATGATTCCTAGGTTTTCATGCACATAATTATAGCATTTTTTCTATGCTATAAATTAATAATGTAAAAAATCAATAGGCACGATGTAAAATTGATTGATAAATCAATAAACATATTAATACATATTGAAAGTATACATGTATCTACAATTTTACCTGCTTTATTTACTGTATAAGTTTATTAAACTGTAACGTTTTTCAATTTTAAATCATCTTTTAAGCTTGCGAAAACAATATGTATGTATGAAAAAATATCATGAATACTAAGCAAAATTACTCCAACACCTCTGTGAAAACTTAAAATATATCGAAACTGATTATTAAAACTTAATTACAGATTATATTTAGTAATACTGTTTAAATATAAAAGCATATTTACACTATAAGTAAGTGCTTATTAATAGTTAACTCTATTTATTTTTGAAGGAATTCAGTGATCAACGATTCTACGGTCAACGATTCGTTAATAGATTCAGCAAGAACTTTAACAAGTCGCCTTGGAATTACTCGGACTTATCGCAATATTCAAATGTCCTCCAATCAAATTAAGCAAATTAGATTGCCAGAATACATGCCTAGACATTTGCATGAAAGGGCAATAAATCGGCGAAGGCCAACACTTTTTCGGCTTCTATATTTTCATCTACAAAGCAAACTGAAAGATTTACAGTACCTGAGCTGGCCCGAGACGATCCCGCTAAGCTCTTCAAGGAGTTGAGGATCGCACTCATCTGTGTTGCACGCGGTACACATCGGACAATAGACGCATCACTATTAGCACTGCACAAAGCACGAGTCAGCGACCCCACTCACTGCTGCAGTGTCATCGCGAGCGAGCAGCACTGGCCTAGCGCGGGGCCCGGCCCGGCGGCCCCGCACGCGCCGCCACGCGCCCCCGCATCCGCACAACCCTCACAATACCACGGCCACTAAATGCCATACCGCGAAGGCATTTCAGACTGCGTAGTCGACCAGCTGATGCGATGTTTACTGAGACAGTCACAGCGGCGCGCGGCCGTGCAGGCCCACCCCTCACTACAGTATCCCCGCCGACTCCTTTCGACAGTTTCCGTGGGTCTGTGCATGTTGCGTGGAAAGCGTTTCCTTCGTAAAGAAAAGCCGTAGCAACGTTTCGTGGTAGGAGGTGGGAGCATGCGCAGTGGCGTGCCAGAGCGTGCGTGTGTGTGTAGTGTATCGATTGGGCGCTGTGTACGTCAGTGTCCCACACAGATAGGGCCCATAGAGCTCGCGCTTCCTTCATATCGAGGTACATAATTCTATTTTAAACATGGCATGAATGAAATCGTTGAGGTGTTTATAACTTTGTCTAAGATAAGTTTGTGTGGGCTCCGCAGTGAATCTCATCTTGCACATTTATTATACTTAAGTAATTTAGAGTTCAGTAGTGCTCACTGATGTGTTGCAGCAGTAAGGTGAGCGCGGCGCAGAGCCTGCGCTGGCGGCGGCGGCGGCGGTCGCGCGCCCGCAGCCCGCGCGCCAGGCGGGCCCCCGCGCCGGACAGCCGCGTCTGCCACTCCGACAGTTGCTCCTTCAGCTCGCTTACACCTGAAAATAGTAAAAGCTATATAATGCGTTCAAATCTCCATACCATTTCAGTGGTACTGTCTAGCATGGTATAGGGATAGATGAATGTAAAACGCATCTATTTTTCGGGTGCAGTAGGTTGCTTACTGAGCTCTTCCAAATAGCTTCTTTCCATCGCATCCGTCTGATCCCCATAGTTGGACGATGAGGCAAAAGAGGCAGTCGAAGCAGATCTGAAAAAGCACAATATGAGAAACAAATGTTTAGTACAAGAGCTGACAGTAGAAAACGTATTTGATCCGTCAAATGTAACCAAATATGACTCTAAAGTCATAAAACTCGACAAGACACTCCCACTGCTCGGGGCGTGAGAATTGCGCTGCGGCCCGTTTCGTCATTGCGACCCTTTAGAAACTCAACACTCTAGGTAGGTATGTACTACAGAATATAATAGTAGATGAATCACCCATGTCCACAGCCGCTGCCGCTGGTGCTGGCCCAGTCGCGGTCTGAGTAGAGCTCCTCCAGCAACTCTTGCACCAGCTGCCTCACGTCGCGTCTCTGCAGATACATTAACCATTACTGCTTATAGCCTTGTTACATCTACCGAATAGAGTGGCGAGACAGTATCCTTGGCCGATCCTCGACCAAAGAACGACTAGCAATTGACCAAGTGCTCGGCCGAGAGTACCTACTGTCTCAGCCACTCTACTCGGTTGGTCTAATCAGAGTATTAGGGCTTTAACACAATATTGCGAAATGTATTTTATTTGCATCGTATAAGGTGGTATAGGTATACTCGTCTCCTTACAATGGTAAATCTATCTAGTGATTATAAAATGTTGTAAGTATTTTTATTACAAAACCATTTTTCCGATTTCATTATGACGAGAAGAATTAAATAGGTAGACGTTTTTGTAACTGAAATTGCTTTTGCTTGAAACAATATTATTTCTGAGGACTTGTTCTTTGTTCTTGTGTTTCAGACTGAAATAATCTTTGCTTGGTTACTGAAATTCAGGATAATTTGGTTTAACTATCCAGCAAGGTAAAAAAAAAAATTTAACAGGAGGCTACAAGGTGGATCATAGTGGGACCTCGTCATGACTTCTTCTAATTTCTCACAGACAATTCCATGTCTTCAACATGTTTCCTTCAGAGATGGCGTATGGTGCATAGACGTCGTGTTATATTTCCCAAAAAACGTTGGTTGGATGGTTGATATGTTGACCAACATGCTTACATAGTGTGGAACGCGCTCCAGTCCGCTAGCCCTGAGGTAGGCCTCAGCCACAGTAGATGCAGGCCAAAAGCGTAAATGGTAATAAATAATTAAGAATAACAAGACCTGCTGCCACTGAAATATTACTGTGGCCTATCTGTATATCTGTACTAACGTTCCACTCCGTAACCATCCGTGATAGGTATGTATGTGAATGTAGTCGGGACTTTATACCCCATCCACACGCTCGGCGAACAATGGCAAACAGCAAACAGCAAACAGCAAACACTGACGTGTGGATGGGTGTTTGTCGTTGTTTGCCTGTTTGTGACAAACAGCAAGCGTATGGATGGGGCTTTACACTCTACACCACACATAATTGCTCTAGGGCATTGGTACTCAACCTTTTTTATATAAGGGCCACAAACACGTTGAAGTCATGGTGTCGCGGGCCGCAAGCAAAATTTTTTTTAACTATTAAGAAGCGATGTAAACTATTGAATAATAATATAAAAACACATGCATGTACTACTGTGTTTAAAAAGTATCGAGATTAGATCAATAAAACAAAAAAATATTGTTATTCATCCAAATTTATTTTATCACCCTCAAAGTTTGTTCCTTCAGAAACGATAGACGTATACTCCAACGAATTATCCAATCATCATAACATTTTTTTAAACGCTGCGCTGTTTCCAGAGTTGGGTTTAGTACTCGCAGCGAATTTTCCTTTTTGTCTTCTATCGATTGTTAGTTAAAGTCATGTTGACTGTTTCCTTTGACTATCGTGGTGTTGTGCACTCGGAATTCTTGCCAGAAAATAATATTATTTGGGGGTTATGTAGGATTTAATACAGCAAATTTGACGAAAAAGGCCAGATTTGTGGAAAAAATACGATTTTGCACTACAATATCGCGCCTTTCGCACAAGGATCATCATTGTGAATGAATTTTTGAGCAAACACTCAAGAAATACCATCGAGCATCCACCATATTAAACCAGATATGGCTGCAGCTCACGGCTCTAGCTTTTTTTTTCTTAAACTCAAATTACCACTTCGAGGCACTGTTTTCAATCGATAGAAGACAATAAGGAAAAATCGCCGCGCATACAAAACACAACTCTGAAAACTGTGTTTAAAAAAATGTTATGATGATTGGATAATTCGTTGGCGTATGTGTATCGTTTCTGAAGGAGCAAATTTTGAAGGTGATAAAATTAATTTGGTTGAATAACAAAAAAAAAATGTTTTATGGATCTAATCCCGATACTTTTTACACAGAATGTATATTCTCTATTATGTCTCATGGCACGCGGGCCACATGCGGCCCGCGGGCCGCAGTTTGAGTATAGCTGCTCTAAGGAGTTGAGGTTAAGGCCTATGTATTTGGAGTAAGTACTTATATAAGCAAGTTATTGAATTAATTGGGCAGTTCTTCTTTTTAACCTACATAATGAGTAAAAAATTATCCCAAATTCGAAAAAAAAAACTATAGCTTTTTGGTGAACTCTTATCATTTTTATGATAGCTTCATGTCTATTCTATCGAAAAAGGTGGTTGGCCGCGTAGTTTACCAATTTTTTCAATATTTTAAGGACATAATACGTGGATAAGGCACAAAAAATTACACCTTCGTCACATTATCTTTTATTTTTTTTTAACGAGATAGTCTTCGTCGTATGAAATGAAACTTTTTTGATACGCTAATAAACAAAATACCATTTTAGAAAACATATGAAGGAATGGATTTTTAGTAATAACAAAATATTTATTAAGTAGTTATTACCACTCTGTCACAATTTCAGCTAAAATGAAGCTTGTTTTTGTTATAAATATTTTTTCGCTGCTAATTACAGTAAAAAATTAATAGCATAGACGTTAACATCAATGACTAAATTTAATATGATTTTTCCAAAGTTGTACTATTTATAACATAACATATAAACGACCAAAAATAAGTTGACTACCAGGAGACACCAATCGTTACAGAGTGGTAAACGATGTGACAGAGTTGTTATTCTATTAAATATTAGGCAGGGTTTTGGAATAAAACAGTTTTATTTAATAAGAATAATTTAGTAACTTACATATAAATCATTATGGTTTCAATTTAGTCAAAGAATTAACTGGAGATATCTTTATAATTAGTATAACTAATTAAAATCACACTTGAGAACCTCTGGAGACTGAAATATCCGTATTTCAGGAACTTAAAGGACAAATTTGTTCCAACTACATAAATTAATGTTTATCTGAACAAATAATATTTTCGACAAACTAAAATTTAAGTAATATAACGAAAAATTACGTAATTTCTTAAAGTTTTAATCAGCCATATTTCGAAAGTACAGAAGTGGCTCTTAGAACTTGAAAAACTTTTTTTTTTCCTTTTTTAATTACCTTAGAAGCTGGAAGGACTTTAATGTAATCATCAAACATCCGATAAATCAATCTCCACCATATTAAACAGTCTACCACATTCATCGTCTGTTCTTGAGAACAATAGCACGAAATCACCTTTTTCACTAACGAAACTTTTTATTACTGCAGCGCAAGTGTATTGGACGTTCCTTTCGCTTCGTACTTTAACCAAAACGTGTAGTTTCTCTTAAATTTTTCGTTGATGAATATCCTCAGGTTGGAGTGTTTGGTAAGAATGTGACAGATTTGTCGTGTGACAGAGGGGTAAAATGTATTGCAAAGTCGAATAGTATTTAAACAGTAACATAAAATGTATTATCCACATGTTGATTGCAAAGTAATCGTTATTACCAATGAGTAAATAACAAAATAATAATTTAAATATATTTTATTTTAACAATTACCTACGTGACGAAGCTGTCGCCGAATAAACACACGCACCTCCTGTCACACTTTGCGGGTGGCCGATACGCGGTGTCTGGATCTCTAAGGGGAAATCTTACCAAGGGGGAAAAGGAGATCTTAAACTCTGATCGATGGCAATAAGGACGAGTGGCTCAAACAAATATTTTAAATGGCAACCTACGTGACAGAGTGTAACTACTAAAACATTGGGTAGTGAGAGACAATTTTTCATCAATTTTTTTAAATATTTCAGGAATATTTTAAAAATATATATTTTGTTTTACTAAATAAGTAATATCTTCTGGAGTTTAAATAAAATTTTATATTTTATCTCGTCATATATTTTTTTTCTAACATTATGAAATATACGCAGGATGAAGTGGCAGGAGACAGCCAAGATTCGTATGAAATACACCTCTGTCACGCGGATTTACCACTCTGTAACGTAATTTTAAATACAAAAATATAAATTTATATTTTTGTAAACGTTCACAGCCGTTGTGTTTTTAGTACAATGCACGTTGAAATATAAATAAATAAATAAATATTTGTAAAACTCATGATATTTTCCTCACAACTGGTGGAGACACAGTTATGTAGGTTAAAAAGAAGAACTGCCCAATTAAGTCTTACCTCAGAATTATGGTTCTTGATGGGTGGAGGCGTAGGCACAATAGGTCTCTTCTTCTTGTACTTTATATCGGGAACTTTGATTTCTTTTTTCCTCGGGTTTTCTTCTTCGAAACATGGAGTGAAATCTAGCTCAAATCTCACGACTTTTAGGTTTATTGGCTGCATTACACTTATAGTTTCCATTTTAATGCTAATATTGGTTGATATAAGAGTAGTATAAAACTATTCATAAATATGGTATGATTTAATCCGCATATTTGTTTTGATAGAATGATTAATTGAAAGCACTTTAGAGGTTATAAATCAATCATAGATTGTTCGTCAGTTTTTTTGTTAGCTGATGCACAACATGACATCAAGTATTTGAGCATCATTTATCAAACTTTATTTGATGCGTTATGTAACTTTAGATGTATTTCCAAAAATAAATTAACTACTGTTAACAAATGAAGTACCTACTTTAAATTAGTTACTGTTTATAGTGTTTTAAAGTTAATAATAAATGTAGAGCGTTTAAAGCGACAAATGCGCGTCAAATGAGTTGGCCTCCTTGATTAGTTTTTGAGCGCTTCAATGTTTCAAAGGTACAGTTACCTCGCAGTTACGTACCACAATGAATTTGGTTGAACTTTATGCATGTAATTAAATTCCACGGGGCGCGGGGTAAAGAAGCTGTAGAGCTGTAGCTTCTAAATCAGTTAAATCGAGTCACACATTATGTATGTTACGGGTGTAAATCCAAAATCACACTATTTTACTTCAATAAAATGTAGGGAATAGTGTTTTACACATTACATTAAGAACCTATTTCTTATTGTACAATGCACCTACTTAAATTATTTTGTTAACGACGAACTTTTTATTTACAATTTTATCCACAGTTAAGCGACTGTGCCTCCTGCATACAGCAGCGATAGTCACCCACTCATGTTGCCGGTTCGCCCCGATATCGTGATAAGCTGCTAATATATTCGTCCGAATGCATGCCCAATGAGGGTAGGGGAGTCGCTCATTCAATATTACTGACGAAAATAGTGTCGCAGACTTTTAGTCTGGGTAGGATAGGTAATAACTTTTTTCTAGTATTCATGTCTTGTAGTCTAGTCATGCTTGCCTTGCGCTCATAAACATACATGCCTCCTCCATATCAAGGAACAAAAGAAGTAGGTAAGGATATACAATACACAAAATACTTTCAAATAAATATATTACGAAGATCACTAGGTTCAACATCTTTACATGTACATAAATAGCATACGTGAGAATTCTAAAGCTAGTGACCCAAGGGGACGCTTTTATCGTAATGTTAAATAAAAGGGTCCAACGTCCCACGGGTACTTTGGGTCAGTGATCGTGCCACTAGGGTTTGGACCTAGCAGATAGTAAACGATATTGTTTCCCCACTCAATCGGCTGGAAAGGTCTGCTATAGACCTATAAGGAGGTAGTACCCTCTGTAACAATATTTTGCCGGTGTTATGATCTTTCTGCATATTTACAGTATGTAATATACCAAAATTTGAGTCAGGGTTTTTAACGTATTTTATGCAAAAACCTTTGCCTAGTCATGTGTGCGTCGTTCCTTATTCGCGACAGTATCAGAGTCAGATAGTGCTCACTCGTTTGCGAAGTTTAATTATTTCAGCTGACTCGGTCGATGTAGAGTTGTTACTTTAGGTAGTTATGCTAAATGAGCAGGTTAATACATTTTAAATATACAGGGTTATTGGTAAGTAGACCGGATCCTTTCAGGAGGTGATAGAGGAAGGCATTTCCAGTCAATTGAACCCAATAATGCATTATCCTAAACTTAACCATTTCTAAGATATTTAATATTTAAGGTTTTTTTAATTTTTTGCCAAAATTTTATGCTTAAAACCGAAAATAAAAAAAACTAGCCACATTTCAATAATTTTTTTGGTGGTTTTGCATAAGTAACACCTTAATAAACTAATTAAAATAATCAAATGTGCATTATTCGACTTAAATTAGACATAATACCTCAAAATAGTTAAACATTTTGAAAAAATATTCAAAACGCAAAAACAAATAAATTAAATTAAAAAAGATTTTCATATGACATTTTTTTGTGCACTTCAGCTTAAAAACATTGTCAACTAATAAGCTTTCAAACAAGATGATTCAATACCAAATCGATTAAGGTATCACCAAGATATGGCCAAAATAACCAGAGAAAGCGGAGAAAACTGAGCAGGGGTTTCCATACTAACGTTAACAGGACTGAAAACAATCACACTTTTTACCTTTAAATTGGGCTAATTTTGTTAGTTTTCCTGTTGAATTTTGTCCGTCTGTGCTGGTTGTTTTGGCCATATCATATTATCGGTTTTAAGCATAAAATTTTGGCAAAAAATTAAAAAAAACCTTAAATATTAAATATCTCAAAAATGGTTAAGTTTAGGATAATGCATTATTGGGTTCAATCGACTGGAAATGCCTTCCTCTATCACCTCCTGAAAGGATCCGGTCTACTTACCAATAACCCTGTATATAAAGAGGGTCAATTATGGGGTGGGATACAATGTCTTCTGATGAGTGAGACTCAAGGAACATATAGTGCCACAAACTTATCTGTTCCGGTGAGAGCGAACTAAATTGGTCCATATAATCTATGTCAATATGAAATTCATTCAGTAAGTAATGAGGTATGGACCAATTTAGTTCGCTCTCACCGGAACAGATAAGTTTGTGGCACTATAAGTACTAATCTAACGAGAAGGTGAGATTCCTCTCTCATATTATTGAACTCAGAATAATAGCCTCGCTCTCCTAATGATAGGATCATGCGAGTGCCAGCCACCGCCCTCTTAGCAACAAAATCTCTTCTCTGTAGTGCCACAAACATTGACATATATATTACTAGCGTAAGGACAGGGCCTCCCACTAAAAAAAATGGCACCCGCGCGTTGGCCCTAAAATCGTAATTTTAGGGCCAACGCTCCTCAGTCGACAGTTGTCTGTGGCCGAGAGATGGTCTTGTGAATCTTGTGATAAATATGTAGTTGTGTTGTGAAAGGCTGCAAAAACCATTATACGAAGGACAAAAAGAAACATCGAATATCGTATCATCGGTAATTACCATTAAATTAAGTAATAAACACATTATAAAGTGATAATTATTTTACTACATTGACATATATATTACTAGCGTAAGGACAGGGCCTCCCACTAAAAAAAATGGCACCCGCGCGTTGGCCCTAAAATCTTAATTTTAGGGCCAACGCTCCTCAGTCGACAGTTGTCTGTGGCCGAGAGATGGTCTTGTGAATCTTGTGATAAATATGTAGTTGTGTTGTGAAAGGCTGCAAAAACCATTATACGAAGGACAAAAAGAAACATCGAATATCGTATCATCGGTAATTACCATTAAATTAAGTAATAAACACATTATAAAGTGATAATTATTTTACTACATTGACATATATATTACTAGCGTAAGGACAGGGCCTCCCACTCAAAAAAATGGCACCCGCGCGTTGGCCCCAAAATCGTAATTTTAGGGCCAACGCCAGGGGTGGGTCAGTGCCTTAATGGCTGAACTTTTAGTAGAAGGTAGTGCCATCTCTTTATATTACTCTTATTACCAAAAAAGATGTAAGATGGCGTTATCAACAAGACCATAGAACAATAACAAGACACATAGATAAGTAGTATTTGAATGTTAACATTGTCATGATCTATGGCTTTTATGAAGAAATTGCGTGTCAGTGTCAGTTCAGTTGTCTTACAATGTCTCGCAAATAACATTTTTGTAATAAAAGCCTATACTCTCGGTATATCGTTATTTATAAATTGTATATACCTACAAATAAAAATAAACATGGTGTGTCAAGAAAAAGCATCTTTATCCGCAAAAAGTGTTTTTATGAAATTCTTGTGACCTGACAGATTCCATATGGATCCAGGTTCCATGTGGTTCCACGGGAACCGAGCTGACATGGCGGCACTGGCAAAGAGCGATCGACATCTTCATATCCGCTGAAGATTAAAATACTATGTGTACCAAACTGATAAATGTCGTCAAAGATTTGCCTCGCGAGGATAAATGATGCACTATTGGATGAAATGACTTTATCACCACAAGTGACAAGATTTGCTTCTCTTGGGAAACATAAACTAGCAAAACATGAATTGGTTTTCATGGTGAAAGGAATACACACACCCACTCGCATATTATTTTACAAGTGACATGAACAAAACTGAACTGAAACATTGTTATACTCGTATGCGAGGTAATAAAGAATTATATAATAATTTGTTTTTTATTTATTGTTGCATGTAGGTAGGTACATAAATAGATTGAACTTAAATTTAGCTGATAAATGTAATAACTGTTGTGTGGTGTAACTACGTTAACGCAAATATGTCTTATATCTTTATAGATTGAAGTTAATAGCCGGATCCCCACCAGACGATCCAACGCGATCCGATCGCGCGATCCAAGGAATCTTACATACTAAACTTCTTGGATCGGGCGATCGGATCGCATTGGATCGTTTGGTGGAGATCCGGCTATTAACTTGTGATAACAATATCTATATATACAGGGTGTCCCAACAGGGCACCCTGTATGTATGTACAATGAGGTTGAGCAATATAAAGAGATGGCGTTGTAGGCTCAGTATGACGTATAGAGTATGACAAAAAACTCCTCGAGATGCCACTCTTTTCACAATTGTTTATTTTTTCTCTATGGCCAACGCTCCTCAGTCGACAGTTGTCTGTGGCCGAGAGATGGTCTTGTGAATCTTGTGATAAATATGTAGTTGTGTTGTGAAAGGGTGCAAAAACCATTATACGAAGGTCAAAAAGAAACATAGAATATCGTATCATCGGTAATTACCATTAAATTAAGTAATAAACACATTATAAAGTGATAATTATTATACTACCAAAGTCTACAATGGCTGCGCGCTGTAACCTTGTGCGGACGTCATTTTTTGTTGACTATCCTCCGAGAACATTTTCTTGTTGCACACACTTACGTTTTGGAGCGTGATTATTAGTCCATTTGTACGGGACGCTCTACAGGTCTACAGCCCAAAACAGTTTTAATTTTAGTAGTTGGATTTGTCTTAAATTATTGATATGGCGCCTGCAAATAATAAAACAATGTCTGGGATGGTAAATTATTAACGCACGTACAAGGTTACGTCGTCAACATAGTTGCTAGGCACTGACATAGTTCAAACAAATTATGACAGATAACAGTTATTTTGCTTGTATGAAGAAGGTTTGAGTAAAATGTTCTGAAGGGCCTATCCTTCCTTTTGAAATCATTGGCCACAAACTTATCTGTTCCGGTGAGAGCTCTCGTAAATTTCTAATATTTCTTCATTCTTTAAGATGTTAAGTTTTACCGTAATGGTAATTTATTCTTGCGGTTTTAATAAACCCATCTACTCTATATCAATATATAATTTACTAGCTGTTCCCACGCGCTTCGCTTCGCCTTAAAAAGTTTTCCCGTGGGAATTCCGGGATAAAAAGTAGCCTATGTTCTTTCCCAGGGTCTAGACCGTATGTATACCAAATTTCATTTAAATCCGTTCAGTAGTTTTGGCGTGAAAGAGTAACAGACAGACAGACAGACAGACAGACAGACAGACAGACAGACACAGTTACTTTCGCATTTATAATATTAGTTAGGATTAGTAAATATTGAGATATGGATAAATTTAGTTGACTGTCACCGGAACAGATAAGTTTGTCGCACTATACATCCATAGACTGTTATTATCCGTAACCATGGCGATGTCAACAATCAATCAATTTATCTTATCAACAACACCAGCAACCGCCCCGATTCTATATTCCTTTTGAGTTTCTTTATTTTACCAATTATATACCAGTATGTCTCATCAGGGCCAACCTGGTGCCCCTAGTGATGAAGAGGGCAGAAGTCCAGGGTTCTGTTCAGCGACTTGCAACAACAGGGCGTGCCTGCAGGAGGCCATCAGGTGCCAGGGAGTGAAGACCTCTGACTTGTTCCATACCTGCAACCTGCCTCCACGGTTTGAGCATCCACGTAAGTAGTTTAGGAAGTGCTAATTAGTCTTATTGCATTGTTTGCACTGTCAATAAATTATCGGATCTTATAAATATGACCTTAACCTCAAGCTACACGAACTCTACATGGATGAATGAAAAAAAACTGTATCAAGCTATGCTGATGATTTTTCTTCTTTCTTTAAGGTTTCAGTTAACTGTTATTTCTTTAAACATACAGGAATTACCGATTGGTCTAATCGTTAAGTCAATGAACCTGTTACCCTTTAGTTCTATCTGATAACCATGACATGCGGGCACTGAGGTGTGAGACTGATACTGATCATGCCTAATATTATAAAATATAATCAAAGAGAATTACGGTAACCCCCGAACCCTCTGGCAAATTGTTAACCAGATCTGTGGACGAGTGCGGCAGTCGATTGATGATTCAATATTGAATGCATTCGCCTTACAGGATCTTAACCCCAAAGGAATAGCTGATTTATTTGCTTCTGAATTTGAGAAATCTGTCACTGATATATTGCCTAACTGTAAATTAGAATTGTGTAATCTAGATATTCAACCGGTGGATGTTAGTATGCGCTTTCAAAAAACTACAGCTAGTGAGGTAATTAAGATAATAAAGAGCTTAAATAATTTTAAAGCCCCAGGCATTGATGGGATCAAAACAATTGACATCAAAAGGATAGCGAATAATATCACAAAAGCTATTGTAAATTTGATTAATACATCAGTCGCTGCAGGTGAGTATCCTGATGGGCTGAAAATAGGCTGCATAAGACCTGTCTTTAAGAAAGGCAAAAAAGACAACCCTGCCGATTATCGCCCGATAACACTTTTATCCACTATTAATAAAATTGTTGAAAAAGTAATCAGTGACCAAATACACTCATTCTATAAAATAAATAATATTATATCATCGAAACAATTTGGATTCCAACCTGGGAAAAGTACGACTGCACTACTATCCAATTTCACAGATGACGTCAACTCTTACCTCAATAATAAAAAACATGTACTTGCCCTATTCATCGATTTCTCGCGCGCTTTTGATACACTAAATCACGCTAAACTTGTAGAAAAATTAAGTTCCAATGGTATTAGAGGTAGCCTGCTTGACACCCAGTTGCAGAAAGCTTCATTAAAACATCACTTTTGCTAAAGTGTCATTACGACGAATGATTCCATTATTTTAAAGTTGTTGCACAAAACTTTTTTAGACATAGAAAATTCTCCTTTAAGTAATGACCAGTTAAAAATATCTACTCTGTGCTCATTAGGAAATGAATGAACTAAGGAGTAGAAGTGAGTGAAGGAATGCGTTTTGATCATGCAAAAATCATAAAGTTTGGCATAAAATTACAATAATCAAAGAAATTCTACATTATTCTGAGATTTGATTCACCTATAACAAAACGCAAAATGAAATGTCAACAAATAAAAATAAACAAACAATACCTACCACCGCATCGTTTTTCTTTATAATTACAATTTTGTGTTACCTACTTAAGGCTGTCACTAAAGCTGGAAGAAAATCAGAATCTGTCAAATCTAGTGAGGGGGGGTTGAGGTATGCGGGGCGTTCTACGGACAATGACATGAAATTTTAACATAGTACTCGAAAACATAAAAGTGAAGACATGCCACTTTGTTAAAAATATACTAAGTAAGTAATATTGTTTTGTGATACGAAAATATTTATTTTTATTTGAAAGTATTTTTAATATTTAATAATTAATTATATATAAAGTCGTACCCGTGCCGATATTTATACAGGTTGTTGCAAAAAGGGTTTAATACTATGCCGAAACCTACGTGTGCAGCATGTTATTGATGTTATTTCTAAGCCAGGAAATGAAATCAGAATGTAAAAAAATCGCGAAAATATTATCAGAGTTTAATAGTTCAGGGTGTTGTATTAAACTCTGCCCCCGTGTAATAAAAAAAGTATAGTTAGCCGAAAGGGCGTTACTCAGGCGTCACTCTGAAAAACTTTTATCCTACGTAATTTTTTATATTCATGAAAAAAACGCTTCTTCATATAATTTTTTTTTGGTCACGTGACCTTTTAGTTAGACGACCTGTTTTTTTTTGGTGTTTCAAAAGCAGAACAGTAGTTTGCAGAACTCTGCATATACAGGGTGTCACAAAAGGTTACGTAGCTGGCAAAGGGATATGGGGAGGTCACCAGAAAAATAATAACATGTAAGTACCCCCGCAAGGGGGTACATTAGTACAAGGCGAGAGTGTGTATTTTTTTTTTAAGTACTTATGTGTATTTGGGATATGATAGAAATAATATTTTTGTTTCTTAAAAACCAAAAAATTTACACCTTGCTGCGCTCTTTTGCTCACTGTAAGTACACCTACAAATATTGCTGTATTAAAAAAAACGGTTTTGTTATAACGATTATAAAAAAAAAGTTATTTTCATGTCAAGGAGTCATTTACCTAATTACGATTTCACTCAACAGCAGGTGAACTGAAAAAATAAGTTCTAGTTCTATCATCACTTTAGATCGCAAACATTGTAACTCCACTTTTCTCGGCGAAAAGTACTCTTTGGTGTCAATAGAAACGTTTTTTGAATTCACATGTTTTCCTCTTTATTCGAAAAAAAAAACTGTATTCCGCATTTTACCATTTGTTTTCCTCTAAACCCCAAACCGTGATTTTTAAACAAGAAAACTTAGTAATTATACCCTTTATTCTCATATACAACGTGCGATGTAGGCGAACGTGAACGAAAACTATGCAATAAGCCTTTGTTTTTATTACTACTTTAGTAAATTACAATAACATACTCAACAATGTTAATTTTTCTTTTGCAATGTTATGTTGTTAAATTAAGATCTAATATTTTATTAACATGAAGTTACTTTCAACTTTTTTTTGCATCTATGCGTCGAATCACAGCATGACGGCTGCTGCAGCTTCCTGCTGTCCTGTCCTCCAACCAATCCCACCAGTACTGCAGGTTGCGTCGAATACGAGCCATTCTCTTCGACTTGACAAGACAGGTGCTCCCGGAAGGATCATAGATCGCACGGAACCCGTACCGTATAGAGGCAACGGACTCCTTTGCAACAGCCCCCCAGATTCGGAAGTAGCCCATGCACTGCATGGCGAGCACAGCTGCAGCAATTTTTTCGTAATGAATCATTGGGATGTCATCCCCGAAGGAGGCTCTCAGCCTACCTCACGACCTGTGTGACATTAGAAAAATGCACTGTGCTAACGCCGTTTGCGAGCTTGATTTGCAGGACCGCGTTGTATGCCAAGTTCCACAGCAGAGGGGTCCAAGACCTACCGCTGTGGAACTCCGCAACTGAACTTCTTCAGTGAAAACAAACCCTCTCTTTTCGCATCCTTAATGTACTTGTTAGACACGTATGACCTCTGTCAATTTTCTGCAGATAAGAAGACAAGTGATGGTATACAAGAGCCGCCCTAAAGGTTCGCCCTCTAGGGGATAGAGTTGAACGCGGTTACTATTTTTAAGCAAACAGCCAGCGCAACAACTCGCCCGTGGTTCTTATCCTGCTCCGACAGTGAACGAACGCAAAGTATTGTACCCACTATTCGAATCCGCATTTCGGATGCCAAACTGACTGTCCGAAAGGTCGAAACCGTACCACCACAGAGGTATGACTCGTTCGAAGAGCTTATCAGGCTCTTACAGCAATCAGATGTGTCGGTACACTGAAAGATAATCTACAGGCCTGCTTTATTTATTTAGGAGCACTAATGGCCTCCTTTCAGTCATTGAGTCACTGGCACTCAGGCTGCGGTTGAACAGGAAGATAGACTGTCTAAACAAATCATTTTTAGGCTAGTTAAAAAAAAACTTTAGGTGGGTAGTATGCCAACTAGAACTACAAATAAAACAGTATTTTTGTCTCCTCTAAAATTTGGTCACGAGGAGTTACGATGATTACGATCTAAGGTGACGCTGACGATATTTTATACAAGGTATTGAAAAAAGGGTATAAAGCTTAGCCAAAAGTGGATTTAGGTGCCATTCTGATCCACTTTTCTTCTACAATTTTGAAAATTCACGTAACAAAACCTTTTACATAGAAACTTATTCGATCACGTGACTTTTTACTATAGAGACCGAATTTATTTTTCGAGAATTTCCAAAACTTGGAGAACAAAAGTTGTTCAGAATAACCCCTGAGTCAAACCCTTTCGGCACAGTATACCCTTTTTGCAACATCCTGTATAGGTAATATCAGGTTTATAAAAGACCTGGGCCTGTAGAGTGAGACTCGGCATGGGGAGTCATAATTTATAGATCTTTTAGGTTGCAGTGGCGAATGGGCACTGGTAGCCCTGCCCTTTTCTATAACTATAACTATAGGTAATTTTATGGCAATTTAAAAATGGTATAACATTTATCTATTTGAAAAAATCATTAAAAATATACATTACCTATCACCCTAATTTAAAAAAAAAATTCAGCCCTTACTTTAAACTTATAACACCCCTCTATTTCCTTCAGGGGTTAAAAAACCTGTGTATTTAATATTTTCTTATGAGTTTTTTTTTTTAAACTAGGCTCTTACATAGTTGTACATAATATTATGCGGTATTTTATTCCACTTGTAACGCAAAAAAATAAAATTCATAGCTACAGTAAACATTTCATTTTTTTCATGGCGAGATACAGTCGCACTTAATCGCTTTTTTGCAAAGCTTGTTAAATAGATTTAAAAAATTATGTAAATTTTAGATCTTCAATTTTTAAAAATACTTACTTATTTTTAACAACCTGTAGTGTACAGACTACCACATCTTAAAATATATATATTTTTAATTAACTACGGTTTTTGGTTTCAAATAAAACAAATTATGAACTTACTTTTCAACACCCTGTATATTGTGTAGCTTACCTAGCATACACAACCGTTAAAATAAAATAAATTACCCCTCAGAATATAAACAGGCTCGCGCTTTGGCATACTGCATTGACCGTATAGTTCTTATTCGGAGAATCTAATAAGTGTCATTATGTGCAATGTTTACCTTTATCTATGCATCTGTAACTCTATAGTAAAAAATGTAAACAAATCGAAAAGGCGAAATGTTTTCTAAGAATTTTCGGCTTTTCTGCATCTAAAATGATTAGAAAATTAACTTTCCATAGCAAATGCATATGTATTATAATACTTGTAGTCATAATTTGTTGATTTAATCAGTTTTTGTGAAATATTTGATAAAAAATAAAATGGCGTGGGTATCGCTCCTAACAGGCCGCCACCAGGGCGACGACTGAAGAAATCTGAAATCTGTCACGGTGTCATCATTTTTAAACCGGAATTTATTAGTTTTTTGCAAAAAAAGTTGACTTCTGGTCCATTAAATCCAACTCTTTAAGGTAACTTTGTTAAGAATTTAATTACCTACACATACATATAAGATTCCATGAAAATGGGCCCTCTGATTTCGAGGGTTTTTTCATAATAAGTCAAAAAATGGCAAAAGACATGGTGTGTTTGCAATTTTTTTTAACATACTTATTATAATCCTGCACCAATTTATAAGCAACTAACATGTTCAGTATACCCTCTGCTACAAAATATATTTTTATCAATGTGATAGAAGCCACCGTTTTTCCAATCTAATCAAGTATATCAAGCCGACTTTAGCATTTTAGCTTTAGGGATCCCCTTAACTACATAACTGCAAAATTATGCTGATACTGGAAGATAAACAAGTGAAAAATGCAGGTGTGACCTGAAATAAACTGCGGAAGAAAACGCGTTATTCGTTACTGTTTTAACTGGTATGTTAGATGCTGCTACGACCAGAGTCTCTGGAAGACCAGTGCCTTACGTATTGAAGAAGTACAGGAAAGCCGCTTTGTGGATATGCAGACGCAGGCTGGGCAGGTTTCATCAGAGAGCCAGAGGTGCAGGCACTAACAACCCGCAGAGAATTGAATTTTATTCAACAATCATAGTTATAAATATGAATTACCTACTATTGTAGTAATATTAAACATTAAAAATACAATTTTTAAATACTGTTTTTTATTTATAAAGAGATAACACTGCATAGATAGATTGCGAAATTTTGGTAATAAGTACTTGTGTATTGGTTCCGATTCAAGCACATACATGTTTTCCTCTGCTATGATAACGATTACAATTCTGTTTAAGACACTACACTGATTGAAATAGTTTCAAATACATAAATTATTATAAGAAAATAATTTTAAAATTGGTTATAATGGATGCTTTTTGGCTCATTAGATTTGAAGTATATTTGAAGGGACCAAACGTCAAAATAAAGTCACTTTAGTGGCTAATGTGGCTTTGTGCAACGCAAAAGTGAAGAAAAAACGACATTGACATTTCATTAGGGTAAATTTGACATTTCATTAGATAAATTTAAAAGTCTCATAAAACGTCACATTAAAGTGCTTTTCTGCAACGACTTAATTGGACTTTAAGGTTTAATGATGTTTTTAAAACTTAAAGGACGTTTCTGCAACTGGGTGTGAGTGGTGCAAAAGCTACTTACAAGCACGTAAGTCTTGCGTCAAAATCAACGAGAGTCTGAGTGACATAAAAAACGTCAGCGTAGGTACTGCTCAAGGATCGGTCCTTGGTCCCTTACACTTTTTGACCTACGTAAACGACATGGGCCTGTGTATAACACATAGTAACGTGTATCAGTTCGCAGATGACACCTGCCTAATCCTAGCCAATGACGATGTGGATTCTGCTCTGAGTATGCTGCAAGATGACTTCGACAACCTATGCAGGTGGTGTCATGACTCAGGACTGGTGCTCAACGCGAGAAAGACTAAGCTTATGCATATAAAGTCTCCGTATCTCAAAGGAGACCTTACATCTCAGCTCAAAGCCCATTCCCATAAATGCGTACATAGCATCTCACCGAACGTATGTGATGCCTGCTGCGACCTGATTGAAGTGGTTGAAGCTCATACCTATTTGGGTCTAACTATTGATGATAGATTTAACTGGAGTAAGCACATCGAAAGTGTCTGCAACAAACTGAGAGCATTCTTGGCTAAACTGTATGTGGTTAAAAATAGAATTCCATTTTCAGTTCGTCTCACGCTGTATAACGCTATGGTAGATTCTGTTGTGTCATATGGCCTCAGCAGCTACGGCAGAACGTATAAAACATACCTGGACAAAATTCTTAACTTGCAGTACCGCATACTAAAACTCATTGTTTCGCCCCAGATTAAACTTAAATATGATGACAACCCACCAAAACTCTTCAAACATTGTAACGTCTTACCAATTTACCAAAAAGTAGAAGTAAACCTCCTCAAGGAACAATTTTTCTGTCTAGACCACCTGAAAAAAGTATCTCACCCTATACATACACGAAAGGTCACACAAAACAAGTATAGCATGATTAGAGCAAACAATGTTTACGGCGAACGGCACTGTGCGTATTTAATGCCAAAACTTATTAATAAAATGGACCAAAATATTAGAAATCTAATTACACCGAAAAATATCAAGCACAAAATAAAATCATACTATATATCATTACTTTAACTTAACACTGTTCGAATATGCACCAACTATCTTGTATGTTTGGCTGATGGTTTATTATTAAACTACCCACTATTGTACTCATTTAATTAACGTGTAATATTGAATAAGTTTGTGTATTGTATAAAATATAAATAAGTATAATTAGTTATTAAGTACCTAATTACGTAGAATGATTCATCACGGACAAATCTCTGTGATTTTTGTGATGCAATGATATAAGTAATCAATAATTCTGTAAAATAATTTGATAAATAAATAATAATAATAAAAAATATAGAGTTTTGTCTTTTTGTTCTTTCACGACAGCTTTATGAGCCAAAGGGTTTGTCTTTTTTGTGGCAGGCTTGGATGTTGTAGCATTAGTCTGTTATTGGGGGATAAAAGCGACGATGGTAGGATGATCCGCTAGACGTCTCGTACAAAGTTTCAGCACATGTGTGGGCAAATGGAGCATGCAGATTTTCATGCAAGTTACTGGTAGAATTGTATCGCCGCATTTCCCCAAGCAACGCTGCCGAAGACCCCGAAATCATGAACAATAATTGTAAAAACTACATTATTATTTTAAATTCTTGAAAAAGCATGCAAACATGTCTTGTCAAACATCTGATTTTAAAGGAAACATTCATTTTCAGTAAATTTAATATATTTTTACCTGTGCACTTACCCACTTAAGTAGTTAACAACAAAGTAATAATTAAGGCCCTTTATCAGTGATGGTTGTTTGTCTCAGATTGGTTCAATGGGTACGGCTCTCAGGTTAACAAGCAGCACCCCTTCTACCGCACCACCTCCAGCGAATACGGATGGTACCCACCAGGTGAAAGCATTTCACATACTAAGTAGATCAAGAATATAAATACACATCAATTATTATGCTATCTTGCCATGTTGCTCTCACTCACTTGCGCCATCAGAAGGCATGGCTAGTGCAATAAGTGTGCAATCTTTTACGGAAGCCTTTATAATATTGTCAATCAGAGGATGGTTGTTAGCTGATGATGGAATCCAACAAATCCTACTTGACGAGGCCGTAGATTATTCTTCCTTAAATCATTTCTCATCGATAAGTACTTATAAAAGAAACCATTGCTCCAAACTGTTACATACAGTGCGTGTCGATGGCATCATACGGGAGGCTAAGGAGGGCGGTTAACGCTCGCATTAAGAAGACAACTTACTCTTTTTCCTTAACATTACAGCTTAATAGGGCCACCAACCCGCACTAGGCCAGCGTGGTGGACTAGGCTTAAAACCTTCCTGAAGGAGACCCCGCAGTGGGGCATGATGGTCTGTGATACTTACAGCATATTATCCCTTTCCAGGCTACCACTCGGTGCCGTCGGTGTTCTTCCCCCAGGGCCAGAAGTTCTCTAACCACCTGGCGGCGTGCGGCATGTACCGCAACTACAGCCTTAACACTGGAATGGACACGCCCGCGCACAGCCTTACTTGCAAACTCACCTAGGTTATTTAACACTATTTGTATCCTACTAATATTATAAAGGCGGAAGTTTGTGAGTATTCTTCAATCAGTTGTCAGCTAACTCCATACCAAACATTAAATCGGTTCACCCGTTTGGACGTAAAGAAGAAGTAACAAACATACACATACTCAAAAACTTTCACTTTTATAATATTAGTAGGATTGCACTGTGCTTTGCACTACATTGTAGGGGTATTGCTGCACTTTTATGGTATTTATGTTAGTCCCAATCTGATAGAAAAGCGTTTGCATCAATGACACCAAACCATACCTTCATTATATTTTGTACCTATCTAAAATTTGAGTCTTTACAATATGGATTGTGATTCTTAAATGAGTTAAGGGATATAATCAGGTAAAGGTCCATTCGTTATTGATTATCTATTAAAATATTATAATTATAGTTTAAACAACATAAAATCGCGGCTATCGTCTTACATGTTACCATATACCAGTTACTTAATCACACTATAATTTATTTGTTTTATAATGCAGTTTTTATGATAATAAATGTTACTGGAATTGGTTATTATAATCTCGGTCTTTTATTTACTGAACCAACCAAAGGTGAGTATTTGATAATATTGAATAATGTTTGTATATGCGTTTACCAGGGAAAAGGGTGCTTATGAAAAGACCTGTATATTTATTGATTTACCAAAAGAGGTATTTATTATTTTATGTCATAAAGATTAACATGCATTCATATTCCGGTAGTATTATACTTTTTCAAAAGACGTGGATTGCTAGAGTAGGTATGTAGTGATATACCTTAGGCTCCCATATTAGTGTTTTTCCTCCTTTATAAAATGCCAATTTGCTATTCATACAAACTATCTGATGGGCGCTAGACAAACCACGTCTCTTACTCTTTAAAATTCCGATTTTATCATGATACTATATTTTCAGTTCAAAAGATACTCGTGGAGTTTCATTGCCATTTTCTTTTGTGATGTAGATGTGTGACCTCCGTTTTCAAAAAGTTGGATGGCTTATAGTTTGATGTTTGAATATGTACCATGTACGATAATGATAACGACGCGACTACGGCAGTAGAGTGTCCATTTTTTTCTATATATACTATCATGATAAATATCTTTATAAGTACTTAAATCGTTATTTCTCATTAGAGTACATAGTATATAAATTGTTCAGCAACAACAACAACAGCGTTATATTAACTTCAGTATATTATAATATTATGTATGTATGAATATAAATTTAAAAGAAAATCCATATAACATTGAAGATTTAACTAAATTTGACTAGAACTTACGAAATAATCTAAATAATTTTATTACTGATGTACATAAACACTACATAAATAGTGTAAAAATGTAATCGAACCGACGATTATTACTTACGGCGCTTATATTTAGCTAAATAATTGCGCATTTTATAGACACTTATGGTTACGTGTTAGTGTTCTTCCATCTAGCTACTGGTGCAAAACTTAACCTAACAATACCAACACACCTCGGACAATGCCGTAAGGTCACATAACATATCCCTGGTACAGGTCACTATGGATATCGTATGCTATTAAAATTGATAGACCGCATGTTAGTATAATCTAACGGAAAAAAACTACGGACCTTATTCGTATTTTATGAATCTATGTTTCTTTCTTACTAATGTTTCGTTGTAAAATCTACGATAACACTTGGGTTATGTATGTAATAAATGGTAAAATGTCCAAACTATCGCTCATTAACGGTAATAATGTCCGATAGCGCACCAGGACTAGAAGTATAGAGTATGAGTCTCTTTAGCTAATGAATAAGTATTCCAATAGTATATAATATTAAGCTTAAACCGTATAACTTTTATAGTCATAATTATGAAATGAATCGGCGATAGCAACTCTAAGCCGACATGACGACACATGACTTATTTCCACGTGGTTTTTCATCGAAAAAAAATCCCAGCGGGCAACAGTAGGAAACTACTACGAAATCAACAGACGTAAACGTTTGAAATGATTACATGTAATAAACAACAAGTTCACTTACAGCTACTCTTGAGATACAACTAGAAGAGATATAATCGTAAACTGTGGAATAATTCTTGCATTTAACAATATTGTCTTCGTTAGCATTGCCGCACACGTTCTAACAATTTCATGTTCATCGTACTCACATGATTGAAGTGAATTTGCTATAACGGAACCAATGTCAGTATATTAGTAACCTACGGGAGTCGGTGATGAAAGGAATAAACTCTTATAAATTCAATTCTACTTATTGCTACACATATTATTTATATTTGTCATCGTATCGATGATATAATATATAGAGATATCTAAGTAATACTCATTATATGTGAAGGTTTTGCAGGAGAAAGGAGAGTAATTTGATAGTAAAAGCAGAGGACATCAAGTGACAGAATGCATACTATGCATCGCTATGTAGATATTGCAAACACAGTTGGTGCGTGTGTGAGTCTATCAGCCCTATCCAAAGTTGATAATGTTGAGTAGGTACACAAGCTCATGAAACATCCATGAAATTTGCAGCGACTACTAGAGGTGACGGAAACAGAGTCTATTCTACAAAGTGGTGCCACGGACAATGGTCCGTATATGCGAACAGATTCGATCACAATACAGCTCAGTTGATTCGTACTTCATATTACAAACTTATTGTAAAAAACCTATAGTATTTATGTTACATTAACTAATGTTTATTTCCGCTTCGGTTGAGCGTCCCAATCGGTTCGAAGGATGGTCCCTTCTAAACTTGTGTAGCAAACTTGAACTTTGGGCCACATTTAAAACACGTGACTTGAGTATTGAATATTGGCGTAGGAAATGAATCTCACAAAATGTAGTAACAAACTAAACAATCTCCTCATGCTCAGAAGTTAGCTATTCTACGCATAAAGAATAACAATTTGATGTCTTCGGCGGGTGGTTTACATGTCTCCGAAGATGCCGGCGAATGTTTTCCGGAGGTTCTTCATGGTGTCCTCTGCGTCCTCGGTGAGCGTGGCGCTGAGCGAGCCCTGCCGCGCGAAGCCGCCGCGCGCGCCGGCGCCGGACGCGGGCGAGGCGGTGGCGGCGGCGGCGGCGGCGGTCGGGGCGGCCGACGTGGACGACACCGCTGATGTCTGCGAAACTGGAAGTGGAAGTAACACTAATTAGATATGCATTCTAAACAAAGCAATATGTGTATATCATATATTACTAAGGTTTGTCTGAAATATGCGATGATGCATGATAATACTATGTTCAAAACATTCCATTAATAAAATTGAAAGCATAATGAGGAACGGAACAGAACCTTCACACTTCAGCACGGGCCTGCCTAGTGAAGTGTGCAGACAACTTACTGCGATCTTATGATCCCACAAAATTGTAATTTCATTGTGTAATAAATAATAAATAAATACAAATGTGATGAACGTCGAAGATAAGTAGCTACTTTTAGGTCCCCGTTTGAGGTGCGGGGTTAGGCGCTGATAGAACGTTTCAATTGTATTATTGGTGCGGTATGCGATACTGCCACTATTTGTCTTTTGCGGCAACGGCCCACTCCGAATCCGCAGGTAAAGACTGATACACAATTCAAATGCTTACTTTGAGAGTCCCGTCTCGACAGCGGCGGCGGCGGCGGCGCCTGCGCGGGCTCCGCCGGGATGGGCGGCAGCGGCCGGTCGATGGACGCGCCGGCGGTGAGCGGCGCGGGCGGCGGGTCGCGCGGGGGCCCACCCGGGACGGCCCCCACGCGCTCCTCGGGGGACACCGCTGCGCTGCTGGAGACGGATGAACGCGCCACCGGCTTCGTTATGGTGCCGGGACGGCAGACGTTCTGGATAAGGGGTGTTGAGGTGTTAGTATAAGGTTAAGGTAAGATTGGTATTACTATACCGCTGACTGGATCAGTTGGTGATGCCCAGATACCAAGTTACTTGGTTTCTAGGAAAAATCTTCGCCTCACATATTAAATTTTAGTTTCTGAGGGACGTTTGCCCCCTTTAAGTTATTAAATACGGAGAATAGGCCTGTTGCGATAAATACATAGAAAGCCTAAGTATATCTTTCGATAAATGAAAATCTGTTCTGAGTAGGCTGCAGTTCTGCACAATACTATTTTAGAGATCATGATGACTAGGTGTGGCGTGCTGGTCGTTTAAATAAAAACCACATAATTAAGTTTAAATAGTGGACTGTATATTGAGGTTTTAATCACTAAATAAAGACACACATTGACAGTACGGTGGTTCTAATGCGACTGAATTAGGAACTAATCTATGTTCATGTGCATGTATTGTACATAATTGGGGCCCAAGGCAAAAATAACAATAATTGTTTGACAAATCAAAAAAATTAAGCTCCCAAACTGAAATTACATTTATGTAACAATATAGGTAGATAGCTGACATGAAATTGTAACAATATCATCAGTAAACAATAGTTTCTTACATTTTCTTTATATCTATAGAATACTTATGTTGAGTACAGTTCATTAATCCTATTTATTTTAATTATCTTAGGTTATACGTTTCTATAGATGGCTACATAAGAACCTGCTTAAATAATTAATTATTATTAAGTTTAATCAACTGTTAACACAGCATAAGTTTAGGTAAGTATTTAGTACAACTTAACTAACGATTAAATATGCTTAATTATACCTACTAACAATTAGCTTATTCTATACCATGTATGATAAGAGTATGACAAATAAGAGTATAAATTACCTCTGTAATTTTGTAAACACAACATTATTTGAAGGTATTATACTGTTATAATTATTCTAAACTATTTATTCTCTAAAAAGTACCTAGCAAATAGAATTTAAATTACCTCTAGATCGAGCTGAGTGACAGAATCAAGTAAGCAGATATCAGATAACTTATTCTATAGGCAACACACAAACCTTATGCACACTCGTTCGCATTTTAGTGCCTTTGCTGTTAATAACAGTGAGTGCCCTAACCTTGCCATCTGTACCAGGATACACTTCTACAATGCGAGCCATTTTCCACTGTAATGGAGGTAAGTTATCTTCCCTTACTATTACTAAAGTACCTACTTCTAAGTTAGGCCTATCAGAACGCCACTTGGGCCTGTTCTGTAGTTGCACAAGATACTGCTTGTGCCATGCCTTCCAAAAACATTGTATCATTTTTGTACATTGTTTCCAGAAAGATAATCTATTAATGGGTATATCTTTCACATCAGGTTCAGGTATAGAAGTCATAGCAGCTCCTGTTAAAAAATGACTAGGAGTTAAATAGGCCATATCAGTGGTGTCAGTAGCTGGTAAGGCGATGAGTGGTCTTGAGTTTAATACACCCTCTATTTGTATTATTACAGAGTTTAACTCCTCATAAGTGAGTACTTGGTTGCCTATAACCCTTTTCATATGAAATTTAGCACTTTTTATGCCAGCCTCCCATAAACCTCCGAACACTGGTGAATATGCCGGTATAAAATTAAATTCAATACCTAAGTCACTTGCAAATCTATGCACTGTATCTTGGTGCTCCTTTTTAGAGTGATTTGAATATAAATCATTGAGTTGGTTGCTAGCCCCTTTGAATGTAGCTGCATTATCACAATAAATTATTGATGGCCTGTTACGACGGCTTATAAATCTTTTTAAACATTGCAGGAAGCATTCTGTGGTCATGTTAGAAGCCAACTCAATGTGTATCGCCTTTGTGACGAAGCATACAAAGATGAGAATATATGCCTTATAAATTAATGGTTTCCTGATACGGTGTGCCTTAACTGAGAAGGGACCCCCATAATCAATACCTACTTTCTCAAAGGCACGGCAAGGGTTTACCCTATCAAATGGCAATGAACCCATCAGCTGTTCCGTTGTTTTAGCCTTAAGCCTAAAACAAACAATACATTTATGTATAACACATTTTATTTCTCTTAATCCATTAACAATGTAATACCTTTGGCTTAAAGTTGATAAAATCATTCTTTGACCTGCATGCATGAGTAGCTTATGCTCATTAGCTATTATTAGATGCGTAATATTTGAACCCTTGGCCAAAATAATCGGATGTTTTTGAAAATAAGGAATCTGAGCATGCTGCAACCTACCACCTACTCGCAGTAGCCCCATGTCATCAATGAACGGGTTCAATGAACTAAGGTTACCTTTTATTGGTTTATTTGAGGTCAATGCATTCATCTCACTTTCAAAATAATGTTTTTGATCGCACCTAATTATCATTTTTAATGCAAAGTCTAACTCAGCACAAGTTATGTTACCTCCTAAGTGGCCTTCCTTTTTACAAATGTTGTAAACTCTGTATATACAAGCAATTACCCTTATTAATTTATTTATATCTGAGTATTTTGACAGTAACTCAAACTTTTCTTTTTTCTTTTCAATAGAAATACCGCAAATCTTAACTTCAGGAATTTGCTCTGGGAAATTAAGCCCCCTGCTACTATGTACATAGCTACTTTCTTTAAAATAATCTGGACCACACCACCAAAGATCATAATTTTGTAACAAGTGTGGCTCAACACCTCTGGATAGGCAGTCTGCTGGGTTTTTTGTGGTATTTACATACAGCCATAAAAACTCTTTAGTTAAGTCACGAATCATCTTAACCCTATTGGCTACATACACACTTAATTTGACTGGTTCTGTATTTAACCATGCCAAAACAATTGTTGAATCAACATATAGATACACATTTAAGCTAAACTTTGTTTTTAAAGTGTCATACACCTTTTTGGCTAACTTGGCCAGCAGTAATGCGCTATTGAGCTCCAATCTCGGTGTGGTCAATTTAGTCATAGGATTAATCCTGGATTTAGAACATAGAAGGTTCATACTAACATTTCCCTGATAATCAATAGTTCTAACATATAAACAGCTTCCATATGCCTTGTTGGAAGCATCAGAGAACCCTACTAGCTCTATTAACTGAAGTTCGTATGTTCTTATGTTTCTAGGTATCACTATATCTGACATACCTAACAAATTTTCAACAAATTCTTTAAATTTTTTATTTAAATCATAGGGCACTGCCTGATCCCAAGCAGTCCTCAGCATCCATGTCTGTTGCATGAATATTTTTGCCAATACAATTATAGGCCCTATTATACCTAACGGGTCGAATACACTACTCAAAAAACTTAAAATCTGTCTTTTGGTATATTCTGTAAGAACCTCATTTTGTGAACACCCTATATTAAAGGTATCCTTTTTTACATTGTACTTTATGCCTAATGTTTTAACAAAGGCATCTTCATGCTGACAAAACTCAATATCCTCAAGATTTTGATCACTCTTAGGAATATCCTGTAATATTTTTGGATGGTTGGAACTCCATTTGTGCAACTCAAAACTACCTAACTTCAGTAGCTCAGTCAACTGTTTTTTAATCTCACAGAGTTCATCAAGATCATTACTCCCTACGCTGACATCATCAACATAGACATTGTTTAACAAAGTAGCTGCCCCCAGAGGGTACTTATCCTTGAACCGGTAAGCTAACTCATTTAAACACCTTGTAGCTAAGAAGTTTGAACTTCGGAGACCATATGTTACACTTAGCAATTGAATACATCTTATTTCTTCCTGTGGTGTGTCTCTCCACAGTATGTTTTGTAGTGAACATTGTTTTTTGTTCAACATAATATTTCTAAACATTTTTTTAATGTCAGAAATGAACACATATTTACCATTTAACCTAAATAAGATCAAAATGCTAAATAGGTCATTTTGAACACAAGGTCCATTTAATAAGTGATCATTTAATGAAACACCTTCATTAGTTAACATTGACCCATCAAACACTACCCGAAGTTTTGTTGTTTTACTATTTTGATTAATTACTGGATGGTGTGGTAAGAAATACACCGGGTCCTGCTCTAAATTGTAATCGCTAATATCATAGTATCTACCATGCCCTAATTGTACATACTCATCTATAAATTTTTTATAGGGTTCCTGTAACGAAGGATCTCTAATGAACCTCTTTTCTAGGTTGTAAAACCTTTGAAGAGCCCGTGATAAAGAATCACCTAGCCTTATATCCTTAAAGTCCTGCTTTAAAGGTAAAGACACCTCAAACCTACCATCTATTAATTTTGTTGACTCACAGAACTGAATTTCAGCAAGTTCCTGCTCTGAGGAGGCCTCTGTATAGACCTTAGGCACCTCTTCACACTGCCATAACCTTTTTAGTGAATTGTCAATTGAATTTAACCTTTGTATCTCATTTTGATCAAACTCTGAGTCTAACATCATATTACTTGTGCTACTACAAAAGTTACTAACCGGGCATTGTTTATACTTACCATGCTGTGGTAACTTGCCTGCTACAATATAGCCAAACATAGTGTTATGCAAATATAGCCCACCTGGAGCCACTGGCAGCTGTTCTCTCATTAATATTCTGAAAAATATATCACATCCTAATAGAATACTTATTTTATCACTAATGTGAAACTGCTGATCGGCTAATTGCACATTTGGAGGTATATTTAAGCTTTGTTTGTTAACTGGAAACTGTGGCAAGTTACTAGTTATATTTTTAACTACACAACAGGTTAAATCTTGTGTATTGTTGTTTACTGTTGAATAAACAGTTAATGATGCCTTTTGTTTGATTTCATTAGATCCACAAATCCCACTGATAATGGTTTTCTCATTAAACAATTGACAATCAATTTTGTTTGCCACATCGGACAAAATAAATGAAGTTTGACTACCTGAGTCGCAAAGGGCTCTCAAGTACATTGGCCTACCATTTTTATCATAAACCTTCACCTTTACAGTAGGTAATAATATATTTTCACTTAAATTTCTTGATAAAGCAACTTGTTTTGATAAATCAACACTATCACTGTCATGAATTAAAGTATTATGTTTGTCTTTACATGTAGCACACCTAAACGCAAAGTAACACTTACCTTTATGTGAGTTTAAGCAAAGCTTGCATAATTTGTTAGATTCAACGAATTTTATGCGGTCAGATGGCAAGGCTAGCTTGAATTTTTGGCACTGATGAAGCTTGTTATGATACTTGGACTGGCAATAGGTACATGATCTGCTTATTTGGCCCTCAGCAGCCGCCACTAAGCTCGCTCCATGGTATTTGTTCACAGAAGTACACGGTTGTTGCACCTCTGCCACAGTTTCAAGTGCAGATGCTCGCTGATCTAGAAATTTCAGAAATAAATCTAGTTTAGGTAAAGTGTTATCTTTTAATTCTAGATGAAAGCATCTAAAGGTGTACATGTCAATCTTACGCTGTAAAATACATAAAATCATTAAGTCCCAGTGCTGTGTGGGAACCTCTAGGTTAGTTAATGCTGACAAGTGTTGTTTAGTTTTGGATACAAGCTCTCTTAAGCTAGCAGCAGAGCATTTCTTTATAACAGGTAGATCAAGTATGCTGTTTATGTGATGGTTAATTATCCTAAACTTATTATCATAGCGCTCAGCTAACAATTGCAAAGCAACATTATAATTTTCGGCATTTAAGCTTAAATGCTGCACCACATCCGCAGCCTCACCTTCTAATAAGGTTTTTAAATAATAAAATTTATCGCATTGCGACAGCCTAGTGTCATTGTCAATGATACTTTTGAACAAGTTTACAAAATCGTGGTATTTGCCTACCTGGCCATTGAACTTTCCAATCTCGATCCGTGGAAGACTCTGATGAGTCATACTGGATACCTTCGGGGGTTGGCTAGGCCCTTCAATGTTACCTGCTGACAGATGTTCATTGAGCCATTGATTGAGTGCCGCCAAAGTTATCAAGTATTTATCCTCATACTCGTCAATTTTTTCGTCGTCGTTCGGGTCTAGAATTGAAATATCAATAGTTAGTTCACAATATTTATGATAGGTAGACACTAGCTGTTCCTTTTTAACGAGAACCTGCTCCCTTGTTACATTTTCTAATTTGAGGTTACTTAGTCTAGTGATAGTACCTTTAAATTGACCTCTGGTCGCAACCATGCGTTTTAAATCGTCTTCCATTGTGAATCGTACTTTTAAAATTAATTAATACAGTTATATTGTGCAATTCGACTATAGTTTTCACTTTTAATAGAAAAAAAACGTGACTGAGCACACTGCGTAATAAGTAAAGAGAACAGAGAAAACAAAATGGCGTTAATGCGCAGCAGTCGCAGTTCAAAGGCGCTCGCGTCGCGCGTCAAGGAATGAAATTGAATGAATTGTCGCGAACTTGCTTCATTCACGAACCAATCGGAAGCGTTCACCGAGGCCGCTCTCGTCCGCAATTGGTGGGTTCTTCGCACAGCGACGTCTCGCTGTCTCGCTCCTACCCGTTGCAGCACGATATAGCCCGCTCCTTTTGTCAAAGGCGGATGCCTCGTGGAGTTGTGTGAATCAGTCGATGACGTATGTTCCCGCTCCCGTCCTTGACCGTGAACTCAGTCAGCTCACCTTGTCCTCTGCTATTCGAATGACGATATTTATGAAGATTGATATGCACCAGCCTCAATAGCAGGCTGAATTTATGTTTGTTTAGTCCTGATGTTCGTATTAAAATACTGCTCAATAGCAACAGCCCGAACACAGTAAGTATGTTGTGATTAACACTAGGTAGCACTATTACTCGTACCACGCAATGCGTGGCTGATAACTGTCAATGGCACAGCACGGTAACAATGTCCTTTTTATAATTGCTATCAATAGCACAGCCTGAGTCCTATGACACCAATAACACCAGCAACACAGGTCACAGTTTTTTAAAAAGCACAGCTTTTCACAGTAAAGTTTATAGTCACTTATTGAAGTGGCACTTGCGCACACACACGACGCAATTTATTTTAAGTCCCGCACTACGCAATATGGCGGTTGATATTGTGAGCCGCACAGAACACCGCATGGAACCGCAACACTAATGTCTTTATCAATTATTAATTTAGGCGAAGATGGACCATATTTTGTGGCGTGCTGGTCGTTTAAATAAAAACCACATAATTAAGTTTAAATAGTGGACTGTATATTGAGGTTTTAATCACTAAATAAAGACACACATTGACAGTACGGTGGTTCTAATGCGACTGAATTAGGAACTAATCTATGTTCATGTGCATGTATTGTACACTAGGTAAAGACCGCTATCCGCTCCAGCCCACTGGCCCGACAACCTATTGTCATTTAGTTTGCTGCTAACTGTACCTGCATGCGCTGGAACACCAGGTCGGCGAGGTGGCGGCGATCCTCCTCCTGCGAGTCGCCCATGAAGGAGGTGGCGGAGTCGTTCAGCTCGATGATGTGCTCGCGCCCGTCCTTGCCCACCACCAGCTCGAGCGCGCAGACTTCGAGGCCGCCGAATATCTCGCTCACCTGAGAAATGGTACACGTGTGGGGCTAGGTTTTAACCGCTTGAATCCCTTGAATTCAGATATGATAGAAATCTAGCTTTAGCTAGCAATTAAGAATAGCGTCAGTCATTGAATGGTCAGACTACAGTTGATACGACACTACGCGTGCCTCACTCCCATACCCCAATTCTATTCTCTGTGTCAGGTACCTACACTCTCACAAAGAAGACCCATACGCATACCCCACTTGTTTTTTTTTCTTTCGTCTGAAAGTTTCCTGTAATAGACCGTTCTTAGCGATAGAAAAAAATCTTTACTTGGTGTCCAGCATCACACATTGTTTATTGTAGGTATATTATGAGCAGGTTTTGTATTTTTTCGAGACGACCGAATGGCGTAGTGGTTAGTGACCCTGACTGCTGAGCCGATGGTCCCGGGTTCGATTCCCGGCTGGGGCAGATATTTGTTTAAACACAGATATTTGTTCTCGTGTCTTGGATGTGCCCGTAAAATGGCAATAGGCCCGCCCCCTATTAAATTGGGACTAACATAACACTCTGGCGAAAAGTGGGTGCAGCAATGCACCTCTGCCTACCCTGCAAGGGAGTACATTAGTACAAGGCGTGAGTGCGTGTGTGTGTGTGTGTGTGTGTGTTTTGTATTTTTAACCGACTTCAAAAAAAGGAGGAGGTTCTCAATTCGTCGGGATTTTATTTTTTTATGTATGTTCACCGATTACTCCGCCGTTTATGAACCGATTTTGAAAATTCTTTTTTTGTTGTATTGGGTTGAGCTCCCAGGTGGTCCCATTTTTTTTCAGAATTTTATCTCACCCCTAAGGGTGGGTAAAGGGGTAAAAACAGGGTATGAATTTCCATTTTGGACTCATATTAACCGATTCTAATGAAATTAAGAACGTAAATATAGTTCTTATAACAAATAAATATGATGGTGACCTTGAGCTGATCTGATGATGGAAACGGAAGGCAGTCAAGGGAACTCCTCAACGGTATATAGCAACTACCTCGTGTTTAGGCTTGAATGATTCGTATTGATTAGTAGGACTTTTTGATATCATTTGCATCTTACTTTTGATTAAAAATTATTGCAAATAAACTAAAAACTATAAAATAAAATAATAATTAAAAAACCGACTTTAAAAAACCACTAAAATGCAAGAAATAATTTAAGGTTTACACAAATTATATGTGACAGTACAAATATACCTAAGCAGGAACTATTATTTTTTGATATTGGTGCAGTGACAAAGTAATCTGAAGAAATATGGCACCAACTTCAAAAAAGAACAGTTCCTGCTTAGGTATATTTGTAGGTACTGTCACATATAATTTGTGTAAACCTTAAATTATTTCTTGCATTTTAGTGGTTTTTTAAAGTCGGTTTTTTAATTTTTTTAATTATAGGTGCCCAATAAAGACAATTTCTTTTATATTCTACAAAGTACAAAAATAATACGTCATTTATACCTCGTCGATCCACATCTTGTAGCGGTCGTTCATCCCGATGGCCTCGAGCATTGCCGAGCCCTGGTTGGTCTTCCAGTTGCCCGAGATGGACTTGCGCCTGAAATTACAGTAAAAAAGAAAAGGTTAATTGTCTCTTCCATTCAAAATTTGTCTAGCTTTAAAGATTTTCCGGCTGGAGTTCCGGGATGAAAGTAGAGTCTATTCTTCCTCGCCTGCACGGCATAAATGTAGATAAACGTTACAATTACGTATAGTTACTTGCTTGTTAATCTCGCGTTTCACGTATATGTTAAACAACCAATATTGGTAGGATACAACTGCTGTAGATTACAACTGCTGTACTTACATGAAAGCCTTGTAGTTGTTGCCGATCTTCTGTATGTGTATGTCGTACTTGGCGTCGATGTAGGGCTCCACCGTGCTGTAGGTGCCCAGCATGGACACCACGCCCGCGATGTCCTGCAAGTGACGGGTTAGATAATTATGCACCTATGCAGTTATGCACATCTCTCAATGCACACCCTGTACTCTCGATTCTAACCTCACGAGTACCTAATGAAAATGTTCAATTTACAAAATGTTTTTTTTTTTAATCATTTAATTTGAACACAATGTTTACGTTTTTTGTTGGTAATATTCTGATGCGCTCTTAAATGTACGTCAATAGGTATAGCGGAGCCAGCATTTACCGTGTAGGAGCAGTTTGGTGCGTTTCTTAATGGAACTTTTTCATTGCATAAAAGATGGATGAAAGAGGTAATGACTGGTAATGACAATCCGGCCTGCTATACAATCTGAGCTTTAGGTAGGGAGTTAAACCCGAATACTTCTTAATAAAGGTTGGCTTGGCTTGAGTATTTATGTGCATATTTTGTAGTCTAAACAGAGGTGTGTTTCTAAATATAATCACAAATACGAAAGTATAAGGAATTAATAAAATGTAGCCTAAGCAGGTTAAACTAATTTAGATAACGTATTCAACTTTGAAAGAAGGTATCCATAAGCGCCTACAGTTCCCCTCACCACAAGCGAACTCTTGTGCGTATTTGCTGACAAAGTGACATAAGTATCTGCTGTGCCAATTGTAAAGCAAACTTTTACCTGAAAATCGGTGATAGTATCCACTTTCACTTTAGCCACGCCGCTGTGCGCGTGCCCTATCTTGATCACCACCGGGAACTTCGGGGCCGACACCTGAAACAATATTAGATTTATGTTAATGCCGTTTATTAAACCAAATTGTACTTATACGAATATAAATTAAAGATCAGAGAGTGTTGAAGTACTACTAGGAGAGGCCTATGTCCAGCAGTGGAGAGTTACGCACTCAAATTCGAATTGAAAACATATTTTATTGATAAATTGAAAACTTATTGAAAACTTATGATGATGATTAATAAATATAGTGACAAGCACATTCGTTCTTATGTTTTAAGGGGCTTACATAGGTAATATAGGTATTTATACAATGCATATTTATTCATAGTTGTAAGAATTATGTATTATCTAACTGAATAGTAAAAGTGTGTAAATTAAATCTTGTTAACACTCACACTCAAAAAAATACAAAGACCCTAATACAAAGAGTTAATTTATTGCGTAAGTAAGTATAATAATGATTATTTACAGGTTAAATGTTTCATATTGTTTTGCATAATTTCAGCGTGTTTCACTGTAACGTAACATTGTAGTCGTCAAAATGTACCAAACGTTTCCTGTTTGAGATATTTCAGTCATTGTTATTTCTCTAGAAATGACTAAGTAATGATGTGAGGTAGCTATTTACTAAACAAAAATATATTTCAGGGAACGAAAATACATATCTATAGCTAGAACAATGACGGAAATTAATGAGCTATCGCCTCCAAAATTAATTTATTTCGCACTGAGTTCCACCTGGATAGCAAAAAAATCATTGACTCTACAGGGTGTTGCAAAAACCTACCTACCGAAACCTACATGTGCAGCATGGTATATCTATGCCCGAAACTGAAATCAGAATTTCAAAATTCGTGTTGTTATTCGGTATCTCATTCTGATAAAAAGACCAATCTGTGCTTGCATCTATAAACATAATTAATTATATCCTTATAGTGATAAATCATGTGTAGGCTATGAAATAATTATTTGGCGCCATGTTACACAGGTTAGTTATTTCGTGGGAGCGATTACAATCTTTATGGCTGTAACGTATGGATACAAAATTATGGCTTTTAATTACTACTGTACCTACACCTCGTTCTGACTCATAGTGTTAATTATTTATGATCCATACGAGTCCGGATGTTCAATGTTTGATAATACGTACAAAATATCAAAACAACAAATCTGGTACTCTAGTACAGGTTCGATAGTTTGTCGAAAACTATAAAAGTTTACGTTTTCTCGCATACTAAGTGGCGCCTCTAATGGAGACTAAAAACTTTTGACAGATAATGTATGCACATGACAGGAGAAAACGTAAACTTTTTTCGTTTTCATAAATAGCAAAACCCGTACTGTCAAAAGCAATAAGCTCATAAAGGAAAGTCGCAACGAAAGGTATTTTCATTTAATCGTGAAGTTTCCAGCGTTCGGAAATGAAATATTTATTCAGGAGCGTCGGGAAATCAACTAGATTTCCTCTCAATAACTTGGTACGCTCATAGCCACTGTAGTTTGCTTTGTGGCCAATACGCTTTCAATAGAAAATAACAATAATACTCTATGAGCTGTTGTATAACGAAATCCAACGTTTATTTAATAAGAAAATATGGTAAGACAGGGTCATTCTGTGTTTTCCTATTATTAGAGTAACTCAAATTTTCAGAACAAAACTTGACGGTTATATTTTCTGTTGCACTTATAAAATTGTGAAGAACAAATGCGGCTAATTCCTCGTCACTCTCGGTCAAATTATTAGGCACATCAATCAAAGCAAATAGGCACTCCTACACAGCCATCTAGTCAGCGCTTATAACTCAAGCTTCATGAAGACCGTAAATCAATTCAGAATCACTTCTCTAAGTCCTAGCTAAACAACCGTGGCCTGGTATGTACCTACTGGGGGGGGAAAGAAGAAAATTGGCAGTGGACGACATGAAATAGCAGCGATATGATGCTCGACGTCACGTCCATAGAAATAATCCTAACTAATATTATAAATGCGAAAGTAACTGTGTCTGTCTGTCTGTCTGTCTGTCTGTTACTCTTTCACGCCAAAACTACTGAACGGATTTGAATGAAATTTGTTATACATACGGTCTTGACCCTGGGAAAGAACATAGGCTACTTTTTATCCCGGAAATCCCACGGGAAAACTTTTTAAGGCGAAGCGAAGCGCGCGGGAACAGCTATATAATAATAAACACAATAATAGAAACAGCAGTCAACTTCTTGAGGTGCGCGTCTTGCGCCCTGTGCTAGCACTAGCGACGCGACGTTTGCAACCAATTTTCACCTTAATCGGTGTTATTGATAACTGGTACTGTCAACAATGGTATAATAGTTGGTAGTGGAACGTTTAATAGAGTTATCGCTGTCGATGCGATGCGCTACTTGTGACGAGCTGCGTCGGCGGCGCGGTGGGCGGCACAGTCACGAGATTTGATTCATATTATTATGATGGTGCAAGTTTGAGTCAACAGAGAAACGGAGAATGCTACCATTTAGGCATTTTTGGTAGCACTAAATTGAATTCTTGGTTTCTGATTTTCAGCAAGTTTGGTTTTTAGGAAAGTGTACTGAAATCTTTTACAAATTTTATTGTAGGTACTACCTAACGATATTTATAAAAAGTTCGAAGTTTAAGTTATGTACAGTATTAAAAAATATATGAAAATAATAATGTCCTAGTACTTATTGACTCGAGCTCGAGTCTAAAATTGGCATCATTCCACTTCAATTGGACCGTATAGTCGCAGCGTCAATGAATACAGCCTGTTTATGCCGCACGTATCGGTGACGCATCGACACTCGAAGAAACGAATTCATATTTATTTGCTGACTGTACTTCTATTTAAGGACAACTCGCGGTTCCACGACTGTGGTCATTGTTGGCCGACCAGACGTGAATCCGATTACAGCTCAAGATTTGAGATGAGTAATAACACTTCTTAAAATCCAACTGTGTTTGGCTATGATTTCAGACTGATTTGTAACGGACAGTTCCTTGGATTTCGATTAAAAAACATACATATGCAATTACGCATACATATTCTTCTATTATAATTCAATCACTAACCTGTAATATCACATCCACGATTTAAGCAAATAAGCACTAAACATTGATTGATTCAATTAAATCTTGAAATCTCATTGGCGCCAGCAATCGTTTAGCCTTTATAGATCATCGGATCGGCCGTCCAATTATGAATTAATCTAGCGATCGATCTGCCGATACCACCGCCGAGATCAAAGCTGAACTTTAATTTATCCATTTACTGACAATAGCTGTTAATGCCTATAAGGAGGCGAGAAATAATAACCGAGCTGTTCTGATAAACTGTTTATTATCTTAAACGAGACAAAACAATAGTCACTACGGTTACCGCTACTGATCTTATCTTTCTGCCTTTAAACTGATACCTTATAAATTGAGTGTTTTATATAGATAGTCCGTCTATCATTAAAGCTATAAGTGCGTATTGTTATGCCTAGTTAGAGGATACTTTCGTTTACCGTGATCAGCATCAGATCAGCAGTAGATTTTCGTTATCTAGTTCCCTCACCGTGGATTATAGCTTTAAATTACTCTGACTACTAAACAACACTCGTAAATAATAGCGTCCCAAAGGTCAGACACCATCGGATCGATATTGTGAACTTGCAGATTCGGGTTAACCTTGACAGTCAGTCAAAAATAGAGCTACCTCTATAAAAGAGGTTAAATAGCTTTACAATGTTTCAATGCCGTATTCCACAAGGAAAATGGTCAAATATAATAAACATGAGTAAATAAACTGTCTGCAGAATTGCAAGTGGCTGGATGGTTGAATGTGAATGCACGAATAAGATACAAAATAAATAATCTTTATAAGTACCTGTACCTAATATGTTCCTTTGAACCCTTGACTGTCAAGTAGGCAGAAATCTTTTAAGCCTGGTGCAGTTCACATCGTATTGATTCACGAAGGATCCTTGGCGAAATAATATATGTAGTCTTGAGTTGAAGCTTGACCCATATTGATAAGGGCCGCCTACGTAATAACTACACTATTATTTGAAGAACAAACATTATCCTCGCCCACTTCGTATCAAAGTTTGTTGTGAGACTTCGAAGGAACTAATTGATATGTTGTATAATTGTAAACTGTAAATTTATTAAAATAAACGATAACAAATAGATGACGTCATCGGGCATTCCTTGTAGTGTCTAGTTGGTAAAGATATTATGATAGGTACTGTTAAAAGGGGAAAACGTAGAATTTCTAAATAGTTTCGACATAAATTATTTACACTTAAATAGGATATTTCAAAACTGATCGGTACGAGTAGTCCGACGCACAGTAAGTACCCAAATAATATTAAGTTACGGACTTACTCGATGTTGGAAACCGTGGAAAGTAACAAACTTTATTGACTTAAAAAACAAAGATTAATATTTCTAGCTACTTGCAAAAACTCGCGGAAAAGTCCCTATTGTGTTCTGTGTAAACAAGAGACTTCTTTCAGAAGATAAAATACATTGTATCTGCGACAAACGTCCCCAGAGTCGACTCAGTTAATAAAACATGTCACTGAAACACTGAAACGACTACAGTGACTACAAGCAATTTAGATCTTAAGTAGTTCTTATACTGGTATCAAGTTTTTGTGTCAAATTCTACAATGTTATTAAGTTTTCATGCTATAGTTCTATTACATTCTCCAAATTATTTGGAAACAAACTACCTACTTTATTTTAAATGCATACTAATAATTACGCAAAGCCAACAAAATACAGGTCATCAAAATAATATGAACACGTTGCAAGTGTTTTTAAATGACGCAGAAACAAAATTAAACAATCTGTAAACAATTCTGAAAATAATAATACAGAATCGTAATATCAGGAAATTTCTAATGCAAACATATCTGTTAAAGTGCACTCTCAAACGTTTAACATTGCCTCATGCATCGACTTAGCATAATCCATAGTTAAACGGAGATAGTAGATTCCTATGAATGTAGACTTAGTGCATCATATTATTTGCATTAGGTGCACCGCTGATGTCACTGGGAGCCTAATTCTGATGACTCACGCGCGCTCTGCCGACGATGCAGCGATAACGCATCGCACACATTGCAACGTAGTTGGCAATAAGTACTTGCACAGACGATATCAAACGCCCATTTGTTTTCCCCACCAGGTTTGCTAACCCAGTTCAAACTTCCTTGGCTCGCAAATGCGGATTCGCCGGAAAACTTACGAATTCGGATGCGCTCGTGCAAATATTTCTATTTTAAGTTAGGAAGTTGCTTGAAAGATTTATGGCAGGTAGAGGACGTAGTGAGGTGAGGTGGTTTTGAAGTAAGTATTCTTAAATTTTATTAAATAAGTTTTTTTTTTGTAATTTAGTCCAGGGGATTTCAGGTCCTATCACCCTGTGGGCCTCGTACCCACGTGTTGTTCATATATGAACATTGTACACCTGTAGTTATTGATGGCAACTGTGGGCGCATAATAACAGCTCAGGCCGGCGCGGGCGCTCAGTTACAGATTGCTCGTTGGCCCGCACGCGTGTCGCCCTCTCCCCGCGCCTCCGCGAGAGCACATACGCGCATGTTCCATTTTCAAAATTTTCCCTCCGATTTTCTTTTCCTTTTTAATTCGTGGAACTAGTGAACTGTTAGTTGACGTGAGTTCTACGCTTACTTGGATCGTTTGATTGAAAAGCTGAAGTTTATTATCAGGTGCAGAGTTTTGTTTACTTTTCTCGTGGTTTATTGCCGATTTGCCCTTGCCGTCGTCAATAGATGTTTTAACGCTCTTTTTACCTTGGCATGACATTAAAATTGCTACCTATAGGTATTATGTTTTACTTAAAATCAATTGACTTCAGTTTGCTGAAGTTTGTAGTCTTGAAATAATTTGTTTACATGTTGCATTCTCCAATCATTTTCCTAATCACACCAGTACTCTCCTATTCTTTCGTAGATAGGTTTATCAAATCTATCAACACCGTTATTTACCACCGATGTTTACAAACGATTTTATTTTAGGCCTGACCCAAACATGCTGTAAGATGTATTTCGGTACACAATGAGATGAGATAATAGTGACGGCGCGCTGCGCCCGCGCACGCCGTGACTGCATCACCGCACACTTCACACTCGCATGCATGCCGCTTTCCTATTTCACAATTAGGTTATGTTTATATCCATAATATTAATTAGGTCCAAACGGATTTCATTTCAGTAGGGAGTAACAGTGACATCTGTGTCGAATAAAGTAATGACGAATTAAAGTTTATGTAAGTACAACTTATTTCAAAAATTATGAATCTTCAACTGTAGTTATATGTTACTTTTATGTATGTAAACACTACGTAATAAGTATGCTTATCAATATTTTCTTATGAAATCTAATTATTTTCCCTCTCGGTCGTAGTACGGATTATACAATATCATTGTTGCCAATTTGTTGAAATGCTGAAAACAATAACTTTAGTTGCGTCGCTGTCGGTAACATAGTTGCCTCCAACCATTAACTAGTGGGAAAACGTGACAACTTCAGTCAGCTTCGTAAACATTTTGTTAGATGCTTCTCTATAGGTACTTATAGTGTTTTTGTTGTGTGATACTTGGATTATATGTAGTGTACATTAGAATATAAGTATTTATAAATAAAAACCCAAATATCTAAAATTTATTGCATTATCAGTACATATCATTAACTATGCAATATACTCATTCCTCTCCACTTCTCGGTGCTGAATAAAAAGTGATATTTTAAACATCCATAAAATATTAAAAATCAATTGAAGATTGTATGTAATGCGCCTACTTCCTAGCAATGTCGGTATCTAAGAGTTCACGATTTATGAATTTTATGATACAAATACAACAGGTATAACAACACCGTATAAAATGGCCCTTCTACTGGTTAATTTTATTTAGGTATTTGTTCCCACGGTCGATTCCCAAGCGTTGACTTTTATGGCCCCCATTGTTTCCTTTATTCAGAAAACATGGTGTTGAGTGGAACAAAATGGGGCTCAGTGCTTTCTACATATTTATGAAGTTACAAGCTTATTTGTAAATCTTTTGCCATAGATAGATGATACATTTTTTGGGGTCTGTAAAGTAAATTCTTTCTATTATTATCTGTGTACATACATATTTTTTTATTTACTTTTAGTAAAATCTAGAAAGTAGGTAGGGCAGGATTCAAACCGGTGACCTTCACTTCAGCGCGAGGGCTGTCGCTGACCACTGGGTCATCCGGTCTTCCTCATGCATCATCCACTGGAGTCCAATTTCCAATTACTTGGCCCATCACTCAATTGTGTGGACATCTCTGGGCGATCAGTTAGCACACCGGCCTCTTACACTTGTATGGAGATTGGAGGATGTGCGTAGTTAGCCGGGACCCCTCTATTGACTAATCCGATGGCTTTATTGCATAATGGCCGATTTGCCTGTCGCTCTATTTGCCAATATAGGAGTGACTACTGTGGCGCAGGTCGCGGTAGGGGAGCGGACGGCAGGGAGCAAGTACTTGAGAATCATACTCATATATCTATAAAAAATGAAAACTAATGTACTTTAAAATATGGCTCATACTTATTAACACTCATAAAGTTTATTTTTACGTGATTTAATTTTCAAGAAATAAAAAATCTGAAGGTCAGGGCAGCCAGCTACCCAGACATAAAACATGTAAAAATTTAAGTTTGTACACTTTTTTTCTGTAAAGATAATAATATAAATACAAGCCCTAAATTGATTTGCACTCGTAAAAATTAAAAATCATGAAGCTGTCAATTATTACGCCAAACATTGCAGTAACGTTGGAAGCAAATACATTGTTGGCATAATACATCATCGTTGTTGCATTATTCGCACATTGCTTCACGCTGAGTCCTTTCATGATAGATTACAGTGCACACATGATAAAGGAGGACTTCTTATCGTTATCGGTGTTATCTAACTAAGAATGCGTCGTCATTATGCATTTTAGATTGTTTTCCTGGTCCACATGTAATGTAGGTGAAGGTTTCTTAGATTTAACTACGTCTTTGACAGTTTTTTAACCGACTTCAAAAAAAGGAGGAGGTTCTCATATCGACTGTATGTATTTTTTTTACTTTGTTGCTCTCCACTCATAAACAACGCGGACTCGGTAGTACTTGTACTCTCTTATGCTCACCACTATTTGAATTTATGGCATATGTTATGATCAGTGATATAATTTAAAACCACGATAATCACGAATTTATTTTGTTGTATATTTTACTTTAGAAATTATTTAAGTACTAGGAAAAGGTAATTAAATTACTTATTTAATTCTTACCTTGAACCTATAAAACCACGACTTATTTCTCAAACCATGTAACGTACCATTTCTAATACAATAAATAAATTCCCCATGCATCATTCAATGAAAGTAGATAGGGGTCCTGATGCAAAAGCGGTGTCGGGTCTGACCCCGGGCTGACCCTAGAGCGCGGAAGAGGGCAATCATGGGTCCAACCCGAACGTCATAGACCCCCGAGATATATGACACCGGCGAACATTGTCGATGATGTTATCGACGATAAACTCTGTACGGCTCTTTGAATAGATGGGTCAACTGCTTTGGGAGATGCCTGGGGTTTAAAGCTGGGTACTGTGAAGGAATGTTAAGATTAAATAAATAAAGTATAATTACATAAAATTCATTTACAACGGAAAATTCGATGTATGTATTTTTTTATAGAAACGCTATTAAAATTCTATATCTGGTATACATTTCATACTAAGGTAAGGATAGCATAGGCTGGAATATTATTTCGTCACGTTAGTTCTCGGTCTCTAAGATGGAAATCAACACGACCTAATCATCACACAGCCACAGCCCACACCTCTTCACATTAATTCACACTTAAAATCCATAAATCAACATTAGATCTAGACGTCACGTTGCACATGTAATCAATGCAATCGTTCCAGGAAAGTTAATCAGCTCCATCTCAGATGGTGCCGGCGTGACTCGCTCTCGCTGCTCTATGCACATCGTGGGCTCTGCTCAATGTATTCTATTCTAATGCTAACTCGTAATAATAGGTCTCCTCATTGACCCAGTTGTGCTGGGGCCAAGTTCATGTAGCGCTGTGCAGTCTGTCCTAGCCGGTGTAGAGGCTGGAATATTTACTGTGCATTATTTACTGTGCATTCAGTGTTTTCACCGGAGAATATTAAACTGATTTTATAGAGCATAAATGAGCTTAAGCTGTAAGAGTAAAATATCCATTACAATTCAGGGACAATAATACCACCGGTGGTGGTCTAGAAATGCTTGGCTTTTCTTATTTAGTTGTACGCTCGATATCGAGGAATTCCGGAGTGCTATCGTGGAATGGCGTAGCGTAGTAATGAAAAGTGCCTTGATTCCTGCTTAGATTGCTATCTTGATTCAGTGATCGCTGTAGCTGTAGCTATCTGCGGTATTTCTGAGAGCACGAAAGTTGTACAATAAACGTGAACGAGGAATGAAACCGATAAGGGAACATTCTAATTTGGATAAGAAGCTAATAAATAGTGAATCTTAATTCGGGCCGGCTCTGTGGAAGTGCGTTATCTAGTCGCCGGCATAAAAACACCGCACTAAGTGCCGGAACTCTTTAGTCAGATGTGCGTGTTTAAATTTCGGAGATATACTCGGAAAATATGCATATTATTTATAGTTCTTAGGTTGAACTATCTAATATGTGTAAAGTTAACGTGCTTGTAACATGTCACTATCCTAAAATAATATGCAAGGCATATAAAGTTTTATAATAGGTTTATCCTTTGGTACACTGCTACTAAACTACTAATATTTGTACAATAAAGAGTTAAATAAATAAAATAAAAATAAGAAATAAACCACATACTTTCGGCGGTCGTCTATTTGCGACAGGGGAAACATCATACATGGATGTAGTGGAGTGTGAAGTGATTTTATTGATCATGTCATACCAGCATACCGCAATTGCGCGACCGGCTCCGATTACATTACATATACGAGCGGCTGGAATGAAAACATCGCGGCCGTCGCCTATTGAAGGCAGGTGACAACTATCACGATACTCAGAAGCAATACTCACTTCAACAAACAGATGAATTCTGTGAACCAAAGCCACGTAAGACACATTAAGATTGCTGATAACTTCGGTATTTGCAGAATGATGTATGGTTCGTATGAAGTTTGATTTATTTAGCAGCGTGCGGCCGACAGAGTCGGATGTAGGGAATTGGGGCGGACCATTTTAGCACCACACCGGTGGAACACGCCGCTTGATAAATAAAGCTATTAGGTACGCAGCTAATAGTAAAGGACGCCTCGGGAAAGGTGATTACTACCACTTTAGTTGACACCGGTTTAAATTACGGCCGGCTTGTTGTTTCTCTGGAAATGGAATTTCCAAGTGATAAATCTTCCAGCAGTTTTATGAAATCAATTTTAGTAAATGTTGGAAAGGAAGCTAATTATGAGTTTAAATGAAAAACTTTATAGACTCCACGCTTTTGTAGAAAATTCTAAACCTAATTTCCGTGTCCCTTTGTGCTTTTAAGCCACGAATATCAAAGGGAGGCAATTTTGGTCTGGAATATAAGACCTAAGCGCTTTTTTGCGTGTCGATAATAATTTTAAGGCTACTAATCCTAAACATAGGGCAATAAATGTGCTCGCTGTTTTATTACCTACTGCCTCGATAATGAAAATGATATAAATTAGTATTAAAGTAATAATTACTCATAACTTTAAAAGGTTGCTACATTATACAAATATTTTTAATTGCATGTGTTAGAAAGCAGATGGGACAGTGAGGTAATTTGAGATACGAAAGATATACTTATAATAATAATAACTTCAACATTATTCAGCCTTTCTTGTACTCAAACAAATGTTACTGTAAACTTCATAGCTTCTTGTTAACCAACATGCACCGACAACTTTCATGTCAAGCTATCTTTGGGCCTAACAAATAGGCTGCACAAAGCTAATACAACTTTCTCACTGGGCATTCTCCCGGTGTGTTTGTCGGAAGGGCGATGGTTCGCCCACGAGACGTGCGATTTATCGCCATTGTCGCCCGCGAGGCGCCACGACGCTCGACCAACGCCACGTCACACCCCATATTTGCACTAATAATAAGCTACCGTGGAAATTGCTTTACTGTTGCTGATTTAACCTTTGCAAAGTCTTATACGCTCCGGCCGGATTTACACATGAATCATTATTAAGAAGTGTACAACGTACAACTACACATATTTCCATCTGTAGGCATCATTTCTTATCTTGACAGGTACCGTAGAGGCACATAAGGAAAGCAAATGAGCGTATCGCATTTCTCGTAATAAGGAAATGTTGCAAAATTACCATATAGGCTATTTTATTCGTAGCAGCCGTGTAATATTGGATTACTGACATTTGCTCTCTTATTTACAAAGTTACACTGAACTAAGTGGGTATAAGGATGTTGGTGGTTCCTATAAAGTAAGCCTGGCAGTAGGCTGGCGCCGCGGCCGTTAACGGTAAGACAACATGCCTAGGTTAAATCTAACCGGAGCCTTTCATGCGTTCGACAGACTAATGCCTCACACACTCGATGCAGCACGCAATGCGCCGAACTCAATTTCATCCATGCAAAAAGTGGACAGAGGTTAAGAATGCTTTTACGAGTATTCGTTTTGTTGGCGCCGAAGTCGCGTAACAACAACATAATGGTACCGGCGGCGGCGGAGACGCGACGAGACGCGGACGACTGCAGTGCATTCCGATGACGCGCGTCAAAGTACTCACATAATGCGATCAAATGACGCAGCCGTGAGAAGCGTCGCCGAAACTACAATAACATCCGACGAATGTCAACTTGTTTGACATTCTCAACAGTAACATCGCACGTTTGAATCTTTAAAAGCAGTTTAAAGTGGAGTACGGTCGGCGAGTGCGCAGGCGTTGTCGCCGAGTCGCATGTCGTCTTAACTCGTTGTAATCTCCACAAATTCGGGCCAATGAAATGAAACGCACGGCGCGAATCAAAAAACAACTGACGTTAAAACAACAATACACTTATTTTACTTCGTTACGAGTTACGAGCCGCGTGTGCGAAATTAAACTGTTATTTTTATGCTGCGTCGATAAAAGCGGGTTTAGTGTTACAGACGGTAAATCGATACATGAGCTTTGGTGTTTCGTTACAACTAGGCTAGATGTCAAAAGCATGCACTGGTTACATTGACTTGTTGCGTTATGAAGACATTCCTTGGCTGATGTGACTGTAAAGTGATCCCGTATTCACGTTGGCTCTAGTATTTTGGCTTACTCTAGCCAATTGAAGACTTACCTACTTATTACATTGTGTCTCCATAGGCAAGTCATAAAATTAAAAGCTTACAGTGTTTTCCTATTTTTAGCCTTAGCTATAAAGTCAAAGCGTTTAGGTGACCCGGTTTCAGCCAGTAAATGCCCTAGCGTTAAGCCGCTTCAGGGCACATACAAAATAGTACGGGCAAGCGTTCAAACTTCCCTGTACACTCTACATAAGCAGATTTTACAAATTATTACATTTAAGCTGAAATATGAGTATTTCGAAAGATTGCACTGTTACAGCTATAAATTTGTTAGCAGATTTGCATCAAAGAGCCGAATAAATATCGAATGCTCTCGGGCAGTTTTAATGCACTTTTTGCACGAAATATTATTTCAAGTGGAACCATGTGTGAGCAAATGCACATCATAAATTTCATGGTTTGTTTGAAAGTAAAATCGTAACTTACATTTTTTTGACGTAAGTTTATTTAGAATTTCAGAAACAGAAAAATGTGTAGCTTTTTTGTATTTTAAAATTAAATAACCTTTTGTACTTGTTAAAAGCGCTATTGTCACGTCGCTTTACCTAAGTCCATTTTGTAGTAGCTGAAATGTATTTTTATCAATTTACCTACTATAAAATTATTTAATTAATAATTATTTTTGTTTCAGTTACCGTTGATCAGCAAATATACACCCAGGATAGAATAATAAATCCACCTAGACGGTGAGTTCTCAATTCCCTTAATTCAGCCTCCTTAGCAAAAAGCGCAAGTGAATAAAGATAACGAAAACTTTTCTTTGTTTACGTTTCTACATGGAATCTTTCCATACGATAAAAAGTTTGCATTTTATTTATGTAGATACATACTAGGTATTGCACGCTTTTGTTCTAGCTTACGAAAATCGAAGTTACAACAAAGAAACACAACTCTACCTCATTAAACTTAGGTAAGTATCAATTGCTGTCGTTCATTTTTGTAGAGCTTAAGTAGCCCCCAACCCCTGAAAGTGTGTTGCGTGGCTCGGGCAGCAATCAGTGGCGCTCGTGGTTGTCGTTTAATTGTATTTGAATAATTGCCCCCCCCCCCCCCCCCCCGACCACCCCTCTACGCTAATTACATATGTCTGTATATTCCGGTTGATGTAATTCGTATCACATTGTTAGAAGCTTGACTTGGGACTGCAGTGAGGTTTGGAATTAAATCGGCATTTAATTTAGACACGTCGAAATGTAAATTAATTTTATTTACCACATAGGACAACTCGGACTATACATATACAAATCCACCATGCTGAATTGATTGCGTAATCCCCAGTGCAAGGTTTAAATAAACATAAAACGTGGAAATAAGGGGATTCCCAACAACCCAAAAAGAGTTGTCTGTCAGATTACAATGCCCAGTAATTAAGAAGCCAAAAATAACATGCAAATGCAAGTGAGTGCTGCCGCGACTCCACTGTCCCTGGGGGTCACTCTATATAACGAAAAACGAAGTTTCGAAGCGCTGCTGCCCAAACCACAACTCTATCTCGTTGTATTAAATATGCCGATTGCACGACAGCTCTCGTTCGTTCGTTTTTCGGTAGTATAGAGGAGGGTTACCCCCTGTCCCTGATTCTTGGCCCCGACGATACGTGTTGAAAGTTTCACTTTTGCTGCCTCCGGGCGGATTATTGCAGACTTACGTACCTACCCTACATAATAAAAACCTATGTAGGTACAGCCAACAAAACAGTATATTCATTTTATTTAAACAACTTTTTGCGGCTATACATAGTATACATACATAATATATACTTATCGCTTTGCTCTTTTTTTGACTATACTGTGTAGGTCTATCTTCAGGATTTCAGGAACTCCTACTCTACATAGAACAAGATCATTAATATTTTGTAGGTAACCCGTTCACTATGTTACATATACCGATACCTACACATTGTCACAGAGACTGCACCCACCCTTTTGAAATCATTGGCACCCACGTATTCGCTGCATTCAGTATGCACGAAGCAGAGTCCCAAAATAACAATGATCCGTGATGATTCCAACCAGAACGTCACGTCCGACAAAAAACATCTAATCGCATTATGACACACAGACATAAAGACGTTTTTCAAGATAAACCTCACGAAACACATGTTTACGCCTGCCAGTTTGTTTATTATACGGCTTATAGTCTCGTGTGTGGGTGGGGAATAAAAAATATGTTCATTCATGAGTATCGTGAGCGCTTTCGTTGTAAAGAAATGCTTTTTCGGCTTATCAAAGCGCTATAAAGATATTATTAATGTATTGAAGGTTATACCCGGGTTAACCTGCTTACCATGAGCACATACCATCGTAAATAGATGCACTAGCGAATTCTGTTTACACTCCACATGCCTCGGGCAATTTGGGCTTGGAATTATCGTGTTTACCTGTCGATTTAGCGAGGCGCTGAGCGCTGACGTCACCTGGCCTAGACCTAGGATAGGTACATTTGTGAAAAGTGTTCTAAAAAACTTACATCATCGGCGCCTACTTACTTAAGATAGTTGAACGCGGGTTAGTAGAAAATACGTAGGTAGAAAAAACATGCATCTATAAAACACTTATGTTACTTAGGCATACAAAACACAGAATGTCTACTTTATAAGCATTTTGTAATATAGTAAGCATCTGAAAAAGATAAAATGTCCTTTGCGCGGCAGTTAACCAACAAGGACATGCCATAAAAGGTGTCCATTGCGTAATTTGCAAACAATAAATAAAATACATTGCCAAGGTTACTCTGTCCTGACTCCTGCATGATGTATCGAACCCTAATGGTCTTATTATTATAAAAAGTTTTTTTTTAATATATGAAAAACTACTGCATAATCGCCACTATTATATTAAAAATATACCATTGATCAGGACGCCAAAAATCAATTTAAATAAGATTGATGTGCTATTTAGTCAAATGTTATTTTAATACCTACTCATTTATAAATCAAAGATAAACTTAATGGCTAAATTTGACAGTGACTAAAACAATCATTTATAAGTCCACGTGCTAAAATAGAATTTTAAATTAACTACGAAGACATAAAACAACATCAAACGTAATCATCTGCCTCCATATCGTGTCACTTATTTGATGGTGATCTTATAAACTTGTAATAAAATTATTTTAAGTAACTACCTATGTAAGTAGAAGTACTCAATGTTTATCATCATAAAATTTAAAACAACCTTGACCTTAAACCAAAAAGCTCTTAATCGATCATAAACTGAGCAATTATTGTGATACAGTGCAGCTGTTGGCTTGCATCCAATTGATCCAATACTTTCTAAACGATTAAACTTTTGTTTTTTTTTACATCCTGACTAACCACCGGGCATTATGGAAATGGAACTTATAAAATAAATACCTATGTAGGAATATCTAAAATTGATATAACTTATAATTGGAAATAAACTTTTACGACTACTTAGCTCCATTTTTTATGATTCGGATATTGCCTATTATGTACATACATATTACATTAGTGTATTAATTCAGATTTTCCTGTTTTCCTGGCATTTATAATAATAGCAGGGCAGCTTGTGGCGAGCTGTTGGGCATTAGCGACCCCACCCACCCGATGCCGGGGAGAACCCCTGTTCCTCATCTCTGGCTTGCCTTCATTGGTTGTCCAGAGTGAACACTGACGAGGAACAGGATCTCCCACCTCTTGCTTGCCTTCATTGGCTGGCTTGAGTGGTGTACCGCTAGAGCAGAAATGCTCGGAGGAAGGAAGTATATCCAGTAAGTGCTTGTAGGGGTCTTGACCGGCATCCGCGATTGCTCTGAGAGCCTTGGTATACCTCTACACCCTCAGCACCTCATGCCATGTTGCCCCCTTGTTGCTACGTCACTGTAATGTGCTAGCGACTGTTTTGGGGGGCCCATTTAATGTGTGTGCGAGTCACCCCCTGCCTTTTTATCCGTATGTGAAACATATAGGTCCAGGCAGGGGCCATAGTCCTTCCATAGTCCCAGATACCCAGTCCATTTAGCACCCCATTCCATAACCCTGTATTAGTTTTCTCCATATCCTACAATAGTCCTGCACTAACCGGGGATTTTCCTTGGGTTCACTTCTATAGTTTTCACAGGGAAAATCGTCGGTTAGTGTCACATTTCATATAGATTAATGTTGTCAAAAGGGCCTCTACATGTTGGCTTCGGCCCCATGCACGCCTTCCAAATGTCCGGGACCCCATGGTCCCGAGATGGTAACGACACAACAAAATAATAGTAATAAATTTATTTATTCGAAGTAAGGTGATTACAGTAAAGTTCTTATGGCTAGGATTTGGATGAAAATACATAATTGGTAGACTGTTGCCGTAGCGTCTGCTCTCATAGCTAGGCTATAGAATAGCCTGTATTAATGAGAAGCAGGCCCCTGACATAAATAGTTTTGGTACAGTGTTGAAAAAAAATAAATCATTGATTACTTTAAGTACAGTTTTTGTAAATACGTAACCTAGTAAAAAATTAGTGACAAATAACATTTACATTTTAATCTTATTAATATAATATTATATATGTTTATGTGTGTGTGTGTGTTTGTGTGTGTGTGTGTGTGTGTGTGTGTGTGTGTGTGTGTATGTGTGTGTGTGTGTGTGTATGTATGAGTATGTGTGTTATGTTACCGCGATCATCAAGTTTTCAGTCTCATCGTATGTCAAATTACTGAGTAATTCAGTAATAATATTTTTGCATTCATGCAGAGAAAGATTGTGGAAGTACTTAATTCTGTTAAATTTATTGTAGAGGTAGGGTCCCAGGTAATAATTGTGTCGCTGAGTGAAGGCTAGGTTTGAAGATGGAATGGTGCAGATTTTGTCCTTACGTCTTTTATTAGATGGAATCGCATGTAAAGGTGTAAGTCGGTGTTGTAGGGTCAGCGTATTAAAGATGAATAGTTGGCGGACAGATAAGACTTTACAGCCTTTATCGCCTTCATAAACATTTACGATAAGTTTCTATGATTGTTAACTGCAGTTTGATAGTACTCTATGAATGTATTATGTATAAGCGAATGGGCTATGTTATATTGCAGCCGTCTCTTTTAAAATAGGTTACGGCAGTAAACATCTTTTTAGCAAGTGTTCTGAATAATGTTTCATAACTGTAACTCATAAAGTCCAAATAGGTCGAGGGCATATTATGAAATCGACATTTAATATTTTGTATTGGCTCAGTCATCGGGATGAGGATGGGCAATTAATAATTATTATAGGTTTAGGTATATGGTCAGTATAATATTTTTATGTATTTACTTAATTCTCTACCGTGGCATGGTACAGTTTTTTTCGCGTTACGAGAGTGATATTCGGGAGTTTTTATAAGACTTATTATTTATAGATTTAAGGTTATTATTTATTATCTATTTTTTTTTGGATAGATATTTATTATGTACATTATAAACTAGATTGCATAGATTAGATATTTTCCAAATAAAATCTATGTCAGTCCTTAAGGTTACGTATGTAAGCACCTACTCACTATATTCGCTGATACCTACGACGTGAGATATTTTCCTTTGACGCAATAAAAGATACATATCTATGAGGCCCATACAAGTGGTTAGTACATAATTGAGATTGACATCACTGCTCCTTAGCCTTTATTTGTCTAGATTTAGAACAACAGAACACAATAAACAAGCCTTGTTCTGTTAAACCTTTGACATCTAGGTACATAGATATCCTTACCAGCGATCTTTCCTACCTTCAGTAATAATGATGATGATAATATGTTCAAAATCATAGAAAAAACGTAGAAATTCCAAAGATCTCGAGGAATTATGAGTACTTACTTATGTATTTGGTTACGCCCAATGCCAGCGTGGTGGGAAATGGTCCAAGCTTTGGAAGGCAGTTTAGACCTAGGGGATATGCACAAAGGTTCCATTCGAGAGAGCCAGGTGCAGGTCACTACACCCCCACAGTGAATAGAATAGAATATGTATTTGGTCAAACACCCTATTTATCGTGTAAACGTAATCAAGTGACCACATTGATAAGTGGCTAGTGTGAAGTGTCTCACATAGTTTCACCGAAGGGCCGCTAACTGCAGCGGTGACCCGGCCGCCGCCGCCGCCGCCGCCGCCGCCGCTGATGTGTCGAAACCGACGTTTCGCCCATTTAGACACTTCTAACTAAACGATCCCATTGTAGCAACCGCGCTGTATCAAAGAACAAGTAAAGGTTTGGCAGTGAAAGAACTTACAAAATACCTAACATAGGTTTGAATTAGAATGTGTGCCTGAGACGGGACAGCAATAAGGTATAACCCTGTTTCTTGCCGCAAAGCATCAAACATGCGTTCCATAAGTTAATTTTAACTACCCATACACAACGGTGCAACTGTCATGCATTTGCTTATCGCTACGCACAAAACATGTCACGTATCCTTCAAAGCAAACGCAAAGAAAATAGGTACGCATGGCTTTTCACAATAGAATATCGTTCAACAGTTTGCAACTGAAGCTAGCACACTGTCGTTAAGTTTCTCACCTGTACAAAAGCGGCCCTTTGTGGCTGAAACTGTGAAACTTTCACACGAGAGAATAGTGTCACTTGAGGGAGCCTTCACTTGCCACTTCAATACAACGTGCGAACCGCGTGTGTTGACTGGTGACGTAAAGGGGCCACCTGGCGGTCGACGACATGCGGTTGCAGCCGACGACGTGTGTGAACGTTACTATGGTCGTCGTGTCTTCGAGCGTCATGTCGCTAGTCGCCAAATGAATCCCAACCAGGACACGTTGTCTTGATTGACGTATCAGAATGTCTCTACGTTATCTATACCAAGGCGTTGCCAAGGAAGAAATCATTTCATTGCGACGCACAGTCGCACATGTAATGTCGAATCTGCTACGATAGATGAGTTATCTGACATTGAAAAGCTCTGGGCACTGGAAAACTTTACTGTTTTAAGCTAATTAAAAATTATAGTAATTAAATTCTACTTGGAACGTATCTTTTAGTATTTACAACAAGTTTACCATAATACTAATATAAAATAATTATGACTATTAAATCAATAACATACTAAATAACTACTTAGTAGGGCATATACACTGTGTGTGTAAGCTATTATGTTTGCTGACTTCACCTAATTGTTACATTTATGACTTCCTAGGAAAGAGCATGCCGCATATAATAACATGTTATTATTTACTAATATGACTCCATCATAAATTAAACTAGTGAATCAAATTACATAAACGCTTCATATTTATTCATAGTTACACGATTACATGATGTAATTCGAAGAAATTCCTGAAAGATACCATAAACTGAAGACAATTACGCAACACACATTCACACGCAGTAACAACACCCCCAAGTTACGCACTCGTCAAATGAAGTCAGACTACAATAAAAGAACATTGCACTCGAACAAAGAGCTCGTATATCATGGGAGGCGGTGAAAAATATAACAGGTGAAGTCACTTTTCCCACAGAGGCCACCAGCGCGAATAATTCATGGGCCTCCTTGAGGGTTTTATTATTACTATTGCCATGTTTATGTGACCAACCACCGCGCTCCGTGGATGCCCACCTGGCTTGCTCCGGAATGTTTTTAAGCTGCGTTCCTAGTAGGCCAACTGATTGTGGGACTGACTTAGCGACGGCACATCGGTTCAGTGTGCTGATTGTTCACAGTTTGCTACTTTTACGGTCACTGTACGAAATTTGTGGGGTTACGCGCGTCTAATAAGGAGTGAGTGAATTTGCCTACTGGGAATGGGAACCCAACCATAATATTGTTCCGTCCGTCGGTCTGCCATATTCAGCTACAACCAGCGCACGTTCGAACGTAAACCCAGCGAACACTCATTCTTTGCCAAGCCAAGATTCACAGCCAATCAATATACTTACTATGCTATTTTATCAGTCGTTCAAATTTTTAGTACGCGATTCTGTTTTATTGGCATGCCAGCGATATTTATGACCACTGTAAAACTGTCACACTGATTTCGTAAGGGCACGCGTGATATGCTTAATTGGTGCAAGCGGACCGCTGAAAGTGTCGATTTCAATTTTATCATTTGATACTTGAGACCTCTGACGTCACCCACCAGACATATTGATTGATCTTGCAAATCAAACATAGTTTTGCACACGTACCGACTTTATTATGATGCTACTGCTTCGATAATCAATTATGGGCAATAAAAGTAAGGATAAACCTATTAAACTGTTTTAATGGAATAACTTAAGTAGGTACGTCGGTAGGTATACTATGTAGGTATGTAAAGATACATTATTGCATTAAATATAACATAATGTAATACATAAGTACACTATTATTGCTTATAATTATGTTACCGACAAGACATTATGGTTGCTCTACAATGCAAATGTATGTACAGTGTGTAGGTATTTGATTGGTCCATATAAATTGTTCAGGAATTTCAGTGGGACGAGCCTGATCCGGTTACGTAAAGTATGGTTATTATGACCATGAACATTGAACACATATTTGACCCAAATGAGATAGTGAAGGATTAAGGCAACAAAACACCAGATTGGGATAAGGAATTAATAATTTCAGAGTCTGTGGTTTTCGGAAAAGATTAAAGTGCATCACAGACCTGGCAACAATAATTTAATACTGAAATACTGAAAACAATTTTGATAAACGCAATTAATCTAACCAGGACCGCAAAAAATTCATAAAAATAGGTTAGGTACTATACTTAGTGCCCCCCTGCTTAATCCTTTTTGTCGTTTTGTAAACCGACTGCTAATATTGTAGGTTGTCGGCAACCTTCCCTTGTGAGCCATCATTTGTCGACTGCTCGGGACAAATTGAGAAACCATGTCGACGTCGACGAATGACGCGTGCAAGTGAACGCTCTATCTAATGACCCTGTGTAAAGTCGGATTTCCTTCGAAGTTTTATGATCGTATTGTATTACACTCGACAATAATGAAGATGAGCAGACTGCGTAGCACTAGGTATGCTAAACCAAAATGTACTTAAATATTTTTATTCATTAAACTTACTATTTTGAATTTGATTTTTAGTAACAAGATAGATTGCTTACATATTTTCATAAATGTTTCATAAATAAACATTTAAACTTGTAAAACTTTTCAATCTTTTTCATCTAAAACTTGTCAAACTAAGTCTACATAATACATATATGACTGAGTTGGGATAAATGATTTAAATCAGTATTCGGAAAGGAAAGCTGATTTGATTTCAAAGTAGATTGTTTGGGCAGTTTGTGTTGTGACTTGTGAAGCAGTTGATATCAAATTAATTTGACGTGGGAAACCTTGGAGGATATTTATATAAGTTAAACAAACGCAAAATAATTTGAACTAAGTTTATAAGCTTATTAGGAAAACTTATGTTTTTTTGTAATTCATAAAATTAATAATTATTTTATAAGTATCTATGTATGGATCAGCTCAGTCGGGTGACTTATCTGACTCCAAATTAAATATTCAATTTGATATAAACAAATTAACACATAAAACTGTAGAATAATATTTACGCTTGCTGTTGAAACTTCAAGCCCACCACTGACATATTTATTATACATTCTGTCACAACGGTAGGCCCAGCTGTCCCATCAAAATGTGCATTAGAGAGAGAAGATCCGGTGGAACCAGTTGTCGCGCTCATAATAGTCATAATTGATTAGATTAACTGGCAGAGTAGCAGTTTCAGCCGGTCATCGGTATCGCGTTTTTGAATTGAGAACGCAAGCGTTATCCGCAGCCTTGCGCGCGCGCATCGATCAAGAGGGTTACTCTACACTGACGATAAACGAACGAGAGCTACACCTATTTTACCTATTTTAGGGAGTAGAGACTTGAGCCTTGTTCTACTATATAATATATATGTAAAACAAGAATGTAAGAATGATTTTTGAAATAAAGATGATTATTATTATATTATATTATAGAGCCTTCGTGTAATCGTCACTTAAAAAAACGAGACAGAGTCGTGGCTCGCGCAGCAGCGCTTCGAAACTTCGTTTTTCGTCATATAGAGTGACCCCCCAGGACCCGCTGGCCGGTGATAAATCAGCTTCAGTCACCGAGTGGACAACCTCGGGCTCGCCTCGGCGCCTGTGACTCACTTGTTTTAAATACTTTTAATGCCATGATCCGCCTAAAGCGCCCGCATAAATTTAATAATTGGCGGGCGTAGACAATGCAGGAACAAGTGAGGTAGGCAGTCCGCATGAATAAAACATACGATCCGATGATAGCTAGCCGCAATACCAGAAGAATTTATGCTTATTTAGTGGTGTGTTTTATTTGTTTACTGTAGCAATTTCATGGCCGTCGCCGGGGGATGTGGGTAAAAATATCTGGAGAGTTATTGTTGCCGATTTAAATCATTAATATTTTTACATAGGTAACTATCTGGTTGCTTGCAAGCTTCACTCCACCTTTAAAGGTTTTCCCGCGGAATTCCCGGAATAGAAATGAGATTTTATAATAATTCTGATAAAACTTTTATAGTATCTTGAACTTTATCTATATTAAAAACAGATAAAGCTAGTTCAGTAAACTCAGCTAAAATTCATTAAGTTCACAAGACTAGTTATTCACCGTGTAATGGCAACTTAGTGGTTTCTTAGAGGTAACTTTTAACTCTTTATATTTATGTTCAATTTAAATATTCAAACAAATAGACCAGGATAACAGCAGAATTAATTAATTTATAAGGCCACGACAAACTTAAAACATCGTATAATTTCGAGCCCTCAGGCAAAAACTTTGTGGGTAAGTAATGCGTTGTAATCGTCAGTTGATGAATAATTTATGTGAAGTCAATTGATCACAATAACGTACGGTGTCTTTAGCTCTTACTACCTGATCGTTTGTTATTTTGTATGCATTGCACGCTCTATGAGAGTGATCTTTATTGTTACCGGTTCTCATTCTCAATTTTAATGGAGAACAAGGTTTATAATGTGTAATTGTTGTAATTGTTTTGTGAAAATAGTTTGCACGACGATATTGACGGTAGTCTTTTATGATTGATAATCGAAATAAAATAGAATATTTATGAATCAGCAAACTAAATTAAGTGCGTCCATAAATAGTGTGCATACATTTAATAATGAACCAGTGACGAATTCCAATGAAGCTGTTATCGAAATATTCGCAATGAATGACGAATTTGTATTATTTATGGATTTTGCATCAGGTGGCAATGGCAATTTACGCAAAGTTCTACTTTTATTGTTCAGCATACACTACTGCTGCTGCAAATAAGTAATTAATAATAGCCTATGTATAATTAGATTCAAGTTCCCTTAGGAATTCCCACAAAATTATAATTTATACATAAAAGAAATCCGGATGTGGTGCTGAATTCCCGCATAATGTGGTATTAGCATGTAGCCGATATAGGCCCGGAGCGGCCCTATGTTAATGAATGAAAGTACAGTCAACAAAGCAGACATTTTAATGTAATCAAGTTTCATGAATGAATATTGATTGTAAGTTGAACGGGAATACTTATCCAATTCTTATTTAAAAAACTATAATTTCAGGAAAGCTCCGGTCTCAATAATTTCGCTAAGTTTTATCTTTACTTTACAGATCTGATACAGTCATGGTTGTTGTTAAAAGTCATCTGTCTTCTTTACTTCAACCTAACTTACATAAACACGATTTATGCAGATTTCTGGTTAAACAACTAGGAAACGTGTATGAAAATGGGGTCTACAGTACAAAAGTGATGAGCAGATTTCAAGTAACAGGAGTTAGTGTTGTTGTCTGTACTAGTCCCGGCCGCGGCCTCTCGCCGCTTCGCTTGTCCCTCATTTGAATACTGCGGTTTTTTCACGGTTAGGTACGTGAGTATATTTTCATGTGCGAATATGCCATAAAAGTTTTTAGTACAAATGGACTCATTACTTGTGACTTTTTTGTTGCTATTACATTTTTGTGCTAATTTCATGCAGTTTCGTAAATAATTTCGCTATGTTTTATCTCTACTATACGAATCTAATACGTGGTTGTAGATAAAAGTCAACTGTCTTCTTTATATTTCATAAATTTATTATAAGTAGGTACCGGCGGCGTTTCCCATCATTTTAATTAATTCCCACCTTATCTTTACCTTAAAGTCCAAGATTGACAACATATCTTGACTCTTAAGTGATAATTTCCATCTGCATGCATATATATCGCGAAGGAAATGTTATTTTAAGTTGGAAAGTTGACGTTAAGTGCAGTTGGTGAGATTGTATGCAGCTTTCGCCGGGTGCGCCCGCGCGGCGTACGTGAGTTAATGGAACGCAAACACGCCCGACGGAAAATATGAATTCGAACTGTAGAATAAACTATTAATAGCTATGCGATCATTGGAGGTATTACTCGTAGTAATAGGAAAATCGCAATTAGCATAAAGAGACCGCTTGATGCTGACAGTACTTAAACCCAGTCTAATATAGCTGATAGATGATAGAGATTCTTTTTTTTAATAGACGGCATCTTTTATACTTGCCATCAGATAAAAAAAAAATATTGAAAAATTTTGGTTCTAAAATTTGTTGTTCCTCTCCGATAGATATAGGTATTTTAATTTAATAGTGATACACAGACACGTTAAAACTAATAACAACCCACTTTTTCCGTCGGGGCTTAAAATATATCTTAATATACGATCGACTACTTAAAATATTAAATAAGCTAAGTTAGCATTAAAGGTAAAACTACCTCAGTAAAGGAAGTGGCCGACTGGCTATTATAATTAATCAAACCATGTCATATTAAAATGCTAATGGTCATAGTAACGAGTGAGCATTATAAACTGTGTAAGACAAATTTAATTGAATACCTTACCGCCGTAATATCATGCTAGATAGAGTGCTGTTTTCATTCACTTACCTGAAAAGAATAGAAAAAAGGTTTTTATTACACTTATTTGAGTATTTTAACCTATAAAACAAATAATTGGTGCCCTCTCGTATTCAGGTACTAAAGCATCTTTATCGCTACAAACATTATTGAGCTACTAAAAACGATACAGGTAATAAAAGTCGGTGCAGACTTTATATTGAAGTGACAAATTTGTCTTCTGTGCTTGAAAAGTGTGCTCTAGTGACAATAGCACTGCCATTATCATCCAAGTATTGTGTTACGGTGAAACTGCCAAAAAGATTTACGACATGTCGCCGACCACTCCCCGATCTCTTCTCGTAAATCCATGGAATGGCCGGTGGAAATCGATAGACAGTTTATCGATGATCGGTGAAATGCGGCCGTCGGGTAATTGCTGTGAAAGCTACCAGAATAGGGCCCTGGGATTACTTGTGTAGGGCTGAATCTTAAGATTATGTTGATTCGAACCAATATAAACTGAGAGTAGGACATGGAATTAATACATCAAATACAACCAGTACACAAGTTTTAAGCAACCTTCTACTTTTTTTCTGGACACGGAAGCACAGAAATCACAACACTCCAAATGTGACGAGAGCTTGTGGCGAGGCGGTAGAGCGTACAAATTACATCACAATTAAAACAAGCATCATTAACTACCGCTGCGTTTTATGAGAAACTAATTAAATTACTTTTGATCGTTAATTTAACGAGATGGCTATAAAGCTCTTCGTGTATTTAAAATAAAAACAAGTATCATGCATTTAGTACGTTTAGGGCGGATTCGACCAACGTCGAGTAACTTTTTACTCACGAGTAAAGTACCAGTTACTCGCGAGTAAGCAGATTTTGCATTCTATCAAACCTGAAACCAAGATAACTAGCTTATCCCAAGAATAAAATGTTATACCGCCAAAATTGACCGTGTAACGAGCTTATCCGAGAGTAATTTTGTAATGGCGGCAGCACATCAGCTGATTAGAAAACCGTCATAATGACATATAAACACATCTGTCAAAACATAAACAAAAGTACGTTAAAAGGCAAAGTCTCAGAATAACAGCGAATAAAATTTTAAAACATAAACAATTTCATACTTTTATAATCCATTCAAACTAAGTTGGCATGTCATTTCTATTGCATGCTTTGAAACGCAGCTATTTTTATTTTAGTTGCATTACAGTTTCGTTCCTCGTTCATTCAATTTAATCATGGTATAACTTGGTAGAATGCAAATGTACTTATCCTAGATATTTACTCGCGTATAATTTTAATTCCGGTATAGTTATTCTCGTGTAACGTGATGTTTGGACGAATTCACCCTTAATAGAATGAGATATAGAGTCGTGTTTAGCGCAGCAGCGCTCCGAAACTTCGGTTTTCTTAAGCTAGAGTGACCCCACTGTTGATTTTGATCTAAACAAAACAAGCCAAGATTGTCAACCTCCTAAAGAAAAAAAGAATCTTGCTTTGGTTGAGACCCGAGTATATTGCTATGAACTGAAAACAATGATCGAATACATACAAGTGTCTTACGTAAGACTTTCTCCTATCAGTATCGGCATCACAATAACGATGATGAATATAATAGAGTGTATGAGTTCACGGGCTCGGCTCATTTCACTGTTGCCGGCTCGTGGGCGGTCAAGTTCGCCTTTTGTTGATCCCCTGTGCGAGAGGTCAATGATACTGTGACGCGGCTCAATAGAGACGCTAGACCTCATACGGGCCGCCCGCGCCGACATCACTCACTATCTTCTCATTCACTTTTTGTGTGAACAGGTTGCTCTCTAATTGGATAAATTATCGGCACAATGTGCTTTAGTTAGAGCCAATAGAAACTTCGTTACTCAGTGTAAGTGAGTCTGTCAGTTGAGCGTTTATTAGTGGCGGTTGGCGCAACCGCGATAGTTAAGTGACTATTGTAGAATTAGAGGTGATTTTGCGCTAAATGACTGTTTTAGGTGTACATAAACCGCAAAATAGTAAGTTTTAGTTTGTTTTCGAGAGAGAGTGGTGGACCGCGGCGACCCACATGCCCTGGGCCGTGAGTTGGCCACGGACCAAGAATACTCACAATATTCCCCATTACGTGCCGATGGACTGTTGCAGTTTGCTAACAAACGGGAAATGCAGCTCTTTGCCAAATTTCAATGCTATATTTGTGCAGTTAGTTCCAGCTCTTTAACCGCTTCCGTATTTGTGTAGGTAATCGGCATATTTGATGGCTAGATTAAAGCGAGTATTCCGTCATGTTCGTGAATTGTGTGTGAGGATGATTATTGTAGAATTAGCGATGTTGTCTGAGCAAACACAAGCGGCGCCGCGCGGGTAGAGTGCCATCATGCTCGCAGGATTATTTGCACACTTCACACGAGACCATTCGGGTGTTAATTTAATGATTTCACAACCCTGAAGTACACGTTCAAAAACATGTTTTTCGGATCCTAAACAAACCATTGGTACAAATGGTACTGAGAAATGCAGTTAACAATGTGATCCTGCGTGCAAACAATACCTTGCTTAAAATTCGGATATAAATAAAAAACTGCTTTATAATGAAAATAGCTGCGATCGTATTCTCAACCTACAAACTAATCATTAGGTAAACCCATTCATTACCTTGTCCGTTATCTGAAATCGCCTAATCACCATACTTATCCCATATAAGTGAATAGGTAGTTCCTAAGACAAGTAAAGAAACAAAACAATCCAACCTCAATTCAAGTGAACTAACATTGAAACACGCCCACTGCACGATCTCAAAGCAAATTGTTAGCACACAAACACTCTCTCTGAAAGGTAACGAGCCCTAGACCCTTTTACTAGACACCTTTCGGTTTAGTGTCGGACAAGTGAAGTTTTGATTACGATCGAGAAAGAAAACAGTCGAAGGTGACATAAGAATTGCTGACAGCACAGTGGTTAGACGCTATTACCAAGAACAAGCCAAGAATCGACGATTCTCAGGAAGTATCCTCGCATCCTGGGTAGGCAAGTAGGCGTAGGCGGGGGGTGTTAAAAGGGGGTGTTTTTTTTTTTAAATTAATTTGTCTGTCTTAAAATATTTGTTTAGCATTTAATATTTATTTGTTAATTAATAGTAAACACTACTTGACCCTGTTTTCTCCTAAAGCAAGGGTTTCATGGAAAGTTGAAAAGTAGGTCAATTTATTTTCATAAAAAGTAGATTCTTTCTTTCAAAAGAGGCTGGCATTACTCCAATCTCGGAGTCAGATTGTTATCAAAGCTTGAAAAATCACCTTCCCTCGCGACCGCATTGTTACGTCACACGCCGCAAGACCACGTACATTATGAAACAATTTAATTCGAACCCCGGACACGTAAAGATACTTATAGTAAAAGTCACCTTCTAGATACCCGCTAAGCTTCAGACCAAGTCTTACTAACTTCAAGTTCTTTCCGATATGTTTACTGAGTTAATTTATTTTTTATTTATTAACCTTCGGAATTCCAAGAAATAATACTTGTAAGTGAATATTAATAACGTCTTCACGCGCAGACGAGAGGTTAAAAATTTCACGCGATCAAAACTTGACACTCATGTTGCGAAAGGATAAAGGCTCATGTATTACACGCTCAATTATGTCGTTTTTAACAAAAGGTTTTTCTGCTTATCATCCGTCTCTGATAAGTAATGGTAAGCTTTATATTCCAAATAAAATGTTGAGTCTCAAAAGAACCGTGGAAAGCCTACTAATATGTGCCCCATCGCTTTGGAAGTAAACTTGTTACGATGAACTTAAAACAGAGATGAGGTGGGTAATAAAACTAATGGTTCTGCAATAGGTAACACCTAAGACTAACTAGATCTCCAAAAGCTAGGTAGCTAAATGAGAATACAATCCGAATTATTGGCTTTTTCAGTCCGAGTATGGGTGCAAAGACACATTACATAATATCTAATAATGTTTAATTCGGCGCTGTTCGCATTTTTTTACTTAATATTACAACAATTAATGAATTAACGCGTTCAACAGCATCCATATGGTAGAAACACCAGGAATACAAAAACAAAACACGCCACCGTTGGAATCCACGCGGGTATAGCAGCGGGCCTAATGAATGAAGTATCTGAATGGACTCTAACAAGGCAAGCGGGATGCTACTTTTTACTGCTTCCACTGTAAACACTAGTTCTTATGCCATTCCTTGCAGATTTAATGATGCCGCTGCCATCCTAAGGTATAATTGAGAAATAAAATGTCAGCGATGATAATATAATTATAAATAAAATCAGCCTAAGGCTTTTCCGTATCACTGTACCGTCCGTAGCTATCGTCAGAACTTTTGTGAAAACTTTCTAGAGCTTACGAATGCAACAGTGTCAGTGGCTTTCGTGACATGTCTTCGTGCGACCTCGCACACATTTCCATATTATGGCTTTGACTGCCGAAACATTTATAAATCCCCGAGGCTGTGAATGGTAGTCACGATGACTTATGCGGTGCTTCTAAAGGTTATTTCACAAAACATGTGATCGATGTGTCTGAGTCCGTATTGATTGATATGTTTACTAGCTGCGGGAGTGTCACGAGTGGAGTAAACGACTGATGGATTTACGATTTGTGTCTGACATATAGCGGCGGCGCCGACATCAAACGATTATCATTATCATTACCGACCGCTGTATAATGAATGCTGATTGAAATCTCGTGTCCTACACCTTCGCTAATGTAATAATGCACTACGACCTAAAAATGAAACTTGAGTCTATAGGTATAAGACTGAGAGAATATACCAAATCGTTTAATAATACTTATTCGTATGTGCCATGCATTAGGTAGCTACATGTGCAATTACTTTGAGATTATATTAAATGCAATTGTGTAGATTGATTTATGAACACATTTAATTGAGATTGTATGATTTATAGTCGCTGTAATGTAATAAATATCTATTTGTTTTTTGTCATTCAATCAAAGCTTATTTAAGAAGAAGATAAAACAGTTAACGATACTAAACAAAATCGTGTAGTGTTAATTTAACTTAGATAATTTAAATCATACTATTCTACAATCTGCGCTATTGCTATAAAAACTCAACTTTATGATACCTAAAAAGAAATACAATTCTAGTCTTCATGCAGTATGAAGGCACGAGAAAACTCGACCTTTATGTATATTTTCTTGTCCCAGTTTTTCTTATTTCTGTACACATCCCTGAATATTTCATATCACGCCAGACGCGATAGATAGCCCAACATGTCACTTTCAGGATTGAATATAATATATATTTCGTATGTTGAAGAAATCTTAGCCCGTTAAAATATACGATCGTATTAAAAGGTACTATAGATGGTAAAACCATCTTATCTTTCCCGATTTAGGATAACGGTTTACGCTCGTGTCCGTTCCAATACATAAACTCAAAAAACGGGAGACGAACATTCTTTTATTACCACAAGCAGAGTGGTTTCAGATCCTTTGATATCGGTTCCTTTTATCCGCAACTTCAATTACAGTAAAATCTGCACTTTATGGATTTAAAATGAGGCAAGTTGCTGACTGAACTCCTATAAAGTGACTTATAAAGCTGGTCCCATTGTGCACTTTATTGAAGTGACGTCATCTACAGTAATGTCCGCAGTATGGATAAGTTGTGTTTGTAAACAAGTCCTATTTGCTGCCGTCAGCAGTACGAGATCTATCGAAGTGCCACGCGATCTGCCGGGATGTTCACTGAGGAAGGTTTAATGGGCGCAGTTATGCAGACATTAATAAACATATAACAAATTGTATAAATAATGGTATATATTTTTTAAAATTTATAGGTGTAAAATATTTTGTTGTTACTTTCATTATTTAATTGGAGGTAAGTGTAAAAATACTTTTATAAATTAGGAAAAACATTTCAGATATTTTTCACACCCCAAGTTCTACCAGACAATATGACAATCATTGTTGCAAAGTTCAATCAAGGCAACCGCCGAAGTAGTCACGCTCCATGACTTTTTATTAGAAAAGCACAATATTCTCCGATGCGCTACGTGCATCCTGATTGTGACCGATGTGATCACAAGTTGCTCCTGTCGGTTGAATGCGACATAAACATGTCACACCGCATCGACGAGTCAAGGATGACTCTGAAACGAGCTAACAAGAATGATTTCTAACCCTTTGTGTGACAAACTGCCACCGTGTCGGCATTCTTATAGGTGCAATTTTCGAGGTATTTGCCCGCAAAGCAATTTGCCTCGCCGGTTTTCCTAAAGGGAAAATGGTTATATTGTACCTGAAAAAAATGACCTTTTTAGCCATTTTTATCGATATTGACGACAGGTCCGAACCCCCATCAACTTGAGTGAATGCTCATAGGACTTGAAGTTCAAATGTTACGGATTGTTTTGTCCCTTAAAGCAATATCGGTTCAGTAGTTATGAGTTTATTCATTAGTAGGTACACACCAAATATTTTCTCTTTCCATAATAATATGATTGAAAGACAATTGTATGAAATACCTACCTACTATAAAACTAACAAAATAACTTCTAAATCGCATTAATTATCCTCTCAACTACACGTAGTACGCGGCTTTCTACCTTCATAATTCTAGCCACTCGTACATAACTAGTAATAATAATAATATATGACCATGTAAAAGTTTTTTTAGTCTATAAAATGTCCCAAAATAACGCTTAAAATGATACTCCATTAGGACCATTAGGCCTGAATTTATGCGCCTTCTAGATCAAGCGTGAAATGACTAATCAGTTTCCGGAGAGCCAGGCAGAGACCTAGCTATGGCCTGCGCCTGTACTTCCGGAGTGCCTCCCACGCTGGATAAATAGGCTCTATTGTTCATGGGCAAAATAAGGCACATCCCGGAGGTACGTCTTTGACAATTAACTGTTTTAAAAAGTTAGTATAAAGATAAGTTAGTATAATTAAAGTTAGTAAAATAGTTGGTATTTCTTGAGTGCCTAGCAGCCTACGGATATTATTCTCTTTCTAACCTTGCAATAGGATCCTCTTCCTTACTATAAAGCTTCCGCCACTCTGCAATTTAAACTGAACTGCTTTTAATTAAACTTTTAAACAACTTTCACTGCAGTTTATAAAGGGAAAAAATCCCCTAAAAACTCTGAGCCGTGTTAGATCAAAATGAAAGTCGTATTTATTGCTTTCTGTGATTCACTATTGATATTCCTGCAATAATTTACTTAAGTACCTCTATAGGTACCATAGAATTAGTATATACTAAGTCTATGATAGGTACTGTCCTATGACAGTCGATAATTTTTTGTCATAGAGGTACTTAGGTCATTGGCACACATATTATCATTATCAAGAACGGTCATTATAGGAACGGTCATTATATCAAGAACGGTCACTATAGGAATATAATTCAATAAAATTATATTAGAACAAAATCTTCTGCATGACTTTGTGTCTTTTCTAAACTTAGGCATTTATGCACCAAAAAGTATTTATTAATTACATTCTAGGTACCTCTACTAAACCTAATGCAATAAATAAAAACCGCTGAGTGAATTTTAGTTTTAACAGGTCCAAATTTAAAATGTTTCAAACTGGCCCAGGTGGAGGATTAACTTTTTGTCCTGACATGAATGGCCTCTCGGTTAAACCGACTATAATCGGATTATCTTTGGCCGACAAAAACGAAAGGCAAACAACATTCATTATGTATAGTGACACGGTTTTACGTAACAATAACAACCCCTTCTGACCGTTGGAGTGGAAAAAAAATGAGTTGACGAGCAAACTTTTTACTTCAAATACTTGAAAAGAAAAAATGAGTTTTGTGATCTTGAGCGTAACATTTTAATAATACCTCTAAAAAACTTTTCTGAGAGTCAATATTTACGTTACCTAACTTTGCTTGGGGTACGACTCTCACAGTGTACATTGGACACTGTTGTTATGAATATTACCTACAAATGGTGGTATGAATTAAATATATATATATGTATATTTTTTGTGTTTCCTCACCCATTTTACTTAAACGATATAACAAGTCAGTAGCCCTGTTTGTTTATACCTCGATACTACTTATTTCCACCTTCGTTAGGAAGCCGTTAATGTCAAAGGTTAGTTGGACCAGATGCACTAATAAATTACCTGTATACTGTAACTGAGATGTTTACAAGCCGCGCACCCTGCGGGGACGAAATAATAGCTTCAACCATTATTAATGTTCACAAGCTTAGGTACACGGATAATAAGAATATTCCTAGGTACATATTTCCTTGTATTATGTGTGTTGTGCGTCAATTTACCCCAATGTACATACTTATAAAACCTTAACTATTATTAAGTGTTTGTATTATTAAGGCTTTATGTCATCAACATAATACAAAGCGAACTATAAGCAAAGTAATATCTTATTTTGTCTACCAACCTACCTAGCTACGTAGCAAACCTCTGTAAACTAAACTACATCCGTGGTAATAGAAAATATACGCAAAAAATACAGCACCGCAGTTTGTATAGCATTAAAAAAAGCTTGCCACAGCGAAGTGTGGACGTCAATTGTTTCAACGAGGCGCTTCGCACTCCGCGATGGCTTTCAACTGAACGATGTGCGGTTTGTACGAAGCTCATGTTGTTCTATTTCTGTGCCATCTAACTGAATTTGTTTCTTTAAGTGACTTCGAAAAAAGGAGGAGGTTTTCAATTCATCTGTATGTATTTTTTATGTATTTCCACCAATATCTCCGACATTTATGGACCAATTTCGTCAATTCTTTGTTTGATGTGTATAACGTTTTCCTCAGGGATGATCCCAATTTTTTTTAAATATATTACCCCCAAGGGTGGGGAAAAGGGTAAAAACATGGTGTGACTTTCCATTTTGGGCACCTATTAATCGTTTCTATTGTAAATGAGCCAAATAAGTGCCGGACGTAAAGTCCATTACAGAGGCCCCTTTCGTGCACCCGTTACTTCATAAATGAGTTCTGAACTTTAAATTTACAAATGTCTCCGTATTGTTACAGCAGCAACACCAGTCGGCCATGTTGATCTGCTGGCTGACGCTGGCGCTGCTGGGCGCGGGCTGGCGCGCCGCCGACGCCTGCAGCTGTGCGCCCGCGCATCCGCAGACGCAGTTTTGTAATAGCGACTTTGGTGAGTTGTTTAACCGGTGGTGGATAATTAGGGGAGTTATAAGTTTGGTGTGCGTCGTGTCTGTCGGTCTGTCGCAGTGAAATCGGTGGATTTATTGGAAAATAATTTTAATTTTAATTAGATTAGTTAGGTGCTTATGTGATGAACACGTAAGTACTACGAAATGAGAATTTATTAACAATAACATATATCACATCACAATAGCATCTAGTATCCATGACGGCAACGACGACTACAAAATTCCCAAAACAATCAAATCTTATCCTAGATTTGTGTATATGGGTCGCGCAATAACAAATATTCTATCTCAAATAGCTTTGACTCCCCAAGCGGCGAAAGATATCGCAGGTCGTTGCGTCTTTGCGAAATCGATATACTTGTCTCACAGGCACCGCATAGTGGCTCTATCTAAGTTAGGCTGTATGCTGGGGCTGGATGTAAACCAAGCAAGTGCGGGTTATAAAATATGTGACACGCTATTAGAATAGCTACAGTGAATGACGTATACAGTCAAATATCATGTGGCATATAGTCAAATATAACTCTTTTTTTGTTTTTACAGTGATCGTAGGGAGGGTGCAGAAAATGTTCAAAGGCAACGAGTACTACAACGCCTACAAATTGAAAATTCGCAACGTTTTCAAAGTAAGTTTGTCAAACTTTAACGCAATTGTCTTAGTGGTAACGAAAGGAGCCAAAAAGCGTACTTATAACCCTGTGTACCCTGGGTAGTAGTGGGTAGCCAGCGACGGACAACTGATCTAATGGATAATCCTCTTATCATGACTGATCCTGCATTCAGATCTACTTATGGTCCTACAACACGCTAATCTTTTAGTTTGATATAATTAGTATACATACATAAATACATATAAATTATGTACTCACAATTGTAATCTCCCAAAGGGTGACTGGAGCGAGCCACTCGCTTTTCGCTGCATACATTTGTACTCACGTGATAGGCGTGATTAACATGATATAGTTATAATTGCCTCTGTAACAAAACCTATGTACTATTTCAGAGTTCACCAAAGGCCGCGGTGGCGCTGAAGTCGAGTCGGATCCTGACTCCCTCCCAGGACTCTTTCTGCGGGGTCACGCTGCGGCCGCGGGAGACCTACGTCATCACTGGTATTTTTTTTTTTTATTCTGTCGTATAATATTCTATATGTCTGCCTATACTTTTTCGCTATTTGAGGAGGAAAGTGAATACTGTGTTTCAATAAGACCTTACCCTTTAAAGTTTTTCGTACTTTTTAATTACATACAGTATGCTAATTTTGTATTGTTTGCAAATCTATGGGCTCCTAAGAAATATGTATATTCTTTTGTAAATTACAATGTCTGTCTACAACTTTCAGCCAGTTCATTTTTCATCTAACATCAACTATTGTATATAACACTATACGCGTCCACTTCAAGTGATTTGTCTACCATAAGTACCATAACTAGTTTGCTACCTATCGAAACCGGACCTCCATAATAAAGGCACTTGTACACTTCCGTATTCCAGGCACAGTCCACCAACTCCAGGCGCACGTGAACCTGTGCGGGCTGGTGAGCAAGTGGCGTGACGTCACGCCGCGGCAGAGGAAGGGCTTCCGCATGCTCTACAAGCAGGGCTGCACTTGCAAGGTACGAGGAAGAACTGATGTGTTTGTCTATGATCAACCTCTATGGAATCTATATAGTCTATGGTGACCTCTTGTGACTCAACTAATAAAATGGCCGCTTTACAACAAACACGTTTATGTATTATTATTTATAATTAATTGCTAACCCGCAAATACTTCAATGGCGACGAGGACGGATAAAATTTACGCACCACAGGTGAAATGTGAATAAGTTAAATTTGGCAGGAAGCGAAAACGATACATGTGGGCAAATCGCAAAATGGCAAGCTGAGCAGCGGGCGAGAGATGCGAGTCGAGAGGCTCGCGGTTCGCTGCAACTTCGAGGACGGCCGGGGCAGGCGCGGCGGGACTGAGCGACAGGCACGAGACCGGCGCGCGATCAGCTACCGGTGATGAAGATACCCGAAGTGCACGCGGCCAATATCTTTTCCCAAGACTTTTGCGGTGGGACATCAGGCGGCGAGTGTGACAGGCGCGCTAGACCACCAAGAAGGAAATATATCAAGATTCAAGAGCAGGCGGCATGCAGCAGAGAGGCCGAGGCCCTTGGTGTGGGTACACGCAGCGAGGGAGCAGGCGGTGTGCCGCGAGGCGGTGCGCGACTCAGCTGCGGCCGCGGTGGACGCGCCCGGCGGATAATTGGCCGCGATCAGGCGAACAAACGTCCACGACTGTTCTTTGTTGTTAAAATGGTATTGGGGGAGAAGAAGTGCGGATAAGTCATGCTTTATAAAGTGTTAATTTAGTAGGCGTAGTAAGTTTCCTAGCATATGTTTTGTACTTATACAATATTTGATATCTAACCCGCAAATACTTCAAGAACACTACAAAGTCTTCAAACATACATCCTGTAAAACTATTTCTACAGAAACTTATATACTTAAAATACGCTAGGTGAATCCACCCAGGTGAATTAAGTCGACGGCAGCTGAATATTTGACTGGGATTCATGAAGGGAGCCTTCCCGAGTGACGTATCAACTGTAACTTAACTCTGTGATACGTCTGAAGAACTGGGCATTCAGAGATTAACAAGTACTAATCTTACTTATCACTAATCTTATCACCATGGTGACAACCCTAGTTCCGCTCTAGTGGCATTCACCAAATACGGTAAGAAGAATATTTCACTTCAGAATAATATGAGGCTTTTTCAAAACTATAATTATGATTATTGCCAAGGCCACGCTTGGTAGGAGATGTTACACAATACAAACATTTGAAATAGCGGAAAGGAAAAGACTATGTATACCTACTAAATGTAGATCACTATCACACACAGATCTTTCAGTAACTAATTGATAAAATAAAATATTCACAAATTACTGGCTCCGTAGTTCCGTACATAATACGTGATCTTTCGGATTAAATGCAAATTGACCGAGTTGATCAGATAATGTCATTCATCGCATGTCACGCTATGCATTCCAAATTAATTAATCGTGATTAATGTAATTTATGCATTGTGAAATTTTATGTCTCTGATTAATACGTGGACAGATTATTAAAAGTCGATTTTTCTCTGTTTTCTTTAAAGAAACATAAACATAATTACAATAATAATAACATGAAAGGGCAGGGTCTAAAAAGGCCGACAAGCTAACGTGATATTTAAAGGAAACCTTTGTCATCGTATTTCAAAGAAGGTCTTCAAAAAGACAAGTTATGAAAAGATACGTAAAATAACTTATATATTTTATTTGTAGGTACCATGTATCCCACCTACTTAATTTTGTGTATATCTAACGAAAATTGTAATTTAATTACTGTTAGCATTAGGCCAGTTATAACGATGTTTTATCAAAAATAATTTCTGGTTGTTTCCCATGAGTTAAACTTATAACACAATGATTTCCTCCGCAGGTCCACATGACCAGACGACGGACGAAGTCTCCCAACACGTGCGTGACGAACTTCAACGAATGCTTCGAGAGCCACGGCATCTGCCTGCACGACAGCAAGGGGAAGTGCCGGTGGACCAGGTAAATAGATAGTTTAATAGTAATAGTAATATATTTATTGCAAAGAAGTTTTACATTGGTCTTAAGGGTCGGCAATAGGCAATCGAGGGTTGGCATTGTCATAGAATTATGTAGTAAATGATGCTCTACAGCCTTGAAAAAAATCACACAGGTAGCCGAAGAGTCTAGCTAGGTGCTGAATCATTCGAATTTAAGTAAATGCTTATGGATAACTGTAAATTAATTACGAAAAACCAGTAAATCACACTCCCGTATTGTAACTGTGTCGTAATTATCAAGAATTTTCATATGATTCTTATCAAATTATAAAGATAAATGCTTGGACTAGGCGCTAAATACCTTGTTTTTTAATAAACACACACTTATTTTGTGTAAATTAATCCCAAACTTGAGCAATTTTTTTCCCTCAAATCTTCATACAAATATCTATGGCGGCTTTCTGTGTTATAAAATCATAAACACAAGTGACGCTTGACTCAGTTGGCCGCTGGCCTCCAAAGAAGGGTCACGTCGGTTTAGGCAGCACTGACAGCTCGCGATCTTATCGTGTACAGATACAAAATCACTGCACATTGGTTGTCATTGCACTTTTTCAACTTTTATGACACCAACATAATTTGATTTGAAATTGAGGAAGCATAATTCTTCCAGTATATTCAATACATTAAATTAAATTAGATAGTGTGCAATATTCTCGTGACATTACAGTCTCGTAAAGGTCTGATGAGGAGCAGGAATATAGCGAATGGATCTAAGTGATGACAATACGCACGAACATTAGGTTAGGGATCAAAAATACAGTCTCTTGGTGCTGGTTGAGGTATGGTCTCGTGAGGATCTGATGAGGGCAGTAACACGGTGGTGGCTCAATTTTATTTCAAAGATGTTAATAGCTAAAAGCATCGAGTTTAGGCTATTAAGTATGTTTTTCAGAGAGAGAGAAAGAGATTTTATTTTTCCTCTGGATGTGTTAGGTTTACTGGGTTTACTAAGTTCATTCTGTTAATGGCATCAAGTTGTTATGTGTTCATAAGTAATAATTATTTATTAACAAAATGCTGTTGGTTCTCCACGAAAATGTAAAAATAAAAATAAAATAAATAAAAATAAATTCGTAACGTAAAATTGTCAATGACGGAATTTCTTCTATAGACAGTAGCCACAAAAAAAACAAACGATAGATGGCGTGATTTGAAGATAAAGATACATTTATTCGACACATAGACAGCAACAACAAAAAAAATACAGATTTAAAGAAAAGAAACACATACTTATACAAAACAACAAAGAAAAAAAGGATACACATCAAAATAACTGGAAAAAATAAAAGCCCCAATTTACTTGTGTGGGACAGGGAGTACCATAATATTTTTTTTGGGGTACTCCCCATCTATGCGAAATATTTGCTTGATATCTTTACCCGTTTCTGAGAAAAAGGGCGGTGACAGACAGTCAGTCAGACAGACGGACAACAAAGAGATCCTATAACGGTTGCCTTTTTTCTTTTGACGTTCGAAACCCTAAAATTAAGTAAAAATATTATGCTGCTACCAAAAAATGTACTTACAGGTATTGAAAAAGCGGTATATAGTACTAAACAAATTATAAACAAACAAAAAACCCGACTGCACGCTAAAAAGATGAAAACAAGTCCCAATGTTAATGGAAAGTATCGTAGGCGGGGACCAGCAGAGGGTTCACCATTTAGCTGAATGTTACTTAGAAAACGGCCTTGAGTGGCGGTCAAGTTGGTCCCCGCCTGCGATACTTTCCATTAACATTGGGACTTGTTTTCATGTTTTTAGCGTACAGTCGGGTTTTTCGTTTGTTTATAATTGTATTTTTTTATTTGTAGTTAACTTTTTAGTTGTTTTTATAATAATAATAATAATATGTGGGGACATCTCACACACGGTCATCCGACCCCAAGCTAGGCAGAACCTGTGTTATGGGTGTCGGACAACTGATATATCTACACAAATACATAGATAGATACATACCAAATATAAATATCAACAACCAAGACCCGAGTACAAATATCTGTCTTTAAACAAATATTTGCCCCAGCCGGGAATCGAACCCGGGACCTTCGGCATAGCAGTCAGGGTCACTAACCACTACGCCATTCAGCCGTCATTTTACGTCAAATTTTACGTCAGTAGTTCATGATCATTTTTTATTTCAATAATTTTGGTGTTATTATTTAAATACCTTCAATATGCATATTTTTGTAATGTGAAAATCAAGCCCTTTCATTTGATACCTTACACGGCAAAGTTGAATTATTATTTTTTCGATCATCACGTTATGTCCTCTAGAGGGCGCTATGTACATTTTAATGGAACGTCACATAGCCTATAACCATTGCGCCATCAATACGCTTCTAACAATACCTCATACATCAAAATCTATCAAGCCGTTTAGGCTACATGAGGGAACAAAGAAACAGACAAACATACATACATACAATCAAAAAACATTACCCTCCTCCTTCGGCAGTCGGGTAAAAAGGAGTAAGACAGGGGGTCATTCTGAACTTTTGCTTTTGCTCGAGCTTTGGAAATTAACAAAAATAAACCTTTTTCATAGAAACTTTGTTGGACATGTGACTTTTTACCATTGGAAAACGAATATTTTTTTCGCGAATTTGCAAATCTCGTCGAACAAAAGTTGTTCAGAATGACCCATTGAGTCATCCCCTTTTGGCTTAGTATAGCCCTTTTGCGACACTATGTATTTACTTTGCTTTGTCGTCGGGGTTCAGTTGGCTGGAGGATGCCCGAAACTTATTATCTACACTTTAATACTTGTAGTTACCTTTCTACAAGTAAATACCACATTTGTTTGAGAAAGCTAATCGGGTTCCGAGTATAGAGTAAAGTGGCACCCCTATTAATTTCTACTCTTTCCTGGTGCCTACCAGTGTAAGTAAGAATTATACTTACTTACCCTAAAATCACCCAAAATGTACTTGAACATAATTGTCAATAAAGTTGGCGAGTAAAAGTTTATCGACCCACTGTGCAAACTTACATGTGTGCGTGTCACTGCGTGTGCTGTGTGAAGAGCATTGAAAACCCAAAATTGGCGCGGCACGTCACCCTGTACGGGGCCTTAACATTATGTACGCATGGTCCTTCACATAGTGCCCTGTAGGGCATAGAAAGTTTTATTCTTATATCTAGGTAATAATATTCTAAGTTTACTCTTTCACTCCGGTGGGAATTTCTATTTCGCTTTCAACTTTTGTCAATTTAAGCACGCGAATTCGGTGCGTGATGCTCAGAATATTCTTTGGAGTTTTGTTTTTCATTTAGTTTATGTTGCTCTGATTTCTTAGCAATGTACCTATGTAATAAAAGCATGTGTTGAGTTTTTAGTTATACTTGAAAGTAATAAATGAAGGCTAGATCTTACTATTTTCTATCAACTCCACAATATTGAAGTCATGAATTCCAATATCAACATTATAGTCTCATGGTTAAATATAATTTTGGATTATCCCAAAATCTGTTTACGTTCTGTTCAGCTAAGCGGTGGTACTCGTATTCAGGACATTCAATATGTATGTGGGAAATAAATACCTTCTTAGATATTTTCCGCACGTTTTCTCTTTTCCACGAAAACCCATATTTATCTTTATGTAATGAATAGCCAAGTCAGAGGTAAATGCGTGCAAAACATCGAATAGCTAGAAAATACGGCTAGAAAACTAGCTCTACAGATTCTACGGATACAAAATGAATGTAATACTTATCGAAAAAGTTCTTTTAGCATTTACTGTAAAAAGATTTCAATAAAATTTAAGCCGACAAATCTAGGAACATTACCTACTTAAATTACTTCTCTAAATAATAATAACGATATTATAATTTTTGGCTTTTGTTTTATAGTGTTGTTTTAACCATTTCAAATTAAAAACTCATTTTCCACTTAATACTTATTTATTCCACGCATGGGGCGATCCAACAGTTCCTCAATCTCAAAATTAATGAGAATTCCGCGCCAACATTAATCACTCTGTGTTTGCTTTTGAAATACAATTACACGAACATCCCTTTGATGTTAAATACAGCTTACGGTGTACTTCTAATGAGATTAAACAATTATTTACGTAATTGTACTAACAGACAGAAATAAATGAACCGAATTAAATTAACTATTGATAGCTGATTGCATTGTGTAAAATGTATTAACCACTTTGTCAAAGTTTTCAATTAACATTAATATTTTTCGAAATGTTTGCAAAGATAGTCTGCAGGAACGTCCGAGCTAATTTGAATATAGAAATCGAAGAAAAATAACACATAGGTATTTGGTCTCTATGACTAAGGCGCTGAAAGTCTCGGCATATAGCAATAGCAACTCTGCCTACCCCGCGAGACATCTTTCCTTATGTAACGTAAGAAAATAAGAGAAGAAGAAAAGCTAATGTGAATGTGTGTTGTTTCAGGGCGCCGGCGCTGACGAGGTGCTTTCAGTCGCAGCGAGGCAACGGCACGATGACCTGACTGCCACCGAACCAATTTATTTAAACACTAATGTACCTTCCGTTTGTAAACTACACCGCGACTCACCGTTACTAGGGGAAAATTCGAAAATAACAAACACTACCTGAAAGTGACTTGTTTTTTAAGTTGGTATTTTGTTGAGTTAAAGAATACTGGATTCGAGGGTAGTTCTTGTACTATTTATGTTATGTTATACTTATTGTATTTTCGGTTCTTCAGATTGCATTTAACTGCACACATAACAAACGGGAAACTCGTTTCTTTATTTACTGTTCTAAAATACAAGTAATTAAGTTATTTTTCATGTTCACTCTGTGATTTTTCCTTTCCGACGAAATAACTAAGGTACCTAATTGTTGTTTTGTAGTTGAGAGAGTAATTTTAACGTTATTTTTGTATTATTTATTGTAAGTTAAAATGTGCCACTATACATGATGGAAGTCATTAGCGGTCAAGTTCAAGACTGGACATTAAGTAGGCGTTTTATCCTGAACAATTTAAAATGAAAAAAAATTACATTATTTAAATAAAAGTTTACCGATTACAATGGTACATCTAACTTTGACTTGATCACTAATGAAATTCAACCTAGTATTTGTGAATTAACAGTTCATAGTGATATTGTTAACATAGGTTAAAATAAACCATTTTTATAAAAATCTTACATTGTTTTTCTATTTTAAGGTATTTTTGAGAAGACTGAACTATAGTGGATCCATATAGCATATAGTTGACTTGAACAAGAAAAAAATCGCTTCTATCATCTTTGATCACATCAACACTTCGTGGTTCAAACTCCGAAGTGTTGATGTGATTGAATTAATTCCACACGCCAAGAAGAAGAAGTCGATTATACCCTGGATATTCGATCGATATCTACACAAAGTATTGTAAGCTGAAATATGTGATGTCTGCTCTCAATGTCGTTGTGATTATGGTCATGGCTCGCTATGCACACTGCACACGCATCAATCTAAGCTGAAATACACGATGCACTCTCCATCTCGTTGTGACTATGACCATCGCTCGCTACATAAAGTGCACACGCAGCACTGTAAGCTGAAACACTCGAAGTACTCACCATGTCAGTGTGGTTGTGGTAGTAGGTCTGCTCGATGAGCGGGAAGTTCTCCCGGCCGAGGCGCCGCTGCAGCTGTAGCAGGTGCCCGAACACCCAGGGTCGGTCCTGCACACACACATACAAGGGTTAATTATACTCTCGTCTATGTGAAGCATTATGGTGTCGAAGGAACAGTTATAGCAAGATGGCCGAAGGACGGTGATCAGATTTAGTCGACAGACAAGTGGAAAAGTTAATCCGTAAAACTCAACTGCAATAGTGATAAATTAATAGCTCACACACAGTGTACACAAATCTTTTACTCGCCGTAGTGAATGTAAAGTATCTACCATAGAGGGCTATATTATTTTATCTGTAGTACGCCGATAAACAAATGAAAGCATATGGCACATGTAAGTAAAGTAGCCTACTGAAAACTGAAATAAACATAATTTACTCTTTAACTGTACACTCAAGACTACAAAAACATACATAAGGGCTGAAACATGAAAACCTACACGATGATAAAGTTACTCTGAAAAATTTACTGCTCAAAGTTATTTTACCCGCCAAGTGTAATGTAATTTTTTTCGTCATGATTGCCTCCGTAAAAAGAAAAGTCGTGTAAAAATGCGTATGATGTGTTCACTCGCTCATTTTCATAACTCATACTGTAAATATAAATCTGTATTAGTTGTATGTGTGTCTTCTCACTTACGAAGTAGGCCTCAAAATTTACACATTATAAATACATAAGGAATACAGTCATGTTGCGATCAAAAACAATAAAATGTTTAGGAATAAAGATTAATAAAATACGATTTATCTAATTTTGTTAACAGTAGTAAGAAAATAGAACTTTGCAAGTCTGCAATAAACTTTTCGTTATCTAAAACTAAAAAAACTTATAATTCTTATAAAATAACGACATACTTTTTACAACTTCAACTAACTAAGAGAGAACATAAAGACAAAGTTTCGCAAGATTTATGAAATACAAAACGTGCTACGTAGATTTTAAGAGCTTAAAAGTGTCTCGGCTGTCCTGAAATTAAAATGTTTTAATGTAAACTAGAGATGGCGTCTAGACGTGCCTCGCTGTGAGACTAGAGTGCCTGAAAACTTGCGACTAACAGAATTATACTGAGTGTAAAATTGCTTTCGAGCTTTCGTGTCTCAGGAGTAGGTTTAGAATGTAGGTTCAGTGCTTCCTAAAACAGAAACTTTTACACAATCTAAAGTAATGTAAAATTAAGCTAATACTAGATCCGTAGATTTTGAAGAAACTACCTACTAAGTTCCTTATTTCAGTTTTCAGGAAACCTATAATACTAAACAAAACGCACCAAAAATACGAATAAAAATGATTACTTTACTACTTTTGCCTCTTGCTTCTTGTCAGCTCCATTCCCAAGTGAATTCACCCGGCTAGTCTAACCGAACTACAGTATGTTCTAACCTGGAAGTGGTAGATGGAGTTGAGGCTATTCAGCGCCGGCACGCCCCCGAACTTGAGGCCGAGCAGCAGCGAGCGGTGGTCGGCGCCCGCGTCGCGCACGTTCTGCCGCACCAGCACGAACTCCGGCCTGCGGGCAGGGCACGTCAGTCACATGCTGGCTTGGAGTGGGCTAAGCTGGCCTAGAGTAGGCCAGCCTGGTCTAGTTCAAGCAAACCTGGCCTAGATTGGGCCATCCTGGTCTATACTGGGCCAACCTGGCCTAGACTCGGCCAACCTGGTCTAAATTCGGCCAACCTGGTCTAGACTGGGCTAACCTGAGCTAAACTGGGCCAAGCCACATTGCCTACCGTACCACCACAGACACATGGGCGATTAACAATCCTTAGGCAGCGTCGCTCGTCTGTCGAACATCTGTCAGTAACAGACAAGTAATGTCAGATTTGACAGATTTGACGCTACTTATGGATTATTAATTGCTCTTTAATTAAAGCTGGTTACCCCACTGGCCCAAGAAACTTATAAAACACGTTAAATTTTAAATGTAGGAAACAAATAACTGATGATGATGAGCAGGCTGTTAAAAAGAGTATAGTAGATCCAAAAGTCCCTTTCACTTTTACAGATACCCTGTAGAATACTATAAATAAATAAATTTTACAGTGAAGACTAAACCTTCAGGAGAGACGACGATCTTTCAGTAGACAATTTTAAACTAAAATTATGTAGAGAACTCACTTGAAGCACCGCGTGACCTTGGTGCCTCCGCGGTACACCGCCATCGACACGTTGGCCCCGTCCGAGTTCGCGGTCACCGACAGCTCCTGCCAGGGACACGGATTATTTGTTACACATCATTTATGGTGCTTAATATTGTTGGTGAACGACATGAAGTTGCGGCAAACGACGGCGACGTATGTCGTCGGGCTTTAGTAGCTTCCAAATGAATTGAATAGAAAATAGTAGCGATGGCTGCTGCAAAGTCTGCATGGTCGTCGGCTGCCAACTTGCAGCTTTAGTTAGTGCATTTGAAAGAAACAAATGCGGAAGAGTGATTCAAGTAACCTCTGATGAGATATTTTACTTTCTAAAAAAGCATTTAGTTGAAGAATGCATTAAATGCTTTTAGCATTAAGTTAAACTTTTGCACACTTAGGTACACTACAGGTATTTTATGTATATGTTTAATATTTAATGACTAAAAATAATACTAAATGAACTTACACCTGTCCTAACACCAACATGCTTCAAATTGAGGTACAAACAAATTAGCCAGGCTATCCTAACACAAGCACACTGCGCCATTACGAAAACATGTGACCTGAGTGCTTTCGGACGCTATTAATTAAACACAACACATCTCGGCTTGACCAGAGCTAAGCTGCTTCAGCTAATTGCCACCAACTTCTTGACCTTCTAGATGAATCTATACACACCTATAGCTTTTACTTAAGCCGTGATGGTAAATCAATATTAATTAAGAATGTAGGGCCAAGTGGGCACAGGGCACACAAAATTAATAAATGATGTATTTTCAATAATGATGATGTAGTTTAACAATGTGACCTTCATGAGTCGAGGTAAATATACTGACAGACCCATTATGAAATTAATGTGACTATGTAGGTAAATACCTATGTTTTATTATTTTTTAAGATATTATAAATAAAAAAATATGCAAAGAAGTATTGATGTTTAAATTTTGCCATCAATTTCAAAGCTCCTTAAACTACTAGAATTTATTTCGCTAGAGACTGTCGAAATTCCTTTCAAGTTGTTACCATCTCTGCAAGCTCAGACTACTTTAAACTCATTTATTACTAAACTAATTTCAAACTCATTTTGCTTGGGCTTTGTTGTACATAAGTGATATTTTACGTCTGAATAAACACATTATGCTAACTGAACCAACGATTAATTTATAATGTAACTTAGCTAATTTGTATTTTGCATAATGCTTTTGTATATTTTATAGTTAGCTGTGTTGCGATAAGTTATATAGAATTACACAGATAGTTATTTATTTAAATTTTTTAGTTAACTTAAGTTTTGTAACCCATTACATAGGTACCTACCTTGTTTTACAAAACACTATTAATGGGTAGATCCTAAGGGAAAACCTACATTAGATAATACATAACTACAGTATGAGTCATGTGCGGAGATGCGACGTCATCGAGTAGACGGTACTCGACTCAGACACGATAAGTATAATCCTATTACTGTCCACAGCTGAGTACTCAATCGGTCGACTGGAAAATAGCATTCTTGCCATTTCATAATTACGTAAGCATTAAATTATAAAATAGATAAGTTATAATATAAGTAACATGAATAATTTGTAAATGTAAATAAGTCACAGAGACCAAACAAATAAAAGGCGCGGTAAAAAGCCGAATTTGAAATTTATCCCCGTTCTTCGTTTCGCGCTGTACATTTTCTCCTCCGATGTAATTATGCGAAATGTCTTTTTCTCTTTTTGACGCGTTTGAGGTTAAATTTAGCGTAAAATGGCGCATTTTTTTCGCTTTCGTCTGTTAGGAAGATTAATGATAATCAAGTTTGTAAAGGTCATTCTTAGCTGTAACCGTCGAAACTGTAGCACACTGGTAGAAGGTACATACTGTGAGCTCAGCCTCGCTCTAATCACTGAAAAAAATTATCACAAACCAACCCAGACTCCCTTACTATCAAACGTAGACTAAAGATAGTCTGGTTTAGCACCGGTTATAGTCAATAGTTTAAATACAAATCAGTAGACTTAAGCCAGGTTTAACCCAGAAGTACCTTTATTCTCCGTTTTACAATAAGGGGGATAATCTTAACAATAAGCCTAAATTGACAATGCACATCCTGAAGTCAACATGACTCCAATCATCTCAAACCTAACCTAGAGTGCTTATATTATGGCTCAATGGGGAGAAAACCTAAAAGCTGATTACAGATGGCGCCTTAGGCGACTGTGCCTCATTCCCCAGTTCTAATTGGTTGTTTCAGTCCCCATTTTTCTCCCCAACAATGTAATTGGTAACCTAATAGTGTGCCTTTAAACACTCGATTGTGCTGCCAAAGCTTCACTTGTTTTTTTTACACATTGACGATACTCACCCTGAACTCAGCCTGTTCGACGCGGATGTCCCACTCGCCGGGCAGGCGGCGGCCGCGGAAGTACTTGCTCCAGTCCGTGTTCTGGTCGTCCACCACGAGCAGGGTGACGCAGCGGTCGCGGTTGTACCCGCGCCCCACTGATGCCACCGATGTTACGCTCCCTGTGGCGGTTATTGGTTAGATGTCAGATGTGGCAGATGTGGCTACACGGGCTCGTTATCGACGTAAATAAAGGATTGGTGAAACGAGTTTAACGACGTCGATTAAGAACCTGTGTAGCGGCCGTAGAAAAGTTAAGCTTACCAATTTGAAGTGTTTTAAGACTTTTCAGGCTTCCTTCTTCAGGGTGTTACAAAAATAGCATACACTACGTTTCAGCTCACATACCTTTTTTGCAACACCGTATACACTATAATTATGGAAGAAATTTAAGTGCCCTCTATATATGTGGACACACGTCCACCTACCGTGGAAACCGTGGATCTATTACTCCGTTGCCTATAGGACAGGTGATTCTTCTTTAGTTATTGAAAAAGGACCCTTGAAGACAGGGAAAAACGATCAGTCAACATTGATAAATATTTAAGTAGGTACTATTACAGGATAAAGATTAACATAAATTTTAATACTATTAGAACCAGAAAGGGATTAAAGTAACATCATAAATAATTTACTTCAGCAACTCGACACTCGAGATGTAATCACGTAACTCAATTGTGAGCTTAGAGGAGTTAGGAGAGTTGTAAAGGCTTCAACAGATTTACCTGTCACAAACAAAATAAATTAGTTCCAAAAAGGCTTCGTGGAACCTCTGGATAAATCAACGTTTATTTACGAGGTAGCCGTCTCTCATATTCTAGGAATGTGGAGAAAGCCTTGTATTTATGTGTCCCTAGGGCGCTCTGACCTTACACGATTTTAATACAGCGGCTTTTGGGCATGTTTTCGTTACACTCAATTTAGCCTTACATGACTCGTGAGTTGACTTATAAAGTTACTCGGTTTTGTCTTCTAATTAGACTGTATTTCATGTGTCTTACGTTCCATTTAATTCATCGGAGTTAGAATATAGCTCAATAAAGCTGAAGGAGATTAAAACCTAAACGGTTTTACGTTCGTATTACTCACTTGGCTTATAGCTTCCCTCTACCGGATATTGATGAGTAAGTATATAGAATTTATAGCAACTGTCGGGAATAACACGTCCAGTTACCTAGAAGACCTAATTGAATTTTCACGATGACCTTTGCAGTATAATTTGATAGACAGTTTCATATTTTATAAATGCAAGACTTTAAAATTGGTACTAACTGACAACCGTATGTGGTACATCAAGTAATACAGCCTTTTTCATCTTCAGTTTAGCTAATCCACTGCTGGACGTAGGCCTCTCCCAAATATGCTATCTAGAGCTATCCGCGTCCAATCCTAACCAGTCACCTTTTGCAATCGTCACCCGACCTCCTTGTCAGTCTCTCAAACCATCAATTACTGAATGAATAGGCGCTTTGTTACTTTGAATAGGTAGAAAGGTGTATAGCTATAGGTACCTACTAATAAAACTGACTGTACTGGAGGGCTAGCACGGGGCGCAATTAAGACGTGCCAAAGTTTTGCATCGCGCTCACTCACATCACGCAGCCTCAAGAGCGAGCGCTACGAAGAACTTTTGTCACGTCTTAATTGCTCTCCGTGCTAGCCCCTCCGGATTGAGCGGGAGATCATAACAAAACTCACCAAGTAAATTGGCGCCCTGGTCCCTGGCGGCGCCAGTGAGCGACTGCACGCGCTGCAGCAGAGACTCCCGCGACTTGGCGGGGGACGAGGGGGCGGAGGTCCCCCGCGAGCCCCCGCGCAGGTTGAGCGACAGGTCGCCCCCCGCCGGGGCCGCGGGGGCCGCCGGCGCCGCCGACGTGATGGAAGACTGGCTGCTTATACTGCCACCCGTCGCTGGAGGAAAAAGAGGTTGAGGTGGCATTGCAGAAAACAAAGAGTCTTTGGGGGTAAAATGATGATGACACGGCCACTGCTGACTCAGGCTTTGTTGCTGAGCTCTTCTGTGGCTAACATAGCCATAGCCAATATTGGACTTGGCGGTAAACGTTCGTCCACCATAGTTAGGCATAATATTGAATCTAATATATGCTATATGTATGTAGAGCCATTTCAAAGTCCAGTTAACGTAGGTAGAGAGTAGTACGAGATCTGAACGTGTCAGTGTAGACTAACCAAACTAACTAACCTTGGTTAGTTATCAAGTATATTCCAATATTGAGTGTTTGTAACTCACCCTGGGAGGTCGGCCTCTGGCTCTGCGGCTTGGGCTGGCTGGTGGTGGCCGGCTGCCCCGTGTAGGGGTCCACCTCGCCCTCATCGCACTCCGACTGCAGGTCTCCAGAGCTGAATCTGCGCAAGGCCTCCGCTGAACTACACGCCACCGCGCCACGCGTCAGGGAAAGGTAAGTAACGTAATGTAACCTCCACTCGATCAACCAAAGCCAATTCACCACATCTGCTGCTTTCTTGCGCTCTTTATCATTCTAAGTTTACCATCCAGGAATGATTGCTGATATGTATATTATATATATATATTACTGATCAGCTTGTACCAGGTTTTTTACCTGTCAGGTTTCCTGTTAGGTTTGCTAGCATTTCTGCGTTAACATGCTGTTATCACGATGTTGCTCATTAAGTGCTTCATTACGTATGCCAGAGCGGTGGGCAGATTTAATTAGTGTGGACTAGTTGCGTTCGGCCACGGAATGCAAATTACTGTTGAACACAATCGAGCGGCAATGATGTCGTCACGCTATTCTATCCCGTGATGTAATTTCTATAACCGCTATTTTTGTGCACTCATAAAAGCGACTACAGCCTTGTGTGTAGCTAAATGGATGACGATATTTCAACATTTTGACAACCCTTGAGTGTTCAGGATTTGTCATGGTTGTAGCAGTAAAGACGTTAAGCCAATAGCTCAATATTCAAAGCACGTTTCCACGAGGGCAAGACTTTACGGCTGAAATATGGAATAAATCGAATGAGACGCCGTCCGCGGCCGAACGTTCCGGAAAAGATGGACATTTTCATACGACATCGAGAACAATGACATCGATAGAAGCGCCATGCATTGACGATTGAAACTTAGGTTTTTACTTGTTGGACTTGCTTTGTAAGTTACTCTTTTAAAAATAATATACTGATGAAAAGAAAACTTTTCCCAAGAAATCCACGTTTAGTACATCTACCTTAGTAATCTTAAAATTTTCTGTATTTGAACCAATTTCGATTATTTTGTGTGTATAAGTTTCTTTCCCGTGAATTTAACGCACTTCTCGATGTAAAGAAGTGTGTTATGATTTGATCATAAAATTTGGGGCTCTAAATTCGCGAGGCAACGAATAAAAACCTTGTGATCAGCGTGGCATGGTCTGAATTTCCGTAACTTAATTTGCTGACGAGTGGCGCTACACCGTTTGTGTAAGGGGCAGGGTAGGAGGTGCGGGATGGAGGGGTGGAGGGGTGGAGGGGGGGGGGGAAAGCAACGCGGTGAAGCGATGTGGCTCTTGCAATGGTATTTCTATTTTCTACCATTACAGTAGGTACAGTTGGCTGCAAAGAAACCTGACCGCTTCTCGCTAGCAATGTTATGCTTTTTATTATGTATAGTTATGTTTATTATTAAGGGGTAAGGTTTCAGTGCAATGCCATTGTTAATTAGAGTATACGACACTGAAAACGTTGCTCATAACAGAAAAAAATATCCTTTATAGTCAAACAGGAATGTATTTTACCGCAGTTTTTCTGTTAGTTGCATATCAAGAGTAGGTATTTTTTCAAAAAATGCACAACCTCAAGTTCAAGCTTCTAAATCTTAATTTAAACAGAAATGAAGCATCTGACAAAAGTAAAGAGACACGAAATTGCTCAAGTTTTATCAAATTTGTTTTGTTGAATTTCGAAGCTCTGAAAGTTCAGGCAAGAAAATCTCATAAAAAACAGACATGAAAAGTTGGGCAACGCACACTTATGACATGCTATATAAAATTGGCTAGGTTTAGGTATAGAAATATGTTTCCGAAAATAAATAACTACTCAAATACCCTATAAGATAGTTAATCAATTTGGACATCAGAGATAGATAGAGTGGAAAATAGATTTTATTTTACTTGAATGAGATCGCGAGAATGTTTAAAAAATACACTTTCAAAAAGCGTACAATTATTTATGTATCTTCCTCTGATGTACACAAATATTTTAGATAAGAAGAATAAGAATAATATTTATTCAGAAAACTATAGGTTGTATTTTAAAAATAGGTCAAATCTTAATGCTAAAGGTAGGTTAAATACTGCTCTGAACTAGGCAATAACAGAGTTTTTCCTGTGTTTCAGATTAAAAAGATGTAGAGATAAATACATCGTATTGATTTGCATGAGTTTAACATGTTTGTCTATATAATGTAGTATACTGTAGCAAAGTTTCATAGTTTGAGGTATTTCCAAAAGTGAAACATATCTATCCCCACGTGAACCCTACTTAGATGGATTAGCTGTCTGAGACCAGAGCCTCCGGCCAGTAAATGCAGTAGGGATTTATGACTCATAATTCTTGGAATAGCACCCTAAGACTGTTAGGAAATATGAAGATAAATAAGTAAATAATAAATAGAAAAAGCCAAGAGCACTCAACACAACGAAAAGCCACACTTTGCGGCGCTACACTTTTCAGCTAACTATTGCTACGGAAGAGTTTCAACTTCTATTAAACTAAACTTCAGCGGCTATAATACAGACGGAGACTGCGAAATACATCATAGAATGAGAGTAATGAAGACAGTGACAGCGATTCTGACGGCACCAAATTAATGTAAATACAAAAACTAAAAATATGGACTTAAAATGGAAATTGTGGCAAAGTTGCTATATCCCATTCAAGGACTTCGCTAAATGACGTTCAGTCAAGACGCTGAACGTTATGACGACTTGACGAGTTGTTCTTTACAACAACAACTACAACTGAATATTGTCATTTAATGAACGAGCTAATGATTCAATCAAATAGCATATTTAACCAGATGACTGCGACAGCAATATGATCACAATGTACACCTTGCCAAAATTTAATGTTGTGCTTTCAGAATCGCTACCGCTACGCTTGTATGTATTTTAGCGGTCTCAGTCCGTGTCGGCGACATACCTTCGTTTCAGGTAATTGACATTGGAGGTGAACGAGGTGCGGAAGCTCGAGAACGACAGGGTGGCGGTGGTGGCGGCCTGCGGGCCACAGATACCCGGACACCCTGACTGCGCTATCTTGCCGTCCTGGACACATATAATTAAATAAAAATATATAAATTTATAAAAATTTTCATATTCGTATGGATGCATAGATCAGAAGGGCTGTTACGGGGCGCATTTAAGACGTGACAAAAGTTTGCATCGCGCTCACTCACATCGCGCAGCCTCAACAGCGAGCGCGACGGAGAACCTTTGTCACGTCTTAATAACGCCCCGTGCTACAGGGCCAGTAAATCTATGAGAACGACAGGGTGGCGGTGGTGGCGGCCTGCGGGCCACAGATACCCGGACACCCTGACTGCGCTATCTTGCCGTCCTGGACACAATATCCTAACTAATCCTAACTAATATTATAAATGCGAAAGTAACTGTGTCTGTCTGTCTGTCTGTCTGTCTGTCTGTTACTCTTTCACGCCAAAACTACTAAACGGATTTGAATGAAATTTGGTATATATATGGTCTAGACCCTGGGAAAGAACATAGGCTACTTTTTATCCCGGAATTCCCACGGGAAAACTTTTTAAGGCGAAGCGAAGCGCGTGGGAACAGCTAGTATGTATTATAAATGCGAAAGTAACTGTGTCTGTCTGTTACTCTTTCAGGCGAAAACTACTGAACGGATTTGAATGAAATTTGGTATACATATGATCTAGACCCTGCGAAAGAACATAGGCTAATTTTTATCCAAGAATTCCCACGGGAAAACTTTTTAAGGCGAAGCGTAGTTCGCGGGAACAGCTAGTATTAAATAAATATAAATAAAATATTATACTTACATAATTTAAATATAATTACTGATCTATGAAACCATACTAAATAATTATGATACTATTGTATAAGAACTATTTGTAAATGATTAACTATGATTAAATATGTTTTACATTAATTAACATTCACGGAGCTAAGAATAAAAATATAGATAGGTACCTACAGAATGTTGCAAATGTTGAAATGTGGGGACTTTCAAAGTGGTGGCAAAGTTCATTCTGCATAACTTTGTTGTACAAATACTATACATAATTCTCACTCCCCTTACCTACTTACTAAAAAATAACGTGACTAACAAAGTATCTTTCGAGAAGCAAAAATCACGAATTTTCCCAAGTCGTCTAACAAAAGTTGTTCAGTATAAGCCCCTGAGTCACCTCCTTTCAGCTAACTTTACCACTTTTGCAACACCATGTATAAAAAGCTAGAATACTTTGTAAAAATATCTTCCGATATAAGTTACAAAGTTAATACTTTGTAAGTGTTCACGGTATTGTTTCCAGACAGTTCCTAGCGGAGAGTGTTAGCTAAGTTGTAATTGAATTGCCGAGTCCGTCCAGCCTCCATTACATTACCACAATATTGCGTGAAATAATTAAAATTCTCCTTCTTGGAAAACCTAACTGGTAATGTTTAATGTTATATGAAGTTTAAAAAAGTAGCTCAATGCTTAGCTTGGATATGCTGGTTAGCGGGTTAAATGCACCTCTGCCTACCACGGAAGAGATGTTAGGTTTACAGACTCAAGGTAAACAATACACTATAGACATCTATGTACCTACTTATAACTAATAGGGTTTGTCACCGCGTTGAAGGGACTGTCAATTCAGTTAGCGAGACGCTGAACGCGAAAGGATCACCGAAGGTTTATAAGGGGCATATGAATCACACATGATGTGACATGTCACTCGTGGTGGCTCTTTTTATACACCTCAGACTGATAAAATTTGTCTTTCTTAGGGCGACTTGCACAAACATATTAAATCTAGATTTAGTGTTAAATCTCGATTTAAGCCATAAATTTGTGTGGAATGACGTTTCTTAAATTGAGATTTGACACTAAATCTAGATTTAATATGTTTCTACAAGTGGCCCCTAGACATTTTAATAAGTGTTTACCAGTCGGTACAGTTTCAAATTCCCTAGAGTTAGTAAACGAGTAATTTATTCAGTCACAGATACCGCGAGTCCCTGTAAAGCCAGTGCCCACCCCACGCCTTCCGTGCGAACTTTCCAGAAGCAATTCCAATTACATCTTGCCCTCATTGTTAGTTTTCTTTATTCTTTCTGAAATATTTCTTTGAAAATACTAGAATAACTGAGCAAAGTTATGAATGAATTCAAATTTCAGGACATACAGACAGACCTTATAGCTAATGAGCTAGATATAGCAACCTTTTTAACTTCCGCGTCTGTCGCTGTAAGTCGTAACTAAGTATATTCTCATATTAAAACAAGAAATAATATTGTATAATTTATACAATGTAAGTATATATTCTTACTAAACAAGTTGGAGTCACTCGGTGTAAGGGGTACCCAACTCTTTTTATTACGCGACTACCTCTCTCATCGATCTCAATGGGGTGCGTATTGCGACGTATAAAATCGAAATGTATAATTTCACATTAATAACGTTCACAACATATAATGAACGTTACGTATAACAACAAAATCTATATTTTTATAAGGTATAAGATTCAATTGGTGGGAACACCCAAATATTCCGAAAAACTTTTTTCCGAATTTGAAAACACCGAATATGTAATTTACGAAATATTGCAATACCGATTTTTTAAAATGCCGAATTCTAAAAATCACGTAAATTATAATTTCGAATATTATAATCACGATTGTCAAATACACGAACGTTAATAAATACGATTACTTAAGCATACGAAAATTAAAATACCGATTTATTATAATCACGAAAAATTCAAATCCCGATCGAAAATGTGATAATTCGTGATTTTGACAAAAAAAAACGTAAACGTCTTAAAAACCTTAGAACCAAAACCTAAAGATAGGTGCGACGACGAGCAAAGCGAGGAGGAGCGTGTTAGGTGCACATAGATATTGAAAAACAAAGCGGAGCGCAGCGAAGCGGAGCGGAGCGTTTCAAATATAGAGTAAAAATATTGTAAATAGAAAACTATTTGTAGTATTTGTTGTTAAGTAACACAACAAAGCAATAAAATTGCTCGGATTTTTACGGTGATTAACCTTAAAAACCTTAGGACCTAAATCTAAAGATAGGTGCGACGACGAGCAAAGCGAGGAGGAGCGTGTTAGGTGCACATAGATATCGAAAAACAAAGCGGAGCGCAGCGAAGCGGAGCGGAGCGTTTCACATAATATAGCTTAAAAAATATTGTTAAATTGTATACGGATTATGCTGTTAATAAACACATTATTCTAAATAACTATTTCTTGTTAATTAACATACATTCGGGAATTTGTATTTTCGGAATATTAAAACTTCGGGATTCGTAATTTTAACAATTCGTTATAATAAAAGGTCGTACTTTTAAAACATCGAAATAATAATATTCGGAAAATTGACTTTCGTCATTTTAATAAATATGTTGTTTGAAATTTCGTTTATTAACTATTCGTGATTTTCGTTATTCGGAAACTTGAAATTCGGGATTGTGAATTATTCGGAACTATGAAATTCGTAATTTTAAAAATCGTTATATTCATATTCGTAAAAAAGTAATTCGGATTTATGTAGTGTACCCTCAATTGGTATATCGTACATTTCATATAATATCAAAATAACTAACACTCACGAGGACTAATATCGATTCGTATAACATACATTACGTATATCAATTAAAATATATACTATAATTTTGTATAAAGTTCTTCTCATATCGCATAATCTGTGTTTAATTACCCAACGCGTCAAACCCCCTAGCACCAAAACCTAAAGATAGGTGCGACGACGAGCAAAGCGAGGAGGAGCGTGTTAGGTGCACATGTTCGTCGAAACCAAAGCGGAGCGCAGCGAAGCGGAGCGGAGCGTCTCCCAACATAGCTTCAATAATAATAATGCTGTGAAAACCCCTAGTACCAAAACCTAAAGATAGGTGCGACGACGAGCAAAGCGAGGAGGAGCGTGTTAGGTGCACATGTTCGTTAAAAGCAAAGCGGAGCGCAGCGAAGCGGAGCGGAGCGTCTCCCAACATAGCTCCAATAATAATATATTTTTTTGTTCATTATACATAATGTTATTATGTATAATGAACAAAAAAATATATTATTAAAATATCAATTAAAATATATACTATAATTTTGTATAAAGTTCTTCTCATATCGCATAATCTGTGTTTAATTACCCAACGCGTCAAACCCCCTAGCACCAAAACCTAAAGATAGGTGCGACGACGAGCAAAGCGAGGAGGAGCGTGTTAGGTGCACATGTTCGTCGAAACCAAAGCGGAGCGCAGCGAAGCGGAGCGGAGCGTCTCCCAACATAGCTTCAATAATAATAATGCTGTGAAAACCCCTAGTACCAAAACCTAAAGATAGGTGCGACGACGAGCAAAGCGAGGAGGAGCGTGTTAGGTGCACATGTTCGTTAAAAGCAAAGCGGAGCGCAGCGAAGCGGAGCGGAGCGTCTCCCAACATAGCTCCAATAATAATATTTTTTTTTGTTCATTATACATAATGTTATTATATACGGTGAACAATATATGTTATAAACGTTATATATTTTAATCGATATATCAATTGAAATTATACTTTTTGAACGTTATTCTTTACAAAATTATGTATTTAGTAATTATGCCTTTCGTTTGTTATGCACAGTGATCGTTATACTTAATAAATTTATATCATATGGGCGTATACCTTGTGAATGTTATACCATGCGTTTTTATACCTCGTATTACTTACCCATCTCAATGTGTAAAAATAGGCAATTTCATCAGTAGCGCCCTCCCCGTATCCTACGGTATACCCCAGGGGAGTATTTTAGGTCCTACCCTATTTTTGGTGTACGTACATAAATGACCTCAGCCGACTTAAATTGTACAAAGGCAGAGTCTCATCTTTTGCGGATGATACAGTTTTAAGTTTTAACTCTGACACCTGGGAGGAGGTTTTTCATCTGGCCCAAACCGGTTTTAATATAGTCTCTAACTGGTTAAATGAAAATGTGCTGACACTAAATGCGGAAAAGACTAAGTACATCACCTTCTCTATCTCTGGTCTTACCCAACCAGATCGTGGAGAACTGATAGCGCACTCTTGCAAAAACTATAATAATGATATTGTATGCCACTGTAAATCTCTATTGAGAACGGACAATATCAAGTACCTGGGCGTAATTATTGATAAACACCTCAATTTTAAAGACCATGTACAGTTTTTGACTTCCAAAGTGCGCAAACTTATTTTCAAAAACTTGCGTCACGTTGCTAAGTTTACTGTCATTAAAACCGTATACTACGCACTATGTCAGTCTTTAATTTTATATTGTATAACAACATGTAGGGTGGTACATATAAGACTACTCTTTTAAACCTTGAGAGAGCTGTTAGAGCTATACTGAAGGTTAGTACATTTCGTCCATTTACTTTCCCAACGATTGAACTCTACAAATCCTGCAAAGTATTGAGCGTTCGACAACTATTTATCTGTCAAACTATTCTTAGGAAACACTCACTCCTATGCTATAATAAAGCTTTGACCCAACACAGGAGAAGACCTTTTTTATTTCCTTACCCTGAATCACGTAAAACCAGTTTTGCCAATAGATTTTTCCCTTTTATGGGTACATTCCTCTATAACAAAATTAATCTCGTGCTGAAAATACACGACCTTACGAGAAGAGAATGTAAAAAAGCTTTGTTTGCATGGTTGAATGACTTAAATTATGACAGTACTGAGAATATTCTAGTTATAGTCAAATAAAACTTTTTAACAACGTAAACCTCTTATAATATTATATACCTATACTATAGTTTGCACCTACTATACTATGCTTTGATGATTACTTGCTGTCCTTTTGTTTGTCAATTTAATTACAAAAACATATATAATCATTTATAAATTTGTAATTGGTAGCTTCTGTTTATGCACCTGTTGGAAGAAACCTGGTGCCTGAGATACAGGTTAACACCTAGTTCAGGTATCAGGGGTGAGTAGTTAATATTATAATTTTTAAGTCCTGTTAACATACAAATGATAACTTGTATAAGTAAGATAATAACTTTAATTACCTAGATATTAAAATTTAGTTTTAAGTGACTGTAACTAGGCTTAAAATCTGTGTTTTTAATTAAATAAAAAAAAAAATATTATATTATTTACCTCAGTTAATCTTCACTGAAGGTGTTGTGTGCTCGTCGCTCTGAGGAAGCGTGCGTCGCGGTGGGTGCAGTGAAGGGGAGGAGGAGCTGGAAACAAAATACTCTTTGCAATCATCTGTAAGTTTACGAAACTACACGAGGATTAGTCTATCTTTAGGTACTGACGAAAAACAGACCCCCATGGACTAGCTTGTAAGATAGGTTAAAAAGATTCTAAAATATAAGGGATGTTGTGGTATTGACATGTGGTATTCACATGTTTTAGGTTTTAGGCAATTAAATACGGTGTAAGAAAGGGGATGTTAGAAGAGCTGGTTCTGAACAACCTTTCTGTACCACTTTTGTAACACCCTGTATTACATTAATTGCTGCCTTACCATTAACTTAAGCAACAGCTAAGTAAGCTGTTTAAATATGAACCTTTTAAAACACCATACCTAAACGTATATACTTAAAATACATTTTCCTAGAATACTTATAAAAAGCTCTTTATCTAAGAACGGAAACGATTTTATCTAAGTAGGTCACTATAAACACTTTCAGTAAGTAAAGCAGAAAATATTCGTTACTTTAATTCTTCGTTCACTTTCCACCTTCGTCCACTGTGGTCCGGGGTACTGGTGACTGTTTTATTCCGTTGAATATGTTGGCTGTGGTCCAGGGGGGTTACTCTATACTGACGAAAAACAAACGAGAGCTGTCGTGCAATCGGCACGTTTAATACAACGATATGGAGTCGTGGCTCGGGCAGCAGCGCTCCGAAACTTAGTTTTTCGTCATATAGAGTGACCCCATGAAGCCGACAGTCGACTATTACGCAACACGCCTCGCGGGGGTCATTGCCCATTAGCCTGCTATTGGATTCGGAGCGCCAGGAGGATTTCACTACCCGAAAAATCTTTCTATTTGCACCTTCGTTTAACCCTTTTTGGTAAAGTAGTAAAGCTGCTTTTAAGGATTTTCCGCAATGGATGCGGTCTGCGGATAGGTTCAAATTTTATACATATATTGACCAACATTATTGGACATTGTTGAACTTGGCCGTAGACAGCATTCAGGATGGAAAATCCTTTACATCCACGAGATAGCTTTTACAGATTTATATTAGTATTTTATTCCGTATCGCCTGGTGTGTGGACGTTGAGTCAAATGGTATCTTGTGACGGTCTATAGTGCCTTTTGTGTTATCCACATGTTTTCTTACAGTTATCCGTAACCAAATGTAAATAATACTGAACTGTCTATCAAACTGATGCTTTTCAACAAACAGTGACTTATAGCTAAGTAATGATAAACTGATCGTGACTGTAGTCAGTTACTTAACACAGCAGCACAGAATGATATTTGACAACTAAATCACTGGTAACAAAACAGCGAGCAAGCGCGACATGTCGTGGCGGGCGGCCAAGTTCACAGCTGCACGATCGATCCTCCACCGAGGATGACAACCGGAAAAACATACAAATTGACTATTGATTGTGTTCTAGAGAGGAGACTAGGAAATGTGGCGTGAGCGTGGGACGTCCTCCAAGTCTAGGCGAAAAGTGGCTGGCAATTCTGGCAGAGGCTGGTCAAAGGATGTATAGTAGTGGACAGCGTTTCAGTAACGGCATTGATGTAACTTTTATTAACTTTGTTTTGAATTCCCTTTAAAATTAATTTGGACCATATCCCATATTGAACTATAACCGATTAATTATGGTAATAATTACGAGAGAGAGAGTGATCTTGAAAGCATTGTCAAAATCTAATTCCCTGCGTACGGCTCTCTGCGCGACGAACAAACAGAAAATGAGAGTGGCAATTTCAAAGACCCATTTTGAGAAACTCCCAAGGGCATCAGAGTAATACGAGTAATGAGCCTGCCTTAGACTTTAAATCAATTAATATAGCAAACTCGATTAAAGTGCAGATCAACGGTTACGTGCTTCACTCGAATACACATTGCCAATGTTTATCTCTGTACAGAAATTAACTAGTTATTGGGAACCGCGCCAGACAATGAAAACAAGATTTTCAGTTTCCATCTGGGATTTTGGTGTTTTATATCTGTGAACATTACGTAACTTTTAACTTCTATTTCACAAACTCGAAAGTTTTATGTTTATTATCAGATATATATTTTACTGTTTTTTAAATGTATTTTAATTCGTACCCCCACATCTACATACGACTGATTAAAATACACTTTTAAGGGCCTTACCACAAAAAACTTGGACAGTGTTTAACAGATGTTTAGCGCTGTCAAACGCCTACAAAACCGTCAAATTTTGTTTTAAACACGTGTTTAAAGTTTTTTGTGGTAGTACAGTGAATGTTTAATTCTATGAATTTTGTATATATTTACTTTGAAACTGATATAAATTAGGTGAAATATAAACTCGCACACTAATTCATTTTCATTAACAAGCGAACGTGAAGGTCTGAATAATCCATTAAGTAAATAGCTTTCCTTGCGATCCAATTAAACATGCAAATCTAGACAATTGCTTTTCTTTTCTACGTATAAAAGAGAATCGGTACGAGCAAGCCGATGTTTAAATTTTAAATCGTGGTCTTTGGATTTTCAGGTATTGTTCCTGTGGAAATAATTGGTTTCACAATTGTTTAACGACCAGCCGCTTGGGACGGAAAGCAATCGAAAACGTTCGTGCAAAGAACGATGAACTCTAGTTGCCTCTGAATCTAGCAACACCTAGTACCTAACCTACCTAGGTAGTACCTATATGCTTGTAAGTGTAAATTGAATATCGCGTGTGGATAGCAGAAGTAAGTTCTTTATAATGCGCTAGCTTTTCCGAGCGTCTTTAAAGGGTTTCCCGAGAACATTTTGAGAAAATTGTTACTTATTGCACTCCAGGATAATGTACTCGTAGCTATAGTGAAGAAATAAGTTTTGAAATCGGTTCAACACTTTAAATTTCCCAAAGTTCCACCTACGCAATTTGCAATGTCAGTGGAACTTTCTCATTGCTTGTGAGTTTATTATTATCATTTTTGTATCAATACGATTATAATTATGATATACACTATACAACCGATTAATTATGATAGGAATAGAATCAATAAAATTATAATAACTGCTCAAATTTGCTGCAAGTTAGGAACTGACATTAGCCAGATTATTATGCTGTGTGTATCCAACCAACCCCTTCAAAACGACTGTATATGTTACTGTAAAAGCCCGAACAACGGTGAATCCTAAGATTTACGCGTAAAACCTAAGATTTACCAACTCTTAATGGTAAAAGCCCGAAAGATTTTGCGATTCGCACTTTTACCACTATTCACTTGGTAAATCTTAGGATTTACATTAAGGCACGGTAAATGTTGAAAAAGCCAGGTTATTACAGTTAAAGCATTATTGCAGTTGTGATAGATATAAAGGACAGTGAGTTTTACCAATTGGGTACCAAAATTGGAGTATTAAAGCAGCTTTACTCAAAGAATCAGTTCACCACATCTTCTGAAGATTTTATAAAAAATAGAAGAAGTTGCTAAAGATAAAGAAGTGAGTCTTCGAGAAATTGAAATGCACTTGCAAGTCATCAGGATTACTTTGTAATTCAAAATGCTATAACAGCACTCCGTGTTGTAACAAGTAATTTTTTTTAACCTAGCTACCTATCTTTAATAATAGGTAGGTAATTTAATCTTAAATAATCTTTTGTTTTTTTCTCAATTTATTTGTTAAGTTACAAGCTAATTTGTTTTCAACAAGTATATTTCTGAACCTACTAATAAATGCCAATAATTAACAAAAAAAATATATAACATCGGTTCTGTTATGTTTTTGAGAAGACATTTTAATAGTTTTAATTTTAACTATTTAGGAAATAATTTAGAGGTGGATAATAATTACAAAATGAAAAAATATATCATTATTACACATTGTTAAAATAATTATGTTGATTTAAAGGTTTTAAAATGACTGTTCATAAAAAATAATATAAATTCTGAAAGAAAATAATTTAAGTTTTTGATTGAAATAAATGAATAGGTAATAATTAATCTTTGTTTTATTCCCAAAACCAACTTTTACTAGGTGTCAGTGGTAAAACCTAGCATTTACCAAATTCTAATGGTAAAAGCCCGAAAAAAATTACCCATTTTTACAAATCCTTACATTTACAAACTCATGTTGGTAAATCCTAAGATTTACTGGTAAATCCTAGGATTTACCGTTGTTCGGGCTTTTACAGTAACATATACATTACATAAGTGTGTATGTACACAACTGATTTAGAGTATAACTTTAAACGGGGATAATATATTCAAACACCCACACGCCCTCGCTACAAATCCTTCAATCCTTAACCTTATTGCGACGAATTGTTTGTGCTACACATTACTATAAAGTAAACCGTCTTGGCTTGTATGGCCTGAAGTATTTTTTCGCAATTAAAAACAAAATAGGTAATAGTAGTTTTTAACTTTGTTACATAGCCGTTTTATTATGGTACTATTTACGTTAATCGTATGTTTATGGTCAATAAATTTCGTATTTGTGAATACGCCCTGTGAGGTTACTCCCCGCCCGCCCTAAAACCGAATCGCCGAATTAGCCCTTTCAAAATGGTCACAATTCAATTCTCAGTTTCATTTCCACGCGGCACGGTTCAAGGCTCTACGGATTCATGAATGAAACCGTATTTTTTTTCTTTACTTTTCTACTTGCTACTACTTACAAAAAGTTTTCAATTATGTATTATTAATGGTACTTACGATTGTTGGAATAAGTCCAGGGTTAGATTGGAAACAGCTTGTGAAACACGGGTAGCACGGTTAGGGCGCGAAAACTGGCCAGCGACGAGGGAGCCTTCTGAAGTACTGAAGTGTACGTAACTTTGATACTTGGGAGCGGCGCACAGCATACCGGGTATTGATTTTGGGCGGCGCTTTTCAAGCGATGGTGGCGACACTAGATGCTGCGGCAACTGACGGAACGTCTAGTTTCTGTTTATTGACACTAGGTGGCAGTTTTCAATAATTTTTAATAATTATTATAATGTTATATTTCGTGAGATTGTAGGCCAAGTTTTTAACTGAATTATGAAAATATGTTAGATCCGTATTGTCAGAAGAAAAAGCATTGTTGATAGACCTAACAAGTAACTGGTAAGTATTTACTTTGTATACATAAGTAATTATTTATATCCGCTTTGACAAAAAAAAAACTATTGCTAACAGCGTGACCAAAAAAAATTGTGTGATCTATAAACCATAAATAAAATCCATAAGGTCAAGATAAAATCACATAGAAAGATAATTATTCTAGGTCTACAAGTCATAAATATAGAATCCTGAACTTTTACTAAGAAAGCGCGCGTTGAATTCTAATGTATGAAGAAAGCCACTCCTCCGCGTAGCACTTCTGCTACGAGACTTATATGTACATTCTTAATAATTGCATCTTTTATGATTACAGTACTGTTAATTTGTGATATCTGCAGCTATAATATCATTAACTAATATTTTTTGTGTTATTCAAATGAAGAAATATAGGTGTACGAATTCATATTTACAATTCAAATATGTATGAGTTTAGTTTTAAATATGAATACCATCGACTTAAGCATCACAGTCTTCGCTTTTACACCGCAATTTTAGACTTTACACCGAACTATGCAGACAACGAGATACTTATCCGAAGATGCATCTAAATTCTTTGACCTCAACCTGTACATGCCTTTGGTTCATTACCTTTTGCAGTAAAAACAAAAACGAGCCGCGTCCGTCTCAAGGCCTGTATCGTCCAGGGGATCTCGAGGTGCCCTATGCTTCGTACCTGGTATTTTTACTAGTATACGTGTGTGTGTGTGTGTGTGTGTGAGTCAACTCCTGCGCATGTGTGGGTGTGTCGTAATGCCAGGCAGCCGCCGACGCAGCGTTGCGTAGCGCGACGGTTGGCCACTTGGAACTAGCGAGCGAAATTCACGAAGACGACAAATGTTCGGAGTCAGCTGATGTTTTGAAATTTGAATGTCGTTATAAAATTACATTATTAGCTAATTATAGTACCTAAATAAGTGTAATTTGATAGAGACATAAATAACAAATTAAAAACCTTTTTATAAAATTTATTACCATAATAGATTATATTTTTGTAAAGATCTGAAGATTTGTATTGTGTGTTACTAACATAAATGTAGAGCATTATATTTCGCATACTAGTGTTGAACCACTTCCTGTTTACAAAATAATATGTCAAAAATTTATTGGCTGATGATGCAGATGTTACATTACATTAAAAGAAAGAAGGTTATATCAAAACCTGACGAATGAAATCGCGGCGAACGCTCGCCGTCGTTGCCAAGTGGGCGCACCATCGCAGAAAGTAAAGTTTGTTGTGCTCTGCGCGGCGCTGCCTGCTAGTATCGCTGCGTCCCGCGCCGCCGCCGGTCCGTGTCATGGCGTCTTAAACAACTGTCAAATCGAACGAATTCAAACATTTAAAACCAAAGTTAAGTGTTAACGAACAAAATGTGGCCAGTGACAGTTTACGTGGTTTGTGCCCTAATGGCGACAGCTCTAGCTCAGGTATTTAAAGTTGTGTGGTTATTTTGTTATAGCCAGCTGAATATAACCTTATTGGAATCACACAGGTGATCGAGTGATGTAGTTTTATCATATTCGTTTATAGAATGGCACATTACATTAGTAACTTTATTTTAACTTTTGTATTTTTGGGTTAGAAACCGTTAATAATAAACATTTAAGTAATAAACATAAACTGGAATTAGTATTAGAATCATAACATCTGATATTAAACATAATTATATTTACGTTTCTCGTTTATGTCAGCCCACGTAATAATGGTTTTAAGTCCTTCTCAATAACAATTCAGCCATCACAGCATATCATACTTAAGTTCTGCTTAACTAGAGTTGTGAAAACGGCAGTTAGAGTAAAAGACTAATAGTCAATCGTCTACGTTGTTTATTATGTACTTGGGTAGATTATTTTAAACTTAAAAACAAAGTGTGACGACAGATCCAGGAAATAAATCAGGTTTATGTCGATTTGCTAAACATCTCTACAATGACCTCAGTCGAACTCTACATTTATGGAATTTAGCCTTTTAAATGTAGGTAGAATGCCGAAACTGTATGGACGGCCATCAATTTGTTTAATCTGTTATGTGCTATTACATCATGAAAGTACACCTGTGTTTGTAACCTACATAACATAAACATAACCCACATAGATAAATTGCAACGTTCTCATAACTTTATTTGTTTACAGTGACTAACTTAGGTATATAAGTATTTCAAACACATAAATTACGTGGGTGTATCCTCTGCAGCTATATAAGGACTCTTTTCGCTCGCACATATTTGTACACATATACATTATTTAAATGAGTCGCTAGAAGGCTGATCTGCTGTATAAATATTAATTTTATCGGTCTGATCCCTGTAATTTGTTATTCTTATTTAGGTATATTATTTTATATATTCTTGAATGAAGATACTTTTCGACTTATAAAACTGCTTAAGGATTTTAGGCTGGAGCCGAAACTTGATTGTAGGTTCATAAAGTTTCGACATTCTATGAAGAAACGTAAAATTTTACACTATACTTGTATGTATGTTGAGTATTGTATTGCGATTCATTAAGTGCTCTTAGGCTTTAGACTAGCGGGGCTAGGCTATTTAAATCTATCATTGAATCTGTTTCTAAGAAATCTGTCACTAGATATTTTATTCACTAATCATACCATATCGAGAAGTTTATCACCGAATCGATCCAATAATTATGTAGGTATAGCAAGAGCAAGTAACATTGCGCCCTGAATAGTGAACACTGTGCGAAGGCTCCATCAATGCCAGGGGGTCACTCTAGCATAAGTTTCGGAGTCCTGCTGCGCTAACCACGACTCTATGTTATACAGTTATACGGCGCCAAATAAAAAGGATGAAAGTAAAGAGGTCGATTTTGCAAAACCTTTTTGTAAGTGTCAGTTATTTAATTATTCACTTAAGTATTACATATAGCTCTACGTTCTACTGCACAATATTTTACTGAAATAAAATGTAATAGATAAATCAAATCGGCTAAATAATTAGAGTCCATTTCCGTATTCATCTGTTTTATGGCTGGCTGTAGTTTATTTAGTTCTATGGCCGTACGACCTTATTGCATGTAAGCTATCGTCAGGCTGTAGGACACTACAACTCTACCGACCGACAAGTTTGCGACAGGGAGCCATCTCTCATTCGTTTTAGTGAAGATAGAGTAACCCTGGCACCGACACCGGTGAGGCTGCGCGCGCGCATCCCACGCACTCGCCGCGCCTACTATGGAACGATCATTGAAACTTTTTGCAATAAATGCGCCTACTGATTTGTTGGGTATATTGTGGAATTTATTGATATGTATGTCTGTAGATGATATTGAACTAGTGAAGAAAAGGAATGCTCAAGTTATAAGTAAGATGAGTTAAGTGACAAAAATGTAGATAGTTAATTTGTTGATTGACACATTCAATACAAGTAAATATAAATTAAAGATGGCTAAACATTTTCTAAAATAATATCTACATGACATATCAGAAAAAAATGTCTACATAAATAGGTACTTTGTACCCGGTACCAGGTGCTATATTTAATCATGTTCATTCATGGAAATAAGTAGTGACTCAAAACTTACAGAAGAAGGACATAGTATTGACTCATACCACCACGAATCGCCTACTCTACATTAATTATGTACTCAGTACCTGCCAGAATGTGCTCACTCAACAGCTGTTTAAATTTTGTGTTTCTATAAGACCATTATAGCGAGAAAAGACTAACATTAGGTACTTACACACATTCAAACATTTATAGCTGATGTATAGGTATTGTCCTCTAGTCCAGACCATCTCTACACATTTACCTTATTTAACGTTAACAATTCAGTTTTTTGATACTCATTGACCCATTACGGTACCGATGAAACAAACGGATTATAATATTGACTATGAACCAATACATTATTGTCATATAAATAATAAATATTCACAAATGAATGTCACGTTCTTCTGTTTTACCCATGATGCTGACTGCATTCCATTAGTGTATGGATAACCTTTGGGTGAGGAACACCAGCCAGTGTAATCAATACAAGTACAATATTTTAACTAAACCACAATAATAATGATTTATAGAAACTTTATGAACGAAGTGCCGAAGAAAGAACGAATGTCACGTCTAGTAAGTCTCCGCTGTACCTCAAACCGTGATTGGTGTTTTTTACAGTCATTGTCAATATAGATTAGTTTTTTGCAATCTTTATAATCTACATACGGATGTTGTTTTGTTACACTATGCAAGTACATAGTAGTACATTTTTATAATTATCATTTAAATATGTAATTCGTTTGTTATACAATAAGACGTCATGTTTCCATCAAAAAAGTCTGAAAAATATCATGCTTGGGTATGGATGGAATAACGAAGTCGAATAACATTTTAGAATTCGCCTTTTCAGAGTGTTGATACCTTGCTGCACTGTTGGTACTTATCCTCAAGTATGACATCACGCTGTGAGACACGGTGACTAATTGTCACATAAATCCTACAAGACACGACACACTATGTATTTATGTTTATGTAACGCTGCATTTGCACGCCGCAATTTTACTGCAAGTATTTGAAATACCTCTAGATGTATGAAAGTTATACTCTCTATTCAAGTAACATGCCTATCAATGACGATTTATTGCTATAAATTCTATAACGTAATTATTTGACACTAAAAAAGTAGATTTATCTGAACTTTTCAGATGCCTCAATGCCCCAATGTCACAATTCGCACGCCGAAATATCACTTACAATACAATTTCTTTGTTTACAAATAGCTCCACAATTTTACGTCTAATCGGTGGTATTCGGTAGTAAAGTTTAATTATACGTTAGTTTACACTCTAATGTGCATTACGATCGCGTGATTGGGCTAAGTGTTAATGTTGTGGCCTCGGTACGAGCGAGGTCGTCTCTTCCTGTATTTATTACCTCGTTTTATATCGTAAATATTTTATATCCGAAAGGAAATTGTCCAATTGTATCTTCATTAAGGGCTGTTGACCCTAATGGGCCAAGAGCGCGGCCTGGCGAACCGTTTGAAAAGAAACAATGTAATGATATCTTTATTGTCTTCGCGATCATGACAATGCATTCACCATGCTTCTAAGGCTTTGAATAATGGATAAGAATTTCGTTGCCTCTTATCTGCAGTATAAAGTTTTGTAAACTGAGGAACACCTTATACTCGACACTCTGATAGTTATAACACATTAAGTTCTGTTAGATATCGGCGTATATCCAGCTGTTTTGTTATAATAATAGCGCGGTCAATCTAGACAATGAATTACCCAACTAACGCGGTAATCACGGCATAACTTGGATAAGTAAATTGCGTGACGAGAAAGGTGTGTCCGCAAAATTATTTCCATCTTTTATTATCGCTTTCTTATACGCATTTCTAATATGTAGATTAGCTTCAAATGTCCGTGGTCTTGGCAGAACAAGAGTTTCCGTGAATTTGGATAAGAATCACGTAAGTGAGTGAAGGGGGGAGGTGAGGGGGCGGGGAGGGCGGAGGGCGCACGCGATGCTCTGATTCCCCGCGGCCGCCGTTGATCGCTGATAAACACCTCGAGGAAGCAGCCAGCACCAGCGCAGGAAACTAATTGCGCCATCCACAATCGCTTAAATAATATCATCCTTCATTAATAAGTTTTATGACCATTACCGAAGTTAAAATCAAGGTTTTTGTTCACTCAAACAGAAAAGTGTTTGCAGGAAATATACGTTTCTAAACGCTAAATGGCGTCAAGTTTCGAATATGCACAGAGTTGCCGTCTCTCGCGCGGAGACAATGCCCGCAGATGTAGACACAGGTGGAACTGATGCGCGGCGGTCACGGCTCGGCCCGCCATACGTCACCGTGACCAAAATGTTTTCAACATATCTAATTTGCAGGCGTATCTGTAGCATATTCGGTTTTAGAAATCCCCTGTTAATTTCAATGTTCTACTCTTACTTGCGTTCGGGTAAGTAAAGGCGAAACTTTACATGCTACATTAGTTAAATAAAATATGTTTATATGATATACACGTGTCATACGCGTGTTATGTATTTAAATTAAGTATACGGTAGGTCTCGGTAGGTAGATGGACTAATAATGGGAGTTAGCGCATGAGTCGCATGACGTGACAGTCAACAGGATCTGTCAAAACATCCTCTCTGCTGTACTATTACGGAGTTGCCACACACGGTGGCTGATGGCCACATGGGAGTTCCTGGGCGGGAACCACCCGTCGTTGCACCACACATAGCTTGTCATTAGTTGCGAAACTTGTGAAGTGTCGAGCGTTCCCGTCCGCCACCCAGCAGCTAATGCCCCCGTCAGCATACATCATCATGTGACGCTTCCTACTCGCCTCTCCTCACTCACAATATGCCACCGCTTCCGTGGGAACCACTGGATTAACAAACACGTATCGCGTGTATTGCCCTTTGTTATCCATTCAATTTACACTTAGGAAATATGCTAACAATATTTGTCTTTAAGTAATCTCTAAGCCATCATTTTTAAGACCCACGCATTTCCTGGTCGAGCTAAGATGCGGTCGTAAAACTTTATTCGAAGCGCATGTTCGTTCAGAAATTATGAAGTATGTTAGCACGTCGATAAAATCGGCCGTAGAATACATCCTTGGCCAGCTGGTACAAGACCTCATAATCTACATGAATATGTCGGTCCTGAAGTATTGAGGACAGCGTAAACCGGTCGCCGATGGCTTGTATGCATATTATAGGGCTGTACGAGAATCTTGCGGTCTACGCAACCGTGTTATGTAACAGAGATATATTAGTGCTTATTAAACTTGTTCTACTTCTATAGTCAACCTATTTGGTGTTATTGATGATAGGAATCCGTATTGATTGCCGGCACATCTGTTATATAAGGTGTTTGATCAATTTAGTAACAATATGTCATAATCGTAGAGCATAACAGTAGACTGCCAAGTGGCTGATCGTATCTCGCCTCGACTCGCAAGGTGACCCGGTTCATCGTCTCGGTACTACTACGAAATATACTCTTACTAGAAACAATTTATAAAAATGGAGAGTTAAATGCCGAGAGCACGTGATTGCGATAAACGTAGGGATTCATTACGTCATGAAGGAATCTTCTTGCGTTATATTATACCGTGGTTGTGGTTGTGCTGTCGTTTCGAATATTCCTTGGTGTTTGCTTATGTATGTACGTATATAGAGGTAGTAATCGTTATAAAGTATTTCACAACTACTGACAAAACTCAGCACATTCTTATTTTAATCATACAATAATAACTGACCAGCATACTGGGTAACATCTATATAGACTTTGATACCATCAATCAATCAACTAGGCCTGTCTTGATGTATGTGGACTCATAAATTACTATTATGAACAGAGGCCGTCCATCATTATGTCGTAATTTTAATCAAATAGAGTGAAGAAGTTACTTTAAAATTAAGTGAAGAAATCTAAATTGGACTAACCAAACCACTCAATTAAAGCTTCTCTCAATATAATTATTGTCTTGCTGAAATAAGTAGGAGCTGTGACTTATAAGTCACAGCTCCTACTTAAGTTATAACTGTTATAAGATACGTAAATTACCACCAGAGTCGCCTTAAAATTCGTTCAGTTTCATTACACGAAATATCAAAGAATTGTAGCACCAATGAAAGGGTCTATAAGTTCTATGAAATTTCTGCAAGTCCAAGTATCTGAGTACCTTTAACAATGAATGCACATTGGGGAATGCAGTAGCCATGAGACTTTCACTTGCCCCGAGTGCCCCGCTGGGAAACTGGACATTATACTTGCGAACTCACGGGTTATATATACTATTTAAATACCCCTATTCCATAGCAACTTTTAGATACTATTGTGAGACAACTAACGCTATAAATCCTACCAATATTATGTCCTGATGTTTGTTACTCTGTCATATAAAAACTACCGGACCGATTTTTTTTAACTAAGAACTTAAACCCTTTTTAACAAATATTTTCTGGGATTTAAGGTAAGGTGGAGGTTTGGGGAAAACAGTTAGTGTGTCCGATGTGTGCAATGTCTGGTAATGTAATGAGCAGTAATGACACATGCAAATATTGCTAATACCGCCGTCGGCCCCGCTAATAACCGTCGTATTAGTCACCCCGCTGATACACTGCACTTATTCTTCAATTATAAACCACTACATTTTCAGTTATTATAACTGTATTAAGATTGTACTACGCGTAGAAAAGTACCGTATATTCTATTCCATGGTCGAGGAGGTAATAGGCAAGGCGAAAGATTTTGAAATCCTCTTCCGTAATGCAGATAACCATCTATTGTTTACAACAAAACCTTTATTTCGGTAATAAACTTAAGATTTTGGATATTTAAAGCCATTTTTATAATCATTTTTAAATACTGCGCGAAAACAGCTCGCCGTGTCATGGCGTCGTGTGTGACGTCACACTTACGTACGTCAAATTTGTTTACAACAGCAAAGTAAACAAACACTGCGTATTTTTTGTGTTAAAAATGAATTCTAAAGTTTATAAGTGGTGTGCAGTGCCTCAGTGCAAAAATACATCAATAACGACACCCAACAAGGTATTTGTACATGTCCCATACAAGAAAATAATCCTAACTAATATTATAAATGCGAAAGTAACTGTGTCTGTCTGTCTGCCTGTTACTCTTTCACTGGCGTGCCAAAACTACTGAACGGATTTGAATGAAATTTGGTATACATACGGTTTAGACCCTGGGAAAGAACATAGGCTACTTTTTATCCGGGAATTCCCACGGGAAAACTTTTTAAGGCGAAGCGAAGCGCGCGGGAACAGCTAGTAAGAGATAAATGGTTAAAGCTTGCACGGCGAAACAAACTTCTACGAAATAAACTTCTACGAGTTTAAAACGAGTTTGATTGCTACTTAGTCATATTTATATCTAGTGTTAAAGATAACGTAGCTAGTCACGTAGCCCGCAGAGCCGACGACCGCTGGAGTACAAAGGTTCTGGAGTGGAGACCCCGTGTCGGCAAACGGCGTGTCGGTCGCCCCCCAACCCGTTGGTCTGATGATCTGCGGAAGGTAGCGGGAAGCCGCTGGATGCAGATGGCGGGTGACCGTTTGGGGTGGCGATCGTTAGGTATGTCCAACAGTGGACTACAGAAGGCTGAGAGAGAGAGTTAAAGATAAATACCTACTAATAAAATAAACTTACAAAGAGGTTTTCACGTTTCTAAATTCGGAAGAGCAAAATTCTTTATTTGTTGCAAGGAACTCGCCCAACATCAATAAATCGATCCTGGGCAAATTTGCACTGTTTGCTTTAACAAAATCTGGTTCCATTGTTAAAGATAGATTCGTGTTTTAAAGTCGATAAATCACAAAAACAAATATATATCAATCGTAACGCGCAATCAGTATGTAAGGTAATCAAAACACAGTGAAGCGTACATAAGTATGACGTCATGCGCTGTGATTGGCGTTTCAGTCAAAATGGCCGATTGCAGTATTTTACTCTTTTATTTTATTGAAAATCTTATTAATCTCATTTTTTTTAATAAAACTAAATCAGTTTTTTAAATCCTTTGAATGTGTATTTTCCTCTAAAGTCATTATATCTTTGATAATGTAATACTGTCGACACGCCTATTCTGGTCATGCGATACCGCCCAAATGTACTCCCTCAATTCGAAGTCAACGGGTTAAATTTACAGTTCAATAAAATTGGTTTGACTGTGTCTTTTAATGTAATTATCATACCTATATATTACATGGCTTTCTTTTGAAACTTTAATTCACTGTAATTTTACTACAGAGGACAGATAATTAATATAAGTATACTAAGTGAGGTAAAGAGAGGTTTGAGATTTTAGGCATTGTGAGCCAAATACCACTCTACGTTACGCCATTGAGTGTGATTGTGATGTCATTGTCACCAACGAGTGAAGTAGATGCACCATGTACATTGTTGGTTCGAATTAATTATCATGCACGTAACAGGAGTTCATAATGAATGAGGAACAAAATCATTTTCATAATTTTCATTTATAAATTTTAAGGTTAAGCATAAATAAAAAACATAAGTACCTAAATATAATGTGGGTAATCTTTAAATGTTAGTTACCAACCAACACTTTATTCAAAAAATAAAAGTCAAGGTCTCAATTTGGCCAAACCGACTGTTTTACGAATAGGAGTTGTTATTTCTTCAATTTGCTCTATATTTATATGTTACCATTCTTACCAATGATCAGACGTCATAAATCCATTACGAAATAGCCTAAATGAAACCGATTTACATGCAGATAACATAATTAATTGCTTGTGGTATGTTCCAATCGGCGCTAGGTGGTCGAGTGGCTGCGATTGGCAACGCGTAAGTAGTGGCCTTCGATAGTCTTTTGTTTGGACCCCGGTGGGCGAGCAGCACTGCAGTGGCGGTTTAAAAGGTTATATTCATAGGACTACTACTAAAAACCTTTCTTAATTCGAGAGTCGTAAGATTTAATTTTGTTTTTCAAAAGTTACGCATTTTCGACTTTGCCTGTACCCAGCATAGTGTATTCACAATGCCAGACTCTACCAGAGCAAATGATATTCTCTAAAGACTTGAAGAAGCACTGTCATGTTTGCTAATTAGTTCGTTAGAAAGCTATAAATACAAAACGAGCTCGTTTGTTACCGATAAAACAAAAGCGTCAAGTTATTTTCATAATAAGATATTTACTAATTGCCTTTATATTACATGTGAGCTTAAATACGTACGTAAGTCTAGAGTCATCATTATGTACTTAATTAGTACCAATATACAGGGTGGGCCAGTGAAAAGTTTAAATTTTAAAAAATCACAGAAATGTGTCCAGTATTATAAAACGACTAAACATCCTACAATTTTAGATCAGAGTAACCCCTAGCTAGCTATATTTATGTGGTTCAATATTCGAAAACGTCATACCGTCATACTAATGAGTAAGTATACCACTTGAAACTTTTGTGAGACACCTATGGTGAAGCAGGCACTTATATCTCACTTAAAATACCAATAATTATGGCAGAAATCAAGAATAGCAATGTTAGGAGCAAATGCGCTGTGGCTGCAGTGTATGTAAGTTACTTGAGCTTACACCTAGAACCCACACCGCTAACACCTAAAACAGGTAAACTTTAGTTAGCGTTTAATCACAGTAAAGTATGCCAACGCCATCTAACACTGACGGGAACAAAGATTAAAGGTGATATAAAGATTCTTGAATAGTTACTGAGGCCATGAAATTAAAAAGCCTTTTGGGGACTGAAAATAGACTCCTTCATAATTTGCAAACAAAAACAAACTGAAATCCTAGCGAGCAACCCACTTTTCGCTTTATATTAATTTTCGCTACATATTAATTTTGTACTCACGTGATAGGTCGCGAACCGTATCTTTTTAAATGAGTACAATTTCCGTTTTTGAATTAGAACAATTCACCAAGGGTACACATCTACAATAAAAATGTGCAAGTGTATTTATTAATTGGCGACCACGGTGGTGGCATCTTCAGATACAAGGAACAGATAGCAGGCTCACGTAGGTACTACTAGCTGTGGCGGCGGTGGCGTGATTGTTCCACTTCTTTAAACTTTACCTATCAACTATTGTAAGCCTTCCGATAGATTTCATGTTTAGCTTACATACTTATACTTAGAACATATATCAATTACTGTTATTGGTGTACATCCTGCTAAACCGTAAGGAAATAATAGGTGTTTAGTCAGTAAAAATAAGACGTCTAATAAGTCGGATGTCGCTGCCGGCCTTTTAGAATAATTACCCAACTAATTACAATAATTTGACGCTTCCTTGCCGCACGGTAGCACTTTGAGAAAGAGTTTAAAACACTCAATTCTTGCAAGACGCAGGCCATTGAGTTAATGGTCCTAGTTTGAAAATGCGTCGGGAAATCAGTAGGTTGAATCAGGCTCCGTAGAAGGCTCAACGAGTTGTAGATTGACGCGACGTCCCGCAAAAGGTTCAGTCAAATGCAAATTTCCGGCTTTTATAGCGTGAATTTGCGTCTAACTGCCAACATAAATTTACATCAACTTGAGTTATACTTACTGCATTTGCTGTGGAAATTTAAGTTTAAATTCGACAGTAGCCAGTAGCATTTTTTTCTTGGTTTGCCACAAATTGCGCGGTGGGCTGCGACGCTGCATAATATTAAATCTGCGCAGTTAGACGTGCCAAGGTTACCAATGAGAAGATGTACAAAAAAAGTTTGATTCACATGCATTGAGTTGAATAGTGACATAAAAAACATCGCTCGCGAGTCTCGTGACAATCATATGTGATTAAATTCTCACAACTGGCTTGCGGTTCAAAATATTAACAACGTCTTGGTGAAAAAGTACTCAAACAAACAAGACAAACTTCAACAGAAGTATGAGTAATGTCGCGAGGATTCGTCACGTAACGCTATGTGTAGGTATTTACATAAATAATATAGGTTTACTTATGCTATAGTCGTATACTTGCTTAACCTTCATAATTGTGGACACTTCAATGTCAGTCGGTACTGCCTACGTACGAACACATGTTCGATTTCGTTATGCCGATTTTATATGCCTGTAAAGAGATAAAACATTGGTGTTCAGGCAACGAAATATATTTTTTGACATACTCATCGAACTAAACTTTGACTTAGTTTGACTAAATAGAGTCAAAACAAAAAGAACATAAGTACTGATCAAAACGACGAAACTATCTGGTTTCATTTTAGGCCATTCCTCGGCGGATACCTAACAATCAGCAAGGATGAGACCCAATAAAAACAAGACCAGTAATTGCTTGAAACCCCACGATTCCCCAGATTCGCCTTCAGGCGGAGGTAACGAGGAAAGAAGTGATCGTTTGTCCATCTGATCGAGGCGGCAGGCGACTGATAGGGATCGGGGGTCCTAACAATTTCCTAGTACGGCATACGGCGCATCGTGAGCTCCATAAACAAGGCCAATCATCCCGAGCAGGGGGTCACTTTAAATGCCGAAAAACGATGTTTCACCAGCCGGCTGCGCTAACCGCGACTCTATGTCGTTGCATGAAGCATTACAGCAATTCGTTCGTTAGCTTTTGTAAATCTAGAGTGACCCCTCAGCCCCGGGGAATCCGTACATTTCCTTGTCTGTGCGTCCCGCAGCCATTGCACACTTCACTGGGGAAATAAACTTATAAATTGCTTCAGCTAATAAATAATTTAATCAATTTTAAAGCTTGCTTTATTGCTTCCTTGGGGAGTTAAAAATACTACTAGCATGAGTTAGTGATTAGTTCTTATGGAATGGCAGAGTCTGTTTACTTTTTTCTTTTATGTACTAATGTTTATCAATACTTTATGTAAAATACATAATATCATTAATTAATAAAAAATACTTTTTAAGAAATCAATGTGCTATGTTCGATAAAATTTAAAAAGCGTTGTTAATTTTTTTGGACATTAGTAGAATGCCTTCCGTTTACGTACGCGCGCACCATTTTTTTTATTGCATTCACGGCGGGGTTATAAACATTTTCATCAATACATACTCGTATATAAACGAGTATAATGTGATTATGATTCAATCCAACTCAATTACTTACCAGGTAGCTCTCAAGTCTGATTCGCCTGCGCATGCGTCGGTAGGAACACAGGTATTTCTGCAGTCGTAATCAGTCGGAATCTCAGAGTAATAACACTAATAAGACCAATTGAGATGCTCATAGTTACCTGGAGCTTGATAGACAGCTAGAATACATCAGCCTGTAAGATACTAACGAGATAATGGTATAGAGGATAAAGAAATAGTGAGTACCAATCAACGCAGATAAATTAATCATTAATAACTCATTTCATTTTCATTTTTTCATTTTCAATAACTGTCCTACAACAGACAACATCCGATTTCAGCCACTCTCATTGCTGTCCATTTATCGCATTCCAATTCATAAAGGCATGTATCATCATCATCACGACCCATTACGTCCCCACTGCTGGGGCACGGGTCTCCTTCCAATGAAGGAAGGGTTTAGGCCTAGTCCACCACGCTGAAAGGCATGTATAAAAGGCATGTATAAAAGGCATGTATAAAAGTAACTATTTACCTATACCTGATAGTACGTATAGCCAGATAGTACAGGCCAGTGTTTTATATCATAATATTCTCTTTATAATATAGGTATTCTCTTTATATATTATTATTTATTTGATACTTTGTTGCATTATATAATACAATCTGAGTGTAATACCAGGCAAGTCATCAGCGTAGGTCGTCTAGACGGGATCACACGGCTTGACCTTAGGGGTCGCTCTCTTAATCGACGAACGAACGAACAAAATTTTTCACGCAATCAGCACGCTTAATACAATAAGATAGAGCCGTGGCTCGCTCAGCGATTGGAGTTAGAAAAAACAAAACTGCAGAGCTAACCCCTGCGGCCCTGTGCCCTCGGACCTTCTGTCTGCCAACAACAATGAGGAATCAAGGAATATGCCTTATTCTTAGATAGACGGGGTTTTTTAAAGGAAAACAGAACTTCAGGTACCAACATTTATATTAATTAGCGTACTTATAATTTAAAAGTTTTATGTGGTTAAAGTTTGTAGCAGTTTGGCATGTGGCATTTTGATATCGAATGGAAACAATGCATTGGTTGGTACAATACTAAAAAGAACAGATACCTCTGAAGCCAAATATCTATCATGTACATATTGGTATAGGCATATCGTAGTATACTTAGGTGAAATAGACTATGATTGAGCATGTAAAGATTGACGAAAGAGATACGAAAACCCTTTCATGTATGAAAGAAAATTTCATCATCGAATCGCTATTATATGATTTTAGTTACGAAATGGACTGCATGAATTTAATACAGGCTTGAGAAACAATCAAAAGGCACTGTCATGAGTTGCCATGGCGGAGAAAGACGGGTTCCCCTGTTTGGTATAGCTTGGAGGCACCGTGTTTGTAGGAATGACATGTATAAGCGAAAGCAGTAAATAAGTTACGATTACTGAATAAGACCTCACACAAATATGAAATTATCAATAAGTACTTATAGGTGAGTTTAGTAATTCAAAAGATTCTATACAGACGTTTTTTTAAGAAAAAGCGTAGCATAACTTTATTTTTTTGGTAAATAAATCAATTAAGTAACTTTGAGAGATGTGTTATAAAACAAACCAATAAGCTAAGGTAGACTTAGACATACCTACGACGCAACTACTCCAAGTAAATTAAACTACATAGAAGCGAGCTTTTAACAAGCCCTTACAAGACATTGTAACTTGATAAGTCTTGTAGCGGCCCATGTCACATCCGAATACGCCAACCAGTAAAGACAAAGAACCCTCTGCACTGCTTTAGCTGCACCTTGTACCGTGTCCGAAGCCGAAGTATGGATGGTCTCTCGCCGCATGAATATTTACATCTCCAGAGCCCGGCGGGGTCACTCTTGCTTGAGGAAAAACAAAGGTTGGAATCGCGGCTAACCACAGCTCTATCTCGGTGCATTTAACATTCCGATAGCAAAACAGCTCTCCTCATTTGTGATTTTTGTATTTTTTGTTATTGCGGCCAGTGTGTCGAATGAATGATTCTTTATCTTCGAAATTTCGCTTAGCTAGTGTAGCCCCCGAGCTCGGCGCATCGTGCGGGCTGCGCGACAAAAGCGATTTGTTGTCAGAGATTTATGCATTATAATGGCGTGTCGTAACGGTCGCAGCCGGGTCCATTTCTAATGCATGTTTGGGGTCAGGTATTGTACCTACTGCAGCATTTTGTTCTCTGTTGACCTTTTGAATTCAAGATGAATTTTCCGCATTTGATATTGGACGATGGAATAACAAGTTGTTATGTCATTATCTACAAACCACAGGAATTTAAGTACCCAACCGTATGGAAAAGTTGTGGTTACAACGTAAACAAACACTGAAACACTTCAATTATTCCTACTTATGAGGCATATGGATACAAAATGAATACATTAATAGATAGGTTATACATAACAAACGAAAATAAATTTTACTTAACAATCCTCTCTAAACCTGAAACCGTGCAGCGCTAATGTACCCTACGTTACTTGCATCGTAAAAGTATCTTACTTAAGTGTCACTAAAATGTTGCGAATTCTTGCCTTATCGCTAGGACAGACACGATTTACGATCGAAACAATGTTCGTAACAAAGTAATTCTGTCGCCTTTTAAATGACAGTCGCGTGCTGTACTCGGCTTTATAAGGAAACTGCCGGACTGTAGGAAGTCCTTGTACGAACCGCCCATTCATTCATTTACCTGTCTCTCCAGACTACTTACAGCAAAACTAAAACAGTGCTTATACCCGTGTGGAAAGGACTATAAGCAACGCTATTGAGGGACGATGTTTATAGAGGATGGTGTGTAATACGTACAGCATGTCTATTTTATCAGTGCTCTACACTAATTACTGTAGTTTATGGCTTTGGAACATCGGCTAGGTATATTACTAAATTTAATGTGTAACTACGTATAAACCTAGTGTTAACTTAAAGAATATAGTGTTATACAGCTGTGCAAATGAAGACAAACCTTCAAACCCTGAAATAAAACACTTACGGGACTCGGATATTTGAAGCAGCGGCACCTGTCAAAGTTCGAATTTGCCAACGGATATCTATCAGGGGAGTATTGTTAAAATTACATATTTTTACTAGTATTACTCATTTAAAATCATAATCACTAAATTATTTAATCATTATTCATTAGTTTGCTGCATACGTGAGATGTTTTTCACACTTCCTTAACCCACTTTTAGACTTTGTCATTTTCAAACTTTGTTGTTTTCATTTCTAATTTTCAAACTTTCTATTAGCTTTTGTATCCCTTATTCCCTATTCTTACTATACCATAGTCTCCACCTACTTAATTGCTATTAGTACTTCATTGAATAATGAACAAGTGATTGTTTTTTGGCTTAAAGTTTACATAATTCTAAGTCAATAATACCACTGAATACTTATTCATTAAGTAACATATTAAGCATATTACTCCCTCCCCTAGCATACTTTGTGTTCATGACTACATTGTATATGATAACTAACAAATAAGTTACCTTTTGATCATTTTTACATAGACTTACAATATACTTTAATTATTATAACCTATTGGTATCTGGTTTGATCAAGTTATACCTAAAGAGGGTTATTTTGTATATATCTTGGATAAGCATCCTCTCAATTCTACCTATCAACATACTAACGGGTAACCCCGGGTGGTTTCAGACATGTCGAGGATGACGACCCGGAAGGTGCAGAGCCGTGATCTGGAGATCCAGCTGAGGACAGCTTTGGAGGATCTCAAGGCGTCTCGTGACCTCTCAAGCCAACTGATGGCAGAGCGGGAGGACAACGAAAAGGAATTCGATTCCCTTTTGAAAAAGAACACCGACTTAAAGAATGTCATCGCTGAAATGGACATTCAATACCAAGACTTACAAGGCAAATGTGATGAGCTGGAGATTGTACTGAGATCAAACACAGAGTGTCAGGATTTACATGAAGCTGCCTTGACAAAGATCTGCAGCCTGGAGAATCAACTGGCTGAAGCACACACAGAAATCCAGCAAATAAATGAAGCACATGCAAGCGAAGAAACAAATAAGACAATGGCATTGTACGATGAATTAGTCACCCTACATCACACCCCTATGCCAACAATAGACCTCACCACTCCAAGAAAATCAATCAATATCAAAGGTGCAAACAGGCTTAAAAAATATATTAAAATAAATAAATATATTAGGAAGTCTGAGCGAGCATTGAAAAAGCATAAGACGCACCTTCCATTGAAAAAGGATAGAGTGAGACTACAACTACTGGTGAATAAATATGAAGAAGAGATGTCGGACTACAACCAGAAACTTGCAGACAACAACCAAGAGTGCGAGTTCAACATTGCCATGCTACAGTCTAGGCTGGCCACACTGAAGTCTGCCCTAGACCAGAGAACTGTGGAGTATGAAAACCAGCTGCTGGTGCTGAGAAGTGTGGGCTTAGTTCGGGTTGAGATGCTGCCGGAGAAGTCTTCATCTGCTGAAGCCTCTACCGCATCTCCGGAGGCCACCACCACCACCTCGGAGGCCACAAATAGCATCCCGTTGGCCACCACTGAACTCACCACTGGTCTCTCGAGGACCACCACCGGACTCTCGGGGACCACTACCATCCTCCCGAGGGCCACCACCAGACTCCTGGCGGCCACCACCAGCATCCCGTTGGCCACCACTGGACTCACCACTGGTCTCTCGAGGACCACCACCGGACTCTCGGGGACCACCACCATCCTCCCGAGGGCCACCACCAGACTCCTGGCGGCCACCACCAGCCTCCCGACGGCCGCGCCATCCTCAGGGGTCATCCAGAGCGCATCGGCGGCAGCAGATGTTTTTCAGGCCTCCACTAAGAAATTACATAGGAAACCCACCTATGCTCAGGCAGCTAGTAGAATAGTAGGCAATAAGCAGTTACCTAAGATGGCACCCACTTCCTTGACAAGGCTTACTACAAGTAGTAGCAGTTCAAGCGAGGATTACAGCACAGTTGTATATTCCGATAGGCTTGGCAAGGATTTTGGGCACATGTTGGGTAATCATGTAAATGGAAAAGTTGTTAATTATTGTTACCCAGAACTTACATTCATTAAGTAACATATTAAGCATACTTACGTACAACTTAGTACAACGGGGTGTAAGGGGGTCACACAACATCTCAAGACCTCCAAGTCAACCTTACCTGCTCGCGGTGCACCCTGCTGACTAACAAACAAGGCTCTGACGACTCACCAACCCGCACTGGACCAGCGTGGTGAAGTTATGGTCCACTCCCTAATGAATGTACACCAGAAGTCCCCGGCCTCTAGTGCCCGGCGGGCCCAGCGGGCCCGGCGATGACGGCAGCCGGGTCAACCCTGGGCCAGGAGGTGCGAAGAATCTCCGGGCGGGACCGAACCCCCGTCAGACGACCACAGCTATGAATATGGACCCCGACTACCTTAACATTATAACATATAATGTCCGCACCCTTATGAAAGATGAGCGTTTAATAGAAATAGAAAATGCACTTAAAGAGGTAAATTGGGATATTGTAGGATTATCGGAAATAAGGAGAATAGGAGAAGAAACAACAGAAAGAGATAATTGTATATTTTACCACTACGGAACGACCAGCGGCCTTTATGGTGTGGGTTTCCTTGTATCTAAAAAGTGGAAAAATAACATACTCGAATTTATAGGATATTCAGATAGAATTGCTGTGCTTAAATTTCAAATATCACAAAAACATACACTGACCCTCATCCAAACATATGCACCAACATCTTCGCATACGGACGACGAAGTAGAGAGCTACTACGACCTTCTGAACAAGGCCTGTGACGAGCACCGGGGCACATGGACCATGGTTCTCGGTGACTTCAATGCTAAGTTGGGCAAAAGGCAAGAACTGGACAACGCAGATACACTCGGACCACACGGGCTTGGATGCCGTAATGAACGTGGCACGCGTCTGCTTCAGTTCGCCTTCGGTCAAAGCCTGAAAGTTAGTAATAGCTTTTTCTATAAAAAAGCACAACGTCGTTGGACGTGGGTCTCTCCCGACTCCATAACCAAAAACGAAATAGATTTCATCCTGTCATCAAATCAATCAATTATCAAAGACGTATCCGTTATTAACAAATTTAAATGCAGTTCCGACCATAGACCCTTACGTGCGAGAGTTTCCTTCGATATAAAAATTCACCGGAAACTACTATTCACCAAACAAATAAAAAGGCTCAACAAACATACCCTCATCCAAAATGCCGATCAATTTAACCTCGAACTTTCAAATTCATTTAAATGTCTAGAAATAGATATAGAAGATGTAGACAATCAGTTTAATAATATAAAGAAGAGTATTTATGATGCAAGTAAAAAGGTAAAACAGAACAGGATTAACGACAATAAACTCACCACTGAAACAATAGCCCTAATCAATGAAAGAGAATCATACGCAAGATGTTCCCCTGAATACAATCATATTGACAGAATAGTTAAACGTAGCATCAGAAAAGACATTAGATCATGTAACACCAAATTAGTTCAGATTGCAATAGAAAAACACCATTCTCTTCGTAATGCCAAAATGGGAGCCAACAGGACCAAAACTTGGATAAATTGCCTCAAAGATGAGAACGGTGTTAAACACAGCCATAGAGATAATATAACCACCATATGTACCACATTCTACAAGAACCTTTATTCGGATGCCAATAAAAATGAACTTCCTGACATAGAATATACGTGCCCCGACACTATCCCACCAATAACAGGGCAGGAAGTTTACACAGCCCTTAAAAGTATGAAATACGATAAAAGCCCAGGAGAAGATGGGATCACAACCGAAGCACTGAAAGTAGGTAAAAATACTCTCATCCCTCATATAACCAACTTGTGCAACACCATACTTTACAAAGGCCAACTTCCTGTCAAACTATGTCACGCAAATATTATTCTTCTCCATAAAAAAGGTGATAGGTCTGATATTGGAAACTATCGTCCCATTAGTTTAATTTCCCATATTTATAAAATATTTATTAAAGTAATTGAAAACCGTATTTCTGCTAAACTTGACTCGCATCAACCACCGGAACAAGCAGGATTTCGACCTGGATTTTCTACGACCGACCATCTTCACACCCTAAATCAGATAATAGAAAAACATAGTGAGTTCAACAAACCTCTTTACCTTGGTTTTGTAGACTACAGCAAGGCCTTTGATAGCATCACCCACAACTCCATATTCACAGCATTGCAAAACCAAGACGTGGACCCTACCTACATACAAATACTGAAAAAGATTTATAACAATAGCACTGCAGATATCAAACTTCAGAATCCAGGTCCACTATTCAATATAGAGAAGGGTGTGAAGCAGGGCGACCCGCTGTCTCCGAAGCTGTTTACTGCCACACTGGAAGAAGTCTTCAAAAAGCTAGCGGTCTCGTGGGAGCGGAAGGGTATAGACGTTGGTGGCAGAATTCTAACAAACCTACGCTTCGCCGACGATATAGTCTTGTTTGCTTCGTCCGCATCAGAATTGACACAAATGCTTCAAGACCTTAGCACGGCGAGCCTTGAGGTGGGACTGAAGATGAATAGGTCTAAGACTCAAGTCATGACCAATAGCGCCAAAAGTAGGGTCGTGGTAGACGGGCAGGAAATAGGATATGTCGATGAGTATATCTACTTGGGCCAGATAGCATCCTTCGAGAACAGGCAAGACAAAGAAGTCGAAAGACGCATTAACAACGCCTGGAAGAGCTTCTGGTCCATGAAAGATCTAATGAAGGGCACTCTCCCTCTCACACTCAAACGCCGACTCATCGACATGTGTATACTGCCTGTCCTAACCTACGGTGCACAGACTTGGTCTCTGACCGAACATCAGAAGTCCAAACTCAAGGTTTGCCAAAGAGCGATGGAGCGTACTATACTTGGTGTACGAAGGATAGACCGAATCCGGAACACCACGCTACGCTCCTCGACTCGTATCACTGATGTGGGCGCACAGACTGCGAAGCTGAAGTGGGCCTGGGCAGGCCACGTCTGTCGCATGCACCCGGACCGGTGGGCCAGAATTGTCACCGAGTGGGTGCCCAGTGATGGACGTCGGCGACGCGGAAGACCCAGGCGGAGATGGCGGGACGACCTCGACAGGTTTTTGCCTCAATGGCCGAAGGAAGCACATGATCGGGAACGGTGGTCAGTTTATAAGGAGGCCTTTGCCCAGCAGTGGGACACGACACAGGCTGCATAAAAAAAAAAAAAAAAAAAAAAAAGAACTTACATTCGGACAAATAGTTAAATTGATTTCAGAGAGGTCACACACTGACAAAACAACTATATTTATTATGGTGGGAAATAGTTTAGGGGTGTCAAAGTCTGACATACATAGAAGTTTTGCTATATTAGAAGGCCTTCCTGCTAAACATGTATTTGTTTGTGCATTTCCTTACTCATGCACACTGCCCGACAAATGCAATTATATGACATGTAGCCTAAATAAAATAATGTACAATGCATGTTGTAAATCCGACTGTATCAATTTCTTTGATACTAATTTGTACGTAGATAATTTTAAATTGACTTGGGCCAGTTTATTTTTGTCCTCAAATCAGAAACGACGTCTAGCTACAGAAGTAGCTCATCTTATTAACTCAGTTATAAGCATTATAACGAAGAAAACTTGTGTCCCTATTGACACCGTCAGTAGTAATACTGATAATAGTAATAGTACAGTAGATTTAAATTAGATTCCCAGACAACGGGAGAGCATCATAGCGTTGATATAAAGATTGATTCAGTTCACTGCTCTCTCGGCTCAAAACTATTAAAGGACAAGACATTTAAGAATGAATTTAAATTGGTACATCAGAATATTCAGAGTCTTTCTTCTAAATTGTTAGAAATAGAACTATTTTCGGAAAAATTTAAAATTGATTGTTTATGTATCACAGAACATTGGTTAGACGAGAATCAAATGATGTTCCAATTGAAAAATTACAAACTTATAAGCTGTTTTAACAGAAAGTGCAACGAGCATGGCGGGTCACTTATATTTCTTAAAGAAAATTGTAAATGTAAAGAACGAAAGGACATAGTTGCTCTTTCTGTTAAACACCATATAGAAATTTCATGTGCAGAGCTAAACAAGTATATAATAGTATGTACCTACAGGCCACCTACTGGTGATTTCATTACCTTTGAGACTGTCATGGAGGATGTTCTAAGGTTAGCTTCCAATAGTAAAAAGGAAGTAATAGTGTGTGGTGACTTTAATGTTGACCTATTAAGTGACTCTCCTAATAGGTCGAAATTACTGTTACTTTTTAAATCATTTAATCTTATTAATGTCTTTCTGGAACCAACTAGAATTACATCCACGTCTGCCACTTGTCTAGATAACATATTCTGTAACTGTGAGTTTAAAGACAGTAGTGTGATAAATTGTCTGAGGTCAGACCACAGTGGGCAGACCATTACCTTAGTAAACACTGACAAGACAAATAAAACTAAGGTGAGATGCAGACCGATTACTACAAAGAAAATTGACAATTACTTGAAGAAACTAGACGAAAAACTTCCGAAGGTTAAAGTAGATTGCAATTCTAATGAGATGTATACTAACTTATTTAAGATAATAGCTGATGAGTTTGAGAGTAATTTTAAAACGAAGGAAGTTTTGATAGACAATAAAATTAAATTTTGTGACTGGGCTACAGATGGTATTCGCAAAAGCAGGGCGACATTATATGATCTGTATGAGATGAAAACATTCATACTCCGCCCTGACTTTCAATCTTATGTGAAGAAATATAGCAAAATGTACAAATGTGTCTGTCACTGTGCGAAGACAATTTTTATTAATAACAAGATTAAAGACTCGGCTAACAAATCTAAGGCCATTTGGAATATAATTAATAACGAAACGGGGAAGAATCGAACACGCGAGACTAATTTATCTTTAAAGGTAGGCAATGACATAATAACATCAAATGACGAGGTGGCGAGAGTCTTTGAAGAGTTTTTTACGAACATTCCTTTAGAGACTACTTGCAACCTAGATTCTTCAGCTACATTAGCTGAAACCCTGGCGAAGGAGAACGCACCTTCAACCGATAAGGAATTTAAATTCAGATATATTAATACATTAACTATTATAAAAACATTTAAGTCTTTAAATATGAAGAAAACTGAAGACTTGTGGGGAATGTCAGTTAAATTTGTTCTTTCTATTATTAATAAAATCGCCCCAATTTTGGCTAACATTTTTAATAAATGTATCGCTGAAGGTGTGTTCCCAGATCTTATGAAATTGAGTAAAATTATACCTCTGTTCAAGAGTGGGGATATGGAGGACCCTGCAAATTTTAGGCCTGTCTCGGTTCTTCCAGTTTTGAGTAAAATATTTGAGAGGGTCATACTCAATCAGATGCTTTTGCATTTCAATGAAGCTCGATTGTTTCATAGCCAACAGTATGGTTTTACAAAAGGCAAATCAACAACCGATGCCGGTACTGCGTTAATTAAGCACATATTTGACGCCTGGGAAGACCATCACGATGCTATTGGAGTCTTCTGTGATCTATCGAAGGCGTTTGATTGTGTAGACCATCAGACTTTAATTTCAAAACTGAGATACTATGGAATAGGAGGAAAGGCTTTAGATTTGATAGCTTCATATTTAGACAAGAGGCAACAAAGGGTCGATATTAACAATACTAAATCACAGGGGGCTCATGTAAAGATAGGCGTCCCTCAAGGATCTATTCTAGGACCATTTTTATTCCTCATTTATATTAATGACTTGCCTTTTATGGTTGAAAAATTGACTAATATAGTTTTATTTGCTGATGATACTTCTTTGCTTTTTAAAGTTAAAAGAAGTGAAAATAATTTTAATGAAATTAATTCTATTCTATCTGACATACACGATTGGTTTACCGTTAATAATCTTCTATTGAATTCTAAGAAAACGAAATGTATTAAATTTACACTGCCGAATGTTAGACAATGCGATACTAACATTATTCTAGATGGGAATAAATTGGACCTAGTTAATGATACTGTTTTTCTTGGGATGACTATAGATTCAAAGTTACAGTGGGGACCTCACATTGAAAAATTGGCTGGAAGGTTGAGCTCCGCAGCTTTTGCTGTACGGAAAATTAGACAACTGACCGACGTTGAAACCGCCAGATTAGTTTACTTTAGTTATTTCCACAGCTTATTGTCGTATGGCATTTTGCTTTGGGGTAGAGCCGCTGATATTGAAACTATATTTGTATTACAGAAAAGAGCCATCCGCTCTATATACAAACTAGGTTCCAGGGATTCATTGAGAGAACTATTTAAAGAAATTAACATCCTTACAGTTCCATGTCAGTTCATTTTTTCCAATTTAATGTATGTACGAAAGAATATTTCAACTTTTGATACAATTGGCAGTAATCATGACATTAATACTAGGAACAAGCATAAGCTGGCTTTTCCAGCGATGCGTCTGGCGAAAGTTAATAAATCGTTTTTAGGGTACTGTATTAGATTTTATAATAAGCTTCCAACAGAAGTTGCTCAAATGCCAGAGAATAAGTTTAAGTGTTACATTAAAGAGAAACTCTGTAAAAAAGCTTATTATAAAATTGATGATTACTTAGAGGACGTTAATGCATGGCTGTGATAAGTAGTTAGCTCTGCTCATATTATTATAATAATCATTATTAAGCTTATAAGTACCTATTGTATACCAACTAGTTTTAAGTCTTTTTTTTGAAAAGATGGCTCAGGAGTTTCTTGCCTCCGTTCTTCTCCTTAGACAGAAAGAGCCCCCCCTTATCCGAACGGAGAGTAATTTGTAAAAATTGACGTTCATCAGAAAATTTTATATTTGTACGATGAATAAAAAATTTTGACTTTGACTTTGACTTTGACTTATATAAAATGTTTATGCAAATAACGAAATACACGTTGTTTATACATGTAGGTTAGTGAGTTGCAGTATGTTTGTTACGTTTGCGTCGAATAGAATGGTATTAAATATGTATTCTAATTAAGCCTGCTACATGCACTCAACATTTATTGAATAATAATATCAATAACGAATATTTTCGACTCTATATATTCGAGAGGATATCGATCGATCTTGATCAGCGCCCGTGTCGGTAACGATAGAATCTGACAAAACCCCCATCGATTACCTATCGACCAGACGCGACAATATTCATGATTCGCGCACTGATCTAATGTGGTGATTACTTGTCAGTTGCCTTCCTTCATATCGCAATCATCACGACCTCTATCTTACCCTTGCTGTTAATTGTTATAGGTTTTTATGTTCATATTACCTCCTCATTCCAAAGGGTGTCTGGTAGAGATTGCTCTAAGCAATAAGGCTGCATGTTTTATACTGTTTTTTTTTATAGTTTATATTTTTTTTATGTAGCCTGGGTAGTGTCCCACTGCTGTGGGTCTTTACCCAGCAGTGGGCCTTTGCCTGTTTATAAATTGACCAATGTTCACAATACTGTGCTTCCTTCGGCCATTGAGGCAAAACCTGTCGAGGTCGTCCCGCCATCTCCATTTGTTTCTTTATGGTGCAAATAAAGAGTATTGTATTTTTCTTGTTTGCAGACGACGGAGAGCCCGTCGGACTTCACGCCAGTGGTGACGGCGACGTGCAAGACCGGCGTCATGTCCATCCGGATCAACTTCAACGTGCCCTTCAACGGCGTCGCGCACGCCAGGGAGTTCAGGTAACTAGCGAGTCCACTTGAATAATTAAAATTGGACCAGCCCACAGGTTTACCTACCCAATAAAAAAAAATTCAAAATCGGTCCATAACTGGTATAAACAGACGAATTGAGAACGGTCCATAACTGGTATAAACAGACGAATTGAGAACCTCCTCCTTTTTAAGTAGATTAATGAAGTGACTGTAAAAAAACGTGAAAACAACTTATTGAAAAGTTTTCTACAGTCATGTGTTCTGAAAATTTCATTATTTATGTAAGTACCTAAATAATGTTTGTAAAAACCTAATTTATGCCTCATATCAATAAGACTAAAATTATACCACCTAGGTACGGTGAAGTACCTCAACAATCTAGCTAACACTAAGTACATCTTCCCTGCTACAGTCACTGGGGCGCGCAAATTATTCTCCATTATTTTCTACTTAAAGGCAAAAGTTGTGCAGTAGTTGCCCATAATAGGTATATTATGTGCAATCTAAATTGCTCCAGCCGCTAGCCGCTGCGGCCAAGAGGTCAAGAGTAAAGGTGGCGGACACTCGCTCTGATCTTCAACCTAGAATTACTCTGAATCGCTTCCCCATTTTGTATTTTGTTAAGTGAGACTCTGCATTGTCCGTTATTTGCTCCCACAAAAAGACTGTTAACTCGATCTTCCTAATGTATTCCTAAGTAGCTGTATTAAGCACCTGTTCACACTGTCACGGAGTCGAAAATTACCTGTCTCTGGACCACCTAAGTGGCCCTTTTCCTTCAAGAATAGTAAAACACGCACTCACGCCTTGTACTAATGTACTCCCTTGCGGGGTAGGCAGAGGTGCATTGCTGCACCCACTTTTCGCCAGAGTGTTATGTTAGTCCCAATGTAATAGGGGGCGGGTCTATTGCCATTTTACGGGCACATCCAAGACCTGAGAACAAATATCTGTGTTTAAACAAATATCTGCCCCAGCCGGGAATCGAACCCGGGACCATCGGCTCAGTAGTCAGGGTCACTAACCACTCCGCCATTCGGTCGTCGAATAGTAACCACCAATGATTTTGCTTTTATGAAATATTAGATTTAAAATTAATTTATTCAGACATTTGATATTTTCTATGATGATTTCTGCGAAGACATTCAGGGTTCCAATCAATGTACGGTACGATGTTTCTCCTCTAAACAGATTCTAGGCGTGAGGAGATGTGTTTAGCGGCTATATGGCTCATCACGATGCCATCCACACACAAATACATAGTATATGCTCACACACAACAATAACAAGGCACCATAATGAAATGTTCCAGGACGCCGGCGTGCATGGCTCAGGGCAACGGCAGCGAGGCGCTCAGCTACGACATCAACCTGATGGCCGCGCAGGGCTCCAGTGACTACTGCGGGGTCTTCTGGAACAATGTGAGTGCTTCTTCTTCTTAGCGTCTAGGTCTAGACGACAAAGTAAAGGCCGATTCACACACTGTTTAGTGCGAGTGTTAAGTAGACGTACATTTTGCTGGGCTCGTTGTAAAGTATTCGCAAGACTCTTGAATCTGCCATACATACTAAGCAATGTGCGTCTACTTAACACTCGCTTTAAACAGTGTGTGAATGGGCCTTAAAGACTGACATAATGAGTTATTAGATTCTTTCATGCGATTTCGGATTCTTATTTTCATTAACATAACAAAAATATAAGGCAAGGAAAAAAGAGGTCTAACTCTCCTGGAATTACAGTAGTGCAGCACAATGTTATTCAATATTTACCTTACTATTCCCCCGTAAATACAAGCGAATCCAGGGACAATCCAATCTTGCACTTCTACTGAGCCATTGTTTACCCAACAATCTACCCCGAACCGTCCAGTCTACCTAGACCTTCTGTTTCTGGTTTCAGCGAACGGACGAGAGATCTCTGCCGCTGGCCGTGCGAGTGCACCGGACCCTCGAGCTGGCAGACGACAAGTTCTATGTCATCACGTGCGGGAAGGCTGGCTTCAGGAATGCTAAGTACGTACTTACCGAAAGCCGAGTTTATAGAAGCTTAGCAGCACAGATTAAACATTAGTTATTATCAGTAATGGTTAATGCTTTTAAATGTTTAATCTAAAGTAATGGTTTGTAACATTTTCAAAGGCGTCATAAACATGCGGTTATGTTGGTAGGTACTTCTACTTGTAAATACTGAATCCCTACACTACCTAAATACTGTGTAGGTTGTTTTATTAGCACTTCGGCCCACTGTACCGAGTCGGCTACACCTACACTTAGATGCGGAATCATGATACTTACATATACTTAACCATAATTAAATTATTTCTATTTTATAAAAGGTTATTTAGTAAACAATAAACTAATTATTTTCCAGGAACGAAACGTCCCTCGTTTCGTTGCGCGTCCTCAACGAACACAACAAGAAGGTGCTGAACGCGGCGTACGGGCTGCCGTACACGCTGCGCGCAGAGATGAGCAAGATCGACGGTAAATATGGCGGCTATACGTTTAACGTATCTGTGTCTGTGTAGGGCTCTGACTGTAAGATGATAATGAAACATAACTAAAATATAAATGTGGGGACATCTCACACACGGCCATCCGGCTAGGCAGAGCCTGTATTATGTGTATCGGACAGCTGATATATCTCCACAAATACATAGATAGATAGGTACATATTAAATATAAATATCAATATCAACACCCAAGACCCGAGTACAAATATCTGTCTTTTAAACAAATATCTGCCCCAGCCGGGAATCGAGCCCGGGACCTTCGGCATAGCAGTCAGAGCCACTAACCACTACGCCATTCGACCGTCATACTACACCCCATGTTTTATCAAAATAAAAAATAGTCTTAGATGGTTTACTCAAAGCTGTAAAACAAAAATCTAATTTTCGTGGCAATGTCTACTGTAACAAAACATTTACATTCAAGTCTTAAACTTTCAGGAACGCACGGCATCAAAATGAAGAATTGCTTCGCGTTCAACATGAGGAATAACACGGCGGACCTACTCGACGGCAGAGGGTGAGGATTCTCTACTTAACTAAAATCTAAAGTATTCCTTCTCAAGACTCAACTCGAGATTAAAGGGGCCAGGCTAAGGGTGCGTTTCCAAAGAGATATGCTATGCAATTAAGCTGCGATGATGTCAACAGTTTTAACCAGTGCTATGCTTTGGGGACCGATGGATATGATTGTATATCAAACGCACAGGGACATATCTGATGGAAAAGCAGACTTATTTTGTTTCTGTGTATAGCGAATGGTTTTTATAAGACGTAGGCTGTTTTTAACAGCATGCGAATTCCATCACGCACGCAATTGCCACGCCATTTTCCCGCGTCTCTTGTGCATATTCCACGCATTACAATGAATACTTGTATGCACGCAAGCGGGGCAATCCCGCGTGCGTGATCTAATCCGCACGCTATTAAAAACACCCTTCAGCGACCTTCGTATAACCTGTACCCTATTCTACTTCCCAGGTGTCCGGTGAAGGAGCAGTCGGTGGTGGTGCACCACTCGCCGGGCGTGGCGGACCTGGTCATCGCCTCCATGTTCCGCTTCCCGGACTCCTCGCAGGTCAACTTCCAGTGCGACATCGCTATTTGTAAAGGTGAACTACCATTAAACAAGGTCTAGACCCTATTACAACATTATATCTTAAAGAATATTTTCATAAAGGCTCTAATATTGTTATACCTACTTTTGCCAAACCAGAGCGGATAAGCGCGAAAAAAAAACATAGACACAATGACGATAACCGGTCGAGTTCTACATGTCGAGTCATTGTTGACAACATCATCCACTACAGAATGCAGAATGACTTCATCAGATTTTCGAATCATTTCACGCTTACGAATTCCCCAGCACCACAAAGCTCTATCCTCATCCCCTCGCATAAACTTCCCATATTTCTCTGATACCAATCGTTATTATTCTCAGGAACGTGTCCCATATTCGACTGCTCTGAGCCTGGCATCCCGGCGGGAGACACCACGGGCGAGGAGGGCATCGTCACCACCTCCACCGGGGTCTTCGTGCTCGACCCGAACGATAACTTAGGTAGCTACGTTGTTCTACTAATAATACACCTGATACGTATACGTAGGTACTTTCAGCCGGTCTACAGGAGAATATTCCACGCTTGATATCCATAAGCACCAGATATATGTCAATATCCCGAGTTGTTCTCGTCATAAAAATCTGGTGTGTTTCGGATGGATCAGGGTAAACAACTCTAGTTGACGTAAACCAAAATTTAGGAGGGCTGCCGACTAACCACGTATCTATCCCATAATTATTTTTTTAGTTTTTTAATATACTCTGAGAGATAAGATTGTTTGTATGGATTTAGCGGGTTTACTAATATTGACATAGCCAAGATCAAAACCTTTCAGAGTTTTAATTATTCTCATTTTATGAACGAAACCAATTAAAATAGTCACTTTTTCACGTGCCATTTCCCCATCCGCAGTGGCAGCGCTATCCTGCTCGGAGGGCGGCATCCACCCGGTGTGGCTGCTGTACCTGGCCATCGCGCTCGGCGTCATGTTCGTGGTCATGCTGCTCGTCAACTGCTTCCTCTGCACCGCCATGACCTGCTCCTGCGCACGGACTGACGTGAGTGACGGCACATAGGGCCTGTTTCACAATGACTGAATAAAGGATACCCGTGGGGTAAAAGACATGCTGTCACTGTCAGTCGTAATTACAGAGAGTGGCTGTCTTTTATCTCAAAGGTAGCCATTATCCAGACATTGTGAAACTTCTTCTTTCAGAAGTCTGTGATCTTTTCATGCATAGGAAGGAAGGATGCTGACACCTGAGATTAACATAATTAATTATGTATCTATAGGCTTTTTTTTCATCCCAATCCCTCGGGACACTTTTTAATGCGAAGTGAAGCTCGCGGCTAAAAGCTACTTTATTTTCATTATCTATTAAATCTCCGTTAGTAAAAATCACCTAGGTGTGCTGTCGGTAGACTTAGCACTGTAAACAGTGATGATCTACATTCCCTCACGTATGTGTATTTTAAATCACTAAATTATCATTACAGGTGATAGAAAAGGACCCGTCGGTGGTGGAAGACTACGACCCATACCGCAGCTGGCACGGCAGTCAGTATGGCAGCCGGTACCCTTCTTCTACTATACACTCTGCGAGGTAAATTGAATTAAAGTTTCCCTGTCGTAATTTAAATACTACTGTGAGCAATTAAGCAATATTTGCTGTCTATCAAGGAGCCTCAGTTTTATTCAGTGAGATGGCTATGTCCATAATCATCATCATCCCGTAATCATCCAATGCTGGACATAGGCTACTCCTAAGGAGAGCCACAACAGTTCTCAACCCTCACTATACTGGCTTCCTGTCTAAAGCTAACGCTCGAGGGAGTGGGATGGAGGGCATCCAGCTCTAAGTATTCTAGTGATTATTGGCTAATGAAGAGCGTACTAATGTGCATTTAATGTTGCCAGGTCCGTATCAGATAACAGCGACCACTACGCCATAGTGCAGTCGCGACCCGGCAGCCGGCACTCTGGCATGCATCGCAGCAGACACTAGGTGCCTTCGACCTTCTAGTACAGTTACAATTTACGAAAACTATAAAAGTTTGCGTTTTCTCGTATACATATAGATATATTGTAATATTTGTACAATAAATAAATATACAAGGTGGCACCTCTAGCGGAACTTTTGAGAGATAATGTATGCAAATGACGGAGGAACACGTATACTTTTTCGTTTTTGTAGTGAAACCATTTTGTTCGAAGTACTATATAATAATTGTTTGTTACCAACTACCAGAAGGAAACATTCAACATAGGTACATACTCTTATGAAACAATAACTGTATGTATACTTAGCAAGTTACCTACCTAAAGTGTAGTGGAGTGTCACATACCTTTATTAAATCAAACATGTGCCATCTACCTATTGTACCTAAAACTGTAAACTTGTTTAGCATTATTTAAAAATATATAGGTACCTAATTGGTGAATTTAATATTTGCAACGAATCCGTCCATTGCTTTGGTTATGATTAGATAATTAAAATAATTATTATAAATACATTAACGTAATAATCTAGGTTTGTATTTATGTAGCATATTAATTAGGAACTCTTTATATTATGAAATAAATAAAGATTCAACCACCATCAATAAATATAAATTGCATATTGGTGGATAAGTTAGTGCAGATTTCTCGTTATTTAGATTTCAGAAATGTTTCACGTTTTTAAACGCAATATTTACAAATAAGAGTACATTCACAACGAATTATTAGGTATATTATAGTTGAGCATTTTTGCGGCATTATATCCTTTTGTTATATGACCCAAATGCGGAATAGCTATACATTTCATAAAAGTTTATTTATGCTATTTCTGCTGCACAACAAGAATAATTTTCTTAACTTACTCATAGGTAATTGGGAATGGTTGGAATTGTAATAAATCCTATTTATTTAAGTAGGTACCTACCCAAGCATAAAATGTGTTCTAAAAAATCATTCCAAGGGAATTCAGCCAGGGAATACAAATTAAACATACCTAATACATAATAATTATGATATTTAGCCATCAGTTTCTGACCTATTATGCGCTTATCAAATGTAGTAAATAAGTTAAATTAACTACTTAGTATTAAAAAACCATGGAATACCACATCAACACTGTGAATATAACTATTAGCCTAGTATGTAAGTTATAAATACATGTTTATTTTTGTATAAAAGTAACGTTTTGGTGTTTGTGTGTGATTTTGGAATTAAGGTACTATACTTAAGTATTTTGTAGTAAATTAAATAATACACTTAGGTACCTAGTGAATGAACATAATTTTTAGATCTTTAAATAAATATGTAATGTATGCACTTAAAGCTCGTTTTATAACGAGTGCTCAAATGTAGGTTGATGATTGTACTTATATGAATCTACGTGCTACAGCTTTTAGTCATGCGATTATTAAAAATAAACTGACAAATGTTATTTAACAGACTGTGTACTTAATAAAAAAAACTTAACAGAGCCGACTATTTTACTTCAACCTCCTTCCTTCCTTCGACCATGGCCATGTGTTTATTAAATGGCATTAGGTAGTTGTGATTTTCAATCTAGATAAATGAAAGAATGTGGTATAAATTAAATATAATAATTGAATAAGACTTGACGATATCAATAAGATCAATGATATCTGTATACCTATTTCCTCGAAAAGATTGGCTTAAGAATCAGGGTTCAGAATTAATAAAACAGTATTTTGCACACATATCGTATAATGTTAAAATAATAAGTGTTTTACACGATTTTACTCTTACTTTTTTAATTATATAGGTAATTATTTTTTATATGAACTATAAAACATATAATATAAAAATGTAGCTGTGCTGGTAACTATTATGTAAATATCGAATACAGTATTGCACTTATATTGGAAAATATACAAGGGATAAAAGGAATATACTTCAACTAAATGGGTGGACTTAATAGGTACTTAAATAAATTTCATGCTAACAATGGCCTAAGTTTATCTATATTTTTAATTAGAAGTCTCATCTTACTGTCTCAGTATTTAAATACTCAATAGGGTTGAGCGTTATTTGCAGGGGCAATTAACTAATTCATTGATTTCTTTCCCACACAGAAGCAGTCATTTTTGTAACTACCTACTTCATTCAGCCATAGCCCGTATGTAATAGTCAGACAAGTACTGTATACACTGTATACAGAGTGTTGCAAAAAGGGTATAGGTACTAAGCATAAACTTAAGGGGTCATTCATGGTCATTCTTTTTGGAACCTAATCTAAAATCATTGTAGCTGAAAACAAATCCCTATACTTAGTTACGAAAATCACTCTTTCTGAAACCATAAGTGATACTGATTATTCACGTTTCATGAAAAAGAAGTAACAAATATCGTTGATCTTCACCGTAGGTACATATTTAATAGATGTTAATAGTACTCGTTATTCTATAATGGTAATACATAGGTTTAAGAACGCAATAAAATGACTCAGTAAGGTGCTTTTAAGATAATGTTTGTAATATTCTCCTTATAATATACAGTGTACTAATTGGACTAGAAAACAAACATACCTAATTTATTTTTTTTACACGGTAACCAGCTTTATTTACAAGTTGCTATATTTTATGGGTGTACCTTGCTAAACTATAAAAGACTTGATACTATAATATAGCCTGATCTAAATTTAACAATTCAGTCATTTCTTTTCTGTGTCTTTAGTTAGTTAAAAAGTTTTCATTTAGATTGTCTGAAAGGAAATCTTATGTAAAATTTCTGAACTTTCCTTTCCTTTTTAGAGACATATTTTTGTAGTTTGAGATTGATTCCCGCTATTTCTTTTCAAGTAGTTACTTAGAATTTCAAATATGCAGGTAACAAAAAAATTCCAGCATGATAAAATATTATGCATAATAATCTTCCAATTCACTAAAATCACAGAAAAACGCTTTTCAAATCATGTTTTACTTCTCTGGTCGGTTGTTCATGATGCTCTTGGCTACTTGGTCGTAGATGGATCGTTTGTAGATGCGCGGCTGGCTGTCGCGGAGCGCGTGCCCGTAGCCGCCGAATGAAGACTCCTCGTCGAACCAATTTGATGTTGGCTGGAAGGAGATGTAAAGAAAATATATATATTATATCCGTAACCGCACAGCATCAGCCTTAATAGTAATGGTAAGCACCCTGTTAACTGCTCCTGAATCATGTCTAAAGGCACATATCAGACAAGTGTGACTAGGTCTTTACGGCCGCTATAATTATGACGGCGCCGCACCGCTTTCCTAGGAAACCAAAGCTTCACCAAACATTTTTCATTGATTAGCAGTCGAAGCCAACGTAGCCATTTTAATATCTAAGCCATTGTTTTAATCTCATGATACCACACAGCTTTATCATAGTGACGAACGAATAAATAAGTAGAATAGGTACCAGTAAACCAGTGTAGTGGGTGTGATTGTATTAGTATCGATTGAATAATCAACCAAAACTGTTACTATGTTGGAAAATACCTACCTCAATCTAAAAATAATCATGTCTGTGGGTGGATATTAATTTTATCGTCTGGTTTCTAGATATTCGTTACACTACATTTATTGGTTTATTTATCCACGGATTATAGTTTACTGTAGATGGCAATAGCAAGCAAAAATTTATAACAAAGTGATAGTATACCTACTGGGTTTTAATGGTTTGGTAGCGGGAGGTATGTAAGTAGCCTCTATAGTTGAGAAGATGCAGAGCGATAGACTATAATTTTTAGACATGTAAACAAGGATACGGCTAGGAAGAATAAGAACACGATATTCATGATGTTTTAAAAAAAACGGATGTTGTCTACCTATTTATTCTCAATAACTTTTTAGTAAGCCCTGCAGCCCTATTTACCTCCAGTTTGAAGTTGAGCAGTATGGCGGGCGTGTGTCGCGAGTTGGCGACGGTGATGACGCGCGACACGGGGAAGTAGCCGGGCCGGCTCGCCGTCACCTCGTAGTGACCGGGCGTGAGCAGACGGTAGTAGTCGCCGTAGATACCTGCAATGTTACAAGCGAGGTGTGTGACTACGGAGTTTCGAATTACAAGGAGTTGTTGGGTCAAATTTGGTGTTTTTAGGGGATATGGTTTGGGCTATGCGTGGGGTCTAGGCTAGTTATTCGGGACGAAAGGTTTCATAAATGTAGATTATTAATGTGTAATTCCTGGAAAAGGTTTATTGAAGACATGTATTTCGATGGTACTGCTGAAATGTTCTAATTATTTATATTCTTAAAAATAAATAAATAAATATTTTTAAAAATAATAGTTTGGGCAGTAATTATAAAACTCTTCATAGGCACTTAGTTACTTTACATTACACATAAACATTACACACCCTCATTCTTATTTATGCCGTTCTTGAAAGTATGAAGAATTTGAAATAAAGTTGATGAAGCCGTTACGAATATGATCGAATAAGATATTTTTTGGATGGTAGTTATATTCTTCAAAATACAACCACTGTGTCACACAGTCTGTATGTGTGAGATCTTAATCATTATCACTTACGTCCCACATCGCGTAACAAGTCGTAAGTGTGTCCTAAGAGCCGAGAATGGTTTAGTTCATTAGTAGGGATTGGTGTAAATGACCCTTGTCCACATTGCTATATTTGTCGCTAGCCTTTATCACAATTACAATGAATGTTGATAGAGTAGAGTCACTTTCGACCGTAATGTTGTCAAAGTGAATTTAGCCAAAACCTCCAGATAAATAAGTGAGTTACACGGCTATGGAGCCGTATTTGGTATGTGGTCAAGTCTGTGGTTATCTTTGGATTAACATATCAACAAGTTTTAATTTTACTACCTATGGTATGGATTGATGTGGGTGTGGGATTACGCCTTAATGGACACAAAATCAATTATTTGTTGGATAGATAGTCGAACTTGGCAAGGATTTTCATTATAACACCAAAATGTTTATGCTGAACACCGTATGAACTACCTACAGATTAAGTACTTTTCTTTAACATTTACTGCTACCGCAGGTCTATAATAAAAATTATATTCTCTACTGGCATTTACAAATAATAAGAGCAAATGCAAAAGTTGTTTGAACTGAAACAGAGCATTTCTCGAACCAGGATCTTAAAAGGCAAGGTCATTCTGTGCGTTGTTTATGAATAGCCACAAGACATTTCGTCAATACACTTATAAATCGAGGTGTAATAAGTTAGACGTAGGTATGTATCTACCTAGAGACGAGGTTTTATTGCTTGAGTCTAGATCGAGTACCTATACCTAGTTCGACTGTAGGTAGTTACGTATATAAGCCTGGGTTCAGCAGATTATGTGCATATTATGAGATTTGATCATATCATAAAGTCATAATATTATGATAAGAAACTAACACATCGTTTACTTCCTACAATTGTGCTGCTGTACTAACATTATCATTATCACCTATATTCAATCCAAAAATAATTAATTGGGTATTCATTAACTATATTCTATTAATTCATGACTACCTACCTATCAGTAAGTGAATTTAATTCAAATAAAAATATAATAAATTGCACAGACTTCGAATAAATTATAATTATGAAAACACATAAATGCACAACAAGATTTGAAAAGGAAGGTCAATTTTATAAAATTCAAGAGCTTATTTAGATCCTGTTTCAAAGCTAAAGAAGATTAGACTTCATAATTTTTTTATGTTAATCACGATCATTCAACTTTTGTCTGTGACAAAATATACAAATACTAACACCTTAGTGACTTAGTGGCAACTCCCATTGTAGATAGCTGATATACATAGATACGAGTACGACACACAATGATCTTTATATCATCCTAATAAGGGTTAATTCTACAGAGTGATGGAAGTATTGACAGGGATGTGACGAGACGAATGAATGCGGGATGGATGAAATGGAAACAACTCACCGGCACGACGTGTGATCGCAAGATGCCAATTAAGATCAAAGGCAAAATATATAAAAGCGTCATAAGGCCGGTGATGTTGTATGGGGCTGAGTGCTGGGCAACCAAAGTATGCGATGAGAAAAGGATGCATGTGACAGAGATGCGAATGTTGAGATGGATGTGTGGGGTTACAAGAAAAGATAGAATACGAAATGAGTATATAAGGGGAAGTATGAAAGTGGCTCCTATAGTGGAGAAGATGAAAAGCCATCGTCTTTCTTGGTTTGGGCATGTCATGAGAAGAGAAGATGATTATGTTACAAAGAAAGTGTTGGAAATGAGACCCGAAGGAAGGCGCAAGAGAGGAAGACCAAGAAAGACGTGGCTTGATTGCGTGAAAGAAAATATGAGAGAGTGTGGAGTGAATGAGGATATGACAGGGGATAGGGTAAAGTGGCGTGACATGACCAACAAAGCCGACCCTAAATAAGGATAAGGCAAGGAAGAAGAAGAAGAAGAATAAGGGTTAAATCGCAATCCTTATCACACGGCAGCTGTTACATAATTTAGCTGCGCCCTAAAAATAGGGGAGCTATGCGATATAAAAAAATATAATACTAAATATATTGAACCATATTATGGCTTCTTTTCGCACAGCAAAAGTTTTGTAAATGTTACTCTCGTCCATTGTCTACTCTAAATGCCGAAGCCCCACCATTTCTCTCAAATGAACAAATCCCTTAATCTCATTATCAGCTTTTGCCGCAAATCCACTAAAATCCCAACCGCATTGACTTGCAATTCTAAAAATCTAACCTTAATATAGGTACTAGATTGCCCTTATAAACTAATCCTTGGTCTATCATCAGATGGTAAGTAAAAAATTGAAAACTATGTAGGTATATCCTTCTAAATCCTAATGAATGGGTATCATTACACTTACGCTCCCTTCATTTTCGAGGAAATCCAATAAGCACCTACAACTGAAAAACATCTACAAACAAATGAAACTCAACTCACCAGTCGTGACGTCATGGCGGATGGGCCGCGGCACGGGGCCGGTGATGTTCACCACGGAGATGATGGCGTTCTGTATGAACCCAGCGTCGTCGGACACAATCCCCTTGACCCCGCTGTGGGCCTTCCACATGAACTCAATGAGCGCCTCCCGGTTCCTCTCCCACTCGCTCTCGAGCTGCTCAGCAGCTGGGAACTTCTCGCAGCCCAGTTCTAAGGTTATCTCGAACGCGTTGGTGGCCAGGTAGTTGAAGTCCTGCATGCCTGGGGGAAAGTTTTCATGTTGTAACTGGATTGGGAAAATTACTGATGTCTGAAGAATTTTCCAGCCGTGGCTTTTACGTAAAAATATTAGCTCTGTTTTGAACTCATACTTTTAGCACATGTATGTGTTATGTAGTCTCGATATTAGTCTTCTGTTCAATTTTAACCATGAAAATTACCTCCATACACTATGAATAATTATAACTAGGAACAGTACAATAACTACTTTATTATTTCAGTGGTCATAGCTTCGTCAAGCTGGGCACAAAGCGATTCGCAAATTGCGGTAGTAACCATAATGTAAGCAGAAGAAAAACAGCATAACAAATCAATCTGTAGCAAAGAACCAGTTAAATGATCACGGCCAACGTGATATAATGTCGGCGGCCAACAATGGAGCTGATCCTATGTGTTTACTAAATATTTCCTGCTCTTTAAATGTCGCGTGAAGGGAAAAAAGTAGATTAATGTTATCGACTGTGGGTTATTGTTAATTGAGTTACGAGGCTCCGGTACAGTCGATGAAACTGATGCATACGTGGATGATATAGTAATAAAACCTACCTACCTACCTTCGATACTTGGCCCGCTATCTAATCATAAAACGACAAATTTAATTAACCACAGCTAACAAATAAAAAAAAACCAGTGTGCCCTTTAGATATAGGCAAGGCTTACATAGAACAGTTACCTATCAAGTTTTTGTAGTAGGTATTAGTGGTGTGGCTGGGTATGGTATATTTGAACCTCCTGTACTATTGTTGTGACTGGACCAGTGTAGCAAAAAATGTAAGAGGCGTTAACCGTAGTAAAAAGTAGATCGACAAATGGTCGATTTGAACTTTGTATACCCTTGAACACAATCCCTGGGTATCTCCCAGACACGGTGTCCTGCAACTTTTACTCCATATTTTTCTTTTATTTTACGCCCATTATGATGAAGAAAAAACCGGAACATTTGACGGAATTTCCTATCTATGGACTCGTGTTGATAAAAGGTCAAAACTTCACATTTATTTATTCGATCAATCTATGCATTTTCCTCAATGCCGCAAACCTGTTCATTTTATACCTAAGTATGCTTATCGAACTCATATTGTACGTATGGTAGGTAGGTATGCCTATTTATTAAATAATTAAGAATACCTAGATAAAAGTCAAGAGCCTCATCCAAAACTATTATTGCGATGGCAATTTCCCTATGGCTACTGCTCTTATAACACCGAAGATGTCTCGACTTGAGACATTAAACTCAAAGATGTTACAGACCTTTCAGTTCAGCAGCCATTATACGACTATGAACAGCATAAAAAAAGGAAAAATTTACCATTTCTTTTGTAATTACCTCCTTTCAAACTGTACCAGGCTGCTCCATTGGTGACGCCTCCTTGCTTGCCGAAGTTGTACGTGGAGGATTCATCAGAGCTGGTCACATGGCAGCCGCGACGGCTCTTAGAGGCCATATCCGCGTGGCACGACGCATACGTCATAGCCAGATCCCTGGAGGAGTGGAGAGATAATATTGTTATCGATCGTAGGAGCGTTCGCCTTTGTTTGCCGACACATAATCTAATTACGTGATTTGATGGTGTGCTATTTTATGGTTTTGCACCGTTCAAAGTGGTTTTTTAAGAATTTAGTTAGCGTGTTGCTGGATTTCTCAGTATAATAAGAATTCAAGCTTTCGCAGGATGGAGAAGTATTGAGGTGGTCTGTGCGAGATGTATTAGTACAGCTGTTACTAAATTTTATATATAATATTTCTTAATTAGATTAAAATCTGATAATCACTCATATGTACAGGTTCCCAAAAATAAGATGTTTGAGTAATCTCAATGAAAAGCGATAGGTATTACGTGTTTATTGGAAACAATGGCTGTATGGTGTAATGTTATGTGCCGGAACAAAAACAATACGATCTCGGCTGGCTTGAACTTCCGCTAGACTTGTGATGCAAGTGAACTATTTTTGAAAGAAGGACATCTTCAGTGGGTTTCCTTGTTTACACATTCATTCATGAATATTTAGAGATATCGAAGATGGTTGGTCTATTTTGTATAATTGTATAATAAAAACCAGGTATGCCTAATTGATCAGTGTAAGATTGATTACGAAACTGGTCTAGATTCTATAGTTCACGATTCGCAATAGAAGTAGCTAGTAACAAGGACAACTTCTGGACTTTACTGCAACCGATAGGCCTTTGTGGATCAAGATCGTTGCATGACATGTAAATAGGATGTAATAAATTAAGCAGACTCGCTGTTTCCGCTAATAAAATGTTAAGACAGAGCTCATATAATAATTTACACTTAAGTACATAAAGTCCCTTTTTAGATTGGGGTTTATAAATGTGAACATGTTTGAAACGAAACTGATATTTGACAGCATGAGATAATAAAACAATCAGATTTATGACCTTATTAACAAACACGACTTACTTATTACATTACCAGATAATTTTGCTATCCCATCCAAATTTATTACAATTCAAAACATATCTGGACTGGACATCTGGACTGCTAATCATCTAAATCCTTAAATCCACTTATTACGAGAAAAAATTAAAATGCCAAATCAGTAAGGGCCACTTGCACCAACATATTAAATCTAGATTTAGTGTTAAATCTCGATTTAGTGTCAAATTTTATATGGATTGACGTTTCTTAAACCGAGATTTGGAATGGCCCTTAGGGCCACTTGCACAAACATTTAAATCTAGATTTAGTGTCAAATTTTATATGGATTGACGTTTCTTAAATTGAGATTTGACACTAAATCTAGATTTAAATGTTTGTGAAAGTGGCCCTAAATGTAACATTTTTTGACATTGTTTTAAAGGAAAATAAAGTATAAGTAATAAGTGGGCCCGCTCACCTAAAAGTGTCATCATCCGGGCTGGCGGAGTACTCGGACACGGGGGCTCCACTGCGGCTCTCGTCGTAGGGGTAGTTGGCCACCAGGTCGCCGCCGTGCATGGCCGCGCTCAGCACGAACGGGACTGACATGATCCACCGCATCACCGCTCGCGTCTCTGGCTCCAGCTAGAAGAAGTAGTGGGTTGATAAGGAATCGACGAAAATAGCCTCCTGTCATCTCCGTGGAATGTTAAGGTATCATCGAAGACTCCCTGTCATCTCCAGTTAAATCATCCCAGGAATCCCAGACGCTTTTTTTACATATATTGTGGTATCTAGTAAGTTAAACCATTTCTACATACGCCTATCTACCAGAGGGTTAGGTTGGGATCACCGGTGACCATTTCGCTCGATTCTGACACACATTCATACATATCCCACAATGCCAGTTGGTTATTAAATGGAAACTTCCAACTTAGGCCTCAGAACGTCTTAGTCTTTTGTTTCAAATTCAAAATATACTCACAGGGGCGGTAAGCTTGGACAAGTCCTTGAGCAGGTGGTGGTTGTGGCTGATGCCCTGGCGCTCGAACTCGAACGTGATGGCGTCCAGGTCGGGGAAGTTGCGGTTCAGGTCCACCGAGTGGTTGTTGCTGCGCCCGATCAGGTAGTCCAGGCCACCCTGGGTAAATATGAGGGGAATTATTGTTAGGGCTTGGGGTTTTATTTTGATTATGATGTCTTTTTAACGTCAGCGTCGCTAAAACCGACTGACCGATTAGAAAGTGTACTTCTGGATAGTTTCAATCAAAATTGGTTCAGCTTTGCAAAAATGACATTTTAATTCGGCATCATAGCTGAGGATATTATATTTTTTTAATCAATTCAAATATAATCATATGTTTGTTAATGAATACTTAAATGAAATTGAATTGAAATATTGGTAAAGCAAAATTTTATACTCGTTATAAACTTAGGGTGGGTTGCACCATTTAACTTTAACTATAACAGACGTCAAATCTCTTGAAGATTGATCTGTCTCGCCAAGAGATTTGACGTTTGTAATAGTTAAAGTTAAATGGTGCAACCCACCCTTAATTTTCAAATGTCCAACTTACCGTATCAGCGGAGACCTGCCAGCCGTCAGGGTTCATGGAAGGCAGGAGGTGTATCCTGGTGCTATGTATTAGAGCCCTGATCCGGCGGTCGTGGTTCATGTACTGGTCGCACAGGTGGTGAGCCAGCCCTAGCAGCAGCTCCCGACCGAGGACCTCGTTGCCGTGGATGTTGCCCACGTACTTGACCTCCGGCTTATCTGTGCGACATTCGGGGGGTTAAGCAATTGCATTTGTTATTTTTTTTATTTATTTATAATGGTTTAAGGTGAAGTTTTTACTTACATGGTTGGTGGATCCCCGGATTATCCGAGAATTCAATGACGTACAGCGGCACATTTTGCACGGACGGCTCGGTAAGAGCATAAACTCGTGAAATATTGGGGCACTTGCGATGGACTTCCTCCAAAACTAAGGGTAGCTCCTCATTATTGTGATGTTTCCAAACAAACTCGGCTGTGGCGACCGCAGTAAATGCGAGCACCAATAGTAAATTTAGAGCCAACATTTTAGAGCTACCGAAAATATTTTTAAACTCTTGTATTGCACAGTAACCCACAACGAGCGTACGTCACTACGAAATATCGATCGATTTTCCCGCCCCCGGAATAACAACACGCACACATCCAACCACCGCGACGCGCCAACACAATCAAACTGACCGAATGAAATGAATGAATGTGACAATGACGTACGTAAGTGACGTCTTTGAGGGAGTGAATGAACGATGTATTGATCGCCAGTGAGTTGTTGACTGAGCTACTAAGCTATTTAGACAAACATCCGCTAGAGGCGCTTTAGTTGCTGTATAACTTTAGAGAATAGCTGTAGCTAACGTAACGATCTAAGCTAAAATAAAGCTAACTTTTCACCATTTTGAAAAAAAAATACTTAAAAAAGTTGCATTACTTAACGAAATATATTTTTAGAACCTGAATTTTATTCCACAATTCGCTTAGCCTTTTTGGCTTTTCTTCCTACAAATATTTCTATCATGAACAGTAGGATGGATAAAGCGGTGCCTATAATGTAAAGTGAAAATATTCCCTGAAAATCAAGTTTATAATATTAATTCACAATTACTAAAGATAACATATTATTATGTAACTGAAATGTATTTTTCTTACAATTAATATCTTACCGCAATATGGTTTAGATCTAAACTTTTAATATCCGCTTCTTTTTTCCGTCTAGAAAATTTCACTCCTAGTTGCACTTTGAAATCTACATAGTTTATCACTACCTGAAAAAACACATAGGTAAGTACAATTATTTATACCTGCTTAGATACTTCAGATAGTTGTTGGTAATATGATCGAACCACTATGCCCAAAGAGTTAGATTGCATTGCTATGGCATATTAAAACACAATATATTTATGCAATAAAGAATTAAATAAATAAATATACCCATGGCTACCCTCTGAAGTCTATTACATACACACTTGCTTATACAATGCCTAAAGCATATAAGAATTTTGAGAAATTTTGTTCTTTCAAAAGACTTAGCGCGTTAGTCAAGTCATGGTTTCTAATATTTATAAAATTTTAAAAACTCTCTGACGTAAGTTTGAAAACCTATTCAAAAAGAAAATTTTGGGTATTAATCTAGGCTAATACAAATTTATTCATACCCTCCAACCATTCCACCCCACTTGTATTGTCCCTACCTGCGTCTCCCAGGCCTGCAGCAGGCCAGCCTCGTGCAGGCGCCCCGCCAGCTGCGTCAGCTTGTCCACATACTGAGAGTTCTTCCTCGCCATGGCAACTGTGTACTCATAGTAGATGTCCTCGACCATGAGCTGCATGTTCACCATGGCCTCCTTGGTGATGTACTCCGCGATCGCAAAGAAACCTCGAAACAAACAGCACTGTTTTCTTTTTCTTTCAAAAAGTTCCAAATTCAAATACACTATGCCTACTTTTATGTCTATTGGGAATGTATAGTCAAATTGTGTTGTTTTTCTTTCTATCAGTTCCTAATTCAAATAATATCAAACTTATTTACTTTTATCTCATTCGGAAATTTAAAAAGTTATGGAAGATGTTTCTTACCAGCCGGGAGCTTTTCAATGCTTAGCGCCATGGTTCTCAAAAAGCTGTTTCTTTTTAATTTCTCTTCTTCCATTGTTTTAAACTGACTCACCAACTGGATTATTCTTGGCTGCAAAAAAGTATTGTGTTTAATTTTATCCCTACTACCTACCATATTTACGTAACAACGTTTGTTGTTTCGTAAAATATAGCCTCAAATTCATATAAATTATTTCAGCCTCAAGAGCAGTGTAACCTAAACTACTAATACAACGGTAGTTTGCTAAATTCTTAGACTCTCACATCTTGCGACGACTGAATAGAGAAGATCCACGCATTATGCGTCGCGCCCCACTCGAGCCTCGTGTCCAGCATATCCTGGACCGTGTCCACGGCGCCCTGGTACTTGGGCACGGTGAAGGCGGCCGCCAGCCCGCCGCCGTACGCGTTGTCTACCAGGAGACCAGTCACTAGGAGCCAGCCCGTGATGCTGCGCGTGCGCCAGTCCACGCCAGATTCGGGTTGAGACTGGAGGCATAATTCAATGAGTTCAATGGCACTACGTTAGCATAAAATCATATTTTTAAAGTCAGCGCTACTTGCATTTAAGTGTGTTATGGTAAGTTGAAAGTTGTAACCGGAGTTAAAAATGCTTGACAATTATAAGAATTTGTTGAATCACCACTAAAACCTCAATCATACTCAACTGAACCAAACAGTCCATTCTATTATATTCCTCTACTATACATAGTCACAGTCAGACCTAAAGAAATCTATGTAGGTACCTAGACTTACAACCGTACACACTACTGCACACGTCAACGTCAAAATAACACCAATCCCTTTCGGAGATTAAAAATAATCTGAAGAAAAACCTATGAAAAACTAAGATAAAAACCCAATACCTGCGTGACCATCATCCCGAAGGTAGTCAGTAGCACCTTGTCGGAGGAGCAGCCACTAGCCAGGTACAGGGCGGCGGCGGCGTACACGAACGTGCCCGCCACCGTGCCCCACAGCGGCCAGCTGAACGCCATCAGCGGCAGCTCCCAGCTTGCTATGATCCTACAGATATATGAGGGAGTCGAAGAAGGTTTTTATTCATAGTATGAATAAAAAATGTATGGATAAATGTCTAAATGCTACACTCCGTAAGGAAAACTGATTTTCTGCTCATCTTTGAACCTATAGAACAAAAGCTGATGATGAATACTAATGAGTATTAATAATAGCGAACTATCGCTGCTATGCATTACTGTCGTAATCGAATATTATGATGATGAATGTGTAGAAGACTTAAAAAAAAAACTCTGTTACCTTGGCGCCGGTGCAACACATGTGATACCGCTTCTTACAAGTGAAGCAGAAAAATCTAAATGGACGTAAGAGTCGTGCCAGGAGTAAAGAGCACCTGCAATAAAAAATATTAATTAATTAATGTATACTTTTATTGGTCAATTAACGAAGATTAGATGTACAATAAGGTGGACTTAATGCTAGAAAAACTTCTTGCATTGAATCTGCAGGAGATTGACGGAGCAGAAAGTAAGGAAGTGTGCATTAAATTCTAACTTAATATTGTATTGGAAAGTGGTATGGATGATATTTTATACATAACATATACCTATTCCGAAATCTGCCCGATCTTCTACAACGTTGCCTAAGATGCCGTTTCCTGTCCCATCCTCAAAAATATCACCCCACTCGTTTTCGTCATCCCGAATTATCTGCAACGTGCAATTCACCCACCTGAAAATAATCTATATTTAAAGGGAGATCTCCTTTCAAACGTATAATAATAAAATCATAGAACTTTACTTCATCCATCCATGATGGCTTTATAATTATCCTACTCATCATTATTTGCACTGATTCCTATCGCGCGATCACAATCTATTCAGTAAGTATAATTTGAAACTGAAAGTGGTGAGCAATCACAGTGAAGCTTTACGGCCAACATTGACACTAAAGTTAATTATTTTTACAATACAAATTATTTTTACAATAATTATAGATTTACAATACTTTACCGACAAAACTCAGCCATAACCCTCATTTCAAGCCCATCGTAGCCTCCTGGCACGGTAGTGTTATCGAGATCAAGTACAACATAAGGCTTGTAAGTAAATGTCGCTAATTTTAGGGTCTTTCCGTGCATATTGGAGATGTCATGGGGAAACAGGTTCTTGTGGGTTTTCAGCTGCTGAGTGCAGGCGTCCCAGGAGTCCAGGTATAGAGGATCGTTGGCCTGAGCATCTGCCCCCACAAACTTGTGAGTTACAATGTCATATGATTCACAATTTTCCGTTGAATTGGCTGGGATTATGAGAAGCAAATTGGCGACCAATGCAATTTCTTTTAATAAGAGAAGATCTAGAAAGACTTTTGGATCGCTTTCTTTATCCATCGGCAGGAATAACAGAATTTTATTTCCTCTGCGAATATTTCCCAAACGGTTTACTTTTTCAAAGGCCGAGATAAACTTCTGTGGGTTGGACATTTGTACAATGTAATCTGAGCAACCCATTTCTGATACAGTCAGAATCGGATCAACTAGATTTTGAGTCTGGTTTATATTCATGTAGGTGATGGATCCTGTTAACATATTAACGTCCAATTGATTTTCAGAAACCACATTTAAACAATAGGATTTGTTCAGATACTGCTGAAATATAATCTTTAATAGTATTTCTATAGGTGCTGTAGATACTAGTAAGGTGTCCATGATTTAAGGTTTATGTAATGTGTTTACGAAGATCCGAATCGGACTTAGTGTAACCATAGACTAATACACTAATTACTATAAAATAGAATACACAAAAGGTTTAAAAAATATTTAGTAAGTAAGTAGATAGTCACTATTATGGTTCCGTTGTACTTATTAAGGATGATCAATTACACTGTTCTTACATATCTTTTTGTACTGTTCAATATTATTTTGTCAACGCTAGGTATAAGGCATAATAAAATGTTAGATATTTGTTTCATTAACTAAGGTAATGTTAGCACGAAATGTATCAACGACCTCACATTAAAATTACGAGCAAGAAATCAAGATTTAATGAACATTACACTAAAGCCCGCAACGTAACGACAGACGTAGATAGTCATCTGAATAGGTACATACGGAACCACTAGAGCCAGTAATTGTTAACTAGGGTGCTACACTGTTAAATCATTTCCTTTTTATTTTACCTTGATGCCGATGATTGCTGCGCAAACAAAAAATAATTTTGTTTGACAGTAGTCAGCCGTCGATAATTTTTCACAGAATTACTGGGCAATTTTAATATTGTCTGTTTATTACTTAAGATTACGACTTCTAGGACAATATAAACACTTGAAGTCGTTTGATCCAGTCGATCATAGTGAATATTATTTAAACGGGAATACATGTCATTTGATCATTGATTCACAAACGATTCACGACGATAATCTTATTTGCCTGACTGAGTAATATGGAAAACTAGGAATCGATTACCAGGTTTTTTTTTTATAAAGTCGATTCTTTTTTCCGTGGTGGCTGGTGGTATTATTGCTCGGATCGTCGACCACTCCGTTATTTAATAAAAGCCTTTTGCAACAGCCTATCTGTTTCATAAACCCGTTGCAATGCAACAATTCCCCAATATTTATAAATGATCTGTAGTGGAAATTTCAGAATTTTGAAGTAGTTACACAGTTTGGAGTTTACTTACTTTTTACAACACAAACTAACATACAAAATTTACACACAAAAGAGGTCTCTACTTCTTCGACTTTTTACGTCCCGCAAACATTTCTATCAAAAACATTAGTATAGATCCGGTGACGCCAATCATATACACTGAAAATATCCCCTGAAATATAAATCAAGATATAAATAAGTAAGTATTTATAAAATCAGTTGAGATAAAATTTGCATAATGTTATTTATAAGTACAGCTCACCACTACATGTTTCATATCGATATCTTTTATTTCTGTTTCTCTTTTCCTTCGTGAATATTTCACCCCAAGTTGAAGTTTGAAATCCAAATGTTCTATGGCTACCTGGAAAAAATATATTGAATACACAAAGTCATAAAAGTTAACTTTCTCCTTATATTTCTCATAGAAATTCGCTTCAGCTACCTACTTAAAAACTTTTTAATACATAGAATACGATTTTTACTTTCTACTAAAACAAAGAGTACCTTAATAACAATGTTTAAATTTCGAACCTGAGTTTCCCAAGCAAGGAGAAGCCCTGCCTCGTGTAACCGTCCAGCTAACTGGCTGATTTTGTCCACATACTGTGAGTTCTTCCGGGCCATGATCACCGTGTACTCGTAGTAGATATCCTCCACCATCAGCTGCAAGTTCTGGAGAGCCTCCTTGGTGAGGAAATCGTGAACTGCCATGTTACCTTAAAAAGGGAAGGAACATTTTGTGAGTGCTTCAGGAAAAGAAAATCGTAGTAGACCTATAAAGGTGGACAGATAAAGAATATGTCACACGATTTTGTCTGTAAGAAATAAAGATCTATTTCCATAATTGTGCTAATAAAAGTTATCTAAAACTAGTGCACTCGAGTCATGTTGTTTTTCAGCACAAAGTAACTATGAACGTGCGCCTGAAAACCAATTTTTAATTGCTTACCTGCCGGGAGCTTTTCAACTGCTATGGCCATTGTTCTTAAGAAACTCTGTGTTTTTAAGTCCTCTTCATCCATGGCTCTGAACTGATTGACCAATGCCATTACTTTAGGCTGTAAAATAAAAAAAAAAATATTTTGCCTTCTGCGGACATCATAGCGTTTTTTGCCTTCTACCTTCTTATCTTATCGTCAAATAGCAGGAAAAATAACAATGGCCGACCAACTCACATCTTTCGAAGCCGACATAGAGAAAACCCACGATATATGCGTGGCTCCCCACGGTAGCTTCGCGTCCAGCAAGTCTTGCACGGTGTCTATGGAGCCCTGGTACTTGGGCACGGTGAAGGCGGCCGCCAGCCCGCCGCCGTACGCGTTGTCGATGAGGAGACCGGTCACTAGGAGCCAGCCCGTCACGCTGCGCACGCGCCAGCTGCTCCCAGGGTCCGGTTGTGGCTGTAGAGGATACGAAAGATTTTTTTTAAGTGCATGGGTTTGAGAAGTGGGGGTAGAAAGTGTCCCATATTATAAGATATTATGAAAGTTGCTGTGTCTATTAGAAGCCTGATTCGGTAAAACGCTAGAAAAAAGGGTATCTGGAAACTAGTGGTTAATACTCATGTCGAGAATCGAGTAAGTACATGAGTACTTTTAATCACCTGTGTAACCATCATCCCAAAAGTAGTTAGCATAATTTTCTCAGATCTGCAGCCCTTGGCGAGGTAGAGAGCGATGGCTGCGTACACGAGGGTGAACACGACTGTGGCCCACACCACCCAGTCGAACGCCATCAGAGGGAGCAACCAGTTCGCTATACTCCTGTAAGGAGGGATGGAAATGTCAGTCCGGATTTAGAAAGGGAAGAAGCACGGCAACGGCATTACTTAACGTAGTGGATGACATAATTTCCTCCCAGGATAAGGGCAAGGGCACACTGCTGACGCTGCTTGATTTCTCCCGCGCTTTCGACACCATAAATATTCCCCTGTTATTGGGGAAATTATCGTACTATGGATTTGAAAAATCTACAGTTAGCTGGTTCAGGAGTTATCTCTCAGATCGGACGCAAAGGGTAATGTTTACAGGCACTGACGGGAAAACTCTATCCTCGGCATTACTACCTGTGACTAGAGGAGTCCCTCAAGGCTCAATCCTTGGACCTATCTTGTTTATTTTATATTCTTCCGATATTACCAATTGTATCAAGCACTGTAACTTCCACATTTATGCTGATGACCTTCAATTATATCTTGCCTGTTTGCCAGGGGATTCTGTGCCAACGGTGAACAAAATTAATGAGGACTTGGAGCGGATAGTAGATTGGTCCAATAAAAACTGTTTGCTTCTTAATCCGACTAAATCTAAATTTATGATATTAGGCTCAAAAAAACAAATACTGGGAATAAAAAATTACGATCCTAACATAAAAGTTAACGGCACAAGTGTTGAAGAAGTTACTGAGGCCCGTAATCTTGGCGTACTCTTTGATCAAAACCTTCGCTTTGAGAAACACATTCTTAACGTTGTTAGAAGCTGTTTTTACAAACTCAAAGTGTTATACAAAATAAGACCGTACATTAGTGAAAAGCTGCGTATTCAGCTGTGTGAAGCACTAGTTTTATCAAAGTTAAACTACGCAGACACTGTGTACGGACCCTGTCTGTATGTTAAAACGCAGAACCTCATTCAAAGAGTCCAAAATGCTTGTGCACGTTTTTGTTTTAATATACCTCCTCGTGCTCGTGTGACCCCATTTTTGAACAGTTCAAATTTATTAAAATTATCAAGTAGAAGAAAGCTTCATTTCGCTACCCTATTATTTGGGGTTGTTAGAGGTGAAACCCCTGAGTATCTTTACAAGAAACTTACATGGTCACATCAGTTTAATAAGCATAACACTAGGGCCTCCTCCTATCTACTCATTACCCCTGACTTCAGAAGCGCAGCATTTAGATGTAGTTTCCGATACGCAGCCTGTAAATGTTGGAATAATCTCCCCCCTCCCATTCGCGACCTAAAAGGACAAAGCACCTTTAAGCACAGACTCAAAACACACCTGATCTTGTTACAAAAGTTGCAGTCATGAAGTATTCCATGAGTACCTACATCTTTTTGAGTTTGGTTAATGCCTATATAATATGTATGTGCCTACACAAAATGTTAGACCTACCCTTAAATCTAAATGTATAATTGTTGTTTCACTGTTTATAATATATTTTATTGTACCTAACTAACTCTTGTTTGTTCACTTACTTGTTTGTTTATTTTTTGTTGTATGCTTTGTAATTGGTTAATTCAAACGATCGCACTCCTAATCTACGGCGTTCCGTTATCAAAGGATCCAGCTGAAAACCAGCGCTATAGTCCCCGGGATTATAGCACATGCTGAGTCTGGAGTCCTTTTCGACACTGAGCAGCAACTAGCACCTAGTGTACCCTACCTACTAATTTATTAATATTTATTTTTCTAGTAATTAAGTATTTTTGTTACCTGTTTTACTGTCCATGTTGTTGTTTTTGTGTCGAATAAAGTTTTTCTATTCTATTCTATTCTATAAATGGTAATGAATGAAAAAATGTATAGGAATATGCGTCAGGAGGGTTATAATAATCTCTACATTTAGACTAATTGAACCCGAACGAGAGCTGTAATGCTATCGGTACATTACATGCAACGAGATAGAGTCCTGGTTAGCACAGCAGCTCACCAAAACATAGACAACGCCATGCAAAGCTAACGCTAACTTAACCATTTTTTTTTATGTAGCCAATTCAGTATTCCACTGCTGGTCAAAGGCCTCCCCATGTTTATTCTACACGAGAGACTTAACCAATATTAATAAAAAAACAATGTTACCTAGGAGCGGGTGCTATACAGGTCACGCCACTTCTGACCAGCGCTGCTGAAAAGTCTAAATGAACGTACGGCTTGTACCAGGAGAATAGACCAGCTGAAACCAACAGAAAACTTAAAACTTAGAAAACTTAGAACTCCTTACGTTTATGTACGGTGGCCTGCGCCTAAAAGTATACAGGCGGAGATTTTAAAATAGCGATCTCAAGCTCACATGCTGCTCAAGCACATCCACATAAACACCACTGCTACACACATCACACACAACACGTCCCCGGATTTATAACAGATGTAGCTGGTCCCTTCATCATCAGGGATCGCTATTTTAAAAACTCCGCCTGTATACTTTTAGGCGCAGGCCACCGTACTTTAAATTTTTCAGTGGTTTCCTTACCTACTCCAATGTCAGCCTTGTCTTGAAGCACATTGCCTATGACCCCGTTGCTAGTTCCGTTTTCGAAGATATCGCCCCATTCGTTTTCATCATCACGAATTAATTTTATTGTACAATTAATCCACCTAAAAGTTATTGCATTATAAATATATGTAATATGTATTGAACTATTTTTGTATACATTGTGTAGTTTTCCGTGGACCAACCGTTACATCCCACTATTGAAAAATGACCAATACGAAAATTTATACAAAAGGAAATTTATAGAAAATGATAAAAATATAAATTAAAATTAATACTTACCGACAAAATTCAGTAATAATTTTAAAGTCAATTCCATCATATCCACCTGGGTATTTAGTCTCATCCAGATCTAGTATAACGTATGGTTTATACGTAAAAGTAGCTATTCTCAGCATCTTTCCCTGCAAGTTGGAGATGTCATGGGGCAGCAGATTCGAATTGGTCTTCAGCAGCTGAGTGCAGGCGTCCCAGGAGTCCAGGTACAGAGGATCGTTCACTTCATCATCAGCACCCACAAACTTGTGAGTCACTATGTCGTACGACTCACAGTGATCAGTAGAATTGGCCGGTAGGATGAGCAGTAAGTTGGCTAACAGAGTAATTTCATTTAGTAATAAAAGATTTAGCAGGATTTTAGGGTCGCTTTGTTTATGCATCGGAAGGAATATCAGAATTTTATTCCCTCTACGCACTTGCCCCAACTGATTTACTTTTTCAAAAGCGGCTACAAACTTTTGGGGTTGTCACATTTGCACAATGAAGTCGGAACATCCCATTTCGGACACAGTGAGAATTTGTTCATCTAGATTTAGCGCTTCATTAACATTCATGTAATTGATATTAATTCCGTTAAAAATATTCGCGTTCAATTGATTTTCGGAAACTATATTTAAACAATACGATTCACTCAGATACTGCTGGAAAATTATTTGTAATAAGATTTCTATAGGTGCCACGGATACTGGAGAGATTTCCATAATTTTCAATCAGTAACGATGACCGTTTAATACAGCGATTTAGTCAATACTATTGTAAAACAAACATCAGTAAATATTGTAAGTGATATTAAAATCATCTCCAGTAATTACTTTGTTAGTAATTAGTGTCAATGTTTCATAGAAAATAATATAGGTCATATCATAAAGTATAAATAGGTCTTTAGTGCAATTCATCACTAGTTAATGTCTACGAAAAGGTAGGTAATAATTATAACCTAATGGTATACCTTATAAATGGTTATTTCAATATTTAATGTAACTAGCATGATTTTATTTGTAACTTATAGTTGCCCGCGAGCTTTGCTTTGCCTAAAAATATTTCCTCGTGAAAAACACCGTTTTTTTTCTTAACTAATTACATTCCGTGGATAACTCCATGGTTATCCATAAATTATTAAAACCAAAATAGCAAAATAGGTCCCTTTATTATTTACTTGTTATTGATGATTGTAATAAAAATAGAAGTAAAACACAATATTTAACTGCTAATAAGTAAGTAGGTATACTATGTATAATTCACGTAAAATAATTAGTTAATAGAATTCAAATGCACGTAGCGTCTTCCTAGTCTTCCTACGCCCTGCTAATATTTCCATGAGGAACAGTAGAGCGGACCCAGCGACGCCGACCAGGTACAGTGAGAATATTCCCTGGAAACATAGGTACAGTCAGCAAAATAGACATGTTTACCTCCCCAGCACAAAAACTTCCCTTTACGGTAGATAGAGGACATGAAAAATGTTCATGTACTTTATCTGATCAAACTTTGTGCACTGGGGTACATTTGAATATTCGTAATGGATTTCTCTTTAAAGTTACAAGAATTATTACCTAACGGGTGGGTGGTGCAGCTAAGGAGCGTCCTGAAATGGCGTATCATCTATTCCTTACCTACGTGAGACTAGCGTGCATTGGACACTCAAATCTATACTGGTTCTTGTGTTTGTCACAGACACGATTAGAAGAAGAAGAAGTTACCACTTACTTACCACAACATGGTCCATATCCAGACTTTTGACTTCTGCTTCCTTCTTTGCTCTTGAATATTTGATTCCTAGTTGGACATTAAAATCCAAATGGTCCAGCACTACCTGCATAAAATATTAAGTCATATTATATAATATCAGTCTTTTCTGAGACCACATAAAAAATGGGGTAAGTTATTCATAAGAAAAATTAGGTAATCGGCATATAGCTCTAAAAATCTGCTGGCTGAAGTGAAAATGGGCAATATATTCTGTAGATTGCGATGCCCTCGGGCCTGTTATGAAGAAGGCCGAGAACAAAGGGTTCTGGTGCAACTTAGATGCCTATGTGTTAATCTAGGCTGTAAGCTCACTCCATACCAAATTTCATTAAAATTGGTTCAGCCGTTTTGACGTGAAGTAGTAACAAACATACACACACGTACTCACAAACTTCCGCCTCTATAATATTATAGTCGGATTGCCTCCATCACAACTAGAGAATACAAGCCCGGGATCACGGTCATTTTCCAGTCCCGAAATTTTAGGGATTCAAATTTGCCAATCCCGGGATTTTCGGCATTGACAAAAAAGTATGTAAGGGTATTCTCGTAGCTTTGTTGTCATTAAATTAGTTAAATGTCAAATGATTGACAATAACCCGGATCCCAAATAAAGGCCGGGATTGTATTCCCTAATCACAACCCCATACCTGCGTCTCCCACGCATGCAGCAGGCCGGCCGCCTGGAAGCGCCCGGCCACCTCCGTCAGCTTGTCCAAGTACTGCGAGCTCTTCCGCCCCATGGCCACCGTGTACTCGTAGTAGATGTCCTCCAGCATGATCTGGGTGTGCACCACGGCTTCCCGCGTTATGTAGTCGCAGACCGCAAAGTAACCTGAAGGAATAGCTAGGTGAAGGGAGGCGATAGAAGCATAGAACAACGCGGACTCATGGAAGGACGTTGGCGCTTATTCTACGTCTTTCTAATAATATAAAATGGTCTTATTTATTTAGTAAGTACTTATATATTAGTTTGGTAAGAAAATGGTCATTGGGTACTTGGGTAAGAAGTTTATAACTACTTAGAGAAAACTTTATAGGTATATTAATTAAAATTACCTGCAGGAAGCTTTTCAATTAATGTGGCCATACGTTCCGCTATAAGGTTCTTTTCTATTTTCTTCCCATCCATTGTTTCAAACTGACTTATAAGTTGTTTTATTTTCGGCTAAAACAATAATTATTGAGCGTTATATATTGTTATATATTGCTGTATGAATTCAAACAATAGAGTCAATAAGCATCATCTGACACAACTGCACAAATGGACGTCCCCCCGTCCAAACCAGCAGCTTCTATGGGTAGGTATTACGAGTGTAATAAAGAGTTTCAGTTGAGTTTTCATTCAATTTGAATAAATCTAACAAAACATGAGCTATAAAGCAAGTTAGTACTTATCACAGATGTGTATATGCTTTTATTCACGAAATCAGCAGATAAAATGACATTACATCTTTCGAAGGCAAAATGGAGAACAGCCAAGCAGGATGCGTAGCGCCCCATAGCAGCTTTGTATCGATCATGTCTTGCACGGTGTCTATGGAGCCCTGGTACTTGGGCACGGTGAAGGCGGCCGCCAGCCCGCCGCCGTACGCGTTGTCGATCAGCAGACCAGTCACTAGGAGCCAGCCCGTCACGCTGCGCACGCGCCAGTTCGAACCAGGGTCTGATTGGGACTGAAATTATAACAGGGTCAAACTTGGATCGCGAAGGGGAATGATGATGCACTAATAAACAAACGAGATGTTCGATTGCTGAGCAATTTATGAGCGTAGATCGTGACAGACGAATATCGTCATACAAGGTCGTTACATACCTACAGCCTTACAGCCGTCTTGATGTGTACATTTGGACAGCACAGGGCCAGAAATTGTAAGGACAAGGGTTGGCCGCTGAATAATGGACGATAAAGCCCGATTTGGAACAAAAGCTGGTGAAACTGTTTGTTGGGTTACTATCCTATACCATAGAATAACGAGTACTAGTACTTGTTATTCAAATTCAAATTCAAATCTTTATTGCATTCCATAATTAGTGTTACATAAGGTGGTTATTCTCTGCCTATACATAATATCGTTTACTAATAATATCGTATTTACCTGCGTAACCATTATCCCGAAAGTAGTCAAAAGCACTTTCTCCATAGACCACCCGTTGACATAATAAAGAGCGAGGGATGCGTACACAAATGTGAAGAATACTGTTAACCACATCACCCAGTTGAAAGCCATCAAGGGCAGCTGCCAGCCAGCTACAATCCTGAACATATAAATAATTAAGAATTAAATAAATAAACATAAGATAATAGTTTTAAAAATAAACAAATTTAACTAAGTTATCTAGAGAATGTGAGAAGATCTCAGTGCAATGAGACCAAATTTGAGCCCGTCACCAGATGAACCACTTATACTTTGGCTATTGATATAGATGACTTCTATAAGTAACAGGCACGTAATAGGTATACCTATGATATAGTTAAAATTACTTAGGTGCGGGTGCGACGTTAGTGACTCCACTTCGAACAAGCGCCAACGAAAAATCTAAGTAAACGTAACAGTTGTGCCACGAGAACAGTCCCCCTGTAACAAAACATATCAAAAATCAGTCACAATCTCCACTGCTGATATGGATATATCTACAACGCCCAAGTAGTATCACCACTTCTCCATCAGGCCTTCCTCATCAAGCCAACATACAGAATGTTCGCTTATTTATAGCGTATAACACCCGTAAATATGTATAGTTTGCAATATCTTTCGGCTCTCTGCTGGCCCTTAAAAGGTAGCTGACGTAGCTGAATGCGGAAGGCCAGTGTCTAGCAGTTGCTGTTGGTTGGCTGATGATTACACACTCTTACCTATCCCAAAATCTGCTCGGTCTTCAACCACGTTTCCCAAAATCCCGCGCCCTGTCCAGTTGGGGTGGATGACGCCCCACTCGTACTCGTCATCTCGGATTATTTCTACCGTACAATTTACCAATCTGCAAAGTTAGAAAAATCTTCGTAAAAATATTTAAAAAAAATATTGAATAAAATATTCAATAAAACGAGAGGCTTAGTGCAGCCAGCATTATGGGAACCTTTGAGCCAGGTGCGATAAGAGGAGGTCTTTTTGACATAATTTAGGTTAACTAGTTTGTAAATGGCATATTTGTTAATTAATATAATTTTATTGATCAAACAAATAAAACTATTACGATATAGCCCTTCAGGGTTTCCGCACAAAATTTAAAAATAAAATACTTAAGTATTAATTTTACCGGCAAAACTCGGTAAGGACCCTCAATTCAAGTCCATCATAACCAGCGGGAGTTTTTGCGGGATCAATATCTACGATGGTATAAGGCTGGTAAGTAAAAGTGGCTACTCTCAGCGTCTTCCCCTGCAAGTTGGAGATGTCATGGGGCAGCAGGTTCGAGTTGGTCTTCAGCTGCTGAGTGCAGGCGTCCCAGGAGTCCAGGTATAGAGGATCGTTGGCCTGAGCATCGGCCCCCACAAACTTGTGAGTTATTATATCGTACGACTCACATTGATCAGTAGATTTAGTAGAATTGGCCGGGAGGATAAGTATCAAATTGGCTACGAAAGCCATTTCCTTTAATAAGAGAAGGTCTACCAATACTTTCGGGTCGCTGTCTTTGTCCATCGGTAAGAACATCATAATTTTGTCCGCTCTTCTCGCGTTCCCCAAGTGGTTCACTTGTTCAATAGCAGAGACAAACTTTTGTGGATCGGACATTTGCACAATGAAGTCAGAACATCCCATTTCAGACACGGCCAAAATTTGATCGACCAGATTTTGTGTTTCATTTACGTCTATGTATGTTATAGTTCCGGTTAACATGTGAGCATTCAATTTATTCTCAGAAACTACCGTTAAACAATATGATCCATTAAGATACTGTTGAAATATAATTTGCAATAATATTTCTATAGGGGCGATAGATATAGGTACGATGTCCATTTTCTCCGTTATGCAAAAACTGCTTAATCCGGAGGTTGAGATAAAACTAAAATTCCTTGAGTAAGCATCACTCTTATGCTTCATTCTTTTAATTAAACGGAAACTACAATAATTACTTTTAATTATTGATTGTAGCAACTTGCTTACGAGTATATGTATGATTTTGATGTTTGTTACTTTCAAAGTAAAAATGTTATTGGTAGGGTCAACTAATCGTTTCACCTATAAAATAATACATGTTGTACTTACAAACTATACTAATACTACCTAGGATGATGAGCTTTTAATTATTTGACTGTTTAATTACGATACTTAAGTTGATAACTTCAAAGACATAATTATTGGTAATCCTGGGTATCATTTGAATTTGTAATGTAGCTATAGGCATAATAACCTTTAAGTACTTAAGTATTTTAAGTGGTAAATTTCACTAGAAGCAATTAGGTAAGTCATACTTATACTTTTACTATCGGTTTGACTTCCATTTATACTGTAAGTACTTACATCATTTCGTAAGTATTATTTTACGCAAGTAAATATTTCACAAATGCCGAAAGAGACATTTTTTTACATTAAAAATAAACTCTTTTTTGTCCGAAGTAAACATTTCTTTTTAAACACGCGGGCTGAAACCACTAAAGCTAATGGATATTGTGTTATTGTAGCGCGACAAGACACACCCGCCTAGCGCCACCCGGCAGTCCGGCACTTACTTTAATAATCTTGATACTTGATACTGAGAAATGCCGTTTACAGAAAGAAAGCTGGAAACGGCATTTCTAGGCTTAGTAGTTACAAAACCAATGTATATTTGTACCTTAGTTCTAATATTTTCTTTCTTTTGCCAAATAAACGATTTGATTTGATTATTAAGCGCTTTATAGGGTGAAAAAGTAAGCGCTTATTTAGGTATAAGTTTCCAGTTGTCTTTATGTTTGCTGCTGCATCATTGGTGAAGTTGTGAAGTGTCGACTGCGCCTCATGAAGTTCTGTGTTCATTTCTCAGGAGCACAAAAGAGGTCAAGTACTAGTCTAATGTTTGCCATGTCACTGTAAATTTACGTACTCCTTCAAACCAATTTTCTCAAGCAACGAGGTGAGTCAAGTCACTGAAAAGGGCTATTCCAAGTCAACTAATTTCTTTCCACCTCTACAGAGTTTGGATTTGGCGGTAAGAAGTATGTGAAAATCTGTCCACAAGCCCAGCAGTAGTCCAGTAGTTTCCTGCAAGTATGAAGTGTGTACAGCTCGACTACATTCACACGGGTGGTCCGCTACCTCAGAGCGCGGATGAATAAAGGAGCCGCATCAAATTAGGTGCTACTTTACAAACAATCCTGCACCGCAGTCGTGTTCATTAGAATAATACCCTTAAAATAGTACCAAATTAACAGGGAAGGTAAAATCATTATGAAGACTACTACTACTTCTACTTTACCGTTTGTTTCTTTACCATCTATAGGTAACTTTACCATGTGTCCAGTAATAAATGTTATAGTTATTATGATACACCTATTTCAGACAACTTAAAAGTCTTCTATATAATATAACACATAATGTAGGTTTAAACACATAATGTAGTTTTAATAAGTGGCCATTTCCTTAAAATTACCTTATCAATATATTATATCCCTGATTTTATAAAAGTAACGGCATTTTTTAATTAATATCAATTTTCAGTCATACGAACTGGATTGTCTATTAAGCCGATTACACGATGCAAGTTTCTTGCCTGTTGCATACAATAAATTACTTGTATGGTTTAAATAATGCCTAGACCAATGTTTAGGAGCAACTTATAAACTAGTAATCCGAAAGCTACTCGATACAGCTAATCTGGTAAATTCATTCGCTCCCAATGTTTACCCAGTAACACGACCCCCGACAATGACAAGGCGAGAGGCGAGAGTGCTGCGAAACCTAACACTTTCCAAGCTTTTTGCGCTTGTTGACATAACATTTTTTAATTATAACCACAAATATTTACTTATTAGGTGGATCTAATACCCCACAGCTGGTTGGCAAACAAAATAAACAGATCGATTGTTTTTTTTCCACCTCAACCATTTAATATACACATTTCTTTTTACAAAATTAAACTTACTTCTATATAGCTATAGCAATAAAAATAAGTTAAGTACAAAACTCCACTTCGTTTAGATCGTATTCTGTAACCAATCTCATTTTTTAAATCGTACGTGTAAGTACTCGTATATAATACGTGTATATCAGTGTAAATACATGAGATAGGCAATTGAGATTAATTGTACCCCACCATCCTTCACAACGCATTCTAAAGCCACCACTGTTCCCTCCAATCTTAATCCTTCTTCCTGAGCTTTGCGCTAGAAACTTCTATGGACTGCAGCCAGTGCTTGATCTCCTCAGGACACTCGGGCTTGGAGTCAGCTCCGGGGATGCCCCGGAACAGCGTGGCCACGTCCACATCCACCAGATTCTGTCGGGACAGCACGATGGCTCGGACGAACCCGTCGCTCAAAGTGATGAACTTCTGCTCCACGAACAGGGTCTTGTCTTCCCAGTACGCTAGCTGGAAGCGGAAAGAGGGTAAACAAATATTAGTTACACTGATAGATAACACCTTCTTACATTGCGATTGTGGTAGTCTTTCATGCGTTGCGTTCGGTTGAGTTACGAGTAGAAATTAGTTGCCCTAGTTGTTGTGAAATTGATGAGTTGCCCTAAATCGGGATACCGGTCAATCTAATATTAATATTTCGTTTTAATCTGTTATGTATTTTGAGTAATGTACTTTCTTGGCGTCCTTAGGGGCATCCGTTAGGTAACTATGTTAAATCTGAAGCAATCTCCGTAAATGCATGATTTGCAACCCAAGTCATTCAATCAAGTAGGTTACCTTTTGTTATGATAATGGATGACGTGACGTCGTTGGCTTTATGGTAGCCTGAACAATACACATACCATTATGAAAGTCTTATTAAGTCCACAAAAACATTACTTTCCAGCTGCAGACATATATATATATATATATATATATATATATATATATATGTCTGCAGTACTCGTACCCCAGCAGCCTCGCTCGTTTAGTTTTTTTGGCAATCGACGTAAGATAAATATATATATATATATATATATATATATATATATATATATATATATATATATATATATTTATCTTACGTCGATTGCCAAAAAAACTAAACGAGCGAGGCTGCTGGGGTACGAGTACTCTACATTGACAAACAAGGAAACGAACGGTTGGTACCGCATACAGTCAACTCACCCTGGTCTCGACCTTGTAGGCCGTGAAGATGGGTATGGTCCTCCTGTATCGGATGCTGGAGGCGCCCTGCAGCGCGTGTCCTTTGGCCGCCATGATGTTGTCATACATCCCCGTGCGATCGTAGAAGTGGAACCGCGCGAAGTCCAGCTCGCGCACGTAGCGGGCGTTGTTCATGTGCCGGAGGAAGATGTCCACGTCTTGCGTCGTGCAGAACCCTGGAATGGTCGTTTATATTCATCACTATCACTACATATGTAGTATAAAACAGATCAATTTCTCTGTCTCTTTGTATGCTTAAATCTTCAAAGCTACGAAACGGTTTTTGATGCGGTTTATTTTTATAGAGTGATTCAAGAGGAAGGTATACTTATGTACCTATAATTATAATACACCACAGTTTTTCTGTAGTGTATTTAGCATCACCCGTGCGAAGTCACCAGGGCGGGTCGCTACGTCGCTAGTCCGCGGGTCATTATTCATAATGTATTTTATTGCAGCTAATGATGGAGGTGTAGCATTGGTATTAACTTCACATGTCTCTGTTCAAGCTGTATAGTACCATGTTTGCACGGTAAAGTTATTAAGGGTTGGACGGCAAAGACGGACAGACGGATGACTATGATGAAGTAACTAACAGATGCCTTTACCGCATCTTTACCATCACAGCATTGCTTATCCGTCAAATATCTGCTATATCTATACAAATTATAATAGTTTTGTCAGTTGAGCAATGCTGCAAGGATTAGATTGCTGATGTGTGGTGGCGGTAGGCCTTCATTGCTCTTATCGAGAATTCTATGCCTATGTTCAACAGTGCATGATTTATGCTTATTTATGGTTAGTAATCATGAAGAAAGGAACTCGGTGTAGATGAATGGAATATTGCCCGTGCCGGTATGCACAACTTTGTAACCTACTACATAATGTCGGTCTTCTAATTTATCCCTGATAACAACAAATCTGATCTTCAACAAATTATTTCAAACTTTCTATAATTTTTGCACCTGCACAGTGCATTTATTCTAATTAAGTGACTTGCCGTAATTGTATGATAATTACTTTGCGGTCATTAACAAACGTGTCGTACTAATCCACCTATTAGATATAAGTAAGTAGATAGTAGTGTCGTCTCGTCTGTTGGATTACTTACCATGGATTTTTACATAAAAGTACATTCATTTGTTTATTAGATACAATCTAATAAAAACTATACCAATTTGAGCAAATGTGTACTTAAATAAGTAAGTAAATATAAAGTTGTAACATAAAATAAGGATTGTTATTTTAAGTGACATGAGTTTTTATACCTCTATTTATAACTTTAAGTTAACTTTTAATATTTCGTTAACCTTGAACTTCAAGCTCAGTGGAAAAGTATACAGAAATACCTAATACGTCAGAAATACAGCTTCTTACCGTAAATCGTGGTGGTATCATTCACACCGCATTTCTTTTGGAACAGTCGCCCTATTCCGATAGTGAAAGCGATCCTGAGGAAGTAGTTGACGTCCCAGCACATGTACAGCAACGCAACTATCGTAGCGATAATACAATACATTTTGAGCTAAAATTAAACTTATCACAGATAAAAACGCGAGTGGGCGATATACCCACTGTATAGGTAGGTGCAGACTGGTTGTTTGTTAGCTATCGTGTTGTTTGTTGGGTCGCCAGCTCACTTCACGGCAGTTGCGTGGTGAGTCAATGACCCTGGGACATGAAGTCAGCAGTAAAAGTTGATGTGCATAATTTTGTGGTGTGCGGCTCCAAAACCCGCATCATCATTAAATGTCTTGAAGAATCTTATTAGCAAACTTGATTTTGTCGGATAGTATTCTCATCTCAATTTTAGCCTCAATAACTGAGAAACTAATCCAAATCCTAAAACTACTACAGCTAATCTACTTACTACGGCTAATCTTATTAACATGATAGTACATGTATAAGTACATAAGTCCCCTTTTCTTGTCTCCCTCCGAGGTAGTCTGGAAGAAATTGCTCTAAGTAATAAGGCCGCCATTTGTACCGTCTATTCAATATAGATTACAATATAGACATTTCCTTGTGTAATTTATGTTTGTGTGTGCAATAAAGAATTATCTATCTATCTATCTATAAGTACCTACGATTAATTACGTTTGATGCATATAGGTAAGAAAAAGAAATGAAATACTTAAATAATCAAACACGACTCTTTATTTGACATCACATTCTGCCCTCAGCCTCTTGCTCGACAGTTCCATGCGGTCCAGCCAGCAGCGCAAATACTGCGGGCACTCAGGCCTAACTTCAGCTCCGTCAAGACCTAGTATTAGTGCTTCCACGGAGTCCCCCGAAGCACTGAGGGCATACTGTCTAGAGACTAGAGAAGCCCTCACTCGGCCGTCGTGCAAGGTGATCAGCTCGTGTTCAAAAAAGAACGATCGCTTGTCCCAATACGCCAGCTGTGGGGATAGAAAAACAAATTACATTTCGTGGTCATGATGATAATATCAATAAACTATATGCACTAACTAAGCATCAGGGACTTTAATCCGCAACCTTATCAGTAGTCGAACCATTTAAAGACGTGCCTCAAAGGCCTACCTTAGTCGTGATCTTATACGGTTGAAACAACGGCACGCGGCCCCACACCCTCACAAGGGTGCTTCCTTGCAGCGACCTGATGCCCAGCAGTCGGCTGCGGCGATACACCCCCGTGCGGTCGTAGTAGTGGTACCGGGCGAAGTCCAGCTCACGGATCACGCGGCATAGACGCAGGCTCAGGGTAGTGTCACAGTCTTGGAACGTGCATACTCCTATGCAGAGGTGTAAAGTAAATCTGAGTAATTTTCAAGTGCAATTCAAAATGTTCAATATCTAGATGATTCATAAAAAAAGGATTTGAAAGAAATTCAAGCCAACAATAATTAACACACACAGTACTTAATTAAATGCAAAGTTCATACCGTAAATATGTGTTGTTTCATTTACTCCGTACTTCCTCTGGTAGAGTCTACCACTTAACACTGTAAAGTATGTCCTTACAAAGTAGTTAACGTCAAAACAAATGTATAAGATTATTAATATTACAAAAAACGTGAATATAATCATTTTCGTAAAGAAACTACGAATACCCAAACATATGAAATAAAGGTTAGGTAGGTGTAAGTAGCTGGTACCTACGTGGTAAAATTTTAATTGCTAATTTTCTGTTTGGTGACGAAGTTTCGACCTTTCGGGTGAATATTTATTATTCGTGTTGTCCTCACTAAAATGTTTAAAATAGAGATTAACACTTCATCACTTGACAATCATCAAATCATCATACTAACTCAGTAAGTATAGATATTTTGTTTAATCTATTGGCAAATTTTTCACACATTCGTACATTATAAAATAAATTTTATACCCATATTCAAGTCTATAAATATTTAATTACAGAGCCACCTAACACATATTCGGTATATTAAGTAAGTATACCTATGTATTGTTAAGTTTTTAACAGAGAAGTGATAATTGATCGCTGTTAGTTTTGCTTTTTAAATTATTTTCGACAGCTACTATCTGTAAGTTAAACCCAAAGCGACGTAGACTCCCTATTTACTATCAAATCAAAGAGTAACTGTGAAAAATGCAGCCCTTGGCGCACCTTTGTAGTTGGTCTGAGCCTTGGCGTTATTTACTTTATTCATCTCAGGATAGATGTCAGCTCCCGGGACGTCCTTCATTAGAGGATCGTGCACATTTGGTCTATGGATCGTGCGGCATTTGTTATTGTCTCTGCTAACTGCCGCCGGCGACCAGTGGACCACTTTGTTTAGTTTACTAATTTAGATTAAACACCACTACGAGGGAGTGTTTCTCTAAGAAATAACGGAGACTATTAAGTACTTGGGCACAATAAAACTCTGTTTTTTTTTGTTGTTGTGATGACGGGAGAATATATTTTATTAATAGGCTTAATTCTAATATTATAAGTATAAGTACTTACTTCCTAATTAATTACATTAAAATGGCAATCAATCTTTGGCATTTTACTTAAATGGACATAAACATAACGACTCCTATATATCTTGCTCAACCAATTATTTGGCGTATCATATTCACAGGACATAAATAAGTCTCTAATCCACTTAATACAATCAAAAATCTTACAACAAGCACTATTGCAACAACCCTCGAACCGCGCTACTCCAGACTCAGATTCCGACTTCCAGTCTCGAAATCACCAAACTTTTCCGGATTCTCCGGTTTAGTGATGTGAATTGCACTGTCGACAATCGGGCGCGCAGGGCGTGCAGGCGCGTGGCTGCGCATGCGGCGGCTGCAGCGGGAACAGCAGCGGAGCCGACAGCGTGTTGAACGGAACCAGCCAATCAGAGCCGCACACGCGCCCCATCACTAGCGCCGGCAGTAATGGCGCCCGCGGGCCAACGGGACGGAATGCCGACCAGCGCGTCTCCGCCTCTTCCGTGCTGGACACTGAAGCCGCCTCGAAGGGGGCTGAAGATGCAGGGACTCTGTCGTTCTGGCCCTGGGAAAGGTTGTTTTATCAGAACGGAATGTGGTATTTTCATCTCACTGAAAAGGAAAACTGGTGGAAGATGTGATATTTCTTCACGACTCTCTCACATTTCAAACGGAGGAAAGCAGAATCAAACAAAAAATAAGAGATCATGACGAGCTCGCTTTCAAAGTCGGGCGATGCGAGTTGGTATTATGTGATACATACTTTTTGTGTGCTGTGAGTATGCTGTTTTTTTATGCTAGGCTTTAATTTGGGACAATGGTAATATTATCTGACTCACTCTCGAAGCGTTGAAGTGTTCGACCGCCCGCAGCAGGTCGTGGTTGCAGCGGCGCAGCACCAGCTCCAGCACGGCGCGCTTCTTGCCCGGGAACAGCTTGCCCAGCATGTCCAGGCCCGCCGCGCTGACTGAAGACGCCTCGGACTCGGGTCCAGCAGCGGTGGTCCCTATCCTGGAGTTGGGAGGAATTGTTATAGGAAGAATGCAGGGAGGGATTCTATCTTTATATTATTCTTCGGCAGAAATTTCCCCGTCAGGTTGTTCTCTAAATCTTTAATTTTAATATATAGTGAAGCTGTTTTTTCACAGTCCGCCCGGTTTTTTTTTCAGTATGTCGACTACAATTCACCAGAATACTGATAGAATTATACCTTGCATATAATTTACGATTTACGACTCGATATATTTAACTTTGAAAAGATTGCAAAGACATCAAAAATCGATGATGACAGGCTTAAACTCAGTCGAGGCGTATATTGAAGTAGGAGTAACTTTAACCTGGTTCGTGGAGACACGGGGGAGCTGGGCCTGGCGGAGTCGGGCGACGGGCCGCGGCACTCCGGCAGCGAGTCGCTCGTCTCACTGTCGATGTGGATCGTCTGAGGAATAGGTCATGGCATTATTGCATGTTAGGTACTTCAATTATGCTGCAATTGCTTGCCAGCCTATGTAATTGAATTTTAGAGACTGATAGAGACAAAATTAAGGATCATTTTTTTGCAAAACTTTTCACATTATTCAGCCTAACACACTGCCGGAAAAGCCTCTCTCAAGTATTGTCAAACACGCTATTCCCTCGTCCTCCTCCTATCCTCATCCCCATCACCATCCTGATTCGTCTGACTCAAGGTAAGTACTGTCTTCTTTTTATGGTCTCTACTCGGGATTTCAACGCCACCACATTCTCGGTGATATAGCCCTAAAATGAAAGCCGCACTTACCGCCTGGTCATCATTGTTGGAGTCGGGCTCTGCGCCGGGGCTGGGGCAGGGCTGCGTGACCCGCATGCCGTAGATGCGGCCCGGCGGCAGCGCCTCCAGGGCAGTCCCACTCTCTACTGACGCCAGATGAAGAGCGATCTTGTCCTCCGCCGCTTGCTGCCGTTTCAGCGCCACCTGGTGTGAACACTGCATAAGTTAGGGTGGTTTAAAATCGAACAAATAGTAAGAGCGGTTGATGTTAGTTGCAAGTAGGTACCTGCGAAGCGCGAACGTAATCCCCGCATCGAAATTAATACTTTGGTACTAATGGTACAAAAACTCTTATAAAACACCTATTTTCAGACTATTTTAAAAGTCTACAGATTGATTCATAAAAGGGCGAGCGGTATTAAACAACACATGTAAGATCAACCTAACCGCCGGCTAAAACAAATCACAACAGACAGTGATAGATAAATTAATTTAGTGGAAAATCAATCCCAAACAGTGCGTGTTTACTCTAACAGTTAGATGATAGCGGACCCTGTCCCTGCGGCGGGAGGGAACAGGGGGGTCACTCTATATGGCCAAATGCGAAGTTTCGGAGGGCTGCTGCCCGAGCCACGACTCTATCTCGTTATATTAAACGTGCCGATTGCACGACTGTTCTCGTTCCTTCGTTTTCGTTAGTATAGGGTAACCCGCCAGACACTTCATTGGACGCGCAAACAACATTATTCTAACCTCCGCTAACTCAAATAGTACCAACTGGACGCGGCTGGAATATAGCGGCATCAGATTTCATTGTATTTTTTTCGGTGTTTGCTTGACAGCAAAAAAACCATGCGGCATAGGGCGCAAATTTCAGTCACTAGGTACACTGGTTAAGATATAGCTCACAAGATAAATGCCGTATCACGTGTATTGACATTGAGCTGGTAATGAGGAGAGAGTGAAGCTAGCAACATCAAAGTTTAAAAATAGGATTATCCCAAATCCAATGAAAGATCGATCATAATCTCGAAGCGGCTATAATGCTCTAATTGAAATCCAATCCACCCAAAAAAGTCTGTCTACTCTTGATCGGGTGCCAACAATCAATCAAGTAGGTATTTCACATTTCCCCAACAGGCACCTTAACCCTTCGGCTTACGAGTCAATTTAAAGCTGCTGGTGGCTGGTGGCACACAGGTTGTTGGATGCAAGTGTGGGGAGCTGTGACATCGAGACCTGAAGCGATGCATTACTGAGCAAACCGATCGATGTTCAGATGTTCATCCGGCAGTTTGATAAACAGATGCCACTTGTACAAATAAACCGACAACGCATTAGCTGCTAGTTCCCGATTTCACTGCATTAAAACACATTAACGCCACCGAGTTAATTGGGTCTTGGGTTTCGGAAGAATAAGTTATAGTAAGTATGTATGGATATCGATCGATCGTAAATTAATAGCTATGTCCGGAAGTGGGATTAATGGTCTTAGTCACAGCCAATCCTGTAAAGTAACTAGGTACCTATACAGTTTTGAAGAAGCACCTTATTTCAGTAAGTACATATAATCGGGAAAAAAAAGTAGGTAAGGTCTTTTATCGAGGGCTCTCGGATGCGCTGCAAGCTTAGGCCACTGGTACGAAAGCTATAAGTAACACGTTATCTTACTGGATATAAACAAATCTAAATTTAAACACTTTATTGTATACATACAAATACCTACATTGGTACCTACAATGAAACAAGGCACAGAATAGGTTTACAATAGTTTACATTGTAAAAACTATTAGGAAACTACTAGATTACCTATTGCCTAATTGCTAATGCCTATTGTCCAAGATTTAGGACTGAATCATGACCTGCTTGCATCGCTACTCAATTTACTTTGTTTTAACAGTATCTTTTGTTCATTGTAACTTTTTAGTAATTGCAATTTTGTTGATAAAAACGATGCCGTTGAAATGAGTAGATCGTAACTAGGTAAATATTGAAGCCACAGTTGTTCAATACCATTTTTGCAACTCCCTGTACCTATGCAGTGTACAGGGTGCCAATAGCGGTTGGTGGGGACTTGCCGTCCATAACATGTAGGTATACAAAATTCAGGGTGGAGTTCTATCAAGATTTTTCGTCGGCAAGTCTATGTTTCCGCTACAATCGTGAAATTAAAAAATACACGCACTAGTTCCATTGCAAAGTTAGATCTATTCCCAGCTAGTGGAGCCGCAGTATGGAGCAGGTGTTTTGTTGACTATATCGGATACATTGATATGCCGACGGGATGTTCACTTACCTAAAATTGTACAGTTTATAAAGAATACGGCAGTCAGTATTATCAACTCAAGCACCCTCAAGGTTTTAATTACCATACCTACCTCTATCCAAGAAAGAAGTTTGTAAATTGTATTGTTTTACTTACCGTATGGCAGCAGCACCGCACCGCTACGGTTAGTTTGTAAGAGGTATATTTTTTTTTGTCTTGTGTGTCACCTAGGTTTGTGGTAAAATGAACATCTGTAAAATAACATCTTACTGATGAATTATGTACTTAAGTACCTAAGATAACTCTGAATAACCTCTATATTAGGTACTTACTCTATTATACCTACACTTCCGAGCAATTAAAAAAATCCAGTGAGAAAAGACCCAAATTATTTACCTACCACTAAACGGAAAAAGTAGCGTATCAGAATAATATCAACTAAAACCGTAAATATTTTAGTCTAATTCTAAATTTAAAAATTGGATTCATTTGGTGTCGACATTTTTAAGTGGCACTTTTTTTATTTCTGGTGCTTTTACATTAGTCCAATCCCTGCTCTGTTGCTAGTTATACCAACGTCCACTAACTTTAGCAGCCATGATCTTCTGTCGTTCTCTTTGAGGATGGTACCTATATGAGATTTTGGGGCCAACGCGAGCTTGCCATTTTCTTGAGAAATTGGCCCTGTCCTTACGCTGCTAATTGTATAATAAGTCAAATGCTCGCGAGGCACACTTCTGAATAACCTTTATTCCCCAGTTCAGTTACCTGAGCGGCCATGATCCTCTGCCGCTCCTTGATGAGGCCGCACTTGGGGCACTGGCACAGGCGGTAGGCGCACGCCTTCTTGTGCCCCCGCAGGCTGGAGATCAGCCCGTGGTCGTATAGAAGGAAGACTTCAACCGACACTCGGGAGCAATAATTTCGAGAGGAAGGATGCACCCGGCAGAACATTTTTACTCAAATCAAAATTGATTTGATTTGATTTTGATTTCATTTGAACATTTTACTTAAAGAAAATGTCACCAGCGCGCTGACCCTAATTATTACAGATATATATGACATTTTGGGGCCAGCGTGAGCGTGCCATTTACTTGAGCGGTTGGCCCTGTCATTACGCTAGTCAATGGTCGGGAGGCATCCCACTTCTGAATTATAACCTATATTACCAGTTCTGTTACTACCAATCAATAAATAAAAAAAAACTAACCTGAGCGGCCATGATCCTCTGGCGCTCCATGATGAGTCCGCACTTGGGGCACTGGCACAGGCGGTAGGCGCACGCCTTCTTGTGCCCGCGCAGGCTGGAGATCAGCCCGTGGTCGTATAGAAGGAAGACGTCAACCGACACTCGGGAGCAATGAATTCGAAAGGGAAGATGCGCCGGCAGAACATTTAGCTTAGAGAAAATGTCACCCGCGCGCTGGCCCTAATTATTACAGATATACTTATATGAGATTTTGGGGCCAGCGCGAGCGTTCTTGAGCGGTTGGCCCTGTCCTTACGCTAGTCAATGCTCGGGAGACATCCCGCTTCTGAATAACCTTTATCTCCAGTTCTGTTACTAAGTGATCAATAAAATACTGACCTGAGCGGCCATGATCCTCTGGCGCTCCTTGATGAGGCCGCACTTGGGGCACTGGCACAGGCGGTAGGCGCACGCCTTCTTGTGCCCCCGCAGGCTGGAGATCAGCCCGTGGTTGCGGCAGCGCGCGCACTTCGGCACTCGCGCGCGCCCGTTGCTCAGCATTGTGGACCTGGTAAATACGCAATAACTTTATTTGTGCCAGAAACACAAAAATACCTTTTAGTAATTTTAACTTTTAATTAAAATTTACAAACAAGCACCCATATATCGTCCTTTTATGATAATAATACTTACACCAGATATACCTACAGGGTGTTGCACTCCCTTTCGGATTAGTATACCCTTTTTGCAACACCCGTTTTTATCATCACGACATTCACGACCCATCACGTCCCCACTGCTGGGGCACGGGTCACCTACCAATTAAGTTTTAGGCCTAGTCCACCACGCTGGCCTAGCATGGGGTTGGTGGACCCCAACACAAGCAATCTTGTGCTGAGAAAGTTTTTGGGTAAGTGGGCAACCCGACTTACAAATGTTTTCAAGCTGCCCGAAGGGCTCTGACTAAGCGCTGAAGCTGGAACCGGGACCCACGGCTTAACGTGTAATTTAATTTAATTGTAACCAATATTTGCAGACAGAGGGATTAAAATGAACCAAATGAACTTCTTAAGAATCTACGTTTTAGTACCCAAGACTAATAGTGTCCAAATACTCCAAATGCTTACCTTTAAAATTTCAGCCACATGAAAACACAAACTTTATTACGTAGGTAATTTAAAAATCCAAGTACCTGAAAGGTACTTGGTAAATAGGTACTGACGCAGATTGCTTTCAAATCACTTTGTTTTTAGTTGATTATTAAGGAATTAAACACTGTTGGTACAGTTGATACAAGAAACACTTAGCACAACGACACTAATTTTAGTATCAATTGTACATAATATCACCAGAATACACTATCTTGTCCATCCTACGCGGCCCTCCTTTCTGAAACTAAACCCACCGTGAAAAGTTAATGGAATATCTAATGCAGAAACGAAAGAAATCCTGTAGGCGGGACAAATGCTCTTCATATCTCCACTAGATAATGGTTAGCTAAACTAATCCCTAACACTTTGCTGATAAGCTTCGTTGTTGAATGCGTATCCCGATGTGTTTACACAGCTTCCCAGGCCCGCCCCGGGAACAGGAGAGCCAATCAGAGAGCTCCATATATGTGATTGGTTACTGCAAGGGGAAAATGCTTCATGATTTTCATGTTACATTTATTTTTATTTAAGTACAAGCTCTCGACTGTTTGCATTGAAACAGTATATTGTAACTTCCTAAGTAAATAGAGCGACGTGTCTTAAATAAGTATTATTAAGAAGAAAAAGTTCTCTAGGATCATCTAGGCTAGGATGTAGGAACCTACCTACCTGCAATAGGTAGGTACTATTAGGTATTACCTACGAAGGTATATCTATACTTAAATACCTACTTAGAACATTTACAGGTATGTAGGTATGTAGTGTTGTAAGTACCTACCTACCGAGTGTGATAAAAAAAGGGAAACGGATTTTTTTCTCATGGTGCCATAGTTACTATGCATTGAGAAAATACCGGCCAAGTGCGAGTCGTACTGATTGCTACTAATGATCCTTAAATCTCTAAAATAATTTTAATATCCGGTAAGTAAGTATTTCATTGTTCATGAAACGATAAAAAGGAAGTAAGTAACTAACTAGGTATCTTTCGCCAGCCCAACGACGAGAGAAGATGTAGATAAGTGTAAAAGTAGATGACACGGATATTGTGGTAAACGTAGTTAACTACCTATATCTATCATGAAAACCTTAGATAGGTATCGGGAAGTGATTATGAATAGTTTAGTGTTTTGGGAAACCGAAAGGGTTGAATGTTGTCCGTCGGACAGTCTATCACATAGGATAAATTAACTAGCGTTAGTAACTTTAAGCCGAACGTTCACTGCCGGATAAACTAAGTTAGTTCGCATAGTTGAGCCAGTTTTCCATACACACTCACCGGCAATGAAAAGGTTCCACTACAAAAAACACTAACTTAATGAGGCCTTCTGCAACATTGGAGTACATTTAACAGAGCATTATGATATAACCAACTAGTTAAAAACATAATATTAAATATAATGAAACGTATGAAAAAATTGGGGTTGTTTGGTATCGGCATTTTGTGAGTGGAACTTTTTCATTGCCCGGGAGTGTAGGTACATATTGCATAGTTTGCGGTGGACGCACACTTATATGAAAAACTTGCTCAACTATGCGTTCGGCCGGCAGTCGTTGTTCGGCTTAATAGTTTAACAAAGACGGGGGCAAATCTTAAATATATCACCGGGCGGGAAACTAACCGGGGATTTTTGCACATTAATGCTTGTTCTTTGTGTAGACATGAGGTATATTATAGAATAATACCTAACTATACTTACCTAATGGGTGTTTTATGACACGTATTTAAAAACATAAGTACATATTTAGTAGTGTTGCCACGAATAGTGAATTGGCCGAATACCGAATATTCGGCGACGCTGCCGGCCGAAGCGCCGAATATTCGGCGCCCGAAAAAAAACAGGTTGTAGCGACAACCTGTTTTTTTTGTTCCTGGAACTGCTTTGAAGAAGTCGCTACAGATTATATGAGAAATGCTAATTATTAGGAGGCAGAATGCTGAAAAAACTGGCCGAATAGGCCGAATACCGAATAGTTGCCGAATATTCGGGGCATCTCTAATATTTACCCCAGTTGAGGTTGTGGATCAAACCCGGGAATGACTAACTCGGCACAGCAGAGTTAGGTAGTAACCATTGCGCTATTCGGTAACTATAGAGGCATCTTCATCTCACATTACACCACTTCCTTCCATCCTGGAACTAGCGTATAAAGTATACTTACACAAATGTATCAAATAAAACATTTTCCCGTATACCGAATGTTTTTTGCCTTGCTGGCAATATTCGGCTTTCGAACCCGCAGCCCCGAACTCAGTCCGAGCTACTGTTTTGTAATAAAGTCGCTAAATAACAAATAGGTACCTAAGTACCTACGTTCTTATAATTGGGCTACCAATCATTACTGCATCGCTGGTGGTAGCCGCCTTAAGCTTTTCCCAGGTATACCTAAGTAAACCATCGTTTGTGGAGCACAAGCATCTCCCATTTTTGGCATCAGAAAGTCGGAACTTTGGCCATATTATCTCTCTGTAACCTGTGATTCGTCATGTGATTCGGAAACTAGGTACCTATCTATACTACATGCTTGGTAGGTTCTGCTATTTCTGCTGATCGGTTTTTAATTTACATAATATATAGGTACTTACGTAAAATTATAGAAGAAAACTATGGAAGCATGACATTAATAAAGTATTTACTTAAAGGAGGTAGTTAGGTACGTACTTACATTGACTATGAATCAAGGAACAATAAGTAGGTACTTCTCTAATGAAATAGAATCGTTGAATGGTGTGGACTGGAGACTTGGTAAACTTAACAGTAACAAAAGTAGTTATACTTATGAAGTCTGGTTTATTGCTCTTATAGCTTAAAACATTATGGATAAATTATACTTTACTATAATAGAACTGAATAGACAAAACCAGTTAAGTATTTACCGGTCTGTAAAAATATTTGATGTTGGTTGATTTTACAAAATATGGAGGATTTAAAACTATGTATTATGTAAAAATTTATATAATATGTAGAAGAAAATGAATTAAATTAGTTAAATCCATAAATTTTATTACAATCATTTGTGTTTCTTTTTCTCTTGTTGCTTAGCAGCTTTCTTCTTCATTATTTGCAACCTTTTGTCAGCCGAAATGATGTTAATATTTGGAGTGACAACTTTAGATGAAGATGATGATGAACTACTAGATGAAGAGATCTTCACGGGGGTGGTTGTGCCCGACGACACTCGAGTAGGAGACTTAGATGCTGGGGAGGACTTGCTCGAGTTGGAATAACCGGCTACAACAAAGCCTTGAGAAGTGAGGCATAGTGCACACTGCCAGCCCGTGCCCATGTCATTGTCACTTATCACTGGCTTGTGGCAATCCTGAAATGAGTAACAGATTCTGTTAGTAATTTTGCTAATTACATTTATATAATACTTATATAATAAAAAAGATAGTATTTACATTCGAAATAAACAGATATGTAAGGAGTTAAGGTGGTATACCTGATGGTAGAGCGCATGGCACGCATCACACTCCACCAGGCGGTTGCCGGCCTGCACGGCGATCTGCCGGCACACGGCGCACGTCAGGTCCTCGTCTAGCAGGTCGAATGGCAGCTCTCCATCATCATTCTCACTCTCGGGAATCTGGATTTGTTGGGGACTCTGTTGAGGCACTGGTACAGTCTTAACGCTCGATGTCTTGTCGCTTTTATGCTTAGATCTAGAGGGAGAACCCATCTTTTCCTCCGCCAAGTACTTCTTCGGGAGCACATTGCCGAGCGTCTTCGAACTTCCATACGTTTGGCGGATGAGATCGTCAAGTGTAAGACGAAGTTGTTCCGTAGAATCTGGCGCACTAGAATGCAAATGTTTTAGACAGAGCTTAATAGCGGGGTCAAAATCTATTGAAGACATAATGAAAGAATCTGGATATTGCTGGATATCAATAGAAATCAAATTTATCAAATAGAAATATAAAATAGAAACAATAATCGCGAATGTTTTGTGTTTATTGAAATGAAAATTAAAATAATCTGTTACCTACTCTGTGGGGTGTGCCAACAATTTCTGCCAGTATCATGTATTGACATTATTAATATTCCGAATATGAAAAAAAAACGCGCGCTAACCACATTAGAGAAGTATTTTGTTCCTTGCCACAGGCAGACGCTGTGTATAATATTAATATGTTCCTTTGGGCAGCCGCAATGATGCAATCTATAAAAAAAACCGTGCCTGTCGAAACATAAGGTGGTGCATGCTAGTGGGTGGAGTGGGTTTCCCGTTCTTCCCACGGGAAACCTTTTGAAGGCTATGCGTTAGCTTGTTGTTGTTCTTGTGTTGTTGTTGAGAAGTAGGTAAGTATTTATGTTCCTTGATTCTTTGGTCTGAGCTTGATTCGAATGTTTATAGGGCTAAATGGGTACCTAGTACCTAGCCTATTTTGTATCTGTGTACCACCTGACGTGACGAGCAGAACTGACATCTGACATGACATCATGCCGCAGAAAAACGTCATCGACCGATTTGAATTGTTTACACAGCGCCAAGTTTTAAATCATTTTAAAATAGTTATTTAATTACTACCATTACTAGAGCGAGCTGAGAGATCATAATTTAAGCATAATGCGTTTTACTATTTTAATATTTCTTATGTTATGTTCGAAATACATTAAATGTGATCAAAATGGACCAGACCCTTGGGACTACAAAATAACTGAAACAGCTGTGGATAAAAACATTGACCACGTTCCTCCTGATTTAAGAATACCATCCAAGAGAAAGGAACTTCGTGTTGCAAGCACAGTTAATAATAGTGACTGGTTTTACAAAAGATTACTAGCTATACTTCTAAAGGGTGGAAAGTTCAAGGTTATCTTTTGTTTTATAATTTTAGCATTGAAAATTTATCTGAAACTATTAAATATTATGTTTTTGAGACTCTAGTTGATGGGAGCTAATAAAACAGCTTTATTATTATTATTTCAGAAAAACGATGGTGGTTATGTAGATGTGATAATTCAAATGCAGTTTCCTGAAGCACACTGGATCATACTGAATGAGTATCTGACCAATAACAATGCATTCTCTGAAGATATGTTCCGGAAGTCCATCGGTTATGTACAGGAAGCCATCATCAAACCTTCCGTTACTGAAACACTGGTACAGGCATGGACAGATTATGTGCACTTTTATTTAGTAGAGTATAAGGTGAGTTTATACTTGATTTTCTTTGGTTGTTGTAAAATTAGTTTTTCCCTAGTTAACTCTAGAAAGTAATCAAATGAATGCTGAATCAGACACTTATGTGACACAACTACAGCATTAATTAACTACGAAAAAAGGAGGAGGTACTCAATTCATCAGTATGTTCTTTTTAAGCATTCTTCTATGAGACTTCTAATTTCAACTTAGAAAATATTCTCATTCTCAGTCCAAAAGGGAAGCCAATGGGATCATAGTGTTGCATGGACCCTTTGCAACTCGTGCATTATGATTATTGTGAATTATTATTATTGTTTATTTCAGATGCACATAACATTATTTTTTGGAGCTCTGGGAATCCTGTGGATGTCTTGTATAGTGTGGACCCGTATTTCACATAAACATATTTTCATCTTAATCATGGTGGGCCTTTACCTGTATGAAGTATTTGTCTCGTATAAGGTAATTATTAGAATGCAAATGAAAAATATAATGTACCTACCTAATAATTTTTTTTTTTCAAAATCCCCCTATTCTAATGGTGTAGCCTGACAAGTTAGTGTATAATGGAATTTATATTTTTTTTGGACTGGCAGCTCTACTCTCATCTATGGGAAAGCATTTTAATATTATTTTTGTATGTAAATTTTTTACATTATATTTCAGGAAGCTGAGCAGCAAGAGTATGATAGATTCCTCTCATCAGTAAATACTTGCAAATGGTATTTCTGGTCGTCGAGCTGCCACGTCCCGGCGCCCGACCCGCTGGTGTTCATCAAACACATGCACCCCCTGAAGATAGCCATGAGGATCTTCACCCTGTTTGTGTCGGAGCCTATGCTGGCCATCAGTGCCACCATCACCACCATGCTACATGGCATTACAGGTACTTTTTGAATGAATTGTAGTGAGTATCAGAAGAGCCAATGATACAGCTGATAGATAAATTTGAGAAACAGTTTCTGACAAAAAAAGGGAAGAAGAAGGCCATTAAATATTTTGCCAATTTATATATTATATATCTAGAATGCCTAATTTATGTTATTTTATTCAATTTCAGATGGCCTGTGGTTTCCCTTGGACAAGATTGTCTACGGTCTACTTGTAGTAATTATGAATGGACTGCTTGTTATATTTTTATTATTGGTTCTATTTAATTTTATACTAAACATTCCGTTTAATCTAAGCTTTGCCGGCTTGTTAAATATAGGTTTCCCACAAAGGGTGAAAAATGTATACAATTTATTGCCTAAAAGTCCTCCTTCATCTGAACAGGGTGACAGAATCAGTGGGGCTAATTTAGATAAGCTGTTAAATGTTTGTGCACAAGCTATCAATAATAATCACACTGGTTCTACCATAAAACAGCAAGCCATTGCTTCTTATAGAGCTAAAGTTAATAAGATAGAAGGAGGTATGAAAAAATCTGCTAGTACAGGGCGTTTGTGTGATTTAGCTCAGGAGCATCAGTCGTTAGTACCGATATATAGGGATAATGTGAAAAAGACCAAGAACAGGAAAGAAATGGGAGCAGGCGATTCTTGAGTAACCGAATCGAGGATCGTGAGAAATGTACAAAGAGCCAATGTAGTTCAATCTTATTGTTTTAATCAAACTAATATCAGCTACTATACACATTAATAATAACTGTAGCATGTGACGTATTACGATGCATTCCATAAATATTTGTAATACTATCTCTGACTATCTCTAAACAACATACGTCACAAGTCGCATACCTTCTATTTAATAGATAGCCAAACTAGACTTTATTGACATGTCTACGTCATAGCGCATTCCAGAATCTTCATATAAATATGTTACTATTTTACTGAATAAAGAGAGTTCTATACAGTTAGACACGACGCGTTATTCATTTCACTACTCCAAGCGCCCAACATCTCATGGCGACCGCGACAGCCGGCCTGCCGAGTCGCGGCAGTGCCGGTTGCACTCGAACGTAAAAGTACGCGTTATGTGTCGGAATAAATAAATTAAAATAAAATCCTTTAAAAAAAAAAATTTTTGGAGTGCGTGCTGGAGACAGACGGAGCAGGGAGACTGGTCTGATGGCTGATGTGAATCAGCGTGATGCGTTGACAACGTATGCGAGCAGTGCAGTGATGTCATCGTCAAAGTGTAACGTGATGAGTGCAGTGCGTAAAGTAAAAAAGTGAAGTGAAAACTTGCCATGGGGCCATGGGTCATCCTTAATATGACGAAAGTTAAGTAAATAGTTCGTTAATGTAATGTAGGTTTTAGGTTTTTTTTTTATTCTACTTAATAGATCTATTAATTTTTTTTTTTTTTTAAGTAGTCTCACTTATGTTTTTTTTTAAAGAAATTTATTGGATCTTTAAGGTATTAATTTTAATAATTAGATATATTTTAGAAACGATTGTTGACGACAACGACGGCACAAAATATATTAACAAAAATATTTAATAGCATTTAATAATCACGAGGGGCTTAAAAACCGTAAAAACAGTTTACATTTACACTAATATAGACAAGAAAATATATGTATATTGATTATTTATCAATATTTAAAGAATTATAAATACAAGGATGAAGGCATAATAACTCAATAAAGAGTGGTGGACTCTCTTTCTGATCATGGTGTGATCGAGCATCCACTGTGTAGAAATTTTCCACGAAAGTAAAGAAATATTAAATATGAAAATGAAAATGAAAATATCTATCTATATAAATAATAGTGCAAAGGTACACAACGCGCAATGGACGCTATAAATATAAGCGTAGTATAGTATAGACGTACACGCATAATAAGCATGGTGTAAATGATACATGCAAATATACAAATAAAAAAAATACTTAAATAATGAGTAAAATACAACGTCGCAGAGACGATTACCGCGCCTAGAAATATCTAGTGATAACAAAAAAATGCAAATATGCTTATTTGCTATCGATTATGACAAAAGCTCAACTCAAGAAAAAATCTCATAGAGCCAAGGAAAAATACTACTATTGATTCAAGGGTATCTAAATTGTGATTTTAATAATATAGATACCTACTTAAAAATCGATCAATTTGCCGGAATTGACATTTATTTTCATGATTAATTATGAAAAAAAAAAAACATATTTATGAGACAAGATGCGATTATTTGCCTAAACTGCAGATTTTGTTACTCAATCTTAATTCCAGATCATGTCTGAAACGAGCTTCCTTCGTGAGGGAATTAGATATATTTTGTGACACTAAATAAAGGAATAGTGTGGGTACCTATATTACGCACTAAAGAAAATGATGATAAAATAAAATGAATTATAATAATATAAAAACACAATTACTGACTATAAGTTCAATGATGAAAGACATACGTGGCCGTAGTGTATCTACGTGTAGTCAACGTAAACATATAAAATACCTAATGTGAATGATAAATACTTACTGAAAAATATCTATGAGTGGTAATTATATACCAGATATATGAAGACTTAGTAATGACAACTTTTAATGTAATACTGTATTTTGATTAATAAGTCGTCAACAATGCGTTTCCAATATTTAATAATATGTTAAAAATTCAAATGGTACCCAGTATTGAGAAATTGCTGTTTGTATAATTTCATTGATCAGTTTAACTTTGAATTATTAAAATTTACTGGTATCATAATTATTGTTGCAATAGGAGAGTGTCATCAATAAATTCCAACGTATCATATTTCATCTTGATCTTGCCTGTTGTATCTAAGTTAAATGAAAACATAATCCATATTTGGATGTAGGAATCAAAGGTCAAGTACAACGCTCCATTATGTTATAAAATATAAACATGTAACCATTAGAAATAAGAATATTTAACCGAAATGTAATCTTAAGAACATTATGTTATGTAACCCTAAACCATGTAATCTATATAACTATAATTGAATATGTAATCTTTTACTATGTTATGAAATCTACTTATAATTTCAATTTCTTTATTTGGTATTGTGTAATTTTCAAAAATATTTGCAATATTTTTTCTCAAAATTAGGGGGGTGGTGTAGCATGTGACGTATTACGATGCATTCCATAAATATTTGTAATACTATCTCTGACTATCTCTAAACAACATACGTCACAAGTCGCATACCTTCTATTTAATAGATAGCCAAACTAGACTTTATTGACATGTCTACGTCATAGCGCATTCCAGAATCTTCATATAAATATGTTACTATTTTACTGAATAAAGAGAGTTCTATACAGTTAGACACGACGCGTTATTCATTTCACTACTCCAAGCGCCCAACATCTCATAACAAGCGATTTAAAATTTACTTACAACTTTGCATTTGGACTCTGCCGCTGTGAAGATTAAGTACATAGTGTGTAACATAACGAGTTCACTTATTAATTTATTATTTAGCAACCTGTCTTAAGTGGCAGTGGGCTGGTCACATCTGTCGAAGAACCGATGACCGATGGGGTAAACGTGTTCTCGAGTGGAGGCCGACGTGTCTACGTGTGTTTGAACTTTCAATAATTATTGACTGCCTCAACGTAGAGATACGGTTTTGGTATCATTGTTTAGCTTAACTTAAATACTTTTAAATTAATACATAAAAATACCATCAAAAGGGGGCGATTTTCAAAGTTATTCAAGTAAATGTCAATTGTTGCTGTTTTTTACAGTCAAAAAAACTAGATTAGGTGCTTTTGACTTATTTTATGTAACTTTTTAGCAGTTGTGGATATTTTTATTGGATAGATATGACATTTTGCGGTTAAACTCATTTTATTTAATGTCCGTAAAGCGTTTAAAACCCGAGATATGATTTTTTATGAAAACTAAGTATGTAGAACTTTAAAATGGCCGCCATTTCTAGAATATTGAGATTTGACCCCACATATGGGGGTTTTTTCTCGATGAAATTACTCGTAGAATCTACCCTTAAAGTTTGTCGGGTACGAAAAAAAACACATTGTATATTTTTTACCTACCTATATTCTAATAGGTATGTACATAATATACTTACAATACTTATCTACATTTACGTATGTACAGAAAAAGCCTCTGGTTTATGTTTTGTAAGATGGTTAAATTGGCCGGTAGCTTTGTTATTGTACCTACATATTTTAGCAGCATCTGCTAAAATTATTTTTTGTACTTGATTTTGTCAACACTTGTGATCATTCATTATACATATACAGCAGTTTTAAGAGTATGAGAAAAAAGTATGTGCTTTTCCATCGAAGTAGAAAAAAACTTCGATGTACAACTTACCTTTATATATGTATACCTATTACCTACCTATCATATTTTTTTATATAGTTTACTTTAGCAGATGGTGCTTAGAATGTGCGATAGATGAGTTTGTACACTGATAAAAATCAGTTGAATAAAAATTGAATTTGATACAGTATTACTGTGATATTTTTTAGGTAATTTTAAGTTTTTAATGTAAGACTTTAGTTGTTATTTTTTAATTTTGAATTGTACAAACAATAGTACCTACCTATCGGTTGTTATAAAATCATGCATTTTAAATAATTTGATTTGTTTCGAGTGTTTGTTTTAAACCATGGATTAATCAGTGTATCTCATTAATATTTTGATTTCCATTAATTAATCTAAAGGGAATTATCCTAAATCCTAACGCACATAATTTGTATTACTTACATGAAATAATATAGATTTAATATGGTTTTCTAATAAAACACGTCATAAGTATAATTTAGGTTTTATTTTCGTGATGCTTAGTGAGAAGTGTCAAAAGATCAATTAAAATAGTTATAAATAACAATGGAGATATTCAGTTCAAAGCAGCATTTATCAGTAAAATACATAAAATATTCCCTGTTTGAAGCAAATTCTACATTAATTGTAGTTAAAATCCTAACATTACCCTCGTATTGGTCAACAAACGCTTGTAATCTTCCTCGTATAATTAAAATAACATCAAAATATTAAATTAAATTAATTATTATGCTTACAAATAGAGATCGTTCATTCAGACATGGCTATAACATTATGAGATTTATGAAATGGCATGAGTCGATTGTACTGAAATAGTGCCTATGTGATGTTGTTTAAATGTGGACTTAGTCACCCCATTTAATTCAAGAAGGTAGGTGTATTTAAAGAACCTAAAATATATCATATAAATATGACATAAAGTTACCCAAGAAAATGATGCAAATATTCGAATCAAAATTTGCAGTTACAAAAAAACTATCAAAAAATTCAAACTTAAATATCTAACAATGACATACCTACTTCGATGTAAGATAAACTATTTCCTACTATTTGAACTCATTCATTTGAAATACCTACGTTATGTATGAATTGGTAAGAGGTAATCTTTGAAATCAGATTAACATCTAGAATTATTATAAATTGGGTGAACCATTTCATTAAGCTCTTAATTACATACGAGATTATGGGAATTATTGCAATATTAAATTAATTATAATGAAAGTAAGTCGTGCACATGCGGTGGTAGGTGGTATTGACATTTATGACGTAGTTCTAAGCAGAAATACCTAAAAAGCTTTTTGAACCTCCATTCCATCTTTATGAACCTACCTACATACAACCATTTAACTAAAAATAATATTGTACCTACTTATTAGCTTACAGTCAATGCATTTTCGGGATAGGGTGAGCTATAAGTATCCATAGTCGGAAAATAAATATTCATGCGTTTTCTGAATCTGATTTAGTAAAACACATTTTGGGAACCTGATATAAAAGAGTAGAGTGTTATTTTATTCGGTTTATTTTGAATACGTACTTATTCCGGTTCTCTACTCTTATAATATCGATCTGTGAAATTGTAGATGCTTCAAACAGTCTCTAAAATCCATACCGTATAAATGAAATTATTATGATAAAGATACTTCAAATCTAATGTCTATGTCTACTGATCGAATCGAAAACCCCCGAACTCAGTCCCATGACCGTTCTAGAAAAATCGCTAGGGATGGAGCATTCGAGCTGGATTTATTCGATTTTTGACGATTCGAGCCAGACTGATGCATCGATTTCATGAATGTATTACGTATACCTATAGTGTTCGTGGATGTGTTATTCGATCAATAGGCATTAGATTTAAAGTAGGAAACCCGTTATATAGTTACATAAAGGTGACAATGATAATGCAATAGAAGATAGCCGATAACATACATCAAATTAAATAAGTATACTATAGTTAATTCCACAAAGTTCAACATTAAACAACATTGGTCCAGATATAACAATTCAATGTTAACAATTTTATTAATAATATTCGGTGCTGATAACAGGAAAAAAGTTAAACAATTTCATATTATTAAAATAAAATTACATAAATATGGTTAAATTGTTATTACACTTCTCTTTCATGCATTCTCTACCTCATTTCATTATTATACACGAAGCAAGCTAATCTACATGGCGCATCATAACTCATAACTTATTATGTTATGTAGGGATATCCGTTCGAAACTACATAAGATTTCATACCGGTTAGCGGTTTACTTGAAAATAGTGATTCATCTACAATAAAACTTTAGTTTTTTACTAAATTGGATATGTATGAATGTGATCAATATCAAATAAAGTGCATTTACGTACTAACGAAAGCTACTTTACAAGGTTATAATTAATGAACCATAATTATTATTCAGATTACAAATCGCTACAGACGAGATTAAATTTATATTTAATATGTTATTGATAATGCCATAGTGAGATAGGTATTACTTACTTAGTATTAATATACAAATTGTTAGGTCATTGATTTTTTTTCAGCCGAGACTAAATTTTCTACTTTTCTACCTACCGTGGACGCACTACGTTTTTATTTATTATTATTTTGCCATTTCATGATGTCTACGATTTGGCACTGATCATATTTCTCACTATGACATTATCATAGTAATAACAAATAAGACTTTAAAAAACAAGTTGTGTCATCGTGGGTCTTCTACTATAAGAAACCGTTAGTTCAGTCAGAAAAGTCATCGCAACTTTATTCAAAAAGGCATTTTAAACAATATAATAATACAAACTATTTAATAGTAACGGCGTAAAACTGTTTAACCATCAGTCCTATAGACTTCTTTTCGTTGTATTTTCACGTCTAACAATAAGGATCACGTTTCAAGATTTAACTTGTATGTCTTTAACGCCAACGCAGTCGTTAATAACTAGTGTAAATAACTTATAATCTCAGTAATTATACAAACTTTTAAGCCTCCCAAATCTGCTAACATTGCAAACGCTCCACAAACTCAACCAAAATTCATTTTTATGAATCAGCGCTTTCCATGACACTATCCACCATATTTATCGATTTATTCATTATATTTATAATGATCAATAAGCTGATTTGTAGTTATGGCTTAAAATATTGACTAGAGCCTTTACAAATAGAGCCAGTTTAACACAGCACATAGAAACTTAAAAAAATAGGAAAATATTATGCTTGCACTGATGTGAAAACAATGCATTGAGCCTCAAAAATCAGGTAAGTAATTATGACTAGAATCGAATTAGGGTTTACCTAAAGGTAAGTGGGACCCAAAATTGTCTTAAAAAGGTAGGTACATAATAGCAAATGTAACCACAGAAGATAATATAGACAGAAGTTCATGCTATTATCATCTGTGGTTACAAAACATGTACAGCAATGTATTATTAGGTAAGTACAATTAATATAATTGGAATGTATAAACCTAGTTTCTGAAAGGCTTTTTAATGCAACTTTCTGTGCTGGTTATTTTTGTAGGTGATAGCTACAGTGCATCACATTTAATCACCAACTCTTTGAATCATAAAAGGATAAAATAAAGGTACCCCATTTTTTACATACATTGCACATATAACACAACCTTAACATTGTACTCTTTAAAAAAATATTAGACTGTACCTCAGAATAAATAATCGTTAGTGTGCTTTGTCAGTTCAGTACAGAACCAATGCAATACCAAGCATTTCAGAAACTGGGGAAAGCCCTTATAAATATATAGGATAGTACATAATTATAGGCGGTTACATGACTCGGCACTTCTCGCGGCCTCCGGTTGAGGCTTCGCCACCTTCTTTCACTACTTTATCTTTCTTCTTCTTCCCCTTTCCGTCCACTTGCAGAGACACATTGCGGTTCTTCTCCATATTTAACAGCTCCTGAGTAATAAACACAAATCATGAAAAACAAAGCTTTGCACATTTATTTACGCCATTTATTGGCTGGTATAGATAGATTGGATTATACAAAAAAACCACTAAGCCCTGGTTTTTCACTTTACTCATTTATTTCGATTTACTCATCTACTTAATTCATAATCAATGATAATTCGGCCAATCACAACACTCAAGTAAACAAGTTAAGCTTAGCTCCTTGGTTGTGAAATTGGCAGTAACAGAACTTATTTCAGCACATTTATTTAGGTACCAAAGTGGTGTCACTACTCTTACTGTAATTAAACTAGTCAATCAAACCAACCTGAAAAAGCTGTGTGACATTATGATTGGTCTTTGCTGAGGTTTCCATAAAGGAGATGCCCCAAGTCTGTGCTTGAGCCTGTCCCTCGGCTGCAGAGACCTCGCGTATCTCCGGTGTCTCATCACACTTGTTCCCTGCCAACATTACAGGAATGCTCGGCAGTTCTGCCCCTTTTATCTCCTTTATTGTCTGCCATATTGGCTTTAGCTCCTCCAACGATTGTCGACTGCTCACTGAGTAGACTAGTATGAAGGCATGTCCCTGAAATTAAATGTTTTGTATGATTTAAACATTTTATAAATAAATGTGACAAAACTTTACATGGCTCACAGCACACATTATAGAACTGTTTATAACAGAACAATTTATAATAATATAAATGTCACAATACAACATAGTAGTGGGGAAAAGTTGTATTTTCATAATATCTATGATTTACAATACCTTGCTTATTGAGAGTCTTTGCATGGCGGGAAACTGATGGGAGCCTGTGGTATCAGTTATCTGTAGTGTGCATATTGTCTTATTACTACTGATTACCTAGAAAAAACACACAACATGAAAATCTTTTGGTGCATTACCAGTATGACTGTCCAATCAAATTTAGATTAATATGATGTTACATACATACAAAGGAATGAAAGATAATGGTTCATATTAGTAACGGAGCCTTAGGGGTTTTTATTCGTAAATAAACAAATGTACTTAATGTATGAAACTTACTTGTCTGTATGTGTCTTCGATTGTTGGTATGTATGACTCTCTAAATGTGCCTTTGACAAAACGTAATACTAACGAGCTCTTCCCTACACCTCCGGCCCCAAACACCACAACACGATAATCATTACTTTGCTCCGGCATTCCTTCAGTTTATTGCTTCTTGTTATTTGAATTGGATTCAAATACTACATCTAAGATGCCAATTTTTGTTTCAGTCATTCATTATATGCATCAAATCTAAGTGGATTTAGATATCGCTTTTAACATTTAAGTAAAATGAAAACAATACATTTTTATTTCACACTCACAACGCCCAAAATATTTGCAAAAAGCTCGGCAAAAGCAACGAAACGAAATCGAAACAGCGAATGAATGAATGAAATGAAATAAATCATACTCATTCGTAAAGATGCGCGATTATCACTAACCATAATCGAATAATTCGATTATAGACTTCATTCAAATGATCCGAATAACCTCATCATTCATTCGATTATGAAAGAGTGAGAAGTAAATACAATAATGTAGAGCGTCGTCTCATTCCTCCCTATTCAAATGACTACTTTATATTCGATTATCAGTCTTTTCATCTTAAATAATATTCTATGCCTTAAGCACAAAGTTCATTTTTGAGTGTCAAATTGAATCATTCAAACATCAGTTCATTCGATTATGAGTATTTTCATCTTAAATAATACTCTATGCCTTAAGCACAAAGTTCATTTTTGAGTGTCAAATTGAATCATTCAAACATCAGTTCATTCGATTATCAGTCTTGTCACCTAAAATAAAACTCTATGCCTTATAAACAAAACTCATTTTTGGATGACAACTTGAATCATTCAAAGAAAGAAAGAGCGAGATGTCAATATTGAATGTATTGCGTCGTCACTTTTCCTCTTATTCAAATAGTGTCATTCAAAGGAAAGTATTCATCATTCATAATTCATTTCATCATTCGATTATGAAAATTAGTGGTTAGTGGTTTGCAAATTCGATTATTGACATTAGTGGTATCAAACCATTCGATTGTTGCTGTCATTCATAATCGCCCATCATTACTCATTCGATCATTCTATGGACCACAGAGTACTTTGTACAGTGTTGTAGAAGAGGAAAGAGACACGGCTAGTAAAGTGGCAAGTGGCAATGGCAAGCTTGCAAAAGGCGCTGAAAAAATTCAACAACGCTCATAATTTCTCTGATGACAGAAATATGGGGATGGCCTCCGTATCATCCTAATCCTAAAAAAATCTCAGATTTTTTCTATGACTTAGTAATTTTATAACATTTCCATAAGTCGTGGCTCAGAATAATAACGGTCTGGCCACATCGCATCTACAGCGAGCGGGTTAAATAATACTCGTGCGTGCCACTGCCGCCGCACCGCCCGCTGGTGTCGTGAACGCAGCAGCACCTAAAGTTGTTGTTATTTTGTAGGTATATTTATGTTTACATATATAATTGGTTGTTGTATGCGGCGGCAATGAGTATACAACCACTTGTGCTGCGCCAATAACGCCCTCGCCAGGCCAGGCAGCTGCGGATAGCACGGAGGCCGTTATTATTCTAAGGCTGCGGGTTTTGTATCAACGCCCAACCTTAGAATAATAACGGCCTCGTGCTATGCAGCGCGCAACGGTATGGATGGTCCTATAAGAACACTACGACACTACGTTTTCGTAATAGCTCGAACCTCGAAGATAGTCTGCCTGTCAAAAAGTTCAAAAGTTGGATGGATTTTTTATTTTTATTTTCTACAAAATACCTACCAAACTACCAACCCACTACAAAATACTACAGATAGTTTGTTTCTTTTTGATACCGACATAGCTGAGAAATCAGCAGCCTCGGAAACAGATGCGACTGCGAGCGGCCAAGATCTGTTATGACAGTGCATTATCTTTCCACTGATAAAAACTGCTAAATACCTACCTACCTACATGTTAAATACAAAAGTTTATCTTCATTCATACGCATGCTCATTACTCAACTTGAGCCTCGCGGAGCGCATTAAAATGTTAAATGCTGTGGTAAAATTTGTGACAAAACCATTAGGTTTCGCCCAACTTCGTTATGCGTCTCAAGGTCTACCACAGTTATCTTCAGTAAGTAACTACCTATTACAGTATCACTTCGTATTTCATATAATATATAATTAACTAAACGCTTTATTGAAAAACTAGGAATACTTCGAATTTGCTAATAACTAAACAAGACTTGGTTCTTGGATTATGATGTACCTATGCTGAGTCCATTTACCTAATCAGTGGGTCAAATTATTGTATAAAACAAACTTTTATTTGTAACTCTTGATAATAACATAATTTCATAACTATAGTTGAAGGGGCATTACATAAAGGAAATCATCTTATTTGGTTTTAGGAAAAATACAATATATCCCGAAAATCATTTGGATCTGTGGAATCCTCTGATGTGAACTTCTTTAAATCTATTCTCGGGGATGACAGAGTGTTGACTGATGAAGGAGATGTGCAGCCGTACAATGTGGACTGGCTTCAGCATTGCAGAGGTACTTATACTTGTTGTGGTTGTTTAAAATAGTTTCTATGATAATTATTATGTATTTAAAATCAATAGGTCTTGAACACTGCACATTATATAAAATATGCCCCCTCTTTTTGCCCCTTTATGGGTCGGATTTCAGAAAATCCTTACTTAGTGGGTGCCTATGTCATACATTATTACCCCTCTGCAAGTTTCAGGAGGACACATTCAATAGTTTCGGTTATGCATTGATTTCCAGACAGTTATTCAGACGAAAGGATTTTATAGATTTAGATTATCAAATATAAACTAGAATTATGGCCTAAAATAACATCATCATCAGCCAATAATTGTCCACTATATTTATTAATCATCATCATCAGGTCCCGGGATCCCTGATCAGGGACATAGGGCTCGAATATTTATTAATACTCTGACAAAAATTTCAGGACAGTCAAAAGTGGTGCTTAAACCAAAGACAACACAGGAGGTTTCCAAGATCTTGTCTTACTGCAATCAGAAGAAGCTGGCAGTATGTCCGCAGGGAGGGAACACGGGGCTGGTCGGAGGCTCCGTGCCCGTGTTTGATGAGATTGTTCTGCATCTGGGACTCATGAACAAGGTCCTGAGCCTGGATGAGATATCAGGTTAGACAATGTTTGTGTCACATTTATATAGAGCAAGTAATTTTTTCTGTATTTTCCAAAGCCTCTGTTTAAAAAGATGTCCAGCATCACCTTTCGCCTTAAAAAATTGTTTTTAAATATCCTGTATATTAGTTAGAAGAAGAAGAAATCTTCTTCAGGCTCTGTTTTTCACATTCATTTAAATCTTTGAAAGCATCTGGAATTCTATGTACCTACTCTATATTTTATAGCCTTTAACAGCCACTGCCCAGAAATAGCCAAATATTTAAACCACAACATTTTCATAACCAGGTGTTCTTCTCTGCGAGTCTGGCTGTATCCTAGAGAACCTGGACAGCCACGCTCGGGAGCACAACTTCATCATGCCGCTGGACCTGGGGGCCAAGGGCAGCTGCCACATCGGGGGCAACGTGAGCACCAACGCGGGCGGGCTGCGACTGCTGCGGTACGGCAACCTGCATGGCTCGCTGCTGGGGATTGAAGCTGTGAGTGAAGGAGGACTATATTCTATTATATTCTGAGAGGGGGTGAAGTTCAAGTTCATGGCTTTTTCGAGTGGAACATTACCTTAGTTCATGAGAACTATTTATGCTGAGTAGCAGAAAGGAACTATAATTGCTGCCTTGCTTTGACAGTATATGGTCAGAAAGAGGCAAACATAGATCTAATGCCGCATAGATTTATTGCCGAATTTACCTTAATGGTCCTCTCTGGAACTTGGCATTTAATATATGATATCATAATCAACCTCTTTCTTCCTCTTTGTTTTAAACTCGTATGTAAGTATGTAGATTACATAATGAAACTTGTTTTTTTTTATACTAGTGAGTAAATATCGCTAAAGTAGTTTGTGGGTGAATTGACTATTAATGGACGTTACATTACATTTTATTTTAATTTTATAACATAATAATGCTTCCTTTTGTTATTAGAATGGTAACATATTTACTTAAGTATATGAAATTATGTACTTAGTACAGGCATGTAGATTAGATAATAAAGATTGATTATCTAATCTACATGCATCATAATCATTGTTTTTGATATATACTTTTTCGTAATTGTGACTTCTACTGCATTGTAGATTTATTTATGTAATATATTTACCCATTGGCGTATAAGATGAAATGTAGAATGGGTCATTTTTGTACTTAGGTAAAAGCAGATGGAACAATAATAGACTGCCTAGGAACACTAAAGAAGGACAACACTGGGTACCATCTGAAGCACCTATTCGTGGGGTCTGAAGGCACCCTGGGTGTGGTGACCAAGGTCGCCATACACTGCCCGATAATGCCTAAAGCTGTCACTCTTGGATATTTCGGTAAGTCATTGACTAATTAATTATAAGTACTATACTGTCTTCCAAGAATCTCAGAAAGTCTACTGTCCTTCTATTACAGAAGAAGGATAAACTATCTTGCAAATGAAGGAAAACCAACTTTAGTAAAACATTAGATAACACATAAATATAGGTAGGTACGCCTTTACTGAATGTCCTGCTGTGTTCCATTACCAATAAAGATGTAAGTAGGTATTAAATGATTTTGTGACTGTAAAGTATAAATATTTTTAATTTTCAGGTGTAGAAAGCTTCGAGAATGTGCTGCGTCTGCTGAAGGCGGCCAAGCTGTCCCTAGGTGAGATATTATCCGCGTTCGAAATGGCCGATTTTGACGCCATTACCACCACCACAAAGAATTTTAAAATATCGTGAGTCTTTTGAATCATACTTACGTGAAATATAAGTTTTATACGCACGCACGTGCTAAGAAGCTGATAGGTAGTTTATTTGTTTAGCTTTTACAATAACAATAGCAGGCACATAATTTACTGATAAGAGTGCTGTGAAGTTATTTAAATATGATTATGTAGTTGTAAGTTTACGTAATTTAGATAAGTAACATTTATGATATCTTCTAAATATACAAGTACTAAAATTTGTATTTATCATCACCTGCACTTTGATTATATAATCAAAGCACCTGCATAACCCATACATTCATACATAGCTCTCTCCCTAAGTCCTCCCCACAACACTCCCTATTTAACTTCCTCTTTTAGAAGGACGACTTTGATTAGCCAACAGGCATTGCTGCGCTTAACACAACTCTATCTTGTTTCGATTGTATGACAGCATCTTAAACTTCGTAACAGTAGCCTCCCCTGTGGACATTACAGTCATTATCTGTGTTTATTCGTGGTCTCGGCTTTTCACTCGAGATATGTTCTAACCTGTTCTAATCCAACATACCCACCCTATATCGACTTAGTTTAATACCTATAATGTCGACATTTCCTTCATTGTTTCAGGAACCCAATATCGGACTACCCGTTCTACGTGTTGATCGAGACGCACGGCAGCCACGAGGGGCACGACAGCGAGAAGCTCAACCAGTTCCTCGAGGAACAGATGGCGAGTGGACTCATTCTCGACGGGACCATCGCTACGGAGCCCGCCAAGATACAGGTAAGTTAGTGGGTTTAGTTAGGCAAGATAATGCTCAGCTATGGAGGGTAAATAAATTCATGTAAAATCTATTACAAACGTTGCATTTGAATTATAATTTATCATCCAACGCACATGCTTTACTGTACATCATCATCATCATCAGTCAATATTCATCCACTGTTGGACAGAGGCCTCTCCCAAGGAGCGCCACAACACTCGGTCCTCGGCCTTCCTCATCCAGCCACTACCAGCTACCCGCCTAAGGTCGTCGTTCCAGCGGGTTCCCGTACATACGTAAAGGATTAATAAGGAGCTTGAAACGCTCGTATAAAAAATGTGGGAGTAAGACGGTCATAAACGATACGAAGTCGCATCGCATTACTGTTTTCATGTCAGCCTCACACGGAGAGCAGCACCACGTTTAAAACATGTAGCTGTAACGTTGTAATATAAGACTTACTTATGAGTTATTGCAATACCCTATTTGTTTGCCCACAACAAGTAACAAGCATAACAGCATCTATTCCGCAGTCGATCTGGGGCCTCCGCGAGAGCATCCCGAGCGCGGGTCTGCGCGACGGCTACGTGTTCAAGTACGACGTGTCTCTGCCGCTCCCGCACTTCTACCGGCTTGTGCCTCAGTTGAGAACCAAGCTCGGGGACAGGGCCAGCGTTGTGTATGGGTATGGACATGTCGGTGAGTACTGATACCCCATTTACACTCTCGCCTCGGCCCTCGCCTCCTCGCTCGCCTCGTCACTCGTGCGGAGGCGCGAATGTAAACACCCACTCGCGTGTGACGCGAGTGGGTGTTTACACTCTCGTGCAGAGTTCAGTTGTCTTTGAGCTAGCAACGATGGAGGACGTCGAAGTTTTAGCCGCAACAATAAAGAATTTATGTATGATCACCGATTACTTCGCCGTTTATGGACCGATTTTGAAAATTCTTTTTTTTATGTATTGGGTTGAGATCCCATGTGGTCCCATTTTTTTCAAATTTTGATTCTACCTCCAAGGGTGGGTAAAGGGTTAAAAACAGGCTATGAATTTCCATTTTGGGTACCTATTAACCGATTGTAGTTAATGAAATTTAGAAAGTACATAGGTACTTACCTATATTTTTAACATTAAAAAAATATGATGGTGACCTTGAGCTGATCTGATGATGGAAACGGAAGGTAGTCAAGGGAACTCCTCAACGGTAGGTATATAGCAACTACTTCGTGTTTACTACTGACTAGTAGGACTTATAGGTATCATTTGCTTCTTAATTTTGATTGTCAATTATTGCAAATAAACTAAGTATAAATAAGTAATAAAATAAAATAATGATAAAAAAACGACTTCAAAAAACCACTAAAACGTAAGAAATAATTTAAGGTTTAGACATGGTTTAGACCTATTCTATGTGACAGTACTAATATATCTAAGCAGGTAAGTACTGCTTTTATTTCTTACGTTTTAGTGTTTTTTTATTTTTATTATTTTATTGAAATATTTACTTATATGAAATTAAATGTTTCGTCTTGCGACCAATCCATTATACAACTGAGGAAAAAACACTACGTTATAATTATACGACGACGAACACAACCTGCGCGGCACGATGTAGAAGCCAGAATGAAGCGGACGCGAGAGTGTAAACACCCGCTCGCGTGCGACGCGAGCTCCTTTGACTCGTGCCCCAAAAACCGCTCCGGACGCGAGCGCCGCGAGTGGCGAGGCGAGCGAGGAGGCGAGCCACGAGCGTCTGTTCATACTCGCGCCTCGCCCCTCGCCTTGTCGCTCGCCTCGCCACTCGTGCGAGAGTGTAAATGGGGTATGAGAGTATGGGTGAGGCCAGACGAGCGTAATTTTGTGAGTCGTGTATTCCGATATAAATATGTGCCCGGGGACGAGAGGGGCGAAGAAATTAAGACCTACGACCGACACACTCACATAATTACGCTCGTTTGGCTTCACCCTGAGGGATCTTCTTCAGATTTGACCAGGTCACTGCCACTGAAGTTTACTAACTCTGACTTGAGTTGGTAACAGAGCGAGATAGCTGTCTACAGTTAAACTATAAAGTCCTGAAAACGGAAGAGGATTCTAAATAATTGTTACAGACCGTATTTTATCAATGTATTGTATTTATTTAAGGAAAAATCCGTTAAAAACCATTCCCAATCGGTATTTTATTTTTAGAATGTATGTTAATGTTATGAACCAAAGTCAATAACCGATAATCATAAAAAGTCTTAGCAAAATCGCACTCTTTATTGTCATGACTTTATAGTTCGACTGTATGCTATAATGTACAAGAGTAGATACAATGATAATGATTTAATGTTCCTCATAACTAAACAATGCTTTTATTTTCTACCAGGTGACGGCAACATACACATCAACCTGACCGTGCCAGACTATACCAAAGAGATCCACAGCGAGTTAGAGCCATACATTTTTGAGGAAGTGTCCAAACTGAAGGGTTCAATCAGCGCGGAGCATGGAATAGGCTTCAGCAAGCGGAACTACGTCCAGTACAGTAAGGACCAAAGTGCTCTGCACCTAATGAGGGAGTTGAAACAACTCATGGACCCCAACGGTATACTTAACCCTTACAAAGTGCTTCCAGATGTTAAGTAATTTAAGTGTTAATTGCTATGATTTTCATAAGATATATATTTTTTTACTCGTATTTACAATGTATATTATTTGTTTATAATGGTAATAAATTAAGTGCAATATGTTTATGCATTTGTTTTATTTGCTATTTAAATTTAGCAGGGTACAGAAACTCAAAGGGTTTGAAATGAAACAGTGATTTTGTTTATTTAAATGACTTTTATTAAAATATCCATTTATTCTTATAACATTCATAATATCACTGCAACAAAAATACAATGGAATATTACAAACATTCTCCTAATTGCTGAAATAAATTATTGTATTGCATAAATATATTTCAAAAAGTTCTGGTATCTTTAATATAGCAAAATTGAGTTTTATTTCCGGCTTCATTTTATTGTTATATATGTATATATATTTCAGGCAAAGAACGTATGCAATTAGGTCATTTACTTAATCTACAATCCAACCCACTCATTCAGGAGGCATTCTCAATAAACTTTCAATCACAATAATTTTCCATGAATTTAATAGATTTGATATAAGGCATCATAAACCGCGCACAACATTTAAGATATTCGATAAGGCAGTCTTAACATTTATTGGACTACCAGAAAGACTTTGGTTTTTGCACTTTGTAAGTTTTGTGCTCAAACGAAAGTTCTGGAGGGGAAAACTGTATGCCTCAGAAATTGTGGAACAAGAGGATGTAGGATTGCATTAAGGACTTAGGGCATTTGACGGGGTCGTCATTGGAACTGGCTTATTTAAGTATTGTCATAACTATGAACGCGTAATGTTACATCCGCTGGGCAGTTCAAAGGCAACCTTCGGTAACGCTATATTAATGTTTTTATTATGCATGTATAATGGTTCCATACTGCCAAATACCACAGAGGAGATATTGCAATATTGATTTGTATACTTAACTAATTGCTCTTAGGTTCGAGCCGCCAAATAAAGTTGCATTTCTGTGTCTTGCATCTATCAGTTGCCTAGGTTTAGAGAGAATGGTGATAAAATATATTGTTAGCATCTTAATACGGAAAGACAAATGAAAATATTAAACTCCTGCTAAAATCTACAAGATTGATAAGTGTGCGCTTAATTAGCACGCAAAACTCTAATAATATTTTCTATTTGCCTTTACGCTAAATACGTGGAAGCAGCTGCAAATAGGCACAACATTTGCAATCGATGTCACGAGCACGAGAGAAACAAATAAATGGAGAAATTACGAGATCATCAAAATATTATTAGTCTCAGTAAATTAATAGACGAAATGTAAACAAGAGACGATGGCTACAACATATGGCCTAAAGACTCACTAAAATCAAATAAGAAATCAAATTCGAATAACAACTAATACTTAATTTAAATTCATTTCATCGTGTGTAAAGTTAACAAGTAAACAAATAGATTTAAATGCATCTGGCACAGATGAAAATCAAATAGACGAAAGCAAAGTTCTTACATAAGTATATCTACAGACTTGTTTACATTTAGTCCAGAGTTACAAACTTTTTAAAAATGATTCATCCGGCATTATGTTTACGTCTAAATGATCTCGAACCAGTGATACTCATGCACACTAACACACACACTAACGACAGGGATGCGATCGCGATTTGTACCCTATAAATCAATATTATTTATACGTAAACATCTATTACCATTAAGACGACAGACCAAACTGCAGGCATTATTAACATTATAATTATTAAGATAATAAAAAATCAATTAAAAGTAAAGGAATACTTACACCAAATATAAGCATTTCAACTTAGTCTGCAACTTATAATTCTTATAATACAAGACGTGTCTGTGAGACGGGGCCCGAGATGCCATCATAATTTCCTACACAGTTGTAATCCACCACTACATAAACGAGCAATACATCTCTTGATATCTAATAATATCTTTTTAGGGTTTATATCGTTTTTATATATTTTTTTATTGTTTTCATTGTCCTAATATATCGGTAGAGACATTTTGGTCTGTCGTGCGTTGGGGGGAGGGGCGGTTATCGCTTGATCTGGTTGGACATCTTGAGGAACTCGAGGAAGCCCGCCTGCATCTCGGCGTCCATGCCGTTGTCCCACGCCTCGTTCTCGAGCTCCTCACTGCAATAGAATAGGCTAATAAACAAACTGCTTTGTCGGGGGGCGCCACAATATTTTCGACCGGCTTTCCAGCAGCGAGATGGCGTTATATTAACCCACATTTTCGAAGTGTAAAATGGTAAGTTTTCAGGGGTTGTTTCGTACTCCTCTGGCACTAGTATCTTCTTATTACAATTACAGATACGGTTCCAACCAAAAATGTGGGTGCGTTTTTTAACCCAAGTCCACGGCCCACTAGGTGTTAAAAAAAAAAAAAAAAAACACGCACTCACGCCTTGTACTAATGTACTCCCTTGCGGGGTAGGCAGAGGTGCATTGCTGAACCCACTTTTCGCCAGAGTGTTATGTTAGTCCCAAAGTAATAGGGGGCGGGCCTATTGCCATTTTACGGGCACATCCAAGACCTGAGAACAAATATCTGTGTTTAAACAAATATCTGCCCCAGCCGGGAATCGAACCCGGGACCATCGGCTCAGTAGTCAGGGTCACTAACCACTACGCCATTCGGTCGTCTAGTGTTCGTCACTAGGTGTTCTGTTCACTAAGTACCAAAATTGGTATATCAGAGAAAATAACTGGAGAACCGCTTTGTACTTTCATGACGGGGTCATAAGCCCTTACACGGTCCTTCGAGCCGGACAACAGAACTCGCTGGTTCATATTTATATTAATACTCACATGACGGGGTCCTCGGGCGGCGCGGCCTTGCCGGGCAGGTTGTTCTGCAGGAACGCCCGCTCCTCGGCCGTCAGCTCGTGGCCGTCCGCCAGGTAGCCCTCGCCGCCGCCGTACTCGGTCGGCGCCATGTCGTTGGACCCGTTCGCTGCAGGAGAATGTGGATTGAGACAACTTTGTGAGGAAGATGGGAGAGTTTCAAAAGGAGTAGGTATTATTAGTGTGGCGTGGAGCAGTATAGTATGTAGGACATAGAACATTCTTATATGCTTCACATAACTAATTCCAAATAAACGACCTTAAGTATACTGGTGCTTCTGTTCATGAATAAACGATCATTCATGAACAAATGACAAGATAGCTTTCAAAGTGCGTCCTTCCATTTCTACACGCACGTCCAACGGGACCTAAAAACACCTGTATATGTACTACTAGTTACTTCACATACCGTGGTCGCGGCCAGCACGGCGCGCACGGCCGCCAGCCCCGGCACGCGCCAACAACCACTCATTGTACAACTCCATATGACATTCTTGACAGATGACTGTGTCAGAAGTCAATGGTCTAACCGAGTATGGCGAAATTGGGGCTAAGCGTCATTCAATCAAGCACAAATGATTAAGACAGCATATAGAGCGCGCCTCTCCATTTTCACACGCACCTACGGGACCTAAAGACACCTTCTGAAAATTAACCGAAAAACCAAAATGGCGACCTTAGCATCATTCATTTACGAACAAATGATTAAGACAAAATTTAGAGCGCGTCTTTCCATTTTCACACGCACCTACGGGACCTAAAGACACCTTCTGAAAATTAACCGAAGAACCAATGTGGCGACTTTAAGCGTCATTCAATCATGCACAAATGATTAAGACACCATGGTGTCCACCCACATACACCTCGGACGGGACTTAAAAATACCTTCTGAAAATTTACTAATTACTAGACATACCATGAGCCAAAAGACCAAAATGATTAAGACAGCATTTAGAGCGCGCCTTTCCATATATCCACATACACCTCGGACGGGGCTTAAAAATACCCTCTAAAATTGTACTAATTAGTAGCTTCACATACCGTGGTCGCGATCGTTGGCGGCGTGCGCGGCGGGCGCGGGCGGCTCGGCGGGAGCCCCCAGCGCGCGGCCCGCAGCGCCAGCACGGCGCGCACTGCCGTCAGCCCCGGCACGCGCCAACAACCACTCATTGTACCACATCTCCGTATGACATACTCGACAGATGTGTCAGAAGTCACCCACTAACCCCTGGTCTAACCGAATATGGCGAAATTGGGGCTAAACGTCATCCATCCATGCACAAATGATTAAGACAGCATATAGAGCACGTCTTTCCATTTCCACACGCACGTCCAACGGGACCTAAAACACCTTCTGAAAATTAACCAAAAAACAAAAATGGCGACCTTAGCGTCATTCAATCATGTCATGCACCAATGATTAAGACAGCATTTAGAGCGCGTCTCGTCTGTCCATTTCCACACGCACCTACGGGACACCTTCAAAATTTAACTAATTAGTGGTTTCACATACCGTGGTCTCGGTCGTTGGCGGCGTGCGCGGCGGGCGCGGGCGGCTCGGCGGCCAGCCCCCAGCGCGCGGCCCGCAGCGCCAGCACGGCGCGCACGGCCGCCAGCCCCGGCACGCGGCGCAGGCGCTCGAACGCGCACGCCATGCCCGCCGGGCAGTCCGCGTCGAGGGCTATGCCGGACAACTGTGGGGGTGGGTTAGAGTTAGCGGAGGAATTTATAGGGAGTTGCAGAATTGGTGTAGGGTCGATCTGCCACAGAAACATCTTAGCGAACCGCATTTTCAGGTGGAATAGAAGCTTTAATAACTTTTCAATATCTTGATTTCAGTTAACACTTAGATCGAAATTATTAAGATTCCACTCGCCTATTCCTTGTAGGAAGTCTAACAAACAGGCGTAACAGTGTAAAAGCCATAATGGTGGGGTAACAGATAAGATCTCGACTCCCATTCGTGGGGTCGTGGGGGTTCGAATCCTGCATGTACCTACCTACCAATGAATTCTATAGAAGACAGGAATTTAAGTACAATTATACCATGTGCTAGTGATAGAAGCTAGTGTAAACCAGGGTGTTACCTTGAGCAGCTGGCAGACGGCCTTGATGTTGGTCTCGTTGTCGGTGTCCAGCAGGTGCAGCAGCACCTTGCACAGACTTTCGCCCAGCGAGCGGATGCGCCCGCCCTGTGTAGTCACCACACGCTATCAGTATATGTAGGTCATATGCAGAGAAACCTGACCCCCCTCTCATAGTAACAATGCTTCTGAGAGGGGTCAGATTTCTCTGTCCCTTACTAAATTCGTTTTTTAGGGTTCCGTAGCCAAAATGGCAAAAACGGAACCCTTATAGTTTCGTCATGTCCGTCTGTCCGTCTGTCACAGCCGATTTACTCGGAAACTATAAGTACTACAGTGATGAAATTTGATGGGAATATGTTTTGTATGAACCGCTACAAAAATATGACACTAAATAGTAAAAAAAAGAATTGGGGGTGGGGCCCCCCATACATGTAACTGAGGGATGAAATTTTTTTTTTCGATGTACATACCCGTGTGGGGTATCAATGGAAAGGTCTTTTAAAATGATATAAAGTTTTCTAAAAAACATTTTTCTTAAAGTGAACGGTTTTTGAGATATCAGCTCTCAAAGTCGTAAAAAGTATGTCCCCCCCCCTCTATTTTTATAACTACGGGGTATAAAATTCTAAAAAAAATAGAGGTGATGCATGCTAATTAACTCTTTCAACGATTTTTGGTTTGATCAAAGTATCTCTTATAGTTTTTGAGATAGGTTGATTTAACTGTAAATTATATTTGCTGCTACGGAACCCTTTGTGCGCGAGCCCGACTCGCACTTGGCCGGTTTTTTTGGTTGGTATACTATAAGACATATAGAAAATATAAGCGATAGGACAGTGGACGGCGCGCTGTTCACACCTAAATTATTTAACTTTGGTTATTTTAATGGTATACAAATAAACAGTACCATAAACATATGTTTAACACTGTCAAAATTTTTATGGTAAGACCCTTGTATAAACCTATGGAGAGTCTACATTAAACCACTAGTTGTGTCCTCACCTGGCTGTCCTCGAGCTGCGTGTAGATCTCGGCCAGGAACATGGCGAACCCGCGCATGTTCTCCTCCGACGACTCCACGCCGCTGATGATCTTGTTCTCCTCCGCGCTGCATCTGTAGGGCAGAGGAAGTATGAATGGTCTTGTTCTGACTGCTGAGTAATGACGAACTTTATATGATACTAGCGACCAGCCCCGTTTTCGCACGCTGATGCCAAATAAACTACAGAAACACTGATGTTATTAAACTTATTATACATAAACCTTCCTTGCAAGTGAGTGATAGAATCACTCTATCTATTTAAAAAAACGTACAAAGGGACAGAGAAAGTGACATTGTTTTATACTATTTGGTGATGACGATGTTACATACATAGGCAAGTAAGTTAGGTGAGCATTCTTAACAACTTTATTTTTACAACATTTTTGAAAATTCACAATAGTAACTATTAGAAACTGTGTTGGTCAAGTGACTTTTTGCCAATTTTTAAAAGTTTTAGAATAAAAGTAGTTACTTAGTTTAGAATGACCTCCTGAGTTACCCCATCGCATCTTACTGCAATACCCAATATAGGTGAGTGAGTATATCTATCTACACACCTCTCCAGCAGGCAGGCGCGGAAGGTGGACTCGTCGGGCGCCGCCACGGAGTCGTACATGGAGCAGAGCCGCGCGCCGTTGTAACGGAAGTTCGGCTCGCCTATCGACTGTGGATGTAGTAGGGTTAAGTTTGGATGGCTTGGATATTTAAAGGGTTAATTGATTCTGCGCAAGAGTTTCGTTTAAGACTGCGGATTTAGAAGGGTTAAGTTTGGTGGCTTGGACATTTTAAGGGTTGATTGATGCGCGAGAGTTTCGTTTAAGTGGCTTAAGGATTTTAAGGGTTGATTTATATGTTTTTGCATTGGCACAGTATCTGCCGGTGTGGAGCAGCCTAAGATGATTGTCGTGCATAGTAGAAGTGAATATGCTCTACTGGTAAACAGTGGTTACCAATGCTGACTGTTGAGCCCAGCAATTGTTTAAAATCATATGTAGATAGTATATGCAGTTTTCAATGTATAATTATACTTTAAAAAGTATGTAGAGTTGTTTGAAGGTAATTTCATAGCTTTGTGTTAGAAAATTTTTATCATTCATTTGAGATTTTACAAGATAGACTTCATTAGTAATAAATTACCTGGTTCACGATCGCATCCACCAGAGGCCTTGTGTAGTTGGCATCATGCAGGGTCGTCGCAAACGAGTCCACAAGGGGACCGCAAAGGACATCAAACTTGCCGGGGTCAAAAGTTATCTCGCACATCACTGTTATCAAGTTACCAATGTTCTCCTGTAACAAAGATTGCACATGAGTTTCACTGCAGTTGACTGCATAGTGTACCTACATACAAACAAACATGTAAGAGATTCAGATTCTGACACACTATTTATTTGTATCAAACATGTAACAGGTGATAACAGTAATAAATTGGCCTGATAATGTGGTATTTTTGTAGGTTATAAATATTAATTTTATAATTAGAAATCAAGATATTATGAAACTAACACACAGCATATACAGATGAACAGTAGATAACATGTTTTATTAAGATAGATAGATCATAAACACTTGCCCGTAATTCCATGTTTTCCGCTTCCTCCAGTGAAAATGTCATGTCATTAAAGTTGTAGGGTCCCTCCTGTTGTCTGAGACGGCCCTGGACAGAGAACCTCTGTGGTGCACCCCCCCGGTATGGGGCCGGGTCCGCCACATACTGAGCACTCTGGGGATTGTAGTTGGGAGGGAACCACTCCTTGGCCTCGGCCGACAGATTCGACTTTGGAGCTTCATCTGAGAAAGCATGGTAATATGAAAACCAGTTTTTGCTATATTTTTTTAATTATAAAATATGAAAAAATATTGATATTATTTAAGGAGAGGTACTTGGAGAAATAGAGCTTTGGTGGTTTAGATAAAAAGGTAACATTTAGAGAGAAAGAGAGGCACTTTATAAACATCAAAAATTAATATGTACAGACTTTCACCTATGGGAGAACTTATTTTCCTCTGGAACATGAACCTACTTTAGTAAGCTTCAAATTTAAGGTCCATAGCTAAGGCAACATTTTGGTATATAAAGAATTTACATAACCCTGAATTATGTGCAAGTGATACATGCTGCAAGGAGCATGGGGTGAGGGGATGATAATAACTTTATGTCAATATCTGAAACTGCATTGCTTTGGATCTGAGAGGTCTCTTTGATATTTCCTATTGATATCAATATTTATTTATCATTATCATAAGCTAACCTAACTCTTGCCAACATCATACCTCAATATGAAGGTACCTAAAATAAGCACTGCCTATTAAGGGTTGGAAAGTATCTGATTTTGGTGAAACTGATTTAAATGCCATGTCCTCAATGACAAATCCCTACTAAAAAAACACTTACGGGACATTTGAAGAAGGTTCAGAATTCCGAACACTAAAACATGACCTCAAAACCCACAAAAGTTAAACTGAAGTTGCAAAATTCTTGAACAACAGATCAGGCAAGCTAAATCGCAACACGGCCGGGTGCGTTCCGGCAGACCACGCCAACGTCATTAGAAATTGAAATTCTTACTTTCACCTGAAATTATAATCGCGGCCGACGAATGACGAGTCCAGCGATGACGACGTTACAGCAACGCGGCTTTCCAACCACATTACACGTGAAAATAGAGTTTGGATATCATTTAAATCATTACCTTTAGCATCCTCAGGAAGTATCCTAGGACGGCGAAGCTCCCGTGGCTGATTATCTATTTGCTGCCAGCCGCGGCCTCTGCCTCTGAGCCCTCCGACATCTCCGTTATTCATTGCACTCGATCACCTCAATAAACAAGTTCCTAATGTAGTGGCTAAGGATTAATTCCATAAAACGTTAAATAAGTGCAGCTGGTCTATACTTCCTTTATGTCTTTTTGGAATAAATTCGACACGTAAACAACAAAGAAAAATACGCCTCAACTTCTTGTTCGACATCGACACCACCATTAATTTGTTAGAAAGAGACAGGTAGCCATGATGTTGGATGTTCATATTTTTTTTGCAGTGTTGCCATTCTAATCTCGAACTGTACAAATCACTGTCCTGTGTAACGTGGCTAAAATGACAGAAGTTAATCTGTGATACCTAGTTTCATTCCTTTCGTTCACTCACTCACACATATCCACATAACCATAGACAAAAATAAGTATCTTTTCTCTATGGTTCTGCTAACGCTCTAGGCCGTTATTATTCTAGGGATTTTGGATTTATTAAGCTCAAAATAATAACGGCCTAGCGCCTCTTGTCATCATCATCATCATCATCAATCCGCTAATACCTAATCAGGGCTCGCCGTCTCTTCCATCCGGCTCGGTTTGATGTTCCTTGATCAAGTTCTCGCCAGCACAGAGTAGGTAATATCTCGCCAGTTTAGTCGGAGCGCACCCTACCTAAAATTGGTCAATGGTCTTGGATATGGAATAGGTAGAAAGGGGTGTACATATTGTATTTTGTATGTAAAAAAATATTAAATGTAGATATTTTTTATTTAGCTGCATAATCGGACACGGAATATTCTTTTGTAAGGTGTAAGTTTAGGCCGCTACACATGCCTTCCGGTACTCATCATACGTCGACACCACGGCGCGTGTGAGGCCTACGAAGCTGTTGTAGCTGCACAGAGTGCCTCCCCCGCAGCCGTCAACGGCGAGTTCTACTGCTGGACCCCCTGCCTCGGGAGAATACACCACCTGGTGGTAAAAATAATAATAATTAGTGGTCATGAGTCATGAAGAAATTTTGGAAATATTCAAAGCAACATAGTTAACTAGGTATTAAACACTAAAATTGGTTACTTGGTGGTCGTAAATTTCTTTAATTCAACTTGGAGTAATGAAAGCTAGTTACAAGTAGGTAGGTACTTACGGCTACAAAATATTCTCCAGTGCCATTGTTTCTTCTGAGCTCTAGTGCGACGGCGGACCCGTACTTGGGGTGGTGTGGGGTGAAGACCCTGGCTCCGGCTAACAGCCCTGCTACATTGTTGTCGTGCGCTGAATACAGAAACATCTTCGGCAAGTCCTTGTTGCCAGCAATCTTCGCCTCCATCAAATGTATTATTTCATTCAACAGGACACCTAAGATAGAGAAAAGAGTTACATTTATTTTAATAAAGAAAGTTATTTCAAACGAGATTTTTTACGAACAACATCGAACGCATTCGGTCGGAATGACCTCATTAGGTCAGTGGGGTTGTGGTAATAATGGTTATGGTATTACTATTACCTAACAAATTGTTATGTAGAACAAACTTTGTTTAAAATGACCCTCTGCATTATGTCTTACTATAAGTACTTAAGTATAGGTAAGTATCTACTTTTGTTCACCAGGTAACTAACTAGGTACCTATGTTATGTATGAACCCTGAATCTGAAAACCTACTAATGACCTAACTATTAGTTGCTTTGACATTCAAACTTACCGGTTGTGAATCTAATTAATTCGTCCGTTTTGTAATCGATCTCGTATTCAAGAATCGATGCTTCTCTAAGTTCTGCCCTCACTTTTTGGGCCCAGAGTGGCGTCTTGATGCCAACGTTATTCTGAAAAGTTATGAATGGTAAGTGGACTTGTTAGAACTAGGTACCAAGCACCTTTCACGCACCAAACGCTGGAAGTATAGGGGTAGGCTATGTTTAAGTATGTGTGTTCATGCAGTTTCAGTTTTGTTTATTTATTATTTAGGTATTCAAGTACTTATACTTTAATTGCACACTTTTACAACAGTAATAATGAACGTTGTGTTTACTGCTGATGATGATGACGATCGAGGTAACGTAATGCTACGGCGACTGATAAAATAAAGAATGTGTTTAGGTAGTTATGTTATTGAACACTTACCAATCCGTCAAATAAACTCTCTAAACTTAACACTTGATTCGTGGTGTTTACATTCGTGCCGGTGTGATCAGACAAGTATTTGAATAATTCTTCATACTTCTGAATTTCAGCTGCTACGTCTGGTCTTTCATACAACTGGTCTCTAACTTGATTGTAGCGGGGACAGTTTGTGTCTTCCCAATATACTAACTGAAAAAAGTGGATCGTTAACGTAGAGATACTTAACTTAACTACTTAAGTTAGAGTAGGTAGGTACTTAAGTATTGATAGTTGATTCAAGATAGGTACTTAATATATAGTTATGTATAAGTACGTGGTAGAGGTACGTTATGCTGGGGACTGCCTCCAGCCTCCATCCATTCACCACTTATTTTATTACACTATTTATAATTATTCACATGACTTACGTCATCATCATGGTATGGCACATAGTCGTAAGGAATGGGTTGCCAGTTGATGGTCGGGCTCCACCTCTGCTGCGGCGACGGGGGGTAGAGGGCCGCGAGCGCCGCCTGCGCCGTCATCTTGGTCCTGGCCAGGTCCGTGGTTCGTACGATGATCTCCTCAGGTAGGTACAGCTGGGATATGAACCCGTCATATCGCTTGCGAAGGAACTGGCCTACTAGGAACGCGCGCCGTTTGCCTGTCTACAGTTACAAAGGAGAGATCAATGGACTGTTGATATTTTATTGTATGCACAATATAGGTATGTACCTAAGTAGGATTGACTTACTTAACATTTTATAGAAAATAATAATAATAATAGCTTAGGACTAGAGCGCGGCTAGGCTGATACGTGGCAATACGTGTACGATGACTGCATGTGCCATAGCGTAGCCATATATCATCAACATCGGCCGCGATGCATCGGAATTTTACCTTAAGGTATGTAAAAGGGGTTTAAATTCAAGCTAATAAACTAAGCAATACCGCCGAAACATGTACCTACTTATTGTATACTTACCTATATAAGTATTTAAAAAACGAACTTACACTAGTGAGAGCTCCTGTCCCGAATGGGAAGAATATTTCTGGAGCGAACTGCGCATTCGGATACGTAGCTAGTTCCGACGGATCCGGGGTGCGATCGCCATGGCGAAAAAGCTGGTGAAAGAAATAGTTCATTACATAATAAACTCTTAGGTACATCTCTCACTTGCCGATCACCGGTGGACCGCGGCATTTAGTCGCCAGTCGATTATTATTGCAAACAAATTAGATACATTTCAAGAACTAGTTACTATGTTTACCTACGTTTTCATTCTATCGCTAAAACGAAGTGTTTGTTGTGTAAATCATGCCTATATAACGTCAACTTTGATCGTGGGTGCAATGGCTAAAGTGTGTGTCCGTATAACGAGAATACTACCGTTTAGTACTTACGACAAATGCGGCGACCAGCTCAGTGTCTCCTGGCGCCGCGCTGACACCGGCATGTTGCTCCGGTATCCTTCGCCTTCTTAGTGCGTGCGTGTCAGGTATCGCGCCTAGTACTAACACCAAACAATAACTCAGAAACCACAAGCCCCACATTGTTAAATGCTAAATAATTACGGCCATTAATTTAAAATTTATTAAGTATACAAAATCTTGTATTTTTCTACTCACTACCTAATGGCACTGACCACTCAGATGTACTGCAGCAGCATACATATATTTCAGCACATTTTATACGCATCGAAACAGCGAAGCGAAATACCTACTTATCTCCACCTATTCAAATAATTAAGTCTTCCATTGTGTTTTTCTTTGCAGTATTTGCGTAAAAAGCAGTTGAAACCATGACTAGTGATCGTATTTATTAACATAAGTAATTATTTGTCTAGTTTTGAAAATTTCAGTTTATTATAATAATCAGTTACTTGCAAGTTTCTTTTCAGCTGAAAGATGTTTCCTGGTTTATTTTGGTATCTCACACTCATATTATAGATTTTGTGTTAATATTAGATTATTATATATACATAGTTTAGCGAAGGGCTAGAACTAGAATCGCTTTTCAGTAAAAATCCTGGTACAACGACGTACAAAAGAGTTCAACGCGCGGGCGCTACGAGTTCGTAGCATTGCTACGAGATTCGGGTCCCGTTCGTGGATTATTCTCTTGACTGGTCCATACGACACCATTCCCATCGGCTTCCCTTTTGGATTGACTAGTTAGACATTTCATGATATAAAGTCACTATTTACACATATATTTTTTTAAATTTTCACAGCTGCAGTTGTCTACAGTTGTCGATGCAGCGACTCCCAGTCGCAGACTTTTAACATGATGCTGCCTGACTGAACATGCAGGTGGCCACCAGGTTTTAGGAGCTGGAGGGTCCGACAGCTGAAGCTCGGGCTAGGAGGGTGACCTTAAAGGCCCAAAGCCTTTGTAGCCCCGACGGGCCCAGAAGAGAATCAGTCGCTCGGCCACATCCATCGCTTCTCCAGGAGAATACACCGGCAGAGGCGCGGCGGTAGGAAATAACATACGAGTAGGTCCGGCCGTTCTAACGTTGCAAACGTTCGTGTAAGATGTTCATTTGTATATTTGTATAGAAAACACGCACAGAAAACGCATTTCATAAATTCACTCATCACGGAGCGTGATGTGTGAGAACCGCGGACCGAACCGACACCGATCTAGGTTTTAATTTTCGATATTTTTCTATGGTTGCGAACCATAGAAGTACTACACAGTAACGCTGCGAACATTATAGTGTAGTACTCAGCGGCAGCAAAGCGTCGTAAATGTGGCATCCATCTACTAATACCTACATACTTATTAACTAATAATAAATAACGTAATTACTAAATACCATGTAACTACGTACCTACATGGTTCCTACCTACCTACCTAATTATAATGTTTTGGCAGTCACCATGTAATATGAAATAAGCATAGGTAAGTATTATGACTGAGTATAAGTATAAGACATATGGTAAGTATGTGTATGTACTTGTGTTGTGCAGTGAATTAAGTTCATACATGATCATGAAGTAGGTAGGTAGTGGACTAGCTCGTGGATATATTATGATGTAGAAATATGGCCTTGATTCTACACATTACACATGTACTTATAAATACATACAGTCTTTCAAAAAATACATTACTGTAGTAAATCCGGCTGCCATGTAAGGGCGAGGCCACATTGGTTGATGCTTCATTGACATATATTTTTTATGACCCTTCCTTTGGAACATCAAGTGGCGATGAAACACAGCACAACTCACCAATGGGGACTAGCCCTTACCTATGGCTAAAGTCATTAATTAACGGCATGTATGTAACACATATATACGCGACATAAGTCGCGATTTTGAGAACATTAAGTAGTAGAAAAGCCAATTTAAGCTTTTTAAGCTAATTTTTATTAATGATATCTACACTAACATGAATTACAATTCATATTTGATCTATTTACACATAATATAATCTATGAACACAGGATTTTAAATCAAAAGAAATCTAATAAGTGTACTAGGTACCATATTTGTATTTAAAACACCATAGTGGTATTGAGAAGTTTAAACTTTTTGACTATTTATTAACTTGAATTAAGGCTATACATATCATTCCTTGCAAAATATAAATTATTTTCCATAGAAATAATTATACATTGCAACAGTATCAGTAAAGCACATACTACAGGAAATTCATAGATGAGATATTTCACTATAACATGGTGAAGTAATTAAATTATATACTAAAAGATTCTCCACAGCCGCATGTCCCTTTTATGTTTGGATTATTGAACACAAACTCAGCAGATAGTTTGTTCTCAACAAAGTCCATTTCAGTACCTGTAACAATGTTTTAAATAGATAATTACTTTCATTGCTGCAGCACATCATCCTAATATTGCATCACCATTGTGTGCCTGCTGCATGAGCATGAGTCTACTGATGGATATCGCTGATTGAACATAAAACTATAGGTAAATTCTAGATGCAATCTAAAAGCAACAGTAGGTTGCCAAGTATTATATGAAATGAAAAATGCATAATAATACTCACCTAGTAATGTTAATTGCGCCTTTTTGTCAATAATTATAGTAACACCATCTTGTTTGACTTCTTCATCAAGCTTATCTTTTCCCTTTGCATAATCCAAGGTGTATGAAAGGCCATTACAACCTCTTTGCCGTACACCAACTTTCAGTCCAATGAATCCCTCAGCCTCTTTTTTAGTCATGAGCTCCTTGATCTTACTAACTGCAGTTGGTGTTAACACAAGAGCTGCCCTCGAGGGCAGCACCCGCCTCTTCACGGCCCGGACGGTCGCACTTGCTATACTTTTAGTCGCCATTTGATTGCTGAAAACAGTAATACATTGTAATTCATTCCAAAACTTTTTTCACTTGGACACTTGATCAAATACAACCTAAAATATGGATACGGGATTGCATAACTTTAATTACAACGGTTCCACATATTGTATATTGAAAACTATTAGGTACCTGGATATTTTTTTACTATGTTTTTGTGAAATTTTCCATTGTTTCGTAATATATTATTATTTTTTGGCGAATTGGTGATACGAAAATACGAATCAATTTTGTCAATTTGACATTTTACCAAAATAATCAGACATACTGTCATTCTTTCTATTCTGTGAAATTTGACATTTCCATAAAACTTCAGAATAATGACAGACTCTTTTTTGTTCTGTTCAGAAATTCCATCATTTCTGAATTGAAAAATCTTGGTTTTCATTTATCTATTATTTGGTTGGCCAATAGAAATCAAGCCGTAACCATACTATAACCAATCAAAAATGATAAACCGATACATTGAAAACAAATGTAGGAGCGGGACACGTCTTCTTTCTTTCTGTCTTTCGGCTGTCGTGTCGTGTCGTTGCACTTTACAAATGTCGATGTCGCGTGTGATGAATAACTTTACAAATTGTAACTAAATTATTATAGAAAAGCAATGGGTGGACAAAAGTTTGAATACGATGAGAGTGGCTCGACATTCTTTTACTTTGTTCTGTCCTTTCTTGCATTAATCTTGGTACCAGCAACATTTTACTACTGGCCGCGAAAGAAAAAAGAAGGTAAGAAATATTGTGCTTATGCTACTGTTTTTGAGACTAATAATATTGCAATAATACTATTGTTAGAATAGCTCGACGTACAGTTCGAATGGGTGTCATCAAAAGACACAATCGTCTTGTTTATTTACCGTTATTCACGACTTCATAGCTCTGTCATGTCTGTATAATTTACATGGTTTAAGTACTATTGCTAATATATCGGTAAAATGCTAATCCATATTGTTTCCCTCCTTAGATCCAGCTAAACGAGCTGAACTATGTCAATGTCCACCATGTGTGAAGAAACAACTAGTGTTAGAACAATCACAGCCGTACAAGGGTCTGAAGAACTTCCTTGTGAAGTTAGCAATAATATCAGGATGGGTGTTATTAGGATTCTTAGCATACAAAGTGTCACAGTTTGACTATGAGATGTCTAACTTTGACCCCTATGAAATCCTGGGCCTGCCGCCGGGCTCCACTCAGGCAGAGATCAAGAAGTCCTACCGCAAGCAGTCCCTCATACTGCATCCTGACAAAGAGACTGGTGATGAAAAAGCATTTATGAGGTTAACTAAGGCTTATCAGGTAATGTTGTAATTTTACGCTATTGTGAACATGATTGAAGATAATGTTTTTTTTCAATGTTGATAAATATTATATCCATACATACATAATGTATATGGTTAAGATTCTCATTATTAATAAACTTTTGTAAATTTTTCAGGCACTTACAGATGATGAAGCAAGAAGAAACTGGGAGAAGTATGGCAACCCAGATGGACCCGGTGCCATGAGCTTTGGGATTGCTCTGCCAAGTTGGATTGTTGAGAAAGAGAACAGTGTTTGGGTACTGGGTCTATATGGCTTGGTATTCATGGTTGCATTACCCACTATAGTAAGTTATTTATTATTTTTATAACATATTAACCATTTATTTGAGGTTTATGACTTGAGATTGAACAAATCTGGTGACAGTTACTCCTTATTCATGGAGCAAATTGCTTATTTTTTTATTTCTCAATGGTGGAACATCAGATTTATCATCACAATGCTATGAAAATGCCCTATAAAGGTCATATTGTGTATGTAAGCATTGCGGAAATCAGCAATTATTTTCACATACTGCAAAGTATCAAATATAACTACTTAATTAGAAATTAAGTTACCTCCTGTCCTAAATATTGAATAATATTATAATTTAAATATGTATATTTCCACAGGTTGGTATGTGGTGGTACCGCTCTATAAGATATTCCGGAGAGCAAGTCCTTCTGGACACATCTCAGATGTACTTCTACTTCTGTCACAAAACCCCCTCCATGCCGCTGAAGAGAGCCCTTATGATACTTGCCGCATCTTGTGAATTTGACCGCAGACACAACTCGGAAATTGTTGAGAGGATCACAGATAATGAAGAAGTTCCTATGGTATGTATTTAATATGTTGCACTCTTAGGCATGTTAAATGAATCAGAAAGAAGAATACAAACAATACGTGATAATGATAATATTATTAAAATACCTTTCACTTTAAATATGCAACAGTAGGACAATAATAATGATATCATAATAGTGTCATTTCTTCCTCTCACATATCTCCAATACAACATTCATGAGTTGCATTGCTCTACAGACACATGCCCTTTCCCAGACAATAGTATTTCTTATATTGATGATCATCAAAAGTTGCGTGCAATGAACAAAAAACAACAACAAAATACACTGGCCTATCTAACAAACATTTGTTCTCCCAGCTGCTCCGAGAGCTGCCGAACCTGGGTGAAAAGAACAAGGAGCAGCCGCTCTGCCGTCCCTACAGCATCAAGGCCCGTGCTCTACTCCACGCACACCTGTCCCGCATGCGACTGCCGTCAGAGGCTCTTGAAGCCGACCGCCGCTACATCGTGGCTAAGTGCCCCGATCTGGTGCTCGAGATGGTCAACTGTGTGAACCAGCTGATTGCGTTGGCTTATGCTAGAAGGAGTAAGTAAGGTTTCTTGATGTTTGCGGGGTAGGAAAATAGTTGATAATTTATTAAAAAGGGGTTTATTTTTTACCTCTAAAGAATCTCATGGGTTAAATTAAATCTTCTTAGAGCTGAGATGTTTAAAATCAGAGTAATTCATTATTATCAAAATAGTTTAAGTTCACTTGCAGTAACAGGCAGGAAGATGACTAGGCAGGAAGTCAGTAGGTAGGCATTAGGTATGTGAGTGAAATACTTTCATACTCATTAGTATGAGTCAGGAGCGTCTGATACCTGATACCTTTTTGAGTTCATAAATTTCTTTTTAACAATAATGCTTATTGTATATACTAATTTGTGTAAATTTTAACAATGTACCTGATAAATTGTTAACGTATAGTTAATCTCTTTCAGTTCCCCGCCTGCCGTCAATAGAAACCATAGAGAACTGCATGAAGATGTCGCCAATGATAGTTCAGGGTCTGTGGGAGTACAAGTCGCCCCTACTGCAGCTCCCATACATCACTGAAGACCACCTCAAGTACTCCGCCAATCGCAAGAAACACGTGAAGTCCCTGCTACAGCTAGCTCAGTTGAGGAGCGAGGAGCGACGGCAATTCCTTAAGTTCCTGAACGATAAGCAATACGAAGATGTGATGAAAGTTCTTGGGAACATGCCTTACATACATTTCCAGATTAATACTGAAGGTAAGCAATTATAAACTTTTGAATTAGTTAAGTTAAATATATAAATCCAATTTATTTGTTTATTTTGTACAAAACACTTGTTATAACATCAGCTTGCCAGGTAACTCTAAGCAAACTCGAAGCCTACTTATAATGTAACATAACATCGCACTTTGTCTCGACATTGAAAATATTAATCACATAATGCATTAGCAGATTGAGCAGATTGAGCGGCAAAAATGCCATGCTAGTTGATGTTGGTTTCTGAAAATCGAAATTGATTTGTTTACTAAATGTAGTACCATCAAATATAGTTAGGTAACTTTTAATTTAATGTAACCTTGTCGAAGTAAACTCGATATTCTGATATCGATACAATCCCTGAACCGAATGATCCATTCCGATGACGTCACGCACCTGCTCCAGGGTTGTCACACGCGTGTCTTCCACTCTAGGGTTGTCACACGTGTCACCTCCACTCTAGGGTTGCCACAAGGTTGTCACACACATGTTGTCCGCAGTGATCGACGACGAGAACTCGACGGTGGTGACAGCGGGCGCCATCGTGACCGTCACCGTCACGCTGCAGCGGACCAACATGAAGGAGCTGTTCGGAGACACCACCATCAAGGAGACTGAGATCAAGTTAGTAAAACCGTGTAACTTATAATGATGCATTTTTTAAATTTAGTCTTGGAGAAATTTATATTTCTCTTTATGATTGGTGTTATTATATACCTATTTTCATTGCAGTTTCTAGATCGAAAACATTAAATCCACATAAGTTTGGTGTATCTTCTCAAATCAGCAAAACACATACAGCTACAAAATAGTCATTTGCAAGTGCAAGACATGGGCCTCCTTCAAGACAGGAGGGTACGCGGGGATTAAATTAGGAACCCTCGGCAAGGCAATAAGAGTCACCACTGCGCCCATTCGTCGACATTGCAAAATAATCACTAGAAACAAATAGTACCTACCTATTCCGCTGCCAAATATTAAATTAAATTTTTCACCATTCCTTAAACAGGGAAGACAACGGCGAGGAAGACGGTGACAAAGTAGAAAACGGCAAGAACGAGAAGGAAAAGAAGGAGACATTCAAGCGACCGGTCTGGATGAAGCAGCAGAAGAAACAAGCGCCTTCTAAGAAGACCAAGAAGTCTGCAGCGGCCAAGCAGCAAGTGAAACTGGCGACCGCCGCCGCTGAGGAGAAGGAAAAAGAGAAGGAGAAGGAGAAAGAGAAGGAAAAGGAGAAAGAGAAAGAAAAGAAGACCAAAGACAAGGAGGTTAAGAAGAAGGATGATGAAGGTAAGACATTATTTTTGCATAGTTGTGTAGTAGCCGGTAGTGGCTGGATGAGGACGGCCGAGGACCGAGTGTTGTGGCGCTCCTTGGGAGACGTTCAGCAGTGGATGATTATTGGCTGATGATGATGATGATGATGTGTGGTATTTAGTGTTTTCGTGTTTAATAATCAGACAGAACACGGAAAAACACAATGTTTTTTTTTTGAATTACAGCTAATGTAGAATTTCATATTTATTCTCTAGCCAAGTCACTGAAATGTAGTAAAATCATTCTTGTTTGTTTATAAATCATATTCTGGCCAACGTGACGTCATGACGTGGTGCACCTATTGTAGTTGTTATTGGTCATACTTATGAATTTTCATGTTTAGTTAATAAGTGCCCAGTTGCTGTGACCAATTGATTTCAAAGTATGAATCAGCTGATACGCTTTTGAATGTGAGGAATGACTTACGTCTATTTTCAGGGCCACGTTTATAAGAATACTGAAATGTAATTAGAGAGTATTAAACTTGTACAACTGATGAAATTCAATTATGTGTTCATGTAAATACCACAGCTACTAATTCTGAACCGTACGCTTTTCGAGGCGTGTTCCAAATTCATAGCAATATTATCACAATTTTTATTTTAGAATGGCTGTCGACTTTAAATTCATAATGAGATAGACGTACGAGTAAGAACGCCGTACTTGTGGCTCGACTGTTTTCGTTCGTTTGTCACCTTAAATTCGCGTACTGCACGAACAAAAACGTTCATCGAGCTACTTACTCGTACATCTATCTCCCACTTAAGAATTGGAGCCCACATCTCTAACACATCCCCTTTTATTAAAGTGTCTATCTAAACACATCCCCTCTCTTCATTTATTAAGGTGTCTATGTAAAGTTATTTAAATAAATATTTTTTTAATTTATTTTTGTCTCTCCACCCACAGGTTCAGACTCGGAGGCCGGCTCCGACGACGATTCCGCATCCAACTCCGAAGCGTCTGAAGACGAGGAGCGGGACAAGTCCTCGGCTCAAGACGATGAGGATGATGACCAGTGGGAGAAGTTCCAGAGGAAGATACAGAAGAGAGAGAGACTCGAGGGCCGGTCGAAGAGCTCGCATCCCGTGCACTGTCCTTACTTCCCTCTTGTAAGTGTTTTTAAATTTATTTGATTGCCGCGGTCCATTTGATGGCTGTCTGGCCAGTTATCTGTAGTCCAGTCCTGGTTTTCGTAATTTTAATGTACATACATCTCTGCCCTTTGTTTTCTCATAATGACCCCAAGAGGCGCTGGTTTGTAGAGTATGCAAACTTTTTCGTCTGGGTAAAATATAATAAATAATAAACCCTTTAAATAAAATATAAATCCACGTTACCGAGGTACCTGTTTTCAGTAGACGTGTTCTAAACTTTAAACCGCTACTAGGTAAGCGTATTTTGAGAGCGAATGGATCATCGCCGCTAGGTGAGGCAAAGATCTAATAAAACTGCCTGGCAGTAATTAGCTGTAAATACGATATTAAGTAACGCCCTGTTTATAGCCGTGCGATGCAAGTGGCAGTACGGAAATCTTTGCGTCTTCCCCATTCTCCCACATACAATCATGAATGCCAATGTCCTTCACATCACGTACGTAACTCAAACCCTCTTCCCGCTCCCTAGGACAAGCAAGAGTACTGGTGGTGCTACATCTGCGACCGCAAGTCGCGCACGCTGCTCACGGCGCCGGCGCACGTGACGGCGCTGCTGGGCTCGCTGGAGGTGCAGCTGCGGTTCACGGCGCCGCGCTGGCCCGGCCTCTACACGCTCGCCTGTTGCCTGCGCTCCGGTCAGTTGCCGACTACGCTTTGTTAAATATAGTGTGAGCCCTATGACGTAGGGAAAACCAACTAATGACAGATAAAATGTATGGATGTGATAGCTGTCATAGGGCTGATAATACCTATACATTCTGTATGTAGAGTGGTGGTGCTACATGTGTAGTATTGTGTGGGCTCGCTGGAGGTGCAGCTGCGGTTCACGGCGCCGCGCTGGCCCGGCCTCTACACACTCGCCTGCTGTCTGCGCTCCGGTCAGTTGTCTTTGTAAAATACAGTATGGAGCCCTATGACGTAATTGGTTTAAGAAAACAAACATATGCCAAGCAAAATTGAATGGTTTGGTAGCTGTCATAGGGCTCATTTTGTATGTAGACTGGTGGTTCTACATGTGTGGCCTCGCTGGAGGTGCAGCTGCGGTTCACGGCGCCGCGCTGGCCCGGCCTCTACACGCTCGCCTGCTGTCTGCGCTCCGGTCAGTTGGAAACTGTGCTTTGTATAATAAAGCGGGAGCCCTATGACGTTTGATTGACAGGTCTTTATGCCTGGTAAATAAGGTGGTTTGCTCTTGAAAACGAACAAATGGGAAATAGGACTCAAGCTATATTTCACGCAGTATACATTCTGTATGTCGACTGGTCGTGCTACATGTGTACTAGACTCGCTGGAGGAGCAGCTGCCTGCGCTCCGGTCAGTTGGCGACTGTGCATGTATAACTGGCATATAGCGTGAGGCCTGTGACAGTTGATGGAGAGATCCATATAGCTGGAAAATATTAAATGATAAAATAAAATGTACGGATTTGATTTGTTGGTATAGGACTCATGATATATTTTATAAAGGATATACATTCTGTATGTGCTACATGTGTGGACTTGATCGAGCTGCAAAAGTGCTTCGCGGCCCGGTTTTTACACGCTCGCCTGACTCATACTTAATATCAATCTTTAAAAACATACTTTAAGAAGCTAACGTTTTCTCCTTTGCGCAGACTCGTACATCGGCATGGACCAGCAGCAGGAGCTGAAGCTGGACGTGCAGGAGGCGTGCGCCGTGCCCGCCGCGCACCCGCAGTGGGACCTCAGCGACTCGGACGACGCACACAACGACCAGGTATGTCTAGTAGAGTACACACTCTACACAATCAGTACAACAGTTGAAGCTGGACGTCATATTATTATCACTCTATGTGTACTGCCGCTGTACCACAGATTAGATAATCCCGTTCCCAGTAGTCGAATCTGCAGCGCAGAGGTTAGGCACCGACAGCTGCCGATATCCGCCAGTAAAGTCGCCGACGATGATCTTCGAAAAAAATTTAGAGTTTTATGCGTTGTCGATAGCGGAAGGTTCATATAAATGGGGACTTGTTAATGTGTAGGTACATAGTGCTTAAATATTTAGCGTTGCTACACGTATATTTAAAATTGTATGGACCCTTAATTAACCCTTGCCGAGATCTGTGACATGATGATGTCAGAAACCCAGCAGGGACCTCAAGCATATTATTATCTTTCTCTACATATATCACCCTTACCTTGGCGACGTTCAATCGGCGCAGCGTATTGAGTATCCGAAAGGCGTTAAAATTCTTGAGGTGTGAGTTATCTGAGTGCACTTTGTAATGTAACATAACAAAGTGTTTGTTTAGTAGCTAAACGTGACAAGTAATACGATACCCAAGTTATTCTACCTTCTACATTGATATCTATGTGGATGACTAATGTTTTGGCGAATGCGAAATAATATTCGTTTTTTTATTTTATTTTACAAGACGGTATGGATTACACATGCTAGTGATGATGATTAAATGTAAAGGTACATAATAAAGCCCTTCATCTAACATTAATCTATATTGTTAAAAAGCTATAAGGTGATTAAAATTTATTGTGACGTGGATACTCTACCAAAAAATAAATAAAAGTTAGGCCGTGAGCCTAAAATACGATTTTGTAGTACCAAGGTTGTATGTTTATGAATAAACTTTCAGTCGTGACGTCTTAGGAACAGATATTGCTATCTCTTTTACACGCACCACTAGCAATAGGCTTGAAAACATCAATGGAATACCTACGTTTATTTTTATTATTCCACTATACAGCGTGCTCGAAAGTGAATGAAACTCTAAATTGTTGACTTTAATTCTGGTACAGAAATGTTCAGCCTGTATACAAGCGATAGTTATTATTGGTGAGTTGGTGACAGAGTGTGTGCCAACTTTTATAGTGAGATTTACACACGATTTAAAGTAAAATTATAGCTTGCTGATGCTTTGGTTATCAACATTTTTAAAATACTTTTAGTTGAGTTGAGTTACTTACCGCACTTATCATTTATTTGGTTTAAAAAAATTGTGTACTTAACGACCTACCTACATGGTTAATCATAAAAATAAACACTCGAAGTACCAATTTAATTAAAAACATATTATATTTTGTGGTCACTGTTAAAGTTTATAATTTATACTTTAATCAGTAATTTGATCGTTTTACTACATCGTAAAATTTTGATACTTAATTAGGAAGATTGTAAAACGTAGGGTATAAATTATAAAAGTCTTTAGTATCAAGTACTTACCAATATTAATGCGATATTATTGGATCAAACATCAAAATGCCATGTAGGAATTTCTGCTTTTTCTGGTTTGAAGCCCATTAACACAAATAATCATATAAAATAACCGTATAGATAGTATAAGGACGTTACACGAGAGAAATGTTGTGATGTGAGGTCTACCTTGTATCCGACCATTGCCTTTCAAGGGATGTGTCTAAATTCATGGTCACTATTACTATTGTATTATAGTTATGACTTTATGGCGGTTATGTAGTAAACTTCTGTCTCGTCATTTCATCAGCCCCCGCTATCTGAGTCTGACTGATTCCCAACTGAAGCCCTATACACCTAAATCAGGATGGAAATGTGAAAGCTGGTATTACTTCATTTGAAGAAAGAGGCTCCACACATGGGTTCTGTAATATGAAAATGGCAGACGACCTCATATATCAGACACTATCTCGCCCTATTCGTACGATTCTGTCAATACTTACATATTCCTACTCCCACTTACATATTTATAATGTAAAGGCCCGCAATTTCATACGGTTTCTTTATCTGCGGGAGTCATACCAATCAATGAGGCGCTTATTCCTCCCTGGATACATTTATATTCAATGTACATATATTTTTAGTTTTTTTTTTTTTTATATAAAGGCCGTCATTTTTGTATGGTTCCTTTATCTGCGGTAGCCATAGCAATCAAAGTGACCATCAGTCTCCAAATCGCTAATACCTCCCAAATATATTTTGAGTATATTTTATATATACTTAAAATGTTAAATATATGTAATGTTTGTCCGCAGGGAGACAACGAGAGCGAGTTCACCACGGACGACGAGGTGGAGGACGAATAGTTACAATAATATATAAGTTATTTTTATAGAGTTTATTATTATTGGGGTGTGTGCAGACTTGTTGTATGAATTGGAAGCGAATGAATATAATGTTTTTATAACATGCACTGCGGAATTTTATTTTAACTACTTTAGATTTATTACTAACCAATAATTTAAGCTTTTCTACAGATTTACACTAACATTCCCAAAAGTCTAGTCTGTGAAGATAGAAACCAATATCAAGTTGAGCTCAATGAATGTAAACTCAATGTTTACGAAGAAAAATAAAAGCAAGTGAGCTCAAAAGGTGGCACTGAGAATATCATAGTTGAAGAAAAAAAACATGGTTCAGATTGAAGACAAGTAAGCCTTTGAAAAATAAAACATCTTGTGAGTATTCTTTTTTTCTAAAATTTAAGATGCGAATACGCATCAATTTAATCAATCCTTTTATAAAATAACAAAAACTCTAAAATTTAAGGTAAAAGGAAAAAGTGACTGAAACTGTAATTTACTTACACTTTAATTTTTACATAAGCCGATAGAAGAAGGTTTACTTTACATATTTCAGACTTTATATCATAATTTATTATACTGTGCAAGCATCTCCATCACTACCTATGACTATGATGTATAACTAAAACACATCAGACTAGCGCCAGAGAGCGCTCATATATCTGCCCTGCCAATTTCTACCAAGGACCCTTAACCCTTATCCTAACTGCAGTGTAGGACCTCAGCACAGGATGGTAGTGTTTCAGCCGGGTCCTGTTTCAGGCACCCCGTCGGCGGGGCGCGGGGCGGGGCGGGGCGGGCCAGCGGCGCGCGGCCCGCGCACTCCCGCGCCGCCGCCCGACTCGACCGCTCGCCCCTCGCTCGCGACCGGTGTCGTATTACCGAACCAAAAATACACACAACCGCGCTCGCCTATTTAGAAACGATCGGCCACCGTGTACCCAACAGTGATTGACAGTGCCGAGTGGACGAAAACTAGACTAGAAGTACCGACGGCGACGTAAGTATTCCTAATGTTTACCTGATGATTTGCGGTTTAAAGTTTGGTCGGATCGTAAAATATATTTTTGACAGTTTTCCCCGAAACGACCGCTGTGGTGGTCCCGGTGGGTGGATGTGGACGTGAACCGATCAGGATTAGGTTTCTGCAAGGCTTGTCGCAAATTGAGTTTACGTTTACTAATAATATAATTAAAATCAATCGATCGAGTCGAGGATCCATGGGTGATGATGACACCATAGCGTGATAATGAATACAATTTAATTTTTCCCTCAGATTTTCCTCTTAGCTTGAACAACAACAGACTCATTAGTATCCAATAAGAATAGAACCGCTATTGTTATTATGGCTAAAATACCTACCTACTTATTTATTACACGAATACAAAACTGGATTTTCTCCAAAACAACAGCGCGTCGTAATTTAAAAAATCAGACGAGATCGAAAGCAAAGCAACTTTCATCGTGTAATAATAATAATAACAAAAAATAAACTATTTTGACCTGAATTTGATATCGGTTGTTCATTGCATAAGTGTTTATCCCGGGCCGAGTCTATAGGTAGTTCCCTACTGATCCGCGATCAGCCGAAGATAAAATGTTAGTGTAGTTGGCAACAACAGACACTGGGACTGACAGCGGGGTCGCCGCGTCCCGAGGGAAACTTTTTACTCTTCATTATCTCCTATTGTCTTCAGCTCATCCGCAGTCACAAGACCCACAATAACCTGAGATTTAAGTGCCGGCTCAGCAAAAACGAGACACAGAAACGTTCGTTATTGTTACGAGAGACAAGTTATGTGATGTTTCAGGAATTCGTGCAGGTTTTATTCCCGCACGCAGAAAAACTACACCGTTCGCCTATTAGCCCGGTTTAGTTGGAAAATATGCTATCTTCAAACATTTGTTATTCATGTTGTCATATTTTATGTTGATGTCATAAATAATGGCATTAAATTCCATCGTCTCGTAGCTAATTTACGAGGTCGCTAACAAAATAATAAAACACAGTTAAAACGTCTTACCAAATTTCAAAATTAAAACATGCGTGGTTTTAACAAAAACTTGCAACAAAATAGTATAGCAACGCCTCGGCTGCAAACATTATCAATAGAACATAGAGCAGCGCTCTACGAGCGTTTATTCCAGTAATTTTCATGTCAGTGACTTTGAATATAGCCTGAAGTCGCGATTGGTGATATCCCAAAGCACATTGGTTGGGCGCTGGTGGCGGCGATGAATCGAAGCGGGCACTGATAGCGGGCCGGTTAGACGAGTCGAGAGTGCAACGGCCCAAACTATAAAGGGAATTTTAAAACGCCCGTACTTGCAAGCCCTTGCATTTTATATCAAGTTATAACTCCGTCTCGATCGAGAAAGAAGTTCGCGCTTCGTTCCAGTTGAGGCTTCGCGATGACTCGCTGTTTGAACAGGGCTCGCTCTTTGTTGTCTGAACGGCTGCCTGGCTAAACCCAGCATACATATTTATTGACAGATCTTAATGATGTGTGTTAGCATACCTTAAAAATATTTCAAACAAACTGGACTAATAACTATACCAATGTAGTATTAATGGCTATTTGACGCACGCTTCGCTTAATTACGTCGGTTATCTTGACATTATCGGTAGGTGCGAGGGATACCAAAAACCTTTAACTTTGTAAAATTACTTAATCCTAAAAACAGTTGGACTTAAAAAATATTTCAGATTTTTCTTCTACGATTTACATAATATTTATGATTGTGTCTTATCAGAAACCAATGAATCTGGAAGCATAACTAAACCAATGCAGATATTTTTAAATCTTTGCATTCATTTTATCAACCATTAGCCGAAAGTATTGTCGATAAATTACATTAAACACTAAGTTAACTTTAGCATTACACATAAAATATGTAGGTACAGGGGCATTGCGATGTAACATTACACCCAACATTCACGAAGTATCATAATCGTTCTAGGAATAAGGTTTAGCTACCGGTTTTGATAACTACATACATACGATTTGTCCTCTGATGATTTATCCTTTGTGATAAATTCATTACTATGATTCATAGTGAAATCACACACGCTGGTCAAATCTGTTTGTTGACATTGTTTGTTGTATTGTAATGTTTATTTGTAGACTTTACCTTTACCTTGTTGTGTTGTGAGTTGTGACAGCGTTATTCATGTACCGAATGCTGTGAATCATATTCGTCACGGCTTCATCATAGTAATATTAGATTCTATGTATTTTGGTACGTAATCTTTTAGATTATACCTATGTATATTTTTGCATTGTTATACTGCATTCATATTGGTTAGTTTAGCACCTTGTCATACCATTTTGTGGTCAGCACATTCTGACTAACCATAGGATTTTATTTATGAAATTAAACGCCAATTTCGCGGAACTGTAATCAATGCATTGTACCTATGTGTTTTGAGGACAATACTGAATTAAACGAATTTTGTCGTTTTTGTGTGTGAATGCGGCTATGTAATAGCCGCATTGAATACTCACTTCTATTAACTTTAGCGACTTGCTTTCGTGTCATAATGATCGAGAGACTAATTAAATTTAGGATTAATCTCACGTATTCTTGTTGTGTCTGAACAGCTGATATTAGACGTCTCTCAAGACATATCTGAGGCAGTCGGCGCCAGTATTGCAAGGGATTGGCCCTGGCTGCGTCATCACACCACAGATACACCAATATGTGACCCGGCCTCGGCGAGCACATCCGTTGCGCACGCGCAATGTCTTCACATTATTTATGAAACCTATTACTCATACTTTTTACTTCCATTAAACGTGACGTCAGGTCGGACCATGTCGATTCTAGGAATGATTTACAAGCAGCTAGTTTTATGTCTACTTCAATCAAAACTGTAACTCGACTTCGCATTCGGCGCATGTCGATCTCTTGAATGACCTACTTACATTACATCACAAAGCATTTACCTATATTAATAGATGGAGTATTCGGAGAATCTTTCAAGACTATCTTTTTTTTTAGAGATTTTTGGGTAGTGATAGGCAATTTATTTACTGGATTTTCGCCAAGATTTCGCTGTGTCGCTGTGTCTGTTCTGTACATCCCATAACACATTTACACTTATGCAATGATTTTCAAAGTCGTATATTCTAATAATAGCCGCAGTAAGTGAGTGTATGTAGGTGTTGTGGTTGTGTCGCATTGAACTTGTCTTTGACAGTGAATTTCTTCACTACAGTTAGATAACTTTGTTTAACAGGCGAAGGTGTTGTTCAATAAGTGTGTTCATCTTTCCCTATTGGCTCCTTTCTATATCTTTATTGCGATAGAACATGGTTTCATAGATAATATTTATTAGTGTCAAGACTTCCATGACTTCATCAATATATTGAGTTACGATTAATTAGATATTTGAATTACCCATGCCTATACCTAAATCTTAATAAGTACCTATGTCTAAAGATATGTCTTAATATATAGTAATGTTTACCAACATATGATAATATTTTATTATCCGATGCTTCCCTATCTATGTAAGTATAGATAATTGGCTTCAGGTGCGTAATTTCTCAACCGCAAATATGATCCTAATGGTTTCAGTTGTAGATAACCTCACAAACGTTGCTTAAGAAGCGGTGTAAACAAGAGGTTTAGTATGTCATTCTGCATTATAACACCTCGTATTGCTAGTTGTAAGTAAATGTTGGTATTGATTGAGGAGTCGCTATCGGCTCCGCGTCCAGAAAGTGTCCCGTCTAATGGCGGCCCGCCAGCTCTTTCGCAACAAGTCTAATTTTACCCACCAAGGTTCCGACTTCAAGTTTTGGGGGTTATTGACATGAGCAATGCGTTGTCCATTTGTTATTCAATTATTCGGAGCTGTCTTATTGTGTAACTTTATGTGGTTTATGCGACTGGAAGGTAATAAAGGGTGTGTTTGTATGAAACAGGCGCGTAACAAGCTTAGCGTTCTGGGCCAAGTGTAGGCCGGCGCCGCTCGGCAACATTGAGCGCCGCTCACAGAAATAACACGAGGCTAGGTTTTTAAATAAAGAGTACATTAAGGAATGTAACTCTAGCTCCCCGCCCGTGCAATGTTACAATGTTTAATTTAAACTGAATTTCACCTGTGGGTTGTTGCCCTTCTTGGACGAAAGAAGCCACTTAAATTGAATCAATATTTGCGGACGGGCCATCGAAATGCGAAACTGATGTTGACAGGGCCGCAAATTATCATATTATCAGATAACTTATTGCAGTCAATATTGAAAGTTCTGAAAGCTTCCTTAATTGTTATCTTTTTTCGCTCAATAATATTGCGGTTCTTTTTTGGGTAAAGCATCGTGGCTTTAAATATAACAGCACGAATTAAATCTCAATATGATTATCATAAAGGTTTGTGGAGCGGAGTAGTGGCGCCTCGACTACGGGTTTCTGTCTATAGATGTAACAGTCTGAGCCTAATGACAGCAGCTTCGAATAGCTCGTTGAACGTAAGCTCGGACGTCATCGCCGGGGCTTGCGACACCTCGCGGCCGCACTCCGCCTCCCGTGGTCCGAACTAATGCAACAAGCTCTCTAGTCATCTAGGTATCATAAGTACCAGTTTTTTGTACTTGTAAAGTTTGAAATTTAACACTTTTCCCAATACAACAATCTGTTTTGCCAAACGACCTCACGAGCCCACAGCTGCGCAAACATGGTTCCTCCACGCAGCATTGTTCGCCACACCACTGACATCACCGCCGTATCTTCGACAATAATATAATAATAATAAATAACATATATCTACGTAATGTGCAACATATTGTAGGCAGGTATACCGTACGTAAAAGATATGAGAATGTTCATTGAGCATCTATAAATGTAACGGTGTACGCCTCCGCACCCCGAAATATACACTCTGAGCAGGTGTTCATATTTTTAGTCACATGTAAATTGTTTATATGTCCAGAGGATTTGAGGCATAAAATCAGGAAAATAAACACATTTAACTATTTTGATAAATTAATTTTGACTCATATGATACCAAACAGCGGTAATAGCTAGGTAGGCTGCTTAGTTCGACATCGTTTAAGGTTGTTTATTTGCTTATCTGGTGCCTGCGTTGTTTACACTCATGGTTAGCACGGAACCGCAGTAACTGATATTAGCGATTGAGTCAGCGCGTTGTGTAAATAATTTATTAATATATTAAACTTGTAACTGCGAATATGCAAAACTTCATATTTTGTTGTCTTTCGCGTCGTTTTTCTATATATCATTAACCTACTTCGGACAAGCCTGCAATTTGTTTGTGGCTCTTGCTGATCAATGTTTTAACGTGTGTAGTTTTGTTCAGCTCCACCGGTAATGACGCCATATCGCATCGTTAATCCACAGTCCATAGGAAGTGTCCATAGTCACCGAGCGACCATGAGCAGCGCTTAAAAAACTGGTTGTATCGGAGAGTCGAGGGAAAAGATTAATTGTGCGGACGAAAGCCCTGCTTTCTAAATTCTCACATTAAAAGCATTCGGTTGTCAATTAATATTCCTATAGATATTGCGTATGCAAGTATGCAGCAATTTAACGGTAACATAAAATGTGATAAATAACGTACTTAAATAAAACTTTAAGGATCTTTCGACATTCATAAAAAGTAAGTGGCTCGTATTATATGCCGGGGGCAATCATCCGCTGTCACAATGGAATCTCCGTCTCACCCAAATACCGAGATAATGGTCCGCGACCCGCGGCCCGACGCAGGCTGCGGCGGCGGCGGTTACTCACGCCGTGACGTCAGCGATGCGCATGAGTAACCAAACAAACCTCCGGCCTAATGGATCGCGGAGCCTCCACCACCCTGACGTCGCAATGCACTGATCGAACACGCGAGTCACTCGTCACACGTCGCGCCTGTCTTGTTCGATGTCCAATTTCTTAAGTAGGTCGCGGCGCGGGCCTCGGGCCAGCCGAGTCATCTTGTTTACAATATACCTTTTCCCTTTCGACTGACAATCAATTGCGTACGAGTTCTACGCAATGCTGTTATTATAATTGAAAGTGATAAAGATCGTACAGGTTTTCGAAATAGGCCTCCTTCTGTGCTCGCAATGATCGAGGAATTCCCGATTACGTTTATTGCGTGTTCACTTACCATAATCGAATAAGTGGCTGCTACACGGGCTTTGCACCTGACGAAGCTACCCTCCAGACCGCAATTACGTCGACCGTGAATAGCTCGCTAACATCTGTTGCTAGGTACCTACGTCAACATAAACACAGCGAATGTAAGTCGGATAAAAATAAAATAACTCGTTGGATATAAAATTCCAGTTGGCGGAGATGCGCGCTATGCAGCCAGGCGCTAGGTCGCCCATAAAGTTATTAGTTATTTGCATTCCTCAGATAAGAAGCTGCGAGTAAACGACGTTCAATCACGAACAAAGGCTTCAGTTGACACCTTGGACGTTACAATACAATAGAGAGAGAGCGACTATTTGTTTGTTGATAAAATTAATAACAGACGAGACACGGTAAATTATTTACCACAGCTCGTGATATCTTTCCATGATAACATTAAATTTCTAAGCCAGCATGCCATGTAGTAAAGGAAAATACATGGATTAATCGGTTCACCGTGCCGTAATTATACATTCAAACATCTTTTGTTTAACCGCATCCAAGGATCTTTTTGCATAATTAATCGTCATGAATACACTGAGAAACTTAAAGGCATTGCAGTCTTTTATTTGCACAAAGACCCTCAGATGCGATGATGTCTTGCGCAAAAGTATATCGAAATCGCTACAAGATTGAATAGAACTTCCAATCTCAAGGTAAGTGGTCGCAAATTCTTTGCCCATCAGTTTTTATTGTGGAGTTGCGAGCGAGTCGAATGATGGAGAAGTTGGCAGAGGCGCGACCTCTTGATTGGTGACGATGACGCCGCGGCCAAGGCCAACATAAATAGTCTCCATGTAGATAATAATATGCATGTAGATGCAGAACTCATTGTAGGCACATAGCCCACGCTAAAAGAATATGTTTGTATTATGCGCCGGGAGGCAGCAGCAGCAAAACAGTATATTTTAACAACTTCCGCAAGTTAAACAAGCCAATATTTTAATCGCGAAATGTAAACAAATCTAGTAAAGGCGAGTTAATAATTTTCATCTTAAACATTTTTAAGGAATCCTGGTTATATTGAAAATCTTTCAATGCCATCTTAAAAGAGTTGCCATATTCGATGCAGACAAAAGAATTGCACATCCATAAGGTTTTTGAAACGCTTTCTTCGCTGTACACGCTGAAGTGGCTATTGAGATGACAGGAATAAAAAGATTGACGGTTGCGGGCGCGTCGAATCGATGAAGACATCAAGCTGTGTGAGTGTCACGACCTTATGATTGTGCTGCGGACGCATGCCTCTCGGTCGCGTCAAGGCCAACCTTTGTCCTGCTCCCGGGATGGACACTCTTGGACACCGCACTCGCATGTCTTGGCATTTCTCCACTTACCAATACGTATGACTACGACTATGCACCTAACCATTACTTCGATACCCTTATCCATTCAATGTATGAAAGGTATTTTATATTCTTAGACCAGTGTACAGGTACAGTGTATAGATAGGACTATGACTACCATAAGTAGAACGCTCTCGCTCACAAGCTTGATGAGGTTGTTGTCTACCTGAGCCAAAAATGCGATGGTAGATATTGAACAATTGGAGATGCTATCGCTTTAATCAAATTTCGGTACGAGCACTCGGGTATATCACAAAGTGAAATCTGTGAATAACCGATAAATGATTCGCTTATTGTTTATTCCGCGTTCATATAAACGAAAGTTTAAATCTCAGCCTCCTTTCACTAATGTCTTTCTGGTCGTACATAGATATTGATGGAAGATAAAATAGATCGCACGATGTCTGAATTCCGAGTGCGGTCACTGAGGCTGCCCCGAGAGAAAATAAATCTTCAATTAGGTCAATCAAATGCCAGAGTAAATGCTCGCCCACCATATCTCATCGCGCCTTGTGGTCACTTCCATCCATCCGAGTCCCAAGCGTCATCGCGTACCTATATAATACGGGTTTAGAGCTACCCGTGGGGTCTGATGACATTTGGAGTTGATTGATGATGGTATTCTTTAGCTAATGGTGAGAGGTTAACATTTGGTGTTTGTCGACAGATGGCACAGTTGATAACTGTGCGGCTGAGCAAGGCGGACCACCAGCCGCTGGGCTTCCGGCTGCAGGGCGGCAAGGACTTCGGGACACCACTCGTCGTACAAAAGGTCAGTTCCATTATGAGCTTAACCTTCTTAGTGCTCAAACTTACTAACTTATTGCCATAAGTGCTGCGCAATAATTAGGGCGTTGACATTACCGCGCAGGGAGGTAAAGCCACATTTCTAGGTATTGACTAAATTTTAAATTAAATACCTGGATATTTTATGCACATGATCCGGTTCAAGCTTTCTGTTATCGAATTATGAGAAAAGCTATTGTTATACATACAAAGCAAAAGTTAAGCAGAATCAATAAGCACATTCGAATATAATTGTAATTTAAACATAACAAGTAAGAAGTAAATCGCACGCGCCCACGCGGGGCTATCGAACTTTGTGTTATGAGCGGCCTCAAAAAATGCTCGTTATAGGTACTTCGTTATAGAAGAGGTTCCTTCTGACCAGCCAGTGAAGAATATTATATTAATTTATCTTTCTGATAGTCGGTCCTTAGGTGGTTTACTTTTTGTGGTTTTGAATATTTTTATCGTATTGAACTTTAATTTACGCTTAAAACAGAAATCATACTCTGGAATCATTCGTCATGTAAATTATGGTAGCTGTACACTATTAATATACAGTTTCTCTCATATGCCGAAGTGTGCAGTAATAACAACACAATAAGCCGTCATGCGATTAGTTATCTCTATGGAGCTTTCAGCCTTCATTAACTGTTACTGGCCCGTTAGCCCGCTTAATGCCGTCTTTAAGTTGTAATGTCGTGACAAAAAAATGGGGAATTTCGTCACCACCTTTGTGATAACGATGTCCTTTTAGGCGAGCATTTAAAGAAAAGGTGTACCGCATATGTTTACATAATGTTGCGTTGTTTATATGTCAGTTCCAGAATAGCTGCAGTTCAAAAGAAATACGTTTTTATGCGAATGTTGAATCAAATTCAAAATCAAATTCAAATATATTTATTTGTGAACACAGGTAGACATTATACATACATTCATAGAACATGATATAATATAATAGATGTTTTAGACAATTCTTGTGAACGCTATGTTCTGTCCAACTAGAGTGGGACATACAAATAAGTACATAATTAATTAGCACATGCACATGCATTCAATTGTAAGTGAGAATAAAATAAAAATATAACAGGCAACAAGATTTAAAGAAAAGGTCGATAAGTACATATAGGTCATAGGTTAAATAAGTTTTATGTCAAAGTTCATCATTTAAATAATCATTAATTGAATGATAGCATTTTTCTATTAACAGTTTATGTAGTCTATTTTTGAACATTTGAAGATTGAGAATTTGTATGTCATTGGGAATTTTATTATATACTTTTGGTCCCATATATACTATGCTTTTTCTGACAAGTGCCTTTTTTGCCATCGGTAAACACAGAGTATTAGCATACTGTGATCTCATGGTAACTTCTCTTTTGCGTATTTCAGAGACTTTTAGAAAGAGTTTAGGGTTTTGTTTAACGAAAATTGCTACTTCAAGTATATACAGAGATGGAAATGTTAAAATCTTGAGTGATTTAAATAGTGGTTTACAGCTTTCATCACTCTTTATTCCACATATAGAACGTAAGCACCTCTTTTGAGCCCTGAAAATAGCTTCTCTCTCAGTGCAATTGCCATAGAATATGATGCCATAGCGGAGCGTAGATGCAACGAAGCCGTGGTATGCCGATAGGACTGTTTTACGGTTCACTATGTGAGATAGTTTATAGAGCAAATATGCTAATTTGCTCAGTTTTTTGCATACCTCTGAGGCTTGCTCTTTCCATGTCAGTTTATAGTCAATTTTTAATCCCAGAAATTTTGTAACTGTGACGTTTTCAATAGGATGTCCATCATAATTTATATTTAAAAAGTCAGTAGTATTAGTATTTTGATAAAATGTCATAAATTTAGTTTTGTCAATATTTACTATTAATTTATTATTATTCATCCAATTGATAATGTCTTTTAAAGCCTGATTAATGGAAGATTCGTATATGTCAATATCTATACATTTAATAGTCACTGTGCTGTCATCAGCGAATAAGACCATTGGGTGAGGTATGTCTTTGGGTAGATCATTAATGTATATCAGGAACAATAATGGACCCAATACACTACCTTGAGGTACACCGCTCGTAATTTCTCTAGAGTCGGACATATATTTTATTTCTTTTTTGGCTGTTGGGCAGACTCTTGTTATTTCCGTTGTCTGTTTCCGGTTGCTCAGGTAAGATTCTAAGAGACTGAGAACATTGCCTCGGATACCGTAGGAATTTAATTTATTCAATAGAATTTTATGATCTACAAAGTCGAACGCTTTTGTCATGTCCATGTATATAGCACATATTGGCCTATTTTCATCCATGCATGTCAATATATCCTTGAGTAGGTCATACACTGCAGAATTTATAGTTTTTTCTTTTCGGAATCCCTTTTGTTCTTCTATTAGGATACTATATTTGTTGAGGTAGGATAATAGCGCCCTGTAGATAATTGTTTCAAAAACTTTAGAGAAAATAGATATTTTAGCTATTGGTCGGTAATATTTCATGCTATGACTATCCTCTTTCTTAAAAATTGGCTTAACAATTACAGGTTTAAGCTTTTCTGGGTATATGCCGTTGTCGATACATAAATTCATAATGTGGCTAAGATGGCCTGAAATTTCTGTGGAAACTAACTTGATTGCTTTTGTATGAATGTCATCGTATCCTACACTATTTTTATTTTTTAGGGACTGAATAGCCTTGTGGATTTCCTCTGGTGTTGTTGGCAACATGAACATTGAATGTAGGCAGTTATCAACTACTGAGCCTGTTCTTGGAGGAATATTGTTAGTTTGACTTTCAGTTTCTTGAATCTGGTCGATAAAATAATTATTAAACGCATTTGCGATTTCTGAAGGATCGGTGATAGTACAATTATTTGTATTAATTTTAGTAATTGATTCGTTTGGACAGGTATTTTTAGCACTTTTTATAATATTCCAGCTGGCTTTGGTTTTGTTATCCGAATTATTAATATAGTTATTGTTTTGTGCTCTTTGTGTCAATTTCGTAATTTTTTTAAATCTCTTCGAGTATTGTTTAAAAAGTGCTTTATTGTCAGTGGTTGGATTTTTCCTATAATTCCATAATGATTCACGTTGCCTTCGGCTGCATACTTTTATTCCTTTTGATACCCATTTGGGTTTGTGTTCAGATTTTATAGTCTTGTTGAGTAGCGGAAAGCAGAGATTATATATTAATGTGAATGTCTCAAGGAAGCGGTTGTAAGCATCATTGACGTCATCAGTTTCATAAACGTCTGAGAAACTTAAACTACTTATGCTAGATTTAAATTTGAGTAGGTTTTCTCCACTGAAATCCCTTTTTTCTACGGTCCATGATTGTATAGTACAGGTTTTTTTTACAGGTACTCTAAGTATTTGGGCTGTATGGTCAGACAAACCGTACTCTACTACCTTACCCTTGCATTTTTTCCCAGCGTTATGGGCGAAATTATCGATGCACGTTTTGCTTTTCAGTCTAGTGGGTTCTCTTATTTCTAGGACAAGGTTGAAGCTGTGTAGTAGGTTTTGAAATTGCTGAGTTAGGCGATTGTTTTTTAGGATGTCGATATTGAAGTCTCCGCATAAGATTGTGTTTTTCTTATTTATACGCATACAAATTCTCAGTAAATCCTCAATTTTTTCAAAAAACGTTGCAAGATGTTTTGCAACATTTTTTGTTTTTGGTACTCTATAAATACATATAATTATAGTATCTAAATTAATTAGGTCTATGGCACAACATTCAAATATTCCAGTGATAGACAGTTTGGAAATATCCTTTATTTCTTTATATTGGTGTCCAGTCCGGACCAAAATACATGATCCACCTCGTTTTTGGGTATCTCGAGAATAGTGTGTTGCTAATTGGTAGTTGGGTATTGTCAGTAGATCCTCATGTCCTGCAGTCATAAAGTGTTCTGTGACACATAGTATATCTATTGTTTGTTGTTGTGATGTTAGATCTTCCAAGTGAACTGTTAAGCTATCAGTTTTTTTAAGGAGGCCAGCGATATTTTGATGGAGTATATTGATATGGTTAAACACGAAAAAGATTAGAATTATTATTTACTGATTGCGTGGGCTTTTGGTTATCTTCTTTGCTTGAATTGTTCTGTATATTTTTTGTTACGCTGTTGTTTTGTATAACATTTTGTTTCTTCAATGAGTTAAGTTCTTGATTTAGCGTCGACAGTACAGTTCTCATGCCTCTGTTATTTAGATATCCTCCATACTTTGAAAACATGTAGTTGTCATACGTAAGATTAGCATTTGAGTCGAAGAAATACGCATATCCATGACTCTCCACATCAGAGTAAAGTAGGTTATTGAATATTTCAACCCTCCAATTGTACATGGTTTGATGTCTTCCGCAGTTATATGTCGGTGTACATAGTATAACATTTGTATGACTTATATTTTGTATCGTAGCTCTTAAGTACCTAATTAATTCATGATAGTTATTTGTTTTGGTGAAGTCTTCCTCACCTATCATTATGATACAGTAGTCCTGGTATGTAAAATCAGTCAGTTTCTCATTTATGCATTTTAGTTGTTCTCTTATTCCAGCATTTGGTGTTAGGTAGTGCATGATCTGATAATCGCCTCCGTTGAAAATAGTCTCAGCGATATCCAGTACCGCATTTCTCTTATAACAACTCATAATACATAGCTTATTCCGAGGTTTTACTGTATTTCCGTGCTGTAGTGTATTCATGATTTTTTTACTGTTATCTTGTACAATATGTGCAGGTTGTTCTGAATCACTGTGTGAAATATAATTTGTATTATTGGAGCTATTTGGTATATTTTCTAGCTGTGACTTTCTTCCCTTTCCTTTCTTCTTTTTCGGCGTCACGCAATTATTTTTAAGGCTTTCTGTTACCTTTCTACATATAATATTTTTTCTGCTCATATCATTCATTTGACTCTTCATCTGTTCTATTTCTAAGTTAAGATTAGCGATCTCGTTATGGGCCACTTTAAGTTCATTTTTCAGTTTTATTACTTCAGATTTTAGGTCTTTCATTTCCTCATTTTCTTCATCCGATAGTTCTGGCATGCTATTAATTGACGCATACGTATTATTTTTTGAAGGGTTACTTTCCTCATCAGTTTCATGGGACTCAGACTGTGTTCTATTCTTCTTTCTAAAGGTGATATTTCCGAAAAAACTCATTTTGTATAAGGTGTCTATTATTAATCATATAACATCAGCAATATTTTTCCAGCAGTTATATTTTTTCGTATAACGTAACGTTTCAGTCGGAAATATTTATTTCATATGGCAACACTGATTGGAAATTGTCATATTCTGTGATTATATTTGCGCGTCAACTTGACTTATGTCGTTCAAGTGTCAATGTTGTTGTGATTTGCGCTTGCGCACGATGTTTATTGGTCCTTATTTTGGAAAAACTATTATGAATTTGAATAATTCGACCGTTTATATTGCTTCACGGCGAAAAGTATATCATAATATAGTCGATCTCACCGTTATTGAGTGATATAAATGTCTGGAACACACTCGCACAGGTTAGTTAGATGATTCTTTACAGGTTTCACAACTTGCTGAGGGAAAAAAGGTAATATTTTCTATTTATTTGTAGCAGAGGTACACAATATCAATGTTTACTTTTTGGCATCACAGACCAATTACCATGAATGTGCGTGTAAATGCGTAGGAGTTGTGTCTGTTCAACAGATTTGATACAAGTTTCTGCTTTAAAATAATATTATGATTGTTATAGCAAGTCCCAAATAAATTTGGGCCTATCTCCTGCCTAAGTTCATTTTTTACACCCACTGGCAATTTCAAATCAATGATGTGATGTTGATTATCGATGTCAAAAACGATCGGTCATAATGTTTAATTTCACCAATCAGTTGAACGGTACTTTTCTATAAGTGGTTTTGGCAAAAGTGGACAACGTCCATTGGTAGTACTTGATCTAGTTTATGTTGTAGAACATAAAAACACAATATTTTTTCTCACGGACTGTAATCTGAAAAGACCTACTCAATTATCCAATAAACTGAAACTCAGACTTTCAACTCGATTAAAATGGAAATAGTGCTACGTTTACAAAACTTCTCAAATAAAATCCTATGAGATTTTTGTAAATGATCAGTGATAGTAAGTATTAGCTGTTAGTGCCGCGTGCATATCTCGATATAGATCGTCCCACACTGACCACACCAGCTATGACGTGACCCGTGCTCTTCCTCCACTCCTGAAGCTAGTCCAAGTACTGCGAAGGTCAAATTATGTTGGTGTCACACACAGCGTTCTGCTTTATTGTCACTCTTGTCTCATTTAAAATGTTTTTGTTGGTGACCTTAATGATGTAGGCTAAACTAATGTTAACTAAGAAAGTAACGCTTTGTTGTATTAAAATTATCTGTGGATGCAAATTCCAATTATGTGACGAAAGAGGTATTCTTAGAAACTATGTAAAACTTGTAGTCTGAACGTTGAAATATAGTTAAAAGAATAAAATTATTAGTAATTAATTTTATGGCCGTGCCTTTAAATTTAATTACATAGACATAAAAAAGTATGTAAGTAGTCAGTAAGTATATTTTTCATATGAAAACGAATGTAACCAAAGATAGACTTACTTGGGTACACCTTGTATTAAAATTATGTGTGTTACCGTTATGCTATTTCGAGTTATTGTTTCACCTTGTTTGCAATTAAATTAGAAACTACCAGATTTATCATGTATGTAAGAATATAATCTAACTTGAAATATTTGCACCTTAATCTTTAACACATTTTTGCCCACAAAAAAACCTCTGTATATTGTAAAAACATCAGTTCTTATGATAGCTATGATCTTCACCTTCTTAGTAAAGGATTATGCGTCACCGAGTTAGGCACAATGTAAAAACAATGCGCTGCTTGATTCAGGGCCGGCTCATCTCTATCGGGATACAGGTTCCAACTGCATTCCTGGACCTCGTGTCACCAATACTTTCACTCCGCTCGCGGCTCTATAAACTTTTTATGTCTCTACTATTGAACTATTAAAGTTTTATATTTGCTTTTAGAGTTCATATTAAATTAAGTATGCAGTACTGCAGTTGCGACATGGGTATCCTTGTGTTAGCCGATATACCGCTATTTATTCTCATGCGTGTAATGAAACGTATTGGGGCAATAAAATTGATCTTTATAGCCTGCTCGCCACTTGGCAGTAGAAAAGATAGAGATAGTGTGTGGCCATACTGGCCATCCACCAGATTCTCTCTAGCCGGGGCGTGTGGCGGGTGCAGTCTGGTTGCACAACCCGGCTCATGTCCGATCCATTTCCAACACAATCTGAGTCACGTACCGGTAGGATTTTGTTTTGAAATTGGAGCACCGACCGGCGACAACAACGCCTTCTGTGGATTATCGATGGCATTTTCTAATTACCCTGCGTTCCAAATAAGTTTAGTCTACACTTGAATATCGTCTCTAACGCTTTGGAATAAGCATATTGACATCGGTGCAGTAACACGGGCAGACAATAAATGGAACATGTTTTGGTTATCTGTAGCTGAACGGGCACGGCTTAAACTGCGCAATTGATAAATTGTCTCCTAATGTTAGCGTTTAAATTTACCAATGCTATTCTTTACTAATATCAAGCTACTTATTTCATCATAGGTCCGGCCGGATTACTAGATGTAGCTAGGAGTTGTTCTTTAGTTCATTTAGTTTCTATATTGTCTGTGATTCGCATTGACTGGCCGGTCACGGGATTCATGCGGATTCATTCAATTCAAGATGGCAGAAAAAACAAGAATAACTTTTAAAAGACTTCTGTTTGTTATTAGATTCCTTTTTGAATAGTTTGTGTTCCTTATAAAAGTATTTTACTTCAAACTTCCTGAGTGTCTTATTTTCAGCATCTTCTATAGTACCAAGCTAACATTTCAGAATTGAGATGAGTAAGTCTACGCCCACCGGTAAGTGAATTTATTTCTGTGCTTAGTTATGAAAATTGTTATGGATATAACAATATGCAGTTTCTATGATTACTGAAAAGAAATTTACGTATTATTAACCACTATCTTAAGAAATTAATATCACGTAAAGTCCAAATAAGGTTATAAAAGGTAAAAACGCGATCATCACGCTATATTTGGCGAAAATTTTATCATTGTGATTAATTTCATTATCAGGGTGTCCACTTTCTGGAAAGTCAGGGATAGTCAGGGAAAAGTCAGGGAAGCTCAAGGTGGTCATGGAAAGTCAGGGAAATTGATGGGCCACCTGGAAAGTCAGGGAAAAATGACTAGTAAAGCATATATTTTTGCAAAATTGTAGTTCTTTCCTTTACTAATTATTATTTTTCTTCTTCTATTTTAAACGTAAAAGACGTAAATCATAAAATAAAATCTCGTAAGCCAGATTCCAGACTCAGTTCATAGTTTGTTAAATAGTAAAATGATGTTTCCTTAATGAATTTTTTTTCAAACTCAAACTCAAAATTTTTTATTCATCGTAAAAATATAAAATTTTCTGATGAACGTCAATTTTTACAAACTACTCTCCGTTTGGATAAGGGGGGCTCTTTCTGTCTAAGGAGAAGAACGGAGGCAAGAAACTCCTGAGCCATCTCAGCTCTGCTTATATTATTATAATTATCATTAATAATAATAATTATAATAATATAAGCAGAGCTAACTATTTATCAAAACATGTGACTCAGCTTGCCATTCTGAACAACTTTTGTTTTAAGAGTTCGTGATGAAAAATAAGTCCCCACATAACGTGTTGGTGCAGACGCGCTGTATCGGCGCTCATTTCACTCATCAATTCTCATAATTTGCCACGGCAGCAGGAGCGCATGCAGAAGCGTTTCCTCCACGCGGCACCTAATGTTTTTTTTTAAGTGTCGCGCCCATACGAAAATATTTGATTTTGGTTTTGTTTTATTTTAATTAATTACGGTATTTACAAAGCTTAACACGCTTTACTCGAGTTATTTCGGGTTTGAAAGTCCTAACATTACTTTACAAGGTGCTAGTACAAGTTTTATACACAAATTAAAAAGTTTATTTATCTACCTGATTCCAAACTCTCATTAGAAAAAAAATATATGAGGAGGTGTATTTCTTCAAAGCACCCTGTACTAATCCTACCATCAATAAGTGTGCTTAAATAAAATTAACTAGGTCTAACTAACTTCTTTTGCAATAATAATCAGTGTATCCAGCTTGAGTTTCCAAACTTTAAATGAAGCTAAAATTTAACAGGTTTACACTAAAAATAAACAGTTGAAAGCCAATTAATAGTTTTCACTAATTGGTAACAGAGTATAACACAAATGATTCCTATGTATGCAAACATACTAACCTAACTGGAAACACGAAACTAAACTAAGCTAAATAAAATATTATTTATACAACCTACAATATGCTATGAGTATTACATAAAATAACAGTTAAGTAAATAATGTTACTACTAATCATAAATAGTTGAGCTAAACTTATTAGTTAGCCTTGTATGAGAAATAGGTATATATTTATATATACCTATTCTCAATTTTGCAAATACAAAAAAGAATTACACGTTATGGCAAAATAAAAGTAGGTATTATAACTTTGTTGTACAAAAAAATTAAGTAGGTACTTATTTATCATTGCTTTCTATACATAATGTTGCAATAGTGGTAGATGTACATTGTACATAGCCGAAATAGAGTGACTTAGGTGATCACTCTAAACAACTTTTGTTTTACGTGTTTTTGAAACTCGCGTTTTTTTCTCATATAACTTCACCTGTCTAGCAAAGTTTGTGTGGAAAATCTTTTTTTTTTAGAATTTCATGTTGTTCAAAATGATCTGCCCGAGTACTCTCGTCTCTTTCGGCTTAATATTTACTTCACTAAAAACTTTCAAATCAAACTTTTGTTTATTTTGATCTCTGGTCAGGGAAAATTTCTGAAATGGTCAGGGAAAGTCAGGGAAAAGTCAGGGAATTTTTTGGAGGATTCTGAGTGGACACCCTGATTATCGAAAAGTGCAAAACACAGCTTTATAAGGTAGATTTGTATTAAAACTGTTGTCTTGCAAACAGCAACAGTGAATGCAAAGTACTTTACTTTACTTTATTTGAAATATCGCGTGCGTATTAGGCCTAAATGCAAAATGGAGAATTCGCAATTCCTCCCATTATTGTGAATTAGCAGTAGCAACTGTAGCAAGTCAATAATTAATAATCATAAAGTTTATTTCTCTTTGATTTAATTGATCAAGTAATAACTGAATTTTTAGCATGAACTGACGATGTAATATCCTACAGAAAAAAATCTTAATACCGCGATGATATCCACCATGGAATGCCAACCCTACTTTAGAGTATTGTACTCTATATCATTTAAGCGTGATCTATAATCTATAACACTAATAGAGTACGCTAAAATAGCCTTTTTTTTACACATTTTTACTAGTCATAATATTACGCAAAAACACATAATCAAAACCAAAAAAGTCGACTATTTACTTTGGACGATCCTGAACGCAGCCACTTATGTCAAACGTCAAATGTCACATGTGACAAGTTATTTTGAGAAGTTTTTGAGGTTTGTTTTGTTTGTGACTTTGGTTTTGTTTGTTTGGAATACTTTTATCCATTCGTTATAACGTGATTGATGAACATTGATAACGCCGATCAAGCATCCTGTACTGATAATAATAACGCAAGTACCCCATCTAAAAATCGAAAAGTTTTGACGAAGAAAAAAAAAGGACACAGAAGTACACACAACTTTGGGAAAATGAGTTTTCATGGCTAAGAAAAGACTCAGAAAGTGATACAAATGCAAAATCCATAATCTGTGGCGAAGTTTTCTCTCTATTCCATCAGCTGGAGTTGTACACGTACGTAAGAGTGTTTGATTTTTCTTCTGTATGCTATCTGTTGACGAAAATGTTTTGTGTGTGTGTATGCTTTAGTGAAGGTGCATGCATCATCTATTTAAAATCTTTTCAGATATATCATTTCATTATACCCGCATGCTTACATTAGTTTCTGTCATTTTGTTTTCTTATTTTCGAATCAATTATAAAAAAAAATACAACATATGAATTAAAACTATACATTGAATGCCTCACCATTGAGACAATAGATAAACAATACTCCAATATACCTATTAGTTATCATACCACCCAGGCGGTTCAACCTGGCTCACAAACTGTAAAATTTTGTTGAACTTCTTTCTTTAGGAAAAACTTTTAACAGGAAAGATAAAGATGTCCTAATAATATAAGTTATCTATATGAAAGTCAAATACAGAGATTAGTCGAGAACATTAAATTACCATTTAGTACCTATTTAATCATGACCTGTAACAGCTGTATTGCATTTTAACGTTACATTCATTTATTATTGTAAAGGTTTAGCATTACATTACTAACTTTCTTGCTTCCGAATATTATTGTGGATAGTAAGTACCTACCTGTATTTTAAACAAGTCAGGATATAAACAATGTCCAAAAGGATCAAATAGCACAGTCTATTCTGTGTAATTCATAGATATTCACATTGCAACAGGCAGGTCAAATCAGAAGTATTAATTAATACTATTAGTAATATCTGCAAAATCCAAGACGTATAATGTATTTTTTCTTGCTTGGCGCGGATCTTGAGCGGCCTTGGAGTGTCTTTTTATTTGAATTAATTTCAAAACAAATTTATGAAATGAAACATAAATACACATGAAATGCATAGAATGATTGATTTCGTAATTAAACCATTTATTCAATTCTTTATTTGTAAACATAGGTAATGTATGAATAACAGGTGTTCAGCAGAATATTGAGATCTGAGAGTACAAATCATGCACACATGCTATTTCCATAATTTAAACATTAGGTACAATAAATAATGACTTAACGAATTGTGTTAATACAAGTACAATAATGCCTCAATTAATAAATATCAATGTTGAATAACATTATTAATTTTATAATGTCATAGTGTATCATCAGTCAAATATTTATGTATAATAATGAGCATTTTCCTACTAGTAACTCATATAATTCCTTTTGAAACAAATCATAACTTAAACTGTGGACCTCCACAGTACCTAATTGGGAATTTCATTAAAACAAATTTTGGTCTCATACACAATATGTTATTTCTTCATCAATGCTGTTTTTACGACGGAAAACTTACGTTATTAATATATTGTGAACTACCTTATTAATCTGTTAAGAGTCTGGGAGACTTTGACAAACAAACATTTGTTTTACAAAAACCGCAACTTCATATATGTATAAAGATGGAAAAGTAAGTATTTTGGCTGTAGTTAATTTGTTTAATTGTATTTTTATTAAAAAGGACACACAAAGATTGTTTACCTTTTGTGCTGAGTGAGAGTGAACGTACATGCAATCACCCATTTTATGACATATTATTATCCGTATTAGTTTCAATATGGGTCTTTTCCAACACCTTTAAGAAGGCTGGACGTCTCAGACAACTTTTAAATCTGATAACATTATTTCCGTAGTTTAAAAACATTAAGTATAAATACATGTTATTATTCTGTTAGTAAATACCACTAGGTCCCTAAGTTTTGAATACTTTATTCATGATCTGCTAAATAAATATAAATTACCATAGGTATATTACAACTTTAATGTTTATGAAGTGTTATATTTTGTATTTTTAAGTACCTACTGCTTTGTTGAGTTTTAAGGAAAAGTCGTTATATCGTATAGGAGACTATGATAATGGAAATTATATGTATTTACTTAGAATTAAAACTAATGTAACACCAACATAGTTGCAATGATAATAATTTATATTATGATTATAAGCAATTTTAGAAAACAATATTTGTATTCCTAGACTTAGCAAAAGCCTTCATCTTTATTAGATAAACTTAAACGGGATTATATCCCATGCATTATCATGATACTATCTTACAAATGTCTAACAACAAACAAATTGCGGAACCTGGAATATTCTCTCTCTTCTTTATTGGTTTTCCATGACTTGTTAATACTAAATATAAATAAAACTAACTATTGACCAGTTTCCATACATAACAATGCTCAGCCTCACATTGATTTCAATCTAAAAATGCTTACATTTTGTGAACTTTAAAACTCAAACTACAGTGTGAAAATATCAATTATGCTCTGTCCATTATATTATTGGTTTTTGGACAGTTGAAATCCCATACATTTTTGACGACTAAAAGGAAAACCAACTTTACTTACCAGACATAAGGAAGCGTCATAAAAAAAACAAAAACATAGTGGAAGCTATATAAGTCTCTCGAGTTGATAATCACCTTGGTGTGAATCACATAACGTCAACAACACAGATATAATTAAAAACTATACCATAGGTACTATTTGTTTATTTATTTATTAATTTATTTAAATAAGGAACACGACTACTGACCACATATACAGTCTAACTATAGTCATGGAAGTAAAGAGTGCGAATTTGTGGAGACTTTATGTCATTGCCTGTTGAATACTTACAGTTACAGTTAATTATATTAGGAAATAAAATAGCAATTGACTATATCGTTTAACGGATTGGTGCTTAGATGAAGGTAATAGATCAATTTAATACGGTATTTTACAATTAGTTCGGATCAATTTCAGTTCTGGACTTTATAAATAGACTGTAAAGCTTTTGCACAGTCAGTCATCACATCAGTTACTTTAAATATCCCTGTAGGAACTGCCAAGAACCCATCTCATACTATTTGGGCATAGAGCAGTAATTAAAACAAAATATTTCAAATCTATTTTATTTCCTACATTTCAAATATATATTTTATTTGTGACGCCGCTGGCCTGCTGACGTAGAGGTTCAGAATTAATTATACATGATCTTACTTTGCTGGCTTTATTTACAAAAGGAGAAGTCAAACAAAGTGACATTATCCTATATATAATCAAATATTCTATATTCAAAACTCGTAATAAGCCCACGTCCTCATAATATGGCGAGGTTGACATAGTACCTACATACAAATTTCATTCCATTGGGCCTATCATATATAAAGATAAAAATTCAATAAAACAAAATTAAAAAATAAACACCCTTTACATAAAAACGTAGAAATGATTTGATGAAACCTACTTTCAAATACAATTAACCTAACAGTCCTCCACTATTCATAACAAGGTGAATGAAATACTCTAGATCAATCTGAAGGCAATGACGGAAACAATAAAAAAAAAAAAAAAAAACGAAGTACTTATAAAGAAATGTTTTTAAGAGTCTTTATTGTACTTATCTACAAATAAAAATAGTAGGTTAAATTAATGCACTGTACTTTCTTTGAATATGCTGACATCGATGAAATTTATAATGAGATAGGATATTTAATCAATATTTTGCACATATTAAAAAAAAAATTAAGTATACAGTAGCGATAGCGGTCACCAAACTAAGCTTGGTCTGTATCTTGAGGTACCATTGGTATCTAAGTATTTTCTAGTTTTAATTATGCCGACACTGAAAAGGCTGTTAATTAAAGGTAGCTATAAGCACCTACTTGTATTTACCTCTACATATTTTTATTTTATTTAATCCTTTATTGCACAAATATAAAAATAAGTGTACAAAGGGTGGACTTAATGCTACAAGCATTTTCTACCAGTCAACCCACAGGGGGTGTTTTTACCTACTTATATGTGTTTACCTACTTGCTGAATGCTTGATTGTAAATTCTTATCATGGCATGCTAATTATTACCATGCACCATGTAATATGCACAAATATTGTCATGTTATGTAATGATACTCTCAAATATTTATACTCTTGATTTTGCAACTCATATGCATACTAACTCTAATTATATTATATTCATTTGATAGAAAACTTAATACTTAAGATACGGTCAATTTAAAATAATTAATATAAAATTCCACGAAACTTTAACTAATTATAATATAATCATGTTACAATATAATAGGAATGCCATTACATCAACTAATTTATATATGAATAATTCATAATTAATTCGTGGCAACTGTAACACTTAACTTTTATCCGTGTCTCAAGCAATTAAAAACTTGTAATTGGCTATCATTATTTCAAAATTCTTATAATAAATTATTCGTTAATTTTCCTGTAAATAGATAAAGGTAATAAGAACTATTTATGATAAAAGTACATAATATAATATTATACCTTACTTAACTAGGTTCATTATTAAGCTGTGGATGTAACTTATTACTTGCGACTAATATGCAATTTATTTCTCACTTTTCTATTCTAATTCCTGTTCTTGTTTTAGGATAGGAATATTTACATATTGTATGATGAATATGATGATGATAAAGAAAACGATGATTTAAATATGAAGATATAATTGGAATAATCATAAAATGAGAATATGCATATAAAAATCTACATAATGAGAATGGCTGAGGGTCAGCATTGATCTATTAAATCAAGATCGTTAAAACACTTTAATATAATTACAAAGAAAAGGCCGATTTAATATGGAGACACAAGAATATAAGACATAAAATGAAAGGATTGGAATACCTACATTATGAGAATATGGAAAGAAAATACTTACATTTTATACACATAATACAAGAATGTATTGGAAATATTGGAATATTAAGAGAATGGCTGTCTAAAGCTCTATTAAATCAAGATGGTTAACACACTTTAATAAAATTACAAAGAAAATGTTGATTTAATATGAAGACACAAGAATATTAGAATTAAAATATAATAATTTGAATACATTATGAGAACATGGAAAGAAACTTACATTTTATATACATATATTATGAGAATGGCTGTCTGAACAGTATTGTCCTAATAAATCAAAATGTTTAACACACTGTTGTTATTATAATAAATGATGATTTAAATATAAAATACAAGAATATTATATATAAAATAGAAGAATTGGAATATATTTTGATACTAAGATACCTGCATTATAAATATATTATGAGAATGGATGACCGAACAGTATTGTTCCGATAAATGAAGTTGAATGGTATGCTGAAGTGCAAGCGGTGCTCACACAAGGATGTGATTGGTATGCCGAAGCACAAGCGGTACTCACTGAATGATAATACACACACTTTAATATTGTTATAATAAAAGGTGAATGGTATGCCGAAGTGCAAGCGGTGCTCACACAGGGTTGTGAATGGTATGCCGAAGCACAAGCGGTGCTCACCTAATGATAATTAGTATATAGTGGCTGGTATGCCGAAGTGCAAGCGGTGCTCACACTGGGTTGTGAATGGTATGCCGAAGCACAAGCGGTACCCACTATACTATTTATCTGATAAAGAGTAAGTATGTTGTCCGAGTATATGTGGCTGGTATGCCGATGTGCAAGCGGTACTCACACTGGGTTGTGACTGGTATGCCGAAGCACAAGCGGTACCCACAATACTAGTGACATTTTATATGTAAACTAAGCCTATATTTCTTATAATACTCTTATTAAGTATAATAATACTTTCTTTCACTTTAATGTTACTCAAAATAAATAAAGATTATGTTTAAATTTTAAAAATTATATCATAAACAAAATCATATCAATATTCAAATAATCACTATTTAATTTACCTACTCGTACGAATTAATTTGATTTATTCTGCTACGAGGCCATTGTCCAGCAGTAGAAGACTAATAAGGAGGCCATTGTCCAGCAGTAGAACACTAATAAGAAGGCCATTGTCCAGCAGTAGAACAACAATAAGGAGGCCATTGTCCAGCAGTAGAACACTAATAAGGAGGCCACTGTCCAGCAGTAAAACAATAAACAAAAAAAAAAAAAAAAAAACAACTAATTAATATATAATTTGTGTACCTATTTCAGATTCTGAGGAACAATGGACATACAGTGTAGCCGACCAAAAATTCACCTAGCAACGTTGCAGCGTAGCAGACCAGCTCAGACCAGCATTAAGTACATCAATAAGAACAGCCGGAATATGGTTTACTAATTACTTATAGTCTCTTTGAGTTTTGTTTTAATTATGATTGCTAAGTGCATTTAATATCACCGCATAGATATAATAACTTTATTAATTTTGCTAATTCATTCAGTTTGTTAACATAAATTTAGAACTTGTTAGTTAGCGTTCGAATGGCCGACAGGGAATGGGGACATTCCCAATAACAGGATGGCCGACTGTTAGCGTTTAAATTTACCAATGCTATTCTTTACTAATATCAAGCTACTTATTTCATCATAGGTCCGGCCGGATTACTAGATGTAGCTAGGAGTTGTTCTTTAGTTCATTTAGTTTCTATATTGTCTGTGATTCGCATTGACTGGCCGGTCACGGGATTCATGCGGATTCATTCAATTCAAGATGGCAGAAAAAACAAGAATAACTTTTAAAAGACTTCTGTTTGTTATTAGATTCCTTTTTGAATAGTTTGTGTTCCTTATAAAAGTATTTTACTTCAAACTTCCTGAGTGTCTTATTTTCAGCATCTTCTATAGTACCAAGCTAACACTAAGTAAATTTGTTACAAAGGCATATTTATTATAAGCTAACGAGGTACCTGGGTTTCTACTTGTGTGTCTCAATCTCAATACTAAATTAATCTTGAATGTGTCGGTCTTTGGTTACATGTTACAATATGTTGCGGTCGGAGTCGCTGTCGGTCGAGTTAGATCAAACATGCCATACATATTCATGACATGATAGATAATTATTAGCATACAAAGTCATTCAAATAAACATGCACTTTATGATTTGGAAAGCATCTTTATACATTCTGTATGTATGTAAAGCTGATCCGTAGAGAAATGCAACACCGAAGTCTACGAGCCATTAGGCATGTCGACGTTAATTTGAACCGTGAATCTGAGATGCTGGCTCACAGATTCCATACTGGGGAATAAAAAATAATAAACAATAAAGAGTCCATACATGGGCTGACCTCGCGCGGCTGGCTGCATTAATTTCTCGCTCTCGTAGCTCCGGCGCCGTATATGGCGAGCGCGTGCGGCGCCGCGCCGGCCCTCCTCCATACATTATATGTATGTATTACGTATTTAAAACAACCACAACAAAACAAACATGTCCCCATCTCAACGACTATTATACAACCCCTACAAACATGTTTTAAAGACACACACTAACTCGACCGTCTTCTTAGTTCCACAAGCTAGAAATACATATCTGTGTAGATACCTATGTATGTATGTTTATTTCCCAGATAAGATTACTCAAAAATACCCGAAATAGCTTTAGACGGAAATGTACCTGCAACGATTAAAACAAATTACAGTCGCGGGGTGTAAATTGCGTGCCCATACATGGCAGACATGTGAGGTCAATGCCAACCACTTGCGGCCGGAAGGAGGCTTCTCGCCTGCTACAGGGCCCGCGGGGGGCGGGGGCAGGCCAGACAGTATATAAACCAAGTACATGGTCTTGCGCGAGCTTATATGTATCATTTATATACTGTAGCACATACGTGGCGCCTAGTTGTTACCAATTACTCATGTGCATCGCTACTAATTGATCTGCCGCGATACGATATCCTCCGTGTAATAGTCCGTGACGTTGTGGTTAATAAAAGTGAATTTATAAACTTGATCTTTGCAATAAATCGGAGCTTTGATCAGCGCGCCTGATAAAAACAGGTTAGTGAGTACCAAAGAGAGTAAAGGGGTCGCGAATAGGTCTGGTACCATGACGTAGGGTACTTACAATTGGCTACACAAAGTACATTTATGCACCAACGGAAGAAACAAAAACACTGAAGTAAGTTCAATAAAATAGCTATGTTAACAACACCTCAGCTATCAAGTTTAACAGCCCATATAGTATGTGTCTAGTGCAAGTGCGACACCACACATCGGAACCAATAAATCAACGAGCCGCACCGTAAATATTTATTGTACTTGTCATTGAGAAAAGTCTGCTTAACAGCAATAACAATTGTTGTTTCTTTTTAACATTTAGAACTACCCAGTACGAGCCTTGGAGTGAGCCTGTCTAAAGTGACAACCAAATTAATGTGAAGTCACTAAAACACAATACCACTCGGCTCGACGTAGCTTTGTAAAAGGTGTAGAGGATGGTCGTTAATGTGTTTGAATCATTACTGTAAGGACGCACTGCACTGATGCTTCATTTAATACGCTCAGTCGACGCATTGTCAATCGGTAGGACTGTAGGAAAGTATAAATTAAATAAACCATACATCACTGTATTTAATGAGCTAGAAAGGGCCTTATCTTATAAGCGTTAGACAGTAATAAAAAAGCATAGATACTATCGCATTCAATGTTCATAATAATTGTGTATTTTACAAAATTACTATTACATCACCGTGTTTTTGACCGTCAGGACTGACTGGGACAAATTGGCTGAAATCCAATGTTATTTGGCTAACGTCTTCAAGGGGTAGGCATTTGCTGAAGTCAGTTAATATAACTATACGTAGCTAGTTTATTATTATTTAACCACCACCAAAAACATGCTACACGTCGGTTTTATTACCCGAATGGGTTAACCTTTTACCTAGCAGGTTTTCGTTTTTGTCATCTGTCAATCGGTTCCACCGATTACAACAACAACAGATCCCTCTCAGAAACATTGTAACTATGAGAGGGTGGCCAGGTTTCTCTGCACATGACCGTACCTTTTAATCGTCTGGTGTATTTTATAGACTGTAGGTTATTTATTTTTCTAAAATTTTACGAACTATGTGTCCCCTGGCAGGTGAACGGTGGCAGCTCGGCGGAGCGCGCGGGGCTGCAGGCGGGCGACGCGCTCATCCGCGTCAACAGCACCGACGTGTACACGCTGCGCCACCAGGAGGCGCAGGACGCCATCCGCGCGGCCGGCGCCAGCCTCGAGCTCACCGTGCAGCGGTAACTCACTGCACTCACTACTACACTACACTACACACACACACTCATACTAGTGACGCCACCAGGAGGCGCAGGACACTCTGAAATCCATATCTTCATGGTTATGTTGACCTATATTTAAAACAAATGCAACGATAGTCTGTGATATAAAATATTTTCTATTTATACACTATACCTACCTATGCAATCTTTCTTGCGTAGTGTGAAAAATGGTTTCACACTTGCATTTATTTAAACCTATTCCCGTCAATGTAGGTATTATTTAATCTACTTACTAGCAAATATGAATATTTATTTACGTCATAGCGCACTGGCGCCAACGGCGATTAGCTTTGCGTAAGGTTTCCTATTGCGTGATCTATTTACCGCCCTGCAATATTTCTCACTAGTTTCTATGATCTGAGGTTAGTACTGTTAGCTCAGCATGGTGCACGATTGACTATCTATTACTGATTCAATTAACACACAAACGAGTGGCAAATAAGCAGGGTGGTAAGTCCCTATATACGAGTACTAGAGCAGATCCACTTCGATGATTAAACTACAGCTAGCTACAATTTTTCGTCAGCTGTGATAAATTGATGAGTATATCCAAAAGTGGCGATGTCCCGCTTTCAACACTAACTTCACTTCTATAAAGACATCTTGATATAAATTGTTAGATTAAGCTACTTCTTCTTCATAGGTGTCGATGACAATGACGAACTCTAGAGCTTTATGGGACTCACAACTTACTTCTTCTTACTTTTGTTCCCCCAGTGGCGGCGGCACCTGGCGGCCCGCAGTGACGCCAACAGGCAGCCTGCCTCGGCCCGGCTCGCGGCTCTCCGCCACGCCCACGCCCGTCACCAACACCTCGCTGAAAGCCAACCCACAGCCCAGCCGCCCCATCGGCTCCGGACACAACAACGTCGCTAAGCCGTTCGGATACGTAAGTTGTATTTTTTTTTTGGTTTCCATATTTAGTGTCCTGCTGTTGAGCAAAGGGCCTACCCATGATTATTCCGCACGCCTGTTTTATCGGCCACCTGACGTCAATCCGGAAAAAGTCTGTTCAGGTCGTCCCGCCATATCCGCCTAGGTCTACCTGGGTGCCTTAAGTATTTTTAATCCAGGATGAAATTAAAATGGGACCATTCCTAACGTAAACCAGGTAAATAATTATCAAAATCTGTCCCTTAATGGCAGAGTAAACGGTGGACATACATTTAAAAAAACATACAAACGACTTGAGAACCTCCTCCTTTTTGGAAGTCGGTTAATTATAAACAAACAGCCGCAGCCGTTATAGTGGCTGGATGAGGAAAGCCGAAGATAGAGTTTTGTGGCGGTTTTTGGGGATGCCTATTTTTTGTAATATTTATTGATAATGATGTTGTGTATGTTTAACTATTCTTTTTATGTTATAACGCCGCTACTAAGAATTTTATATTGTTATACTCATGAAAGTATGCAGTTAAGCTGAGGTTCCTCTTCACACCTATTTTCCTCCTCCTCCTCTTCCTTCCTTTCTCCTCATTTCCTCTTTACACCTTCTCTCTTCAATCCTGTAAATAAAATCTATGACCTTGCAAAAATTATATAATGTTTACACAAGATTTAGTCATATTTGCTTGGAAGTTCGGTGCTTCTAAACAAACAATTCGTTATGGTTGGGCTATAAAGTGCGCCGCCAGACATTTGGGCTGACAAATTGCCGGCCGTATCGTTAAGTTTCTTAATCATACCTATGCCGATGATTCATTTGTAGCTGCAAGGTCTTATGACAGTGATAAAGGTGAGACCGTTTTGTAAGTTACAGATTTATTTCTCTGATAATGGCGACTAGATTCCATAGATAGTTGTGTTAATTGAATTCAATTTCAGATATACAATGTAAGATTTGTACTCTTGGGCCTATTTATTCTCCATACTTGCGGCGAAAGGAGAGCTTATTCAACCGATAAATTTTCTGTAGATAAGCTGTTAAATCGTATTTTAGGGGTGATATTAGTATATAATCATTCTCTGAACTCAACCCCGACCTGTTACCTACCTCTGTTGCATAGTTTCAAAACAATCTCATACCATTTCCAGATGAACGGCAACGACAACTCAAAGAGCATAGTGAACAAGCAGTACAACACTCCCGTGAACATGTACAGCGAGCAGACCATCGCCGAGACGCTGTCCGCGCAGACCGAGGTGCTGGCGGGCGGAGTGCTCGGGTCAGTGCAAGGGGCAGTGGGCAGTGGACGCTCTACTGTCCTGCTTGTTTATTTTGTATAGTTTTTATTGGTTATACGAGGTGCTTAGCACATAAACCGACAATATTTTTGGGGAATATTTTTTGTTCTTGGAAATTTCATGAAATTCACGCAAAATACGATGAATTTCAGGGATAAAAGTTTGTCGGTCCATGGGCCGAAAACTTGTATTTTGATAGGCGAGTACAATCAGAACGCAACTAAGACATTTAACGCCGTGAAATGCGGTGTTTGCTTATTAATAAATAATAAAGCACAGAGCACAGACTGTATGTAAATTAGTTGTGCAGATCTTATCTTCTACTACTTCTTAAATTTCACACTAGAAAAACATGCTATTTGGAAGTAGGTAATGGATTAGAAAATTTTATTTAGTTCCTTATCATGTCACTATGTTTAACAATGCCTACTCACTCCGCCCTCTCCTTCGATTCTCATCTGCAAGAGGAATGACCCTCTGTGACGTCATTGCACACCACTCCTTATGTAGTCCATACCAAAGGCTGCCAATAAATAAAACAAAATGTAACGTAACTAAATATCCTTTTGTTGACAGAGTGAACTTCAAGAAGAACGAAAAAACTTATGACGCGGAAAAGAGTGCCGTATTTAAGGTCTTACAAGAGGAGCAGAATGACCCCGAACCAGGTATAACTGACAACCGAAACTGTTTAGGGTGGATCTTTATCATTGATATTAGAGATGCCACGAATATTCGGCAAGTATTCGGTATTCGGCCTATTCGGCCAGTTTTTTCAGTATTCGGTATTCGGCCGAATAGTAAGTAGTATTCGGCCGAATACCGAATACTTAAAAAAGTAGCAAATATCATACAAAAGGGAATAAAAAAACAATTTAATCGAAACATTTAACTATCAAACAACAATTAATTGCGAAAACCTGAATACAATATCGTGCTTGCGACAATTGCGCTTTTCTTCATAAAATATACAATACCTGCAACTGAGACACAGGTATTTTTAACAAAATATATAAGGTTTGGCTACTGATTCGAGTTGGTTGACCACCAGTTTTACGGATCTGCCGTAAGATTAAGGGCCGATTTTTCAATGCTCAGATAAACAACCAGATAGCGTTTATTCGACAGATAGCGAAATATTGAATTTTTCAACCGTCAGATAGAACTTATTCGTCCAATAACTCAGTTAACTGGAGAATAAATCTATCTGTGGCTTGAGCCGCCAGATAGTGCTTATTCGATTGATAATTTGACATTTGAGGTTATTAAGTAAGTTCTTTTTTGTGTTTATACCAATTATAAACTATACAAGCGCAGAGAATAATCGTCTTTTCAATGGATATTTTCGATGATATTGATGATTTGGCGATCGAAAAAGAGGCAGTAGGTAATGAACGAATGTATTAATCCTGTTGAAAGGAAAGTCAGAGTCGTCAAAACGAGGCCTGATCATTACAGCATGTGGGATGCAAAAGAATTTCATCGCCGAAAGGCGCCAGACTACAAACATTATGTTGATTTATTTTCAAGCATTAATTTTAAAAAAAACAGGAATGTAGTAGCACTTCCTTCATAATAAAATATTAAGGTACATTATACTTTTTCATTTTATGATAAGTAGGTAACCTTTGCTACATATACCTAAGTAGGTATCTAAGACATCCCTCCTGCTTGGCGGCATGATCTTCTATGTCCAGTAGTGGACGGCTATAGGCTGAGGAGAAAAGAGAGAAACCATCCAGTACTTGATAATAAAACATAGGTGTTATTTCTTTCAGTTTTTATTCATTATATTTAAATTAAGGATACGTTGAATGCTAATGTTGGAGCAAATGCCTAACACCTTTTCTTCTACATCGTTAAATGAAGGAGCATTTGAGGGCCCAGCTCCAGTTTTGTACATCTCAATTTTCTTCCATGCAGTCTCCTTATCTTTATTTGTTGCTGCATCGGTCTTTTTATTTTCTATGACATGTTTGAATAAAATTTATCTACCACTCACTAACACAGTAACTTCATTAATATTAAAATTCGCCGAACGCTCTCTTTTTTGTGATTCCATTGCGATCCAAAAATAACAAATATAAATACCAAAATTGAAACAACCCAATAAACAACCAAACCAAACAGTGAGGCTTGTGGCTTGACAGTGACAGTTGACTCTGACAATCAAAATAGTAGTCTGTCCTGCTTTAGCACTAGGTGTCTACATATACTTGTTTCACCTTTCCAGAGTTCAAGTAGAAAAATCGGTAAGATAGTTACCTATGGAATAAATCACAATTGAAAAATGGTTTAGCAACTACCAAGCCGATAAACAGCCAAATAAATTTATTCGTTTGATAGTTATTTGACCTATTATCCTGGCATTGAAAAATCGGCCCTAAGAAGAACACTCTTTAAATAAAACTTCAACTTATTGAATTATACTAGACCACCTGCCGAATATTCGGTATTCGGCTGAAAGCGCCGGCCGAATATTCGGTATTCGGCCAAATCACTATTCGTGGCATCACTAATTGATATAAGCTGAAGGCAAAATAATTGAAACTTAAAATATTCCGCTGCTGGGAGATACGTATACTATAGTAAAGTGTACGTATGTCGACAGAGCATTGATATACTTACATAAGTAATTTGGGAGAATCTTGTGACCAGCAGTTATTTTGATGTATAGATTCTAGATAAATAGACTAAAGATAAAGATCCACGATGTAAATTTTAGTCCCTGATTACTATTAAGTTACAATAAGCCCCCTCCACCAATATCCAAATTACCTCCCATCACGACTTCGCTTGTACATAGGGGGGAGTACGCAATATTGTACCCCCTAACTATATTTTTTATTTAAAATAATTTTGTAATATTTAGGAATTTGGGCCATTGACTATAAGAACCGTAATGGTTTATTACCTATGACAGCAAGCAGGATTGTACAGTATAATGCTTATTTGTGGCCAAACTTTTATTTTTTATTTTAACATCAAATGGTACGATTTAGGTAATCGCTTGATAAATCGTACCACTCGGTCTTTAAATCGTACTTTGATTTTTTCTATATACAAAATAAAAAGATAAAAAAACTAAATTTTACTTCATTGTTTAACTTTTCCCTATTTGTCTCATCAGAAAAGAAATAAGATTAAAACTACTGGTATTCATTTAGCTGTAAATCCATATAACAACATAAAAAATATATTTCTGTAAAACCTAGAAGTACGAATTGCAAGTAAGAAAATCTGTGATTCCTAAATTGTACCTGCCTGCCTAACATTTTGAATGAATTGATCGATGTAATATTTAATAAAATAAAATCCTATGTTTTTTTAATCATTTTTATTCAAATGGCAGCAATAAACATAGCAAAGAAAAACAGTATTAAAATATATATGCTTTTAAAGAATGGTAACTAACTTACCTAATTGTACGAATAAGTAAAACTTAATATAGTTAGGTAATTAACTATTTAGTATTTGTGACATAAGAATTCAAACAAAATGTTTATAAAATTAACTTTCTTAAACATTACTTTTAGATATAATTTTAACAAAATGAATCAACAAGAAATGTGCTTATTACAAAAATCTACAAAATATCTCTTAAACATAATCAGTCCTCAGATTTGAGATTCTTCGTATCATAAAACAACCTGTTATTTACTTTTTTTCTACGTAGGTATCTATGGCCTAAACACTAAATCACATTCATAACTTGTTAATATCTACTTGTCATTGTAAAGTAACGACCTATTTTTTCTTAATAATTAGTTAAATTTAAAGTTAAGTCTTAAATCAATCACAGCATCCGATTTGAGATCAATGTTATAGACGTAATTACTTAAGGCACTTAGGGCACATATCAGGTATCTCACTACAAGTGTCATGAAGCCATCTGTGGCATCTCACACATTGAATCCATTCGACATTTGGACCTTTTTTGTCGTAATAATATCCATTGCAAATAACACAATAATCATCGTCGTCGTCCTTCACGTCATCATCAGAATCGTCATGTAATGATATTTGTTCAATTGAACTTTCGGAGCTCTCTCTTATGCGTTGCGTACACTTCTTTTTTGACGATGCCTTCTTATTTGTAATTTTACTCTTTGGTTTTATCTTGTTTTTAGTTCCAGAAGTGGACGCTCCCTTGTTCGTTTCAGTTTGAAACGAATTGTCATATTCTAGTGTTTTTTTTCTTGAACTGATTCTAGTAGTTTTCTTTGGTGCTTCTAAATCTTTTGATGTGCTCGCTTTTGGTTTCGTTTCTTTCTTTTTTTGTTTTTGAATAGTCTGATTTTTAGAGATATTCAGTTTCGGAATTTTAGCGGCTCGTTTTTGAATGGATTCTTCTAGTTCAGACTTATATGGGCTTGATGTCAGTTCTATTGATTTTTGAATACCTCTTTTCCTCTTGCTCATCGATTTATTTTGCGGTGCGGGTGAAAGAACACTTATAGGAATAATAAGTTTTTCACTAGATGTAATATTCGTATCAGCTGAGCTCCCGTTACCAACTTCATATGAGTTGGTATTCAAAACTACATTACCATCACTCGTCTCAATAGATTGTTTGTCATCAATGTATTTTGTGTCTGGTTGGCGAGAAGATTTTATAAGTGCATTTTCTGGCTTTTGTTTATCCACTGAACTTTGCTTTGCATGACCCATTACATAGGAGTTTAAACAATTTATAGCTAGGATTAGCAATGTTGCAGGATTATGGTGTGTTTTTTTGTCGAAATCATTCATTATATTAGGATTCACGTCAGCGGGTTCTGCAAGAATTGATGGTGACTGGGACGGAGTTTCAACATCCGTGTCATCCGGTGAATTGTGTACTTCTAATCGCTCAAGTTTTGATGTATTCAGCTCAGCCTGGTGTGGAGTTGTTGGACTGGAAATAGTGACATCTTCGTTATTGACCGCTAATGTCTCAGATGGAAGAAAATCATGATCTTCAAAGACATAACGATTAACTGGCCAGATCCCAGTTGCTTTAAATCCGCTTACTGCATTACCCACGGTCGCAGCTCTCATATACGCTTTATTAAATAATTCAGTGACTTCGTACTGAGATACGGCTTTGCCTGGATTTGACCTTAACCATGTCTCTACCATTTGTATATAGTATTTACTCATAGGTCCAAAAATTGAGACGTCCAATGGTTGGAGCCTGTGGGTAGTGTGTCCGGGCAATTGCAGCAAAACTATGTAGTTTTCTCGTGCTAATTTAATTGCTTTCAAATTTCTGGAGTGTGTTGTGTGTCCATCTAGTAAGAGTAGGACATTTTTATCTTTAGATGGTTTAACAATATCAATAAAATGTTTCATCCATTGCACGAATAGTTCGCTGTTTATGTAGCCCGTTTCAGATACTGTGACAATACTGCCGGGTGGTGCTCCATTTTCTAACAAAGGGCTCATCCTCTTTCTTTTAAATATGAGCATTGGTGGAATATACTGGCCTGAAGCACTAGTAGCGCATACAGCTGTTGTATTAACGCCGCGTTCACCACTTGAGATTGCTCCAACCTGCTTCTTACCTCTCTGACCAATTACTTTTTGAGATTTTTTCTGAACGGTCGAAAATCCAGTCTCGTCTACGTTGAATATGTTGTTGGGGTTAAATTTTTTCTCCTCAACAATCTTCTCTAATTTATCAAAAAAATGATAAATATTATCCTTGTTGAACCCTTTTGCTCGGTTGATAGATGTGGATTCCGGTTGACGAACACTCAATGTACGATGTCGACGCATGAATTTATAAAACCATGATTTGCCAGCCATTTGTTTTTCTTTGTTGAAGCTATGTTTTATTTTATTCTGTTCCGCAATCTGGTAAGCTAAGCGTCTTACATCATTAATCGTCAAGCCAAACATACAGCTTTCCATGTACAAAAGATGTTCGGCTAATTCTTTTTCTATATATGCTGAAAAGACACAAGGCCTTCCTTTGTGGATTTTACCATCGTTTGAAATTTTGTTTCTGCACAGTAAATGCCGCTTTAGTGTTGGTTTTGGTATCTGATATCGGCGTGCGCATTCATTCAGTCCAACAGTTTTAGCTTTTAATGCCCTCAGTGCTGCCTCTAAATCATCTTGTGTCCAAGCATAGTATTTCCTTTTATTCTCGGACATCTAAAAATAAAAAAAAAATTATACTTAGGGGCCGTCCATTAATCACGTGAGGCTCAAAGGGGGGGGGGAGGGGGTACTCAAAACCTCACGAAACATCACGAGGGGGGAGGGGGGGTTCTCGTTAGACATCACGTGTATTAATTTTTTGTCAAAAATTAGGTATTTCTGAGATATTTTGGACGGCGCAAAAATTTTAACGATTTGTAGTATGACCTATATTTTTTCTAGTCAAAAACTGCCTTTACATAGACTTCCAAAAAAATACACGTGATCCAGGGGGGGGAGGGGGGGGTTGGTCCCAAACCTCACCAAATATCACCAGGGGGGAGGGGGGGTCAAAAAATGAGAAAAACGACCTCACGTGATTAATGGACGGCCCCTTACCTACACAAATATTGATTACAGCCATGAAAATTATATCTAACATACCTAGTTATCGACATCAAATAAGTATTGCAATTCGTACCAGTACGATTTAAAGTCCCGATCGATAATTCGTACCGGTACAATTTAAAAACGAGCAACTGGTACAATTTGTGAAACACATAACAAACAGAGAAAAAAAAATATATTTTCATAACCTCAAATCACCGGCTCGATTGTTAAGGTCGAATATCAAGCTAAATAACTAATGATTTACGTAATTAATTTAGATTTTACTATTCACTTACCGTTTCCTCAAGAATCCTTAAGTTTTTTCACGAGAAAATAGCTTATTACAAATGAAATATCATTTTTTGGTTTTTACGTACGACACAGTTGACACAAGCAAGCGCCATATTGTCAGTGGTTTTTTAGTGTTGCCAGCAATGAATTAGTGTTGCCAGACTATTAAAATAAACCAACTGGTAGAAAGTAAGGTAGCGGTACGATTTAGTTGCCGGTACAATTTAGCGTACTCTCCCCTATTTATCATACCTGCTCTAGTCTGACTGGCTTCGTACTTTGTTCGACGCTGACTAAATTTAAACCAGTGTGTCGAAACGTTTGGCGTGACCAGAGAAGGGTGATTGAGTGTAAATTCCGCCCTAGACGAAAGCCAAAGCGAATGTTTTTTTGCAACACTGATTTTATTACGACAGATGATGCACTATAACTGTCACCTTTAGACGTCATATGACGTCACCTTTTGCTATCATCTAGGGCGGATTTCTTTAGTGAATTGCAAAATCAGCAACTGATGTGTTATAATTGGCAACGTAGAAGTGGTGTCCCACGCCCCGAGCGGGTTGCGGCCCGTGGCGGCGCCGGTGACTCGGCCGGACGCCCCCCTCAACACCGGGGGCCTCCCGCCCGGACAGAACATCTGCGAGGACTGCGAGCGACTCATCACGTAAGGACAACACGTCGACACGGTCGCAAACTGTCGGGACAAGTCGCTAATTGTTATTTACAAGGTCGTTGGAGGTTCAGGTTTCCGGCGTCGTCTCATCAAAAGCATGCTCCATGCTCCCACCCCCGATTTGTTAACTGTTTGATGGAAAAACGGAACGTTAGCGTCTATATTTCGTTGTGAATTTACTATATAGGTCTTGGCGAATGAATTACCAGCTGTTTCAACTGAAAAAAACAGTTGAAGTTCATTCGTCAGTAAACAAACGACGAAACGTAGACGCTAACGCACGTTGTCCACGGCAGAGCCGTCGCACTTTTACTCGCGAGCGAGCGTGGCGCGAGTAGGGACGCCGTGCGCGCTGCGGCGGGGGCGCTCGAGGACCCCCCGCGCGCCCTCCGCGTCCCCCGCGCCCCCCCGCGCCGACACCGGCACGCAGACACCTGAACCGGAGCCTCAGCTGCCGCCCCCGCCCCCCGCGCCGCCCGCGCAGCCGCCCCTGCCCGTCGGAGTCCACCAGGCTCTACCCAGCGGCCAGGTCGCACTCGGCGCCCCCCCGGCCCCCGCCGCCGCCCCCGACGCGCCCCTGCCCGTCGTCAACGACACCCCCTACTGCGCCGAATGTAACAAATACATTATGTAAGACGCCGACGAATGCCTGACGTGTTTGCTGCCGTGTCGACCTGTGCACCTGTTTAGTTGTAATCTCTTATAGTGCTATGAACTGTTCGTGTATTTAATGTTTTCGTGGCGCGATTCCGTTTTATATGTGGTTGAATTTGAAAGAACGAAAATTGTATTGACTAAAATGGAACCGTGTCATCTTATGATTCTACTTCAGTGCAAGTGTTGTCCATTATTGTCATGTTTACATTTATTGATCTACAATTTGTGCAACACCTGCTCTGTTGGTTATCTATACAATGATCACTTCATTTAATATTATCTCATCTACCATCTGTAATCTGCAAGCACCGAACGAATGAACTCGTAGATAGTAGATACTCATACAACCATTTTTATAATTTACATATTTATTAGTATTTGAGCATGTCCTTAAATTGTCGTGCCTGCCCGGTAGATAAAATAGATGCGCCCAAGCCCCTGATGAAAATCCGTTTCAAAACAATTGGCATTTATTTCAGGATAGACCTCAAAAATGTTTTACTATTTTGGACGGTTTTTGTCGAGAGGTTTAGTCGTACACCGAAATATCTGTAAGCATGAATCAGGTATACACCTTCTGTGCACAAAATGTAATACATCATGTAATTATACACTGTTTTATAATATGAGATTTCATCGAGTCACTAGCCGTAGGCAATTTGCTACCATCGATCTTAGTAAATTAATAAGCATATAAATAATAAAGTACACCCGGAGTAACACGCTTCGCCAATTGATAAACAATAACATTGAACAAAATCTATTGATTTTGTACAACGACATTGAAAATTACTAGTTTTTCACATGGCGGCTCTTTATAAACACCTAAACAGTGTCACCTCACTCCTCCACACCACCACAAAACTAACCTTCATTCCCCCCCACAGCGGCGTGTTCGTCCGCATAAAGGACAAGAACCTGCACGTAGAATGCTTCAAGTGCGCCACCTGCGGCACCTCGCTCAAGAACCAGGGCTACTACAACCTCAACGGCAAGCTATACTGCGATATTCATGCCAAGTTGGCTGCGCGCGCGCACCCGCCTGCCGCTGGTCTGGAGCCTGTTACTGTGCCGCCGTGAGTAGAATACTTACCTAGTTTTTTAAATAAGTTTATGGTTTAGTTAAGCAGGGTTAACTAGGTAACAGTACGTTCAGACCTATCCCGCTCGTATGTAAATACTACAACCTGAACGGCAAGTTGTACTGCGATATTCACGCGAAGTTGGCTGCGCGCGCCCGCCGCCGGGCTGGAGCCTGTCACTGTGCCGCCGTGAGTGTATTATACCTTCTGTTTGTGACGTCAACCGTGCTTTACGCTGGCCAAGGGCATTCGATGTACCCTTAAAATGGCTCTATTACATATAAATTAGATAACTATTTAAGTGTTTCCCTCTGAATGCATAATGAGCCAGTTTCTGCGCTGCACGCTGTTGAGTGCACATGCCCGCCATTGCCCGCAGCGAATCTAATTTCCATATACTTAACCATGTTTCTGCTGCCGAAATCTCCGTAGTGAAACAGCTTTGCAATGGACACCCGTTCCGGGAATCAACGCATCTGCACTCCTACTAATTAACTATGTATTTATACAGAGGCGGTCGCGTGCCCAGCAACGCGTATTCAACTCCGCTGCCGCCTCTTGCTACCAACAACAACAACACATACAGCAACGGCTCCTCTTCTATGTTCAGCGTAAGTACCCAAGTTTATATTTCTTTGCGGACCTTGCTTTGACCGTATTGAAATTGTATGCATATTTGTATATGCATAGATAATTTCAGATTACTAAGGTAAAGACAGCGTTTTACGTCAGAAAGTTAGATATGGATTAAAACTACGTATTTAAGCCAACTGTCATGGGACCAAGCACCTTGTTGTGTCCCTGGTAGGAACTACGAGGGCGGGTCAATAATTCCGTGACTTTTTGAAGAAAATACTGGTTTTTGGATAATTTTATTTTTTATTTTTCAACGTAGTCTCCTTTGAGCACTATACACTTTGTCCAAAGTTTCTGCAATTTTTTTATCCCTTCCAAAAAATAAGGTTTCTCGAGGTCATCAAAATACCCACCTTGGCCTTCTTTGGCGCCGATTCAACCCGAGAAACCCACTGTTTAGACTGCTGTTTGGTCTCTGGTGTGTTGTGGTGGATCCACGTTTCATCCACGGTTACAAAACGGCGCAAAAACTCGTCCAAATTTCGGTTGAACTACGCCAAACACTCCTCTGCGAAGTTGTCATTCGATTGCGTTTGTGATCAAACGCGGCACCCATCTTGCGGAAACCTTTTTCATACCCAAGTGATCATTCAAAATTGAAACCACTGAGCCACGTGATATCCCTGTGGCTTCCACTATCCCTCTCACTTTCAATCTCCGATCGGCCAACACCATGTCGTGAATTTTTTCAATCATTTCAGGTGTAGAGACCTCAACTGGGTGCTATGGACGTCCGGCATCTTCCGTACTTGTACGGCCAGAACGGAATTCAGTAAACCACTTTTTACCATAGATATTGATGGTGCAGAGTCCCCATAATCTTTTTCAAGCTTAGCCTTGGTTTCTGTAATGGCTTTTTTCCGCAAAAAAAACATGCTTAGTGAGCACACGAAATTCAGTTTTTTCCATTATGTTTTTAAATCACGCGGTAGTTGCTAAGAACGGGTGTAAAACACAAACCAAGTGACGTAACTGGTCCAAATTTTGACAGATGTCAACTGACAGTTGCCTGTTGACAGGAGCAGTGTTGTTCTTTCAGTTAAGTGGCGGGAAATTATAAAAGTCACGGACTTATTGACCCACCCTCGTATTGTAGGTACGCAGGGTTATTAACATGTAGTGTAAAAACTCAACCATTCTCACTTGCAGCCTTCAAGCAACGTGTCTGGCCCGAAGCCGTTCGGCTCGTCTCTCGGCTCCGCCTACTCGCCATCGCTGTCTCCGCGCTCCGCCCCCATGTCGCCCGCGCGCCCCGCCGCCGCCCCCGCCCCGGCATACAACCCCGCGCCCGTTTCCGCCCCGGCATACAACCCGGCACCTGTTAGCGCCCCGGCATACAACCCGGCGCCTGTTTCCGCCCCGGCGTACAACCCTGCGCCCGCTCCAGTGACCAACAGTAAGCGAGTCACTTTTGCTATATAATTTATTGTAGGCTGATATTAATATCTTTCAGTGTAGTGTTCAGATATATTTAGTAATTTTACGCAAAGTTAAATGTTTCAGTATTTTAATATTTTTTCATTTGTTTTATGATTGTAAGGCGAATCTAGTGACTACGACCTTTCCAAGGTTTCCTCTTGAAAATTTCTGGATACACGGTAGCCTATGTTACTTATTGGATTTTAAGGAGGAGTTACAGCATTTAGGTTGATGTTTCTACTTTTTTACCTATACTTATTTCATATTTATTTTCAGTTTGAGTGTAGGAATTTAATTTCATATCTATAATTTTTAATAAACATTATATTCTAGTGTCCATTGCTTATTGGTTCACATAGGGGACTGTGAGCCAAGTTTTATTAAACTTGTGATCGTCATCAGCTACTAAACTACCTCCGATACTTTTTATTCAAGAGCAGTTTCTGTTATTGGCTTCCAATTTTATTTTATACATATAATTACAATGGATTATTTTTCTACAGAGAGGCCTGGTTCCTTTTTTAAAGGTAATCGGAATTATAAATAAGAGTTAAGCTTCGCTCAGCTAAATATGATTTCATCAGCAATGTATAATATTGTCTAAGCTCTGCAACGCTCGACGCAAGCAATCGATCAACAGTAGTTGTAATAGAAGCTATAAATTTAACTCTCCTAGCAATATACATTTGATAGGAAACATATCCTATTAAGACTAGTATGTTCCTCTCAGGTGCTATATCAGTGCCCTAACTGCAGTCTTATTTATACAGCACTTTGAGCTTTATTCACACTAAAATTACTTACTTAGTCAGCTTTTCAACTATTCTAATACGTTTTTTCATCTATTTCTTCCCACCCATTTTTGCCACCACCCATCTACCTAAATTACTAACAGACAAGCCCAAAAGTGTTGTGTGGCCCCCTACGAACCCCCTTGAAGGCGAAGTTTCGAAGATGTCGGACGCGACAGATATGACGGCCATGCCTAGCCCCGGAAACACAGAATCTATCATCCAATCTCTTTGCTCCCAACAAAAGATGGCCGAAACGGCAGTGACGTCAAGCCAACAAATGATATCAAGCCAACAAGTATCGTGCTCCGAACAGATATCAACCGAGCAACAGATGCAGATTATGTCTTCTAGCCATCAAGTGACGTCTGGTCAGCAGATGATGTCTAGACAACAAGTGTCGAGTAGCCAACAGATGTCGTCTAGCCAGCAGATGAGTGAGATGCACATGACGAGTTCTTCCTACGGGATGGTATCAGCCGCCACCACCACGGCGCAGACACAGGCGCTCGTGCAGACCATGGCACGGCCGGACGCCGGCACCGTGCAGGCCTACTCCGAACACAAGTCGGAGAAACAAGCGTCCACCATGTATCAGTCACAGACGAGCCAACCGATACAAAACACCTACGAATCACGGCCCGCCGAAAGCGAACAGTCCATTAAAACTGAAAAAGCCTTCGTAGAAGAACAATCGTATGTCACCAAATCTGAACAAATCGTGTGCTCAAGCTCTAATGGACAAACTAGGGTGGAAAAGAGCGCAGATAATGAGAAAATTGAAACTACCGCTAAACAAGCATTACAAGAAAAACCACCTGAGCCAAAGGAAAATATAAGCACTGAAATAAAAACAAAAGAAACAACCGCAAATGAATATAAAATATCGGAATCCCGAAAAGAGAGCTTTTCAGCTACTACTACCAAAGAGTCCGCTGTATTTGAGACTAAATCTCAATTAAACGAAAGCGATGTGGCTGCCGCTATGAAACCCTCTAGCGAAATACCGAACACTATCCCTCGCGGCTTTGTGGCCAATATGATTGATGGCCTCACTACTGCTTCTGATAGGCCGTTTTCACCATTGCCAGCTCCAGTTGCCCCATCGATAGATTCGTCTTTCAATGAGCCCGCGCCCGTCGCCCCTCCCTCCCAGCCGGCTGAACCAGTAGAAGTTACTCCTCCAACGATTCAACCCCCACAACTACCCCCGGCGCCCTCGCCAATGTTCGCCCCCCAACCCAAGCGAGGTGTATCTCCGATACCACCTTTGAAAGCATATAACCCACCTGAAAAGAAAGACGAACCGATCCCTATGCCTCCCGAAACACAGCCGTATATCCCCCCTGATTTTAAAATAATAATAGAGCCAAAGGTGTCGAAAGCGGAGCGCGACGCGGCGTCGTCTCCGATGGTGGACGCGCTGACCACGGCGCCCGAGCGGCCCTTCACCCCCGTGCGCACAGCCATGCTGTTAGAAAGGGGCTCGCTTAAAGACGCCCTCACCACAGCACCAGAAAGATCATACAGCCCACTACCCTTCAACGTAACTAGCCAGACTAGCCAAGTTTCCACGTCTATGCAGTCTTCAACAGTGCAATCCACTTCCTCTCAAATTATAAGACCCATTGCAACTCAAACTACGACTCAAACGATCGAACAAGTCCATTCTGAATTTTCCACAATGCAGAATACTTGTAAATTGCAATCATCTTCTGATATGTCGGCGTTCCGGCCCGTGGCTGGCCGCCAGGTTTTCCCTCCTCCGCAGCCAGAGGATTTCTGCAAACTCGCCAACTTTCCTCCGATCAGCAATGAGTTAAAAACTAGTTTCGAAAAAGCTACCAAAGCCAATCAACAATCAGTTATATCAGGCCCACAAGTTTTCAAAGGTATGACTGAAACCAAATCCAACTTCGAAAAATCTTCTCAAATGAGAAAGGATAAGACTCTTGCTGAATCAAAATCGTCTCAAATGAGACAGGAAACAACCATGGCTGAATCCAATTCTTTCCAAAGTTCTTCAGTTTCTACCACCAGTATGAACACTCAAGTATTTTCTTCTGTTAAAACAGCTCAAAGTTTCTTTGAACAGCTCGATAAGAAAGAAGAGATGTCATCTGTTGCTGTGAGGTCAAAAGCCGGCTTACACAAGCCCGATAGTATTCCGACCTATCAGAAAAACTTTGATCAGCTGTTATCGCAGAGAGGGATAACTCCGGAGGTGTGCAACGCGCCGGCCATCCTGCAGCGGCCGGTGACGCCGACCACCGACCCCCCCGCGCGCCCCCGCGACCGCTCCCAGGAGCCCCGCGCCGCCGCGCCGCAACCACCACCCCCGGCACCGAAGCCAGCTAAACAACCTTTCGAACAGCCCCCAGTATACTTCCACAAAGATTCCACCCCAATCTCTATGACGTTTCAACCTGTAAACGACGAATCTCTTCTACGAATCTCTCCATCTCGTAGCCGTCCAAACACACCCAGCATGATCAACAAACCGGCCCCTATCATTCCGCACTACCAGATGAACTTGATCGGAGTTGAGCACCTCGCTCCTGACACCAACATGTGCTACACGCCGTCCAGCCCCGAGGGCAGCCGCTCGCCCACGCCCAAGCCCCGGTCCAAGTCCCCGGCGCAGGGACCACCACCAAACCCCTTAAAGGCTCAAGCACCAAGAATCAAGGAAAGCACTCCCCAAAGAAACACAACCCAGTCTTTACTTACGAAGGCAACTCACAACCTTCGAAAAGAACACGAAATGGCACAGAAGGGCTTCCAGAGCAACATAGAGGTTTTCAATGCGTCAGGCGCAAAGAATTGGGGACAAACTCAGCCTTCAATTGTTCAAGAACAAAGAATGTCTAATGTTGGCTACTCGTCTGAAAATTACGAGAAGGGTGACTTAAAAATAAAGGAGGACTCAATGCTAAATCAGAATTACGGGCAAAGGCAAATGCAATCACATGACGTGACCGAATATGGCAACACAACGGTCCAGTCCACCAGAAAGACCTTCGAGGAATTCGAAACTAGACAGTCCGCTCAAGTCATCGAAATTCGCAAAGGGGGTTCATCCACTGCATCCAATCAGCAAATCGACTGTAACATTCGCCCCTCCACTATTAACCCGAAGCAAGTGTTTCCGCCACCTGTCCTGAGTGCTCCGGCTTCCCAACAGAGTTCATCTGTTAGTTCTAACCAGAATGTAACCTCTAGTCGTGAGACTGTTCAACCACATCCTATGACTTCTGGTGCTAACCAAGGTCCAGTGTGTGATCCTACCCCGTCGACAGGTCCCAGTGTAGGGGCTCAAGGCCGCGGCAAGGCGTTCGGAGTGTCGTCGGCGCCCAAGCGCGGGCGCGGCGTGCTCAACAAGGCAGCGCTGCCCGGCTCGCGCGTGCCTCTGTGCGGCTCCTGCAATGGCAACATTAGGTGAATGACAGACGAGTGACTGGTTTCAGTGTTGCATGGTTTTAGAGTGTCACTAGGTCTTGTTAGGTGTTGTGTTACTGATGTAGTTTTACACCCCTGTGCCGTTAGACTTTAACTTGCTTTTAACATGTTTTCATTGATTGTTATGATTTGTTCTAACAGCTAACGATATGCCGAATGTCAGTTCACCGCTGAAACCGGAGTTCAAGAGCCCTGCTGAGGAGCGTCTTATCAGGAAAATGGCCAAGATGGCGTTGAACGGTTACGAAATTGGTATCCAGAGGAAGATAAAGCCAGCGAACCACATCCAGTCGATGGCGGACATGATCCAGGACACCGTCGTCACCAAGCACCCGCTCAACGCAGACAGCCTGTCATCTAGTGACAGCAGCCGGGAAAGCACCCTCAAAAAGCCACTGAACAAACATATCGAGAAAACGTACAAAACACCTGACCACATACAAAACATTGGTGATAGGATCAAGGATACAATACTGAATAACCATCCAATGAATACGAACTACACCAACGGGTCTTTCCCTCCGCCGCCGCCGATCCCTCAGACTCCGATACCCACCACCGTAGCGCACAGCACGCCCATACATTCCGTCATCAATGACATACTGAAACGTGCAGAAGAAACACCAAAAGAGTTGAACTACTCTCTTGACAACAGCTACAATAAATCCTCCGAGCGAAACGGCAATGGATATGAAGATTACAAGAAAGAAAATAAATCAGACAACAGCTTCTACTTAAACACTTTAAAGAAAAATAATTTCATGGGAAAAGTAAATGATCATAGTGAAAATGTTACACCTAAACAAGAAGCTTTCAAGCCGGATAATAAAATTAATAACGGTTATTCCAACACGCTTAACAAAAGGAAACTGTTTGAAAGACAAGATAATATATCCAATGGTAACATGGACAGTTCTAATACCGTAATATCAGACAAAACGGACACCTACATGAACAATTCTAATTCATACAAAAACATTCCCACTTCTAATTCTATAATATCGGACAAAACTGAGACCTACGTGAATAATTCTAATACATACAAAAACATTCCCACTTCTAACACCGTAATATCGGACAAAACTGATACCTACATGAACAATTCTAATACATATAAAAACATTCCCAAAAAAACAATGAACGATGAAAATTATAGCAAAATGTATACGAAGGATGAACGTGAAGTAAAGACAAATCTCCTGAATACCTTACGAGACAATACCTTGTACAATTACAAAACGTCCCCTAAACTAAACGGTACAAATGGCATCGGTAACGGACTGAACGGTGGCTATAAACCATTCAACGGTGATAACACTGAAAAATACAACGAGCGTATAACCCCGCCAAATGGGACCGCAAGCAGCGATGAAACTGAATCTGTGGTGAAGCGACGACCGAAGAAGACTGATCGTGATAATGACGGCAAGAGAGACTCGCACATAGTGGCTCGTCCCCTCAGTACTATGACGTCAGAGGATGTAGCTGATGGTCTCTACCCGGTGTGCCATGTTTGTGACAAATCTATAACCAGGTAACCCAGCCTCTTAGTAACTATACCTATTATAGTTATTTAAATATAGCTTGATATCTGTGACAGATTGATTTATTTGACAGATACATTTAGAGCAATTTAGAGCCGTGCCAGCTGTCAAATAAGTCAAGCTATATTTAAAGAACTATAACACCACATTCCCATGCCATGTAAGAAAACTTATTACTTTTGAATGGTTTTGATTTGTAACAGCATGTTTGTTCTATTAACTGATTAACTTTGACCCAACAACCCCTCTTGAAGAACATATAGCTCTATGTTAAGCATACATTAGATTTATCTCATCTAAGTTATGCCAAAATTTATCCGATATGATTTCAAAGTGTACAAAATAAGAAAGAATTCATTTGAAACCTTGTAGTAAGGAGTGAGTGCTACCGCACTCATGCTACACTTATACTTTACAAAATCGAGAAAACTTTACATTTTCTTTCTGCCATACAATCTTCACGTTAAAAATTCACGATAATTTCCGCTAGAGGCGCCACTTTGTATACAAACAAACATAAACCTACTCTTACTTCTACTTACACCTAACTAATCCAACCAGAGGTCCGTTCATAACCGCACTCGGCCGCATCTGGTGCCCGGACCACTTCGTCTGTGTGAACGCAACGTGTCGCCGCGCGCTGCAAGACATCGGCTTCGTGGAGGAGAACGGACAGCTGTACTGCGAGTATTGCTTCGAGCAGTACATCGCGCCCGCTTGCGACAAGTGCCATGGGAAGATTAAGGGCGTAAGTGTTCAGGGTTATACAGGGGGTTGCAAAAAGGGTATACTTACGCGAATTTTGATATTCTGATTTAGTTTTTGGGCTTAGATATAACATGCTGTAGGTACATATTATAGGTTTAGACATAGAATACCCTTTTTGCAACACCCTGTAGAGTCTTAATAAACACGGCAGGAGGCGGCAAAGCTGACTGCCCAGAGTGTGCATGTACTTGCAAAGTACAGTTCATACGTCACTAGGCAGGCTGCTCTCGAGCATCCTATTGGGTTGTCCACCCCATGTGTAGATTTGGGACATATGACTGACACTGCTAAAGATAGTTAGGCGTAGCATGGATTATTTCACTTACGATCCTTACCAAACGTACAGACCACAATATAGAAACACAAAAGTCTATCCTAAATCTTACATTGATAACGTGTTTCCCAAAATTTCAGGATTGCTTGAACGCTATCGGCAAGCACTACCACCCAGAGTGTTTCAACTGTGTGTACTGCAACAAACTATTCGGTAACAATCCGTTCTTCTTAGAGGATGGACTGCCTTACTGTGAAGCAGGTAAGTGGAGAAATATAGCCAGTTAATTTCTACAGGAACTGGATTCGTTTTGGTGCGTTTCTTGTGCATACAGGGTGTTAGAAAAAGGTGAATGCCGAAATGGGGTGAATCAACTAGTCACTCTGAAAAACAATGGAACATAGATAGATTATTCTTAATTCGTACACCAAAAATTATAATCAAATTAACAAGTTGTAACTTAATTAACGTAGTACCTACAAAGGCGTATCACCTAAAACGATCTTAAGCAGTTGTCTGCTTTGTAATGCCTAATACCTATATGAAATGAAATTTAATGTTGTTCAGAATGACGATCAGACTCGCCTTCTAACGACTTCCCTTTTCTCTCACCCTGTACAAGCACCTCTATACATTTACCTCTATGCTTGCAGACTGGAATGAGCTGTTCACGACGAAATGTTTCGCGTGCGGTTTCCCGGTGGAGGCGGGCGACAGGTGGGTCGAGGCGCTCAACAATAACTACCACAGTCAGTGCTTCAACTGCACGGTGCGTATGACGCGAGCCCTACTAAATACACACACACACACACATACAAGGCTGTGGTCGGCCCGAATAGTTGAGTTCGAAATTTGAAATGAGAAGTAGGTGATGAATTGAAGGTGCAGCTAATTTTACTCTGTGATCAGATAAAGAAACTGATGAAAATGGTGGACGGGCTCATGCTTTCTCGGCTTATTAGTATAGCACTTGAAACTCCTTTGTATTCTAATAGGTGTATGGACTCTATGGCTTTTCCACTTATGTGGCAGCAACGGCCGCCATTATCAGATTGTTTCTTTATGTGCGTGTGAAATGATTTTCTTATTTATAAAAGAAAATTGTGCTGTCTTCAATATTTTACTTACCTCCTCATTCCAGATTTAATTACATTGATTATTGGGGGCGGCCATTGGTCTACACAGATTTGTTGATCCCCACACGTTTAAATTTTTCATACATTAAAAAATACTTTACTTATGATGATCTCGTTAGGGATAAATAAAATAGTCAAAACTGTTGATGTGTACATTGCCATTCGCTGTAACATTTTTACTCAAGTTTAGGAGAATGATAATCGATTTATATCCTGTACCCATAAACATATTTAATTACAACATAACATTTTAATATTCACAAGAGATTTAATTTAACTTTACACCTTATATTTTTCTTTTACACACAGGGAAAAAAATTAAAACGTAATCATTGTGTAAAAATATTACGTCTCTACATACAACTAGTATAGACATTGATCATGAATACACTGACATTGAATTGATATCCCATAATTAACAACAATCCTTTAGTTACTGTGTGTCTCCTTTTCTTAACATGGATAATGTAAATAAATTACAACATGGTTTGTGAACTTATCAAACTTCCCAACTGACTGGAAGTTCGTGTTAAATAGTTTTTTTTACGTAGAATTATAGAATTTGCACAATCTGGTAATCGAGCAATTTATGAATTTATTTATGTAGTTTTGGCTATTTTATCTTTGTTATACGTTTTTTAGAACATACTTTGTATTGTAGCGCAGAAATACTTCAACAAAACTGACCATACATTTGAAAATTTAATGTTTTCCCCACAAAACATGTGTTTGACCCGTGTCGGATCGATTCCAGGTGTGTAAAAAGAACCTCGAAGGACAGAGCTTCTTCGCTAAGGGAGGACGGCCATTCTGCAAACTGCACGCGCGCTAGGAGCCCGCAGATCATGTACCACTCCGACACCGTCTACTCGACCACCACGTTCCGCCCCGTGTCGCCCCTCCCGCGCCCGCCGCCCGCCCCGCTGCCGCCCCCGCCGCCGCCGCCGCCGCCGCCCGCCACGCCCTCCCCGCAGCGCACCAGGAAACTGGAAACGCCCCTCCACTTCGAGGGAGGGCTGTTTTCCGACATCCGGAGCACGGAGGGCAAGCTGCTGAGCAAGGTGACGGTCGACCGCGTGCACAGCTCGTCGCGCCATGACGTCACCGAGTCGCCCGGGCCCGCGCCCACCGCCCGCGACTACGTCGATGACGTCACCAAAACCGAGACCATCACTAACGAGGACGTCATCAAGATCAGGTTCACCCCCGTGGTGCCAGAACTCGACGTGCCGCGGCTGCTCACTCCCTCACAGTTTATTCCGTTGCCGCCGCAGGTTGAATACATAAAAGACGACTTTGAAGATTTACAAAGTTACAAAATGGTCAACTCGGTGTGCAAGGGAAATAAATTTGAATCTGATGCGATGTGTGACCGGGAGAAGAGCGTGGACAGCTTAAGTAATATTTACAACTTTGAGCCAATGATACGTCCTCACAGCCCGCTTGCTAACTTTATCGTACCGGAACAGCTAACTAAGATTGATGAATATCTACAAAAAAGTTTGGACGAGCATTCAAACGACGGTGAGGAGCGGACGATGTCACCGACAACCGAGGCGACGCGGGGGACGGCACAGGCCGATAACACTCTACTTCATAAAGAAAGTAACGTACACGAACAAATCATTCGCTCTGAATCCAAGAGTATGAATGCGTCTAGTTATCAAGGTAGGGACGAACCCAGCATTAATAAAACAAGTGCTGTAAAAACGGAAGAAAAATACGACCCTCCGGCGGAAAAATTCGATCGAAAAAGGAAATCAAAAGTAGACAGTGCTAATGACAAGAATACAGGAGTGCTAAGAGCTATTTATAATATGCCTATACATTATCACGCAATAATTTTATGCGTTTTATTAATTGTATACAATCTTGTTTATCAATATATTAAGCAACATTGTCAAGTTAAAGGTTAATAAATGATATTTAATGCAATTAATGAAATTACCGATTAGTCAGTTTACTATATTACATCCTAGTCATAGTGTATTTATCAAAATTGAGATTTAGGTATCCTGTGTAATGTCTTCCAAGGAGACATTTTATATATTTTTTGTTTATAGTTTTATATATTTTTTAATCATAGTGTTAATGAGACACGGGACATTACTAGAAGATGTACATAATCACAGGTAATCTTTTGATTGTTAGCAATTAATTGATATAATTAACAATGAAATGCTTTTAATGCCCTGAAGATGTTAACTTGCAAAATCGCGACTCTGTTTACAGGTTATTTATTCTAATCAAGTTTTAAGGCTTTGTATACAGCTTCCGGAATGTTGCAGTAAGCAGTTACTAACATTTAGTACTTAGCAATTAATAAAGTGTGAACATGTCACACATTGGATTCAAGTCCAAGGGAGAACATTGGATTCATATTGGTGCACCAAGTGGTTAGGAAGTTTATACCTAATGAATGAAATATTCATCTATAAAAATAGATAAGAAAGTACTTTACGTCTACAAACCTGTATTTATTAAGATTTGTAAAGATGGTATCATCTATATGGGTAACTGTTTAGGCATTTTATACTTTTTGGGTTGAAGAATTACTAAATTTTGTAATAAATATATAATTACATGATGTAAGATAAGTTTAAAAGTTGGTGCATAGATGTACCTCTGCCTATCCCGTAAAGGAACAATGGCATGAGTGTTTTTATGATATAATCGTAAGAATTATTTATTTAGAATTATTGACCATAATTAGTAATTACCTACACATCATCTATTATTTATAAGAATATTTGAGCTTAAATAAAATATTTTATTTTATAGTTTTTTTTATTTATAATATCTAAATATGTATAATGGTAAACGCTCTCTGGACGCTGACTTTAAAGGGTGAAATTGCTTCGGGTACTACTACAATATGTCATAAGAATCACACACTCATCCGATCCGGATATTTGTGGTGAGGTAGAGCCATAAGTAGGTAGTTACAATCAGCTTATTAACTTCTCTGGGTAGAACGACGGTGATCTGCTGGTGAACTGAACATGTAACTAGTCTAAGCAGGGCATAGCAAGCACTATAGGTTTAGGTGGGTCGAAATCTTAACTTCACTATTTAGATTCCAGTGACTATGTTGATATTATGGGGATGGAAAAATTAACCATAAATATACTTATGCATTTTTCATAATTATAAGTGCATTTACCTGGCTTGTGGCACCATCAGTAGACTGGAGAGCCGATATGATTTTGTTAAATTTATTTATAACGCTTACCAACTATGATGGTGATGATCATTTATAAGGAGAGCACGTTAGTACGGGCAGAATGCCAGGGATATCAGTGCGATTAGGTATGTGATGCGTGCACGTAAAGAGACTATTAAGCATAAAATACACATAAATTTTCCCATCATGCAATTTATGTAATGGATGATAAATGAGTTGAAAACAAAATACACTTCCGAGAAGAATTTGTAGCAAGCAGGTGCAAATATACACTTACCCACCATTAAAATAAGGGAAGGACTCTATTATTGTCACTCTAAATTTTATTGTAAGTCTATTTATGCTCCTTCCTAAGCTGCCATTCATATTGTACCTTTACTTAAGGGCGTAATGCCTTATTGATTAGAAAAAAAACATGGATCGAAATAAAAATGGTCATATCTGATCTGTTGAAATATTTAATTCTCAAGATGCACCACATGCACTTACAATAAGAATAAAATTTCTATTTCTCAATCAATATTGAGCAAACAAAATTTAATAAATAACTTCTTACATCACATCAACTATAGATACAGGTACAGTACACAAATAATAACATGGAATAACGATATAAAATCTAAAATGGAAATGTAAAATATTCAAGTCTTCCTAACATCTTTGTATACAATCAAATTGCTGCTAAAAGTTCTATAAATAGCCTCTACATTGTTTCATATAGTTTTCTTTGCTTTGGGCGAGGGGGGATTGCTGAAGTCTTTGAAGAGGGCGTCCTCTGGTTGCTTGTCCTGCAGCGAGCGATGTCTGAGCTCATCAGGAGCACTATCTTCTAGCAGCGTCGCCTGTATGTTCTTGTCGAGAGTGACCAGTCGTTGCCGGGAGCTCTTGAACTCTTCGACGAGGCTGAGATTCTTCTTTATGCCATCGACCAGTTTCACCACGGAATACTCCCCCATGGCGGCGCCCTCTTGCAGTTTAGAGCCGCATATCTTGGCTGCCGTGGACTCCTTCACGTCGGTGGCCATCTGCATGCACCACAGCCGCAGGTTGTTGATGATGGTTACGGGACCCTCGTATTCGTTGGGCACGATCCCGTCCACTTCTGATTCGAAAAAGGATAGCAGCGGGAACCATATTCGCGTCCTGAAATGTTAACAATTGGTTAGTAGGGGTATTGTATACTTCACAAGGCACGAGAAATGACGAGAATGTGTGTCACTGAACGCGTGCTTATCACGAATGTCTTTGTCTGATAATGAATAATATATGAATATACTGTTTTATAATACATATTGACAGTTAAAGTACCGAAGTACCTACTCGTATATTTCTAGGTACCTAGGTAATTATTTAATAAAATCACTGAGTTTGTTTTTAAGTTGGTGATACAAATAAAACATAATTGACCTACCAATCCAGATTAGGTATACTGGTATTATTTATAAAATAATATACTGAAGACGATAGTAAAATAGAAACGAAAACATTTTATATGTGACCTTTGGATACTTGGAACTAAGGTAAATATGTTGTTAGCGCAAGTGTTTTCAAACATGAAAAGTTTCCACTGAAGTCTGCATCATTATTTAAATCACTTCATTTTGTTGCACATCTCATGCATTTGATCGATTTGATTACGACCAACCGAGAGTTTACGTAGAAACTAACATGAAACGTTTTGTAACGACTCCACGAGTAGTGCAAATCACGACATCACCAAATAGATTTATAATCGGAAAAATCCGCTATGCAGGCAGCCAGTAGTGGCATAATGTGAAAGGTAAGACGAATAGTTATGGTAATAGGCTATGACGGGCTGATGAATTCAATGATTCTAATACCGAGTTGCAGAAAGGAACTTTAAGCTTCATCAGGTCTCCTTGACTGCACTTTGGGGCATTAGGGCACTCTATAAGGTGTGACGTAGTCTGGAGGCTTCCGCAACTGCATAGAGTACTGGCATTGGCTGGGAGCATATCCCATCGCCTCAAACATTTTTGATATTACCGAGTAAGTTAACTAGAAATACTAACAACAAAACAACCAAACAGAATACTTCAAAGATTGCTTTTGACATTTGACAAAGAAGTTAAATCTCGATTTACGCGTAAAACCGAGATATTGCCGGTTTAATTTTGACGTTTGTCTAAATCGAGATTTGACACTAAATCGAGATCGTGCAAGAGGATTTTGCTGATTTACGCTTAAACTGAGCTTAAGTTGAACAAAATGCAAGCCGCCCTAAATCTAGGTATGTCTGTCTCTTGCTGTCCGTATACTGTCAAAGACAGCCAGCAATACATATTTTAAGGTCGACATTAGCGTAAAGTTCCTTTCTGCAACTCAGCATATGCCCGGCTGATGAAGTTTCTGATACATAGAATCAAACAACGTTACCTGGACGAATCACTCTGCATAATAGCCTGGTTGTTCGACAGCGTGTGGTAGTACAGGAACAGGCGGGACGTGATGTAGAAGGCGATGAACACGTCGATGGAGTAGTGCTCGTGAGCCGCCAGGATGAAGAAGATGCCGAACATATTCATCACCCACGTCAGGATGTGGAGTAGGTACAGGCTGCGGCATGTGTCTGGAATAGGGAATAGTGTGTTAGTGAAACTTGGATGTTGTGGATTGTTTAGATACATAAATAGGGTTGATTTTATAGGTACGTATAACAATAGACATAACTTGAATGTTTGGGCTCATTTACATAAATAGGATCGGTTTTACATAGCAATAGACAAATGGTAAAAATAAGGCTATAATGCGACCAATGCCGATAGTGATACTTTATTTTAAATATCGATCAATAATAATAATAGTGGGTACATCTAACACACAGCCATTCGTCCCTAAACTAGACTAGAGTCTGTAATATGTGAATCGGACTGCTGATATTATGTCTACACCAATACATAGAAACATATTTATACATATCAAGACCCGAGCACAAATGTCTGCCCCAACCAGTAATCGAAACCGGGACCTTCGGCATAGCAGTCAGGATCACTAACCACTACACCATTCGGTCGTAAAAAATAGAGATATGCCGATTCAACACAAGAGCAAGGGTGCGAATATTGGTTGATATCGTAACTAAATTTGACCTTTTGTCATGCTGTTTGAAATAAACTATAGTCGCTTCACTTCGCTCATTAAGTTCTTACAAAGCTTTATTCTAGCTGAATGGCCATATTGGCGTGCGGCTTCAGTCACCCGTATAACGAGGGGCCGCAACGCTATAGTCACTCACTCCAACACATTTAATGTTTATTTACTATCGCAAACTATACCGGGAGCAGCAAGACTAATTTTAATAACAATACTTGGATATACCTACCTACTTTTAAGTATGTGTACTTGGATGTAGAGCATTGGGTGTCAATAATACATACCTAGAGCGGTGGTAGCTCAGTCGGGTAAGCGCCCGCTTCTCACGCCAGAGATGCGGGTTCGATCCCGGCGCTGACATGTACCAATGAGTTCTTTTAACTTAAGTACAATGTATACCATCGCTCTTACGGTGAAGGAAAACATCGTGAGGAAACCTGCATATCTAGATCTAGCACATCTAGATATGTGAACCCACCAACCCGCAGTGGACCAGCGTGGTGTGGAAATGGTCCAAGCTTAGGAAGGCAGTTTAGACCTTGGGGATATGCACAAAGGTTCCATTCGAGAGAGCCAGGTGCAGGTACTTACACCCCCACAGAGAATAGAATAGAATACATACCTACCTACCTATTATACGAAGTTAAAAATAGAGACATCTCAGGTATATCAGTATGCTAATAGGCCTTGTGAATATTTTATACACAAATATAGACTTTTATTTTTAGGAATTTATTATGCAGGTTGTTGCTGCGTGGCTGGGAGGTACCTACTTACTGTGACGAAATGTAAAAACAACTTCCTTGTTTTGCTTGATATGTTTATGTTTACTTGCAATTGACGCAACGAAACGTATATTAAATACCGACAACCAACCCATGTGCGTAAAATGATAATGTTTATCTCATGCATAACATAAACATACCTACATACCTAGTTTAAATTATCAATAGTTAACGATAGTTAAGAACGTAGGTGCTTAGAAAGTAATAGCGCAGCATTTAAAAACAACACAGATAAATATGTATTCCAACTAACACACTTATGCTAATCTTGTGTGTAAATAATGTGATGTTTTAGGCCAAATAAATTAGTGAATGATAAATAAATTAAACAAGTAGACCGCAATGACAAAGGATTGATCCATTAACGTTACATACGAAAGTTATCGTCAAACAAAGCCATTGTTATTTAGAGGTTGTACGTAAATAAATATTGATTTTATTAGTAAACTCATGTAGAGTTCTTTAACTTCCAACACATTGTTTACATTATCTGATAAACATTTCCAAATACAAGCTCCTTTTACCAGTGGCGGCTGCACCTCAAGTGCGCCCGTGCAACGCACTACCATTTAAAAACCTTCTAAATATCTAATAACCTTCCTTCTTCCTATAACATACTAGGTACGTGTAAAAAAAACTTCACAAAAAATACCAATATAACAACCGTAATACCTACCCTAAACAGAAATTACATAAATCTGATTATCGTTACGAGTTAAATTAAATCGAGCTGGCCTATTTTGATTTCTACTGCGAAAGAATTAGATCTTATTTTTGCTTGAACAAAAACGGCCTCGTGCTCTCGGATTGTCGCACGGAGCGAGCTCCTACATTAGTATGAAACAGGATGGAAATCGCCCGGCGCGTGAGACGGAAGATGCTCAGTACAAACTGTATGGAGTTCTAGGATAAATTCGTGCGCCGCACGCGACCGGAAATTGCCGAAATAATACGAATGACGCCACGGGACGGGAGGCGCGGGCGGCGGCCTTGACCGGTGGCGTGACCTACGAACGATGCACTTGTCATGTCATTGTCAGTTTCACCTTTCGCGCGCGAATACGTAATTAATTTGCTAATTACTTATTATCTAAGAAAGTAATAAAGATTTCGTGAGTGTGTATGTGTGTGTGTGAGTGAAAATGAGTGCAAAATACAATATTGACTTCATAAAAAGCAATAGGACATTGCAAAATAGACTGGACATTAAATCTGCTGGGCCGCCTCGGCCTTTAGTGCAAAACAAAAAATTAAATTTATACCTAATTACCTACCTGAATTTTCAAAAGTGAAATATTCAATAAAAAGAAATGGTTATGTGGATGTGAGAGACTAAATGCTTTATTTTGCTTTCCGTGTGTTGTTTTCGTTTCGGCGGAGAAGCTATTTCGCGTCAATAAATAAGGTAAAATATACTTATATTTTTTTTACTTCTAATTGTAATAGTTAATCTATTTTTCTCCAAAAATTACTAAATTCATAAAGTGCACCACCGGGTATCTGAGGCACCAGCCGCCACTGCCTTTTACTAAAGAAAAGAGAAAAAATATTGGCCTACGACATTTACGCAAGCTCTCTCTGCGACCAAGGTCGGTAACTAGAGCTACTACTGAAAGGGCGAACGAGTTATTTCCGATATAAACCACATATAGCTGAAGGTCGCTTACATTCCGTAATGAAGAAATTGAGCAGCGTGAGCGCGACGGTGTGTCCCGAGAACATGTAGTCCCCGCAGGTCCGCACGCCCCGGACAGACATGCCCGCCCCGGACCAGATGTCGTAGGCCTGGCGGATCCTTCGGCCCCAGACTGTCAGGTCGTCGGCGGGCGGGTAGGAGCGCGGCTCGCACTTGAGATGCGACCCCGGCACAGACAGGGAGGTGATGAGCATGGTGAAGCAACGCAGCAGGAACACAGTCCCGGCCAGTGCGAAGAACCTTCGCAGAAGGATAAACCTGCGGGATAATGAGAATGTTACATTGAAGGAGCCTTGGTTGATATCGTCAGTTAATTTGAAATCGATTGCTGAACATTATGCCTCTTCCAAGGTATACATTACCAACAAACCTTGGGTTAATTGGGACAATTGATAATTTATACCAAATAAGGTACCACAGTACCACACTGATAAATAATACTCTTTGTGGTTCACTGCTCTGTGACAGTATCGGCTGTGTAGGCCAATTTGCGGTAAAGGCATGCAAGTAGGTATTAAGGAACCCTAATTTACGCAGACGCTGAATACAGAAGCTTGTATGTAATTTGACTGAATGAGTGTATTGTCTGTTAGATAATTTAGTCAGTATGTGACTGTGGAAAAAAAATGTCGGGAACCTTAGATCTTTATGCAAAATTTACGTCATTATTATTATCGTCAGAGTCAGGTCATTAGGTTCAGGACATTGAAGATGAAATACTATTATTATTTCATCTTTAGGTAATTAGGCACTGCTTTGAACAATATAGTTTTTGTCAGGTTCAGTGGACCACAGCTGAGATCACTCTTTTATGTATGGTTTTTGGCGGTCATATTGAATTTTAAAATAAGTGTGAATAATGTGTGTATAACTATAAAATAATCCTTCTCCTAACCACAACAGTGTTATGAGAGGAAAGTAATGAAGTGTACATTCAATTTCGAGAGGAAATGGGTAGTTTTTCAATAAAGTAACATGAATGCATGTGATAAATAAGTATACTATGGCCTGTCCTGTTGATGTTGAGTCATAACAGGGTCATATCATTGCCCATTGATCCTTGCCCTTCATTGTTGAATATTTCATAGATACAGCCATATAAGATTGTGAGATTATGATGACTGACATTATTATCATTGTAACTCCATAGACCTTTTTATTTCTGATTTGTTCATGCCAGAGTACTGAAATGATATCTCTAACCCAACTAAAAGTTTTGGAGATGGCCCATGCCCTATAGTAAATGTTTATGGGCTGTGTGTGTTTGTTTTGATATGATATTAGATTTAACTTCAAGACACAATAAATTTCAATAACAACTTACCGATGCTTGTGGAAGAATAAAACTATTAACCAAATGGCCATGAGGAGAGAGCCAGTGATCTCGCACATGTCGAAGGCCCATGGAATGTGTGGCACATTGTCGAGGAAGAGGTCAGGCAGTGGCGGGTACTTCTTCATATCAGGTACCTTGTCATGAACTATCACCATCACTACGGCTGTCACCCATGTCACAAGGAACACATAGCCTACAATTAACACAAATTGTTATAATATAACTTATACATCAAAGAAATTACCCATATTGTTATATAAAATATTTTGGATGTAAATGGTAGCAATAAAACTTTAATTACTGTAAAGAGAAAGTTTATAATTAATGGAAACTTAAAATGACAAACTTGTGAATGATACCATCATAACACAAAGTTTTGTCATATAAAATAGGAATCCCTAGGCAGGTAGGCAGAAGAGCATTTCGGCATCTACTATTCATTGGTGCATAGAGTACCTCAGTCAATTTAATATGTGTAAGCTTATTGTCATCTTTCAGAGACTTTGTAATGTAAATATGCATCACTATTTTCCCTTCAGTATATTTAGAAATGTGTAATTTAGTAAGCTTGTACTGATGCACATGTTCCAAACTTGGATCAGTTCCCAGATAATGAATTGAGTAAATAAATTACATTTGTAAGTAAAATGATCAAATACCTAGAGCTATAGCCGTCTTCCAAATCTCTGGTTTTAATCTGGAAGCCTTCACATCCGGCCCGTAGTTGGAGACAAACTCAGGATTCTTTATAAATGGAAATTCTGAAGTTTCTCTGCCGTTGCTGAGATTATAGCTGAGGTGAGAGAGGTTTGTGCCGAGGAAATTAATGTTTGTGGAAGGGTTGCTGAGCACGTAGTCCTCGGATAGACCGAGCTCGAACATGGCGCTGCGGTTGTTCTTCTGCAGCTTCTTCACCAGCAGGATGAACCGCTTGCGCTCGCCCAGCGTCGTGCTGCCGTTGTGGCTGAACGGGTACTCGTAGAAGTCACGGTCCACCAGCGACAGCAGGCACTGCCCGTCCATGTCATGCCGTTTACAAATATCTATAATTTCCTTACATATTTTCTCTTTGTGTAACACATCTAATACGTCTTTGTTATTCCAGTTAACAATATCGGTTGCCATTTTTCACAATTAAAACTACACACTTCCACCAGTTTTGTTTTAACACATAGCTTTAGTTTCTAGTTATAACTTATAACATTCAATTCTAGAGAAATAATTAATAAATTCTTCTAAACACGAGAGGAATTTTCTATTTTGTGAAATTTACTGAGCTCTTCACTGACAGACTGACAGTGACAAATAAACATTGCACACAAAAAGCAGCACTACTTTATAATCTGTGTTTGACATGTGGGGTGGTGGGGCAGGGCTCAGAATAATAACTCATTAACGCTTTGTTCGGCAATGGTGTGCTTATCGGCTTGTATGAAAATTCATAAGTATCCATCCATATAACGACTATAGTCGTACCCCGAAGGGGTAGTCAGAGGTACTCGCAAGCGATTCATCCACTTTTATCTGTAAATTTGCGCTGATGTGAGCAATGCCGTGCCGCCGCCGTTTTTACATGTTACATACACTGGCTCAAGGAAAGCTGCGTACACACCGGGCCAACGAACGCCCAACGAACGCCAACGGTTATCCCAACGATGGATATTAACATACATAATACAGGGCAGATTGCAGAAACGAGGGCCAACGAAAAACGTTCGTTGGCGTTCGTTGGCCCGGTGTGTACGCGGCTGAATATGAATCCTTCGACTAACGAGAAGAACGAGAAGCACAGGCTAGGTGGTTTCTATATAAAATCTGCCGTCGAGAACAGCTTGTGCCGCCGCCAGTTATAATATTCTAGTCTATGCCGCCGCCCGCTGGCGTCGTGGATGCGGCCTTAGGGTAGACATATCTTCTTCTTCTAGTGCCTCTCCACTACTGGAGGTTGGCGGCAAAGAGTACTATTTAACATTGGCGGTCAGCTCTGCATACTCCTCTCTATTCTTCGCCAAGCGCATCACCTGTTCTACGCTGGCCACTCCCGTCTATTCTTATATTGCGGAGCCACGACTTTCTCCTTCTGCCTACACGTCTTTTCCCGTCTTCCTTGCCCATCACAATGACCTGAAGAATTCGGTATCGATCGTGTCTGAGCACATGATACTAGATAACTTGTCTTCTTCTGTTTTATAGTCAAGGTGAGTTCTCGGGAGCTTCCGACGCGTCGCAGAACTTCTTCGTTCGTCACTTTATGGACCCAACTTATCCTCAGCATTCTTCGGAAACACCACATTTCAAAGGCGTCCAGTTTTTTGCAGGTTGTCTCCTTTAGGGTCCAGGCTTCGCAACCATATATAACTACTGGCCAGATGTAGCATTGAAGCATTCTAATTCGGAGGTGAATATTTACGTCCTTGTTACAGAGTACACATATAAGAATCTAGATTTCCTTACGATGTTTTCCCTCACTGTAGGTGGTATAATAAAATTGTAGTTATATTCTCATGGGTATACATGCGAGCCTGTCGATTGAGATCCGAGCTTTTCATTACGCCAGCACCACGAGACCCAGCGAGCACGCGTGCGGAAATAAATTAAGATTCACCCGCTCCAGTAATAATCCTATACTTAGATAACACGAGCATTACTTTTTATTCATGGCACCCACAGCCGTGACATTGCACATGCCTGTCGGCTATATTCTAAAAATAAATGCAGTGGATGTAGGTTACTCGCATATTCTAAAAAATACCAATCTACGCTTATCTAGGTCCATGTATTTAAATAAGTAGGTACATTATGTAGAATTGTATTTTTTATTGAAATATAAGAATGTGATGAAATAACAATATGTGGGATGAAATAATCAGATCTGTTACATGTTGTTTCATATAACATTCATTAACATAGTGATGCTATTTTAATACATAACAGGTAACACGAGTGAGAATTAACATAAACAATTATCACAATCAATACGGTGGACAACACAGCAAATATAAAATCATTCTTAATTAAAACATTAACTCAACATTATTCTTGAGCTTTAGCGTGGAATTATAGTAAAAAAATATACGAGTATTCCTCCTAAACTTTGCAGCTGGTATAAACCTAGTTTAAACAAAATAATGTAATCCACATTTCTTGAACATGATCATCAGGCTTAACAGCAACATAATTTTAAAACTAAACATCCTATTCTAATAACTGGCAATATGTAGGTACAGTCGTAGTTAAATGCAGCAGTCTCCACTGTATGTATTCAGTATTTGAAGTTGAATTTCATCTGGAACAAATACTGGACATTCACCTGCGCCACGTCGTATACGATAAATCTGGAGACTAGCTAAGGAAAATATTAGGTACTGGCTGAAAAAGAGGCATGTTATATGGCGAACGTTAATACTCCTGAGGAGACTCCTTAGTTTCACTACTATATGCACAGGAATCCCCGAAGGGGTAGTCAGAGATGACTCACAAGCATGCCACTCACATTTCGCGAGCCGTATCGCCGTTTTTTAATGTGTACAATGCACTTGCGTGCACACATCTCGAATCTAGATGAGCAGGTTTCCCCACAATGTTTCCCTTCAACCTAAGAGCTTAGTAGTTTCAATTTAATGAACCTTAATTAACTTTACAATCAATCAATAGGATATTCTACCGAAAAGATTCAATACCCCCACGTCCACAAAACGAAACTTCGAAAAAAAGTCGACGCATCCGACACACCCAGTAACCATTTACTTCTAAAAGGATACTCGTTATACAGCAGCGACGTGCTGACATCGCGTTGCTGCGGCGTTCCACAAGGCACTATAGTCCCGGACTCTAGCACCACATTCTGCGCCGGGTCCGGCTGCGTACGGCCCATGCCCCAGACGGAATGCTTGCCGGCCGGCGGCTTGGTGAAGTACTCGGCCTTTGAGCATTCTTGCCTGGAATTTTGAGTTAAATATAGATTAATTCACGATGAAGTTAATCAAGCATGAAGTAGGAACTTTTAATTAACTTGCGTGGATGGAATAAACTGTTGGAAAGCCATTAGAGCTAGTCACAGTGGAGAATGGATTAGCCAAGCAGATTAGTTGTCAGTCTCTGACTGCCCAGGAAGCGCCCTATAAAGTGCGGTTGCTATGTACGTCACTCGGGGAAACTCTTTACACCCCGATCCCCAGCGTTTCTTGTCGCTATTCGTCTATTACATCAAGACCATCCCCTATTTTGATCTTGTTTCCTGAACATAATTATCTGTCACTTTCGAGAACCAAACTGCCATGACAACTCACATGTCGCCCAGCGCCACTTCACACAGTAGCATGACGCCGACGGGCGCCGCCTTGTTGCTGCAGCAGTAGTTGGCCGACTTGGACACCATGTCCGCGAAGTAGATGCCCTTGCCGAACATGTAGCCCGTCACCGGGGCCTCGGGCGGCGCGATGCGGAGACCTGAGGGGGAGGGGGTGGAGTTTGTAGTAACTGTGGAGTCGGATTTTACTTTGTTCGCACACTAGCCGTTAGGCAAGGGCTACCCCAGAGACCAGAGTAGTGACCCGGACGTGATGTAATATCGACACATGGTGATGATGATGGAATATCGAAGTTATTTGTTTAAGAGTTCCGTTTAGGTATCTGATATTTTCAGCCGATCGAGCCGAAACTTTACAGCCATATTCCACCTAAGATCGAAAATAATTAATTTCGATGAAATGTTTAGGCACAATAAAGGCGACCTCAAATGAGATGAACACACATCTTCACCAACTTTGTATAGCCTACTCTCTGCTGTACCAAATCTGTCCAGCACCCACCATTTAAAATGACAGCAGACCTTTACTGACAGTTTCCGTAACTCTATCTACCGATAGCTGACTGTTACTTTCATACCATTGTGACAGAATTTTTACGTGACAAAATCGTATGACAGTCACTGTCAGCTATCGATAGATAGAGTATTGAAACTGGCAGTTAGCGTTCACAGCACGTACCTTGCGACAGTATCCCGGCGAAGTTGGTGACTCTTGACCCGTGCCACAGCAGGCGGCGGTTGTGCAGCTTACGGAACGGCTTGTAGCGCTTGTCTTCACCCTCGCGAACCACTTTGAACACCTGGATGGACAGTTTTAGGTTATTTATCAAGGTTTTATTGTATACAACATGATTTTACCCTTATTATTATAAAAATGGGAATATAGATCTAACATTGATTTGATAGCTTCTCCATGCATACATATTTACATTCTCCATAAAAAAAATGGTCACTGACGTCTATGTTTTCACTATGTAGAAGCATTTTTTTTTTGCGAATTTACAAGTCTTAGATCAGAGTTTCTTGAAACATGATAACTGCACACTAACATAATTATTTACGTCACAGTCCAATAAAGACCATCAACAGGGTAACATTGCCCATCGCTTTTAGATAACAAAAACCAATTCCTTTACCACAAATACTTGTACCAGCAACCAGACGCTCGTACTGTTTGGTCCTTCGAGCCGGGTACGAACCAGCGACCTATGGATGGTTGTTCAGATTGACCCCCTGAGTCACCCCCTTCCGTTGGTCCACTATTTACTGTACACATTGTATAGTATGGACTAAGCTGGAGCGGGGCCAAAAAGAACAGCCGAAGATATGCGGAAGTGGCAGACATTAGTGGAGACCCTCTGTATCACATATCGGTATAGTATATCTTGGAAGATAACACAAAAATAAAATAATATAACTACCTCCTGTATCTCTAGCGTGTACTGCGAGTGCGTGGCGGCGTGCGTGTTGCGCACGTACTGCTCCAGCATCTGGAACTCGGCGCCGCCGCGCGCCACGGGCTCGATCCGCGTCTTCAGCTTCAGGCACATCGCCTTTACATTACAAAACCAATTCCTCTACCACAAATACTCGTACTGCCACGACGCCCGTACAGTTTGGTCCTTCGAGCCGGATATCAACCAGCAGCCTATGGATGGTTGTTCAGATTAATCTCCTACCCCTTTCCGTTGGTCCACTATTTACAGGAGGCTATCCACAATAGGCTTGGAATATAACAAAAAAATATATGATTTGATTACCTCCTGTATCTCTAGCGTGTACTGCGAGTGCGTGGCGGCGTGCGTGTTGCGCACGTACTGCTCCAGCAGCAGGAACTCGGCGCCGCCGCGCACCACGGGCTCGATCCGCGTCTTCAGCTTCAGGTAGTGCGCTTCTATCGGACTCATGTCCGAGTCGTCCGAGTCTGTGGGGGGATGGTTTTGTTGTTATTATATTAGACTACAGTTTTCAGTAGGGAAGCTATTCGTTACTAAGCGCGCTTGAGGGTGCAATTTGAGTAGAATGGCCGCAAAACTAGTAAACTGTTTCCACTCAATACTCAATCTTTTATAATACATATAATCAATATAACCACTTAGCATAATAAACCAATACGGTAGAATGGTTTGGGTAGCTGTTTTTGAAGAAAAAATTGAGATAGGATTTCAGTTGAATATATACTCGTAGCACATAATGATGATGAAAAATAAGCTCTCCTAATATATAAAGAAAAAAATAATGGGAATGTTTCTTGGGTTGTTTGAAGTTGTGTAGCTACAGTTATAGAAATCATGCTTAGATATTACAGGAATCATCACCAATATCAATAAAAGTAATAATTAGATGACGTGATATTACTATGTAAAAAACTTACCAGATTTCAACAAGCTGTACGCAATCTCAATTTCTAAGAGGTTGTCGAGCATTTCGGTTTTCTTCTTTATGAGCTCTACATTGTCCAGCATTGGAGCGTTTTGAACACCGAAATTATGCGGGATTAGAGTGTAGAAACTGAAAACCACATGAGAGTATCAATAAGTTTAGTTATCTACCGCTATACTTCCCTGCAGGCAGAGTGCAAGTTTTTGCACCGTTTGAACCGTGATAAGTCAGTGCGAATTGGTATGAATCGGGAGATTAACCACCTAACGTTATACACGCTGCACTACCTTAGCTCCATAAAAAAATAATGCAGCAATTTCACTGCTCGAAAGGTTGTCACCTTTATTATCATTTTTGGATTTGTTCTTAATGAGATAATTTTCTTACCTATTAGTTGCGTCGATGAGTTTGTTTTTACTGGCCATTCCTTTCTCGATGTGTTTGAGCAGGTCACACAGCACTTTGTAGCCGGCCTTTATTTGTTTCTTGGACAACTTTCCGAGTGGCATTTTCTCTGTGTCCAGCTGGAAAAAAAAAACAAACCGGTTTTTACCATGCATATAAAAAAAACGTATACGTTTGCGGTTCACTAAAAGATACCATCATCATCATCAGCCAATACTCAACCTCACCAACTGCTGGACAAAGGCTTCTCTAAGTCTGAGCTCCCTCCCTAAGCTTGAAAACCACTTTTTATCAGCTTACATAAGTGTGCTCCAATTTGACTACATACCTTAATCTATTATAGATTCCCCCCACCAACTCGAGTAAAATTTTTCAATTTTGGTCCAGTTTTCTAGATAGGTACAAAACTGCTTAAATAATTTCATAATCACATATCCAGTGCCCCCACCAAGTAAATATAGGCGCACAGTAGTGCCCCTGCCAAATCGAGCAAAGGATTCGCGTCATGCAAATTAAATCCGCAAAGGATGGATTACCTACCTACGGACAAATTACATCAGGGGTAAAAGTTTCTGACTCACTCACTCACTCACTCACCGATCATAAAAATTCAAAGGCACTTGTAGCAGGCCTAGAAGCTTCAAATTTGGAATATAAGTAGAGTTTGGTGTATGAACCAAGGAAACACTAAAATATTTGGGGGCACGGTAGTGCCCCCACCAACTCGAGTAAAATTTTTCAATTTTGGTTTAGTTTTCTAGATAGGTAGTACATAACTGCTTAAATAATTTCATAATCACATATCTGGGGCACGGCACGCAAAGGATGGATTACCTACCTACGGACAAATTACATCAGGCTACCAGTGCTACCACTTATAGTCAAATTTTCTTAATGTACAATGAACTTTGTGTATTGGAAACTAAGGTTGAAATTTAATTAGGGAAATTTGATGCAGTACGAAGTATCAAAGTAACGTTTATTCATTACACGTACATTACGTAGCCAAAAATAAAGATTCTTGATTCTTACCTTAAGTTTGCGATTTATGTAGGTAGGCAACCTACCAAACTAAGTTAACGCACCTACGTACCTAGAAGGTATGTAGGTACCGAAAAGAGTTACGAGACTTGGTTTTTTTTGACAAGTATTGTTTTTGATAGGATTAGAATCGTCTGAGGGGGTGATGAATCTCCTGTACGCGGCTCTCTCGAGCGGAACCTTTGTAAATATCCCCCTAATTTCAGCTCAGCCAGCCTAGCTCCCGTGTACATTGGAGCAGGAAGCCTTGACTTTGTAAAAGCTGAGGTAGGCGCTATGTACGTATTTCAAAGTTTTCTTCATGACGTTGATGTCGAAGATGGTCAAAACCAGGTTCTGCACGGGCATGGGCAGCTTGCACTTGTCGTCTGCTTTCAGAACCTTCGATCTGGCCTCGCTACTTTTAAACCCGGAATTTCCACAGGAAAAATACATGACGCTCGCGGGAAACGATAGTAAAAAATAATTATGTTACCTCTATTCTATTCAATTCTATCGTTGCTAGAAGCATATGCCACTAATTCACAGATCAAGCTACGATACCTCAAACTCCAGCAGAGTTTTCTTCATAACGTTGATGTCGAAGATGGTCAAGACCAGGTTCTGCACGGGCATGGGCAGCTTGCACTTGTCGTCTGCCTTCAGAACCTTCGCGCTGGCCTCGTCGTCGCCGTAGTCCACGTCCACGGGACAGTAGCAGCCAGGCACCTGGAATAAGGGTACTAAATTGAATATAAATGGGATTATTGGGATTGGAGAGCAATTAGTTACATTTTAAATTTAATAGTATGCTGTTCCAACTGAAACCTTATTAAAATTATATTTATGTTTATAAGGCCGCGTCCTGGACGCAAGCGGGCGGTTTGCGCGGTTTACGTATAAATCTTTGCTGCCCGCACCATGAGTATGGATCTAAGAACTATTTTAGCAAGTTAGCAAGAGTCCGTTCATCAAAATGTTTTCACGGATGTTAAGTTTAAAAAAATGCGGTAAATTTTGCACTTGCTGTAACGGCACTAATCCTCTTTATTTTTTTACTTTAAATATTAAAATCGCTCTAGTCGTTCTGTTAGTTACAGCAGAAATATACGAGTATAATTATAAAATCAAACAGGTCACCTTTTCAAAATGATCCCGCATCTCCCACGGGTTCTCAGTCTTCTCCATATAAAGGTCCTCGAACTTGCGTAAAGCCTCATCCACATTCTTGCAAGTCTCCACCTTGCTGCTGCCGATCGTCGTGCCGATGCGGCCCCAAGCGCGGAACAACCAGTATCTACACACAGATGTTAATTATTGTTAAGATTTTAATGAGGGATTTTAGAAAATGGTATGGTTAAGGGTAAGACTAAATTGACACACCTTAGATTTTTATTGAATTTAGATTATAATATTTGTCTGACGACCGACGCCACGCCATTGTGGTACTTACAGAATTTTCAGCCTTTACATTAACTTTAAGACTCCATTCTTCTTTTTCCTACCGTGTTGGTGACAAACACTAGAGCTGGTTTGGGGTTTGAGGCCGTGTTGAAAGGATTAGCCGTTTAGTATATCTTCAGTCGCTGACTGCCCCGGACGTATACCCAGTACAGTCGATACGTCAGTCAGGGAGGCCTCCCGTGCACCCTCATAAAAGAATTTCAAAGAAAGAATAAAACAAAAGCCACTCACTTCTTCTTGTCATCCGCTTCGAGTATTTGCATCTTGTAGTAGGAGTTCTTCTTGGCGACGACGTCGGTCTGTCCCAACACTACCGTGTACTTGGTCCCGTCGTGGTCCTTGTACACGTGCGCCACGTCCTCTAGACCCGAGTCTGGGTCCACTGCTGTGCCTCCTATGGGAACGTAGGGTGAGATATGAGTGTTATGGTGATGTAAATATGGTATGTAAAGCCGATATGAAATAATGTTCCATTATTTATACAATAGAAAGTCAAGTTACTTGTGCGACACTCGGGAAATCTTTATGTCAACCAAAGCATATGAAAGAAACTAATGATAAATAAACCGATTAGATAATAATATTATGTACCTTTCAGCTTCAACTTCTTGGTTCCAGACTTTTCTGATTTGACATACATGCTGCCTGATTTAGGGATAGACTTGCCGTCCATCACATCTTGAGGAATGCGCTTTGCCGGCTTTTGTTGAAAAAAATAATAAAAAAAGATAAATAAAAAAACAAAAAAAAATCCTCAAGTGATCATGTTTTAAGGGTCAGCAATAGGCAATCGAGGGTTGGCATTGTCATAGAATTATGTAGTAAATGATGCTCTACAGCCTTGAAAAAAATCACACAGGTAGCCGAAGAGTCTAGCTAGGTGCTGAATCATTCGAATTTAAGTAAATGCTTATGGATAACTGTAAATTAATTACGAAAAACCAGTAAATCACACTCCCGTATTGTAACAACTGTGTCGTAATTATCAAGAATTTTCATATGATTCTTATCAAATTATAAAGATAAATGCTTGGACTAGGCGCTAAATACCTTGTTTTTTAATAAACACACACCTATTTTGTGTAAATTAATCCCAAACTTGAGCAATTTTTTTCCCTCAAATCTTCATACAAATATCTATGGCGGCTTTCTGTGTTATAAAATCATAAACACAAGCGACGTTTGACTCAGTCGGCCGGTGGCCTCCAAAGAAGGGTCACGTCGGTTTAGGCGGCACTGACAGCTCGCGATCTAATTGTGTACAGACACAAAATCACTGCACATTGGTTGTCATTGCACTTTTTCAACTTTTATATCACCAACATAATTTGATTTGAAATTGAGGAAGCATAATTCTTAAACTATATTCAATAAATTAAATGATAATGTTTTTTATTAGTTAAGTCCATGGTACTTCTTGATTAAATTATAATTATTAATGCCTAACTAAAACTAACTAATATAAAATTCAAATTAAACTAAAAAGAAGATGCTGGCCAGATCGCTGCCACTGTCGGGTAGGGTACCCAAGACGCTGGCCGCGTTACCCCGCTGTATAGCGATGCTTAGCCTTTGTGATAGGTAAGTGCCAGCCCTAGGGTCCCTTGAGACTTCTATTAGTCTGCTGCTGATGTCTTTAAAAAGCTGACGTGCCTCCGGTCCCCACGGCCCTGGGATGAGGAGCAGGAATATAGTGAATGGATCTAAGTGATGACAATACGTAGGAAGATTAGGTTAGGATTCAAAAACACAGTCTCATGGTGCTGGTTGAGGCATGGTCTCGTAAGGATCTGATGAGGGCAGTAACACGGAGGTGACTGAATTTTATTTCAAAGATTTAATAGCTAAAAGCATCGAGTTTGGGCGCGGTGGTAGCTCAGTCGGGTAAGCGCCCGCTTCTCACGCAAGAGATGCGGGTTCGAATCACGGCGCTGACATGTACCAATGAGTTCTTTTAACTTAAGTACAATGTATACCATCGCTCTAACGGTGAAGGAAAACATCGTGAGGAAACCTGCATATCTAGATTTAGCACATCTAGATATGTGAACCCACCAACCCGCAGTGGACCAGCGTGGTGGGAAATGGTTCAAGCTTAGGAAGGCAGTTTAGACCTTGGGGATATGCACAAAGGTTCCACTCGAGAGAGCCAGGTGCAGGTACTTACACCCCCACAGAGAATAGAATAGAATCGAGTTTGGGCTATTAAGTATGTTTTTCAAAGAGAGAGAGAAAGATATTTTAGGTTTCCTCTGGATTAGTTAGGTTTACTGGGTTTACTAAATTCATTCGTAACGTAAAATTGTCAATGACGGAATTTCTTCTATAGACAGTAGCCACTAATAAAAACAACGATATATGGCGTGATTTGCAAAAGTACCTATCTAGTCAACCTGCCACGGGGTGACTTCGGTGGGTAACTCAGAATAATACTAATTATATGTTATTGCATCAATAATAAAAAAATCAAGAAAATATTCAAAGTTTCCATCCTCGCTTTTCACGCACACAAATCACAAACTCATGCCTTGTTCTAGGAGCAGGGTCTACCCTGGTGCATTTCCATGACCACTTTTCATTAGCGTCCCACCGGTTTCTATGCTTAGCGGAATAGCACCATTAACCATTATTATTATGAGATATCATCACTTCTTATTCTGAGTTACCCAACATAAAATCACGCCATCCATATTGAAATAATTTTTTAAATTAGGATTTGTCTATGGTGTGGTCCCCAAATTTAAGGGTAAAAGCCAAATAATTATATTTTAACCTTTTTTTATAGCTATTATATTATAATGCGGCAAGTTACTTGGCGACCCTCCTTGCGGGGTGAAAGAAGTGGCGGGGGCGAGGTAGCACGACATGCTACACACGTAGAAAAGTGTGCCCGGATTAATCTCGCGATAGCTTGTAACTATTTCTGACGTAAGTAAAATTTTATTCTATGAGTGTTCCCGTAAATGTCATATTTAGCTTAAAATTTATAGTTTGACAGCATTAAAATTTGGATGTTTACCTTCAGAATATCTACCAATTTGAATTTATTTATGTAAAAGTGTTTTATTTTATAAATCAATTTCCATGTCACTTTCATGTTCACTCTCTGTTTGAACTTGTTCATCGTCGTCGTCATCCTCATCTTCATCATCGTTTTCATTAACTTCAATTATAAATCTAAGACAAAAACCAATTTATGTTTCATTTACAATAAATTATAAATAAACAATAACATACCTGTCCAATACATCGTCAAATACTCTATCAGATTTATAATATTCGTCTTAATTTTTTATGACATGGTCGTCACAATTTCTCCACTTTTTAGGCGAATAATTAGAGAAAAGCAACTCTAAGTCATACATTATACGATTTGTTGTTATTAACGTTATTTTGTTGACGAATTATAGATACCTAATAATAATATTAAAAACCGGCCAAGTGCGAGTCGGGCTCGCGCACAAAGGGTTCCGTAGCAGCAAATAGTTAAATCAACCTATCTCAAAAACTATAAGACATACTTTGATCAAACCAAAAATCGTTGAAAGAGTTAATTAGCATGCATCACCTCTATTTTTTTTAGAATTTTATACCCCGTAGTTATAAAAATAGAGGGGGGGGGACATACTTTTTACGACTTTGAGAGCTGATATCTCAAAAACCGTTCACTTTAAGAAAAATGTTTTTTAGAAAACTTTATATCATTTTAAAAGACCTTTCCATTGATACCCCACACGGGTATGTACATCGAAAAAAAAAAATTCATCCCTCAGTTATATGTATGGGGGGCCCCACCCCCAATTCTTTTTTTTACTATTTAGTGTCATATTTTTGTAGCGGTTCATACAACACATATTCCCATCAAATTTCATCACTGTAGTACTTATAGTTTCCGAGTAAATCGGCTGTGACAGACGGACAGACGGACAGACGGACAGACGGACAGACGGACATGACGAAACTATAAGGGTTCCGTTTTTGCCATTTTGGCTACGGAACCCTAAAAAGGCCTCAACACTCATCCTAAGACTAATGGTCTCAGGATCAATGATCTCATGTGGGTCGCACTCAAATTATGACAGACTATATAAGGCATGTGGCCGCCTCGGCTGCGCGGCCGAGACTGCCGTAACAATGACATGCAGTGCACGCGTTGCCCTTCCCCGCTACCCTCCCGCTACCCGCTGTCGTCTTGGGTACCTCGTCCCCTCCGCGTCTGTCACCCCGCAAGGAGGGTCGCCAAGCAACTTGCCAATCTATAAAAGACCTATTCAACGATACCCTACCTACACCATCAAAATAACCGGAAAAAATATCAGCCCCAATTTACTTGTATGGGAGAGGGAGTACCCCAATTTTTTTTGGGTACTCCTCATATCTATGCGAAATATCAGCTTGATATCTTTACCCGTTTCTGAGAAAAAGGGCAGTGACAGACAGTCAGTCAGACAGACGGACAACAAAGAGATCTTATAACGGTTGCTTTTTTCCTTTTGAGGTACGAAACTCTAAAAATATGAAAAAATATTATTCTGCCACCAAAAAATATACTTACAAACATACATACATACAATCAAAAAACATTACTCTCCTCCTTCGGCAGTCGGGTTAAAACAAGTGAGACTGATTCTGAACTTTTGTTCTACGAGTTTTAAAAATTAACCAAAAAAAACCTTTATCATAGAAACTTTGTTGACACGTGACTTTTTACCATGGAAAACGATTTTTTTTTTCGCGTTTTTGCAAAACTCGTAGAACTAAAGTTGTTCAGAATGACCCCTTGAGTCATCCCCTTTCGGCTTAGTATACCCTTAGTATAACTTATTATCTACACTTTAATACCTGTCGTTACCTTTCTACAAGTAAATACCACATTTGTTTAGAAATCTAATCGGGTTCCGAGTATGGAGAAAAGTGGCACCCCTATTAATTTCTACTCTTTCCTGGTGCTTACCAGTGTAATTAAAAATTAAACTTACCCTCAAATCACTACTTGAAAATAATTGTCAATAAAGTTGGCGAGTAGGTAAAAGTTTATCGACCCACTGTGCAAACTTACATGTGTGCGTGTCACTGCGTGTGCTGTGTGAAGAGCATTGAAAACCCAAATTTGGCGGGGCACGTCACCCTGTACGGGCCCTTAATACTTGTAGTTACCTTTCTACAAGTAAATACCACATTTGTTTGAGAAAGCTAATCGGGTTCCGAGTATAGAGTAAAGTGGCACCCCTATTAATTTCTACTCTTTCCTGGTGCCTACCAGTGTAAGTAAGAATTATACTTACTTACCCTAAAATCACCCAAAATGTACTTGAACATAATTGTCAATAAAGTTGGCGAGTAAAAGTTTATCGACCCACTGTGCAAACTTACATGTGTGCGTGTCACTGCGTGTGCTGTGTGAAGAGCATTGAAAACCCAAAATTGGCGCGGCACGTCACCCTGTACGGGCCCTTAATAAAAGAGACGGTAATATTTATTTGTGGGCGAAGAGTATTGCCAGTAGTAGCAGTACTGCTATGACTAGTTATAATGTACATGGGTAAGTAATACAAAAAATAACTTACGTCGGAGCCCCAATCAGCTATGTTGTTTTCCTTGATAAGTTCAATTGATCTGGCAATAGTACCGGTCTCAGGATCGATTAAATCAATGAAACTCTCTTCCACAACCTGCAAATTTAAATACACATAAACAGTAGAATAACCTGCTTTGTGAGAATAACCTAACACTGGGTACTGTACCAACCTACATTTTATAATCGTGAAAAAGCAAAGTTATTCTAAATTGACTCTGTGGTAAAAAGCATGCGATCGGGTCGGACTGCCATAACTAGAAACCTTTGTCCTGACCAAGGATCAGCGCCATATACACAAAGTACTTAAAAATCATAATATTATTATGATGAAGACCTTGACCAACTTAAATACAATATCCTACCACACAAAAACAGATACCCAACTGACTGAAACATAAGAACCCACCTCAATATCCTTCTCCTGTATCTCCAGCATCTTGCTAGCCATGTTCTCTAGGTCCTTCTTGGTCGACACCACAGCAGCCACCGTGTCCGTTAGCTTGGACACTACCAGGCCGCCGAGTTTCAAGATGCGGTGCTTCAGCTCCTCCTTGCCCTTCAGTCCGCGGCCCCAGATGAAGAATTGCAGGTTTTTCAGCGGCGGGATGCGGCGCTCTTTCTTTACTCTGCAAACGTTATTTGAAGGTAAATTTCAAATAAATAAAAAATGGGCAAAATTTCTTCTCCTTTTGACCTAAGCCCAAATTATATCGAACAAATAGGTGTCATACTCAAGAAAAGGCTAGACTTTTTGAAACGAAGATCGTGGCTTGTGGAGACCCAGAGTGTGCATCTTCTTTGGGAGATAGGAGTTACTATATTATGTAATCTATGTATGTAGACAGTGAATATTTAGGTTACCCATTTTCAGCAGGCTCTTCCTTCTTGATAATAAGGAGCGGCGGCGGGGGCGGCGCGGCCTGGAACAATCTCACTCCAACTTTCGGCTTAAACTTTTGGAATATAGGCATCTTTTTAAATTCTTTGGGTACTTTCATAGGCTTCCTTTTCGGCTCTTGAGTCACGTGTGTACATTTCGTCCATTCGCTGACGTTACCTGTGATTAATACATAATATTAATGTATCTATACATTGCTAAAATAGCCTTTTACTGGTGTAGCTCGGATGAATACATAATAATGGCAAAGATAGGTTGTACAGCTTGGAGCAAAGAAATCTGACAGGTAGCATAGTCTCTCTGAAAGGGGTATTTCTTTGCTCTAAGACAGTAAATTCAATGTAGTAGATTGCAAAGTGGTAATATTTTTGTATCACTGAATTATCAGGTATTAGAGGAAGTTGTAAACATTATGAAGTACCTGAGCAAGTGTATCCATTAGTGCCGAGCACGAGCTGTCCTTGCTTGCAGACGTCGCAGGGTTCCAGCGCTCCGAAAGCCATCATATCAGCGATGCGAATTATAGGCTGAAAAGGTAAGTCTTTATAAATATTATTACAATAATCATTCTTTGCATTTTTTATTACCTAGTACCTAAGTAAATCATAGAATATAATGTGTATATGAATCAGATTAAAGACAGATTATTATGGCTGAGGGCAACTAAACTAGGTACATATTGATAACCTCGGGTGAAAGTAGATATCAAAATAGATAGATAGATCATTGTTTATTGCACACACAAACATAAATTACACAAGGAAGTGTACAAACTAGACGGTACAAATGGCGGCCTTATTACTAAGAGTAATTTCTTCCAGACTACCTCAGGAGAGAAATTATACAAGAAAAGGGGAACGTGCAAAAAATTACAAACAGAAAATATGCAAGGAGAAAAATTACAAATGTATATGTCGCAGGCATCTGGTTTAATCTCCTTTTTTATTGAACCGCTAGCCCGTTCATTGGATGGCGCTATTCAGTAGTATGACTAAAGGACAACTCGTCAAGTCGTTGATTGTAACGTTCGACGTCTTGACTGAACGTCATTCAGCGAAGTCGTTGAATGGGATATAGTGTAGCAACTTTGTAATGTCTGGTTAGGGTGAACATGACCACACAAGAGTCAACAAAAAGACTATGTTACAAAGCTCTTATCTCACAAATTAACTAAACAATAACAATAAACGTACCTTCATATTGTTGTTCATAACTTTCCAGTTTCAGCACAATTTTTTCTTTGAAACTATCCGCCCGCGGCGTAATAATAGGTAAATCCATGTTGTCACACTATTTTAACACAAATAACGCACTTTAAAGCTAATTTATTTGCAAAAAACTAACAATGTAAGTGCTTTTTCTGTCAGCTGCTAGCTGTTAGACGCCATATTTGTTTTATTCACCACCTGACTGATTTTAAGTCAGATAACTGTTGGACGTTTTGTGACGCTTGTAGAATCAACATTCGGCCTAGTCATACAACTGAATAGCGCCATCCAATGAACGGGCTAGTGGTTCAATCAAATAGGAGATTCAACCAGATGCCTGCGACATATATACCTAGTACAAAATAGTATGTCTAGGTTCATTATTTACTTAAGAAATAGTTTTATAGATAATTGAATTATACCTCATCAATGCCGGGAGGCACTTCCTGTGAGTTTGCTTCTAGAATGGCCTGCAGATCCTTCTTGCTGCAGTCACTGAGGCCGTCATGGTACTTGTAGTACAAAGTGTTTTGTTTCTTCAATTTCTTCTCTAAGTCTTTTTCCTCCTTTATGTCTTTTTCGTCTTTTGGCTCCTCCTTCAACCTTTTGACTGGGACTTCTTCCACTTTGAAAGGCCTAAAAAAATATTTGTGTTGAAAACAGCACGTGCAAGTGGCATGATAATGATGGTGGGGACATAAATGAGTACTTGAATCATCAACCTTTTTTTTTCATTAATGGTAAAACTTATGTTTTGATGCAGCCTAAGCCTCCTAGCAATGGAGGCAATGAACCTTAATATATCCAGGTTTATAGGCTTTTGCATATACAGGGTGACTTTGTAGTCACAAATAAAGAACCATGATTATAATTACTTCAACTCCTGCTTCACCATGGCCTGGTCCTCCTTCTTGAGCACCTTGAACCCGGGTAGGTCCTCCCCCCCGGCCATGTACAGCAGCTCTGCCCGGGCCTCCGCGAAACACTTCACATGATGCCACAGAGCCTGCCCTCCATACTTCTGCCCCACTTCTGTGTCGTACACTGTCTTAGATATCCTTACTTCGTCCTAAATAAAATAGAAATAGTAAACTATCAATAATTTTGGCTAGAAGAAATTGATAATTTATTTGTAACTCTATTACATTTGCTTGTGCATGTGTACAATAAAGCAATTATAAATGAATAATATTTAATGGGATGCCCTACAGCCTCAGATTTTTCTTCTTTTGTGTCAGTGAACATGGGAATTTTTAAATTTGTCCAGACCAAAAGGTAAGCAACTTTTAGATTCAAGGTTTGGCTGATAAGGATGATGATGGACAAAGTTAATTTTCTATATTAAACAAATCAATACCTTATGTTCATGAATATTCAAGTTTAATATTACCTTACAAATCTTTATTTCACAAACTCTGCATGTAGCCCGGCTGGACTTTGAGTATTCAATAAAGAAATCCTTGATGGCGGCCATGCTTGCAGAAGCTTCTGCATTGGCTCGCTTAGCTGCTTTACTCTTTCCTTTTGCAACTGGCAACACAATCCCAGTGTATTCCTCTGGTGAAGTAAAGTATTAATTGCAATAAAAGATATGAATATAGAAACATGATTATCATAACATTTGTTTCATATTTAAGTAAATATTTTAAAAATCAAAAGCAATTAAATGAAAAAGTAAAATATATAAAATCATCTAATATTAAAAATAAGTCTACCTATGGCCTTAGTAATTCTCTTTTGGTCATCATTCCGCAGTGTGTTAAGCCTTCCAATGTCAAGAGCAGTTTTAGGACGCTGCTTCTTGAAGAAACACTCTTCATGGTGCCAGTTGGCCTGCTTCCCATCATAGAATGCTGACTAGGAAACAAATATACAAAAAAGCATGTTATAATGAAATTAGATTGGTGAGTTTGACTGGATCATAATCATTATTGGTCAATTAATTGGCCACTGCTGGACATACACTCATTTACAAACAGCACTTATTGGTAACATATGGCAACATAACTCATAATAAAATATCATAGCTCATCTTAGGCAACATGAGAGAAAAGAAAAATGAATGTTTATGACAGTTTTAGGTTTCCTCGAGTTATAGCCATAGTAAAAAAGGGCCGCCCCGTTCGGGATTCTTACCTTGAACCTTGGCACAACAGTCAGTGTTTTAGACCGGCAATTGGCATGGTATAATTTGTAAGACAAAAAACTTAAGTCAGGTTACCTGCACCATCACAGCTATTCGCAAGGTCCCCTGCTCTATCTTTTCTTTGCATCCTTTACAGTTTGCTCTCCCTGATTTAGCGTATTCTGCTTGATATGGCAAGTCGTCCATAGTTGCTCCTGATTGCCGAAATTATGGGGCAAAATTCAAACAAAAGACTTCATGGACTTTTTCGTGTAAAATTTTAGCCGGTAAAATGTAAATATGACAAATGAATGACATTGACTATCACAACACAACTGTGACATCTTTTGACAGTTATGTTGTGTCATGAATACAAGTGACCTAGTTATTATTCTGAGGAACAAAATATAAAAACATGTCGTTATAGATCTTAGTATCTACAAAAATGCAAAAGTAGGTACCTGCTTCTCGTTATTCACTTCACGCACGGCGAGCTCAATGCGAGCCGTACCATTCCGTGGACAAATCCGTCATCGCCCACACACTACACGAGCCCCGAGTTGCAGTCCAGTCGATTGTGAACTTTTTTTTATTTATTTATGTCAAACATATTTTACAATAAAGACTTAAACAGTGTGACAAAAACCAGTTTAGGTTTGACCGCACACTGGCACTCGCACTAGACTTGGGTAGCTCGCGAGGGAAAGATAAAAATGAGTAACTTCATCCCATATTTCCTTTCTTTCTTTCAATCACTTGAGATAATTATTTATCTTCTTATCACTTACTCACAAAGACTATAGGGAGTAATATGAACCCGAGTTTCATCGAGACTCCGCGAGTAACTTCGTTCAGTGAATCGCTCTTGCTCTTTCGTGTATGTTGATCTCGCTCATCTACCGATCCCTAACAAAGAAGATACGCGCAGGAGTACATTTTTTGTTAAAAAGTAAACTGAATTAACTTTTAATAATGTCAAAATAGGGTGCACTATTGATAAGAACTTTAAGTTAAACTACTAAAATTACTGATGTTAAAATTCTAAGTATGATGTTTTAGAATTTTGTTTGAAAGCTATCTTAAATATACCATCTTTACAAGATTATTAGAAAAATATTTTTTCTATTGTTATTAACATTCATGCATCTTTTCCACATTTCACTCTTTTCATCGTAGGGATTCACCTTTCAATTGATGCACTGAGCAATCGGAGCGAAAAGATAAGAAGATAAGAAAGAAAGCTACGCATCTTTGAGGGAAATGAAATGTATCTCTCTTTTCTCTTTGGTGATACATTTTTCGCATGTCTAACTCGCACGACATCTCTCTTTGTTCACTCGACTTTGCCTTGCAAAAGACACATAACCTATTTGTCACGCGACGCTCGCGTACCCAGTCGGCGAGCGTCCCGAGCCGCACCCACCAACATATTCACACGCAGATTTGTCCGCGGACTGTCCGTGGACTTGTTGCCAGCGACAAATCCGCGGAATGGTGCGCCCGTGAATAGGAGTCATAAGAATGCCATTATTATTCTGGGGGGGAGAAGCACTTAAACTTTACTTCAATCACTGAAGGTAATGCTGTCAAAAGTGTCAAATTGACAACCAAATTGAACGAAATAAAATAGTGAAGTCATTCAATTTACTAAATCTAAATATTGTTATTTTTACAAAGGAAATTAATAGGAAATAAATGTATATTGGGTATATTTTTACTGAATAACGGATTCCCAACAGTCCCGCCATGGGTGACAGAAAAGAAAGGATGAAAAAAAGCCTAGGAATAACTGAATATCCTTGGAGCTCTGGTAAGTACATACCTACCTACATTTTTCTACGTATCAACAAGGGAATACAATATGGGGTTCATGGTACAAGTGGATATCTATTGTTTTCGCAGATGATGAAACTGGTGAAAACCACACTATGGTGCGTCCCAACCCGTCGTCTTCGGCGACTACTAATGAGTACATGGACATGATATACAGGGCGGCCGCCATTCCGGGCCAGCCCCAGCCGGGGACGTCGGCCTCCTCGTCTGCACCGCCGCCGACTACTACGAGCAACACTGGTGACTTAATCTTATGTATTGGTAGAATATTAGCCCAAAATCAGCTAAAATTAACCCAATTTTAGATTGTTTTTGTTGGTTGTGTAATAGGGGACTGGCTTAGTTTAGATAGCACTTGAAACTTGTTAGTTTCATGATATTTCTTATTTATAAAGATAAAGATAAAATACTCTTTATTGCACACAAACACAAACAGAAACAGAAACAGTATTACAAACATGAAAAGAAAAGAAATAGCACAATCAGCGGCCTTATTACTAAAAGTAATCTAATTTATGTTCAATATGAAACCATGTTGATCTACCTACATGTGTTGCAAAATAGTTTCATATCTGCAATTAAAACATTAGTATTTTTTTTTTCTATTAACTATAGGGAATCCCACTCTATGTTTGTCAGTTTATGTGCTCCACCCTTTATATATGTTTATGCTATCATAATATTCTATATGTATTTTTTTAATTTATTACTTTCATTAGTAATTAATGCTATTTCATTATTAAAACAAGATCAAGACATATTGCTTTTCAAAATAATCTATTTACACAGATGGAATGCATTTCTAACAAGTGCCATTTCATAATAATTATTATATTCTTCCATTTTTCATTATAGAGCCCTCCACAAGTCAAGCATCAAGGCGCCCACAAGCCACACGGTCGGACCGCCACCTGTTCTGGTCATTGCTGAGCCAGAGGGGGCAAGCGGATATGACGGCTCGGTAAGAACTACATTATGTTTATATCAAGATAAAGACACAAAAAAGAGGTTATATTTATACTGCCTATCATAATATGCAATTTTATGGCCTTTCAATAAGTACTTCTTAGTATTTTCGTATTGTTTCTGTATCTTTCACAGAAATAGACAGAGTAATGGTAATAGGGTCAAGCTGGGTTCTGAATCTGAAACCATACTCTAATTTGATGTTGAATATTATAAAAATAAACATGATTGCTTACCCTGAGAGCTTAAGCGTCAATTCACACGTACCACAACCACACCACGTCGCAGTGACATAATGTGGGAATACCGCGATAAAAAGTAGCTTAGGTATGTGTTAATCCGGGGTAGGTACATTGATATTATTATTTATTATTATTAATCCAGGGTGTCAGCAGCTAACTCCATATAAAATTGTTCAGCCGTTTTAACGTGAAGAAGTAACAAACATACACACACACACACATATACTCACAAACTTTCGCATTCATATTATTAGTAGGATTCCTAATCAATAAAACAACCAACCCACAGTTCGCGCGCCATAGAAGCGCTCCGCCGCGACGTGGCGCGCTGCACGGTGCCACGGGTCCCCCCGCGCGCCCCCCGCAGCGCCGCGCCCAGCGCCGAGCCCGCGCTGCGCCGCCCCAGCCCGCTGCACGAGATCCGCGGCATACTCGCGTTGAAGAAGGCCACGAGGATACCGCCGTTTAATGCGTGTATGTTGGCCTCTTGTTAAACATAGCTCGAGTCATATGACCGCTCTCAAATACATACCTTTTATTTGTTTCATCATCATCATCAGCACGACCCATCACGTCCCCACTGCTGGGGCACTAGTCTCCTTCCAATGAAGGAGACCAGAGGCCTAGTCCACCACGCTGACCTTGTGCGGTCATTTGTTTATTGAAGGGAAAACGAACTTTATTTCCCAGGAATTAGAGTCTCCCAAACGTAATAGGACTCATGCAATATTTTACAGAGTATAGGATAAAAGTAAACAGTGTAGGGAGCTGATTTAAGTTTCAAATAATCTATTCATCTAACTTATGTATGTTCTAGGCTAGTTTTTACAGTGTTATTCCACCAAAATTACCCTTGAATCATTGCTTCTTATTTTTTTTTTTAAATTTTGAATTTTATCACATTCTTTTTTTTTATTAAAAACTTGTCTCACAACATATTTCAGCCAGCGTAGGCGTAGGCCAGCCGGCACGCATGCCCGCTGTTCACTGTTCAGTTTCTCCATAGTATTTTTGATTCATTTATATCTTTAACCCTAAACACATGGTTTTATGTCTGGTAAATATCAGGTCATATTCACTACCCTATGTTTTCCTGGTTCTAATTTTCTTATACCTGGTTATTATATCCCTTTGTTCCATAAGTTCATATTTTTTAAATTTCGAATTTTATCACATTCCAGCCAGCGTAGGCGTGGGCCAGCCGTCGCGCAACCCGCTGTTCACGGCGCGGCCCACGCCCGCCGGCGCGCACGCCCGCCTCCGCGCCCGCGAGCGTGACGCCCGAGCCGCCGCCCTCGCGCGCTCGCTCAACGCGCCCGCCGCCGCTCATAGCCATCGCCACAGGCTTATATGTCATGGTAAGATTAATATAGAACATAGCCATCAAGATAGAGCGAACAAAGAACGGTTTGAACATTACTTTCACAACTTAAGTCGCTTCTCGCGTCTGAGCGCGACGCCCGCGCCCCCGCCCTCGCGCGCTCGCTCAACGCGCCCGCCACCGGCATCGGCTTTTATGTCATGGTGAGTTAATGCGACAGCCCCCACTCATGAGCGAATGATAAGAGAGGCAGAGAGAAGTCTAACAAATAGGGACCAAGAGGACAACCGCAACACGACGTCGTTCTTGTTAAAAAGAAAGTTGTTTAGAATGACGAATTGAGTCACCTCCTTTCAAATTACAATAAAACCCACTACGGGATAATACACCTAGAAATATCACACGACATTGCTTGATGTCTTGTCGCCGTCCACATAAGTGACGGACATATGATTGCAAGTTGCGCAACGTGGAGAAATATGTTTTTCGAGGTTAGGCATAGTCTAGTGTAGTGTAGTCCCGTAGTGGATACTCAGCATAGACACTATTCTATTTTATTTTCCGCCCTCACCAAACAACCGTCTCTACTACTTTCAGCGACGACGTCAGGAGACAGCGCGCGCGACCTCACCACGCGGCAGCGCGCGCAACCGCAGCACCCGGCCGACCCCAGCCAGCCCTCCACGTCCGCTGGCATCAGGTGGGTGCACCGACACTGTCTACTGCTTGCAGCGACGACGTCAGGAGACAGCCGCAGCACCCGGCCGACCCCAGCCAGCCCTCCACGTCCGCTGGCATCAGGTGAGTGCACCGACACTGTCTACTGCTTGCAGCGACGACGTCAGGAGACAGCCGCAGCACCCGGCCGACCCCAGCCAGCCCTCCACGTCCGCTGGCATCAGGTGGGTGCACCGACACTGTCTACTGCTTGCAGCGACGACGTCAGGAGACAGCGCGCGCGACCTCACCACGCGGCAGCGCGCGCAACCGCAGCACCCGGCCGACCCCAGCCAGCCCTCCACGTCCGCTGGCATCAGGTGGGTGCACCGACACTGTCTACTGCCTGCAGCGACGACGTCAGGAGACAGCCGCAGCACCCGGCCGACCCCAGCCAGCCCTCCACGTCCGCTGGCATCAGGTGGGTATTAAGATAATTAGATAAGGAATATTGTCAATAGCAGCCCGTGAGACGAATATAAAGAATATGACGAATATGACAGGAAAATTGGTCACAATACCTACGTGAATTGAACTTTGGATAAGCAATTAACAATTTGGTAGCGCAGCGCAGTTAAAATCTGCCATAACTTGTTGATGTGTGATCTATGAATTGTTCATGTGTAACGGTATGCAGATACCTGATTATTATTATTATTATTTAATTCTTTATTGCACAAATATATAATAAATGCACAAAAGGTGGGCTTAATGCTAAGAGCATTTTCTACCTGATTAACATCATGAAACATAAACTCAATCTAATCATCTTCACCGCCACCTCAGGTTCAACCCGGTGACGGCGGACGAGTCGGCGGAGGAGGCGCCGGCGCGCCGCGCCTCCAGCGAGGGCCAGCACTCGCTGTTCCTGGACGAGTTTAACTGGATTATGGGTCAGTTCTTTGTCATTGTATTGTCGTATATATGGCCACAATGCATCTTCTCTATGGCCATCACTGTATGATGAAGGCCTCTGTTTCTGACGTAGAATAGATTGATACATAGTATAATAAGGCTGCGGTTCCCTGCGTGAGCGCAAAACCATACTATTTTTTTAACAGACGAGTACTGAAATTGTTTTACTGTGTTTCTATTGGTCCTAACTCTGTCAATATCGGAAATGTGTAATGGAAATACTCGGTACTCGTCTGCTTAAAAAAATTGAGTATAGCAAACTGTGAACTCCAGACACGTCGCTAACTGTGTCGGCAATGAACAGTTAGCCTACTGGGGACGCAGCCTAACAATATCTCTAAATTGAGCCTAAATTATTATGAGTACTTATTCTGTTCATTTTTACAGAAGACTCTGACATCCCAGTTCCACCGAAGCCACAAGATTCTAGTGAACAGACTGCTGCACCAGGTAAAAATATAAACATTATCACATCCCTAGAGACCCCTGTGTTGTGTGTATATTTACCAATAAGACTATGGACCAATATAGTAGACTTGAAATACAACGCATTGGGTGTATTAAGAATACTTGAGTGTACTAGAAGTAGTATAGAAGAAAAGTGTCACTGCTATTAATTTCTACTCTTTCTTGCCAGGCCGTATACAGACAGAACGCTGGCTACCGGCGCAGAGCTGTCAGTTTCATACTTATGGATACCGAACCAGCGCTGAGAAGCGCGGGGAAGATATCCATAGGAAATGCGACGGTAACCAGCTTTTTATCTGTATACGGTCTATTACTAACTTTGGCGAATGTGATATTTATAATACTAACATTTTCAGAAGGCCAATCGGCGAGCACTTCGACAGAGATGTCGTTGGAAGAGGAAGTGTTGGAAGTGGAGCCGGCAGCCGAGGCCACGGAGGACCACACCGACGCCGCCGGGCAGCTCACAGCCGAGGTCAGTGGCCACTTGTGTTCACTAGTTCATTTAAATGTCGAGTTGCACGAGACACTCAAGAGAATCTCGCGAGAACGCGAGAAACGTGAATGTGGAAGCGATTTCTCAAGTTCTCGCGTTGTTCTCCAGCTTTTCTCCACTTTTTGTCGGTATTTGGCGCGAGACAAAGGAGCGCGAGAACGTGAGAACAGGCGAGAAAGTGTATTGACTCCACACTCGCATGTTTCTCAGTACGGCATAACAATAAACTTGTCGCAGCGGTTACTTCTGCGTCCATCGTCATCGAACGCGAGAACTGTAGTGAGAACTACTTAAGAACTTTGTGAGAGTGTGTACCCAAAGAAGTTCTCACTACAGTCCTCGCAGAGAATCTCCGGAGATTCTCACGTGGATGTCTCGCATGAATGTGGAGCGCCCTAAAGAAAGTTAAAGCTGTCAGAAAAAAAATCTGCATTAAAGCTGTGTCTGTCTGTTTCTGTCAAAGTATGGCAGCAATAGATTTAAGGTCGATTCTATCTTCTAACAGCATCGCATATTCAATATAAGATTCAACTATGTCACGTTATAGGATTAATAAATGTGTTTGTTACAGAATGTAAGTGCAGAAGTATCAGCAGCAGCAGAAGAAACTCCACAAGAAGATCAGACACGCAGTAAAAAGAAGAGAGAAGGTAATAAAATAATAAATCGTATTAATATGTTATGTATCAAAACAATCTAAAGCACCTTTCCTTATAATTATATTTATGCAACATTCACATGTTTCAGTCAGCATAATTTAATGGTTAATTATAAAACATTTCAGATAAAGAGAGCACAGTCGTCGAACTAAATCAGGTATGTAATATATGAGTTTTTTCTGTATTTCAGATTTATAGTTGTCATATTAGGTCCTTACATATGAAATTGGCGTTTTCTATAGGAGGAACATAAAGTAGTTTTTTTTTTAATGAAATATATTAAATTAATCAAAGTATGTACCATTGCTATGTATGCACTTTTGCCATCTCATAGGTAGTTCATTGATCCCCTTACTAAAAAAACCATTCGGGCGGGAATCAATAAAATCTTTGAAGGCGGTTTGGACTGCCCCATCGGAGTTGAATTTTTTTCCTTGCAAGTAGTTATCCAAATTGCCAAAAAAAATGGTAATCTGTTGGAGCAAGGTCCGGAGAGTACGGTGGATGTCTAAGACATTCTAATTGAAGCTCCTCTAATTTAGTAGCCGTCTGTTGTGCAGTGTGTGGTCTAGCGTTGTCCTGAAGCAGCAGTGGCCTAGAGCGATTGACCAGCCTCGGTTGTTTAGCAGCTAGCTTTTCCATCATGGTTTGCAGTTGCTGACAATAGATATCTGCCGTAATCGTCTGGCCAGATTTAAGAAAGCTGTAGTGAACGACACCGGCACTAGTCCACCAAACACTTACAAGCAACTTTTTTTTAGTAAATTTTCGCTTAGGGCAGGATTTGGCTGGTTCGCCAGGGTTCAGCCATTGCGATGAGCCGGAAGCGCTCAATCGTCGTAGAGGATCCACTTTTCATCACAGGTAATGATTCGATTTAAAATTCCTTCATTATTGTGCCGGTTGAGTAACGTAACGCAGCAGTCGACGCGCGTTTGTCGGTTTGCTTCACTCAATTCATGAGGTACCCACCTTTCAAGCTTTTTCACCTTCCCAATTTGCTTCAAGTGGATTAGAATAGTTTTATCACTAACACCGGAGCCTGCAGCTAACTCGGATGTGGTTTGCGATGGATTCTTCATTATCAACTTTGGTCTCCGGCCGTCCACGAGGCTTGTTCTGCAGGTCGAAATTTCCAGAACGAAAACGTTGGAACCAAAAACGCACTGTGTTTTCTTTTGCGACACCGTCACCATACACATCATTAATCCTTCGAGCCGTTTCTGCAGCACTGGTGCCACGGTGGAACTCATACTCGTAAATAACGCGATATTTCAAGTTTTCCATTTTGTAAACAGAGTGACACAAAGAAAAAAACAAAAGAAGAAAAAACAAATGAATTAGGGGGTTTGAAACACAAATGCATGAGTAAATAGCTGTATGAATTTGAATTTGGAATTCCTAACCATAAAGGTAATATTTGAGATCAAAGTGGCCAGTACGACAAAACGCCAATTTCATATGTAAGGACCTAATATAAATCCCACTAACTTCACTTCTATGAAGACATCTACATATAAATTGGTAGATGATGGTAGTAAGGGGCAGTAAAGCCTGACCCCTCTCAGAAGCATTGTTACTATGAGAGGGGGGTCAAATTTCTCTGCACATGACCGTACTTCTTATTCTTAGCTGTCGATGACAATGACGAACTCTAGGGCTTTATGGGACTCACAACTTACTTCTTCTTACTTTTGTTTCCCCAGTGGCGGCGGCACCTGGCGGCCCGCGGTTACCCCGACCGGTAGCCTGCCCCGGCCCGGCTCCCGGCTCTCCGCCACGCCCACGCCCGTCACCAACACCTCGCTGAAAGCCAACCCGCAGCCCAGCCGCCCCATCGGCTCTGGACACAACAACGTTGCCAAGCCGTTCGGATATGTAAGTTGTCTATTAATTTGCTGATACAGGTTGATGACAAAAATAAACTTTGCTGTCAAGAAATATAGTTCCCGTTGTTTATTACGTATTGTTAATCCAGGATAAAATTAAAAAGGGTGACCCAGTAATCGATGGACATAATATATAAAAAAAACATACAGACGAATTGAGAACCTCCTCCTTTTTTCGAAGTCGGTTAATTATAATCAAGCAGCCGCAGCCGCTAGCCGGTAGTGGCTGGACGAGAAAAGCTGAAGATAGAGTTTTGTGGCGATCCTTGGGGGGATAACACCGCTACCATGCCGACATAAGCATTTAATATTGTCATAAGTACCCATGAAAGTATGCTGTTAAGCTGGGATTTCTCTTCACACCTGTAAAGCCGACTTATAAATAAAATCTATGACCTTGCAAAAATTATATAATGTTTACACAAGGTTTAGTTATACAGGGTTATTGGTAAGTAGACCGGATCCTTTCAGGAGGTGATAGAGGAAGGCATTTCCAGTCGATTGAACCCAATAATGCATTATCCTAAACTTAACCATTTTTGAGATATTTAATATTTAAGGTTTTTTTAATTTTTTGCCAAAATTTTATCCTTAAAACCGAAAATAAAAAAAACTAGCCACATTTCAATAATTTTTTTGGTTGTTTTGCATAAGTAACACCTTAATAAACTAATTAAAATAATCAAATGTGCACTATTCGACTTAAATTAGACATAATACCTCAAAATAGTTAAACATTTTGAAAAAATATTCAAAACGCAAAAGCAAATAAATTAAATTAAAAAAGATTTTCATATGACATTTTTTTGTGCACTTCAGCTTAAAAACATGGTCAACTAATAAGCTTTCAAACAAGATAATTCAATACCAAATCGATTAAGGTATCACCAAGATATGGCCAAAACAACCAGCACAGACGGACATAATTCAACAGGAAAACTAACAAAATTAGCAAAATTTAAAGGTAAAAAGTGTGATTGTTTTCAGTCCTGTTAACTTTAGAATGGAAACCCCTGCTCAGTTTTCTCCGCTTTCTCTGGTTGTTTTGGCCATATCTTGGTGATACCTTAATCGATTTTGTATTGAATCATCTTGTTTGAAAGCTTATTAGTTGACCATGTTTTTAAGCTGAAGTGCACAAAAAAATGTCATATGAAAATCTTTTTTAATTGAATTTATTTGTTTTTGCGTTTTGAATATTTTTTCAAAATGTTTAACTATTTTGAGGTATTATGTCTAATTTAAGTCGAATAATGCACATTTGATTATTTTAATTAGTTTATTAAGGTGTTACTTATGCAAAACAACCAAAAAAAATTTTGAAATGTGGCTAGTTTTTTTATTTTCGGTTTTAAGCATAAAATTTTGGCAAAAAATTAAAAAAACCTTAAATATTAAATATCTTAGAAATGGTTAAGTTTAGGATAATGCATTATTGGGTTTAATCGACTGGAAATGCCTTCCTCTATCACCTCCTGAAAGGATCCGGTCTACTTACCAATAACCCTGTATTTGCTTGGAAGTTCGGTGGTTCTAAACAAACAATTCGTTATGTTCGGGCTATAAAGTGCGCCGCCAGACATTTGGGCTGACAAATTGCCGGCCGTATCGTTAAGTTTCTTAATCATACCTATGCCGATGATTCATTTGTAGCTGCAAGGTCTTATGACAGTGATAAAGGTGAGACCGTTTTGTAAGTTACAGATTTATTTCTCTGATAATGGCGACTAGATTCCATAGATAGTTGTGTTAATTGAATTCAATTTCAGATATACAATGTTAGATTTGTACTCTTGGGCCTATTCATTCTCCATACTTGCGGCATAACGAGAGCTTATTCAATCGATAAATTTTCTTTAGATAAGCTAATAAATTGTATTTTAGGAGTCACCCATTTAAAGCGAATCAAAGAAATGAATTATCTATGTAGGTTGGTAATTTGAAATAAGCAATATACATTGTATATAATTCTAGGATTGAGCCTATTCTTTATCCTTATTTGTTATTAAATACTGGGCTTAATCAAGGAACAAAGCTGGAGCGAGGCAAAAGTACAGCCGAAGATAGGGGGTAGTGGCGGACGTTAGTGGAGACCATTTGTACCTCTGGGTGCCATAGGACTGCAACAACTTCTCTGAACCCAACCCTTACCTGTTACCTACCCCTGTTGCGTATTTTCAAAACACTATATACCATTTCCAGATGAACGGCAACGACAACTCAAAGAGCATAGTGAACAAGCAGTACAACACCCCCGTGAACATGTACAGCGAGCAGACCATCGCCGAGACGCTGTCCGCGCAGACCGAGGTGCTGGCGGGCGGAGTGCTCGGGTCAGTGTGATGTGGATGATCTACTATCCTTTTTATATATTTTTTTAAAATAGGTTACTGGAAATTTCATGAAATTCACAAAAATACCATATATGTACTAAATTTGGGACTTCAGCCATAAAAGTTTGTCGGTCTATGTGCCGAAATCCTGAATATTTTGATACATATCAAAATGTTTATATTTCTATTTAGACGTTCAATTCGGTATTATTTTAACAATATTAGGTAAAGTACTTCAGATAGCCACTTGTAAATAGGTTCTACAGAAGCCGTCAGACATTTTGATAACATGAAAACAGTGTTCAAGTTATCAAAATGTCTGACGGCTTCTGAAATCTCAAATTTCATAGGTACTAGAAATACACTTATCTACTAAGTAATTTTGTAGGATTAGGAAATTTTATATAAGCCCCCATCATGTCACTATGTTTAACAATGCCTACTCACTCCGTCCTCTCCTTCGATTCTCATCTGCAAGAGGAATGACCCTCTGTGACGTCATTGCACACAACTCCTTATGTATTCTATACCGATGAGTGCCAATAAACAAAACAAAATGTAACGTAACTAAATATCCTTTTGTTGACAGAGTGAACTTCAAGAAGAACGAAAAAACTTATGACGCGGAAAAGAGTGCCGTGTTTAAGGTCTTACAAGAGGAGCAGAATGACCCCGAACCAGGTATAACTGACGACCGAAACCATTTCTCGGTTCTGTTTAGGGTGGATCTTTATCAGTGATTCAATCTGATGGAGGATCATGAGGATAATGTAGCCTCTACATTTTTGATGAGATAAGAGTAAAATCTGAAAACTATACTGTAATTATTGGGCTGATCATAACTGCAGAAAATCCGTTGGGAGATACGACTATGTATATGAGGATATAGCGCTGAAACGTGGTTGATTGTATACCCGTATATACCTACTTTGGGAGAAACCTATGTTTAACAGTGATTTTTGTCTATACATACAGATAAAGATCCACCGTGTAAATGTTAGACCCTGATTACTATTAAGTTACAATAAGCCCCCCACCAATATCCACAATTACCTCCCATCACGACTTCGCTTGTACATATTTGTCATATCTGCTCTAGTCTGACTGGCTCCGTACTTTGTTCGACGCAGACTAAATTTAAACCAGTGTGTCGAAACGTTTGGCGTGACCTAGACGAAAGCCAAAGCGAAGGATTTTTTGCAACACTGATTTTATTACGACATACGATGCACTATAACTGTAACCATTGGAAGACATCTGTCGTCATCTTTCGCTATCATCTAGGGTGGTTTTATTAAACTAAAGTGCATAGCAAAAACTGATATGTTATACCTAATTGGCAACGTAGAAGTGGTGTCCCACGCCCCGAGCGGGTTGCGGCCCGTGGCGGCGCCAGTGACGCGGCCGGACGCCCCCCTCAACACCGGGGGCCTCCCGCCCGGACAGAACATCTGCGAGGACTGCGAGCGACTCATCACGTAAGGACAACACGTCGACACGGTCGCAAACTGTCGGGACAAGTCGCTAATTGTCAGTTGCAAGGTCGTTGGAGGTTTCGGTTTCCGGCGTCGTCTCATCAAAAGCATGCTCCATGCTCCCACCCCCGATTTGTTAACAGTTTGATGGAAGCGGAACGTTAGCGTCTACGTTTCGTTGTGCATTTACTGGATAGTCTTGGCGAATGAATTACCTGTGTCAACTGAAAATACACAGTTGTAGTTCATTCGTCAGTGAATAAACGACGAAACGTAGTCGCTAACGCACTTTGTCCACGGCAGAGCCGTCGCACTTTTACTCGCGAGCGAGCGTGGCGCGCGTCGGGACGCCGTGTGCGCTGCGGCGGGGGCGCTCGAGGACCCCCCGCGCGCCCTCCGCGTCCCCCGCGCCCCCGCGCGCCGACACCGGCACGCAGACACCTGAACCGGAGCCTCAACTGCCGCCCCCGCCCCCCGCGCCGCCCGCGCAGCCGCCCCTGCCCGTCGGAGTCCACCAGGCTCTACCCAGCGGCCAGGTGGCACTCGGCGCCCCCCCGGCCCCCGCCGCCGCCCCCGACGCGCCCCTGCCCGTCGTCAACGACACCCCGTACTGCGCCGAATGTAACAAATACATTATGTAAGACGCCGACGAATGCCTGACGTGTTTGCTGCCGTGTCGACCTGTGCACCTGTTTAGTTGTACTCTCTTATAGTTGTGCTATGAACTGTTCGTGTATTTAATGTTTTCGTAGCGCGGTTCCGTTTTCTATTAGTGTGAATTTCATTGAACGACCATGTATAGACTGAAATGGAACCGCGTCATCTTATGATTCTACTGCAGTGCAAGTGTTGTAATTTTGTCATGTTTATATTTATTGGTATATATTATAATGGGTGCAACACCTGCTCTGTACGTTGTCTATACAATGATCACTTCATTTAATTTTATTTCATCTACCATCTGTAATCTTCAAGCACCGAACGAATGAACTCGTAGACACTCATACAATCATTATTATAATTTATTACCTATTTATTTTATTTGAGCATGTCCTTAAATTGTCGTGCCTGCCCGGTAGATAAAATAGATGCGCCCAAGCCCCTGATAAAAATCCGTTTGAAAACAATTGGCATTTATTTAAGGATAGACCTCAAAAATCAATTCGAAAGTGTTTTACAATATTGGACGGTTTTTGTCGAGAGGGTTAGTTGTATACACCGAAATATCTGTAAGCATGAATCAGGTATACACCTTCTATGCACACCATAAAGGTTGACTGGAAGAAATCGCGTTTAGGCGATAAGTCCGTCTTTGTATATATATACTTGTATTGTTCTTTCTTGTACTTGTTAACTTTTACTTTAAACTGTGTAATTTGTGTATACATACAATAAAGTGTTTAAATAAATAAATGTCATACATTACGTAATTATATACCTATTGTTTTACATTATGAAATTTCATCAGAGTCACTAGCCGTAGGCAATTCTCTGCCATCGATCGTAGTAAATTAATAAGTATAAAAATAATAAAGTACATGCTTCGCCAATCGAAAAACAATAACATTCAACCAAATCATTACAACGACATTGAAAACTATTTGCTTTTCAAATGGCGGCCTTAATAAACACCTAAACAGTGTCACCCCACTCCTAAAAACCACCACTCCAAAACTAACCTCATTCCCACCCCACAGCGGCGTGTTCGTCCGCATAAAGGACAAGAACTTGCACGTGGAATGCTTCAAGTGCGCCACCTGCGGCACCTCGCTCAAGAACCAGGACTACTACAACCTCAACGGCAAGCTTTACTGCGATATTCATGCCAAGTTGGCTGCGCGCGCGCACCCGCCTGCCGCTGGCCTGGAGCCTGTCACTGTGCCGCCGTGAGTAGAATACTTACCTAGTTTTTTTAAAATAAGTTTATGGTTTAGTTAAGCAGGGTTAACTAGGTAACAGTACGTTCGGACCTATCCCGCTCGTATGTAAATACTACAACCTGAACGGCAAGCCGTACCTAGTTTTTTTAAATAAGTTTATGGTTTAGTTAAGCAGGGTTAACTAGGTAACAGTACGTTCGGACCTATCCCGCTCGTATGTAAATACTACAACCTGAACGGCAAGCCGTACTGTGATATTCATGCCAAGTTGGCTGCGCGCGCGCACCAGCCTGCCGCCGGGCTCGAGCCTGTTACTGTGCCGCCGTGAGTAGTGTTTGAATAGATACATTTTTATTTTTGGCGACGAGGTAAAGCGACGTTTATACAACTCAAGGTATGCTCGGTCTTAGGACATACATAACGAGTAGAGGCCGAACAATCAAACGCGTATGCGTACTCTCATCGTGTAAACCGTGCTTGATGCTGGCTGTGGGCCTTCGATGTACCCTAAAAATTGCTATATTACATATAAATTAGAAAGTATTTAAGTATCGAACTTGCTGCGGATCTCATTTTGAAATCTCCAGTGATACAGATTCGGGATGGACACCCGCTCCGGGTATCCGCTCAACGCAAATACACTCATATTAATTAAACTATTTCTGTATACAGAGGCGGTCGCGTGCCCAGCAACGCGTATTCAACTCCGCTGCCGCCTCTTGCTACCAACAACAACAACACATACAGCAACGGCTCCTCTTCCATGTTCAGCGTAAGTAGTAAACACTTTATGTATTTCTACTAGGTATTTCTTGCAAGTCATTATGTGCATAGACTTTTTCAATATAAACAGCGTTTTACGCCAGGAAGCTAATTATCACGAGACAAATCCCTTTGGTGTGTGCCTGGTACTATAGTAGTTTAAAAGCCCCACTCTTTTCACTTCTTCTTATCGTGTCGACGACAAACCAACTATGTCGCTATATAATACTCTTTTCACTTACAGCCTTCAAGCAACGTGTCCGGCCCGAAGCCGTTCGGCTCGTCTCTCGGCTCTGCCTACTCGCCGTCTCTCTCTCCGCGCTCCGCCCCCATGTCGCCCGCGCGCCCTGCCGCCGCCCCCGCCCCGGCTTACAACCCGGCACCCGTGGCCGCCCCGGCATACAACCCGGCGCCTGTTTCCGCCCCGGCATACAACCCGGCGCCTGTTTCCGCGCCGGCCTACAACCCTGCGCCCGCTCCAGTCACCAACAGTAAGCGAGTCACTTTTGCTATCTAATTTATTGTTGTAGCCTGAACTGGCTATCATAATAGCCGTAGTGTAGATATATTAAGTCATTTTACGAAAAGGTATAGATTTCAATACTTTAATATTTTTTAATTTGTTTTATGATTGTAAGGCGGATCTAGTCACTACGACCTTTCTAAGGTATCCTCTGGAAAATTCCTGGATACTCGGTAGCTATGTTACTTATTTGATTTTAAGGAGGAGTTACAGCATTTAGGTTGATGTTTCTACTTTTTTACGTTTACTTATGTACTTACTTATTTCATATTTATTTACAGTTTGAGTGTAGGAATTTAATTTCATATCTATAATTTTTACTTAATATTACATTCTAGTGTCCAGTGCTTTGGTTCACATAGGGGACTGTGAGCCAAGTTTTATTAAACTTGTGATCATCATCAGCTACTAAACTACCTCCGATACTTTTTATTAAAGAGCAGTTTCTGTTATTGGCATCCAATTTTATTTTATACACATAATTACAATGAATTATTTTTCTACAGAGAGGCCTGTTTCCTTTTTTAAAGGTAATCGGAATTATAAATAAGAGTTAAGCTTCGCTCAGCTAAATATGACTTTATCAGCAATGTATTATATTGTCTATGCTCTGCAACGCTAGACGCAAGCAATCGATCAACAGTAGTTGTAATAGAAGCTATAAATTTAACTCTCCTAGCAATATACATTTGATAGGAAACATATCCTACTAAGACTAGTATAATGTTTCTCTCAGGTGCTATATCAGTGCCCTAACTGCAGTCTTATTTATACAGCACTTTGAGCTTTATTCACACTAAAATTACTTACTTAGTAAGCTTTTCAACTATTCTAATACGTTTTTCATCTATTTCTTCCCACCCATTTTTGCCACCACCCATCTACCTAAATTACTAACAGACAAGCCCAAAAGTGTTGTGTGGCCCCCTACGAACCCCCTTGAAGGCGAAGTTTCGAAGATGCCAGACGCGACAGATATGACGGCCATGCCTAGCCCCGGAAACACAGAATCTATCATCCAATCACTTTGCTCGCAACAAAAGATGGCCGAGACGGCAGTGACTTCTAGCCAACAAATGATATCAAGCCAACAAGTATCCTGCTCCGAACAGATATCATCCGAGCAACAGATGCAGATTATGTCTTCTAGCCAGCAAGTGACGTCTGGTCAGCAGATGATGTCTAGACAGCAGGTGTCAAGTAGCCAACAGATGTCGTCTAGCCAGCAGATGAGTGAGATGCACATGACGAGTTCTTCCTACGGCATGGTCTCGGCCGCGACCACCACGGCGCAGACGCAGGCGCTGGTGCAGACCGTGGCACGGCGGGACGCCGGCACCGTGCAGGCCTACTCCGAACACAAGTCGGAGAAACAAGCCTCCACCATGTACCAGTCACAGACGAGCCAACCGATACAAAACACCTACGAATCACGACCCGCCGAAAGCGAACAGTCCATTAAAACTGAAAAAGCCTTCGTAGAAGAACAATCATATGTCACCAAATCTGAACAAATCGTGTGCTCCAGCTCTAATGGACAAACTAGGGTAGAAAAAAGCGCAGATAATGAGAAAATTGAAACTACCGCTAAACAAGCATTACAAGAAAAACCACCTGAGCCAAAGGAAAATATAAGCGCTGAAATAAAAACAAAAGAAACAACCGCAAATGAATATAAAATATCAGAATCTCGAAAAGAGAGCTTTTCAGCTACTACTACCAAAGAGTCCGCTGTATTTGAGACTAAATCTCAATTAAACGAAAGCGATGTGGCTGCCGCTATGAAACCCTCTAGCGAAATACCGAACACTATCCCTCGGGGCTTTGTGGCCAATATGATTGATGGCCTCACTACTGCTTCTGATAGGCCGTTTTCACCATTGCCAGCTCCGGTTGCCCCATCGTTAGATTCGTCTTTCAATGAGCCCGCACCCGTCGCCCCTCCCTCCCAGCCAGCTGAACCAGTAGAAGTTACTCCTCCAACAATCCAACCCCCACAACTGCCCCCGGCGCCCTCGCCAATGTTCGCCCCCCAACCCAAGCGAGGTGTCTCCCCGATACCACCTTTAAAAGCATATAACCCACCTGAAAAGAAAGACGAACCGATCCCTATGCCACCCGAAACACAGCCGTATATCCCCCCTGATTTTAAAATAATAATAGAACCAAAGGTGTCGAAGGCGGAGCGTGACGCGGCGTCGTCTCCGATGGTGGACGCGCTGACCACGGCGCCCGAGCGGCCCTTCACCCCCGTGCGCACCGCCATGTTGTTAGAAAGGGGCTCGCTCAAAGACGCCCTCACCACAGCTCCAGAAAGATCATACAGCCCACTACCCTTCAACGTGACTAGCCAGACTAGCCAAGTTTCCACATCGATGCAGTCGTCTACGGTGCAATCCACGTCCTCGCAAATCATAAGGCCCATTGCAACTCAAACTACGACCCAAACGATCGAACAAGTTCATTCTGAATTTTCCACAATGCAGAATACTTGTAAATTGCAATCATCTTCTGATATGTCGGCGTTCCGGCCCGTGGCTGGCCGCCAGGTGTTCCCTCCTCCGCAGCCAGAGGACTTCTGCAAACTAGCCAACTTCCCTCCGATCAGCAATGAGTTAAAAACTAGTTTCGAAAAAGCTACCAAAGCCAATCAACAATCAGTTGTATCAGGCCCACAAGTTTTCAAAGGTATGACGGAAACCAAATCCAACTTCGAAAAATCATCTCAAATGAGAAAAGATAAGACTCTTGCCGAATCAAAATCTTCTCAAATGAGACAGGAAACAACCATGGCCGAATCTAATTCTTTCCAAAGTTCTTCAGTTTCTACAACCAGTATGAATACTCAAGTATTTTCTTCTGTTAAAACGGCTCAAAGTTTCTTTGAGCAGCTCGATAAGAAAGAAGAGATGTCATCTGTTGCTGTGAGGTCAAAAGCCGGCTTACACAAGCCCGATAGTATTCCGACCTATCAGAAAAACTTTGATCAGCTGTTATCGCAGAGAGGCATAACTCCGGAGGTGTGCAACGCGCCGGCCATCCTGCAGCGGCCGGTGACGCCCACCACCGACCCGCCCGCGCGCCCCCGCGACCGCTCCCAGGAGCCCCGCGCCGCCGCGCCGCAACCACCACCCCCGGCACCCAAGCCAGCTAAACAACCTTTCGAACAGCCCCCTGTATACTTCCATAAAGATTCCACCCCAATTTCTATGACGTTCCAACCAGTTAATGACGAATCTCTTCTACGAATCTCTCCATCGCGTAGCCGTCCAAACACACCCAGCATGATAAACAAACCGGCCCCTATCATTCCGCACTACCAGATGAATTTGATCGGAGTTGAGCACCTCGCTCCTGACACCAACATGTGCTACACGCCGTCCAGCCCCGAGGGCGCTCGCCCACGCCCAAGCCCAGGTCCAAGTCGCCGGCGCAAGGACCACCACCAAATCCCCTAAAGGCTCAGGCACCGAGAATCAAAGAAAGCACTCCCCAAAGAAACACAACCCAGTCTTTACTTACGAAGGCAACTCACAACCTTCGAAAAGAACACGAAATGGCACAAAAGGGTTTCCAGAGCAACATAGAGGTTTTCAATGCATCAGGCGCAAAGAATTGGGGACAAACTCAGCCTTCAATTGTTCAAGAACAAAGAATGTCCAATGTTGGCTACTCGTCTGAAAATTACGAAAAGGGTGACTTAAAAATAAAGGAGGACTCAATGCTAAATCAGAATTACGGGCAAAGGCAAATGCAATCACATGACGTGACCGAATATGGCAACACAACAGTTCAGTCCACCAGAAAGACCTTCGAGGAATTCGAAACTAGACAGTCCGCTCAAGTCATCGAAATTCGCAAAGGGGGTTCATCCACTGCATCCAATCAGCAAATCGACTGTAACATTCGCCCCTCCACTATTAACCCGAAGCAAGTGTTTCCGCCACCTGTCATGAGTGCTCCGGCTTCCCAACAGAGTTCATCTGTTAGTTCTAACCAGAATGTAACCTCTAGTCGTGAGACTGTTCAACCACATCCTATGACTTCTGGTGCTAACCAAGGTCCAGTGTGTGATCCTACCCCGTCGACAGGTCCCAGTGTAGGGGCTCAAGGCCGCGGCAAGGCGTTCGGGGTGTCGTCAGCGCCCAAGCGCGGGCGCGGCGTGCTCAACAAGGCGGCGCTGCCCGGCTCGCGCGTGCCTCTCTGCGGCTCCTGCAATGGCAACATTAGGTGAATGACAGACACGAGTGACTGGTTTCAGTGTTGCATGGTTTTAGAGTGTCACTAGGTCTTGTTAGGTGTTGTGTTACTGTTGTAGTTTTACACCCCTGTGCCGTTAGACTTTAACTTGCTTTTAACATGTTTTCATTGATTGTTATGATTTGTTCTAACAGCTAACGATATGCCGAATGTCAGTTCACCGCTGAAACCGGAGTTCAAGAGTCCTGCTGAGGAGCGTCTTATCAGGAAAATGGCCAAGATGGCGTTGAACGGTTACGAAATTGGCATCCAGAGGAAGATAAAGCCAGCGAACCACATCCAGTCCATGGCGGACATGATCCAGGACACGGTCGTCACCAAGCACCCGCTCAACGCAGACAGCCTGTCATCTAGCGACAGCAGCCGGGAAAGCACCCTCAAAAAGCCACTGAACAAACATATCGACAAGACATACAAAACACCTGACCACATACAAAATATCGGTGATAGGATCAAGGATACAATACTGAATAACCACCCGATGAACTCCAACTACACAAACGGGTCCATTCCTCCGCCGCCGCCGATCCCTCAGACACCGATACCCACCACCGTGGCGCACAGTACCCCCATACATTCCGTCATCAATGATATACTGAAACGTGCAGAAGAATCACCAAAAGAGTTGAACTACTCTCTTGACAACAGCTACAATAAATCCTCCGAGAGGAACGGCAATGGATATGAAGACTACAAGAAAGAAAACAAATCAGACAACAGTTTCTACTTAAACACCTTAAAGAAAAATAATTTCATGGGAAAAGTAAATGATCATAGTGAAAATAATACACCTAAACAAGAAGCTTTCAAGCCGGACCATAAAATTAACAACGGTTATTCCAACACGCTAAACAAAAGAAAACTGTTTGAAAGGCAAGATAATATATCCAATGGTAACATGGATAATTCTAATACTGTAATATCAGACAAAACTGACACCTACATGAACAATTCTAATTCATACAAAAACATTCCCACTTCTAATACTGTGATAATGGACAAAACTGAAACCTTAATGAACAATTCTAATTCTTACAAAAACATTCCCAAGAAAACAATCAATGATGAAAATGATATCAAAATGTTTACAAAAGATGAACGTGAAGTAAAGACAAATCTTCTGAATACTTTACGAGACAATACCTTGTACAATTACAAAACTTCGCCTAAGCTAAATGGTACAAATGGCATCGGTAACGGAATGAACGGTGGTTATAAACCATTCAACGGTGATAACACTGAAAAATACAACGAGCGTATAACCCCGCCAAATGGGACCGCTAATAACGATGAAACTGAATCTGTGGTGAAGCGACGACCGAAGAAGACTGACCGTAATAACGAAGGGAAGAGAGACTCGCACATAGTGGCTCGTCCTCTCAATACTATGACATCAGAGGATGTAGCTGATGGTCTCTACCCGGTGTGCCATGTTTGTGACAAAGCTATAACCAGGTAACCCAGCCTCTTAGTAACTCTATATTATAGTTCTTCAAAAATAGCTTGATCACTGTGCCAGATTGCTTAAAATTTGAGTGATTTATTTGGCAGATTATTTTAGACCAATTTATAGCAGTGGCAGCTGTCACATAGGTCAAGCTATATTTAAAAACTATAACAACAATACATTCCCATGTAAGAAAAATTATTACTTTTGAATGGTTTTGATTTGTAACAGCATGCTTGTTCTATTAACTGATTAACTTTGACCCAACAACCCCTACTCTTGATGAATATATAGCTTGTTAAGCAAACATATTCAAGCTTTTATCCGTTGTGAGTACAAAACTCGTTTGAAGCCTTGTAGTAAGGAGTCGCACTACTTCGACCCTTTAATCTCTATTTAAAACAGTAGTTACCTACGTCTAGTACACATTAGATAGCTTACAAAACCTAGAACAGTTTACATTTACTTTCTGCCATACAATCTTCAAAAGTTTTACGATGATATCCGCTAGAGGCGCCACTTTGTACCAACGCAAACCTACTCTTACTTCTACTTACACGTGACCTCACCAACACAGGGGTCCGTTCATAACCGCGCTGGGCCGCATCTGGTGCCCGGACCACTTCGTCTGCGTCAACGCGACGTGTCGCCGCGCGCTGCAAGACATCGGCTTTGTAGAGGAGAACGGCCAGTTGTACTGCGAGTATTGCTTCGAACAGTACATCGCGCCCGCTTGCGACAAGTGCCATGGGAAGATTAAGGGCGTAAGTGTTCAGGGCATTATACAGGATGTTGCGAAAAGAATATACGCCAATTTTGACATTCTGATTTCATTTTCGGGCTTAGATAATTATAACATGCTGCACACGCAGGTTTCGGCTTAGTATACCCTTTTTGGAGCACCCTGTACTTCATTGTGAATAAACAGGAGGCGGTAATGCGCGTCTACTGTTTGTCACCCTGGCGAAAGGATTAGCCAGTCAGAATAGCGTCGGTCGCTGACGGCCCAGTTTGCGCCGGTATACATACATACTTATAAAGTACAGTTGATACGTCACAACGGCTCAATTCGTACACCACATTGGATTGTCCACCCCATGGTCCCCATGTGTTTAATTTAGGTGAATGACACTGCTGGAGATAATAAAGCCCAGCATGGACTGTTTCACTTACCATGCTTACCAAACGTGGAACCCACAATGGACAACATTTCAAAAAACTAAAGCTGCTATAAATCGAAAACCATTTCGAGATTTAGCTCTAAAGGACACAATAAAAAGGTTTTTGTATTTTTTGGATGTATCATTTTCGAGAAAATCATAAAATAGTAAAAAAGTGCTGATGACGTCATGCATCAGGTGCAATGCATTTTGATGATCAAAGCCTATAGATTTAAAAACAAAGTAACTGTCACTTTCATTTTTGATTGAATTTGACGTTTTATCGTGACGTTGTTGTTTATTTGGGTCATTTTCATTAATTCGGTTCTGACACTTTCTGACAATTTTTTTATTTATTATTAACAGATGACCTCTATATAATATGTCCCAGAGCATGCCACCGCCTACACAGCTGAAAAAATGCTTCTGCTTATTTTTTTACATGATAAGTACCTACTTTCCATCATCAGAAATATCAATGTCATTTGAAAATGACCCATTTGTTGGTTGGCATGTAAACAAAGTTTAAATGTCTTTTGTCAGTGTCATTTGTGTTTTTTTTCGAGACACAGGCAATAGACAAAAATAAAAATTGAGCCTAATATGTGACTTCACTTCCGGTTTTAAAATAATTAACTTTAAAGTTAAAAATAACATGCAAAAATTAATGTATATACAAAATAAAAAAATACGAGTCCACTAATTTTCTATAATCTTTCCAAATAGCTAATAAAAATATAGGGTAAAGAAAATGAAATGTTGTCCATTTAGGAACACATAAACTCTATTTTAAACGTAACATTGATAACATTTTTCCCAAAATTTCAGGATTGCTTGAACGCTATCGGCAAGCACTACCACCCGGAGTGTTTCAACTGTGTGTACTGCAACAAACTATTCGGTAACAATCCGTTCTTCTTAGAGGATGGACTGCCTTACTGTGAAGCAGGTAAGTGGAAAAATATAACGAGTTAATTTCTGCAGGAACAGGATTCGTTTCAGTGCCTTTTTGCGTATACAGGGTGTTAGAAAAAGGCGCATGTCAAACGGGGGTGACTCCGGTGGTCATTCTAAAGAACAATGGAACATAGATAGAGTACCTACTCTTTATTTGTACACCAAAAAGAATAGTAAAAATAACCAGATGTAACATAATTAACGTAGGGTTCAAAATGCGGTCGTATAACTTAAAGCGATCTCTGCCAGACAACCTTTTCTATTTTATGATATCGTGTATTTGTCACAATTTTAACACATCGTACAACAAAAGTTGTTCAGAATGACGACTAGATTCACCCTCTTACGGCTTCCCTTTTCTCACACCCTGTACAAGCACCTCTATACAATGACCTCTATGCTTGCAGACTGGAATGAGCTGTTCACGACGAAATGTTTCGCGTGCGGTTTCCCTGTGGAGGCGGGCGACAGGTGGGTCGAGGCGCTCAACAATAACTACCACAGTCAGTGCTTCAACTGCACGGTGCGTATGACGCGAGCCCTACTAAATACACACACACACACACACACATAGATACATACAGGCCAGTTGTCGACCCGAATAGTTGAGTTCGAAATTTGAAATGTGAAGTAGGTGATGCATTGAAGGTGCAGCTAATTTTACTCTGTGATCATAATATAAAGAAACAATTGAAAATGGTGGACGGGCTCATGCTTTCTCGGCTTATTAGTATAGCAATCTATACCTACTCCTTTCTATTCCCACATATGTGGCAGCAACGGCCGCCATCATCAGATTGTTTCTTTATGTGCGTGTGAAATGATTTTATTATTTAACAATGAAAATGAAGTAAATTTAGCTGTTTTCAATATTTTACTTACCTCCTCATTCCAGATTTAATTAGATTAATTATTGGGGGCGGCCATTAGTCGACACAGATTTATTGATATTTCAGTAATCCCCACACGTTTAAAATTTTTTATACATTAAAAATTACTTTACTTATGAAGATCTCGTTAGGGATAAATAAAATAGTCAAAACTGTTGATGTGTACATTGCCATTCGTTGTAACAGGTTTACTCGAGTTTAGGAGAATGATAATCGATTTATATCCTCTACCCATAAACATAATTGAAATACCTACAACATAACAATTTAATTTTCATGGGAGATTTAATTTAACTTTACACTTTATACATATTTTTCTTTTTCACGCAGTCAAAAAAATTAAAACGTAATCTACGCACAATCATTGTGTAAAAATATTACGACTCTACATATATACAACTAGTATAGACATTGATCATGAATACACTCACATTGAATTGATATCCCATAATTAACAACAATCCTTTAGTTACTGTGTGTCTCCTTTTCTTAACATGGATAATGTAAATAAATTACAACATGGTTTGTGAACTTATCAAACTTCCCAACTGACTGGAAGTCCGTGTTAAATAGTTTTTTTTACGTAGAATTATAGAATTTGCACCATCTGGTAATCGAGCAATTTATGAATTTATTTATATGTAGTTTTGGCTATTTTATCTTTGTTATACGTTTTTTAGAACATACTATTGTAGCGCAGAAATACTTCAACAAAACTGACCATACATTTGAAAATTTAATGTTTCCCCTACGAACTATGTGTTTGACCCGTGTCGGATCGATTTCAGGTGTGTAAAAAGAACCTCGAAGGACAGAGCTTCTTCGCTAAGGGAGGACGGCCATTCTGCAAACTGCACGCGCGCTAGGAGCCCCCAGATCATGTACCACTCCGACACCGTCTACTCGACCACCACGTTCCGCCCCGTGTCGCCCCTCCCGCGCCCGCCGCCCGCCCCGCTGCCGCCCCCGCCGCCGCCGCCGCCGCCGCCCGCCACGCCCTCCCCGCAGCGCTCCAGGAAACTGGAAACGCCCCTCCACTTCGAGGGAGGGCTGTTTTCCGACATCCGCAGCACGGAGGGCAAGCTGCTGAGCAAGGTGACGGTCGACCGCGTGCACAGCTCGTCGCGCCATGACGTCACCGAGTCGCCCGGGCCCGCGCCCACCGCCCGCGACTACGTCGATGACGTCACCAAAACTGAGACCATCACTAACGAGGACGTCATCAAGATCAGGTTCACCCCCGTGGTGCCCGAGCTCGACGTGCCGCGGCTGCTCACTCCCTCTCAGTTTATCCCATTGCCGCCGCAGGTTGAATACATAAAAGACGACTTTGAAGATTTACAAAGTTACAAAATGGTCAACTCGGTGTGCAAGGGAAATAAATTTGAATCTGATGCGATGTGTGACCGGGAGAAGAGCGTGGACAGCTTAAGTAATATTTACAACTTTGAGCCAATGATACGTCCTCACAGCCCGCTTGCTAACTTTATCGTGCCGGAACAGCTAACTAAGATTGATGAATATCTACAAAAAAGTTTGGACGAGCATTCAAACGACGGTGAAGAGCGGACGATGTCTCCGACGACCGAGGCGAAGCGAGGGGAGGCACCGGCTGATAACACTCTACTTCATAAAGAAAGTAACATACACGAACAAATCATTCGCTCTGAATCCAAGAGTATGAATGTGTCTAGTTATCAAGGTAGGGACGAACCCAGCATTAATAAAACAAGTGCTGTTAAAACGGAAGAAAAATACGACCCTCCGGCGGAAAAATTCGATCGAAAAAGGAAATCAAAAGTAGACAGTGCTAATGACAAGAATACAGGAGTGCTAAGAGCTATTTATAATATGCCTATACATTATCACGCAATAATTTTGTGCGTTTTATTAATTGTATACAATCTTGTTTATCAATATATTAAGCAACATTGTCAAGTTAAAAGTAAATAAATGATATTTAATGCAATTAATGAAATTACCGATTAGTCAGTTTACTATATTACATCCTAGTCATAGTGTATTTATCAAAATTGAGATTTAGGTATCCTGTATAATGTCTTCCAAGGAGACATTTTATATATTTTTTGTTTATAGTTTTATATATTTTTAAATCATAGTGTTAATGAGACACGGGACATTACTAGAAGATGTACATAATCACAGGTAATCTTTTGATTGTTAGCAATTAATTGATATAATTAACAATGAAATGCTTTTAATGCCCTGAAGATGTTAACTTGCAAAATCGCGACTCTGTTTACAGGTTATTTATTCTAATCAAGTTTTAAGGCTTTGTATACAGCTTCCGGAATGTTGCAGTTAAGCAGTTACTAACATTTAGTACTTAGCAATTAACAAAGTGTGAACATGTCACACATTGGATTCAAGTCCAAGGGAGAACATTGGATTAATATTGGTGCACCAAGTGGTTAGGAAGTGTATACCTAATTAATAAAATATTCATAAACATAATTGGATAAGAAAGTACTTTACTTGTCTACAAACCTGTATTTATTAAGATTTGTAAAGGTGGTATCATCTATATGGGTAACTGTTTAGGCATTTTATACTTTTTGGGATGAAGAATTACTAAATTTTGTAATAAATATATAATTACATTATGTAAGATAAGTTTAAAAGTCGGTGCAGAGATGTACCTCTGCCTATCCCGTAAAGGAACAATGGCATGAGTGTTTTTATGATATAATCGTAAGAATTATTTATTTAGAATTATTGACCATAATTAGTAATTACCTACACATCATCTATTATTTATAAGAATATTTGAGCTTAAATAAAATATTTTATTTTATAGCTTTTTTCATTTAATAATAATAGTTAAGTATCTAAATATATTAGCTCTCTGGAGTTTAAAGGTTGGAAATTGCTTCGGGTAAGTACCTACTACATGTATGTCATGAGAATCACACACTTTATGCTATCCGGACAGTTGTGGTGAGGTAGAGCCATAAGTAGGTAGTTACAATCAGCTTATTCACTTCTTTGGGTAGAGCGGCGGTGATCGACTGGTTAGCTGAACATGTAACTAGTCTAAGCAGAGCATAGCAAGCACTATCGGTGGGTCAAAATCTTAACTTCGATATTTAGGTTCCAGTGACTGTTGGTGAGGCGAAAATAAACTATAAATATACGTAAGTATCGCATAGTGCACTGCAGTGGACTGGAGAGATCATGATGATGCTCATTTATAAGGAGAGCACGTTAGTACGGGCAGAATGCCAGGGATATCATTGCGATTAGGTATGTGATGCGTGCACGTAAAGAGACCATTAAACATAAAATACACATAAATTTTCAGATCATGCAATTTATGTAATGGATGATAAATGAGTTGAAAACAAAATACACTTCCGAGAAGAATTTGTAGCAGGCAGGTGCAAATATACTTACATACCCACCATTAAAATAAGGGAAGGACTCATGCTTTGTCACTCTAAATTTTATTGTAAGTCTATTTACTATTTATGCTCCTTCCTAAGCTGACGGCCGAATGGCGTAGTGGTTAGTGACCCTGACTACTGAGCCGATGGTCCCGGGTTCGATTCCCGGCTGGGGCAGATATTTGTTTAAACACAGATATCTGTTCTCGGGTCTTGGATGTGCCCGTAAAATGGCAATAGGCCCGCCCCCTATTACATTGGGACTAACATAACACTCTGGCGAAAAGTGGGTGCAGCAATGCACCTCTGCCTACCCCGCAAGGGAGTACATTAGTACAAGGCGTGAGTGCGTGTTTTTTTTTTTTTTTCCTAAGCTGTCATTCATATTGTATCTTTACTTACGGGCATTATGCCTTATTGATTTGAAAAAAACATGAATCGAAATAAAAATGGTCATATCTGATCTGTTGAAATATTTAATTCTCAAGATGCACCACATGCACTTACAATAAGAATAAAATTTCTATTTCTCAATCAATATTGAGCAAACAAAATTTAATAAATAACTTCTTACATCACATCAACTATAGATACAGGTACAGTACACAAATAATAACATGGAATAACGATATAAAATCTAAAATGGAAATGTAAAATATTCAAGTCTTCCTAACATCTTTGTATACAATCAAATTGCTGCTAAAAGTTCTATAAATAGCCTCTACATTGTTTCATATAGTTTTCTTTGCTTTGGGCGAGGGGGGATTGCTGAAGTCTTTGAAGAGGGCGTCCTCTGGTTGCTTGTCCTGCAGCGAGCGATGTCTGAGCTCATCGGGAGCGCTGTCTTCCAGCAGCGTCGCCTGTATGTTCTTGTCTAGAGTGACCAGTCGTTGCCGGGAGCTCTTGAACTCTTCGACGAGGCTGAGATTCTTCTTTATTCCATCGACGAGTTTGACCACGGAATACTCCCCCATGGCGGCTCCCTCTTGCAGCTTGGAGCCGCATATCTTGGCTGCCGTGGACTCCTTAACGTCGGTGGCCATCTGCATGCACCACAGCCGCAGGTTGTTGATGATGGTCACGGGGCCCTCGTACTCGTTGGGCACGATCCCGTCGACCTCTGATTCGAAGAAGGATAGCAGCGGGAACCATATTCGCGTCCTGAAATGTAAACAATGGTTAGTAGGGGTATTGTATACTTGACAAGGCACGAGAATGTGTGTCACTGAACGCGTGCTTATCACGAATGTCTTTGTCTGATAATGAATAATACATATATATTACATATATATATATATATATATGTTACTGTAAAAGCCCGAACAACGGTAAATCCTAAAATTTACGCGTAAAACCTAAGATTTACCAACTTTTAATGGTAAAAGCCCGAAAGATTTTGCGATTCGCACTTTTACCACTATTCACTTGGTAAATCTTAGGATTTACATTAAGGTACGGTAAATGTTGAAAAAGCCAGGTTATAACTTATAACCTCCGTAGTCGAACAAAGCGTCCGTAGTCGAGCGGGCTTCAGTGATCGTAACTGATCACTGAGGTTTAGCAACAACCAGCATGGTCAGCCATTGGATGGGTGACCGATTTCAAGTGGTTCTTTTCTGGATGCTTTCGTGCTTCGGACGGCACGTTAAGCCGTGGGTCCCGGTTGCTGCTTCGGTAGCAGTCGTTAAGCCTAGTCAGAGGCCTTCGGGCGGCTTGAAAACGTCTGACAGTCGGGTTGCCCACTTACCCGATACTTTAATAATAGGTAGGTAATTATATTTTGTTTTTTTCTCAATTTATTTGTTAATTCTGAGAGAAAATAATTTAAGTTTTTGATTGAAATAAATGAATAGGTAATAATTAATCTTTGTTTTATTCCCAAAACCAACTTTTACTAGGTTTTAGTGGTAAAACCTAGCATTTACCAAATTCTAATGGTAAAAGCCCGAAAAAAATGACCCATTTTCACAAATCCTTACATTTACCAACTCATGTTGGTAAATCCTAAGATTTACTGGTAAATCCTAGGATTTACCGTTGTTCGGGCTTTTACAGTAACATATATATGTTTTATAATACTTATTGACAGTTAAAGTACCGAAGTAGGTACTCGTACATTTATAGGTAAGTAATTATTTAATAAAATCACTGGGTTTGTGTTTAAGTTGTTGATAGAAATAAAACATAATTGACCTACCTATTCAGATTAGATATAGTGGTATTATTTATGAAAAGTTATAACGAAGGCGATAGTAGAATAGAAACAAAAACACGTTAATATGTAGGTATTGTGACCTTTGGATACTTGGAACTTAGGTATGTTGTCTAGAGCAAGTGTTTTCAAACATGAAATGTTTCCACTGAAGTCTGTATTTCTTAAGTATAAATACCTATTATTTAAATTACTTAATTTTGTTGCACATCTCATGCATTTGATTGATTTGATTACGACCGACCGAGAGTTTACGTAGAGGCTAACGTGAAACGATTTGTAACGACTCCACGAGTGGTGCAAATCACGACATCACCAAATCGATTTACAATCGGAAAAATCCGCTATGCCGCTTTAGACAGACAGGCAGCCGTTATAATATAATAATAATATAGTGGCATAATGTGGAAGGTAAGACGAATAGTTATGGCAATGGGCTATGACTGGCTGATAAATTCGATGATTCTAATACCGAATTGCAAAAAGGAACTTTAAGCTAATGTCAACATTAAATCTATGTCTGTCTCTTGCTGTCTTGCATATATTTATGGTTGTAAAAAGCTTAATTGTTCCTTTCTCCAACTCGGCGATAGAATTTAAAAAATACCTGGAAGAGTCTGACTGCATAATAGCCTGGTTGTTCGACAGCGTGTGGTAGTACAGGAACAGGCGGGACGTGATGTAGAAGGCGATGAACACGTCGATGGAGTAGTGCTCGTGAGCCGCCAGGATGAAGAAGATGCCGAACATGTTCATCACCCACGTGAGGATGTGGAGTAGGTACAGGCTGCGGCATGTGTCTGGAATAAGGAACAGTTTGTTACAGAAACTTGGATGTTGTAGGCTAGTAAATGGGTCGATTTTTGCTGTGCAGCTCTACTTCATTCTAAATAGCTCCTAAATAGCAATAGACAAAAATCAAGGCATCATAGTTTATTTTATCAATGTGTCTGATGCTATTTGAAATAAACTATAGTCGCTTCACTTCGTTATAAAGGTCTTCTTGTATCTTAAAGTAGGTACTTGCCTACCGGCCATATAGGCGTGCAGTTTAGTCACCCGTGTAACGAGGGTCCGCAACGCTATACTCACTCCAACACATTTTATATCTATATGAACTAACGCAAACTATGCCGAGAGCAGCAGGTCCTTTTTCATAATTATAAAATACCTACTTGGATGTAACCTACTTTATAGTAAGTATGAACTTGGATAAGTAGCATTAGGTGTCAAATTTAAGCTATGTGGTAGGAAGTTAAAAATAGAGACATCTAAGGTGCATCACTACACCTACGCTAATAGACCTTGAGAATATTTTATACAAATATAGATTTTTATTTTTGGAATTTATTATGCAGGTTGTTGCTGCGTGGCTGGGAGGTACCTATGAATACTTATTGTGACGAAGTGTAAAAACAACTTCCTTGTTTTGCTTGATATGTTTATGTTTACTTGTAATAATTGACGCAACGAAACGTATATTAAATACCGACAACCAACCCATGTGCATAAAATGATAATGTTTATCTCATGCATAACATAAACATACCTACATACCTAGTTTAAATTATCAATAGTTAACGATAGTTAAGAACGTAGGTGCTTCGAAAGTAATAGCGCAGCATTTAAAAACAACACAGATAAATATGTATTCCAACTAACACACTTATGCTAATCTTGTGTGTAAACAATGTAATGTTTTAGGCCAAATAAATTAGTGAATGATAAATAAATTAAACAAGTAGACCGTAGTGACAAAGGATTGATCCATTAACGTTACAGAAAGTTATCGTCAAACAAAGCCATTGTTATAAATTTAGAGGTTGTACGTAAATAAATATTGATTTTATTAGGTAGAGTTCTTTAACTTCCAACTGTTCCAACAGATTGTTTACATTATCTGATAAACCTTTCCAATAACAAGATCCTTATACTAAAGAAAAGAGAAAAAATATTTGCCTACGACATTTACGCAAGCTCTCTCTGTGACCAAGGTCGGTAACTAGTCCTACTACTGAAAGGGCGAACGAGTTATTTCCGATATAAACCACATATAGCTGAAGGTCGCTTACATTCCGTGATGAAGAAATTGAGCAGCGTGAGCGCGACGGTGTGTCCCGAGAACATGTAGTCCCCGCAGGTCCGCACGCCCCGGACAGACATGCCCGCCCCGGACCAGATGTCGTAGGCCTGGCGGATGCGGCGGCCCCACACCGTCAGGTCGTCGGCGGGCGGGTAGGAGCGCGGCTCGCACTTGAGATGCGACCCCGGCACTGATAGGGAGGTGATGAGCATCGTGAAGCAACGCAGCAGGAACACCGTCCCAGCTAGTGCAAAGAACCTTCGCAGGAGTATAAACCTGTGGGATAATGAGCATGTTACATTAAAGGAACCTTGGTTGATATCGTCAGTTAATTTGAAATCGACTGCTGAACATTATGCCTCTTCCAAGGTATACATTACCAACAAACCTTGGGTTAATTGGGACAATTGATAATTTATACCAAATAAGGTACCACACTGATAAATAATACTCTTTGTGGTTCACTGCTCTGTGTCAGTATCGGCCGTCGGCCAATGCGGTAAAGGCATGCAAGTAGGTATTAAGGAACCCAAATGTACGCAGACGCTGAATACAGAAGCTTGTATGTAATTTGACTGAATGAGTGTATTGTATGTTAGATAATTTAGTCAGTATGTGACTTGGAAAAAAAAAGTCGGGAACCTTAGATCTTTATGCAAAATTGACGTCATTATTATTATCGTCAGAGTCAGGTCATTAGGTTCAGGACATTGAAGATGAAATACTATTATTATTTCATCTTGAGGTAATTAGGCACTGCTTGAACAATATAGTTTTTGTCAGGTTCAGTGGACCACAGTTGAGATCACTCTTTTATGTATCTTTTTTGGCGGTCATAATAATATATAATTTTAAAATAAGTGTGAATAATGTGAGTATAACTTTAAAATAATCCTTCTCATAACCATAACAGTGTTATGAGAGGAAAGTAATGAAGTGTACATTCAATTTCGAGAGGAAATGGGTAGTTTTTCAATAAAGTAACATGAATGCATGTGATAAATAAGTATACTATGGCCTGTCCTGTTGATGTTGAGTCATAACAGCGTCATATCATTGCCCATTGATCCTTGCCCTTCATTGTTGAATATTTCATAGATACAGCCAGATAAGATTGTGAGATTATGATGACTGACATTATTATCATTGTAACTCCATAGACTTTGTATTTCTGATTTGTTCATGCCAGAGTACTGAAATGATATCTCTAACCCAACTAAAAGATTTGGAGATGGCTCATGACCTATTGTGGATGTTTATGGGCTGTGTCATGTGTTTGTTTTGATATCATATTAGAATTAACATCAACACACGATAAATTTCAATAACAACTTACCGATGCTTGTGGAAGAATAAAACTATTAACCAAATGGCCATGAGGAGAGAGCCAGTGATTTCGCACATGTCGAAGGCCCATGGAATGTGTGGCACATTGTCGAGGAAGAGGTCAGGCAGTGGCGGGTACTTCTTCATATCAGGTACAGTTCCCCAAAATTGATAATGCGCATAGAAATCTTCGCCATTGTTCGGCAACGGTCGTATTTCCGAACGCCATGTATTTAGATATGTATTTAGAGTGGTTAAGTGCATTTTCTTCATGCATTTTTTTTAGATTTATGTGTTTGGTGCTAAAAGAGATATTGATTTATCAGTAACGAAATTTGTGTCGATAATTCATAATATTGTCATAATATTAAAATTTACTTCGAAAATGTTACAGTACTTTTCAAATGTCTTGCTCAAGCTGGTGTTCATATGGATGAAATAAGGTTTGAATAACACAAGGTTTATGTTAGAAGAAGAAATATGGATTTAAAACACAGGTTTACATTAAAATCTCAGTTCAAAAGTATTTACAGCGCTGATCATTCACAATTACAATAACAATTACAACTTGGTCTTTTGGGTGTGGCTTTATTGGCTAAGTGAAGTCTATCAATGTGACGTATATTTTATTCTTAAATGTGCCTCATAATATGGCGTCGTCAAAAATAATTAAAGTTGAAATTAAATTCACATTTGAAAAAAATAACAAGAACGATGTGTAATTGCAGCTCTTTATAATTCCACAAAAGTAATACTGATCTTGACCTTGAGACCTTTGACTGATCGGTGACAGCCACCGACCGCCCAAATTGTTTTCGATTATGTGTCACATGATATTGACTACTATTTCTTTCGAACAAGGATCAAAATGCAAGTGCTTTTACGATTCAATGATTCGGGTGTTTCCGGGAATACGACAGTTTGCGAAGATTTGCATGTGCATTATTAATATGGGAGAACTGTACCTTGTCATGAACTATCACCATCACTACGGCTGTCACCCATGTCACAAGGAACACATAGCCTACAATTAACACAAATTGTTATAATATAACTTATACATCTAAGAAATTACCCATATTGTTATATAAAATATTTTGGATGTAAATGGTAGCAATAAAACTTTAATTACTGTAAAGAGAAAGTTTATAATTAATGGAAACTAAAAATGACAAACTTGTGAATGATACCATCATAACACAAAGTTTTGTCATATAAAATAGGAATCCCTAGGCAGGTAGGCAGAAGAGCATTTCGGCATCTACTATTTATTGGTGCATAGAGTACCTCAGTCAATTTAATATGTGTAAGCTTATTGTCATCTTTCAGAGACTTTGTAATGTAAATATGCATCACTATTTTCCCTTCAGTATATTTAGAAATGTGTAATTTAGTAAGCTTGTACTGATGCACATGTTCCAAACTTGGATCAGTTCCCAAATAATGAATTGAGTAAATAAATTACATTTGTAAGTAAAATGATCAAATACCTAGAGCTATAGCCGTCTTCCAAATCTCTGGTTTTAATCTGGAAGCCTTCACATCCGGCCCGTAGTTGGAGACAAACTCAGGATTCTTTATAAATGGAAATTCTGAAGTTTCTCTGCCGTTGCTGAGATTATAGCTGAGGTGAGAGAGGTTTGTGCCGAGGAAATTAATGTTTGTGGAAGGGTTGCTGAGCACGTAGTCCTCGGATAGACCGAGCTCGAACATGGCGCTGCGGTTGTTCTTCTGCAGCTTCTTCACCAGCAGGATGAAGCGCTTGCGCTCGCCGAGGGTCGTGCTGCCGTTGTGGCTGAACGGGTACTCGTAGAAGTCACGGTCCACCAGCGACAGCAGGCACTGCCCGTCCATGTCATGCCGTTTACAAATATCTATAATTTCCTTACATATTTTCTCTTTGTGTAACACATCTAATACGTCTTTGTTATTCCAGTTAACAATATCGGTTGCCATTTTTCACGATTAAAACTACACACTGCCACCAGTTTTATTTTAACACATAGCTTTAGTGTCTAGTTATAACTTATAACATTCAATTCTAGAGAAATAATTAATAAATTCTTCTAAACACGAGAGGAATTTTCTATTTTGTGAAATTTACTGAGCTCTTCACTGACAGACTGACAGTGACAAATAAACATTGCACACAAAAAGCAGCACTACTTTATAATCTGTGTTTGACATGTGGTATGGTGGGGCAGGGCTCAGAATAATAACTCATTAACGCTTTGTTCGGCAATGGTGTGCTTATCCGCTTGTATGAAAATCCATAAGTATCCATCCATATAACGACTATAGTCGTTATACGTTGACGTACCCGAAGGGGTAGTCAGAGCCGTAGGTACTCGCAAACGATTCATCCACTTTTATCTGTAAATTTGCGCTGATGTGTGCGGTGCCGTGCCGCCGCCGTTTTTACATGTTACATACACAAGCTCAAGGAATATGAATCCTTCTACTAACGAGAAGCACAGGCTAGGTGGTTTCCATATAAAAATCTGTCGTCGAGAACAGCATGTGTCGCCGCCAGTACAATATTCTAGTCTATGCCGCCGCCGCCCGCTGACGTTGTGGATGCTTAGGGTACACATATCTAGATTTCCTTACGATGTTTTCCCTCACCGTACTTGGTATAATAAAATTGTTGTTATATTCTCATCGGTATACATGCGAGCCTCTCGATTGAGATCCGAGCTTTTCATTACTACGAGACCTAGCGAGCATGCGTGCGGAAATAAATTAATTCACCCTCTCCAGTATAATAATCCTATACTTAGATAACACGAGCATTACTTTTTATTCATGGCACCCGCAGCCGTGACATTGCACACGCCTGTCGACTATATTCTTAAAATACCAATCCACGCTTATCTAGGTCCATGTATTTAAATAAGTAGGTACATTATGTAGAATTGTATTTTTTATTGAAATATAAGAATGTGATGAAATAACAATATGTGGGATGAAATAATCAGATGTGTTACAGAAATATTGTTTCATATAACTAACATTCATTAACATAGTGATGCTATTTTAATACATAACAGGTAACACGAGCGAGAATTAACATAAACAATTATCACAATCAATACGGTGGACAACACAGCAAATATAAAATCATTCTTAATTAAAACATTAACTCAACATTATTCTTGAGCTTTACCCTGGAATTATAGTAAAAAAATATACGAGGATTCCTCCTAAGCTTCGTAGCTGTCGGTTAAAACCTAGTTTAAACATAATAATGTAATCCACATTTCTTGAACATGATCATCAGGCTTGACAGCAACATAATTTTAAAACTAAACATGCTATTCTAATAACTGGCAATATGTAGGTACATTCGTTGCAATGCAGCAGTTTCCACTGTATGTATTTAGTATTTGAAGTTGAATTTCATCTGGAACAAATACTGGACATTCACCTGCGCCACGTCGTATACGATGAATCTGGACACTAGCTAAGGAAAATATTAGGTACTGGCTGAAAAAGAGGCATGTTATATGGCGAACGTTAATACTCCTGAGGAGAGTCCTTAGTTTCACTACTATATGCTCAGGAATCCCCGAAGGGGTAGTCAGAGGTGACTCACAAGCGAGCAACCCGCTTTTCGCGAGCCATATCGCCGTTTTTTAATGAGTACAAAGTACAATGCACTTAACGTACACATCTAGAATCTAGATGAGCAGGTTTCCCCACAATGTTTTCCTTCAACCTAAGAGCTTAGTAGTTTCAATTTAATGAAACCTAATTAACCCTACAATCTATCAATAGGATATTCTACCGAAAAGATTCAATACCCCCACGTCCACAAAACGAAACTTCGAAAAAAAGTCGACGCATCCGACACACCCAGTAACCAGAACCACCATTTCACTCTAAAAGGATACTCGTTATACAGCAGCGACGTGCTCACATCGCGCTGTTGCGGCGTGCCACAGGGCACTATAGTCCCCGACTCTAGCACCACATTCTGAGCCGGGTCCGGCTGAGTGCGGCCCATGCCCCAGACGGAATGCTTGCCAGCCGGCGGCTTGGTGAAGTACTCGGCCTTTGAGCATTCTTGCCTGGAATTAAAAATTTAAGTACAAATTAGTTAGTTGCACGATGGATAGTACAGGTTTTATAGTTTACAAAAACTAAAACTAAAAAGTTTACACGCAATGGCTGTCCAAAGTTTCAGGATAATTTCCGGTAGAGGCGCTACTTTGTAAGCGCAGCATGACGCCGCCCGGCGCCGCCTTGTTGCTGCAGCAGTAGTTGGCCGACTTGGACACCATGTCCGCGAAGTACACGCCCGCGCCGACACGACCAATAGGAACACGCGAGAGGGAGACAGAAGACCGAACGACGCCTTCAGTGCGCGCTACATAGGTACATTATTCGTATTACAGTATACAGGTTACTATTCGTATTTTGGGGTATATATACGTACACCAACTACTCTTTTAGGATCGCGCACATTATATCGGGTCCCAACGTAAAATTTACTTAAATGTGTCTTATTAAAAAGATCGTATACTACACCGGGACGCAGCAGGCCTCATTGCCATATCAAATACATAAAAGAGACTTTTACACTCGGCAGTCGGCACGCTTAATCTTTCTTAATTTACGAATCAATCTGCCGCTTTTTCTCAACAGCATATTTTATCACAATTATCACTCACATGTCGCCCAGCGCCACTTCACACAACATGACGGCGACCGGAGCCGCCTTGTTGCTGCAGCAGTAGTTGGCCGACTTGGACACCATGTCCGCGAAGTAGATGCCCTTGCCGAACATGTAGCCCGTCACCGGGGCCTCGGGCGGCGCGATGCGGAGACCTGCGGGGGAGGGGGGGGGGGGAATTATGTGATATCGATATGATGATGATGGAATATCGATGTGTTTTATTTAAGCCACGTACAGACCGGCCCAACGAACGCCCAACGATGGATATTTATCATACATAATACAGGGCAGATTGCAGCAACGAAGGTCAACGAAACCCGTTCGTTGGCGTTCGTTTGGCCGGTCTGTACGCAGCTTTATGGGTTTCATTCAGGTAAGTTACGTTGGCACCGTCTTTACTGCTGCCTATTCTTGATTAAGTTGATGTAAGCTATCTTGACCTCACTGAAGAGCTACTAAACATTCTCCAGAACTTGTGCATCCGATTCATTTTCAGATTGCGGAAATATAAGTATCGCTCTCTGCACTAAATATGTCCAGCACCCACCAATTAAAACAACAGCCGAAGTTGGACCATCACAAGCACATACCTTGCGACAGTATCCCGGCGAAGTTGGTGACTCTTGACCCGTGCCACAGCAGGCGGCGGTTGTGCAGCTTGCGGAACGGCTTGTAGCGCTTGTACGTACTCAAATGAGATGAATACAATTCACCATCTTTGTATAGCCTGCTCTCTGCTGTACCAAATCTCTCCAGAACCCACCAATTAAAACGACAGCCGACGTTCGGCATTCACACCCATCGAAGTATAATGTACTAGCGTACTAGAACAGACAACGCGAACAAAATCAGTATTATACATGAAGTATGCCGTTGCCGAGCGGCAACAAAGCATAGCGCAAATATCAAGTTCGCGGTGTCTATTCTATACGCTAGTAATTCAGTTCAATATACACAGCACGTACCTTGCGACAGTATCCCTGCGAAGTTGGTGACTCTGGAGCCGTGCCACAGCAGGCGGCGGTTGTGCAGCTTGCGGAACGGCTTGTTACTTTCATACCATTTTGACAGAATACTACTTTTTATGTGTCAAAATCGTATGATAGTCACTGTCAGCTATCGATAGAGTATTGAAATTGCCAGTTAGCGTTCACAGCACGTACCTTGCGACAGTATCCCGGCGAAGTTGGTGACTCTGGAGCCGTGCCACAGCAGGCGGCGGTTGTGCAGCTTACGGAACGGCTTGTAGCGCTTGTCTTCACTCAAATGAGATGAATACAGTTCACCATCTTTGTATAGCCTGCTCTCTGCTATACTAGATCTGTTTAGCACCCACCAATTAAAACAACAGCCGACGTTCGGCGTTCACACCCATCGAAGTAAACTCCAATGAGACAATTTCAACCTGAGAGAGGGTGTAAGCCTAATAGCTGTACAAAAGCTGTTTCTATTCTAACTGGCCCTTTACTTAAGTAGGTTGCTACCTACATGCAGGCTTGACTTTTTAAAGACTGTTGGTCCTGTAAAATCTTGGTTGTCTGTTCTAGTACTAGCGTACTAGAACAGACAACGCGAACAAAATCAAGGTTACACATGAAGCAGTGCGGGGTGCTCGACCAAGTCGTAGATTCCCATAGTACCACGTGGACTCGGATGCAGATGCCAGTGAAAGAATGAATGCGTTGTTGCCGAGCGGCAACAAAGCATAGCGCAAATATCAAGTTCGCGGTGTCTATTCTATACGCTAGTAATTCAGTTCAATATACACAGCACGTACCTTGCGACAGTATCCCTGCGAAGTTGGTGACTCTTGACCCGTGCCACAGCAGGCGGCGGTTGTGCAGCTTGCGGAACGGCTTGTAGCGCTTGTCCTCGCCCTCGCGAACCACTTTGAATACCTGTAGGTAGTGTTGCGTTGGTTATTAAGGTTTTATTTTACACAACATGATTTTACCCTTATTATTATGAAAATGGGAATATAGATCCAACATTGATTTGATAGCTTCTCCATGCATATATTTTCCATGGATTAACAATTTTTTTATGGTAACAGATTTTTTTAGTTTTTACTATGGAGAATATGATGATAATGAGTACATGTAACATGATTCTTGCACATAACGTCACTAACATTATTCACGACGTCGATCAAATAAATACCATCAACCGGGTAACATCGCATTTACATTACAAAAACCAATTCCTCTACCACAAATACTCGTACTGCCACGACGCCCGCAGTTTGGTCCTTCGAACCGGATGTGAACCAGCGACCTATGGATGGTTGTTCCGATTGACCTCCTGACTCACCCCCCATCCGTTGGTCCACTATTTACGGTACACACTGTATACTGTATAGTCTTGGAAGATAATAAAAAAATATACAGGGTGTTGCAAAAAGGGTATTCTAAGCCGAAACATACCTGTGCAGCATGTTATATCTAAGCCCAAATTCTGATTTAAATTTTGTTTTTTTTAGCATACCCTTTTTGCAACACCCTGTATATAATTACCTCTTGTATCTCGAGCGTGTACTGCGAGTGCGTGGCGGCGTGCGTGTTGCGCACGTACTGCTCCAGCATCTGGAACTCGGCGCCGCCGCGCGCCACGGGCTCGATCCGCGTCTTCAGCTTCAGGTAGTGCGCTTCTATTGGACTCATGTCCGAGTCGTCCGAATCTGTGGGAGGATGGTATTGTTGTTATTACGTATATTAGACTACAGTTTTCAGTGGGGAAACAGTTCGTTACTAAGGCGCGTAAGGGTGCCAATTGCGTAGATTGAGCGCAAAATTAGCAAACTGTGAACACCCAGCATACTAAACCGATATGGTGGAGTGGTTTGATTGATTAGCTGTTTTCGAAGACCAATTTCTGAGATGATTATAGCCACGCCAGGTTATGTCAAGCAAAAAAAAACGGGTGTCATTTAAACGATCGCCAATTAAATCCGTTTTGAATTTGCTAAATAATAGGTTTGAAGGCAAAATAGTAGATTTGCCAGCAAATTTTTGCCCCCAAACAATTTTAAATCAATTCAACAATTAATCACTTAAAATTGCCGGGATTTATGATCAAGTGGCAAGTTAACATTTATGTATATATTTTAATAGGTATGTCCACATAACTCGATGTTATGTTTAATATTTAAATGAAACAAAAAATTAAGTTTAAATCATCAATATTCTTAATTAAAAACAACATAAACAACCTTCTTCTAATTATAACTTAAACCTTAATCTTAGAACTCGTCTACCCCAACGGTTATCGGTTCTTCGGCAGATATGACCAGCCCACTGCCTCTTCAGCTTGCATATTTTGACAGCTAAGTATGTCGGTAACCTTGGTCCTCTGACGGATAATCTCATTTCTGATACGATCCATCAGAGAAACTCCAAGCATAGCTCTCTCCATAGCACCGTCTCCGCTAATTTGTAAACTCATGTATTAAATTGCTAACGAATTATAATGTTTTAATAACTGGACCAATCATAATGTAACTACTGCAATGCTGATAAAATATGAATTAAAAAGAAATCGCAACATGCGACCTAGAGTCAATATATTTGCTGGCAAATCTACTATTCCGCGGGCGCAGTTATTATTTGAGGAGCAAAAATAATATTCTGCATACAAAGTTTTTATTTATGTAATGAACTCAAATTTTTTGGCAATCCATCTATTATTTTAGATTTTTGTATTGATATTATTTGCTGATTCATACCAGAGGACACTTTTTATTTATTTGAGGACAAAAATATATTGTTGCGGTTGATCTATTAATTTGCTGATACAAGTTGATGACAAAAATAAACTTTGCTGGCAAGAAATTAGCGATGCGCGATTATAAATGATACTACATTAATTATTCGATTATTACAATCATTCGATTATTCGATTATCATTTTAAAGTATTACTAATCATTTACCACTACTTTTGTATCGCTACTTATTCGTCGCTACTTTTGCATTTACTACTTATTCGTCGCTACTTTTGCATTTACTACTTATTCATCGCTACTTTTGCATTTACAACTTATTCATCGCTACTTTTGCATTTACAACTTATTCGTCGCTACTTTTGCATTTACAACTTATTCGTCGCTACTTTTGCATTTACAACTTATTCGTCGCTACTTTTTCATCGCTACTTTTGCATTTACAACTGATTCGTCGCTACTTTTTCATTTACTACTTATTTATCGCTACTACAAATTTGCGCGGGACGCTAATTCAATTTTTTTTTACTCAGGTGTTGTATAGAGATGGGGTTTGTGGTTTAAAAAAAACATTGTTCTTTACAAGAAAACCAATAACACTGCCACTGGTAGGTATATATTGGAATCTACTTTTTAAACATATACAGGGTGGAACTTTATCAGTGAACTTCCCTCAGGCAGGTGACTCTAACTGAAATACCAAGCAACTTTCATTATGGGATCAACTCTGGCCAAAAAAACAGCTATTCCATAGCAAAGTTATAAATACCTACTCAACCAAAATGTATGGAACAATGAAAGTTGCTTAGTATGTCGGGTAGAGTCACCTGCCTTCGGGAATTTAACTGATAAAGTTCCACCCTGTAGGTATATTCATAAATCCTTAAATTAGTAAATCTAAAAAAATTGCAGGGAACCATTAACCTTAATTTATACTTAAACATTATGCATTGCTTTATTGCTTAATTGACACACACATAACTATAAATTCCTGACTATTAAGACCCTCTTTTTACATTTAACATCATTGATTAAGTATACTGCACCAAATGATGGTAGGTAGGTAAGTTGTTTTTAGGAATAGATGAATGAACTACTTAACTAATATAGTTAAGTACTTACCGGTAAAAATATAAACCCTGCATTTTATTTTGACATATTATGTAAATAGTCCGATAAAAAAACTAAACCAATTGAAACTAGTTACCTATAAATTTAATTTTACTATATTATACATAAGTATATTTAAATCTGTTCTTGTGTACAAATAAAGAATATTCTATCCATCTATATTTATAAACAAAAAAACTAGGCAAGTAATTAATATATAATATAACACTGCTAAAACGTCCCTTAGGTACTTACTTACACAGGTATTACTTGGTTTATAATGGTTTAAAAACCTAGTTATTATTCGATATTCCCACCCCTAGTAGTGTCCGTCTTAGCGGCGCCCTGGTAGATGGCGCCATAGCTGACCGTCGCCGGCGCGTCTGTGTTCAACTCGCCGCGCCCGCGCCCCTTTCATTCGTCTCACTCATCATTACATTGTTGCAAATAATCGATAATCGAAAAGTAGTGGTACTCATCCACCGCTACTTTTGCATTTACGAATACAAGAAGCGGTCAAGTGCGAATCGATAATCGAAGTAGTGGTGCTTATTCGATTATCGTAATAAGTATATCGCTACTTTGATATTCGATTATGGATAGTAGCGGTAGTGGTGTATTCGATTATTGATATAAGTGATAATCGCGCATCGCTAAAATGAATGATCTGTTACCTACTCTGTGGGGTGTGCCAAAAATTTCTGCCCATAGTTTGTTTTCTCTATGTTTCTGCCAGTATCATGTAATGATATTATTGATATTCCGATTACATGGAAGTAATAATCATGGAAATAATAATTTTCCCTCAGTATCAGTGATAGCGTGTGAAAGTGAGCGGATAGCCGCTATCCGAGTAGTGTTACAGGATCGGTCGTTGATCATATTCACAGTGTATATGCCTACTGATAAGGCGGATAACCTTTCTATGTTTACGGAGTGTTTAAGTGAAATTAATGCGATAATAACGGAGCATAGTGAGGACTCAGTGTTTATCCTGGGAGACTTTAATGCGCATCCAGGTGAGCCTTTCCATAAGGAACTTTTAGACTTTTGTGCTGAACAGTCGTGGTGCTGTGTGGACATGGAGCTACTCCCATCGGACACGTATACTTTTGTGAGTGAAGCTCATGGGTGCAAGCGATGGTTGGACCATATGTTAGTGACCAATGCTGCGCGACAGACTGTACTAGGTATCTCTGTACTGTATGACACGTACTGGTCTGACCATTTACCTGTTCAACTCGACTGTAATTTCAATCTAATTCAGCCTAAATTGAGTACTACTAGTAATATTTATAACAAGGTAAAGTGGGGCGTTAGAGACGCTGTTCAAATTATAAAATATAATGATTATTGTAATTCTGAATTGAAAAATATTGTTTTCCCTATTGAATTTACTGAATGTGCTGACAAGTTTTGCTCTGTCATAAATCATAAACCAGTATTAGATAGAATGTATGAGAGTTTAGTTGATATTCTAAGAGAGGCTGCTCGCATCAGTTATTGTGAATGTAAACCAAGACGGGGCAAATATGTCACCGGCTGGAACTGGAGGGTTACTCTATACTGACGTAAAACAAACAAAAGAGAGCTGTCGTGCAATCGGCACGTTTAACACAACGAGATACAGTCGTGGGTCGCGCAGCAGCGCTCCGAAACTTCGTTTTTCGTCATATAGAGTGACCCCCCAGGCACGTCGGGGACGCTCATAGAAAGGCTCGGCTTTGTTACAAAATGTGGCGTCTGCACGGCAAACCCAGCTCCGGTTTAATTTTTGAAGAAATGTTTGAATCAAGAAAATATTTCAAAGCTAAACTAAAATGGTGCCAGGCTAATGAACAACAAATAAGAATGGACATTATTGCTAAACATCATATGGATAAAAACTTTTCTAAATTCTGGAAATCTACAAGCAAAATAAATCCTAAACCGAGTCTCCCTGTGAGCGTCGCTGGTGTGCATGAACCCACTAACATAGCTGAGGCATTTCGAACTCACTTTAGAGTGGAATCTCCTCTCGGACAGGCGTCGGTGCCGTTGCTCGCTGCTGAGGCTCATACTGGTGATCTGAATGTCAGATTTACTGCTGAGGAGGTTGGACTGGTGATTAAAAATATGGTAAGAGGAAAATCCCCCGGTCACGATGACCTGAGCATCGAGCATCTGCAGCACGCTGGCATCCATCTTCCCAGAGTACTTGCAATGTTCCTTAATTTGTGTATGACTCACTCTTACCTACCTGATAAGTTGATGTATACATTGGTAATACCGATCATAAAAAACAAGACTGGTGATGTTTCTGACATATTAAACTATAGACCAATTTCACTTGCCACTATTATTGCGAAGGTACTGGACAGTTTGCTTGACAAACACCTGGGCAAGCATCTCAAACTCCATGATGGTCAGTTCGGGTTCAGACCTGGACTATCAACGGAGAGTGCTATTTTCAGCCTCAAGCAAACTGTTCAGTACTACACCGCTAGAAGTACACCCGTTTTCGCATGCTACCTAGACCTATCTAAGGCATTTGATCTGGTTAGCTACGATGTGTTGTGGGATAAACTGGATTGTGTTGCAGACCTACCACTTGAAGTTGCCTCAGTATTTAAGTACTGGTATGGTCACCAAAAGAATAGTGTTAGATGGGCAGGGTCGCTCTCTGGCGAGTATAGGATGGGTTGTGGGGTGAGACAGGGGGGGTTAACCTCCCCAAAATTGTTCAACCTTTACATGAACCAGCTGATCGAGGAGCTCAGCAGTACTAAGGTCGGGTGTCACATAGACGGTCTTTGCATTAACAATATATCGTATGCTGATGACATGGTACTGCTGAGCCCGTCGCTCGATGCTCTGCGAAGGTTAGTAGGTATGTGTGAGACCTACGCGGAGGCCCATGGGCTTAGGTACAATGTGAAGAAAAGTGAGCTTATGGTGTTCAAGTCAGGCACGAAAACATACACAAATGTGCCTGTTGAGCTTTATGGCACTGCACTTAAAAAAGTCACAAAATTTAAGTACCTGGGCCACTGGGTCTCTGAGGACATGAAGGATCACCATGATATCGAGAGGGAGCGCAGGGCGCTGGCTGTTCGCTGTAACATGTTGGCTCGCAGGTTCGCTCGTTGTAGTGCAGAAGCGAAACGAACGTTATTTAGAGCTTACTGCCAGTCGTTCTACACATGCAGCCTGTGGGTCAACTACACGCAGGGAGTATACAGCGCTCTGCGCGTACAGTACAACAATGCGTTCAGGGTGTTGATGCGGCTGCCACGGCACTGCAGTGCTTCAGGTATGTTCGCGGATGCAATGGTCGATGGCTTCCATGCCATTATTAGGAAACGCTGTGCCTCGTTGCTAGGTCGCATCCGTGGCAGTGGCAACTCCATCCTGCGCACATTGGCCGACCGGTGGGACTCGCCGCTGCTGGGGCGCTGGGTCCGTCTGCACGCCAGTAAGGCTAGCACCTATAAGTAGTCGCGAGTGGCGCACCAGCGGTGGAGAGTTAATCCACTAATTTTTATTATTATTATTATTATATATTTTTTACTTACCTACAATTTATGCTGTGTTTGTCTCTGTATATAATTTACTGTGTTTGTTTAAATTTGTTTTTATTTTTATGTTGTGTGATTATGAGCCATGCTCGAAATAAATGAATTTGAATTGAATTGAATTGAATAAGTACAAGAAACAAAAACGCGCTAACCACATTAGAGAAGTATTTTGTTCCTTGCCACAGGCAGACGCTCTGTTTAATATATTCCTTTCGGCAGCCGCAATGATGCAATCTATAAAAAAAACGTGCCTGTTGAAACATAAGGTGGTGCATGCGAGTGGGTGGAGTGGGTTTCCCGTTCTTCCCACGGGAAACCTTTTGAAGGCTATGCGTGAGCTTGTTGCGTTAGAGAAATAGGTAAATATTTATGTTCCTTGATTCGAATGTTTGGGTACCTAGAAGGTACCTAGCCTATTTTGTATCTGTGTACCACCTGACGTGACCCAGAACTGACATCTCATGACATCATGCTGCTGCACACAAAAACGTCATCGACCGATTTGAATTGTTTACACAGCGCCAAGTTTTAAATCATTTTAAAATAGTTATTTAATTACAACCATTACTAGAGTGAGCTGAGAGAACATAATTTAAGCATAATGCGTTTTACTATTTTAATATTTCTTATGTTATGTTGGAAATACATTAAATGTGATCAAAATGGACCAGACCCATGGGACTACAAAATAACTGAAACAGTTGTGGATAAAAACATTGACCACGTTCCTCCTGATTTAAGAATACCATCCAAGAGAAGGGAACTTCGAGTTGCAAGCACAGTTAATAATAGTGACTGGTTTTACAAAAGATTACTAGCTATACTTCTAAAGGGTGGAAAGTTCAAGGTTATCTTTTGTTTTATAATTTTAAGATTGTAAATTTATCTGAAACTATTAAATATTATGTTTTTGAGACACTAGTTGACAGGAGCTAATAAAACAGCATTATTATTATTATTTCAGAAAAACGATGGTGGTTATGTAGATGTGATAATTCAAATGCAGTTTCCTGAAGCACACTGGACCATACTGAATGAGTATCTGACCAATAACAATGCATTCTCCGAAGATATGTTCCGGAAGTCCATCGGTTATGTACAGGAAGCCATCATCAAACCTTCAGTTACTGAAACACTTGTACAGGCATGGACAGATTATGTGCACTTTTATTTAGTAGAGTATAAGGTGAGTTTATACTTGATTTTCTTTGGTTGTTACAAAATTAGTTTTTGTCTCTTAAAAGTATACAAATGAATGCTGAAGCAGACACTTATGTGACACAACTAATTAACTGACTATGAAAAAAGGAGGAGACACTCAATGCATGTTCTTTTTTAGCATTCTTCTATGTAACTTCAAATTTCAACTTATAAAATATTCTCAGTCCAAAAGGGAAGGTAATGGGGATCATGATGTTGCATGGATCCTTTGCAACTCATGCATTATGATTATTGTGAATTATTATTATTGTTTGTTTCAGATGCACATAACATTATTTTTTGGAGCTCTGGGAATCCTGTGGATGACTTGTATAGTGTGGACCCGTATTTCACATAAACATATTTTCATCTTAATCATGGTGGGCCTTTACCTGTATGAAGTATTTGTCTCGTATAAGGTAATTATGAGAATGCAATTGAAAAATATAATGTAATAATTTTTTTCCTCAAAATTACCTCATTCATATGGTGTAACCATTAATATAAAAATTATAAATTCCATTCCATTATATTATGGAATTTATATATTTTTTTGGACTGGCAGCTCTACTCTCATCTATGGAAAAGCAATTTAATGGCTATTTTAATATATTTTTTGTATTTACTTTTTTTACATTATATTTCAGGAAGCTGAGCAGCAAGAGTATGATAGATTCCTCTCATCAGTGAATACTTGCAAATGGTATTTCTGGTCGTCGAGCTGCCACGTCCCGGCGCCCGACCCACTGGTGTTCATCAAACACATGCACCCCCTGAAGATAGCAATGAGGATCTTCACCCTGTTTGTGTCGGAACCTATGCTGGCCATCAGTGCCACCATCACCACCATGCTACATGGCATTACAGGTACTTACTTTTTGAATGAATTGTAGTGAGTATTAGAAGAGCCAATGATGCAGCTGATAGATAATATGATAAACAGTTTCTGACCAAAGAAGGGAAGAAGGCCATTAAATATTTTGCCAATTTATATATTATATATCTAGAATGCCTAATTTATGTTATTTTATTCAATTTCAGATGGCCTGTGGTTTCCCTTGGACAAGATTGTCTACGGTCTACTTGTAGTAATTATGAATGGACTGCTTGTTATATTTTTATTATTGGTTCTATTTAATTTTATACTAAACATTCCGTTCAATCTAAGCTTTGCCGGCTTGTTAAATATAGGTTTCCCACAAAGGGTGAGAAATGTATACAATTTATTGCCTAAAAGTCCTCCTTCATCTGAACAGGGTGACAGAATCAGTGGGGCTAATTTAGATAAGCTGTTAAATGTTTGTGCACAAGCTATCAATAATAATCACACTGGTTCTACCATAAAACAGCAAGCCATTGCTTCTTATAGAGCTAAAGTTAATAAGATAGAAGGAGGTATGAAAAAATCTGCTAGTACAGGGCGTTTGTGTGATTTAGCTCAGGAGCATCAGTCGTTAGTACCGATATATAGGAATAATGTGAAGAAGACCAAAAGCAGGAAAGAAATGGGAGCAGGCGATTCTTGAGTAACCGAATCGAGGATCGTGAGAAATGTACAAAGAGCCAATGTAGTTCAATCTTATTGTTTTAATCAAACTAATATCAGCTAGGTACTATACACATTAATAATAACAAGCGATTTAAAATTTACTTACAACTTTGCATTTGGATGCTGCCGCTGTGAAGATTAAGTACATAGTGTGTAACATAACGAGTTCACTTACTAATTTATTATTTAGCAACCTGTCTTAAGTGGCAGTGGGCTGGTCACATCTGTCGAAGAACCGATGACCGATGGGGTAAACGTGTTCTCGAGTGGAGGCCGCGACTAGGCAAACGTAGTGTGGGACGCCCTCCGGCTAGATGGGGTGACGACTTGCGAAAGGTGGCTGGTTATGATTGGATGCGGAGAGCTAAAGATCGCATCCAGTGGCGTGCTTTGGGAGAGGCCTACGTCCAGCAGTGGACTGCTATAGGCTGATGATGATGATGATGAACCTGTCTTCTTGGTGAGATGCGATTTCTAGTGCCTTATTGTCTTCAGCTTTATTGTAATAATACAAAATACATGCATCCGGGCCTGCCTCCTAACAACTGTATATGTACTAATAACACCGATGCCGATGAGGCCTTTGTGGGGTATTACAGCTATATATTTTGTACCTACCTATATTCTAATAGGTATGTACATAATATACTTACAATACTTATCTACATTTACGTATCTACAGAAAAAACCTCTGGTTTATTATTGTACATATTTTAGCAGCATCTGCTAAAATTATTTTTTGTACTTGATTTTGTCAACACTTGTGATCATTCATTATACATATACACCAGTTTTAAGAGTATGAGAAAAAAGTATGTGCTTTTCCATCGAAGTAGAAAAAAACTTCGATGTACAACTTACCTTTATATATGTATACCTACCTATCATATTTTTTTATTATTATAAATTCTTTATTGCACATAAAAACATTGTACAAAGGCGAACTTAATGCTAGTAGCATTCTCTACCAGTTAACCTTTGGTGATGTCGAGAAAGTGGTTGGTAGTGCGATAGGCTGAGAGGAGAGAAGTTATTTACTTTAATCGAGACACAGAGATATACTTACTTATACATAATAGCTATACAAATTATATACATACATATATAAATATATTCCTACATTATATTATAATATACCTAATACATAATAATAATACAAAATATAATATAATATCATCATCATCAAATAAAATATATTAAAATATATTTTATATAGTTTACTTTAGAAGATGTTGCTTAGAATGTGGGATAGATGAGTTTGTTCACTGATAAAAATCAGTTGAATCAATATTGAATGATTTGATACAGTATTACTGTGATATTTTTTAGGTAATTTTAAGTTTTTAATGTAAGTCTTTAGTTGTTATTTTTTAATTTTGAATTGTACAAACAATAGTACCTACCTATCGGTTGTTATAAAATCATGCATTTTAAATAATTTGATTTGTTTCGAGTGTTTGTTTTAAACCATGGATTAATCAGTGTATCTCATTAATATTTTGATTTCCATTAATTAATCTAAAGGGAATGGACAACATTTCATTTTGTTTACCCTATATTTTTATTAGCTATTCGGAAAGGTTATAAAAAATTAGAGGACCCGTATTTTTTTATTTTGTATATACATGAATTTTTGCATGTTATTTTTAACTTTAAAGTTAATTATTTTAAAACCGGAAGTGACATCACATATTAGGCTCAATTTTTATTTTTGTCTATTGCCTTAGTCTCGAAAAAAAACATAAATACCACTGACAAGTGACATTTAAACTTTGTTTACATGCCAACCAACAAATGGGTCATTTTCAAATGACATTGATATTTCTGATGATACTTATCATGTAAAAAAATAAGCAGAAGCATTTTTTCAACTATGTAGGCGGTGGCATGCTCTGGGACATATTAAATAGAGGTCATCTCTTAACCCTTAATCAAGCAATGGTAGAATAAGTGCCACCTCAACATGGCAACATTTTTTTCCAAAAAAATATATGCTACTTGAACGCACCCGGTAGTTTTTTTTTTATTTGACACTTATGGAAATATTTTATTGTTAGGTTGGTAATTCTTTGAAAACAAAAGTGACATTTAGCTGTTTTGGCGGAAACAAAAAAATTGGCGCCATATTTGTAAGTTTTCAACACAGTTTCGCTGCAATATTTCGGATATATCGATATTGTGACTTGAAAAATTTCGGTAAGTACATTATGATGCTTTATTTACAATCTTTATAATGTGTTTATTGATAGAAAACTTGTGAATGACTATTTCCAATAATCTATCGAATATAAAAATTGTTACAAAGTTGGTGGCTAATATACGACCATTGTCCGATTGTTGCCAAACCTGGTCGAAATATCACTACTATTTTATCTGTTTCTTGCCCCAATTTATTGATATTATTTTATGTAATTTTACAGATTGAGAAGAGATGGCGTCAAGCAAACCCTTGTCTGATACAGCGCTGCAAAGGATATTGGAAAATTGGTCAGACATTGACTCGGACGACGAAATCGACAGTAATATATTTGTACCTTCTCCACAAAACTCATTTTTTGAACCAACTGATGACATAGTGGAACGTGGATTAGAACGTATTTTTATGAATTCTGAGGAGGTTGAAAGTCCTCCTACTCCCCCAGTGCCAGGTGAAATAGAAATACATACAACAAACAGGTTAAATTTGACCATATCTAAACCAGTCAGGAGCTATGAAGATTGGAAGATGAAAAAAAATACACATAAAATTCCTAAATTTACAACCAAGTTTGGATCAAAAATTGCATATTCACATAAAAGTCAACCAATTGAATTTTTCGACAATATGTTTCCAGAGCAGCTCATAAATACTATCGTGACTGAGACCAATCGTTACGCCACTCAAGAAAAGCACATTTTCGATCCAACTAATCCAGCTGAAATCAGAGCATTTCTCGGCGTAATGATTATGATGGGCTTACATCCACTGCCGGATTATGAGCTGTACTGGTCAACAGACCGATTTTATAATAACCCCGATATTTCAGCGGCATTCAGTTTGAAAAGATTCAAGAAAATACTTGAAAATTTGCACCTGAACAACAACAGTACTGAAGCTCCCCGTGATTCCGTGAATTTTGATAGGTTGCACAAGCTAAGGCCACTAATAGATATACTGAATAGAATATTTATAGAACAGGCGGAAGAATCAACAGTTTATTCAGTGGACGAGTGCATGGTGAAGTTCAAAGGGCGGTCTACAATGAAGCAGTACATGCCCATGAAGCCAATAAAACGTGGATATAAGGTATGGGCTCGGTGTGATGCAAAGACTGGCTATTTATACGCCTTCGAAATTTATACAGGAAAACAGGAAACTCTGGATGAAGCTGGTCTTGGTTTTACGGTAGTGACGAATTTATGCCAGAATGTGCCGCGAAACTCTTTAGTCACCTTCGATAATTTTTTTACGAGTTGCAAGTTGGTTGATGTTCTGTATGAAAATGGAATTTTTTCGATTGGGACTGTCAGGAAGACTAGAAAAGGATTACCAGAGTTCATGAAAGAGAAACCTACAAACAAGAGAGAAAAACTTGCGAAAAATGAGTTCGCGGCCTTGACTAGTGAGCCTATAGTAGCTGTTAAGTGGCTAGATACAAAGGAAGTTACTGTTCTTTCGTCTGCGCATAAGTCATCGGAAGTAACCACTGTAAAGCGAACACAAAAGGACGGCACGAAAAAGGAAGTATTTTGCCCAAAGGCGATAGCAGACTACACATTATATATGGGGGGCGTTGATCATTTTGATCACTTTCGTTCGTCCTATCCCACAGGAAGAAAGTCTCGGAAATTCTGGATGCGATTATTCTTCTTCATGCTGGATGCTGCAATCATAAACTCTTACATAATATACCTAACAAAACACCCACAACGGGTTTCAAGTCATCGCGATTTCAGATTGCGACTAGCGAGAGCACTGATTGGAGATTTTACATGTAAAAAACAGAGGCAAATTATTTTTAAAAATAAGAGAGGCGGCAATTTTGGAGTGCCTGATGAAATTCGACTACAAAGTGTTGGAATCCATTTTCCGGAGGCGCAGGATACTTACAAGCGGTGCAAGTTTTGCTCAACCAAAAAAGAAACAAAAAGGTCGAATATAAAATGTTCGTGCTGTGGTGTATCTCTATGTACAAAAGGATGCTTCAAAAAATTTCACATGGCACTTAACCCAGAATCCTTATAGATACCATATATGTATTACTTACTGTCTAAATAAAGTCTTCTTTTTATTTTAATTATTTGATGCATTTGTTTTATTTTATTTTTTGTTTTCCTTAAATGGACAATGGTAACATAGTAGCCACTTTCTATAGTCGTAACCAGGCAATGGCAATATAATGACCACCCGTTTTTTTTTTCCTGAAATGCGGTTATAATAAAAAAAACATATGTACAATCCTTATTAGTCGTCTTTTTAATCAGTAGAAATCGAAAACTCATTATTTCCTAACCTATTAGCTCGTACCCGATTAAGGGTTAATAAGTACTAACCATTTTATATGATAAATTAAAAAAATAGTCAGAAAGTGTCAGAACAGAATTTATGAAAATGACCCAAATAAACAACAACGACTCGATAAAACGTCAACGTCAATCAAAAATGAAAGTGACAGTTACTTTGTTTTTAAATCTATAGGCTTTGATCATCAAAATGCATCGCACCTGATGCATGACGTCATCAGCACTTTTTTACTATTTTATGATTTTCTCGAAAATGATACATCCAAAAAATACAAAAACATTTTTTTTGTGGCCTTGAGAGCTAAATCTCGAAATGGTTTTCGATTTATAGCAGCTTGAGTTTTTTGAAATGTTGTCCATTATCCTAAATCCTAACGCACATAATTTGTATTACTCACATGAAATAATATAGATTTAATATGGTTTTCTAATAAAACACGTCATAAGTATAATTTAGGTTTTATTTTCGTGATGCTTAGTGAGAAGTGTCAAAAGATCAATTAAAATAGTTATAAATAACAATGGAGATATTCAGTTCAAAGCAGCATTTATCAGTAAAATACATAAAATATTCCCTGTTTGAAGCAAATTCTACATTAATTGTAGTTAAAATCCTAACATTACCCTCGTATTGGTCAACAAACGCTTGTAATCTTCCTCGTATAATTAAAATAACATCAAAATATTAAATTATATTAATTATTATACATACAAATAGATATCGTTCATTCAGACATGGCTATAACATTATGAGATTTATGAAATGGCATGAGTCGATTGTACTGAAATAGTGCCTATGTGATGTTGTTTAAATGTGGACTTAGTCACCCCATTTAATTCAAGTAGGTAGGTGTATTTAAAGAACCTAAAATATATCATATAAATATGACATAAAGTTACCCAAGAAAATGATGCAAATATTCGAATCAAAATTTGCAGTTATAAAAAAACTATCAAAAAATTCAAACTTAAATATCTAACAATGACATACCTACTTCGATGTAAGATAAACTATTTCCTACTATTTGAACTCATTCATTTGAAATACCTACGTTATGTATGAATTGGTAAGAGGTAATCTTTGAAATCAGATTAACATCTAGAATTAGCATCAATTTTTTTTACTTAACATACCGAATTGGGTGAACCATTTCATTAAGCTCTTAATTACATACTAGATCATGGGAATTATTGCAATATTAAATTAATTATAATGAAAGTAAGTCGTGCACATGCGGTGGTAGGTGGTATTGACATTTATGACGTAGTTCTAAGTAGAAATACCGAAAAAGCTTTTTGAACCTCCATTCCATCTTTATGAACTGTTATGAAACTACCTACATACAACCATTTAACTAAAATAATATTGTACCTACTTATTAGCTTACAGTCAATGCATTTTCGGGATAGGGTGAGCTATAAGTATCCATTGTCGGAAAATAAATATTAATGCGTTTTCTGAATCTGATTTAGTAAAACACATTTTGGGAACCTGATATAAAAGAGAGTCTTATTTTATTCGGTTTATTTTGAATACGTACTTAGGGGCCGTCCATTAATCACGTGAGGCTCAAAGGGGGGGGGGAGGGGGTACGGAAAACCTCACGAAACATCACGAGGGGGGAGGGGGGGGTCTGGTTAGACATCACGTGTATTAATTTTTGACAAAAAGCGCTAGGTATTGCTGACCCGCGAATTTTGAACGGCGCATAATTTTGAACAATTTGTAGTATGACCTTGATTGACTCGCCCGCCGTAATATTCGTTATATTTTTTCTAGTCAAAAATAGCCTTTACATTATACTTCCAAAAAATACACGTGATCCAAGAGGGGGGAGGGGGGGGGGGTGTTCCCAAACCTCACCAAATATCACCAGAGGGGAGGGGGGGGTCAAAAAATGGGAAAAACGACCTCACGTGATTAATGGACGGCCCCTTATTCCGGTTCTCTACTCTTATAATATCGATCTGTGAAATTGTAGATGCTTCAAACAGTCTCTAAAATCCATACCGTATAAATGAAATTATTATGATAAAGATACTTCAAATCTAATATCTATGTCGACTGATCGAATCGAAAACCCCCGAACTCAGTCCCATGACCGTTCTAGAAAAATCGCTAGGGATGGATCATTCGATTTTTGACGATTCAAGCCAGACAATTGCTATCGTGATGCCTCGACTTCATGAATGTTTTACGTACCTACTACTTATAGTGTTCGTGGTTGTGTTATTCGATCAATAGGCATTCGATTTAAAGTAGGAAACCCGTTATAGTTACATACAGGTGACAATGGCAATGCAATAGAAGATAGATGATCGCAACAGACATCAAATTAAATAAGTATACTATAGTTAATTCCACAAAGTTCAACATTAAACAACATTGGTCCAGATATAACAATTCAATGTTAACAATTTTATTAATAATATTCGGTGCTGATAACAGGAAAAAAGTTAAACAATTGTCAATTTCATATTATTAAAATAAAATTACATAAATATTGTTAAATTGTTATTACACTTCTCTTTCATGCATTCTCTACCTCATTTCATTATTATACACGAAGCAAGCTAATCTACATGGCGCATCATAACTCATAACTTATTATGTTATGTAGGGATATCCGTTCGAAACTACATAAGATTCCATACCGGTTAGCAGTTTACTTGAAAATAGTGATTCATCTACAATAAAACTTTAGTTTTTTTACTAAATTGGATATGTATGAATGTGATCAATATCAAATAAAGTGCATTTACGTACTAACGAAAGCTACTTTACAAGGTTATAATTAATGAACCATAATTATTATTCAGATTACAAATCGCTACAGACGAGATTAAATTTATATTTAATATGTTATTGATAATGCCATGGTGAGATAGGTATTACTTACTTAGTATTAATATACAAATTGTTAGGTCATTGATTTTTTTCCAGCCGAGACTACATTTTCTACTTTTCTACCTACCGTGGACGCACTACGTTTTTATTTATTATTATTTTGCCATTTCATGATGTCTACGATTTGGCACTGATCATATTTCTCACTATGACATTATCATAGTAATAACAAATAAGACTTTAAAAAACAAGTTGTGTCATCGTGGGTCTTCTACTATAAGAAACCGTTAGTTCAGTCAGAAAAGTCATCGCAACTTTATTCAAAAAGGCATTTTAAACAATATAATAATACAAACTATTTAATAGTAACGGCGTAAAACTGTTTAACCATCAGTCCTATAGACTTCTTTTCGTTGTATTTTCACGTCTAACAATAAGGATCACGTTTCAAGATTTAACTTGTATGTCTTTAACGCCAACGCAGTCGTTAATAACTAGTGTAAATAACTTATAATCTCAGTAATTATACAAACTTTTAAGCCTCCCAAATCTGCTAACATTGCAAACGCTCCACAAACTCAACCAAGATTCATTTTTATGAATCAGCGCTTTCCACGACACTATCCACCATATTTATCGAATTATTCATTATATTTATAATGATCAATAAGCTGATTTGTAGTTATGGCTTAAAATATTGACTAGAGCCTTTACAAATAGAGTCAGTTTAACACAGCACATAGAAACTTAAAAAAATAGGAAAATATTATGCTTGCACTGATGTGAAAACAATGCATTGAGCCTCAAAAATCAGGTAAGTAATTATGACTAGAATCGAATTAGGGTTTACCTAAAGGTAAGTGGGACCCAAAATTGTCTTAAAAAGGTAGGTACATAATAGCAAATGGAACCACAAAAGATAATATAGACAGAAGTTCATGCTATTATCATCTGTGGTTACAAAACATGTACAGCAATGTATTATTAGGTAAGTACAATTAATATAATTGGAATGTATAAACCTAGTTTCTGAAAGGCTTTTTGTTTTTACTACGCAGGAGCTGTTAAATATGGAGAAGAACCGCAATGTGTCTCTGCAAGTGGACGGAAAGGGGAAGAAGAAGAAAGATAAAGTAGTGAAAGAAGGTGGCGAAGCCTCAACCGGAGGCCGCGAGAAGTACTTCTCCCCCTCCAATATTCGGGCGCCATTGAGAATTTGCATGACAGTGACAGCCAGCACGCCAGGCCGCCATTGCTTATTGTTGTTGAGAAGTGCTTGCGTCGATTAATTTCCGCCTCTTTAAATCCACAATTTGTGCAATATCGTGTAAATTTTCGGAAATGTTTCGAAAGTGTTGTGTGCCGTTTGCAATAATAAACGACAGGACGTTAAATTGCATAAATTACCCGCTGCAGAGGACAGCAAAAACCGGTGGTTAAAGTGCATAGGTTACGAAAATATTGGTGAAATAATCACCACGAACATGTTTGTGTGCCATAAACATTTTGAACAGAGGTTTGTTAACCCGATGACTAATCGTTTGAAGGGTGATGCCTATCCATCCTTGTTTACTGACTTGGAGATTTCCTCAGGACATCCGTCACCGGTCCTTACAGAAACAGGTAGGTGTTGCTGAATTCATGATGAATTATTGATGATGCGTACCTATTTCAAAATCAATCGTCCTTCAACATGCATTTTCGTTTAATGTCATAATTAACAAGTAATTTTTATTTAACTTTGATTTGTATTAATGTTTTCTAATTTTCAGATGCCAAGAAGACAACAGATCATAGTTATTCCAAGAAGCGCCACATTGACCATTCATATGCACAACCACCAAATAAAATGGCATGCCTTGAAGTTAAGGGTATGTAGTAGTATTTTAGTAAAATAAAAAACTATTTAAATAATCATTTTGTTTTAATTATATCTCCCGTAATGTATTTATTTTTGAATGGGCCGTATTTTCAATCGCCGGACAGCACATTTATTCCTAGGAACAAATTAATGTCTGGCGATTGGAAATATTGGCCATAAGGAAAATGCCCGATTTCAAACCGTAGGGTGCTCGGTTATATATTAAGGCTGAAAATTTTGATTCCTCAGCCAAAAAAAAAAAAAACCGAGCACCTTAAAAAAAAAAATGTCATGTTCAATTCTTGCAATGATGCCAATGACCAAAGAAAAAAAAGAGGACCTGCCCTATCCACGAAAATTACAATACAACATTGCGACCGGTCGCCATGTTGATTGACATCCAAACACAAGGTACTTCAGCTGTCAAACAATTTGTTTGTTTACATTTTTCAAGAAGCAAGCCGCCATTTTAATTGACACCAAAGCGCGTTTTTTTCGTGGATAGGGCATGTCCTCTTTTTTTTTTTTGGTCATTGAATGATGCAAAGACAAAGTATGCGACATGGCGGTCTGAACGTTAGTTCTTCTAAGTAGTCTGTGATTATAGCTGAGTAGCACATAATAATGGTGAAAAATAAGCTATCCTAATTTATAAAGAAGAAAATCTTAGGAATGTTTCTTGCGTTGTTTGAAGTTGAGTGACTTTATGTAGTTGTAGTTTTAGAACTCAGTTAGGATGTTACAGAAAACAAGAACAAAATCAATAACTGTAATAATAAAATGACAAGATATTATAATGTAAAAACTTACCAGATTTCAACAAGCTGTACGCAATCTCAATTTCTAAGAGGTTGTCCAGCATTTCGGTTTTCTTCTTTATGAGCTCTACATTGTCCAGCATTGGAGCGTTTTGAACACCGAAATTATGCGGAATAAGAGTGTAGAAACTGAAAACCACATACAAAATTAAATAAGTTTAGTCACCTACTAATTTACTTGCCTACATGCGAAGTTCGAGTTTTTACACCTTTCGAGCAGTAATAACTAAACCACAGAAAAATTAACTGCTAAACACAAATTTGTACGGCTCGGGAGAGTAGTTCAATAACAATACAATACTACAGTATTTTTTACCGCTTGAAATGTGAGATATACTTTACTACGCCCTCTGGATTCGTTCTTAATGAGATTGTTTTCTTACCTATTAGTTGCGTCGATGAGTTTGTTCTTACTGGCCATTCCTTTCTCGATATGTTTGAGCAGGTCACACAGCACTTTGTAGCCGGACTTTATTTGTTTCTTTGACAACTTTCCGAGTGGCATTTTCTCTGTGTCCAGCTGAAAATAAACAAACAGACCAGTTTTAATTACATTAAAAAAACATTAAATCATCATCAAAAGATACCATCATCATCAGCCAAAACTAATGCTGCTGGACAAATGCTTCTCTAAGTCTGACCTCCCTCCCTAAGCTTGAAAAGCAAGCTCACAGATGTATGCCTACATACCTCAATCTATTCTTAGGGTGGGAGGGGGGTGGGTGAAGCTCCTTTACGTGGCTCTCTCGAGTGGAACCTTTACTTATACACGTAAATCAGCTCAGCCAGCCTAGCTCCCGTGTATATTCTCGTTGTAAAAGCTGGGTTGGCGCTCTGTACATACCTCAAACTCCAGCAAAGTTTTCTTCATGACGTTGATGTCGAAGATGGTCAACACCAGGTTCTGCACGGGCATGGGCAGCTTGCACTTGTCGTCAGGCTTCAGAACCTTCGCGCTGGCCTCGTCGTCACCGTAGTCCACGTCCACGGGGCAGTAGCAACCAGGCACCTGACATAAGGATATTAAATATAAATGGGATTATTAGGATTGGAGAGCAATTAGTTACATTTTAAATTTTATAGTGTGCTGTTCCAACAGAAACCTTATTAAAATTATATTTATGTTTATAAGGCCGCGTCCTGGACGCAAGCGGGCGGAGCAGGCGGTTTGCGCGGTTTACAAGCAAATTCTCTGCCGCCCACACCAACTAAGATTAGAGCAAGTCAGCATGAGCCCGCTCGTGACATTGTTGTTTGTCACACGATGTTTTCAAGGACGTTAATTCAAAAATTACGGTAAACTTTCCGCTTGAGCTTTATTTAACGGCATTCATCCTCTTATTTTTTTTACTTTTAATATTAAAATCGCCTCTAGTCGTACTGTTAGCTACATCAGAATTAAACAATTATAAAATCAATCAGCTCACCTTTTCAAAATGATCTCGCCTCTCCCAAGGATTCCCAGTCTTCTCCATATAAAGGTCCTTGAACTTGCGTAAAGCTTCGTCCACATTCTTGCATTTCTCCACCTTGCTGCTGCCGATGGTCGTGCCGATGCGGCCCCACGCGCGGAACAACCAGTATCTACACACAGATTATACACACTGAAAAAAATAATTTTTAGCAAAGTACCAATTTAGCTTGGTAAAAAATTATTCAGCTGCATTCAATCAAGACATATTTAAATTATGCAATTAAGCTTAGCTAATATTGTACAAGCAAGTATTGCTAAATATTCTTGGCTATTATTAACAAAGTACTCGTCTATTTCTAAATTACCAACTCGACTAAAAATTACCAAAACCATATTCGGTTGAAACTAAACAAGTTACATATTTATTACATAGTAAGTAAGTTATTTAATTTTAGTCATAATCATAGTTGGCTATAGTTTACACCGAGCTTGGTTAAAAATAGACAAGCTTACATTATTGTTTCATAATAAGTAAGTTATTTAATTTTGGATATAATCATAGTTGGCTAAAATTTTCAGTTACGAGTTTGGTTAAAAATAGACAAGCTTACATTATTATTTAATGATAAGAAGTAATTTATTTAATTTTAGACATCAACGTAGTTAAAATTAAATAACTCACTATGATGCATGTAACCGTGCCACCTATATATTGGTAAATAAGCACAGCTCATTAATTAACAATTGAGTGGGCGAATACTATTTATATCCGAGTAACTTGATAAAAAATAAACAAGGAATCGGCTACATAGCCTGAGATTTCGGCCATTTCTCCCAAATCATAGTCGCGTGACGGACGTGTCTGTTGAAGCTCCTCCCGAGGCGCAGGTCTTCACCTCTATCTCCAAGCTTTCGTTTACCAGACGGACTAATAAGAAAGATGAAGAAGACAAACTGTTAAGGCTTCACAATTACGCTTAGGCCTTGGACAGCTGTAGAACAAAGGTGTGAAGAGACCACAGAGACAAGGATAATTGCTTCAAAAGAGTTATCCACAGCTCAATACTTCAATGAATATGCTGCTCTTAAAAACCGAAAGGATATGTCCTGGTGAGTTCAGTTTATTTTTATTTTTTGTCTGCTTTAGTTTAAGTACTTTTGAATACGTCTATCTATTCTACCCCTACCCTACCCGACTCGTATAAAAATTCTAATACCTATGTTTTCTCATTCTTACCTATGTTTTTTACGGAATTTTGTTAAGCAGTATCTATAGTTTGAATGATTATCATAGGCAGTATCTATAGTTTAAATGATACCTATGTGATAACCAATATACAAGGGGTATAAACTAAATAATAGCTAATAATCTATATTTCAGGTTCAGAGGAGACATCAAACATAGCATGTTTGCTGTTCATACCACCGTCCACCACCCTTAAGGCTGAAGAACGCAGCAAAAAAGATTTGGCGTCCTTCAAAAGCAGAGACCACGGCCAGTATTATTCTTCATGTCAGAAGTTACTCCGATATCTGTACTATGGTAACAAGTAAGCTAACAAAATTTCTATAATATGGGCTCACTGTCACCTTTTATAATTATTGTCGGTGAATCCATTGATGCATGGATGTTTAAATTGTATTCTTAAGTTACTTCTCATCAAGCAAAATATTGTCTAATATTACTTTAATGTGTAAATTACATTAGTTACGATATATTCCTGATATGACCTACGCATCTAAGATATCGATGATCATAGATATTGACAATTTTTTAACTAAAAATCATTTCCAATTACTGAAATACTTAAAATGGCCTTGGGTTAAGACACATTTTATTTTGTCTAGTAAGTGTTTTGGGTGTGATTTTTTGACGGTTTGTAATGAAGCTCAACCAGAACATTTTATAATAGAAAACGAACAATATGTAAAGAATTTATTGCACTTTAATTTTTTTTGGTGTAAAAACTGTTTAGAGTGTAGCATTTATGATCATTTTCCCGATGATGAATGTGAATTATGTTTGATTTAGATCTATTTAAAAGTTTATATGACGGTATTATTGGGTTGTATAAAAGTTAGGTCATTAGTGTCATTACATACCTATTATCTTAGCTTATTCTATATTTATTATCTTATGTTCTGGCTAATCAACTAAAAGTATAAATTTATGTAAAGTAACTTGCTAACATTACAATAACTGTCATTTGTTTTTTTATGTAAACAATGTATTAACAAACACAGTTTCTTGATATTGTGTACTAGTTTTAAGATTAATTCTTATAACAGAGTAGTTTGTTACCTGAAATGACTGTATGGCAACGGTCAGCAACAGGCGGACCGCGGTCCGTTTGCGGACCGCGAAAGGTTGAACCTCGGACCGCCAAATATTGTAATGTAGGCATTTCAAGTATACATATTTATTTATACTTGACATGCCTACATTACAATATTCAAAGTATTTACTTTGAATATGATTGTAATATTTTGAACCAATAATTAATCTGACGACCGAATGGCGTAGTGGTTAGTGACCCTGATTACTGAGCTGATGGTCCCGGGTTCGATTCCCGGCTGGGGCAGATATTTGTTTAAACACAGATATTTGTTCTCGGGTCTTGGATGTGCCCGTAAAATGGCAATAGGCTCGCCCCCTATTACATTGGGATTAACATAACGCTCTGGCGAAAAGTGGGTGCAGCAATGCACCTCTGCCTACCCCGCAAGGGAGTACATTAGTACAAGGCGTGAGTGTGTGTTTTTTTTTTGTTTTATTAATCTGTTTTACAACATCGATATCGATCAAAAACATCGCGCCGCCGCCGTCGCGCCGCCCGCGCCGTCAAGTCGCCGCGCGCGCTCTGTTCATAGGTACTTATAGCTTCTCCGATGACCATAATGATTATAATGAAGAGAACTCTGAAGAAGACATTGCAATGTCTACATATTTTTTTTCTTAGCAACGAATTTGCCACAAGGTTCCAAGACTTTGCAGAGATGGGAAGCTATCTCTGTTTCTTAAGTCACCCTTTGAAGTTGATGCAGCCGCCGAATGGACAGATGTGGCTGCCAAGCACAAGTCCTTGCTGCCAAGTTATTTAATCTGCCAAAGGCGTCACTTCAAATGGAAATAATCGATCTGCAAGATGTGTCTTTGCAAATATATAAAAAGGTGATACTTAACTGAAGAATTTTGGGTCAAACATGTCCCAGAAAATATCAAAATTGCAAAAAACTTGCCATCAAGTTGGTGACAATTTTTGGTTCGATATAGGTAATATATGCGAAACATCTTTTTAAAATTTAGATTTTTTTTTTTAAAACAAACATTGTTTTTGTTTAACACACACTCACTTAGAAGACACTCTTCACGAGAATTAGCTGTTCTTCACGAGAACCAAACTATAAAAACCTGGCTCAAGACCGACGATACAATTTTTCTCACTAATTTTAGTAATAAATAGCTGTACTTACTCAATTATTATCAGTTTTTTTTTCTGGACCTTTAAAAAATTTTCGACCAATATCCGGACTCTACCTAAAACTACTTGCCGACCCCTGCTGTATGGTGTACTGAATAAAGCTAATTTCGTATGTACATAATTTTCTTTCATTTTTTTTCTTAGGCGGGTTTACTGGGAAACCATAGCTAAAATACTTTGTTGCAAGTACCATTTTAAACGACCACATATCTAACTACATATTTTCAGTATGAGCTGACCTTGTATAATGGCTTTACGTAAAGTCATAGTTCAGCTTATACTGAAAATATATAGCATAATAGATATGTGTCGTTTAAAATGGTACTTGCAACAAAGTATTTTAGCTATGGTTACCCAGTAAACCCGCCTAAGAATACAAAGTAACTTGGCTAAATATACCAATCTTAATTGACTAGAAAGAACATAGTGTATTAGATTGGAAGTACCCAGTAACTTGGCTACGTATACCAATATGAATTGAGTAGAAATAACCAAGTAGATTAGCTGTCCCTACCCAATAAATTGATTATCATTATCAAGCTTCTTGTCTAGTTTTACGAAGCGACATATTTGAGCCTACTAAATTACTTTGCTAAACACAACAAAGCCCGTTGGTTGTGGCGACAGTTGTGTCCATTTCTTCAACCAAGTTAGTTGTTGCAGTTACAGATTGAATTGATTTGTAATACTAAGAAGCTTGAGTATTTTTAACAAAGTAACTCGATTTACTATAGAAAATAGGTTTGTTAAGTTTACTAAGAGAATAGATTAGAAGAAACCAATCTTGTATACGTATTTTTGAGCAACTTACTGGGTTAACATTACCAACATACGTTAACAAAGTTGACTTGTATAATTTTAGCAACAAACTTTGCAGGCTCCCTCCGAAGCAAGTTACTCGGTTGTAAATAGCAGCGGCTTGTTTATTTATAGCTGTTAATTTTTTTCAGTGCAAATAAGCTGTTTATTAAAGTCTAATAGTTTATTAAAATGTCACCGTTTACCCACAGTAACCAAAAATATTGGTTTGGTGGAAATTCTTTTGTACCTAATGTATAACACTGCAAAGATTAATAATAAATAATAATAATAATAAAGGTCACAAGCACATATAAACGTAACGTAAACGGATTGCCTTTCTTTCTTCTGTCAATTAGGCGTTCGCAGAGAGAAACAAAAGGCGATCCGTTTACGTTACGTTAGTGTGCTGTGACCTTAAACAAAAAAAAAACGTGTTGGTGAACAAACACTTGGTGGTCTAGGGTGTGTCGCCGTGAACGATTTGTCGGTCGGAAAGGAAACGATATTGCAGGACCCTTGAAGTCTCACTTAACCAGGTTTCACTGTACTTAGTCAACGCACGTGTGATCTCAAATATACTGGGGAAGAAAAGGCGTTATTCGTTACTGTTTAACTGGATGGAGGTTAGATGCTACTACGACCAGAGTCACTGGAAGGCTGTGAAGCGGGTACCTTCTGACCTGAGACCATTGCCTTACGTATTATAGAAGTACAGAGAAGCCGCTTTGTGGATATGCAGATGCAGACTGGGCAGACTTCATCAAAGAGAACCAGAGGTGCAGGCACTAAAAACCCGCAGCGAATTTAATAGATAACTTTGCCGGCCAGCCAGTCAGAATACGGTCAGTCGCTGACTGCCCAAGGTGTGTATATGTCGCAGGCATCTGGTTTAATCTCCTGTTTGATTGAACCGCTAGCCCGTTCATTGGATGACGCTATTCAGTTGTATGACTAGGCCGAACGTTGATTGTACAAGCGTCACAGAACGTCCAACTAGTTAGCGGACTTAAAATCAGTCAGGTGGTGAATAAATATGGCGTCTAACAGCGAACAGCTGACACAAAAAACACTTATATTGTTATTTTTTGCAAATAAATTAGCTTTAAAGTGCGTTATTTATGTTAAAATAGTGTGACAACATGGATTTACCTATTATTACACCGCCGGCGGATAGTTTCAAAGAAAAAAATGTGCTGAAACTGGATAATTATGAACAACAATATCAAGGTACGTTTATTGTTATTGTTTAGTTAATTTGTGAGATGAGAGCTTTGTAACATAGTCTTTTTGTTGACTCTTGTCTTGTAATGTTCATCCTAACCAGACATTACAAAGTTGCTATACTATATCCCATTTAACGACTTCGCTGAATAACGTTCAGTCAAGACGTTGGACGTTACAGTCAACCACTTGACGAGTTGTTCTTTAGTCATTCAACTGAGTAGCGTCATCCAATGAACGGGCTAGCGGTTCAATCAAACAGGAGATTAAACCAGATGCCTGCGACATATAGACCGGACGTATGTAGAGGTATACAGGGAAGTCGAAAGCGATACAATTCATCATTGCTTACATATTTTGGTCGAAACATAAGAGGCAAAACTCTTTGTTAATAAAAAAAAATATAGCAAAACAAAATCAACTCACTTCATCTTGTCATCAGCCTCGAGTATTTGCATCTTGTAGTACGAGTTCTTCTTGGCGACGACGTCGGTCTGTCCCAACACGACCGTGTACTTGGTCTCGTCGTAGTCTTTGTACACGTGCGCCACGTCCTCTAGACCCGAGTCTGGGTCCACTGCTGTGCCTCCTATGGGAACGTAATATAGAGTGAGATATGAGTGAAATGGTGAGTAAAACATGGTAGGTAAAGCCGTTATGAACATAGTTTATAAATGTTATCATTATTATTTTTGCAATAGGAAGTCACGTGACTTATGCGTGTCATAGGCTACTTTTGATTCACACGGTAAAACCTTTCGTCGAAGCCAAGCTGATGTGGAAAAAAAACTGATGTAACAAGACTGCTAACCGTTTTCCCGCGAAAACAAATCGCGCGCCGAAAACGGTTAGCGTCCCACGCCGCCGCGCCGTTTTACTGCGCAGACCGCGTCCCGCGTCCTCCCCTTCACCCGCGCGCACCCCGCGCTCGCGCCACCGGCCAGCGAAGCCCGCGCAGTCAGTCGCGGCTAACTCGTTCCCGGCTACACCACGCTCGTTTGCGCCTTCAACGGACATTAGTTTAGTATATAAGCAAAAGACTCATGGGCGTACCCAGGTAGGGGCAGGGGGGGGCAGCTGCCCCCCCCCTAGCTCTTTCGAAACTGAGATTTTTTTTCTATCATATGTTTAAAAAACTTGCATAATATCGCCTTATATTCCAAGGGAAAAATAATAAAAAAACATACATTTTACGTTTTCCCGGAAAAGTCATAGTACATTCGTGCTATCTGGGTTTCAACACCACTTACACGCATTACGATATTTTACTTAGGATACCTACTTCATTGACTGAAATAAAAAACAGAATATATGAATTAATTTTTAAATCAATCATTGCAACTATATCATGAAAACAAAAATTATATTCAGCTTTTTTACTTATTCTTATAAACTTAGCTTTTTGACTTATTTTTTTATTCTTATGAGATAGTGTTGACTTCCATCACATAAATGACAACTTTAACGGGAATATAAAAAAACTTATTAGCTCAAATCTTCAGTTTCAGTCTCTATATTAGGTATATACCGATTGAAAATAGTAATCATAAAGGGGCAGGGCAGCTTCTGGGCAGCTGTTGGGCATTAGGGACTCCTCCATCCATCAGATTTCAGACGGAGGACGGAGGACCCCTGTTCCTCATCCCTGGCTTGCCTTTATTTTGGTGTCCAGAACACTGAAGAGGAACAGGATCTCCCACCTTTTACTTGGCTAGCTTGAGTGGTGTTTCACTAGAGCAAAAATGTTCGTAAAAGGATGTGTTACCCAGTAAGGTATTATAGGGATCTTGACCGATAACTCGATTATCCTGAGAGCTGTATCCATAGAACCTCATGACATGTTGCCCCCCCTGCTGCTACGTTACTACTGTAATGTGCTAGCGACTGTTTGGAGGGGGGGGGGATTTACTGTGTCTAAGAGTCATCCCCTGCCTTTATATCCGTGTGTGAAGGTCAGACGGGAGCCATAGTCCTTCCATAGTCCCAGTTACCCAGTCCATTTAGAACCCTATACCATAACCCTTTATTAGTTTTCTCCATATCATAGAATAGTCCTGCACTAACTGGGGGTTTTCCTTGGGTTTACTTGTATAGGTAGTCTAAGCAGGGAGTATGGTTGGTTGGTGTCACATTTTATATAGGTATAATTATTTTGTCAAATGGGTAATAATTAATAATAATAATTCGGCCCCATGAACGCCTTCCACATGTTTGGGACCATGGGTGCTGGTTCATGGTAGGTACAAGTACAATTATTATGATAAAATACTACCTAATGCAATTTTGTGCATTTTTTGTAAGCATATTAATATTTGCAAAACACAATGATTCTATGATAATATTTGTGCGACAATAGCTACGCACAAATGTGAAGTTCAGGTTCGAAAGGGCGAGAAGATAAAATAAACATATTTTTCCTGCCAAGTGGTAATTAAAAACGTGTTACCTACTCTGCGCAAAATGAAACAAGTATGAGCTGCCCCTCCCTAGCTGAAATCCTGGGTACGCCCTTGAAAAGACTACCTCACTTGTATAATCCGTGTCTGTAGAACCTTAAATACAGTGAACTTGTAACCCTGAGTTTGTGTTTCCTATCTACCACTCCCACGATAGGACTTTTCTCATACTGATAAATAAACATAACTATTATCATAAACATATTTTGGATACACATTTGAGATAGATTGGTATTTACCTTTCAGCTTCAACTTCTTGGTGCCAGACTTTTCTGATTTGACATACATGCTGCCTGATTTAGGGATAGACTTGCCGTCCATCACATCTTGAGGAATGCGCTTTGCCGGCTTTTGTTGAAAAAAATAAATAAAAAGATAAATATAATAAAAAAACAAAAAACAACCTCGGTAGCGAAAGTCCCTCAAGTGATCATGTTTTAATAAATGAGACAACAATATTTATTTGTGGGCCAAGAGTATTGCCAGTTATAATGTACATGAGTAAGTAATACAAAAAAAACTTACGTCAGAGCCCCAATCAGCTATGTTGTTTTCCTTGATAAGTTCAATTGATCTGGCAATAGTACCGGTCTCAGGATCGATTAAATCAATAAAACTCTCTTCAACAACCTGCAATTTTAAATACACATAAGAATAACCTAACACTGGATACTGCCTTTTGGCAATAAGCCCGCCTTTGTACATTGTTAGTTTTCTTTTAATGTTCTTCACCTTTTATTAATTGTAACTTTATAATGTACAATAAAGTGTTTATAAATAAAGCTAAGTTATTCTACTCTGAGGTAAAAGGCATGCGATCGGTTCGGACTGTCATAACTAGAAACTATTATCCTGACTAAGGATTAGCGCCACATACGCCAAGAACTTAAAAATCATAACATGTCATTATGATGAGGAATTTGCCTAACTATAATGCGGCAAGTTACTTGGCGACCCTCCTTGCGGGGTGAAAGAAGTGGCGGGGGCGAGGTAGCACGACATGCTACACACGTAGAAAAGTGTGCCCGGATTAATCTCGCGATAGCTTGTAACTATTTCTGACGTAAGTAAAATTTTATTCTATGAGTGTTCCCGTAAATGTCATATTTAGCTTAAAATTTATAGTTTGACAGCATTAAAATTTGGATGTTTACCTTCAGAATATCTACCAATTTGAATTTATTTATGTAAAAGTGTTTTATTTGTCACTTTCATGTTCACTCTCTGTTTGAACTTGTTCATCGTCGTCGTCATCCTCATCTTCATCATCGTTTTCATTAACTTCAATTATAAATCTAAGACAAAAACCAATTTATGTTTAATTTACAATAAATTATAAATAAACAATAACATACCTGTCAAATACTCTATCAGATTTATAATATTCGTCTTAATTTTTTATGACATGGTCGTCACAATTTCTCCACTTTTTAGGCGAATAATTAGAGAAAAGCAACTCTAAGTCTTTTATCTCTTTATCTAAGTTAGAGTCAATCGACGTTCTTGCGAGCTCGCCTTTCACGTACCGCCACACAAGTTCAATAGGATTTAATTCCGGGTGGTATGGGGGTAGGCGAAGCACGATATGACCATTTTCTTTCAAAATTTCATCAATTTTGTAATTTTTCTCTGTGTTTTGCTCAGTAATTACTTTCATTAAATCACATAAATTTTGGTTGCTTTCCTAGTTACAAGAACTGACAACTGACGCACTGTCATATGGACTCTTCGTCTTTGTTGTTTACTTTTTCGTATCTGACTGCGCAGTACCAACCTTTAGCCGCGTAGCATGACTGATCCGGTACGCTGTTCTACAAGAAGCCCCTATATTGAGACATTATACAATTTGTTGTTTTTAACGTTATTTTGTTGACGAATTATAGATACCTAATACCTAATAATATAATGATAATATTAAAAAGGCCTCAACACTCATCCTAAGACTAATGGTCTCAGGATCAATGATCTCATGTGGGTCGCACTCAAATTATGACAGATTATATAAGACATGTGGCCGCCTCGGCTGCGCGGCCGAGACTGCCGTAACAATGACATGCAATGCACGCGTTGCCCTTCCCCGCTACCCTCCCGCTACCCGCTGTCGTCTTGGGTACCTCGTCCCCTCCGCGTCTTTCACCCCGCAAGGAGGGTCGCCAAGCAACTTGCCAATCATAAAATCTATTACACAAAATACAGGTAATTAACTAAAACAGAAGAACCTACCTCAATATCCTTCTCCTGTATCTCCAACATCTTGCTCGCCATGTTCTCTAGATCTTTCTTCGTCGACACCACAGCAGCGACTGTATCAGTCAGCTTGGACACTACCAGCCCTCCCAGCTTCAATATGCGGTGCTTCAGCTCCTCCTTGCCCTTCAGTCCGCGGCCCCAAATGAAGAACTGCAGGTTTTTCAGCGGCGGGATGCGGCGCTCTTTCTTTACTCTGCAAATGTTAGTAAATGGTGAATATGAAGTTTTCTTATTAGGTATTTCGTCTACTCTGCAAACGTTATTTGAAGTTGAATATCAAGTTTTTTTTTTAGTTCGTCGAAAGTTCTTTTATTTGTGGGGTGAAAACCGTATGTTTACTCGGAGAAAACGTAAAGTCTGACTGTCTATTAGCACAAAGTATGTCGACCAAATAGGTGTCATATTCAGGAAAAAAATTATGAAAGACTTGTTATAATGTTAGATACAATCAGATCGTGGCTTGTGGAGGCCCTATTCTATTCTATTCTCTGTGGGGGTAACAGTACCTGCACCTGGATCTCTCGAATGGAACCTTTGTGCATATCCCCAAGGTCTAAACTGCCTTCCTAAGCTTGGACCATTTTCCCACCATGCTGGTCCACTGCGGGTTAGAGGGTTCACATATCTAGATGTGCTAAATCTAGAATATGCAGGTTTCCTCACGATGTTTTCCTTCACCGTAAAAGCGATGGTATACATTGAACTTAAATTCAGAAAAGAACTCATTATTACGGTCAGCTGCATAAGTTGTTATCTCGTTGTTATACACTTCTGTACCTTGTCAAACTGACGAACCGTCAATGCTTCAATGAATGGATAGGCGGTAGGCGGTTTGTTAGATTGACATGGTTCGAAAGTGTATAGATACTTATGCAGCTGACTGTACAGTGTACATGTCAGCGCCGGGATTCGAACCCGCATCTCTGGCGTGAGAAGCGGGTCCTTACCCGATTGAGCTACCACCGCTCGTGGAGGCCCATAGTCTGCCTCTTCTCTGAGAGACTAGAGTTACTATATAATTTCTTCTCTGGGAGTGATTATATTATGTATGTAAATGTATGTAGAAGATTTAAGTTACCCATTTTCGGCAGACTCTTCCTTCTTGATAATAAGTAGCGGCGGCGGGGGCGGCGCGGCCTGGAACAATCTTACTCCCACTTTCGGCTTAAACTTTTGGAATATTGGCATCTTTTTAAATTCTTTAGGTACTTTCATAGGCTTCCTTTTCGGCTCTTGGGTCACGTGTGTACATTTCGTCCATTCGCTGACGTTACCTGTGATTTACATGTAAAAATAGTATTTTACTGGATTACCTCGGATGAACATGTAATGGTTTGACTTGGGGCAAAGAAACCTGACACCTGCCAGGTTGCATTGTGATTCTCAAAGGGGTGTTTCTTTGCCGCGAAAGACTGTACAATCAATGTTCTGTACTGTACTACATTGCCAAGTGTATTCTTTTATCACTGAATTTTTTTTTTTTTTTTTTTTTTTTTTTTTTTTTTTTTTTTTTTCGTCGCTTGAGTTTTGCTGCGAGTAGACGTGTGCTTGGCTCTGTTATAAAATTGATATTTCTCACAAGTAATTATCGTTCTTATAGTGGTGACAATAAGCCACAGTGTTGTGATTTGTGATTAAAACTTGCCAATCGCTAAATACTAGTGCTTCGGGTAAATCGGGTGTTGTCGGCTCGGACTCGAGAATCAGAAGCAATCACAAGCAGCTGACATCCTTGTTAGACCGCCGCTTGTCGTCTGTCGTCGCACCGAATTCGGCTGTTGGGTTGTATACCCGATCCATCCGTCCCGCTTACTCCTGACGTCATCATTTAACCGCTTGCGCCGTCCCGTCCACTGCTCCGCTATGAGTGAGATAACGGACAAAACATGCGCCGCTTGCACAAGCGACATTTGTTTAACCGAAAAATGCTTGGTTTGTACGCTTTGTAAAGAAAGTTATCATGCCCTATGCGTTAGTATTGACGTTGCGAACCTCAGCAAGAGTCAAATAAAGTCCTGGCTCTGCCCGACGTGCACCAGCAAACGACCGAAGGGAGATAATTCAAATACGCCGATCCGCGTCCCTGCTAAGGAAAACGTAACAGTTCGTAAACAGCGGGGAAATAATGCCTCAACCGCCGCCGCCTCTGCTTCTAACAGTGCTGCCTCTGCCGTTACAAATTGCAACCGATGCATGACTAAAGAGGATTTAACAGCTGCTATCAGAAAGGAGCTGCAGGATTCGTTAAGTGTGCAAATAAAATCCTCAATAAAAGACTGCCTCGCAACCCAATTACGTGACATAAAATCAGAAATGAATGATATTAAGGAGTCAATTAAATTCTCCTCCGATAAATTTGAGGAATTCAAGTCTGAAGTTATGTCATTCAAGAAAACCATGCAAACGATTCAAAAGGAGAACGAGAACCTACGCTGTACGATTTCTACCCTCCATCAACGCATCAACCAGCTGGAACAACTTTCCCGTGTGGCTAACCTGGAAATTCAGTGTGTTCCCGAGTATAAATCCGAAAATCCTACAAATATCGTGCAACAATTGAGTAAAGTGATTGACTGTGAAATCCAGGACAACGACCTCGTATTCTGTTCTCGCATATCTAAAGCTAACCCCCAGAGTTCCCGCCCCCGCTCCCTACTAGTGAAGTTTCAGTCCCCACGTCAAAGGGATGCATACCTTACAGCTGCCACTAAGTACAACAAGGAACACCCCACAGACAAGTTAAATACCAGTCACTTAGGTATTGCGTGCGAAAAAAAGGCAAATGTCTACGTAGTGGAACATCTGACCCCAGAAATAAAGTCACTTCACGCAGCTGCCCGCCAAAAGGCAAGAGAACTTGGATACAAATATGCTTGGGTACGAAACGGACGTGTGTACCTACGAAAGACGGAATCCTCGGAATACCTTTATGTTCGTGATGTAGAATTCTTAAAAACACTTAACTCTTAAATTGTCGAATAAACTTTTTGTTAATTTGTTATGTGTTGGTCATCAAGCAAACAAAATTCACTGTGTTTAAGATTTCCGTAATATTTACATATCACTTAACATCCTGTATATTATTAACTGTATATTATTCTAGTTTATATTCTATTATGATATTGTACAGATATAGCAGACAAACAGAACATGAAATTGCATACATATCCCAATGTTTTGCTATACTTAATAGACAACCATACTGTGTAGGCAAATTATTTATTATTTTGTATCAATATTATAAAATCTGTGTTATTATGGGTATATATTGCTATTACACTAACCTTTCACCAGCCAGTTTAAACCTATTAAAAGCTATATTCATATTATATTATCGTTTCACTGCAACAATAGATCCACCAATCTGGGTTTTAAAATACGCAATGGATTGTTACCAACTAAATATAGTTATATATTGTACTTATAAGCATAGACTTATGTCCTCCAACTTTTTATATTTTATCATACAACCCCTTAACTCACACTGTAAACTGACAATAACTAAACTAGCTCAATCAAATATGCGGCATAACTACTTCGTTGCTCTAGTCTCACTAAATAATATTAAACATTCCCCTAGTCATCATTCAAATATTTGTGTTTGTGACGAATTTATCCACATTAGATATAAACAATGTCTATAATTTCCGATATTAACAAGGACATTGATAATGTCCAAGTTTCTTGTTCCTACGAACTCTCAGCTGAGGAATGTCATTGTTACCTACCATCTTCCAACCAATATATAACTATTCTTACCCAAAATATTAGAAGTGTTAATAAAAATTTTAACGATTTGTCAGTACTGTTACACAGAATAAATAGTAATATTGACATAATAATTCTAACAGAGTGTAGATTAATTAATAACCCGGTATTACCGACTTTGTCTGAATATGACTACAGTTGCACAAAAAATAATCCAATCCAAAACGATGGAGTGGTTATTTACTGGAAAAAAAGTCTGAATGTTAACTGCTGCGAGCCAAGTATATTAGATGCTAACTGTCTTCTCTTAAGAATAAACTGTAATCTTTGTTTACTGGGCATTTACAGATCACCTTCATACAATAATATTGATAAATTTCTCAACTCACTGGATACAGTCCTGCAGCAAAATCAAAGTTACCCGAATATCGTCCTTATAGGAGACATAAACATCGATATAAAACCACTAAACAGAGACAGTCACTCCGAAAAATACCTAAACTTAACAGCAACACACACTTTGCTTCCGGCTCATACCTACCCAACTCATGAAGGCAACTGTCTTGACCATATATTATTAAAAAGTAAAAACCCATCAATAACAATAGTTTTAGATAGCACAGTTATAGTGCCACAATCTTATCTGTTCCGGTGGTCAAAATGTGCAACTAACGTGACGTCATTGTCAAAAGTCATTTCATACTCTGTGCGTTATTTTAGTTGTCAATATCTGCGAAGAGGCTGACGCTACGTTATTTAATTTGTTTTGTGATTTTCTGCGTGAAAATAATGCCAAAAACGCTGAAAAGTGATGCAAGAAAAGTAATACTAGATATATTTGCTTTTATGCAGGAAGAATAACGTATTCAGGCGCCTTTAATTCCATTTGAAAAATTGGAAGAACGAGTTGCAGCGGCTACAGGTTAGTGTTGCCAAATATGACGAATAATTTTACCCATATACACACATGTAATTTTATTAATATTTTCACCCCATCCCGTGCCCCACTGCTGGGCCACGGGATGGGTCATAATGAAAAGTATGTAATCTTTATTTTTCTTTGATTACAGATGACATGTCACTTTAAATGTTAGGCAGTATACCAAGAAGAATTTCGCGCACCTGCAGCGATTTTAGACGAAATAATGATGATTAATGACATCTTCTCCCAACCGATCAAGGGTTGGCTGAAAGAAATTGCTTTTTGGCAATTAGCCTTTGTACATTGTCTGAATTTCTTTTAATTTTATGCTCTTATTTTTTGTTACTTTAGAAAATGTAAAATAAAGTGTTCATAAATAAATAAATAATAATTACTTAATAGTTTTTTTTAAGTCTATCTATCTCGTTATTCCCACGACCCACAGATATTACCTAGATATATCATTGTAATCTAGATTTAATCTCTTATATCAGAACTATTTTTGTTTCTGTACGCCGTGGACATATTTTCCATACAACATCGTTTGATACATTATATCCTCTTTCATTTATTATCGGCCCTATATTTTGATTTATTTATACTTATGAATGTAACTTTAGGTAATAGCAGAAATGCATTGTCGTTTAAACCACAAATAGGCAAAATTTAATCGATGGCATCACTGGATTCGATCACAGCGATTCCGTCACCGGAACAGATAAGATTGTGGCACTATACGGATCACCAAGCTGTATTATTGTCACTTTCGGCCATTCAACAGAGTGTTAAAAACAAACATGTCTCACGATTTACAACCTCTTTGGACTATGACAAGGTTTGTATGGACCTAAAAAATAGTAATTTAATGGAAATACTTAGTTGTAACGACGCTGAACATGCAACTAACGCTTTTATACAGACCTTAAAAAGTTCCATAGACAAGTACTCCGTAACTCGAGTTTTACCTAGATCAAAGAATAATATCAAACCATGGATCACGCCTGGCCTAATAAAATCAATAAAAAAGAGAGATAAACTACATAAAAACCTTAGAAAGAATCAAAATGATATAATTTTACAACAGACTTATAAAAAATACAGAAATTATTGTAATAGCATATTAAAAAAATTAAAAAGATTATATGAAAAATCGCAACTTGAAAAAGCTCAAAATGACCCTAAAAAAATGTGGAAAACTCTTAAAAAAATATGTCACATACAAAAGAAAAAGGAAAACGCTTCTGACTTGTTGATAGGTCCTAGGTCAGCACTGGAATCTTCTGATAATGCAAACGAATACTTTGCAAATGTCGGTGACCATCTAGCCAAAACGATAATACGAGAACATAACTTAGATGAAAACTTGCTCTCCCGAAATATAAAAAGTGCTTCTCATAAACCAGGCTCCTTTGGGCTACTACCTACTGATCACACAGAGATCCAATTTATAATTAATAACATGCGAGCTGACTGTGCCACGGGATGGGATGGGATACCTGTCAAACTTATTAAAGTAGCCAAAGACCTGATATTAGCTCCCCTCGTACACATTGTGAATCTCAGTCTTGACTCTGGCATATTTCCCACTGCCCTCAAACGATCTGTGGTGCACCCCATTTATAAAGATGGAGATAAAAGCCTGCCATCTAATTATAGGCCAATATCAGTTCTCCCTTCCATATCAAAAATCCTTGAGACAATTATAAATAAGAGATTGCTTAAATATCTTGAGTCACAAAACCTTCTCTCAGAAAATCAATATGGTTTCCGCTCGGCAAGGTCTACGGAGGATGCTGTCGCACGCCTCACCGCGACTGTAGTGAAACATATTGATGAGGGTGACCGCTGCGCTGGTATCTTCCTTGACCTTGCCAAGGCATTTGACACCGTCTCCATACCCATTCTGCTAGCCAAGTTATACAATATCGGAATACGTGGCATTCAGCACGATCTTTTCACCAGCTACCTGACCATGAGAACTCAGTCATGTAAAATCGACTCAACAGTAAGCTCAAACCTCCAATGCTCAGCGTATGGCGTTCCTCAGGGCAGCATTTTGGGCCCGACACTATTCATCATTTACATAAATGACTTGTGAAATCTCCAACTCCGAAATGCTGCTATTGTCACTTATGCCGATGACACTGCTATCGTGTTCCATGGCAAGACGTGGCAAGGAGTTCAGAAAAACATCCAAGATGGTCTAAGTAGTGTTGTGCATTGGTTTAAGAATAACCTTCTGACCCTAAATCTTAAAAAGTCTAAATATGTTACTTTTTCAATAAGATCCAATGGTCAACCCCAAACAGGCACTTTCACTGTCACAGCTCACTCTTGTGTAGACCCAATTTGTTGTTCTTGCCCTTCTTTGGAACAAGTGCATGAAATCAAGTACCTGGGAGTAATCTTGGATAAGCATCTAAATTGGATATCACACATCAAGTCACTGTCTGGTCGTGTCCGCAAACTGATCTTTATATTCAAGCAATTACGACATATAGCTGATGAAGCACTCCTTAAGATGGTTTATTATGCCTTTGCGCAGTCCATACTAACCTACTGCATCTATGCCTGGGGAGGTGCCTCTAAAACACACATGATCCATGCAGAGCGATCTCAAAGAGCGCTACTAAAGGTCTCATATTTCAAACCCTTCAGATATCCAACATCAAAACTTTATACAGACACTAAAGTGCTTACGGTTCGTGGACTGTACATTCGCTCGGTTATATTAAAACAACATACCCAAATAGCTTACGATCCGGTTTTCTTTTGTAGCACCCGCAGAAATGACAAAGTCTGTCGAATCACCCATAAAAGGACCTCTTTTGCTCAAAATTTCCACACCTTTCTTGGACCATTTTTGTACAATAAAATAAATAAAATAATAAATCTATACCAAAACACTTTCCACTCATGCAAAAGAATTACAGTAAATTATATAGAATCACTCAATTATGACGAAATTGAAGGTCTGCTAAATGTAGAAAATTAAAAATTATTAGGAAATAATATATATATTTAAGTATTTATTTACCCTTATATATATATATACTCATTTATATCATACCATATTTATATGCACTAAGTATTGTATTATTATATTTAAATATGTAGCTACAAAACTAAAATATAAAATATGTCTAACAAGTAGGAAACTCAAGCGATGAACGAAAGACACTGGCTCCTACGATACAGGTCTCCTAGTGTAGGTTGCCAGGGCCATTTCATGCAGTCGAAGCCTTGTGTAATGTAAATTGTGAGTTAACTCGGTATTATTTAAGATTAACTACTTCTACTTTATTTAGATCATAAACATGTTGTAATAGGCTAAGTTTTTGTCAATAAATATATTCTATTCTTCTATTCTATAATTATCACAGTTACATGAAGTTGTAAAAGGTATGACTGTACCTGAGCAAGTGTATCCATTGGTGCCGAGCACGAGCTGTCCTTGCTTGCAGACGTCGCAGGGCTCCAGCGCTCCGAATGCCATCATATCAGCGATGCGAATTATAGGCTGAAAAGTCTTTATAAATATTTCAATAATCATTAATCAATCATTCTTTGCATTTTTATTACCTAGTACCTAAATAAATAATTAAATATAAGTACTATGTGTATGAATCTGATTAAAGATGGCTGAGGGCAAGTAAGCTAGGTACTTATTGATAACCTCGGATGAAAATAGACATCTGAATGGTATTGCGTGGGGAGACGCAATAGGATTATTCCATGTCTAGGTTCATTATTTACTTAAGAAATACTTTTATAGATAACTGAACTACCTCATCAATGCCTGGAGGCACTTCCTGTGAGTTTGCTTCTAGAATGGCCTGCAGATCCTTCTTGCTGCAGTCGCTGAGGCCGTCATGGTACTTGTAGTACAAAGTGTTTTGTTTCTTCAATTTCTTCTCTAAGTCTTTTTCCTCCTTTATGTCTTTTTCGTCTTTTGGCTCCTCCTTCAACCTTTTGACTGGGACTTCTTCCACTTTGAAAGGCCTAAAAAAATATTTGTGTTGAAAACAGCATGTGCAAGTGGCATCATAATGATGGTGGGGACATAAATGAGTACTTGAATCATCAACCTTTTTTTTTCATGAATGGTAAAACTTATGTTTTGATGCAGCCTAAGCCTCCTAGCAATGGAGGCTCAATGAACCTTAATATATACAGGTTTATAGGCTTTTGCATATACAGGGTGACTTTGTAGTCACAAATAAAGAACCATGATTATAATTACTTCAACTCCTGCTTCACCATGGCCTGGTCCTCCTTCTTGAGCACCTTGAAGCCAGGCAGGTCCTCCCCCCCGGCCATGTACAGCAGCTCTGCCCGGGCCTCCGCGAAACACTTCACATGATGCCACAGCGGCTGCCCTCCGTACTTCTGCCCCACTTCTGTGTCATACACTGTCTTGGATATTCTTACTTCGTCCTAAATGAATGAGAAACAGATAACTATCAATAATAATTTTACGTGATGCTGTACAACCTCAGATACTGAAATAGGTTTGAGTGACAAGGATGACCATGAGCAAAGTCAATTTCTATTTTAAACATATCAATACCTTATGTGTAATTTAAATTTCAGCATGACTATTCAAGTTTAATATTACCTTACAAATCTTTATTTCACAAACTCTGCATGTAGCCCGGCTTGACTTGGAATATTCAATAAAGAAGTCCTTGATGGCGGCCATGCTTGCTGAAGCTTCTGCATTGGCTCGCTTAGCTGCTTTACTCTTCCCTTTTGCAACCGGCAACACAATCCCAGTGTATTCCTCTGATAAAATTAAGTATTCATTAAGATATGCACATAAAAACATAATTATCATATCAATTATTTTATGTTTAAGTAAATATTTTAAATATCAAAATTAAATAAAAAAAAACCTTTTGCCTTCAAATAAAAAGAAAAATATATTATTTACAGTATATTTTAAATGTGAAAGTATAGTTTCCTAGAATAAAACTCATCTAATATTAAGTTATTCTTAAATAAAAACAAGTCTTTACCTATGGCTTTAGTAATTCTCTTTTGGTCATCATTCCGCAGTGTGTTAAGCCTTCCAATGTCAAGAGCAGTTTTAGGACGCTGCTTCTTGAAGAAACACTCTTCATGGTGCCAGTTGGCCTGCTTCCCATCATAGATTGCTGACTAGGAAACAATACAAAAAATATATATCATGAAATTAGATTGGTGAGTTTGACTGGACCATAATCATTATTGGTCAATTAATTGTATATTGCTTATTTTATTTTATTTTATTTTCTTTATTTTGGCTACAAACAGTCATTACAAGACATATACTATGCTAGTTATCTCTAATAAACTATTACAGACCAAAAAGAGCCGAATATTAATTACTAAATAGTCTTTCATTTAGAGCATTTAGGGTTACTTAAGTAAGTATATACATAATTTATCAGACAGTTAAGCTAAACAGTATGTCGTTCATTAGCTTTACTATAAAAGAAAAATGTTCAAGTGTACATAGTTATACATTCTTATACATAATTATGCTTAATATATTAGGAGGGTAGTATACAAAAATACGACTAAGTATATCAGGCCCGGTAACCGGTTACAACTAACACCGGAGCGTGCATACCTACTAAGACAATGTATGTATAGCCAGTTAGTACATGGTATTGTCTATAATTATTATTTATTTTACCACAAAGTTATAGGAACTTTACTATGACGGTTAAAGCCGTGCGATACAAATCTTACACACAATGCGTGATATAAATCTTATTAGTTCCATTTTAAAGTAAAGTTTGAAAGTACTTGGGCAATTACAAACCTAAAGTGTTTGTTAGCAACTAGCTATAAGAATACTAGTAGATAATTATAATCTTGAGTAGGTATGTAGGTATATGAAAGATACTCATATTGAAAAGGCAGACATAACGTTATCTATTCTCAATAACGATAGTAAAGCAAGTAGGTAGCTAAGTGACAAACAATAGTTAGTTCATAAAGAGAATAAGATGAAAGATACAAGCAATTCTAACCTTTAGCAACATACAATAATGATTAAATTAGTCAGTATGTGATGAGTTCTTTATGAGGTAGAATTAAAGTTACTAGGTTGTAGGTTGGTGTAATTTATTATATGTATGCAGAGTAATTTAAGTGTAAGTTTTATGTCCATAACGTATTAATAGGTAACACAAAAAATTATGAGGATTCTATGAACTTAAATAGGTACATATATTTATACTATGGTTTTACCTACAACTTTTCTGTGTCTGCTGCGTCTGAATGGGCACGATTATAATAATTATCATTACTTACAACCTTACAAGTATGAAAGTAGGTACAATATATTTTAACAGGTAGGTACAGTTACAGTTAAAGTTGAAACAGATTTGTGTTATTTTCTTTTTTGTTGAGGAATGAAGGCAGGTAATTAGTAAATACCTATTGAAGGTAACCCTGTTTGACCCTACGATTCAATATAAATAATTATAGTCTTGGGTTCGGTATTTAAGAATAAGTAAACCATCAAACAGGGTGTTCAGGTATTAATGAAAAATTACATTTTGTACTTTGTAAGTTGTCCTGTCTGACCCTACGATTATTACTAAGTTCTAATCTTGGGATCGGTAAGGTAAGCCATCAAACAGGATATACTTAATTAAATAGACTGGATTTAATTTTTGTATTTACCTATGTAGTAAGTGAATAATAAAAGGTACATAAACAAAGTAAATGGCACTACAAATACATAGTAGGGAAGTTATTAGGATCCTATGCAGCTTTTATTACACAATCAACACATTATTAATGTTATATAGTTAGGTACATTTAAGAGGTTACGGTATAATTTTTGTTACATAATAACATGTATAGTTTATGCTTGAAGCTTTGTAAGGATACATTGAAGAGGTCTAAATCTAAGAATTGTTTATTGTAGGTATTTAGTGATCTCGGTATAAAGTGATTAAGAGTGTAGTTTTTGGTGAAGCGAGGCGGCTCAAACAGGTTCAGGGCACGAGAGGACCTGGCGGGCACTCGTCTACGGGCAACAAAGGTAACTTTGGATAATAGTGTTGGGGAATCAATCATATTGTTCAGTATTTTGTATAGATAAGCTAAATCAAATTGTACACGGCGGTTTTTTAAAGAAAGTAGGTTGTATTTTTTAAGTGAGCATTCGTAGGATATATTATTTATATTGTTACGATAATTAAGAATTTTAATAAACTTTTTTTGAATTTTTTCGATTCGTTGTATGTGTACATCATAATTCGGACTCCAAATTATACAGCTAAAATCTAGTAATGATCTAACGTAGGCAAAATAAAGAATTTTCAATGTGTCAGTACTACGAAAGGCTTTACTTATTCTGTTAATAAATGCTAGACTGTTTAATGCTCGTTGTATAATTGAGTCTATGTGAGAGTTAAAAGATAGTTTACTGTCCATAGTTATTCCTAAGTCCCTAATAGTGTTGACGCGTCTCAGCGTTAGGTTGTGTATCTTATATTCGAAATTTATAACATTTCTTTTTCGAGTATAAGTCATTATGCAGCATTTTTCAGCATTTAAAAATAGCTGATTACTAGAGCAATATTTTGTAAGAACTGTGAGATCTGATTGCAATTGATGGCAGTCTTCGACATTTTTGATAGCTCTGAATATCTTTGTGTCATCTGCATATAGTAAAAAATTTGTGTCACTCAGACTGTCGCCTAAATCATTAATATACAGCAAAAATAATAGGGGCCCTAAGTGTGACCCCTGCGGAATTCCAGAGGGCACATTCAGGAAGCCTGAGCAGTACCCCTTCATATAAACAGCCTGTGACCGATTACGAACATACGAATCTATCCACCTGAGGAGGCTGCCATGTACACCGGCCATTGAAAGTTTATCTAACAGATAGTTATGATTGATTTTGTCGAACGCTTTCGAGTAGTCGGTGTACACGACATCAACCTGCAGGTTATCTTCCATTGCATTACAGAGGAAATCAGTGAAGGTAACCATATTTGATTCTACGCTACGTGATTTCATGAATCCGTGCTGCCTATCTGTGATGTGACAGAGTAAGAAATTTGAGATGTTACGATTTTTTCTAATATCTTTCCAAATATACTCAATTTAGAAATGGGTCGGTATTCGGTTACAACACTTCTATTTTTATTTTTCGGGATGGGAGTTATCAACGCTACTTTCCATCGGCTAGGGAAAACACCACTAGCGGTAGAAGCTGTGTATATTAAAGTAATTGGTGTAAGAAGCTCCTTGGCACATTTAGATATAAGAATCCCTCCCAGGATTTCGTCAAAACCTGCACCCTTGTGTATGTTTACAGATTGTAGTTCTTTGAGTATTAACTTCGAGTCCAACTCGACCGAGCTTAGGTTCACAACGGAAACGCCAGGGTTCGCTTGCTCTGCCGAGCTCGATGAGTTAGGGGTTGAGATAAATACACTGTGAAAATAAGTATTAAAGGCTTCACATATTTCATCACCGCTGCTTAAATATTTGCCTTGATAAATCATTCTATCCGGAATTGAATCATTGGCTTTTTTTGCATGGACGTATGTCCAAAAGTATTTTGGGTTAATTTTAATATTTTCTTCTACAAAGTCAATGTAATTTATATGGCATTCGCGTTCCATTTTATGAAACCTAGATCTAAGAGTTGAATATTTTTGATAATCAGTGTGGTTACCATAAGTTTTCCATTTTTTATGCAGTTTACGTTTTTCGTTTGATAATTTAATTAGTGGTACTGTGTACCAGGGGGGATGTTTAGTTTTGCTGGAGATGGAACGAGTAGGAACATATTTATTTATAATGTTATTAAGGGCATTATAGAAAAAATCTGTCATCTGATCTACATCTTTTATGTGAGAAAAAATACTAATCCAATTTATAGAATCGAGTTCATTTTTTATGGCTTCAAAGTTAGCTTTGTAGTAGATTTTCTTAGTATAAGTTTTATTTTTTAGTGGACTGGGTAGCGAGAGTTTTAGGTGTATTTCAACAGCTTTGTGATGGGGATCCTCCGGAACTATAGGATTAGAGCAAGATGTAACAGTACATTCCCGATTACTAAAAATTAAATCAAGTAGGCGGTTATTAGCGTTAAATTCGGAATTAAATTGGGAAAGCAACGAGTAGTTCATAAAGTCCGCTGTTAATATAGCACACATATCATTTTGAGTTTTAATATTCATACTACAAATCTCCTCGTCATAATACCAGATAGCTTTTGAAACATTGAAATCACCCAGAATTATAAAGATATCGTTTGGATTTGCGTTGAGTAAATCAGACACTCTGTCATAGAAATTGGAGAGTAGGTGATGATGATTTAAGCCATGTGGAATATAGGTGCAAGCTATGTGTAAAAAAGCGGAAGAGCTATGAGTAGGAGAAGCGTCGCCGGCGGCGGAGGAGGCGGCAGGGGAGGCGGTGGAGGCGCGCGCGCGCAGCGGCACGCTCACCCACAGCTCGTCGGCCGGCGGCGGCGCGCACCACTCGGTACGGAGAAATGCTCGTAGCTCGCGACGTACGGCTACTATCACGCCCCCGCCCTTAGAGAGCCCAGTGCATTTAGAATCACGGTCGCAACGAAAAACTTCGAATCTATGGTCAAAATATTCTGCACTATAAAAATTATCATTTAACCAGGATTCAGTTAGACAGACGAGGTCAAACTCACAGTTTAATATGTTTGAAAGAAAGTCGTTTGATTTTGTGCGTAGCCCTCTCGTGTTTTGGTAATAAATAGATAATAAATTAGTTGCGCTGAATGTAAGTAATATATGTGAAAATTAGATGTACACTCAAAGTAGTTTGAACCGCACTCGCTTCATCAAGAAGTACCAGGGAATAAGTTGCATTCATTATAAATAGGTATAATAATGTTGTTGTCATAATAATTACAATAACAAAACTTATAAGACGTAAAGGCTTACAGACATTAAGAATTAGGTTTTCAATTTTGCTTAGCTTGCTATTATAGAAAATCAAGCATAAAGAAATAGGTAACATGTGGATTGTAGCTATAACACCCAGAGCTATTTGTAAAATTCGAATAAGCAACATAAACATACCCAAGAATAGATGTAGCTTACTTAGCAATAACATGAGACATAATATAATTTTTATAAGCATTGAACAAGGACGCACCCGTCACTTTATCTTTAATAGATCGTTATCGCATGAGATAATTAGGTATTTAGATGCGTCATTTTTACGTAAAAATATCTTACAATCATTTAGCCATATGTACCTGTAGCCTTTGTCCCTGCCAAGGTGTCGGGCGCTCCTGTATAGCATTTTATTCTGGGGTGTAAGGTGATCGTTGACGAATACAGGCCGCGACGCACCGTCGAACCCGAGATCGGCTGTAGTCAGGCCGCGCCGGGCACGTACCGCTGCCAAGAAGTCATTCTTCATTTGTCGCCGCAGGAACCTGATGATGATGTTGGGAGGGAGGCGGTTGCCATCTCCTGATTCCTTATCATCTGAGTCACCTTCTTGGTTCCTTGAAGGGTATCTTCTCACACGATGAATGTAGTTGATATCGGACACTTCGAGTTTGATACCTACTTTTGCCGCCATATTGAATGTCATTGTGTGCAAGTTTTCACCTTTGGACATCGGAACGCCGGAGATCTCGAGGTTATTCATTCTACTGCGCTGATCATTCATATGTAAATCCTGAATGACAGTTTTCAATGATGATTCTGTGGATACTAAGGCTTCCTCGAGCGATTTTATCCTAGCATTAGCCGCAGACTGCGCCTGGGTGACTTCTGTTTTGAAGCTGCTTAGGTCGTGTTTTATATCAGTTATTTGTGATCCGATATTGGTGACGTTGTCCGTTAGCTTCAGTAAAGCCTCGCTTTGGGACTTAGAGAATTCCCTGAAGCAGGTCATCAGCTCCTCACGGAAGTCGTGTAGTGTATTGGAGATGGATTGGTCCGGGTCTGGCTGCTTTCGTTTGTTTCTGAACGAAATTATATTCTCCTTAGAAACGCTGGTTAATTCAGGGTTTGACCCCAGCATAGTACCTTGTGACGCTGACAATGTTTTCTTCATGCTTGTTGTGTTGGCGACCGAGCGCGGCGGACCGAGAGGGGTATAGTTCTGTCCTTGTCGCAACTGCACCAATGCGTACTTGTAAAAAAATGCGACTGTCCCTCTCACCCGGGGAGGTGAAGAGCGGCTGCGACGACGCACGATAGATTGCTGTCATAAATTCAACAACACTCATTTACAAGCAGGACTATTGGTAACATATTGCGACTTGCGACATAACTCACTGGTACCGATTCTGAAGGGCACACTTCCTAATTTTAAAATGAGCTAAAATCTCTAAATTTAACTGACAGCGCTAATTTTTGCTATTCTGAAGGCAACGATTTTAACGGCCAACTAAATTTAATAGGCTGATTTGACGTCTTTAAAATGAGTGTTCCCATGCTTAGGACAAATACCAAATGATGGCAGCGAAATATAGATATCATGGAAATATAGTCGTTATTTTATTTTTTTAATCTTAATTTACTTTAAATACATAAAAACATGTTAAAAATATATTTAAAAATATACTAAATGCATTTACAGCCTATTATTGTCGTGAAAAGCATAACTATTAGTGTTTCCAATGTGACTCATTATAGGTAATTTAGAAATAAATTACTGGCAACCCCAAAAAAATACATTGACTTTTTCATTGTTTTCTTTCTCCGATTGCCGGGAAAAAATTCGATGGTGATAAATACGATACGAAAGATCTTAAATTATCCGTGATAGCTACTTGCTTACAAAGGTTTTCATTACACAAGTTTTCCTATAAGGTAAGCCATAAACATAGTGAAATGTATAAGTACATGTAACTTGACGGATTCGTCTTTGGAATTCGTGTTGATTGTTACGAAGATTTTGTGCAAATCCATTATATAAAATGAGAAATTCGCACCTTATTCATATTCTGCTTATTCGTGTATATTTGCTTACGAAATATTTTATAATTTCAGATGCAAACATAACCTTAAAACATCAGCCAGCAAGTTATATGAAACACAACACCTGCATCAACAAGTATGAAAGGATCCAGTCGCATTCCCGTTCAGACTATCTAAGTTACCTAAACAGAAGGTTAGTATTTATACTTACTATGTAATAGAGTGAAAAAAAAGAAAAACCTATGTAAGTACTTACTTACAAAATTTACAAAATTAAATGATTGAGTGTTAAAGATACTTAAGTACTTCAATCTCTCTTAGCGGTGAAACGATTCATCATCAGCCCATAATCATCCACTGCTGGACATAGGCCTCTCCCAAGGAGTGCCACAACACTCTGTCCTCGGCCTTCCTCATCCAGCCACTACCGGCTACCCGCCTAAGGTCGTCGGTCCAGTGGGCAGGAGACAATTAGCCAGTCTCATTAATTGTCTACCGCTGATTGCATCAAAGTCTATCTTGGTACCAACCTACCTATACATACAGTTTGTTTTATGCAGTGCACTATGTGATGTAGTGAAAAATATTATAAATTATTCAATTTAGTTAATGTTATTCATATACTTATCATATTATTATTGTTACAGAACTAAATTGAAACCCAGGAAGGATTATAAAATCTTGTCTTCTCGAAGCGAACTCTTCCAAGACTCGTCAGTGCATATGATAAACAAGATTATTATATTTCATACAAAGGAACTTTGATAGATACATGTGACTATGTTATAAAATGAAATAAAGCTTCTCTAAATTGTGTTACTTTCATTTTCTAGTTGTAATAAAACTTAGTTGGCAGTGAATAAACTTAGTTAGTAAAGATAACAAACCCCCTCTATTAATTATTTCAAAGATTGACTTTTGGTTACTTTAACAATGCAAAAAGTTTTATTGCTGCAACATCATAACCATTAATTTGTTTGGATAGAGGGGAGATGACCTGATCAGTATAGGTTCCTATTACTTTACTCTTTAGTTCCTGTTATGATAATCATTATACTTAGGTAAGAATACTCAAATTGAGCCAAGTACATCTACCTGCTTTATTATTAGCTAGTTAGAAAGATATGTACTGATCATAATCATTACAATTATTAAGAATTAGCCCTACTGTTCATCTTATCATAGGCAACAGGATTTTGATAGTTAAGAAGTTTTGTAGTAGGTAGGTAAGTAAGTAGGTACTTTTCTTTGAGAAGATATGTAGAGTCCTATCTATGATACTTACATAAGTAATAATAAAAAAACCTACTTACCTAGGTACTCACCTCTATTTCAGTAATCAAGATAGGTAACCTAAACTTAATGATTCCTCCTACTTACATACCTTTTTAAAGTACCTACGTAGCCTGTTGATTGTAAGCAACTTCTTACCTATACTTAGATACATAGTTTAATCCATTTTCAGGTTTATTTTTGGTTTATAACAATATTTTAGGTTAGTAAATAGATTAAATATATTCTACCTGTACACAAGGAATAATTAAGTTTTATTGTACCTACCTAATAAGGTACTTACATAAGGAAGCATCCTATCAACAAGAGCCCTACTTTGGTTGATTTTCGTCACAATTTGTACTCTCAGGGTTGGTAAAAATAACACAAATAAGGGGTAATTTCACATATTTATTTCTCCATAAAACAGTACACTTATATCACTGAAATTTGCTTAACTTACTTAAGGAAGACCTAAACTCCAGATTAAATCCATATTTATGCACCTACAACAACGATTTCCCATATATTTCACGGTTTTACTTTTAGAAATTTTAGTATAATTTTAAGAGGCACCTTTCCAGACCCCTTTTAAATTTAGGAAGAAAGTTGCTAATTTTACGTTGACATCGCTAAAAATGCGACCTTCAGAATACCAATTCGACCATCTAACCTAAGTTGAATAGTTTTAACGCTGTCAGATTCAAAATTTAAAGTGACGTCTCTAATTTTGGAGATAAACAGTGCCTTCAGAATGCCAAATAAATTTAGAGGGAATGTAAGCGTTTTTTGACAGCGTTAAAATTAGAATGTGCCCTTCAGAATCGATACCTATCCCAGTTCATCTTAGGCAACTGACTACATGAGAGAAAAGAAAATTGAATGTTTTTGTCGGTTTTAGGTATCCTCGAGTTATAGCCAAAAAACCGGCCAAGTGCGAGTCGGGCTCGCGCACAAAGGGTTCCGTAGCAGCAAAATTACAGTTAAATCAACCTATCTCAAAAACTATAAGAGATACTTTGATCAAACCAAAAATCGTTGAAAGAGTTAATTAGCATGCATCACCTCTCTTTTTTTTAGAATTTTATACCCCGTAGTTATAAAAATAGAGGGGGGGGGACATACTTTTTACGACTTTGAGAGCTGATATCTCAAAAACCGTTCACTTTAAGAAAAATGTTTTTTAGGAAAACTTTATATCATTTTAAAAGACCTTTCTATTGATACCCCACACGGGTATGTACATCGAAAAAAAAAATTTCATCCCTCAGTTACATGTATGGGGGGCCCCACCCCCAATTATTTTTTTTACTATTTAGTGTAATATTTTTGTAGCGGTTCATACAACACATATTCCCATCAAATTTCATCACTGTAGTACTTATAGTTTCCGAGTAAATCGGCTGTGACAGACGGACAGACGGACAGACGGACATGACGAAACTATAAGGGTTCCGTTTTTGCCATTTTGGCTACGGAACCCTAAAAAGGGCCGTCCCATTCGGGATTCTTACCTTGAACCTTGGCACAACAGTCAGTGTTTAAGACCGGCAATTGGCATGGTATAATTTGTAAGACAAAAAACTTAAGTCAGGTTACCTGCACCATCACAGCTATTCGCAAGGTCCCCTGCTCTATCTTTTCTTTGCATCCTTTACATTTTGCTCTCCCTGATTTAGCGTATTCTGCTTGATATGGCAAGTCATCCATAATTGCTCCTGGTTGTCGAAATTAGTGTTAATTTGTGCGGATCACTTCGACCGTTTCATGGACTATTACTATACGGTGCGAAGGAAGTGGCGGTTGCACCTGTTTGGTTCTTCAGGAAGATGAGGAAATGCCACTGACGTAGAGGTAGCTATATATTAGCCTGTTGAGTCTTCGAAATAAAACACTGGTATTATTGTTCACAATTCACTGGAGATGTTTACTGTTTCACTCTTTCTATTAAACTGACTTGCTGTGGGGTGTTGGCGTCTGCCTTTTATACTAATCTCTACCGAAGATAGAGAATTCCAGGAAGCTCTAGAAAAGACTCATAAGAAGTAGAATGTTCTAGATGGGGCTGCCATCTGTTGTCGAGTAGGTGAACTACATGGTCTATTTAGTGCACTATTGTTCTACTTCGTTATGCTATTTCCTACTAGATGGCGCTGGCCTCCTCACTTCCTGTCACTATTTATTTATTATTATTACTAAAGTAGGTAGGTGCTCGAACAACTAGTAGGTACCTAGGTACATACTTAAACTATATCTATATCTATACACACACATAAGTAAGTATTTATCTTAGCGCTCAGAACCTTCGCGAGCGTAATCGAGTTAACTACTTGATCTAGTTATTTCTATGAACTATTTACAAATAAAACAAAACTTCTTTTAGTCGTTCCGTACATCTCTCCCGCCGGTCATCGCCTGCAGGCGTTGAATTCTTTGGTCGGAAAGTCTGGAGCTGTAGGCAGGATCACCAGCTTCTTGGTCGGTCTTCTAAGCAAGGGCGTACCCAGGATTTCAGCTAGGGAGGGGCAGCTCGTACCTGTTTCGAGATGATGGTCGGTCGGGTATAAAATGTGTGGTTTTTCGAACCCGACAAACTTTAAGGGTGTATTCTACGAGTGATTTCATCGAGAAAACACCCCCATATGTGGGGTCAAATCTCAATATTCTAGAAATGGCGGCAATTTTAAAGTTTTAGATAGGTACTTAGTCTTCATAAAAAATCCTATCTCGAGATTTAAACGGCCTACGGACATGAAATAAAATGCTTTTATCCGCAAAAAGTCATCTCTATCCAATAAAAAGATGCAAAACTGCTAAAAAGTTACATAAAATAAGTTACAAGCACCTTATCTAGTTTTTTGACAAAAAACCAGGAAAAATTTACATTTACTGGAATAACTTTGAAAATAGCCCCCCTTTGATGGTATTTTTATGTATTCTTTTAAAAGTATTTGAGTTAAGCTAAACAATGATACCAAAACCGTATCTCTACGTCGAGGCAGTCAAGAATTATTGAAAGTTCAAACACACCTAACGGAGCTCATGTAAGTTGATTTCCTTTACAATCAGAACTCTTTCACTAAAAATTATGCAACAAACACCAAAAAAAGTGGTTGTGTGTTTTGAACTTGCAATAATTCTTGATTGCCTCGACGTAGAGATACGGTTTTGGTATCATTGTTTAGCTTATTTCAAACAATTTTTCATAAATACATAAAAAAGACGAGCGGATGGCGTAGTGGTTAGTGACCCTGACTACTGAACCGAAGGTCCCGGGTTCGATTCCCGGCTGGGGCAGATATTTGTTTAAACATAGATATTTGTTCTCGGGTCTTGGATGTGCGCGTAAAATGGCAATAGGCCCGCCCCCTATTACATTGGGACTAACATAACACTGGCGAAAAGTGGGCGCAGTAATGCACCTCTGCCTACCCCGCAAGGGAGTACATTAGTACAAGGTATGAGTGTTTATAGTTTATATATATATACACATAAAAATACGATCAAAGGAGGGCTATTTTCAAAGTTACTCAAAAAATGTAATTTTTTGCACTTTTTTTGTCAAAAAAACTAGATTAGGTGCTTGTAACTTATTTTATGTAACTTTTTAGCAGTTGTGCATATTTTTATTGAATAGAGATGACTTTTTGCGGTAAAAATCATTTTATTTCATGTCCGTAAGCCGTTTAAATCTCAAGATATGATTTTTTATGAAAACTAAGTATCTAAAACTTTAAAATTTGACCCCACATATGGGGGTGTTTTCTCGGTGAAATCACTCGCAGAATACACCCTTAAAGTTTGTCGGGTTCGAAGAAAAACACATTGTATAACATATAATATGAAATCAAAATATCTGACTGAAAAGAAAAGATATTTTGTTTCCAACACTTTATTTTGCGCAGAGTAGGTACTTAGTTAACACGTTTTTAATTTCCACTTGGCAGGAAGATTTACATTTATTTTATCCTCTAGGGGGGGGGCAGCGGCCCCCCCCTGCTCCTACCTGGGTACGCCCTTGCTTCTAAGGGTTCCTCCTTTGGTTTGGACGTCGACTGTTCTTACGATGCCGTCTTGTCCGGGGTAGACAGCCGTGACAACGCCCTTTGGCCACGTGTTGCGCGGTAGGTTGCCGTCTGTCACCATGACAATGTCGCCAACCTTGACTGCTTCGCCGCGTCCGTGAGGCTCCCGCCGGTGCTGAAGTTCAGGCAGGTACTCTCGTAGCCATCTTGCCCAGAAGAGGTCGGCCAGGCGCTGAGAGGCGCGCCAGTGACTGCGGCTGATGAGGTCCTTGTCGTCGAAGCTGCCAGGCGCGTGTACGCGTCCTGATCCGCCGAGCAGGAAATGGTTCGGTGTCAAGGCCTCGGGGTCGTCGGGCTCGAGTGACACATGCGTGAGCGGGCGGCTGTTTACTGCGTATTCTGCCTCGGCTAGCAGTGTGCGCAGCACCTCTTCGGCTGGGTGCTGCTCGTTCAGGACGGCGTAAAGGGCGGTCTTCACTGACCGCACCAGTCTCTCCCAGGCCCCACCCATGAAAGGAGCCCCAGGAGGTATGTAGCGCCAGTTGATCTTCTGTTGGGCCGCTTCATCAGCTGTAGCGGCGTCGATTGATTGCCGCAGCTCTCTATCAGCCCCGCGCAGGTTCGTGCCGTTGTCGGACCATAGCTCAGTAGGTGTTCCGTAGAGTGCCATGTGCCTACGCAGCGCCATCACTGCCGAGCTAGTGGTGAGAGAGTCCACCAGCTCTAAGTGTACGGCGCGCGTCGTGAGACACGTGAAGAGCGCCACATATCGCTTCTGTCGAGTGCGGCCCACGGTGACTGTCAGAGGCCCGAAGTAGTCCAGGCCGGTGTAGGTATAGGGCCTGCAGTGGTGTGCAAGGCGGCTCGATGGGTGGTCTCCTGTAGGTGGCTGCGGGGGTGAATCTTTCCTGATGCGGCATGGTCGACATCGATGAATTATCATCTTCACCACTGTGCGAAGGCGGAGTATCCAGTAGTGCTGTCTGCACTCATTAACTGTAGTTTCGGCTCCTGCGTGCATCAGCTGGCGGTGTGTGTAGTCGATCCACAGTTTGGTGATTTGATGATTGCCGTCGAGTATTGCAGGGCTGATGACTCCTTGTTCTATATTGAGTGTACGGCCGATTCGCGATTTCAATAGTAGTATTCCATTTTCAGCGACGACCGCAAGGTGGCGCAGCCTGCTTCTCGCGTTCAGGGTTCTGTTTTTCTGTAAGTCTTCTATTTCTGAGTCGAAGGCTTGCTGTTGACTTAGGCGTACGAGTAGTATTTCCGCCTCACGTAGTAGCTGCCCGGTGAGCGGGAGGTATTTTCTGTCTTCTGTAGTTTTCACTGTCGCACGCTTGTTCGGTTTCGTAGCTGTTTTCTTGCGCCAGTCAGGGTCTTTTTCGCTATTTTTCGCAGTTCTTTTGTAGTTGACTCGCTGATCACGTGGCCGGCACAGCTGTATGAAGTGTAAAACTCTTGCTGTAGCTCGTAGCAGTTTTTCCCACTTAGAGAAACGGTTGTAGTCTGGCAGCGCTTCTTTTAGTTGTGCAGACTTTTCGGTAACTGAGGTCGTTTTCTCTTCGCCTGTTTTCTTCGTTAGAAGTGGTTTTTCCGCCGGCCAGGCAGTAGGGTCCTCGAGTAAGAAGGATGGGCCCTTGTACCATCGGTGGTCAGCGTCGAAGTCGCGTGGCACATCCCTTGTAGCGTCGTCGGCCACGTTGAGTTTCGTAGGTATCCAGCGCCATTCATTTGTAGAGCTGTTTTCCTCGATGTCAGCTATGCGGTGCGCGACGAACGGGCGGTACGATCTTGAGCCGTTCTTCAGCCATGTCAGCACCGTCTTACTGTCGGTCCAGAAGGTCTTCGATTCGGGCTTAACTTGGTGTTCTTCAATGACGGCTGCGGCCATACGGCAGCCCATAACGGCGGCTTGTAGCTCGAGGCGCGGGATCGAAGTGAGCTTGAGCGGTGCCACTCGCGCCTTTGCTATGACGAGCGATAGGTATGTCTTACCCTCTGCTGTTACCGCCCGCCAATAAAGAGCGGCGGCGTATGCGGACTCGCTCGCGTCGACAAATATATGTAGCTGTAGACTCGTAGCGTCGCTGTAGCGGGCGTAGCACCTCGGTATTGAGACACGGCGTAGCCCTTCCAGGTGCATCATCCATTGTTGCCATTGTTCTGAGAGGTCTTCATCTATTGGCTGGTCCCAGGTAGTGCCGCGCCGCCACGCCTCTTGAAGTAGCTGTTTTGCTCGCACGGTGACAGGCGCGGCAAATCCGAGCGGATCATACAGCGACATGACGATCTTGAGTGCTTCTCTCTTCGTGGGTATCTTCTTTTCTATGACTGCAGGCGGCAGACGCGCCAAGTCTAGGTTGAAACCGAGCGCATCGGACTTTGGCCGCCAGATGAGACCTAGGACTCGTTCGCTTGATCCATCATCGATCTTAATGTTCATGGGCTCGTTGCCTGTTTCGCCGAGTGCTTTGAGTACTGCCTCGGAGTTTGATGCCCATTGCCGCAGCACGAAGTGGCCTCGCCGGTGTATGTCGCGGACGTCCTGCGCCACCTTGATCGCTTGCTCTTCGGTCTTGTGGCTGTCGAGGTAGTCGTCGACGTAGTGTTTGTTGATAATTGCGTCTACTGCCTCGGGATGAGTGGCTTCGTACTTGAGTGCGTTAATATTCTTCACGTAGATTGCTGTTGATGGTGAACTTGTAGCGCCGAATATGAGTGACGTCATTCTGTATTCTGTTGGCGGCCCATCACGCTTGTTGCCCCTCCACAGGTAGCGAAGGGCATCTCGATCCTCAGCGCGTATCTTCACCTGCATGAACATCTCGGCGATATCAGCTGTCACGGCGACTGCATGCTGTCTGAAGCGCATAAGTACTCCCGGCAACGACTGTAGTAGGTCTGGCCCGGTGAGTAGGTGGTCATTTAGTGAGACGCCTTTATATGTGGCTGCTGCGTCCAGGACAATGCGAATCTTGCCCTTGTTCGGATTGACGACTGCGAAATGCGGTAGATACCACACTTTGTTTGATGTGGTCGGTGGCGCGACTTCAGCGTAGCCCTTTGTAATAAGGCTCTCCATCTGTTTCTCGCACTTTTCTTTGAGGTCAGCGTCGCGATCAATCTTCTTCTCGATGCTGTGAAGTCTCTTCAGCGTGTTCTCGTAGTTGTTTGGCATGCTGAAGTCATCCTTCTTCCACAGTAGAGACGTTTCATATCGGCCGTCGTCTCGTGCTATGGTGTTCTTGGTGAGCAGGTCGAGTGCTCGCTGTTCTGGGTCAGACTTTGGTGTCTTCGGTGTGATCGTTAATGAGTCGAGCGCGAAGTGTCTCTTCAGCTGCTCGTCCATGCTGTCTTCGAGGTTGATGATGTTGTTCACGTAGTGCACGCGCTGTCCCAGTGCGCGCGTGTGTGCACCGTGTAAAACCCAGCCCAGTGGTGTGCGTGAAGCCACTGGTTGGTGTCGCTGTCCCGCTCGCACTTCCGACGCCATGAGCAGGTGCCAATTGTCTTGCCCGATGAGCAGGCCTGGCTTCATGTCTGCGTGCTTCAGCTCGTGCTGGATGTCTTCTAGATGAGGGCAGCCGGCAAGGTCTTGCTCGGTGACACGCTGTGCGGCGAGGTGCAGCTTTCTTACTGTGCGTGCGTTGACTATGTGCGTCCCGCTTGCCCCCTCGAGAGTGAGTGTGACGCGACGTGATGCGGACTCTTCGACGCTTGTGTCAGCGATCACTTCTATGAAGAGAGGGTCAATAGGCCCCCTGGCTCCGATCCTCTGTGCAATGTCACTGTCGATGAGCGTAACAGTAGATCCGTCGTCTAGGAGCGCGCATGTGTCGACCGCTCCCGCTGGTCCGGAGACTTGCACCTTTACTATCTTGAGATACGCTTGCGTCTTCGGTGTCCACGAAGAGGCGACTGCTTCCGTTTTCTTTAATTCGGGCTCTTTGCGCACGAAGTGAAGCAGTCGGTGATGTGACCTCTCGCAGCCGTCAACTTCGCATTTCTTAATTCTGCATCGGTGCGTCTTGCTGCGGTAGCGTAGACAACGAAAGCAGAGTCTGCTTTCCTTAGCTAGCTGCCAACGTGAGTCGATGTTGCTCTCTACAAACTTGCGGCATTCTGCTATGTTGTGGCCGGCGTTGGAGCATACTGGGCACGAAACTTTCTGTTCCGCAGTTGCGTGTGCCCTTTGTGCGCGGCGTGGCTGCTGCTGCTGTTGCTGCTGCTTCGGTTCGTAGGCGATGCTCGACGTCTTCTCATGTGCGTGCGGCCCGCATATCGAGGCTTCCCGAGTGAGGAAGCGGCTGAGCTTCAGCAGGTCGGGTTCCTCGGGCGACTGTGCGGCGGAGAAGTCGAACCAGCGAAGCTTGTGGGCGGCGGTGAGCTTCTCGACTGTGAGCTGCGTGATCTCGGGATTGTTGAGGTAGCGGTCGCGGTGCAGCTCTTGAAGTGTCGTTACGATGTTGCTTACTTCGTTTGCAAAGAAGCAGAACTCTGTAGCGATATCCGTAGGCCGGCGTAGTGCGCGCAGACGTTCCAACTCGGCGAGCGCGATGCTGTCCGGGCGCCCGAAGCACAATTCGAGTGACTTCATCACGTTCTCGGGCGTCGTGCTGGTTATGAGCAGGCGGCTGACAGCTTCCTTCGCTCTTCCTTTCAGGCATCGACGTAGGCGCCCCATGTTGTCGCAGGGCGCGAGTGATGCGGCGGACTCGTAGTAGGCGGTCTTGAACTGTAGCCACTCGTGCGGCGCGCCACTAAAGTACGGTAGCTCACTAATGTGACGCGGAGCCGGTGGCGGTGGTGGTGGCGGCGGCGCCCCGGCTCTTGCAGCTAGAGCAATAGCTTCGGCGAGGGCAGTGAGGCTCACAGAGTCGCTTGTCCGCGGCTGAGCGACAGGGATGGCGGCAGTGGAGGCAGGGTCGACGGCGGTGGCGACTGGCGGCGGTAGAACGTAGTCCTCATCATGCTGTCTGGACTACTCAGCAGCTTCTGTTGGCGGTGGTGGTGCTGCTGACGCGGAGTGAGGCTCGTTCTTGATGGCCAGTACATTCTGCTGTGTCTTGAGCCACGAGTCGACCTTGAGCGTACTCTCCATCTCGGTACTGATGCTGGATTCAGCTTCAATAACTGCGAGACGGGCGGCGGCGAGTTCAGCTTTACGACGTGCTATTTCTTCTTTACTACGTGCTATTTCTTCTTTTGCTTCGGCGATTTCAACTTGACGACACGCTAATTCTTCTTTCGCTTCGGCGATGCGGCGTGCCTTTAATGACTTGGCCTTCGATCTTGCTGTAGACGCTGGCGGAGTAGCCCGGATGCATGACGGTGGGCAGGGCGTTCCGGCAGCAGCTGTAACCACCCTCGCGGCAGTGGAGGGCGGTGGCGGTACTCCCCCGAACACAGGGAGCGGTGCCCCCCCTGTTATGGGGGGCGAGACGCTATCCACCCTGGCGGCAGACGAGGGCGGCGTCGATACTCCGGTGGACACACCCGTCGATGTTGATGCTTTCACGGCGGTTGACGGCGTGTGCGTGTCGGAGTCTGTAGCGGTGGCGGTGGAGGCGGTGGCGCCGGCGGCCGACGATTCTTCAGTAGGCCTCTGTTCTAGGCCGCCGCGCTGTAGCCTCCCTGTCGTGGACCTCGTTACAGGCATTCCAAAGTCTTCAATCCGGCTCGAAGGACCAAATGTGCGGATCACTTCGACCGTTTCATGAACTATTACTATACGGTGCGAAGGAAGTGGCGGTTGCACCTGTTTGGTTCTTCAGGAAGATGAGGAAATGCCACTGACGTAGAGGTAGCTATATATTAGCCTGTTGAGTCTTCGAAATAAAACACTGGTATTATTGTTCACAATTCACTGGAGATGTTTACTGTTTCACTCTTTCTATTAAACTGACTTGCTGTGGGGTGTTGGCGTCTGCCTTTTATACTAATCTCTACCGAAGATAGAGAATTCCAGGAAGCTCTAGAAAAGACTCATAAGAAGTAGAATGTTCTAGATGGGGCTGCCATCTGTTGTCGAGTAGGTGAACTACATGGTCTATTTAGTGCACTATTGTTCTACTTCGTTATGCTATTTCCTACTAGATGGCGCTGGCCTCCTCACTTCCTGTCACTATTTATTTATTATTATTACTAAAGTAGGTAGGTGCTCGAACAACTAGTAGGTACCTAGGTACATACTTAAACTATATCTATATCTATACACACACATAAGTAAGTATTTATCTTAGCGCTCAGAACCTTCGCGAGCGTAATCGAGTTAACTACTTGATCTAGTTATTTCTATGAACTATTTACAAATAAAACAAAACTTCTTTTAGTCGTTCCGTACATAATTGTTAACTTAATGGGGCAAAATTCAAACAAACATGAAATGGACTTTTTGATGAAAATTTTAGCCGGTAAAATGTAAATATGACAAATGAATGACATTGACTGTCACTGTCACAAAACAACTGTCACGTCTTTTGACAGTTATGTTGTGACATGAATGAAACAAGTGACTTAGTTATTATTCTGAGGAACGAAATATAAAAGTTTATAAAAACAAATAAATAAATAAATATGTGGGGACATCTCACACACGGCCATCCGACCCCAAGCTAGGCAGAACCTGTGTTATGGATGTCGGACAGCTGATATATCTACACAAATACATAGATAGATAGATACTAAATATAAATATCAACACCCAAGACCCGAGTACAAATATCTGTCTTTAAACAAATATGTGCCCCAGCCGGGAATCGAACCCGGGACCTTCGGCTCAGTAGTCAGGGTCACTAATCACTACGCCATTCGGTCGTCAAACAATGTACACATGTCGTCAAACATGTCGTTTTTCAGTGTGTGTACATTGTAGGTGAGATGTATAACTTAGGTCTAGAGTAGTCTAACTTGGGCACACTGTACGAAGAAGAGCTACGAATGCCGCAACTATTGCCTTTGACTGGAGGCCACCAAATGGCAAGCGCTCCCGGGGACGCCCTGTCCAAACATGGCACCGAAGCGTCGAAAACGAGCTGCGAGCCGCTGGACTAAGCTGGAGTGAGGCCAAAAGTATAGCCGAAGATAGGCGGAAGTGGCGGACGTTAGTGGAGACCCTCTGCACCTCTGGGGTGCCATAGGACTGCAACAACAACAGTCTAGCTAGAATAATCACAAAGATGCAAAAGTATTAACCTGCTTCTCGTTAAGTTACGTACACACAATGACAAAGGAATAAAGAATCTCTTTATTCCTTTGTCATTGCGTACACACCGGCCAAACGAACGCCAACGGGTTTCGTTGACCTTTGTATGATGAATCCATCCATTATCCATCGTTTGGCGTCCGTTGGGCCGGTCCGTACAGCTGCGTACAGACCGGGCCAACGAACGGCCAACGAAGGATATTTATCGTTCGCTAGCGTTGGCCTCCGCATGCTCGTTGGTGTTCGTTAATACGTCCAAATACAATTAGTGCTCGAACGAACGTTCGTTGGCACTTGGTTCCGGCTCTTTTCTCTTTCATTCGCAATTTAATCATGGACGATGAAAACATCATTATAATTGAAAACATCTCGTTTTACTCCATTCTTTGTTTTTCTGCATGATCTAAATGGCGGGAAATATCCAAGTAATTATCAAATTGGACGTCTACACGCTACGCTCTCTTGCTTCAACTGAGCGTTCGTTCGTTGGCCTTCGGCGACCGTCCAAACAGGGTTCGTTCAAATAGCTTGATTTCTTTGATGTTGCCACCACGCTTCGGATCGCCGGCACACGCCAACGAGCGATCGTTGGCATTCGCTAATCCGTCCAGATTGCAGGAACGAAGGCCAACGAAACCCGTTCGTTGGCCTTCGTTGGGCCGGTGTGTACGCAGCTTACTACGCAGCTACAAAACAATGCCATTATTATTCTGAGAAAGAAGAACTTAAACTTTACTTCAATCACTGAAGGTAATGCTGTCAAAAGTGTCAAATTGACAACCAAATTGAACGAAATAAAATAGTCAGTCATTCAATTTACTAAATCTAAATATTGTTATTTTTACAAAGGAAATTACTAGGAAATAAAGATATAGTGGCTATATTTTTACTGAAAAACGGATTTCCCACAGTCCCACCATGGGTGACAGAAAAGAAAGGATGAAAAAAAGCCTAGGAATAACTGAATATCCTTGGAGCTCAGGTAAGTACATACCTACCTACATTTTTCTACGTATCATCAACAAGGGAATACAATATGGGGTACATGGTACAAGTGGATATCTATTGTTTTCGCAGATGATGAAACTGGTGAAAACCACACTATGGTGCGTCCTAACCCGTCGTCTTCGGCGACTACTAATGAGTACATGGACATGATATACAGGGCGGCCGCCATTCCGGGCCAGCCCCAGCCGGGGACGTCGGCCTCCTCGTCTGCACCGCCGCCGACTACTACGAGCAATACTGGTGACTTTCAATCTTGTTCACTTCAATCAATATTGGTAGAATAGGGTTAATTTTAGATTGTTAAAATATTGTGTTTGTTGGTTGTGCAATAGGGGACTGGCTTAGTTTAGATAGCACTTGAAATGTGTTTTCATTAAGTTTCTTATTTGTTAAGAGATCATTTTGAACTACCTACAAGTGTTTGTTGAGTGCGTTTGGACTGTAGGTAGAAAACTAACTTACTGTTCTTTTGCATCAGATACATGCAACATAGTTTCATATCTGCAATTAAAACAGTGGTATATTTTTTTTCTATTAACTATAGGGAATCCCACTCTATGTTTGTCAGTTTGTGTGCTCTGCCCTTTAATATGTTTATGCTATCATGATATTCTGCTATATGTATTTTTTAAATTTATTACTTTCATTACTAATGTATGCTATTACCCTATTACATTATTAAAACAACATCAAGACATATTGCTTTCAAAATAATCTATTTACACAGATGGAATGCCTTTCCAAGCACCATTTCATAATATTATTATATTCTTCCATTATTATAGAGCCCTCCACAAGTCAAGCATCAAGGCGTCCACAAGCCACACGGTCGGACCGCCACCTGTTCTGGTCATTGCTGAGCCAGAGGGGGCAAGCGGATATGACAGCTCGGTAAGGAACTACATTTTGTATAAGTATCAAGATAAAGAAACAATAAAGTGGTTAGATTTATACTGCCTTGCCCTTTCATAATTTTAAGGCCTTTCAATAGGTACTGTTTTGTCCTAGTCCCATGGCCGCTATTTTTGTATTGTTTATGTATCTTTCACAGACATAGACAGAAAGTAATGGTAATAGGGTCAAGCTGAATTCTGAATCTGAAACCATACTATAATTTGATGTTAAATATTTAAAAAATAAAAATGGTCGCTTACAGAGAGCTTAACTTTAAAGATTGTTACATAATTGTTTTTGTATTACTATAATGACTTGTTCTTTACTCTCAACTAGGGCATGCAATACCGCAATACCGGTATTCGTAATACCGGTATTAGGGACAAAATTCACGCTTTTTTCAATACCGGTATTGAAAGTTAATACCGGTATTGAAGTAATACCGGAATCGGACTTTTTTAGGCTATAATAAAGTGATTGAGATATAGTACTCCTATGTACTGTGAAAGCGCACTTGTTTCCAACCGTTTGATGCAGTTTTCGGCCGTTTGATATCTACTGTTGTCCATGCGTAAACGGACACTGGATGTAAAAATAATTGTTGGCAACACCAACACAGTGTATATTTTTAATATTGTTATTTTGTCGTCTGGCAATACTTTCTCTCTCTCTCTACCCACCTACCTACGTGTGTGCATTGTTAATCATCTAATAATTAATAAAAGTGCAGTAAAATACATAATCAGCGTATAATTTCAAGCGTATACAGTCCCGCTTCGCAACATGGTCCTTCAGCTTTAAAGTATCCAACGGGGGATACACAAATCACGAGCTGTTGGCAGAACAAATACGGCGCGACGCGCTCACCAACTCGTTCCCGCCACTATTTCTACGGGTCTTCGGTTCGGCGAGTGCGCGATTTCGTGTCGGTCCAGCAAGCCAGTGCATAAAAAGCTAGACAGTGCAGTGTGTTAGTGCCGTTACGATCATACAAAGACATCAAATCTGGCAGATTTGACGACGCGACGACTTCGCGCTCATCATCAGGTTCCCGCCATTACGACGGTGAATCGGCGCGAACGCGCTATTTCGTGTCGGCTAGTGGTGTCGGCCAAGTTACGAGGTTCATAGTCTGTGGACGCGACACGTCAAGCAAGCAGGGTGAATATTCTGAGCGCTAGGGACAGCAAGTTCGACAACTAGCGCCAGCGGCGAGCCTTGGAACTACGTGTGGCGGCCAAGCGGCGAACATCGGCGGCCATTCTGACGGTTTACTTTTTCACTTGTCAAAAATTTTCTCGTTGGATTCAACAACTTTGCGTCGAAGTTAATTTATTAGTTTTTGCGATTTAAATCATTGAAAAAGTAACTTATACTGTGTAAATTTGTTCAGAACTTAAGTATTTGTGTTATAACCAAAGATTTAACTGTGTTCTGTTGTTTGTAAATAAGTAAAAATGGAGAAGTTACAAGAGCTTGTGTCAAGAAGGCGTTACACAAAAGGTAACATAACTAGGCTTTATAACTTTGTTAGCAGTGACGAAGATGTGGCAAACTCCACAACCGAAGCTCTGCTCGTCAAAAAGAATCGTGTTTTGGAATCGTTTTCGAGCTATGAAAAATGCAATGTCGATATTTTACAACTTGACGAGAAGGACGATGAAGACGTTTCAGTCGTGGAGGAAAGGTTTTTCCACATCTTAGCCACACTTGATGCAGAATGTAACAAACGCAATAGCCAGGAACCAAAGCCTTCAGCTCCATCTGCTCCAATTTCCAAATTAAAACTACCACCTATCAATGTACCTATATTTAGTGGTAAGTTTACTGAGTATATACCATTCATCAACTTGTTCAACTCAGTGATAAATGACAATGAGTCAATAGACTATGTACAAAAATTGTATTATTTGCGTGCATATCTCAGGGATGAGCCCCTGCAACTAATCAAAAACTTACCTTTGACGCACGAAAGTTATAAAAAAGCACTAGAATTGTTAGATGATAGATATAACAATAGATTTAGGATAATTAATGAGCACATTAGCACACTGTTGGATCTGAATCCTCTTACAAAGGCGACAGCAGCAGGTCTAAGAGAGTTTAGTTCAAATGTTAGGCAGGAGATTGCTGCTCTAACAAATTTAGATCCTAACATTAAATATTGGGATGCTATAATTTTGTGTATACTTTGCCGAAAATTAGATCTCCCAACATCGAGAGCCTACCAAATGGAGAGAGACACCGCCATGGACCCTACCGTGGAGGACCTGCTCAAGTTTATTGACAAGCAAGCACTGGCATTGGAGAATGTGGGGCCGGCCTGTGGCCAGTCGCAACCGCCACGACACACCAATCATCAGCAGCACAAGGAGCAGCGTCCAGCATCCACGGGCAAACCGGTAGCGTACACTGCAGCGCAGGAGGCATCATGCTTACTATGTAAGTCAAACCATAAGTTATATCTATGTAAGAGCTTCCAGTTAATGCCTGCCACTAAAAGGGTACAGTTTGCAGAGGAAAAGGGAATATGCAATGTATGTTTAGGTACGCATTCAGGAAAATGCAGGTTCCACTTTAGGTGTGCAGAGTGCAAACAGAAACATCACACTCTGCTACACTGCGATAATGATAAAGTGGAGGGACCGCAGGCCGCTGCGTCACCCGCCTCATTGGGGGCAAATAAAAAAATGACCACTAATAGTGTACTTTTGCCCACAGCACAAGTAAAGCTTCTCGCTCGAGATGGCACAGAGATGACTTTCAAAGCCCTACTAGACAGTGGCTCGCAGCTCTCTTTCATTTCTGAAAGAGCCGTTCAGCTGCTAGATTTAAAGCCCCTGCAGAGTAATATTAATATAGTAGGGATTGTCAACACTCAGGCCAGCGTGAAGCGCTGTGTGCCAGTCGATATACACTCGTTAGTCAATCCATTTAAATTATCGACTACTTGTCATGTAGTCGAAAGGATCACATGTGAGCTGCCACAGAGAAAATTTGATATCTCAGACTTTGTGATACCACCATATGTGAGGCTGGCAGATAAAGACTTTAACATCCCCAGTCAAATCGATTTACTCATGGGAGCGGACTGTTTTTTCCAGGCTATGCTGCCACCGGAGTCGACGATCTACGAGTCTGCAGCGCCGCCTAGCGGAGCGCAGCCCTCGGCGCCAGGTGCCCGGCATCCACAGCTCATCAACACGCAGTTCGGCTATGTAATCGGGGGAAGCCTGCATACACAAGTCTGCAATAAGGTAGCAGTTTTTAAATGCACATGTGAGTCAGATATTAATGAAAATTTAACGAATTTTTGGAAGAGTGAGTCCGTTCCAGAAATTTATAATGAAAAGTCTTCAGAGCAAGAGCTCTGCGAATATGTATTTCAAAGGACTGTTCAGTTGAAGGATGATTGTTTTGAGGTTGCTTTGCCCTTGAAACTGCCATTAGAAGATGTAAACGATGCTCTCGGAGATTCATTTCATTTCGCGTTAAAAAGGTTTTTAAACCTCGAAAAGAAATTGCACAAAGATCCCAACCTTTTCATAGAGTATCAAAAGTTTATACACGATTACGTAAACTTAAATCACGGGCACTTCGTAGACATTGAGAGCTACCAGCTTAGTAAGGACGCAGTGTACTTTCTGCCGCATCATGCGGTACTCAAGCCTGACAGTAAGACCACTAAGTTGCGTACTGTTTTCGACGCCTCAATGAAAACAAACAAGAAGGTATCGCTTAACGATTTACTGCTAAACGGACCGACCGTACAGAGAGATCTTTTCGACATACTGCTCTTGTTCCGTTTCGGTAACTATACGTTCACTACGGACATAAAGCAAATGTTCCGCAACATCCGCGTAATACCTGAGCATACTTCCTTACAGAACATTCTATGGAGAGACAGCCCCGACGAGACCATCAAGTGCATTAGGCTGGATCGAGTAAGCTACGGGCTGAAGAGCTCTAGTTATCTAGCTACGCGGTGTTTGAAAGAGCTTGCTATGCATAATGAGCGCGAACTGCCCTTGGCTTCGTTCATTTTAAACAACTGCACGTATGTAGATGATGTACTGTTCTCAAATAGTGATTTAGACTTGATAGTAGAAGCAAAATCACAGCTTCAGCAGTTACTGAAAAAAGGCAGTTTCAAGTTACATAAATGGTCAGCAAATGACAGTAGAATATTAGAAGATATTCCCTCAACTGAACGGCATTTTGACGAGTTAGAATTTCAAAATGACAACTGTAGTATAAAAACCTTAGGTTTACAGTTGATTGTGCATCAGGACAAGTTTAAGATAGTAAGTCCAGAATCATGCGATGCAGATAATATTACGAAACGTGAAATATTGGCGTACATAGGAAAATTCTATGACCCGATGGGTTTTGTAGGACCTATAGTTGTACAGGCTAAGTCTATAATGCAGAAATTATGGTCCAGCAAATCAGACTGGGATTCCACGCCTGACGATAACATTAAATCAGAGTGGACAGAATTCTTATCTAGTCTAGCTAAAATGGATCCGATTTATATAAATAGAAATGTACAGTTCTCTGATTCAGATACAGTGGAACTCATAGGCTTCTCTGATGCATCCAGTTCGACTGCATACGGCTGCTGTGTGTATCTGCGCGTCACCGACAATGAAGGTAAAGTACATATGCATTTACTCTGCTCGAAATCCCGCATAAATCCTCTCCAGAATAAAAACCTAACCGTGCCACGCTTAGAATTAAACGCTGCGCTACTCTTGTCTGTGTTGATTGCTAAGGTTACAAACACGCTTAAATTGAAACTAAAGATAAGTAAAATTTACTTGTTTACTGATTCCCAAATCGTGTTGGCTTGGTTACGGACTGAAGTGATGAAGTTGACGGCTTATGTGGCGAACAGAGTGAAAGCTATAACTAACAATACTGCTGACTGTCAATGGCTGTATGTCAACACCAAGGAGAACCCCGCCGATTATATAAGCAGGGGCGTCAGTCCACACGAGCTTAGTGGCTGCGATATGTGGTGGCATGGGCCTCGATTTATGCATGACAGTAAGTACAAGTTTGATGAAAATATACAGTTACCTGCAGAATTACCTGAGAGCAGAGCCAGCGCAGCGATCTCCTCCAACGTAGGGTCTGCGGCTCGTCCAGTGACCGACATATTGCAAGGTATACACAAATATTCTAGCATCCAAAAAATGGTACGTGTCTTAGCCTATGTGTTAAGATTTATTAATAATTTAAAAGGCAGTAGGGTCTCGCATAACTTTTTGTCGAGTACAGAATTAAACTCTGCGCTAATGTTGCTCATTAAGTATGAACAAGAGTTATATTTTAAGGATGAAATTGAAAGTTTAAAGAAAAATGAATGCGTCAAAGGCTCGTTATTAAGTTTGCATCCGTTTCTAGACAACCTAGGTATTCTGCGTGTAGGCGGCAGGTTACACCACGCTAGTATACCGTACGCACAAAAACATCAGGCTATATTACCTAGAGAATCGTACGTCACAGAGTGTTTGGTAAGATCAGAACACGAACGCTTACTACACGCCGGACCTAGGCTGTTATTGTCAAATATAAACCAGAAATACTGGATTACTAACGGCTTATTGTATGTTAAGAAAATTACAAATAAATGTATAAAATGTTTCAGGCAGAAGGCCACAGCTTCCAAGCAGCTGATGGGTTCCTTGCCGGCCGGCAGGGTGACTGCTTTGAGCCGTCCCTTCGAGAAAGTTGGAGTAGATTTCGCAGGACCTATAAATGTAAAGCTCTCGCGCGTGAGACGATCAGTCATAGGTAAAGGCTACATTTGTGTATTTGTTTGTTTTGCCACTAAGGCAATACATCTAGAGCTAGCCTCAGATCTCACAACCGATACCTATCTCGCGTGCCTACGTAGACTAATATCAAGAAGAGGCCTGCCGAAAGAAATCTACTCTGACAATGCTAGCACCTTCAAGGGGGCAAGGAACCAGTTGGTTGAACTTTATAAGTTGTTCTCTTCCAAAGACCACCAAAGTAAAGTTGTGCAATTTACAGCTGAAAAAGGGATTGACTTTCATTTTATTCCCAGTCGTTCACCGACGTTCGGAGGTATTTGGGAGGGTGCTGTAAAGAGTACTAAATACCATTTGCGAAGAGTAGTACAGAGTCACCAACTAACCTATGAACAGTTGAATACTGTGTTAGTAGAGATAGAATGTGTACTTAATTCTAGACCTTTGCTACCAATGTCTTCAAGTGATGTAAATGACTATAGTTATCTGACCCCAGGTCATTTTTTGATAGGAAATGCCCTCACAATGTACCCAGAAAATGATGTAACAAATGTTCCACAAAACAGGTTAAAATTTTGGCAGTTATGTACGCAAATAAAGCAATCATTCTGGAAAATGTGGCACAAACAATATCTCAATGTGTTACAAAATAGGCCTAAGTGGTTAAATGTTGCTCCTAATATTAAGATAGGTACATTGGTAATTTTAAAGGAGGATAATGTTCCCTCCATGTTCTGGCCAATGGCTAGAGTGGTAAACACATACCCTGGTCATGACTGCCACGTTAGGGCCGTTGAAGTAAAAACTGCTAATGGGAAAACCCATACTCGATCAATATTGAAAGTGTGTGCTCTTCCTTTAGATGTATAATTGTTATTTTTACTATGTACTTAATGTGTGTTTTCCTTATGTGTAATAATTTAATGTGTTTAGTGTCTTATGTATAGACCGGACATACCAATAAGTCAATGTCTCTATTGTAACTTAAGTGTAACCTAACTGTAAGTAATAGGTACAGATTTTAAAAATGGTTTTTCATTAACTATTCGTTAGCAAATTATTGTAGGCGGCAGCATGTTGGCAACACCAACACAGTGTATATTTTTAATATTGTTATTTTGTCGTCTGGCAATACTTTCTCTCTCTCTCTACCCACCTACCTACGTGTGTGCATTGTTAATCATCTAATAATTAATAAAAGTGCAGTAAAATACATAATCAGCGTATAATTTCAAGCGTATACAGTCCCGCTTCGCAACAATAATAATTTATTGTAAAATTTAAACTCTAATACTCAATTCTCGTAAAAATCAATTACAAAATAATGAATTTCTGCCTTTTCTCGTTTTATTTTGACCTATACGACCTTTAATCACAATATATGCCATTTATTACAAGGAAATCTAATACCGGTATTAATACCGGGATCCCGGTATTGAGTTGCAATACCGGAACTCAATACCGGTATTGAAAATAGTTCCGGTATTGCATGCCCTACTCTCAACATAAAATGTCTTTTTAAACATATTAGTTCTTAACACATAGGCTAGGGTGTCAGCTAACTCCATATAAAATTTCGTTAAAATAGGTTCAGCCGTTTTGACGCGAAGAAGTAACAAACATACACAAATACTCACAAACTTTCGCATTTATAACATTAGTAGGATTCCTAATCAATAACGTACCAACCCACAGCTCCCGCGCCATAGAAGCCCTACGCCGCGACGTGGCGCGCTGCACAGTACCACGGGTCCCCCCGCGCGCCCCCCGCAGCGCCGCGCCCAGCGCCGAGCCCGCACTGCGCCGCCCCAGCCCGCTGCACGAGATCCGCGGCATACTGGCGCTGAAGAAGGCCACGAGGATACCTCCGTTTAATGCGTGTATGTTGGCCTCTTGTTAAACATAGCTCGAGTCATATGACTGCTCTCAAATACATACCTTTTATTTGTTTCATCATCATCATCAGCACGACCCATCACGTCCCCACTGCTGGGGCACTGGTCTCCTTCCAATGAAGGAGACCAGAGGCCTAGTCCACCACGCTGGCCTTGTGCGGTCATTTGTTTATTGAAGGGAAAACGAACTCTATTTCCCAGGAATTAGAGTCTGCCAAACGTAATAGGACTCATGCAATATTTTACAGAGTATATGATAATTAAAAGTAAACAGTGCAGGGAGCTGATTTAAGTTTCAAATAATCTATTCATCTAACTTATGTATGTTCTAGGCTAGTTTTTACAGTGTTATTCCACCAAAATTACTCTTGTTTCATTGCTTCTTAACTTTTTTTAAATATCGAATTTTATCTAATTATATCACATTAGATTTTTTATTAAAAACTTGTCTCACAATATATTCCAGCCAGCATAGGCGTAGGCCAGCCGGCACGCACGCCCGCTGTTCACAAAATTTCAGTTTCTCCATTGTATTTTTGATTCATTTATATCTTTTTACGGTCTTATTCATAAAAAAACCTTAAAGTATTTTTACTGAGCTCAATAGCTACGGAACACTTTAAGCCTATTTGAGGTTTCATAAAAATCTCTATTCATAATCGTTCCGTAAACATTCAATAACTATAGTGATGCTAATAGATTTCGCAGACCAAACATTTTGACATTTACCCTATTAAGTTGTCGGTCTGACGAAACCATAAACAAAAATAGCGAAAACTTTCATTCATTTATTAATCTCTATTATCTATGTTAGCCACGGCGCGGCACTTAAAAAAGTTTATGTTGGCTTAAAGGCGCAGTGGCCAAGCCAAAACCCACAAAAAAAATTATAAAATTTTTACGTTACCATGGCAACTTATTTTCAGCAAATATTAACTCACAACAAATGTCAAATCGTCAATAAAGCAGAACAGCTGTTGACCGGCCGCCATGTTTTTGTACAAAAGGAGGTTTACGGAAGGTGTATAGTAGGGTCCAGCCAACTTTAGCATATCAAGGTTTTACGAATCAGTTGGAGAGTTCTTTAGCGCTATTGATCGTTTATGAATAAAGTTTTTTTGACATTTGCTTATAGCAGGCCTATAGGTCTCCCGTAACTTTTTATGAATAAGACCGCTTATCCCGAACACATGGCTATAAGTCTGGTATATATCTGGCTATATTCACCACCATTTCTTTCACTGGTTCTTATTTTTTTTACAATACATTCCAGCCAGCGTAGGCGTGGGCCAGCTGTCGCGCAACCCGCTGTTCTATATATGTCACCATCCTTTGTTTCCCTGGTTTAACAGAATCTTATATATTTTTTCAATTTCGAATTTTATCATATTCCAGCCAGCGTAGGCGTGGGCCAGCCGTCGCGCAACCCGCTGTTCACGGCGCGGCCCACGCCCGCCGGCGCGCACGCCCGCCTGCGCGCCCGCGAGCGCGACGCCCGCGCCGCCGCCCTCGCGCGCTCGTTTAATGCGCCCGCCGCCGCTCATAGTCATAGGCATCGGCTTATATGTCATGGTAAGTTTATGCGACAGCCCCCACTCATGAGCCAATGATAAGAGAGGCAGAGAGAAGTCTAACAAATAGGGACCAAGAAGACGAGAAACACATCGTCGTTCTTGTTCAAAATAAAGTTATTTAGAATTACCTCCTTTCAATTTACAATAAAACCCACTACGGGTTAACACACTAAGAAACATCACAACACAACATTGCTCATGTCTTGTCGCCGTCCACAAAAGTGTCGATCATAATAATGATTGTAAGTTGCGCTACGTGGAGAAATATGTTTGGCGAGGTTAGGCATAGTCTAGTGAAGTTTAGTCCCCTCCAAAGTGGATACTCAGCATACTTATACTATTTTATGTTCCACGCTCACCAAACAACCGTCTATACTTTTTGCAGCGACAACGTCAGGAGACAGCGCGCGCGACCTCACCACGCGGCGCGCGCAGCCGCAGCACCCGGCCGACCCCAGCCAGCCCTCCACGTCCGCTGGCATCAGGTGAGTGCACCGACACTGTCTACTGCTTGCAGCGACGACGTCAGGAGACAGCCGCAGCACCCGGCCGACCCCAGCCAGCCCTCCACGTCCGCTGGCATCAGGTGAGTGCACCGACACTGTCTACTGCTTGCAGCGACGACGTCAGGAGACAGCCGCAGCACCCGGCCGACCCCAGCCAGCCCTCCACGTCCGCTGGCATCAGGTGAGTGCACCGACACTGTCTACTGCTTGCAGCGACGACGTCAGGAGACAGCCGCAGCACCCGGCCGACCCCAGCCAGCCCTCCACGTCCGCTGGCATCAGGTGAGTGAAAAATTAAATACAATATTGTCAAAAGCAGCTCGTGAGACGAAAATAGTGAATGTGTCTGTCGACGCCACACTGCCTTTATACATGTACTTATCAATAAAATCGAAAAATATCTACTTAATTAAAATTGGTCACAATACGGGAATCGAACTTTACCATCATACTTCATACATTAGGTACTTGATTAGCAATTAACAGTTCAGTAGCGCAATTCAAATCTGCCATAACTGTACGGATCTATGAATCAGCATTGTCTAGATGTACGGTAAGCAGGTAGCTCATCATCATGAAAAATGAACTTCATCATCATCACCCTTCTATCGCCCACTGTTCGGTATAGGCCTCCTTATTTGTAAGCCAATTCTTCCGGTCTTCCGTAAATATGAACTCAATCTAATCATCTTCACCGCCACCTCAGGTTCAGCCCGGTGACGGCAGACGACTCGGCGGAGGAGGCGCCCGCGCGCCGCGCGTCCAGCGAGGGCCAGCACTCGCTGTTCCTGGACGAGTTTAACTGGATTATGGGTCAGTGCGTTGTGATTGTATTGTCTATGGCCACAATGCATGACTTAAGCTTCCATTTCTGATAGGGACTTATGAAAGTTATCAATAGATTAATACTCTGCGTTGCTAATCTGCGTTGGCGTTAAGGCTGCGTTTCCATGTGTGAGCGCAAAACTATACTCTATTTTTTAAACTGAAATTGTTTTACTGTGTTGCTATTGGTCCACGTAATTTATTATTGCGTTGCTATTGATCCTAACAATGATCCATGTCACTCTGTCAATATCGGAAACACCCGATACGCCGCTAACTGTGTCAGCGGCAGCGAACAGTTGGCCTACTGGGGACGCAGCCTAACAATATCTCTAAACTGAGCCTTGATTATTATGAGTAACATTATGTTGTAACTATTCTGTATTTTTTTATTATAGAAGACTCTGACATCCCAGTTCCACCGAAGCCGCAAGATTCTAGTGAACAGACTGCTGCCCCAGGTAAAAATATAACATTATCACACCTGTTTTGTGTGTATATTTACGAATACGACTAAAGACCAGTATAATAGACCTGAAATACAACGCATTGGGTGTATTAAGCTGTATTAAGAAAAGTGTCACTGCTATTAATTTCTACTCTTTCTTGCCAGGCCGTATACAGACAGAACGCTGGCTACCGGCGCAGAGCTGTCAGTTTCATACTTATGGATACCGAACCAGCGCTGAGAAGCGCGGGGAAGATATCCATAGGAAATGCGACGGTAACCAGCTTTTTATCTGTATACGGTATATTACTACCATTGGCGAATGTGATATTTATAATACTAACATTTTCAGAAGGCCAATCGGCGAGCACTTCGACAGAGATGTCGTTGGAAGAGGAAGTGTTGGAAGTGGAGCCGGCGGCCGAGGCCACGGAGGACCACACCGATGCCGCCGGGCAGCTGGCAGCCGAGGTCAGTGCCCACCTGTGTTCACTATTTTATTTAAATGCCAAGTTGCGTTGTAAATCTATGTCTGTCTCTTTCTGTCCGTATACTGTTAAAGCAAGGCAGCAATTGATTTAAGGTCCAATTAGCTTAAAGTTCCTTTCTGCAACTCAGCGTAAGTCTGTGTGGTAAAATTAAATGGCGAAAATGGGAATCGTGCAAAGTAGACAAATAGCGATGCATTACTTAAACCGCACGTCCAAAGGGGATTAAGTTAAATGACTTTCCGTTTTTACTTCTTGAGTTACGGAAAATATATTAGCTATTTGATTTGCTAATAGCAATTCTATCTTCTAACAGCATCGCATAATCAACAAATGATTTAACTATGAAACGTTCTAGGATTAATAAATGTGTTTGTTACAGAATGTAAGTGCAGAAGTATCAGCTGCTGCAGAAGAAACTCCACAAGAAGATCAGACACGCAGTAAAAAGAAGAGAGAAGGTAATAAAATAATAAATCGTATCAATATGTTATGTATCAATATAAGTAATCTAAAGCACCTTTCCTTATAATTATATTTATGAAATCTTATGCAAGAGTCACCTTCGTATTAATGTATTCCTAAGTTTGAAGCAGCATAACTTAATGATGAATTATTAAACATTTCAGATAAGGAGAGCACAGTCGTCGAACTAAATCAGGTATGTAAAAATACTGATCTGAACTTGGAAATAACAGAGATTTTCCTGTATTTCAGATTGATATAAACTAGATTAAAGTTGTCATATTGCATATGCATGCATATGCATATTTTCACGACTGTAATTCCCGAAGGGGTAGTCAGGCTCACCCGCTTTTCGCTGTATATTTGTACTCACGTGATAGGTTGCGAGCCGTATCGCCAATTTTGAATGAGTACAATGCACTGAGAGTCACATTTGCCAAATAGTGTTTTCTGAATAAATATTATATATCTGTCCCTCTAGTGCCTGCTCCGTCTACTGGAGTGCCCGGTGTGCCTGGAGTGCATGGAGCCGCCCATGTCGCAGTGCCGGCGCGGGCACCTGGTGTGCGCCGGCTGCCGCGCGCGCCTGTCCGCCTGCCCCGTGTGCCGGACCGCCTTCTCGAGCGTGCGCAACCGCGCCATGGAGGGGGTGAGTGGATGGAGTGGATGTTAAGGGACAGCATCCATGCCTGTTATGAGCCGTAGGTGTTAAATATGGCTCGGCGTTCGATCGCTCCGCGCGCTATCACGCAGCCTAACATCTGTCAATCTTCAATACCACGTAATATCATCATCTACAACGTATATGCACCCGGTGTATGATCGTGAAGCAGTTAGGACTGAAGACACTTGCCAGTTATAGGCCGTGGATCGGCAGGGACAACTTTAAAATCTAATTATAACAGCGAAATAATATACGCTGTCATATAATTAGTGCCGAATGATGCCTAAAGATCGCATCCAGTGGCGTGCTTTGGGAGAGGCTGATGATGACGATGAATAATGCCGAACCAGTGCGGTTAATAGGGACTTGCGGATCCGATTCAATTGGCGCTGGAATCTTTCTACAAACATATTATGTGCTTTTATTTTTTTATATACAACCCGTGGTCTCCCGCCAGGTATCCGAGATAGTCCGCTACGCGTGCCGGCACGGCTGCGGCAAGCTGGTCCGTCTGCGGCGGCGCGCGGCCCACGAGGCGTCGTGCGAGCGCCGCCGCTACGCCTGCCCCGCGCCCGCCTGCGCCGCAAGAACCTCGCTGCCGCATCACGACTTGGCGGCGCATTTCCAGGTATTTACTGGTATAGGTAGGTAGGACCTATAAGCAATATACACGTATAGAAGGAGCGGTTATATAGCCAAAGACAGGAGCAAAGATAGTATCTGTATCCGTGGCAAGAGGTGCAAGAGAGGCGTCGTGCGAGCGCCGCCGCTACGCGTGATCCGCGCCCGCCTGCGCCGCCCGGACCTCGCTGCCGCATCACGACTTGGCTGCGCATTTTCAGGTACCTACTGTCATCATAATCAGCCAATAATAGAGACCTATAGATGGATCCGTCAGCGAAAGACAAGATCGTTGTTCCGTTTATACAAAGTCAGCAGCGATAGCTTCGCTTCCGGTCGGTAAGTGGCGTACGAGGCGTCGTGCGAGCGCCGCCGCTACGCCTGCCCCGCGCCCGCCTGCGCCGCCCGGACCTCGCTGCCGCATCACGACTTGGCTGCGCACTTTCAGGTATGTCAATGACATATCGCCTAAAATCATCAATGACTCATTGATGATTTTCATTGAGTTAAGCCTTTACTGGTACAGCTAAGTAGGACCTAAAAGGTATTGAAGGTCGTCGGTCCAGCCATCAATATCCACGTATAGAAAGAGCGGTTATATAGCCCAAGAAAGGAGCGAGGTCCCGGTCATATAATGTCAGCAGCGATAGCGTCGTTTGTTTTTCACATCCAAACAGAATTAATGATGCTAACTAATTTTACTTGCAGTCAAAGCACGCAGCCATGGTGAAGAAAGGCCGCAAGCACCGCCTCGCGGTCAAAGTGAACGAGGAACGTCACGAGAACCACATCATTCTGGCTCTACAGGAGTTCTTCCACTTACGAGTGGACGTGGACCTGCGCAACTGGGACATGACGCTGTGCGTCGCCTACATCGGGCCCAAGAACAAGGCGAATACTTACACATACGAGGTAACAGTGGAAGGGAAGCACCACAACCGCCACGCCTCCTACAGCCGCACCGTGCACTGCGATCTAGAGAACGCGTCCTTAAATTGCAGCCGCAAAGACTGTTTCTATCTCTCTCTAGATCAAGCAGTCAACTTTTTACGAGTTAAAAACAGGGACTGTGACGCGGATAATATTCTGAACGTGAATCTGGCGATTACGAAGAATGACGAGCCCATGGATATGGAGGTGGAGGACTCGTGTGAATCGTGATCGGCCGGGCAGCGGTTCCAGGACACTCTGCGTCGTATAACGCAAGACAGCAGTGGCCAGTTCGAATGGTGTCGCTTTTTAATGTTTTGATTTAGCTTCTCTTATTGTATATTAGCCTAGGTGTCACCTTCTTGTGTGGCCGTGTGTGTACAGGCACGTTTTGTAAGAGGACAGAATATAAATGATATAACTAAGGTCGAGCAACTGAAGTAATGACTCGAATCAGCAGGATCATTTCGGTGTTTTTACATGAAATCAGGTTATTATTTAGTTACTGATGATTATCGCCGGCGATTCATTAAATTAAATGCTAAGAAACGACAGGACATAAAAGTTTGACCCTTCTAAAGGTGAGTATTACAACGCCAATGGTTTTTTATAGCGTACAAAGAGCGACTGTAATATTTTAAAAGAAAGTGGGTACACCAAATTTACGTTTAGTGTTATTATAAGATTATATAATTGATTGAAGATTTAGTACGGTAACTCAGTGCTAGACCATTCTGCGGATTGACAGACGATGTAGGACTATAGTTGCCGGACGATATTGAATACTGTTAAGTTATCTTTGCATGAATTAAGTTTTTCTTTGCATGTAAGAAGCTTTTAGGAGAAATTAACTCTTTTTATATTATATTGTAAGAGGGTCTGTTTATTAAATTGTGATTATATTTATCTGAAAATAAACATTGAATTCATTGATGATCTCAAAAAGCTAAAATTGTGTCATGTATTGTACCTGTTTATTTCATATTGTAGAAAAGACCAATAGCTGTACGGCTAAAGTATGAGTTTATTTTGTTGAATATGAAATCGATTTTGTATCCGTCTGTTGATATATTTCAATGTTATCAACTCATACCTACTTTGCGTACTACATTTCCTGATTCTAATATGTTTTGGAGGCTTCATAAACCCTTATCATGTAATTTATATTTATATGTGTAAAAATCATGTTTAGTTTTATTTTAATGTTCGGGTTTAAAAATTATGTTACTAAAGAATACTATTGCTGAATTTATACTTAAATCATAGTTTATTTTAAAATAAATGTACACTTTAAACATGACTTATTGTTTATAATTGATTAGAGATCCTAATAACAGTATTTACAGAGTTAATAAATAATATTGCTACTTAAAGTATAGTAGGTTTAGTTTAGGCGATGAGTTGTTTGGCGGCCAGAGTCTGTCTGGCATACTCCGTGCCAATGAGGCCTCTACATACGAGTGAGAATTCTTGAACTGTTTCTAACAGACGTCGTTTGCTGCTTTTTTCTCTGAAACAAACATTAAAAGTGTTAAGGCTACACGTAAAGTTAAACAAATATAATAAGAGACTTTTAGACCTTTCTCTAGCTATTTGAGCGCTCTTTTGAATATTAAATAATAATGAAATAAAAATAGTTATTTATTTCAGGTAATGCAGTACCCATATTGTCTTAAAACTATATATTGTATATTGTCGCCTTACGAAACAGTGTGTCGAGCGTGGCGAGATACTGTGTGTCGTCTCATGGAATTCCATTTATTATTGTAAGGCTTGTATTTAAACCTCCACCAAAAAATATTCAATTCTGCCTCCAATAAATTCGAAATCTCCGCCAAAACGGATAAATCGTCACCAAATCATGTGTGCTATAATATTGCAGAAATGAACCAATTATTTTTTTACTTTATACCTTCCATAAAACTATATCAACACCATTTAAATTTATTTCAAACTAGATAAGTTATTATTTTCGCTAAGTAAATGTAACCAATATTTTATTTTATGAGTATCATTTTACACTGCCGGGCAATGAAAAAGTTCCACTCACAAAATGGCGACAACAAACGATCCCAATTTTATCAAAGATTTTATTTTAAATTGGAACAAAATATTACTAATTTTATTTGGTAGTATCCTGATGCTCTGTTAAATGTACTTCAATGTTTCAAAAGGCGTCATTAGGTTAGCCTTTTCCGTTTAGCAATAATTTGGTGTTTTTCTCAGTGGAACCATTTCATTGCCCGTGAGTGTATTAACCCTGCGAAGCCAAAAAAAATTAATTGTACCCGAAGTTACTTGTTAAAATACTTTTAGAATTAAATATAAATAAAGATAAATTATAGTAGGTAGTCGGTACCTACTATAATATATCTTCAAATGAGGGTGGGGATAGGGATGCGAATTTAGATAAGGACGGGGACGGGGACGGGGACCTTGGGCACCTAAGGCACCTTGGCCATCTCGCGCACCTCGGGCACCTCGGGCACCTCTGACACCTAGGGCAAATTGGGCACCTAGGGCACCTAGGGCACCTAGGAGACCTTGGGCACCTAGGGCACCTTGGGCACCTAGGGCACCTTGGGCACCTTGGGTACCTTGGTCATTTCGGGCACCTTGGGCACCTAGGTCACCTTGGGCACTTTGGGCACCTAGGGGAACTTGGGCACCTTGGACACCTTGGGGACGGGACGGGGACGGCAACATACCTTATTTGGTCTGAAATAAATTTTAATGATGTTCATATAATTTTTATGGTATGTAAATAGTGCCAACATTTCTACAATATTATAGGAAACATGATTTGGTGATGATTTATCCGTTTTGGTGCCTAAAAAGATTATCTATTGTAAACTTGCAATTATTTGGAGGCGTGTTAATTTATTTTGGAACGTAAATTATTTTTTTTGGGATTTCGACTTTGGAGTTGGTTTAATTAATTTGGTTTTAATTATTTTTTTTGGTGCTGATTTAAATTGTACCCTTATTGTAACTCCTCACCGTCACCGCCACGTCAAGTCTCCGGAAGCTATGTAGCTAGACCTTCAGAAGGGCTAGCATGGAGCGCATTTAAGACGTGAGAAAAGTTTTGCATCGCGCTCTCATATCGCGCAGCCTCAAGAGCGAGCACGGCGCAGAACTTTAGTCACGTCTTAAATGCGCCCCGTACTAGCGCCTCTAGTATAAATTGACCCTAAAACTCACTTGAGCACGTTGTTGATGAAGGCCAGCTTGTGGTGGTCGGCGGCGTGCGGCGTGGGGAAGTGCGCCTGGCCCAGCGCGCCGCGCAGCCACGCCGCCAGCCCGCCGCCGCCGAACGACGCGCGGCTCAGCGCCAGCAGCAGGAAGCTAGCGGCTCCACTAACTAATATAATAAGAGACTTCTAGAGCTTTCTCTGGGTATTTGAGCGCTCTTTTGGATATTGTCGCCTTACGAAACAACGTGTCAAGCGTCGTCGCATCGCCGTCACGTCCAGTTGTCGGAAGCTATGTAACTAGACCTTCAGAAGGGCTAGCATGGAGCACATTTAAGACGTGACAAAAGTTTAGCATCGCGCTTTTGTCACGTCTTAATAGCGTCCCGTGCTAGCCCTATGCGACTTGTCCCAGTATAAATTGACCGTGAAACTCACTTGAGCACGTTGTTGATGAAGGCCAGCTTGTGGTGGTCTCTGGCGTGCGGCGTGGGGAAGTGCGCCTGGCCCAGCGCGCCGCGCAGCCACGCCGCCAGCCCGCCGCCGCACAACGACGCGCGGCTCAGCGCCAGCAGCAGGAAGCTAGCGGCTCCACTAACTAATAATAAGAAACTTCTAGACCCTTCTCTAGGTATTTGAGCGCTCTTTTGGATATTGTCGCCTTTACGAAACAGCGGGATACCGTGTGTCGTCTCATGGAATTCCATTGAATATTGAATCACCCGCTGAAGTCACGCCCAGCCGCCGAGGCAGCTAATTAACTAGGCCTTCAGGGCTGGCTATAATTTAAATCAGCGTGTAGAAAACCGACTATAAAACTCACTTAAGTACGTTATTAATGAAGTCCAGCATTACTACACATCAAAGATTGCGCGTGTATACGCAATATGCGCCTCTGTCCCAGTATAAATTGACCCCAAAACTCACTTGAGCACGTTGTTGATGAAGGCCAGCTTGTGGTGGTCGGCGGCGTGCGGCGTGGGGAAGTGCGCCTGGCCCAGCGCGCCGCGCAGCCACGCCGCCAGCCCGCCACCGCCGAACGACGCGCGGTTCAGCGCTAGTAGGAGCTCCGCTAGCGGCTCCACTTGGTTGCGGGGGGTTAGGCCTCCTGGGGGAATAGATGGAGAGAATAGTTGTGAGCATGAACCAAGCAAGCCTAGTATTACTGATTATGAGCGCAGTCGCTGCGCTCAGGCGCGAAACTCCGCTTGGGTGACTAAATAAGCGGATTTTTATAAATTTGGCGCCTTTAGCAAAAACTACACAACACTTTTGATCGTCTTTATACAATATGCTTAACTGGGCATATACATTAATTTAAGTGCACTGTTTTCTTCTGATGATTGCATACATCACATGTAACAAGGAAAATACGGACAAATCCTCTCTGCTTTCGATAAAAATTGCCCAGCCATTCGTAACCATATTTCGTGAAATAGATAGATAGAATATTTTTTATTTGTACACAAACAGAATATAAATAACAAAACTTATATACTAGCACATGGGTACTAAAAGAGCGGTCTTACCGCTTAAACCAGTATAAACGTACCTATGAAGCGCAGCGCGGCGGCGTTAAGCGCGGACGCATCAACTTTATTTATCTCACGCTGCTTTTGCCCATACTCTCTAAATTGTGGTCATCATGAGCACACGTACCTATGCAGCGCAGCGCGGCGGCGGTGAGCGCGGGCGCGCGGGGCAGCAGCGCCCCCCCCCCCCCCAGCGCCCCGAGCCAGCCGCACGCCGCGCCCGCCTCCCAGAGACGGATAGTGCACTGTTTTATACTGATCACAGCAAATATACTGAGCCCCTGAACCACTACTTATAACGTAGACAGTATTTTGTGACTGTGTTGTGTTTATGACAACATTGTGCTGCCATATTTCGTGAATCGCAGTATATATATATAGAAAAGTCTTTATTATAATAGCACGTGGGTACAAAAATAGCGGTCTTAACGCTTAAAGCAGTATGTACGGTACGTTTACCTTTGCAGCGCAGCGCGGTGAGCGCGGGCGCATCTATTGTATTTATCTCACGCTGCTTTTGTCACTACTCTGTAAATAGTCATCATCAGTACACGTACCTATGCAGCGCAGCGCGGCGGCGGTGAGGGCGGGCGCTCAGGGCAGCAGCGCGGCCCCCCCCCCCCCCCAGCGCCGCGAGCCAGCCGCACGCCGCCCGCGCCTCCCAGAGACACATAGTGCACTGTTTTATACTGATCACAGCAAATATACTAAGGTACCTGCGCACTTATTTATAACGTAGACAGCAGCAGTATCCACTGTATTTATTGCTTTCGACAACATTGTGCTGCAATCGCAGTATAGATAGATAGAAAAGTCTTTATTATACAAGCACATGGGTACAAAAATGGCGGTCTTCAAACGATTTATTCAGTACACACGTACCTATACACCGAAGCGCGGCGGCGGTGAGGGCGGGGGCGCGGGGCAGCAGCGCGGCGGGGCGCGCGCCCGCCAGCGCCCCGAGCCAGCCGCACGCCGCCCGCGCCGCGCCCGCCTCCCATAGACAGATGGTGCACTGTTTTATACTGATCACAGCAAATATACTGAGGCCCTAGACAGCAGCAGCATCCACTGTATTTTGTGACTGTGTTATGTTTATGACAACATTGCATTGTGCTGCCATTTGTAACCATATTTCGTGAATCGCAGCATAGATAGGTAGAAAAGTCTTTATTATAATAGCACGTGGGTATAAAAAGAGCGGTCTTAACGCTTAAAGCAGTACACACGTACCTATGCAGCGAAGGGCGGCGGCGGTGAGGGCGGGCGCGCGGGGCAGCAGCGCGGCGGGGCGCGCGCCCGCCAGCGCCCCCAGCCAGCCGCACGCCGCCCGCGCCGCGCCCGCCTCCCATAGGCGGATGCAGTTGCAGGCTGCAGGGTGGAGATATTAGGTTAATATAATAATAATAATATGTGGGGACATCTCTCACATATGCCCATCCGTGTCCAAACTAGGCAGAGCCTGTAATATGGGTTATATCAGTAATTGTTTAGATAAAGAAGTGAAAGAGGGTCATGTTTGCCGAGAATTAATAATACGTTGGGGTAGACGAGTTCTTGAATTAATAATAGCGTGAGCTAGCTGGACTGAGATTTTACACAGGTACTGGCCCTGTAGCACGGGAACTGTAGATTAAGACGTGACAAAAGTTCTCCGTCGCGCTCGCTCTTGAGGTTGCGCGATGTGAGTGAGCGCGATGAAAAACTCTTGTCACGTCTTAAATGCGACCCGTACTAGCCCTTCTAGTTGGGTGAGGAAAGCAGGAGGATAGTGGCAGTAGGCTGTCCTTGGATATAAAAAAGATGAATGATACATCACGTAATGTGACGGACTATGGATATCAATATTCTTCTTTTCTTAGCGTGTCTGACAAACACAGACTAGGGTTTGTCACCGTGTCCAGTCAGGCACTAACTGCATATAAAAATAAAACAAAAATCCACAAAACACACCTAAATCCACCAACTCCGGCAGCAAATCCTCCAACGAGTCCACATATCTCGGCTTCTTCTTCGTGATACTCTGTAGTGCGTTGAACAGCGCCTCGGTGACGTCACTACGCCCCGCCGCGTCGGTTGCGCAGGCGCGGGCCGCGGCCGATACCATCGCGAACCGGTTAACTTTAGCGATAAGGCATGTAGGTATCTTCCCGATTTTATTACCTACATTTATACATTCACTGTATTTTCAGTTGAACAGAATTGTATTTTCATGCATTGTTTAGTTACATATTGTATTTCAGTTATTCTTATCTATTTACATTGTATCGTATAATATACCTACACTTATACCTACATTGTATAACGTATAATATTTACAGTATATATCTTACACACTAGTTAATATTTATATTAGTTTAATTAAGTATAGTTGTTATTATTAAATACAATACTATTTACACTAACAATACCTACTAACATTAATACTAAGTTCACATACATCACACACAATCATACAACACCAAACGTATCGTGCCCGACGGATAAATTGTCGTGATACATCGAGAACGCACAAAATATTTTATCCGTAGGTTATTTGTTGGTCAAGTCGAGCGGCCGTCGATACCGGTCCGGAGGCAGGTTCCCTGCCCCGCGCGCCCGCGCAACCTCGCGCGCCCTCCGCGGCCCGTGCGCCGCCAGTCGAAATCTCAACTCCGACGCGAAGCCTGTGCCGCTTTATGCTAGCCCGCTACTGCTTACGATTACGCGATCTTTCCGCTGTGTACCTAGCTTGCTTATTTACTAGCCTATGCTTTATACCTAAGTGCTAAATAGTATAAACTCTGCTGTGTTATTGGCTTGTGCATTCTCCTTCTAAATTACTATAGACTTTGTGTGTGCTTTGCTTGTTCAATATACAAACCTGGACTGAACTGTAAGTGTTTGCATTTATTACCTACTCCTGCTGACACTACGCACTCACCCCGCCTATAACTGGTGACCCCGAAGAAAACACACCAAGCACAATGTCCAATGATGACGCAGAATCCGGCGGCGTTCGAGAAGGCGGTTCGAAAAATCCCGTTTCCACTGACGCACGTCACGATATTTTTCGAGTCGGCGTAAAATCGCCACAGTTTTCACCGGAGAAGCCTGCAATATGGTTTGCGCTTATGGAGGCTCAGTTCAACCTGTCGAGGATCACCAGCGATGAGACCAAATTTTATCACATCCTCAGCAACTTAGAACCTCAGTACGCAGATCTTGTGGAGGAGCTCGTCTTGAACCCACCGGCTACCGACAAGTATGAGAAGCTGAAGACTGAGCTCATACGTACCTTGTCTCAGTCCAAGGCCAAGAAGCTGCAGAGACTTCTGGATAGAGAGGAGATCGGCGACAGAAAGCCATCACATTTTCTAAGGCACCTTCGCAACTTAGCTGGACCCGGCTTACCCGAAGAGTTCCTGTCTGGCATCTGGACGAGCCGACTACCGAGTAGCATCCAGACCATCCTCGCTTCTCAACCCACCGCTTCGCTCGAGACGCTTGCTGACCTGGCGGACAGGATCCATGAAGTTGTTCCACCGTCACCGCAAGTAGCTTCGACTTCCCACCACACTTCACCTGGCAGCTCCATGGACCAAATGGCTAAGCAAATAGCCGAACTTACCCAGCAAGTCAGAGCACTCAGCATGCAATCGCACAGATCGCGTTCCAGATCAAGGAACAATCATGCACAGAGTCGTCATTCTGCTCGGTCAAGGGAGAGGTCACAATCCAGCTACAGGAAGCATCCCCTTTGCTGGTACCACGGCAAGTTCGGCAGCAGGGCGAAGACCTGCATCCGCCCATGCGACTACAAGGCGGAAAACTCCATGGGCAATCAGTGATGGCGACGAACGATTGTCCCAGCTCCACCGGTCGCCTGTTCGTTACAGATCGCAGATCGAAAGCACAATTTCTTGTGGACACTGGAAGCGATCTATGCGTCTTCCCTCGATCTGCCCTGCGTGAACGGCGTGCGAAGACCAACTACCAGTTGTGCGCAGCTAACGGTACCACCATCGATACCTATGGGTTTGCTCAACTGAACCTAAATCTAGGACTGCGTAGAGACTATCCGTGGCGTTTTATAGTGGCTGACGTGACTAAACCAATTATTGGTGTAGACTTTCTGTCCTTCTATAATTTAATTGTAGATTGTCGCAATCAGCGCCTAATAGATAACACCACTTCTTTGTCAACTGTTGGTTCTGTAAACTTAACATGTAATAGTATAACTTCAGTTAAGGTCTCGACTGGTGACACGCGTTTCCACAAACTTCTCGCCGAATTTCCGGAGATTACTCGACCATCTGGCACGACACGTACGACTCTACATAACACTGTACACCACATTCGTACTACACCTGGTCCCCCTGTTTCTTCATCCCCTCGCAGACTAGCTCCAGACAAGCTGAAAATCGCCAAGCAGGAGTTCGAGGAGATGTTGGCCAGCGGTACTGCCCGGCCATCGGAGAGTTCTTGGTCGTCACCTCTACATCTGGCGCCTAAGAAAGACAACGGTTGGAGGCCATGCGGTGATTACCGAGCTCTCAACGCTCGAACTATACCCGACAAATACCCGGTAAGGCATATACACGATTTTTCCCACAGCATATCTGGTTGTAGAGTCTTCTCTACCATTGATTTGGTCAAGGCCTATAACCAGATCCCTGTCAGCGTGGACGATATTCCGAAGACCGCCATTACCACCCCGTTCGGAATGTTCGAATTTCCTTTTATGACGTTCGGTCTAAGGAATGCCGGCCAAACTTTCCAACGTTTCGTGGATGAGATGACTCGCGGACTCTACTTCTGCTACTGTTATCTTGATGATTTTCTGGTGTTTTCTAGAGACGAGGTAGAGCACGAGAGTCATCTCCGACAACTCTTCACGAGAATGAAGGAATACGGCATCCTTATCAACACGTCCAAATGTGTTTTTGGTAACTCTGAGGTTACCTTTCTTGGCTACCAAATCTCCACAGCAGGAACGAAGCCGTTGGATTCCAAGGTAGAGGCCATCAAAAACTTCCCCGTACCCACCACAGTTCGAGAGCTCCGGAGATTCTTGGGCATGATAAATTTTTATCGAAGATTTATGCCCCAAGCCGCTGCAACACAAGCTCCTCTGAATGCCTTGCTCACTGGCTCAGTTAAAACTTCCCACCCTGTTAACTTGACAGGAGATTCACTGCAAGCATTCGAGGACTGCAAGTCCAACCTCTGCAGTGCGACATTGCTGGCTCACCCAGATTGTCAGGCCAAACTCGCATTGATCACCGATGCATCTGACGTAGCGATGGGTGCTGTATTACAGCAATTCAAGGATGACACATGGCAGCCGTTAGCTTTCTTCTCACGGAAATTTAGTTCTTCGCAGCAAAAGTACTCACCGTACGATCGTGAGCTTTTAGCTATATACGAAGGCATTAGATATTTCCGGCACATACTCGAGGCCCGCCATTTCACCGTGTTTACTGACCACAAGCCGATTTGTTACGCATTCCGTGAGAGGAAAACTAACTGTTCGCCCCGTCAGTACCGTCACCTAGACTACATCTCTCAATTCACAACAGACATTCAGTATATTGCCGGCAAGGACAATGTTGTGGCCGACACACTGTCTCGTGTCAGTGAATTGCACACTATCACCGTCGATGATGAAGCTATAGCGCAAGCTCAAGCTTCTGACCAAGAGCTAGCTCTCTTCCTGGACGATGCATCATCATCACTTCGTCTACGGAAAATGAACGTACCTGGCAGTCGTTTGGAGTTGTACTGCGATGTCAGTACTCCGACGCCACGACCATTCATACCCGAGCCTTTGCGTAAGCAAATCTTCGATAGTCTTCACTCTCTTAGCCATCCTGGCGCAAACGCTAGTGCCAAGTTAGTGGCACAACGCTATGTTTGGCCAGGCATACGCAAAGACTGTCGAGATTGGTCACAAGCTTGTCAATCTTGTCAGCGTGCTAAAGTCAATCGACACGTGTATTCCCCATTAGGTACGTACAACTTACCTCCTGCACGTTTCAAGTTCGTGCATATCGACCTGATTGGACCTTTACCAATGTCAAGTGGTTACCGTTACTGCTTGACAGCGGTTCTACCTTTTTTGGCATAAGATATTTTTGCCTAGTCTCGTATTGCATAGTAACGTTTGGTCAAAGTCTCGTTACGCCGAAAATCGTATGGCATAAATCTCGTTTAGTAAAAAGTTATTTCCCATAACATTGTTTAGCCTAATAATGGTATGGCCAAATCTTGAATAGCCTAATAATGCTATGGCATAGGTTTATACAAAGTAATAATATTCGTTTGGCTTTAACTTTGACAGAGCGTCTCCCTACATAGCGCAAACTGGTGCCTTGTATTGTTTCCGCTGTTTGGAAAACGCTCCGCTCCGCTTCGCTGCGCTCCGCTTTGGTTTTGATGAACATGTGCACCTAACACGCTCCTCCTCGCTTTGCTCGTCGTCGCACCTATTTTTAGGTTTCGATCTCATGGGGTTTGTAATAATTATATTGGTCGTTAACTTTCGATTTTTTGATCATACAATATCGTGATTTTCGGGATGTAGGAGAAAAATACCAGAATTTGTACATTTACTACATACTTAATATATTATTTATTAAGATAACATTAGGATAAACAAGATTATACATAGGTATAGACGAACATAAATTTGAGCAAACGAAACTTAGGTGTTTAAAGATTGTGCCTAAAGAGTTTTAGACGAAACGAGCCTTATGCCACATAAGACTTGGCAAAGTGATGGTTCGGCCAAAAAAGTTTAGACCATACGAGTTATGCGAAATGAGTTTTGGTCAATAAAGATTATGCCAGATGAGCGGAACCCCTTGACAGCTGTTGAACGGTTCACACGTTGGCCAGAGGTCATTCCTATGGAGGATATGACTGCAGAAACGGTGGCCAAGGCTTTATTATCTGGCTGGATAGCGCGATTTGGTTGTCCGACAGATATAGTTACCGACCGCGGCCGGCAATTTGAGTCGTCCCTCTTCCACCATTTGTCCATACTAGCTGGTTTCAAACATCGGAGGACGACTGCATACCACCCGGCGTGCAACGGTCTAGTGGAAAGATTCCACCGACAACTTAAAGCCGCCATAATGTGTCACAGCAACTCTACCTGGTCCGAATCTCTTCCACTAGTCTTACTAGGTATAAGGAGTGCTTTTAAAGAAGATCTGCAAGCCTCCTCCGCCGAACTTCTTTACGGCGAGCCATTAAGACTCCCAGGTCAGTTCTTTGGTCATAGCGTAGACAGTAGTACTATTATGACAGAATTATTAGCCCGCCTACGCTCTTTTGCCGAGAAGCTGCAACCTGTACCAACTTCACGTCACGGTCATGGTAAGATTTTTGTGTACAAGGACCTCGCCACTTCGACTCATGTTTTCCTGAGAGACGATGCATTGCGAGGCTCACTGCAACCTGCATACACCGGACCCCATGAGGTTATTGAAAGAGGAGACAAGGTATATAAATTACTCGTCAAGGGCAAACATGTCACAGTATCAGTAGACCGCCTCAAGCCGGCCTACATACTCACTGACAAAACCAACTTGCCCACTACTATTGACCCACCACCAGAGAAAATATTAAATCCTGTTCGGACTACTCGCTCTGGTCGTCAAGTCCGTTTTCCAGATTTTTATCGTCCGTAGTGACGGCCTCTGGAGGGGAGTGATGTAGGTATCTTCCCGATTTTATTACCTACATTTATACATTCACTGTATTTTCAGTTGAACAGAATTGTATTTTCATGCATTGTTTAGTTACATATTGTATTTCAGTTATTCTTATCTATTTACATTGTATCGTATAATATACCTACACTTATACCTACATTGTATAACGTATAATATTTACAGTATATATCTTACACACTAGTTAATATTTATATTAGTTTAATTAAGTATAGTTGTTATTATTAAATACAATACTATTTACACTAACAATACCTACTAACATTAATACTAAGTTCACATACATCACACACAATCATACAACACCAAACGTATCGTGCCCGACGGATAAATTGTCGTGATACATCGAGAACGCACAAAATATTTTATCCGTAGGTTATTTGTTGGTCAAGTCGAGCGGCCGTCGATACCGGTCCGGAGGCAGGTTCCCTGCCCCGCGCGCCCGCGCAACCTCGCGCGCCCTCCGCGGCCCGTGCGCCGCCAGTCGAAATCTCAACTCCGACGCGAAGCCTGTGCCGCTTTATGCTAGCCCGCTACTGCTTACGATTACGCGATCTTTCCGCTGTGTACCTAGCTTGCTTATTTACTAGCCTATGCTTTATACCTAAGTGCTAAATAGTATAAACTCTGCTGTGTTATTGGCTTGTGCATTCTCCTTCTAAATTACTATAGACTTTGTGTGTGCTTTGCTTGTTCAATATACAAACCTGGACTGAACTGTAAGTGTTTGCATTTATTACCTACTCCTGCTGACACTACGCACTCACCCCGCCTATAGGCATAACAAACCAAACAACTTATAAACTAAACATCCATTACACACCCAAATCCACCAACTCCGGCAGCAAATCCTCCAAAGAGTCCACATATCTCGGCTTCTTCTTGGTAATACTCTGTAGCGCGTTGAACAGCGCCTCGGTGACGTCACTGCGCCCGGCCGCGTCACTTGCGCAGGCGCGGGCGGCGGCCGATACCGTGCCGTGGAGGAGGCTGGGGCAGCCCGGCCATTGGTTGCCGAACATTAGTACTATCTGAGAGAAAATGATAATGATACAGATATAATTTTATTCGGTAGCTGTCTTCATAACTTTTGCGTCATAGGGTACTATAAGCAGGCCTGTGTCACTCCGCGCGTGGGCGGCGCAGGCGCCTGCCGCCTCTGGGTGGCGAATCTAGTCGGCTGCCGCAAGCGAAAGACGACACACGCGCGCGCGCTATTTAATTTTATTCGACTACGTTTAACTTTATAAAAAAAAGAATTTAATTTACTGACACAAGACTTCCCTCAAAATGTATTAATGAATCGATTATAAAATGTGAGCTGAGTGGGATTCGTGCTCAACTAAACAAAAACAGAACATCATGATCAATTTCATCTCAATATTATCACACATTATGAATAAAAAAATATTTTTTTGACTGAAGTAAATGTTTTAGGTAGATATAGGTACCTATCTACCTCTTTCTTTTACTTTTATTTCAAATAATAGATCTATGAATAGGTCTTTAACTATGAAATTGCCGTAGCTTCAGCTAGTCATTTCCAATAGAAAATGAGTTTGGAATAGCTTTGTATTCTAAATTCAAATTATTTTGTTTTAATATCATGACATTCTTTTTACAAACTCAGTCCGTTGCTTAGTAAACGTTGTAGTCTGTGGTGCTGAAGCAACCCTAAGGTGGCTTCTTTTTCAATGCGTATAACCACGTATAACTTATTATGCACCGTAGTCCAGTGAAATAAGGCGCATATTCCCTCAAAAATAAATTGGTAGGTAAGTAAATAAAAACGTGTGCGGCTGGAGCGCGATCTAAATTAGATCTTATTGCTTATGGGATGGAGTCATATTTCTTTGATAGCCATTGCGAAGATGGACTTCTGTACTTGGTACTAGTTATTATTCTGTGCTATAAGGTAGGGTTATGCTCTGTAAGTGCTCATTGAAGTTACTGCGGCCGGCCGCGTCAGATATTGACGAGTGGAGGAGGCCCGGGCAGCACGCCCATTGGTTGCCGAACATTAGCACAGATAGAATTTTATTCAGTAGCTGTCTTTTTATTTTTTCTCGCCATTATATGGAAGGTATGGCGCGAAAGAAAGATACAAAACAGAAGAGATAAATCGGAAAATTTACGGTTAATAATTTTCTTGTAAAACGTTTGAAATTAGACTTTAGTATCTGCTACATAAATCTCATCTTCCGTAATCGAAATTAAAGGTTTTGACAATGCTAAAATTTAGAATGGGATAAGCCCCAGATTCGACCCCTTTATTGTCTGTATTTACAGAACCTTTGCTAAATCAATATTCTCTCTTATTAAACAGTATGCGCGTTTTCATCCACAACCACAACTACTAAATACAATACAATCCTCTTTATTTGCACCAAAAACAGAAAAAAAATTGCAAAATAAAGCTTAAAAATAAAAACAGAACAAAAAGGCGGCCTTATTGCTTATAGCAATCTCTACCAGATAACCTTTGGATGGAAGAGAGATTAAAATAAAATAAAAAAGAATTAGAGGTAAATACAAGTACAGTTTACGCAACGTACCAACTTGACGACGTCTATCCCGCTCGCACACTGGTGCGTCTCGCTCGCCCGCGCCGCGAGCCGCGCGATGTGCTCCATCATGGGCAGACAGTCGTCCATCAGGATTGATATCGTCTGGTTCAGGATCAGGAATAGGGGCTGTGGAATTAAAAACACATGATATAATATGATGATGATGATGACAGAATACTAAAATCTTAATCAAGGCAATAAAAAAGGGGGTGGGAGGCGGGTTATATTATAACCCCCTAGACTGAAATGTAGCGGTTGGGTGTGAAGAAAGAGAGAGGTCTAGGCCCAGTAGTGGAAGATAGATGTCTAGTGACGATAAACCGAGCTACATTATGTTACATAGAGTGCTGCATTGGCGGCAGTTTTGAACGGAACCACAGAGCGACGCATTTCCAACCTTATCCCCATCAGCGTAAAGTCCAATTCACAAACTCACCGGCACCAAAGCGGCATGTTCCGCGAAGGGCGGCAGCGCGGGCAGTATGACCGAGAACAGGTCGGCCGCGAGGTCGCTGCGAGCCTTCAGTGACGTCATCAGGGCCGCCGCCGCCTCCGCGCCGCCGTGGCTCTTTGTTGGGTCTGCTGCCTGAAGGACAAGTTGTAGGATGCTTGGTTAAAGTTAGAATGTTGTGGCACTGCATCAAGAGGTAATTTAAATAACAAGCACAGGAAAATTCATTTATGATAAATAAACTACCGACATTATCGGAATATGGATAGTCAAAAAAATACACGTGGAGTAATGCTAACTTTCACACTCATCAAGATTCCGTGTAAGACTGATAAGTGGCGGTTTTCAGCAAAGCAACAGATATCTCTGTGGCAGACAGTACAACAGTGGTGATACCTGTGCGAGCAGCTCTATGTGTATGGAGTCGGCCAGCGCGCGCAGCAGCGGCGCGGAGAGGGGGCGCGCGGCCGCCGACAGCGCCGCCCCCGCCGCCCCCAGCAGCTGCCGCCCCCAGTGTGTGACACACAGAGTACAACAACAGTGGTGGTACCTGTGCGAGCAGCTCTATGTGTATGGAGTCGGCCAGCGCGCGCAGCAGCGGCGCGGAGAGGGGGCGCGCGGCCGCCGACAGCGCCGCCCCCGCCGCCCCCAGCAGCTGCCGCCCCCAGTGTGTGACACACAGAGTACAACAACAGTGGTGGTACCTGTGCGAGCAGCTCTATGTGTATGGAGTCGGCCAGCGCGCGCAGCAGCGGCGCGGAGAGGGGGCGCGCGGCCGCCGACAGCCCCGCCCCCGCCGCCCCCAGCAGCTGCCGCCCCCAGTGTGTGACACACAGAGTACAACAACAGTGGTGGTACCTGTGCGAGCAGCTCTATGTGTATGGAGTCGGCCAGCGCGCGCAGCAGCGGCGCGGAGAGGGGGCGCGCGGCCGCCGAAAGTGCCGCCCCCGCCGCCCCCAGCAGCTGCCGCCCCCAGTGTGTGACACACAGAGTACAACAACAGTGGTGGTACCTGTGCGAGCAGCTCTATGTGTATGGAGTCGGCCAGCGCGCGCAGCAGCGGCGCGGAGAGGGGGCGCGCGGCCGCCGAAAGTGCCGCCCCCGCCGCCCCCAGCAGCTGCCGCCGCACCCACGCGTCGCCGCACCCGCGGGGACTCTGTAGAATGTACATTCTGTTCAGTTCATCCGGCTCGAAGGACCATGAAAGGCTTGGTAGCCTCATGATCAGATCGCTGGTAGTAGAAGCAATGTTTATTGGTATAAGAACAAAGGTTATTAACAAGAAAGATATATTAATACCGAGATATAGGCTGAAGGATAGTGACATCTATTGAAGCTATTTGACAACTGAACATATTCATTCATTTCATTAAATATAATTTTTAAATATTGAACATTCGTATTCGTTTGATAGGCTAATCCACTTGCCGTAATGACAACCCTAGTCTAGCTCTTGTATTTATTACCGAAAAGATAAGATTCAAATGATATCAAAGTCGTTTTCTTATGGTCAGGAAAAAGTATCCATTCGGACATAAGAAAAGAAGAATACCTAATATTCCCAATATTTTCATGTGTTATGCTTTTATAAAATTGCAATCAAAGTTCTCTTCTTCTCTTTGGCACGGAAAAAGTTTTCATTCTGACACTGGCACACAAGAAAAAGTAAAACACATTCCAATTTCTTTTTCTAACCTGAGCGGCCTGCACGATCTCTGCGGCCAGCGGCGCGGCGATGCCGCTACACTCCGTACTGAGTTTCTTCAGCGCTAAAGCCGCTGCTTGAGGCGCTCGGTCTAGCGCCGCGCCCGCTGCGCGCAGCGCTGACATCGCTAACGTGGGTCCTTTGTCGTCCATACTGCTTAGCCACCAGGAGTAGGCGCCTGGAATAGGTTGTTTTTATTAGGTATCTGGAGTTATTACAATAAACGTAAGAAGGAATGTTATTAGTGAACTTGCAGATCACTACATTACAACAACAAAATTGATTTTAATAATAATCATAATAAAATTTATTTATTCGAAGTAAGGTGATTACAATAACGTTCTTATGGCTAGAATTTGGATGCCTAGCCTGTATTAATGAGAAGCAGGCCCCTGACTTAAATAGTTTAGGTATATTTTAAAAGATTATCTTGTTTAATTTTAGAACAGTTATTGTAAATATATGGTATAGCTGAACATAAAAGAGTAGAGAATCATTGAGGGGGCGTGGCAATCAAAGAAAGTGGCCACACTATTATAGTATAGAAAACGGACAAAAGTATCACGATACTTTAGCAGAAAAAATCAAAACGAGAAATGTTTCAAATATTTACTAATTATAAAATGCCACTTTTTGGGGAGGTTTATGTTAACAGAAGAAATTAGTAGGGGAGAGGGCAGTCTTGAATGAATTTCATTAAATCAAATTAACTGTAACTTTTATTTCATTGTGTATTTCATAATGTTTTTTCGCACTGAAACACGTGTTGGTTATCCCATTACGTAATTACTATAGGAGAAAAGTATCACACATCGATATTTTATTACAGTTTTTTCTTGCTCAGGATAAAGTTCAAATGTGCCCCGGCAATTCTTCTATAAAACTGTGTTTACCGATTTTCCTGCAACAAATTATTTAATTGGTCAGAAAAGCAGTGACTTGCAAATTATTATGTCTGGGGAATTTATACCAACTCTACATATTCTTAAACATATTTTTACAATAGGTACTCTAACACGGAGAGACCGACACACATAGACACCTACTGCTGTAAAACTTATCGATACCCTTTTTGAGTCGGGGGTTAGTAGAAAAGTATCTAGACCTGATGTTTTAACAACATTAGCATCCAGACCCTGATGTCATGTAACGTTTGACACTAGTATATTCTAACCTCTATAAGAATAACAAATACACATTAAAAGGGTTCTACCTTTTTTGGCATAAGATTTATTTGCCTAATCTCGTATTGCATAGTAACGTTTGGTCAAAGTCTCGTTACGCCGAAAATCGTATGGCATAAATCTCGTTTAGTAAAAAGTTATTTCGCATAACATTGTTTTGCCTAATAATAGTATGGCCAAATCTTGAATAGCCTAATAATGCTATGGCATAGGTTTATTAGGTTTATACAAAGTAATAATATTCGTTTGGCTTTAACTTTGACGGAGCGTCTCCCTACATAGCGCAAACTGGTGCCTTGTATTGTTTCCGCTGTTTGGAAAACGCTCCGCTCCGCTTCGCTGCGCTCCGCTTTGGTTTTGATGAACATGTGCACCTAACACGCTCCTCCTCGCTTTGCTCGTCGTCGCACCTATTTTTAGGTTTCGATCTCATGGGGTTTGTAATAATTATATTGGTCGTTAACTTTCGATTTTTTGATCATACAATATCGTGATTTTCGGGATGTAGGAGAAAAATACCATAATTTGTACATTTACTACATACTTAATATATTATTTATTAAGATAACATTACGAGAAACAAGATTATACATAGGTATAGACGAACATAAATTTGAGCAAACGAAACTTAGGTGTTTAAAGATTGTGCCTAAAGAGTTTTAGACGAAACGAGCCTTATGCCACATAAGTCTTGGCAAAGTGATGGTTCGGCCAAAAAAGTTTAGACCATACGAGTTATGCGAAATGAGTTTTGGTCAATAAAGATTATGCGAGATGAGCGGAACCCCATTAAAAGGCATTCTATTACATCAAAATAGTACTTTTTTACAAGAAATATAAGCAATGTATGTTAATGGTTAGAAATTAAGTACCTACTCACCAGTATAAAAAGCTGCTCTTTCATAAACATCGTATATATTGACTAATACTTCTCCAGCCTCATTCTCCGCCAAACATCGTAGGTAAACGCTGTAAATCATCTGTCTAGCTTCGCTGCGAATGGTTTTATTCATTTTCACCTCGTGAACAAACTCAACAATCCACAAAACTCCAAAATTAAGCAAAATTATATACAGGAACAGGGCGAGTTTGACATTCAAACCATAGAAACAGACCACAAATCACAAGTTTTTTTTTATTTCCAGGTGTTGGCGCAGATAAGTGGACTGTATTTTTAAGTAAGGACTGGTCCTAGCTTTCCTAAACTCACACGTATAGTTATTGGGCACCCTTATTAAATTGGGATAAGAACAATTCACCAACCTGTACACGTGGTCAATGGCCGCTCCGTCTTCCGAGAAGAGTTCTTCTTGCCAGGCCTGGCGTTATATTTACTTGATAAAAAACACACACACCTCACTATGCAAATAGTCTTGTTAAAATGTAAAAGTTCACCAATCACAATTGTCCGTAATAAATGAGTGGGAGCGGTTATAAGGTCCGCTGGCAGCCGACGACAAACGTTCTGCACGAAACCCGAGTCCACACTGATGATGGCCGCCTCTCGTAGGACGCAGCTCACAAACCGCCATGTGAGGGTAGTTTAACTATCCTCATACCAAAAAAATAAAGGTGCCCGAACATCCCGCCCCCTAACCAAGATCCGCCTTGGTTCCTAAGCCTCAATAGGCAACCGACATAACTTGGAAATGGGCCTCAACAGGACACCATTCTGAGTCTTTACTTCCGCGACTCTAACAATACCGTCTTTACCGGGTAACAATTTAACGATCCGACCGCGTTTCCAATGTAGAGGCGCTAAATTGTCTTCTTTAATCAAAACTAAGTCGTCTAACTTAGGAGGTTCCGTCACCGACGTCCATTTATAACGTTGTTGTAGAGTATGGAGGTATTCCGTTTTCCATCTCGACCAAAAATGTTGCGACATCTTCTGAACGTGTTGAAACCGAGACAAACGAGATTCTTTAGTATCCGTATAGTCGTACTCGGGAAGAGCCACAAGAGGTTGTCCGATTAAAAAGTGACCAGGAGTCAAAACTTCAAGATCAGTTGGATCCGTACTTAGAGGGCACAACGGTCGCGAGTTCATTACCGCTTCTACTTTGGTGAAGAACGTAGTAAGCTCTTCAAAAGTGAGCCGGGTCTCACCGAGAACGCGCCGAGCGTGAGTTTTGGCAGATTTAACTGCAGCCTCAAAAAGTCCACCGTGATTCGGACTTGATGGTGCATTAAATAACCAAGTTATACTGTCTCGCGCCAATCTTTTTTCAATATCCGACCGATTGTTTCGTAGAAATATGTATAGCTCCTTAAGGTATTTATCCGTTCCAGAATAATTTGTTCCACAGTCTGATCTAACAAGAGTTGGCAAGCCTCTCCTATTTGAAAAACGGGCAAAAGCTGCAACAAAGGCTTCTACCGTAAGGTCCGAAACTACCTCCAAGTGGACCGCCTTAACCGATAAGCATACAAAGATGCACAAATAACATTTTGTTATCTTAGCGTTCCGTAATGTACTTGTCTTTATATAAAAAGGACCCGCAAAGTCCGTTCCGACGCCGAGAAATGGTCGCACCCCCCTGACCCGGTCAGGTGGCAGATCAGCCATGTACGGCTGCGTAGGTCGTGCTTTAGATCTATAACATTGCACGCACCTATATGTAATGTGTCGGGTGATTCGCCGCGCCGACATTATCCAATACGTCCGAGATAATATAGCCGCAAGTGTATTCGCTCCGACATGACAATTGATGATGTGATAATGATTTACCAACATCTCCGTGAATTTACTTTTAGCCGACAATAAAATCGGATGTCGTGCATCATAAGGTAGCTCCGCAGCTCCTATCCGACCACCGACCCGTAGAATATTGTCATCATCCATAAATAAATTTAATCTTCTCATAGAAGTCCGAATCGTTTTTTTGTTTGTCAAGCATAAAATTTCATCCTTGAAATGTTTTAATTGTTCTATACGAATTAAATGCATTATAGCGTTTCTACGCTCCGAAACCGATATATTTTGTGGAAACTGTTTAATTTTATTTTTGCATAAATGAGCAAACCGTAATACCAGGGCCGTAACTTTGATTAATTTTTCAAACGAACTAAATTTATCAATAAGAAAGTCCGTGTCCGTGTCCGATTGTAAATTTCCGATATTAACTACACAAGTTTTAGTCTTCCGACCAGGTAACATATCTGGCGGAAATGCAGGACCATCCACCGGCCAACAATCCGATGGTTGGCACAGCCACTGCGGGCCCCACCACAGCTCGTGGTTGAGCAGATCCGCCGCCGCAGCGCCGCGCGATGAAACATCCGCACAATTTAATTCACTTGGCACGTGACGCCAATGAATGGCAGCCGTAGATGCATTAATTTGAGAAACCCGATTTGCTTCAAAAACTTGTAATGTATGCGCAGGAGTACGAAGCCACGCTAGGACTATAGTACTGTCACACCATCCGACCACTTCCTCGAATACAATGTTGTCTGCAACCTTGCTGACCTCATGATTGAGAAGGGTAGTAAGCAGCGCAGCGCCATTTAACTCCATCTTGGGAATGGTCTGCTGAGTCTTCAGTGGGGCTAACCTTGACTTAGCAATGATTAGTCTCACGAGAACGCTGCCGTCTGGTAGTTCCGCTCGTACGTACACTGCCGCCGCATGTCCTAACGACGAACCGTCACAAAAACCGTGCAAGGAGTACCGAGCCTGTGCACCAGGTCTCAAACACCTAGGAATGGAAAGACGTTCTAAATTGGACAAGTCCGAAATATAATCTTGCCACATCCGTACCAAATCATCCGAGACTGGCGAATCCCAATCTACTTTATTTCCGCTTGTACCGATCACCGATTGTAGTAAAAGTTTAAAACGAAAAACCACTGGGCTTATCCACCCTAATGGATCGTATAGTTTAGCCGTCATAGATAAAATACTCCTTCGAGTAACCGTTGAGTCCGAGGGTAAGTTAACCCTATATGTAAAACCGTCCGAAATTGGGTCCCACTGAATACCCAATATTTTTATAAAAACCGAGCCGTCTGTACCGTCAAACGTCCGAGGAGTCTCCAGGTGATCTGCCGGAAGTCCCTGAAGCAGCTCCGGTACGTTGGAAGACCACTTCCGCAGTTCATAACCCGCCGACTTCATGAGCGATATCAACTCATCTCGTAAAGAAAGAGCTTCGTTTAAGCTATCCCCTCCCCCGTTGAGATCATCGACGTAGGAGTTTCTCAATAAAAGCTCAGCTGCACGAGGGCTGTCTTGCTTACCGTCATGAGCGAGCTGGTGAAGACAGCGAATGGCAATGTAAGGACTTGATTTCAACCCGTACGTATTAGTTGTCAACTCGTAAACGCGCAGAGGTTCCGAGGGCGATGACCTCCAGTAAATTAACTGATATCTGCGGTCCTCCGGACAGATGTAGGTTTGCCGAAACATCATCTTAACATCACACGTAAACACTACAAGTGGAAATCTAAAGTTTGTTATTATATCCGTTATGTCATTTTGTAACCGTTCTCCTGTATATAAACAATCATTTAAGCACACCCCTGTGCTACTAGGTATTGTCCCATTGAACACTACGCGAATCTTATTAACATCGCCCGACCTCTTGAACACCCCGTGGTGAGCAAGTACATAATATTCGTCACCTGAGTTAAAATCGAACTCCGATATCACCATATGTCCAAGTCTTAAATATTCTTCCATAAATTCAACATATTTGTCCCTAAACTCAGGCTGTCTAGACATCCTCCGTTCAATGGACATAAATTGTTTCAAAGCCGTTTGCCGAGAATCTCCTAATCGCTCGTGATTAGGTATAATAGGAAGCCGCACAATATATTTTCCGTTACTGTCACGTGACGTAGTCGACGCAAACAAATTCTCGCATTCTATGTCCAAAGGATCCTTAATTTTATGCATGGGCGGCTCCTCAGTTCTCCAAAACCTTTGAACCGCCTCTAAAAGAGTCGTACCCGAAAATGTTTCTACATTGTCACCGGATTGACAACATAATAAATTTACCGCACCGAAGATAGCGAAATCAAAAATAGTTCCCAACGCATAGGGACCACCCGTTCCCAGATCTAACTTTTTACCGGTTAAAATCTGTCCTAAGATGTCACATCCGAAAATAATATCTATCTCCAATGGCTTAAGAGTGCCGTCATCCGATAGCCTAATATTATTATCATTATTTAAATTCAAGCGACGCGCCAAATACGCAGTCGGCCTTTTTATAATTACCGCTGTAACCGATAACAAAGGAAAATCAACTTTGTTTGCAGGTCTAAAATGAATAGACACAATACAATGGCTACCACTAGCCTGAATTCCGCCGATACCTACCAAAGATGTGTCACTGTAATGTCGCTTTAATCCTAACTGCGCAGCAAATTCGCTTTTAATTATTGAGCACTGTGAACCTAGGTCCAACAGCGCCCGCGCTGTGATAAAATCATTTCTAACCGTAAGTACATGGATAATCACAGTGGGTAAATTTATACCGTCCGCAAGCTTAGGTACTGAAACGACATTACTAATTAATTGTCAATTATTATTATTTGGTTGCTGCCGCGACCCAGTAGGGCTGGTATGATTTAGTGCCTTATTACCACCGAGATAAGGTTCATTTAACCTACCGCCCTCCTTCATGAATCTCGAGTCATCGAAAGCTGGAGTTGCCGCCTGTGCGATATGAACATTTCGAGCCGATTGTCGATCAACTGTCCTATCGCTTGATGACGTATTACATTCGTTTCCTGAACGTAGCCTCTCCGTTGCAGGTACGCCAGAGCGCGCAATGTAATGAGAGCATAACATTTTATTGTGACCGATATTACCACATCTATCACATGGTACATTGTTGTGACAGGTTCTCGCCGTGTGCTTTTCGAAGCATTTGAAACACAAATCATTATTTTTAATGAAATCCTTCCGTTCACCGTTAGTTAAGTTCCGAAATTTAAAACATTCACTAATCGTATGGCGTGGTAACTGACAGAAATTACACTGCTTTACTAAAACAGGTGACCTGCGTTGACCAAGGTCAGTTACATGTGCATGTGAATTGCGAATATTGTTACTGTACCGATTTTCACGGACAGCGGGGCCGGCCGCTGTCGGTGACGTCACGCAACTTTTATTATTAGCCGTATCAAGAAGCCGACATTCGTTTTGTAAGAATTCTATCAGCTGATTAAAGGTAGGTAAACAAGTTGAGTCACCTCCGTACTTTTGTTCGAACCGAGTTTTTATCTCCGCCGGTAATTTATTCAGTGAAATAAATAGAAGTAGATAACTCCATTCATCCACTGGCAAGTCTAAGTTTTTAAGCGCCCGAGTACATTCCAATAATGGATTAAGTACATTGTTTCTAAGTCCGTAACACTTATTCAAAGCCGGTATATTAAGAATACGAGAAATATTTGAATCCACGAGTAATCGTTTATTTTCGTATCTTGATTTCAAAATCTCTAAGGCCGAATCCAAAGAGTCGTCTACCATAGGTAGGTGTTTTAACAGTAAGCGAGGTTCATTTTGAACATGAGAGAACAAATAATGAAATTTTTCCGTTTTGGAGATATCCTTCCTGGATAAAACCAATGAACTATATAGACTATAGAAACTAGTCCATGAGAATAAGTCGCCGTCAAATACCGAGAGATTAATTGGTGGCAAGCGAGCCGTTTGTGTACTTTCTGTAGGGACATGTGTGCCGTCTAAGTTCGGATAGGCCGCCGACCGTGCCTCCAACTGGTTATACCATTCCTCAGCTTCGCGAAACTCCTTATCGTACATAGTGATAATCTCTGAATCATCCGTATTAATTAATATATTCTCGTAAGCCTCGCTCAACGCCGAATATCTGTCCTCTAACTTACGTAATCTAGCCGTAATCACACTAGAAGTATGAGTTTTACTGTTACTCATATCTAACGTGTTCTTTAACCAATCATACTGTAATTTAAATTTGGTCAAAAATACTTTGTTCGCCATTTTGAATATTTCTATGCACACACAGTGTAATATCTGTAAACAATAATCAACCGTAGATTATGTATTTGTCCCGTGACCGAACCTCTTAAGAAAGGTAAACTAATATAAGTACATAAATAAAACTACGTATTGTAAGGTATCCGAAATTATGAATTATCTTAGCCGTAAAACCGCCGCCGCCGCCGTAATGCGTACATTGTTAACAGTACTTAAGTATAAAATATGTGTTTATTTCTAAATAACAACTTCTACCTAATCTAAATATAAACTGGTAGGTACCACCGTAACCGAGCCGATAATAATAACACCTAATGCTAAAACTTGCCTAGCAAACTAACTTACTTAATATAGATTAGTTCAATAACTACCTACTGAAAAACATGTATATAACTAACCGTAGTTTAACCATGCATATAACCGTTTGACCAACGAAATATAACATACACTAGCCGAAAATTTAGCCGAAGGTTGTTTGCAACCAAACCGAAGATACCGTAATTAATGAACCGAAGAACCGAAGTAATACCGCCGTACGACCGAATATAACCGAAGATACCGTAACTTCTCAGGGAGAAACCGTATGTAAGTAACAATAAAGTGGAACTGTACCGAGTAACCACCGTATGGTACCTACCGCCGAAATACAAAATGGCACCGTGCCATCCGAGAAATGATAACGCCTGCCCGTACTATTATAACCTTAATATTTGCCGAAAACCGTAATATATTTAAATAAAAACTTATGCCGAACCTTAAGCATTAGTTTTACTATGAGAATGAAATAATATTTTATCCGAAAAGCCGATTTTACCCAAAGAAACTACCGTTATAAGTTAAAGCAAAACTAGATCCGTGTCGTAGGACCAATAATTTATGTTGGCGCAGATAAGTGGACTGTATTTTTAAGTAAGGACTGGTCCTAGCTTTCCTAAACTCACACGTATAGTTATTGGGCACCCTTATTAAATTGGGATAAGAACAATTCACCAACCTGTACACGTGGTCAATGGCCGCTCCGTCTTCCGAGAAGAGTTCTTCTTGCCAGGCCTGGCGTTATATTTACTTGATAAAAAACACACACACCTCACTATGCAAATAGTCTTGTTAAAATGTAAAAGTTCACCAATCACAATTGTCCGTAATAAATGAGTGGGAGCGGTTATAAGGTCCGCTGGCAGCCGACGACAAACGTTCTGCACGAAACCCGAGTCCACACTGATGATGGCCGCCTCTCGTAGGACGCAGCTCACAAACCGCCATGTGAGGGTAGTTTAACTATCCTCATACCAAAAAAATAAAGGTGCCCGAACACCAGGTTTAAATCTGTTTAGTTCCAAAAACATTAATCTCTACTCTTTTGTGTTCAGCTATAGATAAGGTAGCCTAGTAAAAAAATATTTTGCATACCGAACATATGGGAGATGTTATAAAATAAACCCTGTTTATAACAGTTACCCACATACTATTCCTATACAAACCTAAGCAGTGCAGCGCAGTGTTGCACAGCTCCTTGTCCTCACAGCTCGCGGCCGTGTTGACCGCGTGCTCCAACATCACTATGAGGTCGCCCGGCGCCTTGCTCTGCGGCGTCGTGTCTCCCAGAGCCAGTAGAATGTGTAGACAGGCCACCCGTCTACACTTACTTATACAGAGTGGGATTTTATTACAAAACACCCGACATGCTCAATTCCGTTCCGGAAGTCCACTGATAAAATTCATCCCTAAAACAAAGTTTATCTTCTAGTAGGATTTTATAAGTAAACTGCCGATGGCCGATCAAAACACCCGACATGCTCGATTCCGGAGGTCCACTGATAAAATTCAGCCCTAAAAAATCAGTGTAACTTAATTTCATACCTAAGCAGTGCAGCGCAGTATTGCACAGCTCCTTATCCTCGCAACTCGCGGCAGATCAAAACACCTGACAACCTCGATTCCGTAGGTTCACTTATAAAATTCAACCCTAAAAACTACGTTCAGATAGACATACCTAAGCAGTGCAGCGCAGTATTTCACAGCTCCTTGTCCTCACAGCTCGCGGCCGTGTTGACCGCGTGCTCCAACATCACTATGAGGTCGCCCGGCGCCTTGCTCTGCGGCGTCGTGTCTCCCAGAGCCAGTAGAATGTGCAGACAGGCCACTCGTCTACACTTACTTATACAAAGTGGGATTTTAATAGTAAACCGCCGATGGCCGATTAAAACACCTGACATGCTGCATTCCGGGGGTCCACTGATAAAATTCAACCCTCAAAATATTCAGTTTACTTCACCTTCCAACCTTCAGATAAACATACCTCGCCATCCGTTTATACTTACTTATACAGGGTAGGCTTTTATAAGTAAACCACCGATGGCCGAACAAAACACCCGACATGCTCAATTCCGGAGGTCCACTGATAAAATTCAACCCTCAAAAAATTCCGTTTATTTACTACCTTCATATATATAAACATACCTAAGCAATGCAGTGCAGTATTGCACAGTTCCTTACCCTCACAGCTAGCGGCAGATCAAAACACCTGACATGCTCAATTCCGGAGGTTCACTGATAAAATTCATCCCTCAAAAAACCTCATCCTTCAAATAGACATACCTAAGCAGTGCTGCGCAGTATTGCACAGCTCCTTGTCCTCACAGCTCGCGGCCGTGTTGACCGCGTGCTCCAACATCACTATGAGGTCGCCCGGCGCCTTGCTCTGCGGCGTCGTGTCTCCCAGAGCCAGTAGAATGTGTAGACAGGCCACCCGTCTACACTTACTTATACATGGTAGGATTTTATTAGTAAACCGCCGCGCGCCGATGGCCGATAAAAACACCTGACAAGCTCCGTTCCGGAGGTTCACTGATAAAATTCAACCCTCAAAAAATTCAGTTTACTTACTACCTTCAGATAAACATACATACCTAAGCAATCGTCTAAACTTACTTATACAGAGAAGGATTTTATAAGTAAACCGCCGATGGCCGATCAAAACACCTGAGATGCTCAATTCCGCAGGTCCACAGGTAAAATTAAACCCTCAAAATACCTAACCTACTACATACAAATAGACATACCTAAGCACTGCAGTGCAACGCAGTGTTGCACAGCTCCTTATCCTCGCAACTGGCGGCAGATCAAAACACCTGACAACCTCGATTCCGTAGGTCCACTGATAAAATTCAGCCCTAAAAAAATCAGTGTAACCTAATTTCATACCTAAGCAGTGCAGCGCAGTATTGCACAGCTCCTTGTCCTCACAGCTCGCGGCCGTGTTGACCGCGTGCTCCAACATCACTATGAGGTCGCCCGGCGCCTTGCTCTGCGGCGTCGTGTCTCCCAGAGCCAGTAGAATGTGCAGACAGGCCACCCGTCTATACTTACTTATACAGAGTAGGATTTTAATAGTAAACCGCCGATGGCTGATCAAAACACCTGACATGCTCTATTCCGGAGGTCCTATGATAAAATTCAACCCTTCAAAATATTCAGTTTACTTCACCTTCCAACCTTCAGATAAACATACGCGAGCACCCGTCTATACTTATACAGAGTAGGATTTTATAAGTAACCCACCGATGGCAGATGAAAACACCTGACAATCTCGGAGGTCCACTGATAAAATTGAACACACAAAATATTCAGCCTAACCTACTACCTACAAATAGACATACCTAAGCAGTGTAGCGCAGTATTGCAAAGCTCCTTGTCCTCACAGCTCGCGGCCGTGTTGACCGCGTGCTCCAACATCACTATGAGGTCGCCCGGCGCCTTGCTCTGCGGCGTCGTGTCTCCCAGAGCCAGTAGAATGTGAAGACACGCCACCCGTCTATACTTACGTATTGTACGTAGGATTTTATACGTAAACCACCGCGCGCCGATGGCCGATAAAAACACCTGACATGCTCGATTCCGGAGGTCCACTGATAAAATTCATCCCTCAATAATTCAGTCTACCTACTACATTCAGATAAGCATACATACCTAAGCTATCGTTTGTTTGTTTGAAAAACGTTTATTCATCAAATAATACAATAAAAACATACATTATACCCCAAACAGCAGTACTGTTTCTCGGGGAAGATACACTCTAGAGAAAAAAATATTTATACATAACTAGCCATTATACCAAAGCCTACAAATAACATCTAACATCTAAGTTAAAACTTAGTAAACTGTGCGAATACAATATAAGTTAAAATAAACATTATAGTTTAGTAATAATAACGGTTCACAACTGTTTTAAAAAATGACTTTTAAGCAGCTTTTTCATTATTACAAACTTAAATGGTATTACACCTTTAGTTGCGTCACTCATTTTGTTAAAAATTTTTGGAATTATGTATTGCTTTGTTCGTTTACCATACTCATTGTTAACTTTAGGTACAAAAAACTTCGCCCTGCTTACTTGTCTGGTCTTTATCTTTCCTACAAACTGTGTTTTATACATGTTTGACCAATACTCTTCTTTCGCTAATTCAAAATGGTATTTTTTATCTACTGGTAATATTTTACAATGCATAAATAGTCCCTCATAATTATCTCTAAACTTTCTTTTAATGTTTTTATCTACCAAAAGTTTTATAAAGCGGAGTTGAAGCTGTTTTATTTTGTTTATGTATGTTTTAAATGATCCACCATATATAACAATGCCATAAGATATCAAAGAGTCTATCAAGGCGAAATATAAACAATACAGGATTGATCGCGGAACAAAATATTTCAATTGATTAAATTTTCGTAGTAATATTCTTAATTTATCAGTTAAACTACTAATGTGTTTTTTAAAGTTAAACTTACTATCTATAATAATACCAAGATATCTACATTCATCAACCTGGGCAATCAAGGGACATTTACAGTTCATACAATTGATGTGCAGACACTCGTAGCTATGACCTTTTAAAAATATTTTAGTGTCTTGTTTTTTATGCGTAGAAGAAATACACATTACATTTGTTTTTTTTACATTGAGTATGATGCCGTTATCGTGAGCCCAACTTGTTATGTTGTCAAAATCATCCTGTAAACATTGTTGGATTACATTCACATCCTTATGATTATATAGAAGACATGTGTCGTCGGCAAACATATATATCTTGCAATGTTTTATTACATTAGGCATACTATTAACGTGACTGTCTAAAGTTACTTTTATACAGAGTAGGATTTTATAAGTAACCCACCGATGGCAGATGAAAACACCTGACAATCTCGGTGGAATTTTATAAGTAAACCGCCGCGCGATTAAAACACCTGACATGCTCAATTCCGGAGGTCCACTGATAAAATTCAACACTCAAAATATCAGTTTTTTTTCTACTTCCATGCTTGACATGTTCAATTCCGGAGGTCCACTGATAAAATTCAACCCTCAAAACATTCAGTTTAACCTACTACATTCAAATATACATACCTAAGCAGTGCAGCGCAGTATTGCACAGCTCCTTGTCCTCACAGCTCGCGGCCGTGTTGACCGCGTGCTCCAACATCACTATGAGGTCGCCCGGCGCCTTGCTCTGCGGCGTCGTGTCTCCCAGAGCCAGTAGAATGTGTAGACAGGCTTCTCGCCGGCAGTCAGTGGTAGCTTCCCGCCAGGCCGACTCGATGATTGTGAAGCTGTAGTCGCCTAGCACGCCGAAGCAGTACATCTGTGGGGAGGAAAGGATGGGTGTTTAATGACGAAGCTTATATTTATCTGTAAGTAGAGTCGGGAGGAATGTTACTGTCCATTTTAAATCTGAAGGATGTTGGTCGATGTGCATTCATGACTGAATAAAAAGAGAGTCGGTCCGCCTCAGTGCCACAATTGGCATCCAGCATATTAGGTATTGTGCTCTTCAACGGTTTCGAAATACTATAATCAGCCCGCTATTAATCTTAGGTGACCTAAAAAAGCCTACACTTTGTTCATTGATCATTCGGCGCCTCGCTCTTGTGCACACTCTGTTCATTGGTCAGGTCGCGTGGACGGGGGTGTACTCACGGCGGTGTCGGCCAGGTCCTGCCGGTAGCAGCGCAGCAGCTCGGCGTCGTCCCGCGCCAGCTGCTCCGCCGGCGCCTCGCTCTTGGTGAGCAGCGCGCGCAGCAGCCGGGAGAACAGCCCGCGCCACGCCGCGCCCGGGCTGGGAGACAGGCACAGGATCTCGTCCTGTTGGGGGGGAATTAGATTGTTTTAGATTGAAATATATTTCATTAGTGCTCAGATTTTGGATGCCCGAAAAAATATTATTTACCACCCCTGTTACATTAAAATAAAAATGAATGAAAGTAAAAGGAATTAAAATTAAATTAACAAATAAGAAACAAATAAAAATGAATAAATAATAAAAATAAAATGAATGAAAATGAAATGTATGAAATAAAAATTAAATTGGACAGACAGACAACATCACCTGCACGGTGTACCACACGGCGGTGACTAGATGCGAGCGCGTCTCGTGCACGGGGTAGTGTCCGGGGGCCGCCTGGCTCGCTAGCAGCAACTCGAGGGTCTGTAATGCCCCGGAGTGACCCTCTCTCTCTATGGCTGTGACGATGGCCCGGGAATGACACTCGGTGAGCGATACGGCGCAGGTCGCGATAGCGGAGAGTAATTCCTGTTGGACATAGTTGGGGTTAGTTAAGAGTGTCTAATGATAAAAATTACTGAACTAAAAATAGACGGGACGCAGTGAAGAAATTATGGCTTATAGCAGTTCCCGCGAGCTTCGCTTCGCCTCAAAAAAAGGTTTTCCCGTGGGAATTCCGGGTTAAAAATAGCTCTATGTAAATGTCTAAGTTCTTTCTCAGGGTCTCGACCATATGTATACCAAATTTCATTCAAATCCGTTCAGTAGTTTTGGCGTGAAAGAGTAACAGACAGACACAGTTACTTTCGCATTTATATTAGTTAGGATCATCGGGAACTTATATCATTCATTCTTTTACAACTCCCAATCACTTAACTCATTGATAGAGTTAGGTTACGCACTCTTGCCGCGTCGTTCACTGCTTACATTCATTCACTCACCTCATTGATAGAGTAAGGCACGTTATCCCTGGCCAGTATCGGCGCGGCTAGGGCTGCCAACTCGCTCAACAACTGTAGGGCTGCGCCGGGGCTCCTCGCCGCGTCGGTCACTTCTTAAATCCATTGATAAAGGGCGAGGCCCCATTGCTGATACGTTGCGTAGTCGCAGCGACGTTTATTTTTGGGACATTTGAAAGATCAAAACAGATTCAGTAAGTACCCAACAAACAAAAAATACTCTCATAGTGGCTTATAATGCCAAAAATAATTTACTTATAAAAGCCGTATTATCGCTAATAAGCGTGCGTTTGGGCACAAATTACAAGGACAATAACCTCAAAGCCCTCTTATAATTGTTTTATTGTTAGCTTATTTTTCTTATACGTGCTTTATTATAGCAAGCAACAAGAGAGTCAAACTAATAAAAGCAAAAGGATTGCTCATAGAAAGCCAATAAACTTGTAAGAGACATGTTGAAAAGCGTTAATAAAGCCAACCAACCTTATACGTGTTTTATCATGGCGAGCAACAAGGGAGTAAAACTTATAGCGGTAAGATAAATTCTATTAGATAGCTAATCAGTGTATGAGATTCTACAGTAAGTGTTTTCCTGAGTGATTTTTGACAGTTTGACAGCGTCAACAAGTATTATAAAGACAGATGACAAGAACCAAGTACTTATAATTAATTTAATTTATTTTTTAGAGAGTATATATTCTGCTCATTTATGTGAAAACTGTGTGGGAATTCAAACGTATGGTAAAATGAGGTACAAAAAGTGTAATTATATCAACGGGCCCTTGAATTTGAGTAGTTTTACGGTAAAAATATGAATAATTATTGAGTCATGTTTCTTTATAACGCTTTTACAAGGGTAACAGCAGTCGCACATCGTCTATAAGAAATCTAAAGGATTATAAGCTCTGTAATGGCAACACTTGTTTCATAAGCTATCGCCATTTTATCTATCGTTAGGGTTCCTTTGACGCAAGTATTATGCCTACCGTAGCTATATTAATAAATATTAGCTATACTTATTACTTTTTAGGTAGTATTGCAATGGTCGTCAGAAATAAATTATACTTTACTTTATTACTTTTTTTCAGATTTTTTAATAATGCCGTACAAAATAGTAAAAACATTTGAAAAGGGGAAATCAAAACTATCTGCAGTTCCAAGCAATTCCGAAATCGGAGACCACACAATCATCATCAGAGGGCCCTTATGTAAACATTGAATCAGCCCTCGTATTGATTAATGCTTCTACTGATAATCACCAATATGGTGACTGAAAAAAAAACGTGATTCTCAAATATTTGTTTTATTTGATTTTCCTTCATAGATTCCCACCACGTTGAGTACATAAATATTTCGATACATTTTTAATTTCAGACAGAATTGGCCAAAGTTGATATCCCCATGAATATCCAAATCCATCTCATTCACCTACATAAATGTATAATATCAAGTTCACTACCGCTAAGTACTGTTATAATCTTCCTCACTGATTAGACATTAGTCATGTTCCATAAAATCATTTACGGGACCATCTAGTGATTTGTTGGTATCAGCTTGGTAATTTTGTGGCATTATACTCGTAGCAGTAGAAGTGGTGGGTATCTTTTAATATGATAATCTAGAGAATAATACATTTTTAATAGCTATGTAAGTGAATATGGATTGCTTTCATTCTTATAAAGATCATATAAAATGCTGTGAATTGTTTGTTGGGTAGACATTATATAAAATGCTCCTATGAGGTTAAAAGTATCATAGTAACCTTATGCATTACTATTATAAGAACAATTAGCCAAATAAAAAGCTTATATATGGCTTTTGAATATTATAAGTATAACACATTTTCAATCCTTATTGTAACCATGTAATTTGGACTTGTTATGGTTAACCCAACCCAATTATAAGAATAAAGGTAATATTAGCCAAATCTTCTTATGTCATGCGATTATAAGGAACATTGTTATAATGAAAGCTATTTTAAAACAACTATAAGAGATTAGACCTTATACATATAATTTTATAAGAGTAGATTGTTTGTTGGGTAGCTATGGCGCCGCTTCAGAAACTTATTCCATTTATTTACTAACCTCATTGATAGAGTTAGGCACGTTATCCCTGGCCAGTATGGGCGCGGCTAGGGCTGCCAACTCGCTCAACAACTGCAGGGCCGCACCGGGGCTCCTCGCCGCGTCAGGGGCTGCGCCGGCCGCGCGCACCGCACTTAATGCCGCCTCACATGCTTCTAGTGCCGAGTCGCTGATCACTTCGTGGTGCCTGTGAAGAAAGGCGGAACTAAGTTGTGGTGATTGGATGGTGTTGTTTTAGATGTAAAGTATATTCCCTGTGAAAGATTGTATGCAGGGTGTAACAGGGGAAATTGGTTACGTATTGAGTAATGGCTGTGTTAGCACAGACACTAATGTTGTTTTAAGTCCCAATTATAGAGCTGCTAGATATGATAAACACATAATAAGATACAAAGTCTTGCATACAGAGCTGCTACATGTTTTCCTCATGTCACATATATCACATTGGTGACCCGGACATGATAAACATATAGTAATACAGTTCCAAACTCACGTGTAAAGTTGTTGAACGACGCTGAACAGCGCGTTAACCAGTGGCAATCGCTGTGCCAGGTCCACACTGATGCCTCGCTCGGGCGACGCCTCGTCCGCGCCGAGAGTGAGCCAGCTGCCGCAGCACAGCGCCGCCAGCCACCACCACTGGATCGTCTCTTCTGATGGCGGCTCTTTGCTGTTGGGGTTATTTAAAGTTTTTTTTATGTGGAAAGTATATACAAGGACACAGTTTCATGAATAATAAAGCTGTAGGGTATAAGAGGCGAGTTTCCGCATACGTGATGATTTAGTTTTATTATTGTTTAGGAACTATAGTTTAGGTACAGAAAGAGTTATAGATTTTAGTTTATAGACAATATATTGTAGAGTAATTAGAGAGATTCTACTATTACAGGGCATCGTAGTCATGGCATGAAGTCTCAATTATTCATGATGACATCAGGGATTTTACTCAAATATGTATTGCTCACTAAAATATAAAGATTTAGGTGTACTGTCTTAGGTGTAGAAAAGCTATAATATTAATATGTACAAATATAAATAAAAATACCTATAAACACTTTGTAAACACTGCAGCATATCATCAAGGACCGCAGGACAGGCTTTTTGTAAAATAATTCTGTTCTTCACCCTCAGTGGTGATAACATTGTCATGCTGTTGAACTGAAATAATAATAAAAGTATTGTGGTCAAAAATATAGATAATCCAAACTGATCAATAAATTACTCATATATGACACAATTTGTGGTTTTATTCCCAACCATAAAAAATAACATTATGTTCAACAACAGAAACTTAATTTACTTATTTTTCAAATGTTTTGTTAATGTTAATAGAAGCAGGTGCATGTAATGTATTCAAACTACAAGTACTTAATGTACACCACCCAGCTTGACAGACCTTATCAAAAAACTCTCTTTATCCTGCCAATATTGGCTGGTTTTAGTATAGTTTATCAATTTTTATTTTGAAGCCTTATAATATAATACTTAATAGTCATCATACTATAGAGCTTCCACTATGTTATTGTATTCTTGATGTTTCCTTATGTCTGGTAAGTAAAGTTGGTTTTCCTTTGCAGTCTTCAAATATGTATGGGATTTCAACGGTCAAGAAACCAATAATATAATGGACAGAGTATAGTTACTCAATATTACCTCTTCAGGTATCACAGTGAGTACTTCAAGTAAGAGAGGCCGGTGTTCCGCCGCCGACAGGGGGCTCAGTATAGACACCAAGTCAGTTGAGGCTTGCTGCAGGATAAATGCTGCCAACTGAAAACATACAACATTGTATATTTACAACTCAAATCATTTATCCTAGAAGTGTGCAGTAAATGCTACAGTAAATTATAATTATGAGCCATAGAGATTTATGTTCACCCATATAATACAAAATAACATTATGCTTATATTTCAAGGTTACTTTAAATTACAGTGTAGCTGAGTGAAAACATAAAAACATAATTTTCTCAGTTACCTACATAATATATAGATAGAACAATAAATGATTACTCACACTAATGCAAAGACGGTTCAAAACAATTTTAGGTCCTTTAGCATAGGACAGAACTGCATGTAATATCTTGTTCTTCAGCTCTTCATGGCTTTCCTCTGGCACCTCTCCCCAGCATCTCAACAACTTGGTGTGCAGAGTGGTAGCCGCAAAGAACTGCACCTCTGTAGGCTGTAAGAATGAAATTATCATAGCTTCTTGTTATAATTAAATTCATTTAAAATTGAAGTCTGAAAATGTACATTACATAAAATATAGCTACATTGGGAATATGTGTAGTTAAGGTGCTTAAAATTAATATATAAGGTGGACATTTAGAGAGGTTGAATGGCAGAGGTTATTACACCAGGCTAGGCCTATGCCAAGGGCAACCAGTTGATAGTACATACAATAGTAAGAGGCATAGTTTAGCATTAAATGTACACTTATATATTTACATGCTGATTATACTACTAGTATCACATTATATTATAGAGTACTCATTATATACCTTGGTAGGTTGCAGCAGCTCCCACACGAAGCTCCAGGCCTCGGGGCAGCGCTGCGCCGTCGTGAGCCATTGATGAGCCTGTGCCCTCTCATTATGTTCACTATTGTAAAACACCGATACCGCATACTCTAAATTCTGTACAGTGTACTGATTCTCCATCGAATCGGTTATTCAAACACTGGTTTCAGGAGCTCCAAATATGTTTTAGTACATAATAATGAGATCCGAATTGCGAAAGACCGTAGGTCAGATCCCCAGTGCTGAATAAGCTAAACTAAACAAATAATATTGTGCGGTGGTTACTAACTAGACGCTCATTGCTTGGAGCAACAACACACACAATACAAAATACGTAATCCTCAATGTTTTCCTCCAAAAATAAATCACGGCAAAAGCGAAATTCTCGTCTCAAATCCACACAAATTTGATATAGTCTGTGAAATTTTGACACTTGACACACAAGTTGGTCTATGTTGTTTATATTATTTCCCTTGGAATAATAACGGCCTCGCGCTTTTCTTTCATTCAATTTCCCACATTCCGTCAGTTCAGTCATTTATTTCATTCATCACAGAGTATATTATTTATTTATTTCATTCATTGTGATTTGTTTGCAAGACAGTGCCGCTGTTTGAATTTCTATCTTACTAATTTTAAAAAAAAGTCCTTTAAATATTTTCATTAAAAGCCTATTTTCACCATGAAAATCGAAGAAGTAAAGAGCACAGCCAAGACTCAAAGAATATCAGCGCACAGCCACATAAAAGGACTAGGGTTGGATGAAAATGGTGTTCCTATTCAGATGGCTGCAGGTCTCGTGGGCCAAGAATCTGCGAGGGAGGTGGGTTTCTATTTAAGTTTATAACCATAAAATCGTCTGCGTACCACCACCACAATATTTTTTACGCACGAAAATTAAGACCGTTGAGGTTATGTTATTGATCAAACTTAGAGGTTATGTTGCTATGCTTCCACCTTTGTTTTGTATAAGTTCAAGGTTTCTATCGTTACTTACCTATAGTAGTTTGTTCTAGTCCAGCATCCCCTCATAAAAGCCATATTAAAATGTTTTTCTCTATGATTTTACTTTTCTGTTGAAAATGTCAAAACCTTAACAATGTTCTCATGTATTTATACAAAAGGTTAGTTAAAATACTTTTGCTTTATTTTTTAGGCTGCTGGATTAGTCGTGGACATGATCCGTAGCAAGAAGATGGCAGGCCGAGCCCTGCTACTGGCTGGCCCCCCGGGAACAGGCAAGACTGCTATTGCTCTCGCTATTGCACAAGAACTGGGTACAAAGGTAATTAAAATATCTTAAGTATAGCCTAATCGTGGATGAGCCTATGCCATTTATGTCTACTCTTTTTACATGATATAATTTTAATATGAATGCTTATTTTCAGGTACCATTCTGTCCTATGGTGGGGAGTGAAGTTTACAGTACAGAGATTAAAAAGACAGAAGTGTTGATGGAAAACTTCAGAAGAGCTATTGGTCTCCGTATTCGGGAGACCAAGGAGGTTTATGAAGGAGAGGTCACCGAACTCACCCCTGTAGAAACTGAGAATCCCGCTGGAGGTAATAATTTAATTTGTATAAAAACATTTCACTTCTTGTTTATTTAAGTTCTTTGAGGGTCCATAATTTTTTCTTCTGTTAGTTATAATATTTGTTTGTCTTACTCAGCTTCAGGGTTATTTACAGCCTTTCTCTCATGGAATGCTTTGAAATCCACAGATATTAAGTTCTATTATCTAACCTTCTGTCTATTACATATTATCCAACAAATAAATGAGTGAATCTTTCCATCCAGGATACGGTAAAACAGTATCACATGTCATAATTGGACTGAAGACAGCCAAAGGCACAAAACAGCTGAAGTTAGACCCCACAATCTATGAAGCTCTTCAGAAAGAGAAGGTGGAAGTTGGAGATGTTATCTACATTGAGGCTAACTCTGGTGCTGTCAAACGTCAAGGAAGAAGTGACACTTTTGCAACTGAGTTTGATTTAGAGGTAAGCCTAAACCAGTGTGCTCATGCTCATGCTGAACTACAAACTAAATGCCAAACTGTAATGAAATCATAAAGTATACTATACACCTATTTGTACACAATACATCTCAGCTTCTTATATAAATACCCAAAACTGATGCAGTAATCAAACCTGGAGTCTTCTATCCATTAGTCAGACTATAAACCCCAGTACCATTTACCATTTACCTTTCATCATTTGCCCAGATAATAAATCATAGAACCCCTCTAGGCAGAATGATAATAAATCATATAACTAATCCAACCAGGCAGAAGAATACGTCCCTCTACCCAAAGGCGACGTTCACAAGAAGAAGGAAGTGGTTCAGGACGTGACCCTGCATGACTTGGATTGTGCCAACGCGCGGCCGCAGGGCGGGCACGACATCATGTCCATGATGGGACAACTCATGAAGCCTAAGAAGACTGAGATCACTGGTGAGATGGATTATAATGTAACTGAAGTGGCAGTGGGCCAATCATATCTGATAAAGACTATGAAACCGTTTGGGTTAACAAATTGTCGAAGATAGCATGGGACACCCTCCAGTGTGGACTAACAAACATAGCCAGCCTTCCTCATTTTTGATGGGGACAGAGTGCTCTGGGAATCCTTTATTATCCATTATTGACTGATGATGGTTAATAACTCATTGACCTTCGAATATTCGTCACTTTATTCCAGGCAATGTTGTAGCAGTTGATGTAATATTTATATTTCCTTTACAGATAAATTGAGAAAAGAGATCAACAAAGTAGTCAACAAATACATAGACCAAGGTATTGCTGAATTAGTGCCCGGAGTTTTATTCATTGATGAGGTAAGAATGAATCAATAAACCATGTATTATAGGTATCTACATTAATGTCATAACAGCAATTTTATTAAATAAACCTGAGTATTTATAATATTTAATCATGTTTAAAATACAAAACTACCAGCGAAGCGAAGCTCGCAATGGGTCAGCTAGTAAGTAAACATTATAATTATTATTTTACTCTTTTCTAGGTACACATGCTGGACATAGAAACCTTCACCTACCTGCACCGAGCGCTCGAATCCGCCATCGCTCCGATAGTGATCTTCGCGACCAACAGAGGGCGCTGCCAGATCCGCGGCACCGAGGACATCGTGTCCCCGCACGGGATCCCGCTCGACCTGCTCGACCGGCTGCTCATCATCAGGACCCTGCCTTATGACAAGGCTGAGTTGCTGCAGGTAAGAGCCTATTCGGACCTAAGCAATATTGCTAGCATTAATGCGCAAACAAGTAATGAATTCCTATTAAGAGGAGAGTATAGCACTTGCTCTTCCATACAAAAAGAGAAAACGTTTTACTACCTCTAAATATTATCCAATATCCATGATTTTTTTGTATGTAATTGACAAAATTAATAACTAGGTTTATAGCTTTTTCTTTTTTCGATTTTTTTTATAGATTCAAACTTATAGGCACCTCAAATAAAGTAATTTTTGTGTGTTGAATCAAGCTGTTGGTTGAACAATAACAATGTATTATTTTAAAAAAAGCGAAACCTATAAACCTAGAATATATTATGCTGAAGCGATTAACACCAAAATCTCAAAGATTGGTTAAAGTTTAGTTAGTGTAAAACGTTTTCTCCCGAAACCAGAATTTCATCAAGAAAAGTACCTATTGTCAGTCGCGTGCTGCAGTGCATCTCTATCGCACCCGTGCCCGGGGCATGAGAGCGCAAGCGATAACAAATCTTTTCCTAAATACCTATTTCGCTAGAATCGCGAAGGTATACTCTCCTCTTAAAATTAAAGAAATATTGTAAAAACTAATTCATAGTTTAAAAAGGATTAACACTCAAAAAAAAAATTAAAGTAATTCCAATTAATTAACATTTCCCAGCAACAAAAAGTCCTTCAAACAACTTTATTTGATTTGCAAGAGGTCCGTCTCTGTCAAAAGCTCGACATCGACTGAATCCACTATCGCATCGCAGACGGCTCTCCTTTTATAGGCGACACACCGACCACGTGGCAAAAGTCGCTAATTCCGTACATTGCCGCTACCTATCCTAGTTTTAATCCTCCGGCTATACTAATTATTGGATATCTAATTTCAGATATTGAAGCTCCGTGCCACCACCGAAGGTATTTCTATTGATGAAGAAGCTCTCTCCGCTTTATCTGAAATAGGAGCCAACAGTACTCTTAGGTAAATTATTGTACTATTATGCTATTAACATAAAAAATATCATAGTAGTTTCCCGGAAATGTATGTATGGCTTTATTGATCTTTAAAACGACAAAACTGATTTTGATGCGGTTTTTATAGCTCGAGTCCCGCTAGATCCCGGCATTCTCACGAGAATCCATTTTTGCGCGAAGCGAAGCAATAGCAACAAATATCCGCAATTTTGTATATTATCGAAATACTAATCAGCATCATCAGCCTATAGCAGTCCACTGCACGCCCAAAGCACGCCACAGGATGCGATCCATATCTTTCCGCATACTAATAATCCAACACTACCCCCAGGTACGCAGTGCAGCTGCTAACCCCCGCCTCACTCACCGCGCGCGCGGAAGGCTCGGCTCGCATCTCGCCCGCCCACATCACGGCAGTGCACACGCTGTTCCTCGACGCCAAGTCGTCGGCGAAAATACTCACCGCGCAGGCTGATAAGTATATGAAGTAGTTTTGCGGGGAGTAAAGGGGTTGTGAGTCTAGAGTGCGACAAAGTTAAGTTTGCAACAGAATCAAATGGTAACGTCAAAATGTTTGTTGGGGCTACAAGGATTTGTAGCCACTGACACTGACGTGGTACGTCTTGCTCTTCTTAGTTCATCTAGAGGCAGTTAAAGAAAAGGTTCCGAATTATTCCTGTTGCAAAGTTAGCGTTGTCGGATTCACTGTCACTTTAAATCTCGAATGTGATTAGTTCGCTGGTTGTTTAGATCACATATGATATGTTCAATTTAAAGCTATAGTGAGGAACATTTCTCCATATAACCCCACGTGGGCTTTTTTACTAGTCGACACTACAGCTGAACTAATCACAGTAGAGTTATCGGCAATCTTGAGATTGGTGAGAAAACCTCATAATTTAGCTCTGTGAACTGAGTTGTAAGCTATATGGGATAGTGTGCCGAAGACTCAGTTCACCGTATTGCAGTTTATCAGTATATTTTTTCATATTTTCTCAATATTAATTCCGACTATAAATGTGATATGTTTATGTTTTAACTAGCCTTATGTTTCGTCATTCTGATTAAATAAGTTTTAAAACTTAAGTTTCTTGTTTAAGTTCATAATGCTTAATGCAATTTCGTTCTGATATAAAATTCGGTTTTAAGTTTGACCAAAATGTAATTGGATAGGTTAGATTAAAACGTTGTATAATAAATAAGTTTTTATTTTATCGTATTCGAGTCTTATTCTAAACAATAAAACCTATTTCTATTTACAAGAGTAATAACAAAATTTATAAAAGCATTAGTCAATAGACAGTCGATAACATAAATAGGCAGATGCTTTGAACACTGGGTTTTCAGTAGGCATAATGGAATGTTAATTCAGTGCTAGCAAGAGATCTAATTTTAAACACCGTTAAAATAGGTATACGCTCACTCTTCAATGGTAAAAAAGTACAGGGTTAACTTACAAACAAAATTACAACCAATATTTACACAATTTCACTCTCATCCAATCATTTACAAGGGCCCTAATGGTGTAGTAGACAAGCCGCTCTCATTGGGCACTGGGATGCGGCGGCGCGTCCTGATTGGGCGGATTAGTGGCGGGGAGCGCCGTGGTTGGCGGGAATGTGGGCAGGTCCACGCGCACTGGCCCCGCCGTGTGACGATAGAGCGCCTCAAACTGCAACTCCTCAGGGTACGAATGAGACCGGATCTTCCGCTCATCTCTAGCGTTACTCGGATACACTATAACTATCTTCTCTTTCTCTCCTCGCAAGGCCACCGGTGGTAGCGCGGTACTAGTAGAAACGGCCGGTCCATTCACCACTTTCAATACCTCTGAAGCTGCCGTTCTCAGTTTCTCTGTGGTGGTTGTAGATGGCGCGGCGGTAGTGGTGGTGGTGTCCATGACTATCGGATCCTCGGGCGATTCCTCGAAGCGCTTCTCCGGAGGACCCACGGAACGCAGTGACACTATTTTCACTTCAAGAGTGGGTGTGGGAACGGGTACCGAGCTCGTCGTGTTATTCTCTTCAGTCGGTATATACTTGGCTACCGGTCGCGAGTTATCACGGGACCCGAATATCGGCAGTCGTGGCGCGTAAGCCGACACTAACGGCAACAGAGTATCTCTAGCATACCGCTCCGCTCTAGATATGAAGGACGCGAGACGCGACGGCAGATATTGGACCACGAAGCTGGTTTCTTCCTTCTCATTTGCCCGTTCCCCGTAGTTCATAGCTTCGTACGCCGGTGTGGTTGACATGTCATAGTTTTTGGCTTTCCGTACAGCGGCAGTAGTTGGCTTAGGGGAATGTGTAGGTCTTAGTAGAGGTTCAGAGATCTCTTGCTCTTCTGGCGTGTCAGCGCGTTGTCTCGGGGCTTTCTTGGCGCGAGGTCTTAATACCGGTTCAGCGATCTCTATAACTCCGCTGGGGGCAGTCTTGGTGTTAGTCATGCCGAAAGCCCGGCCGGTGTCGGCGCCGGTCCATTCTGAAGTGTCGACCAATAAGAATGGTCGTTGTGGTGCGTCTTCTGGCAGCTCGTTGTCTTCAAGGTCCATAGGGGGTGACTTGGTGCCGTTGGGCTTCTTGTAGACTTGCGCCGTGCTCGTTGAGTTGTCGTCCTCCTAAATTAAAATAGGAATTAATTAGTTATGCGGTTGAATAAGATTACATTTTTGTTGGGCTAAAAATAGTGAAAGAATCACCTTACGATACGACATAATATTGTTTATTTGATTAAGCTGTTATTTAAGGGATTTAACTAGATACGTTATGATTACCTCTTGTATTTCACAATCGCCTGGATAAAGCGGCAACTCAACGGATTCTTCCGACATCAAATCGAGTCCTTTCTTGCAAAAAGATGACCTGAAAACATACCAATAATCATTAAAAACTACATTATTATCGATTTCCAAATTATTATGGATAGATTATTGCGCAGCAAGCAATGGAAGTGTTCCTTTCCTTAGGTCAATTCAAACTCTAAAGGTTGTCTAGTAGAGATTGCTTTAGGCAATAATTCCGCCTTTTGCTTATTCTTCTATTAGAATTTTATATACTTTTATATGTTTGGTGCAAATAAAGGGGACTTTAATGTAATCCCAATACTCACGTCTTCCCAAAACTATCAGCTATGAGCAGCTTGTCGATCCTTATCGCCTTGGCGCCGGCCGTGAGCCAGCCGTTGTAGGCGGCGTAGTGCACGGTGGCGCGGAGGGGGACCCCGAGCGCGGGGTGAGGCACGATGACCCGGGTGAAGCGGGGGGAGGGCGGCTGGCTGTCTTCGCGTCTGAGGGGGGAAGGATGTGTTAGTTGATGTTGTTTAACGATGAATTGTTTAATTTAATATGATTAGGCTATAGGTGTTGCTTGATGCTTACGGTTGCAATTTTTTTAGGAGAGTTCACACAAACTGCGACTGACAAATTTACTGTATAAAATTTATTTCACTCTATATCTAAGGCCCAATCAATTAGGTAGACAGTCACGGCATGTGCGAAAGGGCCTTTAATTTACGTCTGGCGCTACCTTGCATCTGGCGCTAATCTGACTATATAGCTAGTCCTTTTGATTCCTTTCACCGCGGTGCAAACCCTAGTCTAACACGCTAAGAAGAAGTGAAAGTATACTTGGTCATGGGGAAGGACTCGTTGAGGCCGGAGTCCCCGTGCAGCGTGAGTGTCACTCGCCCGTAGTTCTGCTTCTCGCCGCTGCCGCCCCACACCGACACGTGGTATTGATGCGCTAAGGAGAACAGAAATCAAGTTTTAGTTCTACTGTAAACACTGTAAATGTTGGTATAGGTATAATCAACCACATTTGTCGATTACATATATTGGATTAAGGCATTTGGTAGGGTCTTCTTTTATGATTTTCTGTTGTGGGCGTGAGATAAAACAATGGTAGATTCTGGAAGACAAAATTTCAATATCCACTTTCAAAATAAAATTCGACCCTAAGTTTTTCCTCAAATCTTATTTCCCAGCACCAATAGCTCTACATATTATTGTAGGTAACTGTAGTATAGGAGGACCATACATTACGCTTGCACATTTTTTTATATTGTGGTAATTGCTCGTCTCACCACAGAAGGGCTCCTCCTCCCGCGTGAGCAGGTAGAGCTGGCCGCGGCCGAGCGAGCGGTCCGCGTAGTACCCCATGTTGCCGCAGCGCCGGTCAATGACCCTGTGGGACACATCACAATGATACTCACCACAGAAGGGCTCCTCCTCCCGCGTGAGCAGGTAGAGCTGGCCGCGGCCGAGCGAGCGGTCCGCGTAGTACCCCATGTTGCCGCAGCGCCGGTCGCCGTCGCACGGGAAGCAGCGGCCCTGGGTACACACCACATTCAATTATTATACATAAACTGAAAAAAAAACTATAGGTAATTATGATAGATGGACTCACTATTTTGGAGCAGTTTTCATGAAACATGAACACGAAGAATTTGATCAGGTCATCTGATTTCAAGGTAGGTTCCCTGACGCCACATACGGACAGATAGACATGCTAGGATACTTATAATATAACACCCTTCTCCCTTTGTAGATAGATAATCCCACCCAATCATCAAATATAAGTGTTCTCGGCTGCTTTTACAGACAGAATATCTTTCACTTCTTATCGTGTCGGTAACAAACAGTATGTAGAGCTGAATTAGGGTTTGTCAGCCTTCGACCATTTTTGTTACCGTGGTGAATGGCTTAGCTAGTCAGATTAGTTGTCAATCTCTGATAGGCTTATTTCATGCATCCCAACCCCAACATACCTCAAGGAAAGTATCATAATCAGCGCACGGGAACGCCGGAAAGTGGCACTTGGGCGACACGGAGTCCGTGAAGAACTTGTACGCGCGCCGGTGGTTGCACAGCGAGCGGCCCTCGGGCGACGGTGCTGCCCAGGGGAGTACCAGGTCCGATACTGCGCCGACGAAGCTGGAAGTATGGAGATGGAGGGTAGAACTTAGAAGTAAATAAGCTAAACTTTGAGTTAGCCCATGGAGGTAAATCAATTAGTAGATATTTTTGAGTTAGACAGTCAATGTTGTTCTGATTCAATTTTGTTAGAGCCTGGGTTCGACTCGGCTCTTTAGTCTAGACATGGCCAATGGGTTGAAAAAGGGGTTTTATAAGCTCATCGCAGCCGCAACATATAGGTATAGTATAGTATAGATAGAGTAACGGCTTGAAGGACTGCCACTCGTGATGGCTCTTTTTTATGTGTAAAGTATGAGTATAGAGTACTGTATAGTAAAGCCATAGTTAATGGTCAGTTTGTACAAATTTACTGTCTATCTACAGAGAGAGAGATACTTACAGATTAGAACACCCGTGCTGCACCCTCCCCCCGTTGGGGTAGAAGTCGACATGCCCCAGCGGCTGCGCGGCGCCGAGGCCCCCGAATATGAGCGTCTCTCCGTTGGAATGTATCACGTCGACGAACTTAGCATCGGAGCGGTCGAGGCGCGCGCGCGGGTCTTGGAACTCGAATAGCGGGCCGGCTGGGTCCAAGCCTGAGGGTAGAATTTTTAGTGAGAAATACTTTTTTTAAAATAATAAAAAATAGGTGCGAAGGATTGAGTATTGTAGATGTACTTGTTATACGTATATGCGGTGCGGTAAGGCTGTAAGTATTGTGTACCTACATACCTAAATAATGCAGATACATACGGCCTATAAGTATATAGGTGGGTACAAAAGTAAAGTAAATGGGTTAGAAAGCAATAATACAAAACAGCTATATTGCGATTAACATTACGAATACGAACTATTCCTGTAACGCATTCAATCACTCCACATTCGTGGATCAACCGAGATACAGTGTAATCCGTCCATAAATTCAACATGGCTTCTTACCGGTGATCCGACTGATGTTGCCGAGCTCGGAGCCCGCGAAGCCGGCCACGTGCGCGCCCAGGCTGAACCCGATCAGGTGCACGTCTTCGAACCTCAGGGCTATGTGCTTGGCTAAACCTGAAAAATTATAAAAAGAAAATGTAAGTTTGTTTACCTTGTATTTTTACAATGTGAAAATAGTGTCACTACTCGACAAAAGATGGCGTTAGTGAGCACAGGTATGAGTTCTTAAGGTCGTAATACTCTAGTAGTACTGCTACTCAACACTAGATGGCGTCCCATGTATTGAAAAACGAATGTATTTTTGGAACCTGAAACGTTTCTATCTTATTTGGGGTAATAGAAAATAGTATTTTAAGAATTTATTTCTACCTTTCAACAACATTGCAAGTTGTTTGCCCACGAGCCTCGTGTTGGCTGCGGCTCGCAGGTAGTTCGGCATCGTCGCGCCGCCTTCCCAGTCCACGCACACCACGTTACATTCCTCCTGCAAAATTAATGGAGCTTTCATTTAGGTATGTTGAAGTATTCATAATCTTTCGTATCACATTATTGTTCACGAAGAAGGCAAGTTATCACTATGCCATAATTTTCAAGCCTATTGAGCCGGGGCACACGATGCGTTGCGGCGCCGCACCGCAGAGATTTGGTCTTGTGATTGTCAAATTTACAAGGCGATATCTCTGCGGTGCGACGGCGCCGCGACCCACCGTGTGCTTTTGCACTATAGCAGTCCACTGACGGACGTAGGCCAACACCAAATTCAAAAACTTCCTCCAAGATTAACTTACCACAGCCATAAGCGCGGACCTCATCTCGTAGACCCAAACATTATCGCAATTGGATCCGAAGCCGTGCACGATGACCCGTGTGGGGCGCGCCGAGTCGAACGCCCGCGCCGCCCAGCCCCACGCCGCCGACATGTTGCTGGCCGAGACCGCTAGCAGGGGTTGGTCGCCTCTGGAAGGAAGTGGAAAAAGTAGTCAGAGCCACTGTCTAAGAAAGCTTAGCCCTAGTTTCACCATACTCTGTTAGATCATAACAAGGGATTAGTTGTTGACTTTTGAAACATCTGACACATTACAATGTAACATTGGTGATCTAACAGACTGGGGCTTAGGTTAGGTACATGCATAGAAAGATAGCTGACATGTTGCTGGCGGAGACGGGTAGCAGGGGTTGGTCGCCCATGTAAACAAGTGAAAAAAGATAGATCAGTTTAAGAAAGGGACATTAAGCTAATGTCGATAAATTTATACTTAGCTGGCTTGCTTTTGAAGTATACGGACAGAAAGAGACAGAAATAGATTTAATTGCTGGATGACACCGCTAGGAGGGGTTGGTCGCACCACGAAAAATGTGGTTGTAGTGTATGTAGACTTTGTAGAGTGTGGCTGAGGGAGTTTACTCGTAGAAGAGACTAGCGATCGATTATAGCACGATGGTCTTATTTACCTCCGTAGAGATGTAATGGAGCTGAGTTCTTGAATTGCCCTAATAGTACAGCGAACTACAAAGAAACCTGACTCCCCGAACCCCCACTCAGTAGCAATAATGTCACTCTAAAAAGGCTCGTTTCTATGTAGACCACTGTACAAGTACTCTACATACCTGGCTATAGTAGAGTAGAGCAGGAAGTGCGTGCCCACCTCCTGCGGGCTGCTGGGCAGCGTCTCCAGGTACGCGAAGGGGCCCGCGTCCTCGAAGCACCCGAACTCCCCGTAGCACACGCTGCCCTGGGAGCGCTTCATTCTGGAAGTCGGAGAGTAGACAGTCAGATAATGCTGGGAATAGGCTAGGAATAATGGGTAAATTAGGCGACTTCTGTGCGTCCGGTGCAACCTGGGTTGGAAAAAAATCTGTTACCTGTAGTAAAAGTAGTCGTGTTTTCTACTTGGCTTTTTGTTGTGAGTATAGTTTTATTTATGCGTGTTTTTAGTTTTCCATTTAAAATAAAATAAAATAAATAAATTAGTTAAGTATCTCAGAGATATGCAGATTTGTGAACTAAAGTTGTTCAGAATACCCCTCCCCAATGAACCCCTGAAACCTTTCGGCTCACTATACCCTTTTTGCAACACCCTGTATATGTAACTACAAACCTATATTGTATACATAATGTGTACATTATATAATGTAATCATCTTGTACCTAGAACTTATTGCATTTATTTTACATCCTAATAAACTACCTAACTTCTTGTTATAAGGAAACCACAAAGTGAGTGGTTTTACGTCCAAAGAATATCTAATTTACAAAATATAAGTGCCATAGTAAGTGCATTACATTGTCAACAAGGCGAACTAACCACAAGTTATAAACAAGACTCAATTTTATGTTAAATATGATGTCTTGAGTACTTATTTCGTTTTCTATGTTATACCCGTCTAGACTTTTAGACGTTTACATTGTCTTACACCCCGTCACCTTATTTTATGAATTATTTTATTTATTGTGCCGTTTGGGGTTGAGACCTTGGGGCCATGGGGACCCGAAGCGCGACGATTAGTAAAAGAACTTTCGTCGCGCCTGGTCGAGGTATCAAGGGACCGGAGGGCTGGCAGCTACATCAGCCCGGCTATACAGAGAGGGAACGCTGCCAGCCTCCTCGGAACCATCCCGGGCGACGGCAGCGGACTAAAGGAAATATTCTACCTTTAATAAACTCCTGTTTATTAAGGGTAGAATATTTCCAGGCCAGGATTTTATCATACGTATTTTATTTTTTATTTGTAAAATATATAGGGAGTTTAGTATAAGTAGATAAGGTACCTATATTTAAACCCCCCTTTTATTTACATAATATATGTAGGTATTAAGTACATCTTAATTTTCACACACCGCATCGCACTCTTCTTTCACCTTTGACATAATACCTAGTTTAGATAAGAATCTGTCATCATGATCATAAAGTCCCAGTCGTGGGAAGATAACGCCGGAGTTAACCACGGTTGTGAGAGAAAGATGTATTTTCTGTGTGGTTTCGCAATTTTCAGCTCAAAACAAAAGTTTCCCTAAAACGTGGAGTGGAAATTATAGTCATAATGACTGACTGTTACGGCATCTTTACAACTCTTCCGAATATCTTACTTATCATAAAATGAAACATAACTTAACATAAAGGTAATTGCAATAGTAGGTATGTACCTATAAATATAATATTTACTAAGTAGTTATTAAAATTTAATACAATGTAATAAATGTAGAACTTAAAAGTATAGATGAGGTCAAGCAAGTTGTAATAAGGATAACAAGTCTAGATAATAAAACCATTCAGAAAATTCAATGTAAACTTTTAATGTTATTCATAAATTAGACTTGACCTATAGACAAACTAACCAGTTTTTTTCTCGTTTGTTTTTCCTATTCGGTGTGATGTGATTACGCTGATAAAACTAACTTTGCAGTAATTAATAATTCCTAATATTTCTAAGTTAATTACTTATCTTCTTAATGTTCCTAAGTTTAAATATAGAGTTCTCTTGTTTTTATTACTTTACAGCGCCGCTTATACCTAGGTACTTAGGTCTAGAACTAGAAATATTAATGCAGCTGTTAATATAGCGAATGTACGCTGTAAAGTATATTCAGGTACTAACATGCCTATTTTAAATGAAAAGGAAAGTTGAAATACCTTCCTGAACTATTCCATAAGGCATATAAGAATGAGGTATTCAGATCATATCTTTGAAAGAAAACAATGCAAGAAAGCAAATATTTGCACAGCAATGCTGGGAAAAAATACATAAGTAAGTACATATACGTACTTAAGTAGGTAGGTAGAGCTTGTGCGACATAGCTCTTTGACTTGTCCTGAGATTGTCAACCTTGAGGTTTAATTGAAATGGTGAATCGTGATGAGATATGAGTTAGCGCTGTAGAAAGTTAGCATTAGCACACAAAAGAACCAGTGAAAGTTGTGTTTGCTCTTTTTACAGGAGATTTTTGGCGTTGTCTTGTCTTTGGCGACTGCGGATTACGAATTAACGAGAGGTCTAGGTAGAGTCTCACCAGGTAACTAAGTTATACTTTAAGGAATTAGTCTGATTGATCTTTGCCCTCTGTTACCTTCTACTACTATAACACAAAATTACTACAATCCTCGAAATACCTGGACGGTAGAGCGGTGCGCGGTGATAGCTCAATCGGGTAAGCGCCCGCAAAACATCGTGAGGAAACCTGGCATATCTTGATTCTAGAAATCTATTTATGTGTACCCTAAGTGCATACCTAATACTCATTCAAAAATGGCGATACGGCACGCGACCTATCACGTGAGTACAAATGTACAGCAAAAGTGACTATACCCCTTCGGAGATTACTGCCTTGACCATATGTACCTATGTCCACATACCTGGTCCTCCCCCGTTTCATCTCCCATTCCTTCATGGAGGCTCGCACGGCACCGAGCAGCTCCGCGTCGCGCCGCTCATCCTCCGCCTCCTGGGCCGCCGTCGCCGGCCGCCCCGCGCCGCGCCATGGCTGCAGTTCCGCATCTGGGAATAGGGAAAGTGTGGTTATAAAACAACCGACTTCAAAAAACCACTAAAATGTAAGAAATAATTTAAGGTTTACACAAATTATATGTGACAGTACAAATATACCTAAGCAGGAACTGTTCTTTTTTGATGTTGGTGCGGTGACAAAGTAATCTGAAGAAATATGGCACCAACTTCAAAAAAGAACAGTACCTGCTCATAAGAAGAAAAAAAAACATATCCCGACGAATTGAGAACCTCTTCCTTTTTTGAAGTCGGTTAAAAATGGATTAGATTACTCGTGCTCCGAAATTAGGTGAGAAAGATTTGCCTGAAAGTAGGTCTCTGGAAGAATTGCTTTCTTGCATCCAAAATACTAATGAAATGGTAAACGTCAATGACATTCCAGGCGATCGATGCCATGACGATTTTCGGCAATTGCTGGTTAGTAACAAAGTAATACTCAGTTTAAAAGTTTATGTAACACTCAGTTTAAATTACCTATCTTCCCCACAGCAAAATTATCCCGCTCAGACCTATAAATCCTGGGCCATTTTCAAATAGTTGCGCTATTCTGTCTTGAAAGAGCCCATGTAGGTACACGTATACATACAGTATACAGTGCCTCCTGTCTAATGCACCATTTCATTCTCACATGGTTATGCCGATGGCGTGGCTGATTTCTTGTTGAGTATTACTGGCTTTAGAGTTTCTCAAACGAGGAACGCTCGATTCTAGACTCAAACTTTGTATCAAGACCTCTAAGACCACACCTTACAATTTACTTACCTGACTAATCGTAGGTAACCATTTCTCAATTTGGTTTTAAGATTGGTAAAAGCTCCATTATATGTATATGTATAGCTCTAAGAAGGTATTCTTTCATAAAACGTAGTGCCTATTCATTGTCCGGCTAGTAACAAATAGTAACAATCATTACATTACTGATTGCTAAATGTACTGCTATTGCATGTGCTTTGTAAGTGTTGATGAATTACCGCGGTGCAGCCGGGGTTTCGACATCTTTACACACATTTACCCGCATTTCTACACCACCAGTCAATGTTAAGTAGGTTTTATTGAATAAGTTTCGTAGTTACTGATTTTACCAAAGATAACAAATTTTTTGACCAACAACTAGGTAATTTCCTCGGAGAACGTGTTAAAAACTTTTTTTTTTAATCAATATACCGTTACGGGAATAGCTTTTTCACTAATTTTCATAATTTGATGAAGAAAATTTTGTTTGCAATTCCGAACAACCCTCACGGAAAATAGAGTTACACCATTTCGGCTTACTACTACTAGTATATTACATATTTTGCAACCTGTATAGATTAATAAGTTTGCTAAAATAAATACTTATAGCATAGGATCCCCCTAGCGAATCATAGGTGTATTTTGCTCTACAGAAAATTACATTGCATTTTCATACCAAACAGCACTTGCTCTCAATCCGCATTAAAGCGGCGGCCTTTTATGCAGCCGCCGGCCCTTCGCCAGGCCGCGTACCTTTTTGCTTCGAGTGGCCTTGATATGTGGCCTTTTGTAGGTCCCGCATGTGCTGTATGTGCATTGCCCTCCATACGAGACTAGTCTGCGGGACGAAAGTGGAGCGAAGCGTTCTCAGGAATAAAAGAATGGTATTCTAGATTCTAGATCCACGTCCGACCATGTAGAGCTCTTCATTAGTCAGTACTGATGCCAGATATCATTGATTGTGCTGCTATAATGGCTATTGTTTTGTGCTGTTTGTTGTGCTAATTAGAAAATTTAAATGATGAGCAGCCTAGATCGTATTTCCAGATACTCATAATATTGATAGGAAAACTTCGTAGTACCTACATACTTTAGTAGATACTGATAAGAAAATTTACTGTAAAGATACCTAGTGGCCGCATATGAACTTCCTGTTATTAATAATGCTTCATAAGATCATAACGGTTTATGACTATGCATTAGTCTATAATTTTGTACCTTCATCATTCGATGCGCCTATCGCACCTAGCTGTAAGTCAGGCTCCTACCGCTATAACCAATTATGTACTTTGTACATACCTACAATATATATCCTACATCACAACTACTCTTGGACGTCATGAGCGGCATACCTACCTCTCCTTTCCTATACATGCCAGTCTGCCATTTCGAGTAATACAACCTTTCATGTACGTGCGTACCACAAAAAGTGGGTTTTGTCAACGGACAGTCTCTACGACAATATACGTAGCATAATTAGCCTGAGCAAACAAAGGGTAGGCAACCGAAACGCGGAAGAATTCCAAGGCAGACCCATCCTGCTTGACTAGAATTACTTGTGTGAAACCAGCCTTTATATTGAAATGAAACCGCTCCAATTGTAGCAAGGTTACCTTTAAAACAGAAAGCACTGAGGTTGATTATGCATACGTTAACCGACTGAAACCTATCATCATTGTTAATTGGCTTGTTATTACTTACGTGGATATCTGGTCTTGTTGCTACATACAATGTCGGAAATAACTGTATTTACCAATACATTTTGGTATGGTCAAAGTAAGTAGATAATTTTTTTATAATGATTTATTGAGTGAGTCCGTAGAATTTAAAGCTAACTGATCGACAATGTAGGTACTCTAAGCGTACTTAGTAAGTACTAGAAGCTCTCATTCCGTTAGCACCCAGCCTGGCTCCTGGGTTGACCATCCATATCGAATCTTGAATATAAGTGCCATTACTTTCGTGATCCTGACCATCTCTATTTGCTGACCATTCTCTCATCACTCACTATCATGAAATCTCTAATGAATTATTATATATGCAAATATGTATTTTACTTTGAGCTATAATTATAATAAAACTTTAAATAGAAGCATAATGTACCGTCACAGACGGCTAACCAGAAGGGCTAGCACGGGGCGCACTTAAGACGTGATAAGAGTTTTGCATCGCGCTCACTCACATCGCGCAGCCTCAAGAGCGAGCGCGACGGAGATCTTTTGTCACGTCTTAATAGCTTGCCGTGCTACAGAGCCAGGTGCTGTTAGAGTTCTCTGAAATTACGTTTGCCGATGGCAGGAGAGAACTGCGAGCTTCGCATCTCCGTGAAATGCAGATATTTATCCAACGCATTGTATATACATTTTATCATCCACCAAACAACAACTTTTTAGTAACAACATACCTGCAATATTTCTTTTTATATTTCCTCTTTAAAGTCTATATAGATTACACAGTAGTGGAATGGCTATATTATTATAATATGTATGAATCGGAAGTTGGAACTAACAAACGCAGATTGTGTCATATTATTAATATTTATTTAAATTATGATTACTCTGACTCTGTTATGATTGTCGCTATTGTATAGAAAAGCCGTTTGAAAACTGATATTCGTAAGACCAGAGTACATCCATCGGCCGAGCAGATACGCACGCTAACACAACATAATTATTACATTAATTATTTCAAACTAATGTTCAGAGTCAATCTGTTGCCGCAATCAACCATTCACGTGACTTTAGAGGAGTTGTACACGAGATTTTTGCTGCTGAACATCGAAATTGATGAACTTCAAGTACTTTATCGGTATTGGAATGAACATGCAACACTGATTCATGTGTCGAAAAGTCAGCAGACTTTTGTCTGTCTGTTTGTGACAAGGAAAGCACATTGATGTATCACCTGACGCACCCTGGGCAGACAAAATCTGTCACTAATCTGAAAGGTCATTTCTGTCACCACGGTAACAAATTTTAAGTTATAGCTGAACACAAAAGAGTAGAGATTAATGTTTTTGGAACTAAACAGATTTAAACCTGGCAATAAAAAAAAACTTGTGATTTGTGGTCTGTTTCTATGGTTTGAATGTCAAACTCGCCCTGTTCCTGTATAAACAAATCGAATTTTGCTTAATTTTGGAGTTTTGTGGATTGTTGAGTTTGTTCACGAAGTGAAAATTAATAAAACCATTCGCAGCGAAGCTAGACAGATGATTTACAGCGTTTACCTACGATGTTTGGCGGAGAATGAGGCTGGAGAAGTATTAGTCAATATATACGATGTTTATGAAAGAGCAGCGTTTTATACTGGTGAGTAGGTACTTAATTTCTAACCATTAACATACATTGCTTATATTTCTTGTAAAAAAGTACTATTTTGATGTAATAGAATGCCTTTCAATGTGTATTTGTTATTCTTATAGAGGTTAGAAAATACTAGTGTCAAACGTTACATGACATCAGGGTCTGGATGCTAATGTTGTTAAAACATCAGGTCTAGATACTTTTTTACTAACCCCCGACTCAAAAAGGGTATCGATAAGTTTTACAGCTGTCGGTGTTTATGTGTGTCGGTCTCTCCGTGTTAGAGTACCTATTTTAAAAATATGTGTAAGAATATGTAAAGAGTCGGTATAAATTCCCCAGACATAATAATTTGCAAGTCACTGCTTTTCTGACCAATTAAATAATTTGTTGCAGGAAAATCGGTAAACACAGTTTTAGAAGAATTGCCGGGGCACATTTGAACTTTTTCCTGAGCAAGAAAAAACTGTAATAAAATATCGATGTGTGATACTATCACTTTTCTCCTATATTACAGTTGATTTGATTTAATGAAATTCATTCAAGACTGTCCCCCTCTCCCCTACTAATTTGTTCTCTTAACATAAACCTCCCCAAAAAGTGGCATTTTATAATTAGTAAATATTTGAAACATTTCTCGTTTTGATTTTTTCTGCTAAAGTATCGTGATACTTTTGTCCGTTTTCTATACTATAATAGTGTGGCCACTTTCTTAGATTGCCACGCCCTCAATTATTCTCTACTCTTTTATGTTCAGCTATAAGCTAGTGCTTGTCACTCACTCGCTAATAGGTACCCTGATTACACCTACCAAATAGAGTGGCGAGACAGTATCCTCGGCCGCATACCCATACATTGGCTGAGGATCAGCCGATGATACTGTCTCGCCACTCTACTCGGTAGCTGTATTCAGGGTAATAAGAGCCAAAGTATACTTACACTTAGCTAGGACGACAGAGAGAGTCGCGAGTAGCAGGGCGAGCGACCGCCAGGTGAGCGTCGCCATCCATGCGCCCCGAGTCCTTACGCATCCACTCTGAAAATACATACATTATGAGGTTAATAAATTGATCAAAAGTCATGTTATAGGTTCTAATTATATATGGAAGTAGGGTGCACAAAAAGATCCTCCTTGAGTTACATATTGCACCTGCTCTTAATACACGACGCACACCGGGAGATAACGAAGACGCTTATCTGGCTGATAAATCCTTTAACCAACGGTGACAAACCCTAGTCTAGACCTATAGTGTATGTCCTCTAGGAAGTAGTAAGGTCTAAACTACATTAAAAAAACTACTACATAAAAAATTGCAATTTGCAATACAAAAGACATCAACGCGTAGCATGAACTTACAATTTTCTTTTTTCAAAAGTTTATTATTATTTTTGCGAAAAATTATAGGTAAGTAGTAGAAATTTATGGAATCCCCTTCAGTTTTATTAACTATTTTCTGATTCGTATTTACGCGGACATAAGCTTAGAAAGGCCAAATGAGTCCAAATGTGTTCTGAAACATTATTCGGTAAAAGTAACATCTACAGGTATTGGCCTTGATCGCCTGTTGAATGTTGAATGCAGTGATGGGACGTGCTTTCGTATACATCTGCTGTACAAATGTATGTCGCAATCAAGGTTATTGTAGCTTGCATCGGACTTTCTATGAATTTGAATGTAACAATGCTACAACTTAACCGCTGATTTATACTGATGCGTGATAACGAAATGTCGTTAGCACAGATTTGTATACATCGATACTTCAGCGCTTTATCCGAGATTAGGTTTAATGATCATTTCCATTTTGTCTCCTTGGTACATTTGCTCTGATATTATAGGTACATTTTCGGAGCACAGAGCACTGCGTAGCCGTTGGCACAGGACGAGCTCAGCTGGTGGTATTCCTTGCTTGCATGCATCCTTTGATTCATCGGCAATACTATATGTCGTTGAAATGCGCATCATACCATCATACCGAAAGTACTTAGTAAATATTTAGTTAACTGTGCCTAAAGGCTAAAAAGGTGGCACTGTATTATCTAATTGACTCTCATGAAGCGCCAAAGGCCATGAGGCGGGCGTGGTCTGCAGAGCTAATGGTAGTTTTTATGTAAGAACCCATTTAAGTTTGTTTGTGCCTATTAGTATTTAATTATAACAAATTATTCTACAGTGATATGAATGTCACTGTAGCGTTTAACAACGTGCAGGCTTCAGTATTTATAGACAACAAGTCAAGGCGGTTGCTAATGGCAGTGCCTGTGTTTATTTGACAAAAGCCGGTCGGTCGGTCACCTTGGATCCAATCATTAGGTCTTGTTGAATATTTATGTCTCTAACAGATAATATAAAACAGTATGTATGTATATAAAACTCAGGCTGACCTTTCGATATATACCTACCGAAATCTAGATTGAATTTACTGCTGCTTACTGCGATATAATTTTAGCAAAATTTTCAGGCACCTATTTATAAAATGTTAACGTATTATTATTTAAATAACTAAATGTTAATCACACACATATAATAAGCATAAAATTATTTTCATTAAATGATGTTAAATGGCTATTGATAAAGCAGAGAAACAATTTGATCAATGATACAATACAGCATGCATGATTAGCTTTGTGTCTCTATTTTAACCTTTGTTCATTGAATTGAAAATTCCAGCCCTTTGTCTTTACAATTTGGTACCAACACAACGAATGACACACAGTGTGAGAATTATTGGTAAGCAGGTACACTCGTAATTGTGAATAAGTGTGGAAATAAGATAACATTCTTTGGTATATGTTTGTTTAGATACAGGGATAGAGATATTATTATAAGGTACGGACATGTTAGTAGTATTTTAAGAGATAGGCTAGTTTTGGTTTCCACCGGCGATGCGAGACGAGTATTTAATATTTAAATAATATTTGCGAGAGGGAATTGTTCACAATTCAATCCTTATTGTCTCACCTCACCGGTGGAAAACCACCTTAGGTACCTGTCTTAAAATGTAACTAAATATCACCTTTATTTTTTTGTTTTCCACCCCCTAACATTGAAAGGCTTTTCAGCAGTCAGTTGTTTGTAAAAATAGTCAATCAGTTTAGTAACTTGAAGTATAATCATGTACGTGCAGCTGCGGCATTCCTACAGCTATGGCCAGCAATCCATCATGAAATCCTTTGTCAACATCAACATTATCTACACGGTTTGATACTAATAGAGGTATATAAATAAACAAATAACAATTAAATAATCTGTGGTAACAATAATAGTCCACGAGTGGGGCGTGCGTTGAATGTTAAATTAAGGCAATGTAGGTAGGTACTGGATCGATACCTAATTATTTCCTGGATAATGTATATTAGAAGTAGCTAGTTATATTTAGTTACATTTAGTATAGGTTCATATAATAGAAGACACATATAATAATGTACGTAGTATAGGTACCTATACGTACAGTTTATATAAACTTAACAACAATTTCGGTGTCTTTAGTATAGTGGCCTACCCTACGAATGATAATTGAGTAAGTACCTAGGTACCTACACTACTGAGTTATGCTGTATTACAAGCTTATTATGTGGGTTCATCACTTAAATACGGTAGATATATAAGAATCACATCATCATAATAAAATATACAGGCAGCAAAAATGTTACGAAAGAAAAGAAGAACAACAACTTGGTACTGGCTGGCGTATTATAAAAAAACCTCTTCGTTTGGTTTAAATGAGGTTAAAAGTAATGATAGACCTCCTTCCCGACCCTTGAGCTCTGATTCCCACGATAAAGAATCAGCACACGATGCAGAGAAATTTACATATTCATGTAAGAATATATTTCATTATGAATCTAACACGAATTTGTTTTATTTCACTTAATACATAAGTACTAAGTATCGTGCAAGAACATAAGTAAATCTTTTGTCGCTGGACAATCTCACTTTAAAGCAATTATAATAGGTATAGTTATTATTCTGTGGCAATATACGTACGTATATTGTTATTTGTAATCAAACTAAACATTACTTAAGTTAATGAGAAGAAAGTGGGTAAAGACACGACGACTATTGGATTGAAATACTTGAAGTAGGTATAATTATAGTAATCGTTATTGCTATGTATTGGTAATCTAGGATTGTTGAAACAGCTCTAAAGCCAGTTCGATGACCCGAATCTTTTGCATTCGGTCTGAATTTCGCGTTTCACTGACTATCGTGGGCTTAGATTTTCTTGATAATGTGACGGTGCAATAGAAATACTTTTAAGAAAATTCAGGCGTGAACGAATTTTATTCTTAAACTGGTAATGTTTTTTCTTGGTAATACAGTAATCAACTACTTCCCAAAAGCTGCGTACAGATTAAACTCTACATTGAAACACAATTCTTATTGTTAGCGTGTTATTGACAAACAGTAGGATATGGTCTAGGGCTTATATTTTTTACCGGGGTTTAGCGAGTATATAGTATTAGTCACCAATTAAATTTTATATATTTATACAAGTACCTATGTTTAGTACAATTATATTCATTTATTGTTAATCTGTAATTATAATGATAAATGAATGTCTATTTTAATAAGATCTTATTAAAAAGTAGGTTAGTAGTTTAGTGACTCGTGGATCATAGAAATTCTTGAAACAAGAGTCTGCAAGTTAGAGCAATGACACGTCCATAATTAACAATTTCTAAACACGCAATCTGCCGCGTGAGGTGTGACACAGGAATTTTTCTACATTCATTATCTTTTTAACCGACTATAAAAGAAGGAGATTCGCTTCTCATTTCGTCTGAAAGTATAGCTGGTTAATCTATTCTGAAATTAACTTGCATATACTGTGCGCTAACTATTCCATGAAACATAAAAAATGTAACATCGCTCGTCTTCTTCTATCTTTTAGTCGTAGAACAGAGGTTGTTAAGAAAAACCCCCTTGTTACCCTCTTTAGGCTAACTATTGCCTTTTGCACTGTAACAGCATTTACTTATTTATACATTTTAGTAGGAAATGTAAAGGTATAATAGTATCACTGTAATTAAACCTGTGGCTAGGTAATCGTGTGTTACATTACATACATTATTAATATTAAACGAAAAACTTCAAAACAGAAGTGAAGAAATGTAGCTAAGTAACTATACGTATTTAATTACTTTGTAAACATAATAAGGTATAATTTTAATATAATAAGTACTTGAAGGTGATTTACCTTATAACACTAGCTAGGTGACTTGTTCCAACATAGAGAAGTGTTTACTACACTTATTCGTTTTTTTCCTGATTTTTATGCTAGGACCTAGGATAATTTGTTCGAGTAAGACCTGTACATATTGCAACACTGTATGAGGTAGTAAGTATAGGTATCTAATGACAGGTAATAGAGCCAATGATAATCTATACTTATGGTATTGAAGTAGCTTCCTGTTTAGCAAGTCTAAAATCCTTCCGACATTTCCGACACACGTAATTAGCATAGACGGAATATTAAATACCTACCTCATTGAGTTATTTACCTACTGGTGGTGATTTTGGTATATTATGTATTGGCAATTAATTGAGTGTGCCACTTCAAATAGATGTCAGGATTCAAAATAAATTGAAATCCTGTTTGTATCATCAAAGTGTATCAAGTACCTACCTACTTCATATGAGTTTTCGTATGTCAGAACCACATACCTACAATTACATATTCATTTATATCCTTCTTAAAATTCATGTAGCCCCTGATTTTGAAAGATGACAACAATATTCGCTCAGTCGTAGTAATACTTGTTGATTTCATACGATTATCGTAGATACTTAAGTTTTAAACTTCGGTTATTAAATTTGTAATTGTTTTCAAACTATAACTTCTGATATACAGGGTGTTGTAAAAAGAGTATACTAAGCCGAAACCAGCACGTGCAGCATGTTATGTCTAAACTCAAAACAGAATTTCAAAATTCGCGAAAAAAATATTTATTGTCCATAGTATAAAGTCATGTGACCAAATAAGTTTCTATGAAAAATGTTTTTTTTTTACCTACTAGTAATAGTAGATTGTACGTCGATTGAGCCTGCGTGTGAGCAGCGCACAGTGATCGTGTGTTATGTAAATTCGGTGCTCAAACACTTTCTTTCTGCAGCAGCGTGTGTAAAGCGGACATTTGTCATATTATCACATGGAAGCTAGACGCTAGAGTTTAGGCCCGGGTCTCCTATTACGCGCCGTAGATCGCGTCCAGCGTCACGCCGTAGGCCGCGTCACGATGCTCACTACGTCTACGCGCCAACGTCGGCGTGTGAGGGAGACCGCATCAGTACATTTCTATAGTGAGCATCGTGACGCGGCCTACGGCGTGACGCCGGACGCGACCTACGGCGTAAATAGGAGACCCGGGCCTTAATTAGAATACGCCATAGGCAACCCAATTCTATTGTAAGCAAGGTATAAACAATTTTATAGATACACTTACGGGCAATCAAAAGGTTCCACTGAGAAAAGCACCAAATTACTCCAAAACGGAAAAGGCTATCGTAATGACGCCTTCTGCAACATTGAAGTACATTTAACAAAGCAGAGGATATTACAAATTAAAAACGGTAATATTAAAAAAAAAAACAAATTAACAGTTTGAAAATACTTGGTTTGTTTGGTGTCGATATTTTGTCAGTGGAACTTTTTCATTGCGCGTGAGTGTATGTATATTTTATTATCTAAACACAATATTTCTGCACAAACTAAATACTTAGATGAATGTTTACACCTGCTACTGCTCCAGTGCTAATTCTTACACTTCTTTGCTCCATTTGAACAGCGACACCATCGTGCTACGTCAATGAAGCGCTCTACCATCATCTAAATTAAAGTACAAACAAACATACATGTATGTATGTAAGTACATAATGTTTTTCTCACTTTTACTATCATCCATTTAAGAGCATGCTCGTAACATTACGAGAAAATATGAGTTAGGCAATCATGTGTGGTATCTACCGCAAACTTCAAATACTGATTTGCAGTGATAATCAGGAAAAATACGAACGCTGCGCTGAAGCAACAGCTGAACACTCAAATTAACAGAGAGAGTAAACCACAGTCTTAATAACCGCGTATATTCTACAAATCTACAGCAATGATTTTTAATTTGAAATACAACCTTCTTGGAGGTTTGAAGTTTTGAACTCCTTTGCAAGAGGAGGAGCGAGAGGGGCGGGGGGGGGGGGGGGGGGGGGGGCGACTTTCACTTTATCGCATCTCGACATGACCTCACGTCTCGGTATAGTTTGGGCATCATTGACTATTCAGTGTTTGTTCGATATTGTAACCTAAATGTAAGAGGGTAAAGTAGGTTGTCGGATAGCGCGATGGTCGTGGCTTGTGTTGTACCCGGCACAACGTAATTAAAAGTCGGTGAAAGCGTGTTGGATCAGTTCCATTGACAAGAGGGCATTGCGTGTCCTAGTGCATTGTTGTGACCAGTTTACAGACAGGGAAACAAGTGCCAATACTAAACTTTATGTAATATTTCTATGAGTATGTCAATATTTAATAGTATAATAAGGCAACTGTAAGTAACCTCAAACCACTGGGGAGAGAGAACAGATTTTGATAAAACATAGGTAGCAAAGGTTCAATACCTACTTTTGACCACGTAACCTGTCAAACACAAATAACCGCAGTAAAATTATCGATCCATATCCATCCACTAAGAAAGGTTCCTTCTACACATTATCTACTCAATCTTATCAAAATTAATTAATCCCATACAAAAGAATTCAACGCGTTGCCGTAAAATATAATTTGTCCATTCAATAAATGCAGGGAGTTGAATAATTTTATTAAATACTAAGTGCGGGTATCGGTTAGTATAGTACCCAAGTTACAGTTACAGCAAGTTTTGACCGGGTGAAACTAGATTTTGCACTATGGTATTGGTCAAAATAATGTAATACTTTATACTATGTAAGTAGTTTAGTTTAATGATTAATTAATTACCAGCATAATGTAGAGCAATCATGATACAACCTGAAGTGCAAACATATCTACATATACATTTAATCTGCACGAAAGAAGCCTCCCCGTGCTAGGTCTACCAGTCAGTGACTGACAAATAATCTGACTGGCTAATCATTCACCACGATGATAAATGCCACTATAATGTGCTTGTTATCGACACGCTAAAAAGGAGAACAATTCAATTCAAATTTTTATATACCTAGGCAACTTTCTAGCAGATTGACCAAATATTTATAATCACTGGGTCACACCGCATGTCTCATACATTATTGAATACGTGCGTAATAACAATTATCTAATCGGAAAGAATTATCTATAGTTGCATAACTTGTTTGTTATTAAGTAATAAAATAATACAACACTATGCAATGCAAATCCCCAATGTCAATCTTAAAAATATTGATCACCATTATGTTAGCTTACCTACCTATTATATTTTTCTTGAATTCTAAAGAACTCATTCTTAGTGTAACACCAGAATACTGTAAGTATCTTGACAAAGATTGAAGTCCCTGTGCAGCCTTACAGTATTATAGCCTATGAATTTTTAATACAAACTATAATTATTGCATAAAACGCAAACTGCGTGTCTTTAGATTCAAATACAATAGACTTTAACCTCAATAAGTATTTATAGCTTGGAATAAATTAAGTTACTAATACAGGATGCTACACCGCTATAATGCACTATTGGCCTAATGGCTAATTCACAAAAAGTACCTATAGTTATGTATTTAGTAAACGTAAAGTTCTTTAAACTTATTGTGCGACTGTCGCAAGGCATTGCTCTACATTTATTAAATGTTTACCTTTGTTAAAATATAAGTACATTCTATTGAATTCATGGTTTATATATTTAAATGCATATTATTTTATTTATTCGGCGACAAAATTTTGTTATTGTTGATTTCACGAATGCTTTTGTTAGGGCAAAAACATTTGGTTTATTTATACTTACAAACTTATGTCCTTATATAAGGGCTCTGCGTTTTTTGAATATCAATGAAAATACTCAAATAGAATTCAATATTTGCATGCAGATACACCGACAGCACATTTAAGTACATAATTAAGTACCCATTTGCGGTTTAATTTGCTAAAACCGTGTTCTTGACTTGTCATTAGAAAATTACAGGTCACGGTCTCGAATCTTGTTTTTAATTCATTGCCAAAATTATGATTATGATTTCGTATGTTAGAGGCCCAGAATTTTGGTCCCGTTAATTCGCAATGCTTAACTCGAAACACTTACTGAAACAATCAGGAATCAGGGCTGCAGTGGTCCGTCAACCGTTACCTCGCGCACACAACTTTCGTAAATCGTTAACTTGTTTAATAAATATATCACGTATAGTGGGTTTCATCACTATTGGCATGCGTCGGGGCGCCCGCGCTAACGATTGTTCTCGCTCTTGCATTAGAATATGCACGGTTTTTATGACCATTGGCTTTGTCATCTGATATTATATTACTTATGGTAAAAACTGAGAATTCACGCGAATGGCTAAATGAAGGCGTGACATGTGTGACAAGCTCATTTGGATCGTGAGACCACTGGATTGTTCGAAAACAAAAGAGATTGGGGTCGATCCGATATTGTAATCAAGTCAACAGTTCACATACTTTTTCGGTGATCCGGTTCCGATTGACTTGTGGTGTGGAAACCGGTGCAGTTCCTGTGATCAGCTGGGCCATTGTTTCGGTGCTTTAAATATATCAGCTGTTTCGGTAGACGGCAGTTGTTTACCGGCTGCTTGGCGGCGGATCAGCGGAGTGCATTGCATGGTTTACCAGACAAACAATGCATGCTCTGATTATTTTCCGTTCATTTATTGGGCTGTTGTGTTGTTATACACCATTATACTATACTAATTCGTGTTATTTGTTCCTCAAAATGTAATTTAACTGTACTTCCTTTGCTTTAAAATATTTTAATTTCATTAGTTACAGTTACTTGAAAGTTAATAACGTAATTAATTAGTGCGCAAATAAAACTAAAACTTACAGTGTTGTTATTGTTGCGTTGACGGTGCACAAACTGGAAATTAACTCCTTCCTTCACTTAACAAACAGATTTATTTGCTAAACAAAGTTCACAGGCACAATAAAACTAAAACCGTTGCACTAACTTAATAAAACTTTTTGCTGCGACCACAGAGTATATTTGACACAATAGAAAAGAGTTTTCAATGTTTGAGAATGGAACGCGCGCGTGTTTTCCCGCGTCGTGCTGGCGACTAGCGGCGGCGGCGGCGGCGGCGGCGCGGCGGGCGCTCCGTGTGGGGAGAAACTAAAGAGAAAAGTACCGTCTCCACGCCTTGCAGCGGTTACATCAACGCTGCTCTCGATCATATTGTTTACACTCCACACTGCTCAGAGCCAGGGGTGTTGCACTAAGCAATGACAATGAGACACTTCGCCGAAACCTCGCAACATAGCAACGCTTCCTCTTTACGCTTGTTAGGCGTGAACGTAACTGTTGCAATGCTAAGATGTTATCACATCTTCCAAATGACTGTTGAATTACAATGTGAGTTCAGACAAAAGAGATGTTAACCAAATTTTGCAATATAAAAATGGTGATGCTCTTACTGTGTAAATAGCCTTCATCATTGTAGATGAAAAGAAAAATAGAATCACTGCTGACTTTAAAGTAAACTTAATATCAATTTTACGTCAAAATAGGCCTAATAATGAAGTCAGTTGTTACGTTGTTACCTACATTCTTAATTGTTATGAGCGTATTATAGGTACCCTAAGCAATAATTAAAAACTAAATGAATTGCTGTTATCATATATCAATCATTTACATAAGCGATCGGAGCTCTGCAGCTTGCTATACCTATGTAACTATTACATGCTCTACACTTCACTTCCTGCCTCTGATATATGTAATAATTACAAACTTATAGTGAAAGAAATAAGTAACTACCTACTAACTAATAGCATAAATGTAAGTATTATAGGTACTTACGGAAGAAATGAAAAAACATCCCGGGCACAAAGCTAGGTAACATCTACAGCGGAACACCATTTAAACAGTTTTTCATGTTTGGCAATAAAACTATCTCATGAAAAGAGTTCCGATATGAACAATAGTGAGGAAGCTATGGTTTCATACAGAGGAAATACCTTTAAAAAATACTATTAATGAAAGTCAGGCCCAGTTCCTCATTTGAGTCCTCCTTCTTCATGATGGGTGTCAGTGTCGTGATAATAAACGACAATTCAACCAATCTCCATTCCATACTCTACACCAACTCTTTCCAACTCCATTCCTTCTCGGCTCTGCGGGTTCAAATCACCATTGATTTAAGCGATTTTGTCCTAGAATGGTCCTTGGCGAAGTGGCTTCTTTCAAACGAGGTTCTCCCTCATACTTTATAAAATTCGTATTAAAAAAATTAACACAATATTAGGATTTTCAATGAAATTAAAATAAAATATTGTAAATATCGCATGCTACCTATTTATTATAATTCGTAACAACTGTTATTAAGTTGTATTTAACTGTCAGCTGTCGATCAAAGTTGTTTAAATATTATCAGACCATGGTAAGTATTACATTATGATAAGTAGGGCTCAAATATAGGAAGTCAAACAGCAAATATTGATGAATTAGGTAACATCATTTTCCTTTTTAGCGTTGCGTACCGACTCTGTTAGGAAACGTCAAATGTTTATGTATGCGATTTTCGTAACCTATTGTGCATCGCAATAATCGTTCATTGACCACTTAAGTAATTAGCATTTGGTTTATGTAAGGTAAAATATCCTGGTGTTTAGATGGATACTAGCTGTTCCCGCGAGCTTCGCTTCGCCTTAAAAAGTTTTCCCGTGGGAATTCCGGTATAAAAAGTAGCCTATGTTCTTTCTCAGGGTCTAGCTAGACCATATGTTTACCAAATTTCATTCAAATCCGTTCAGTAGTTTTGGCGTGAAAGAGTAACCGACAGACACAGTTACTTACGCATTTATAATATTAGTTAGGATTAGGATGTCTTGTGGTGTTACTAGAAATAATTAAGCAGGGTTAGGACTAATCAATAGGGTTGAAATTTTAATTATTATGTTACCTACGGTTACTAAATTATTATCCTATAAATTTCATGCGTAGATGCATAGTAATACATCACCGTAACCTGGATTTCGCTCTATCTATCTACGATGTATCACCAAACGCTCTATGATCAAAATTAAACACCAGTTCATGAAGATGCAAACCTATCGTGCCATCGCTGTTTATTTATATTCTACATCTGAACTTATTGTTAATCGTCGAAAACAGAAAATACACTCTTGAGCAATAAAATTGTTCCATCGACAAAGCACCAAAATACTCCTAAACGGAATAGGTTATCTCAAGGTAAGTAAGTACAAAGTACTTCTCTAACAGTATTACCAACTAAAAACATAAATTATGGTGTATTTTTTTTCGGATGGAACTTTTTCAGTGCTCGCGATCATATTTACTGCGTTTGTTTTCTTGTCATGAAAAGGCCCATGAACTTATTTGTACTGTCGGAGTACCCACCCTCAATCTTAGACTTCCGCATGTTACAGGATTATCGATATAACTCGCGAAAGTAGTTTCGTAATCCACACCGACTGCAGTCTGTTGCACATAAGAATTATACCTACTAACTTATTTACGACCTGCTGTATTATAACGCGAGCAGATAAAGAAACAATATGAAAATGGTGCCCGTTATATAGGTATAACTGGGAGCAGATCATACTAACAGTCATACGAACAAAGCGAGATAGCATGAGTGTATTCGCATTTAAATATTGTTTATTTTTCTGCGGACGATATATATACTTCAGATTATAGTATATTTACAGCCAAGTTTTAAGCGCCTTTTTATGATCAAGTTGGAATTATGTAAATAAAAACATAAATTCAGACCCACGTATGTATATGGTTAAACGTCGCTCAGCGGGCTAGCAAGAGCTATGCTCGGGATTTCTCTGAAGGAACGTACCATTAAGTGATAATAAGTAGTAATTTCAACTACTACTTATTTTGTGATTCATCACAACGAACGGTCCATAACAATTTTTTTTCACTTAATTAAAAGTATGTGAAAAAAACTTCCTGAAGGACTTAAAGAAACTGTAACATGCATACTTACATACATGAGTATACTCATGCCTGTCTTCCAGAGTTGGCAGACACTATGGAATACTATGAATATCCTGACATGTATACTCCTTAGCTCCCTCTACATTCATTATGTTTGCCTCTTCCTTCCTACACGCTCTTTGGTTTTTGAAACTCCTTCTGTAGGTCTTCTTGATGTCGCCTGAAAACTGAAACAACATAAAGAATTTCGTAGTTTTTGGACCTCTATGCGAATATAAAAAATACTATACTCTCAGGGGACATAATAAGAACAACATACACAAAGGCGGGATTTTGTCAGCAGTGTATCGGCAGATCAATGTACCCGACATGCTGAGCAACTATCCTGACCTGCCGAAGACAGTAATTTCAGTGATAAAATGCGACTTCTATGTTTGGACTCTTTCATAACAGGGCGAGGACCTACTTAGGTAGGCACCTACTTACTGAGAAAAGAAAATATTAGATCATTCAAAAAGTATTTACTGCACAATGCACCAAAGGACTGGCTGGCGAGACGCCAACCTCCTTGGAGTTACATAACCACTTTCACATCTCCCCCCACCCCCTGCCCTCCCCCGCGGGCCGCTGAGCTGCTAACCGACCGGCAAACAGAAGCTGTGGCCGCGCCGGTTACGTATAGCCTGGTACCTTATTCTGGGGATTCGGCGTTTCTAACGCGATTTTGATTGTGTATGCGCGGGAAACTGTTTTATGAGTAGGACTTCATACATTTTCTAGCTATAGGAATAGGGTAGGGTAGTGAGAATCTGGGGGTCACTAACATAGAGAAGCTGAAAGAACTAACGAGAGGTCGTGTAATGTCAGTCTATAGCCATCCAACGTTAGTAGGTACTTCGAAAACGTCGCGAGGACGCCTCGAATATGGTTCCACCTCTGCTTTGACTAATTTACTCGCTCTTAATAGTCTTAATACTGTTCTTGTTTTACTTAAATGTTTGGGTGTAACTGGTACAGTGGAAGTCTTGTTGAAAGTAAGACTTTGAACTTTGTTCCGGTGTCATAAAAGTTCAATTTGTTACGAAGAAGGCCTACTTCCACTGTAATGCCAAATATACCTATTGTTGAGGACTGGAAGAAACCGATCAACTACTCATTATTTAATTATTGGATAATTTGTTTTTGTTTTATTAAGGCCATTACGTAATTCTTGTCAAGCATTACACCTTATCAAGTAATCTTCTTTAAGTTGTAGCTCGTATTATTTACTTATAGCGCGCTTTATTTTTTCGACTCTAAAGTCGAAGGCAGGATGGATGAAGGTACAGTTTGATCCAAACAACTTGTAAGTTCCTGAAGTGGCTGCGATTTCACTTTTGTGCTTTGTCAAACATGGTCAAACTAAACAACTGTCAATCTTTGAAAGAAATAATGTACTTATTATAGGCAGTTTATTAGTTTGACAAGGTTTTGTACCTTCCAAGTGCAATCGCAGCCAAATTCGGGGGAACCCGGGGTAAGACGGGGTCGCTAAGGGAAAATGAAAAAAAAACAACAGGTATTTATAACCACAACGTTATCAATTATTTATGTCTAAATTGACTTATTTTAAGAAATGTAAAAAATGGGAAATAAACCATCTTGCCCCGTGTACGGGGTAAGATGGGGTAAGTATACTATGTGGGGCACAAAACATATAAACAACACTTCTTCTGTGTTTTTATCGTCAACACCAGCACCAGCAGTGTGAGCCCAACGCCTGCACCTTTGACATCCGACCTAGTTTTCCTTAGATTTAAAGTAGGATCTTTGATATCCTCAAGTAGAGGTAGACACACTCATCTTCGTTGTTATTCTTCTTCTTAGGCAGTATCTGCTTTGTCTTTTTAGCCAACATCCCTGTAGCCCTTTTAGAACCCTTCATCAATGTCAAATATCGGGTTGGAGAAAAAAAAACTTAACCAAGCTAGATCCGTCCTATCTTGCCCCTCCAAAAATACCCCGTCTTGGCCCACGTTATATTTTTTTTAAAAATAATTCATAAAAAAATACTTTCAATTTTTCACATATTTAAACAAAGCGTAGCAAACCTTAAATAAAAACACACAATTATCAAAAATGCCACAGTTTTACTTACTGTGTTGTGACGTTGTTTTTACCGGTCAAAATAACATGGACACTACGCAAAAACAAACAATTGAGCTAACACAAAAAACGCACGCGCTCACACCTGCTGTCACTCGCGCACTAAAAGTCAATCAGTCTTTTTATTGGCTCATTACTCAGATTCCTAAGATGTATAGTTTTGCATATATGTAGGTGGCCCTGTCTTACCCCGCGACCCCGTCTTACCCCGGGTTCCCCTAGGGCTACGCTATAGTGGAATGTAAATGTATCCAGGGTGTTACAAATGCGATATAATAACCCGAAAGACTCATAGCATGCCCATAACCTAAATCCATCCATCCACAATACAGGATGTTAAAAATGATTTTAATAAGCAGAAAGAGGTTTATTGCTTCTAAAAGATGAACTTTAAGTGCAAAAGTGGTCCAAATTCACCCCCTGAGTACACTTGCCCCTTTCGGCTTAATTAGTATAAGGATATACTTAAGTACTTATACTTACCATTTTTGCAATAACTTCAATAAGTACACGTAGTCAAAACCAAGAACCTAGGACCTTACAGTTCTCCCATATTAATAATGCGCATGCAAATCTTCGCAAACTGTCGTATTCCCGGAAACACCCGAATCATTGAATCGTAAGAGCACTTGCATTTTGATCCTTGTTCGAAAGAAATAGTAGTCAATATCATGTGACACATAATCGAAAACAATTTGGGCGGTCGGTGGCTGTCACCGATCAGTCAAGGGTCTCAAGGTCAAGATCAATATTACTTTTGTGGAATTATAAAGAGCTGCAATTACACATCGTTCTTGTTATTTTTTTCAAATGTGAATTTAATTTCAACTTTAATTATTTTTGACAATGCCATATTATGAGGCACATTTAAGAATAAAATATACGTCACATTGATAGACTTCACTTTGCCAATAAAGCCACACCCAAAAGACCAAGTTTGTAATTGTAATATTATTGTGAATGATCAGCGCTGTAAATACTTTTGAACTGAGATTTTAACGTAAACATTTTTATTAATGTGAATTAATCAGTGCTGTAAATACTTTTGAACTGAGATTTTAACGTAAACATTTTTATTAATGTGAATTAATCAGTGCTGTAAATACTTTTGAACTGAGATTTAAATTTTTTAATATAAACCTGTGTTTGAAATCTATTTCTCCTTATAATATAAACCTTGTGTTATTCAAACCTTCTTTCATCCATCTTTACATCAGCTTCAGTAAGACACTTGAAAAGTACCTACTGTAACATTTTCGAAGTAAATTTTAATATTATGGAATATTATGAATTATTGAATCAAATTTCGTTACTGATAAATCAATTATCTCTTTTAGCACCAATTACATAATTCTACAAAAATTTCATGAAGAAAATGCACTTAACCACTCTAAATACATAATAGTTTTCTAACGCTCGGGAATACGACCGTTGCCGAACAATGACGAAGATTTCTATGTGCATTATCAATTTTGGGGAACTGTACTTTTAATTATTACTTTGGTTCAAATACCTTCCTTCAATAGATATACTTATTTAAATCGGTGGATTGAAATATATATAGCTTTTGCTGCAGACTTCACGGGTACACCCGAGTCCGCGTTGTTCTATGAGGCTGCACGAACGAAAACAAGAAACGATTTGACGATGAATTGTGTTTTCAGAATAGATACAGGTTTTTACAACTATAATGCAGCGCCATCTAGTGCTGAGTAGCAACACTTATCTTACGTCTTGACAGTTGTATATAGGTGGCAGCACACAATGTAATGTTTCCTTTACGCTTACTTAAACTGTAATAAAGCGCTATCTAGTGCTGAGTAGCAACACTTTTATCATTTGACACTTGTATATAGGTGGCAGCACATACCGCTGAAATGTTTCCTTTACTTTCTAAAAATAACACTAGAGTTCGTTTGAGGCGCTAAAATTAGTTTTTAGACATTTGACAAAAAAGATGGCAGCGATCGCCGACTGCTGTCCTTCGTATTTACTGTGAAAATGGCGCATTATGTGATATTCTCACATAAAATAGTAATTTTAAGTGAAAAATTAAGTGCTGGTGCTTTGTGATAGTGTGTGTGTTTTTTATGAATTACTGTGATTTTTGTGTGTAAATAAGACATCGACTTTCATCTGGATATTGGATTACACATAAAACTAAGGTATTTACGCCTCCTACGCATGTTAAATTCTTTGGATTATTATAACTGGGTCATTATATTTATTTACCAACTAAAAATCACCTACACATCTTAGATATTACATAAGTATGTCCACTTTACGCAGGGTCAGAAGACACAGACTTTTCATCTCAATTTCCACTTGGAAAATATTTTATTTTATACCATAAAACCTATAGAAAATACTCAATAAGTGATACTCCACATTCATGCACTAAGTTATCCACAAAGGAACAGTTTAAAGTTGTTTAGAGAGCATGATAAATGACATCAGCAGGCAATACACAAGATCTAAACTTTTGGAGCATGAATCATCGGTCAGACGTGTTTCTGCTCAGCCGTAATTTTTTTGTCGAACAAAAAAAAACTTTTGACTTACTTACGATAAAGTATGGTAAACTGTGAAATGATAATGAACAAAATATCATAACACATGATGAAGAAATTTATTTTTGGCTATAAGTCCCCCTTTATGAATAAACCTGTTTTATAACTCTATTGTAACTTTAACTTAGGTAGGTACATGTGTACAATAAAGTGTTGATAAAATAGATGGTTTATAAAAATTATTAAAAATTGCAAGTAAATTTTCTATGTACGGTGGCCTGCGCCTAAAAGTATACAGGCGGAGTTTTTAAAATAGCGATCCCTGATGATGAAGGGACCAGCTACATCTGTTATAAATCCGGAGATGTGTTGTGTGTGATGTGTGTAGCAGTGGTGTTTATGTGGATGTGCTTGAGCAGCATGTGAGCTTGAGATCGCTATTTTAAAATCGCCGCCTGTATACTTTTAGGCGCAGGCCACCGTACATACCCTACTGCTTCAACCAAATAAAATATGCAATATTATTTGATTGTTATAAATTAACATTTCATTCCATGGTGATAAAAGTATTAACAAGCATGTATTCCGGGAAATTATGCTCTTGGTTTAGATGGATGCGTTCCATTGAAGCTTCTGCATTTCAAAGTTGATAATTAAAGGATAAACATAATTAAAGGATTATTCCCTATTGCTGTCTATCTGCCCAAATTATACTACTTATTTTTAGACACAATGTATTTCTGTTGGAACTGTAAAAATACAAAACATCAACTGTGGAGTGATCACTTCGGGGTGTTTTGTCATAAAAGAGTCATAATGTAGATCTGCATCATTTGCCCTAGTAGCGCCTATTTAGATGCTCATATTTCTTATGATAACACACTGATAATCAACCATTTTCTCTTTGTACTTCATATTAAAATTAACCTGAATATCATACAGACAGAGATAACTGTGAAGAGTTTGTTTGAGTACTTGGTAGTGAAAAAACAATGCACAATTAGATAAATATAAAATAAAAAAATTGCCCTACTTTTAAAACTTTGGCCATGTAAAAGTTTTGTGAAAGGGTCAAGGCATTTATGATTTCCTTTTGTTAAGCATATTATAAAGATTCAATAAATCACAAATACCGCAGTGAAATGTAATTTCTCTTAAAAAATATCTAGACCAAAATGTAAGGTATGAGTATGAGGTACTTAAATAATTTTTTCCAGCAGTACAATATAATTACAATATAAATATGTCAATTTATCCTACAATTATTACCATTACAACTACCCAACACAAATACCTATTTTTTCCTCTATTTTGCTATTTGTTAACATTATACCTCCAGCACACCATAAAATTAAATATCCTAAGGTTGTCTTGAAAAAATCGCTTTAAGCGATATGACCGCCATTTTTGTACATATTATATGTGTTAGTATTAGAGATGCCACGAATATTTGGCAACTATTCGGTATTCGGCCTATTCGGCCAGTTTTTTTTAGTATTCAGTATAATTCATTGTGAATAAAGTTTTTTTTTTCGGTATTTGTTCGTAAGAGACGAAATCGCCTTTCTTCATAAAATATACCAACAATACCTGCTTCTGAATGAGTAGACTCTCAGAGGTATTTTTTAACAAAATAACTGTATAAGATTTGGCTACTGTTTCGAGTAGATTGACCACCTTGTATGCATCTGCCGTACGATTTAGACGAGCAATCTTTAAATAAAACTACAACTCAATTAAATTATACTGGATAACCCGCCGAATATTCGGTATTCGGCTGAGAGCGCCGACCGAATATTCGGTATTCGGCCAAATCACTATTCGTTGCATCTCTAGTTAGTATTTAAGTTATGTAAGTAAATTTCATGTGTGTGTACAAATAAAGAATATTCTATTTATATATCACACCGGCCTTCCTCTTCCAACCAGTGCTTATGTTATTTTTGTGAAAACACCTAGGCAATTGTCATGGTCGGGATTTTTACCCGCATCACAGCCGTGAGAACTGCGTGCGTTAGTGAGCTGAATGAGCTACTGCCGCTCCCTACATAAACCCTGATTACACCTATCGAGTAGAGAAGACGAGACATTATCCTCGGCCGAGAACTCGGTCAATTGCTAGCCGTTCATTGGTCGAGGATCGGCTGAGAACACTGTCGGTAGGTGTAACAATTTAACAAGGGTAATACGATAAGATCCTTCAATATCTCGAGTCATATCTCCTATTCACATACCAGTCGAATCCATTTTTTCACATCGCAGTATCTAAATAGTGGATAACTCTAAAGCGTTGATGAAGAGGTGCTTACAAAATCAAAGGATCGTTACCCTTTGACAAGAGATCGTGCGCAAGTGTCGATCCCAATTCCTAACGATTGACCCAGTTCCCTGAAACTTATGATTAAGAGCTCAAGGAAATTCTTAGAAAGTGGCCCGGGTGGAAAAACTGACTAATAAGCTAGTTGTTTTAGACTGAACGGTGCCTCGCGGTGTCTTGTTGCTTGACTTTTATATCGTAATTTACTGTACCATAGAAATCTATTCCGACCGGATTTTAAAATACACACGCACTCACGCCTTGTACTAATGTACTCCCTTGCGGGGTAGGCAGAGGTGCATTGCTGCACCCACTTTTTGCCAAGGTGTTATGTTAGTCCCAATGTAATAGGGGGCGGGCCTATTGCCATTTTACGGGCACATCCAAGACCCGAGAACCAATATCTGTGTTTAAACAAATATCTGCCCCAGCCGGGAATCGAACCCGGGACCATCGGCTCAGTAGTCAGGGTCACTAACCTACTTATCCTGTGCGAAATTCATCGTGTGCGTGTGTTTATAGTGAACAGTTGAACACGCGGGTAGGCTTTCAGCGGTTAATTTTAAGGTAGGTCAATGGCCGATTCTCCGATAGCGATAGTGCGTTCAGCTTCATAAGTAGTGGCTTTACGAGTACAATTTTGTACCTCATCAAACTAACAAACCGTCAATATGTGAAGCAATAAAATGAGTTTGACAAGGTACCTACCAACTACTTTATGAAGCAAAGTAGGTGATAGAGAAGCAGTAGAGAAGCCATTGTCATTAACTTTTACCGACATTTCTACGTCACATGACCAATATTGTTTTTTAGTTACCTATCGGACAACATTCCCACAGCATACTGCGATCGTAATTGAGTAAATCGAAGCGAGTACTGTTAGGTATTAAAATACCGATGAAAAAATTGAAATTTTATTTGCGTACCCATTTTTATGGCTAGACTAAACGAGTTATATTGTGTTTATTTCATTCTAACTAATATTATAAATGCGAAAGTAACTATGTCTGTCTGTTACTCTTTCACGCCAAAACTACTGAATGGATTTGAATGAAATTTGGTATACAGATAGTCTAGACACTGAGAAAGAACATAGGCTACTTTTTTATCCCGGAATTCCCACGGGAAGGCGAAGCGAAGCTCGCCGGATCAGCTTGTATGAAATAAAACTATCCTACTGGCTTCTTTCGGGCTTTAAAGTTTTTTTAATAAAATACGGGTGCGACTATGACATTCACCAACGACGCACGTTCTTATGGTAAAATTAATTCATTAATAAATGTTATTCAAATCGGTTATTATTTAATATCTTATTGTTATTCGTAACCCTACAAACTATTCTTTTTTCCACCCTGTATACCGGTAGATAAGTATAGAAAAAACACTGGCCACGCATATAAACCAATTTATCAATCCGACATTGTTCACGAAAACTACCTATCTACGCACCACACTAGAATAAAACATTTTCTCGATCTCATAATTCTACGGAAAAGCACGATGAAATTTTTATTTTTATTCCTAAGGTCACCTAAACATTCCATAATCCGAAACAGCGTAGTGTGTGTGACATAGCACGCTTCCACTGGTCCCAATAGCAGCCTAATGCGAATAGTTGATTGGAGGTTATTCAACCGGTGTCCGGACAAAAATAGTGGCATCGCCCCGGCTTGTGCGCTCTTGCGCTACTTACGGTGGCCCAAGGCACTGGAGCAGCGGACCCCTCGAGGTGACATAGCAAACCGAAATGAATATCTTGGCAATACTTATTTGTAGGCCTATACGGAAGAGAATGATTGAAAGGCAGTTGAATTACTTGATAAAATCTACTGTCCACCAACAAGCACTAGGCCAGCGTGGTGGACTAGGCCTAGAACCCTTCCTTCATTGTAAAAAGACAGGAGCTCCAGCAGTGGAACGTAATGGGTTGTGATGGTGAACTAATGTTCAAACACTAATCTGTTGCCAAACAAAATCATGGTTATTACCACTTGTACCGTGCACCAGTCTCAGCCGGGATGTCTTCACCAGCCGGCCGGGCGGTTGCTTCCGGGACACGCTGAGACCCGAACTAGCAACAAAAACTTTGGATGCTCGTTGCCGAGTGTTTTTCTTATTTGTTTTGCTTTCGTGCGTGGGACTGAATGCGTCACTCGAATGATTTAACCGGGATTTGAGGTTGCCATTTACCCAATTTCGTTCTTTACACGAATCGTTTATACTTTATCCGATAAAACGGGCTGGAAGATGGCTTATGTTTTTACGGTTTTAGCTTTATTTAATGATACAGTAATTCACGTCGACGATGGCGTGCCGAAAATGAAAAATCGGCTGTAATGCGGCAATATGAATAGGATCACGACAATGTAGATGTGTGCTCTGAAACTTCCGTAGTGGTAGTCAAGAGAGTATTGACGTGGAGATGGATGTGGTAGTGGTGCCGGGCGGAGACGGCGTCACGCCGGCGGAGGGCGGGCGGCGCGGGCGGTATTTATAGCCGCCCGAGACGCCGCCGGCCCCAACAGAATCCCGCATGTTAATTGGCCGGTGCCGCATTTTTCCCAGCGTCACACACAACGCACCGACCGGTAGACATTGACATCTAACTGGCCTAGATACGAGAGCAGGCGCCGCAAGGACACCGGGAACCATGCTTGCCGCCCGTGAAAATAACAATCTTCCTAATGTTTTTATTGTGCCAAGAATCAACACGTTGAAACAAAAAGATTTGCAAGCAGAAGAAATATCGGTAACGAGGTGAACGAAAATAAAATGACCGAGTTGCAATATGAAATGAGTCGATGGTGTTGAGTGGGTTCCCTAATTTTAAATGTAGGTTCGTGGGGTGGACAAGTTTTTTACGTGGCTTTTATATTAATTCGGTGTGAACATTAATCATTCCAGTAATGGCGAAGGGCAGGCGGGGCGGCGAGGGTGTGATAACATGTCGAGAACTAATGTAACATGTGTGTTCACACCTAGCAGTCTCACTTTATAAATGTCGCAGGCATCTGGTTTAATCTCCTGTTTGATTGAACCGCTAGCCCGTTCATTGGATGACGCTATTCAGTTGTATGACTAGGCCGAACGTTGATTGTACAAGCGTCACAAAACGTCCAACTAGTTAGCGGATTTAAAATCAGTCAGGTGGTGAATAAAACAAATATGGCGTCTAACAGCGAACAGCTGACACAAAAAGCACTTGTATTGTTATTTTTTGCAAATAAATTAGCTTTAAAGTGCGTTATTTATGTTAAAATAGTGTCACAACATGGATTTACCTATTATTACACCGCCGGCGGATAGTTTCAAAGAAAAAAATGTGCTGAAACTGGATAATTATGAACAACAATATCAAGGTAAGTTTATTGTTATTGTTTAGTGAATTTGTGAGATGAGAGCTTTGTACTCGTAACATAGCCTTTTTGTTGACTCTTGTCTGGTCATGTTAATCCTAACGAGACATTACAAAGTTGCTATACTATATCCCATTTAACGACTTCGCTGAATAACGTTCAGTCAAGACGTTGGACGTTTCAGTCAACCACTTGACGAGTTCTTCTTTAGTCATTCAACTGAGTAGCGTCATCCAATGAACGGGCTAGCGGTTCAATCAAACGGGAGATTAAACCAGATGCCTGCGACATAAACATTCCAAAAGTATAGACTTCTTGTATGGATATCTCGTGTTTATTTAGCGTCGGAACGTCTATGCACAGTAAACAAATAAGTTTTAAACTAAGATCTAAAGCATCGCATTGTGATTTTGAAAACAATTTAAGAATGCGTTCTCTCGCTGAAGAACTCTTTAGAAGAATGGTATATTGTGAATGCCGCGTTCCATTATTTTGGTACGCATGAGCTATGCGTTTCAAAACTAAATAAAAGCGGTCGACATTTGCGTCCTCGGCGGCTCCTGGTTGGCAATTGAGGCACATTCATCACGCCCGTTTCCGACATTGTTGCTCCCGATTTCTTTCATCTCGCTTTTTAAGTGCTCCCCTAATCAGGAAATACAAATAACTTAGTCGGTGTTCGAAAGAGTCTCTGAACAATTTGTATCACTATGCATCTTGCTATGTCAAATTTGTTTATCCAGAAAACGTATTTGCTTTTCCTGAAAACCGTTTACGCCATATGGCACAGACACGTATCATTTGATTTCGTCGAATTGAAATCGCTTACGCCTCCAAATTCCGATAAAATATTAAAATAGAATGTTATGTAGGTACTATAGATACATGTATTCTTGAAATTTCCTTAAATATCGCATCATGACCAATGCTTCAAACGTTTGACTTATAAACGGTGGATATGAAATTGTTGCTCATAAGTTTTACATGTAGATAGCTTCATGCTATGCAGTGGCATGAATTAGAAGAGACCTATGTCAAGTGGACTGTAACATACTGCCAGCCAGGAAAATAATATTGGCGAAGTCATAAATGCACTAAAATAACAATACCCTACTGATATTTTGGATGGACGACTCATACTGACGAATGACGATGGCATGTGCATGGAAACATCTTACTTTGCACCCATTAGGAAACAAACTGCATTTTACATAATTACCATTCCATTACGTGCCACGTTACACTTGCAAGTGCTCTGAAAATTAATAAATAGCCATGTTTACACAGCTTCTGCGAAAGCCAATTATTATTACAATGCCTCTTTCCTCCAATTGTTAGGAAACGACACTTGGAACAGTATTTAACGTGTCGCCGAGTTAATATTGTCCTGATAATAATATGACGCAAACACCGCAGTCGCAGTATTGCGCACATGCAATTTTACGTTCAGGAACGCGGCCGTAATGTTCCTACATATTTTCCTCGTGAATCGCAATAAAGGGAACGAAATTGCGTTGCGCCGAAATTTGCATATACGTTCTGCTCTGATGGTAATACTGTGTCCGGTCGCACAGCACACCCGAGTAGATACTCAAGTATTGAAACTAAAAGCAATCGAAGGAACAGCGGTGATCCCGCGAGACTTTCATACTCCATTGGAAAGCGAGATACCCGTACGTGCGGCGACTGAGCGAGTCGGCCGGAGCGTTCCGCCGAGGCGCCAACCACCCCGCTCGATGCTCCATTAACTTATTAACATTCATTGGGTGCCAACGTGCATAAATCACACGTGCCCTCTTGGCTAGAAAACGGAATCCCTTGCCAGCTTATTATATAAAACGAGGTAGGCAGTTAGAGGTGGACATATTATCGTTTTAGTCCTAAGCTAATTGAGCGTCCTCAGATATGACACTGCTGAAGTGTTTCCCCAAACTGTCTCCAAGAATGTGTCTAGGTTAGGTAACATTAACAGCTCTATCTAATTTGACTCGGAGTTGCGAGCGATTTCGAACTGCATTTGTATAACTAAGGTGGTTATTTATGGTGGTTCTCCTGAGACAGAAAGAGACCCTTATCCGAACGGAGATTAGTTTGTAAAAATTGACGTTCATCAGAAAATGCTATATTTATACGATGCTTAAAAACATTTGACTTTTGACTTATAGGGGCTTTGTTTGTGTTGTTGCAGTCACAATGGTGGTGGGCGAGAACAAGCGCACCAACATCATGGACGGCATCGAGAACACGGGCGACGTGCGCCTGCACGACCACCGGCTCAGGCTCAAACAGAGGTAACGTACTGAATGCTGACAATGAGAGTGTTTTAAATAGCTTGCAGTTTTCATCACGCACGCGGGATTGTCCCGCACGCGTGACAAGCTCTAGTGTTCTTTTTATACAAGTATTCATTGTAACCCTTACACAGTCTGCCATAAATACGGGGCTATGATAGGTGGAACGCGCATTAAATTAGTTTATCGACGTCTATAACAGACCCGTGCCGCGGCCGCTGGATAGTTTACAAATACTTTGTAAAATATAGCATGAGACATATATGACGTTTGATTGACAGATCTCTATGGAACTAAAGTTGGTAAATACTGGTAAATACATACATTTGTATGGATTTGACATGCTCATGCTATTTTTTACAAAGTATAACTAGTTGGCGAACTTAAAGCCTCGAATTCACTAGGGCACAAGTTCTGAGACTGTTACAGAACATCTACGGTGCGTGTTCTCAGAACATTTTGGTAACATGTCGTGATACAGAAGTCGCGCACGCGTCCACACTCTGCAACAGCGGTCGCTAGACCTAGTAAAAAAATATACTCTATGCGCTAGACTGATGTCGCAGGATGTTCTGTCTCGCGAGCCAAAACATGGAACCTGTTCTGCGACACGTAGATGTCGCTGTATAGTCGCGTGCGACGTCGCAGAACAGAGCGCGACGTCGCGGCGACACGTAGACGACATGTGCCTAGACAGGTTCTGCGACAATTTGTCGCCTAGTGAATACGAGGCTTAAAAGCTAGCTAGTGAGCGATAAAGCGATATTCAATCGGATAGTTAGGCTTATTTTAAAATGGTCAATGACACGAAAGTAACACGTTTTTATGAACGAACTAGCTGTTCCCGCGCGCTCCGCTTCGCCTTAAAAAGTTTTCCCGTGGGAATTCCGGGATAAAAAGTAGCCTATGTTCTTTCCCAGGGTCTAGACCATATGTATACCAAATTTCATTCAAATACGTTCAGTAGTTTTGGCGTGAAAGAGTAACAGACAGACAGACAGACAGACAGACAGACAGACACAGTTACTTTCGCATTTATAATATTAGTTAGGATAGTTAGGATTACTAGAAAAAAAAACAATGACTCTGTAAAAGAGGATTGAAAAGGGAAAAGATTTCAGTGTGCATAAAACAGCCATAATTTTTAAAAATGCAATCATGGGTATGTTTTATTATTAAATATTAACAAAACTACCGGTCTTGATTTCATTGCTAAGTTCCATAACTATTCCATTCTTCCAAACTTACGCATTGTGTTTGGAATGTTTTATATTTTTCCTGTATATTAATGCGTACAATAGTTTTAAATATTTTTTATGACTCTGCTATGCATAAGGTCATGTAGTTTTAGCTATTGGTTTCAAGGTAAAATGGCGAACGGTTTATTTTGTAGAAATTTATTTCAAAACAATGTTATGGAATCTTAATATCTTAAACCCACACAGTTTATATTTCAGCGACACATTTTTGTTACTGAAAAATAAACTGTCAGCATAAGAAAGTATTTTTACAAGATTAATACTACTTAGGACCTGTAAAACTAGGTTTATGCATATAAGTACATAATAATATACTGTCGAAGAATTAATGACTGCATAGTCGAAACGATTGAAGTGATTTCTTAGTCCATTAGTGACTTCCCAACTCGATATCAAATTGTGCCAAATTATTCGTAATCTGCTATCCCAATGATTGCGTTAAAAGTCGCACCTCTCAAAATACACTAGGAAATATCAAGTGAGATATTTTTCGACACAACGTCAAAGCTTGCTATGTTTATTTTCGAGTATTTATTTTGGAATTAGGTCTAACACTTAAAATGTTACCTACTCTCCGTGTAATGACGTCACGCTTCGTTATTTTGTACTCTTTAATAGTATACATTATTAAAACCGCATACGATGTTGTGTTCGTCGTAGTTACGCTAATTTAGAGCTGATATTATGTGAATATAAAGCTGTTTGGTATCAGGTGCACAAATGACCCGTTGTTCTCTTGTACTTATCATCCTACGTGCAAATCGGAACCGGATTTTAACTAATACTTTAGTGCCAATGTATGTCAGAACTTCGGAAGTGTGTGGGTGTAAAGGTTACATGCGCTGCGTCAGAAGGCTTTTGTCATCGAGTACTGTTATAATCGAATACATTAGTTGCAGCTATGATCGAAATGTTTGTATAAAAACCTTGCAACGGAAGTTTTTGCTATCGCTGCCGTACTCACGTCGTACTACAATAACGTTTACTACTAAGTACATAATTGACTGTACCTTATTAAAAGTCCTAATCAGCCTGGGCAGTCACCGACTGACGCTATTACGACTTGCTAATTCTCCACGGACTAGGATTAGGCCTAAACCCTTCCTTCATTGGAAGGAGACCCGTGCCCCAGCAGTGGGGACGTGATGGGTCGTGATGATGTGATGAATTCTCCACGGTGACAAACCCTAGAGGCGCTCTAGTATCTCTGTCTATGTAGTTTGAGAAATGAAGATTATGATTTAAGACGTAGTTATTTCATTTTCCAAAGTTTTAACACTTATAACCAATCTATGTAATGTTTCCACGAACTATACAGAAAATCCATCGCAATAAGCTATCGTCGATAAAGTGACTGTAATGCTGCGATGTAAGGTCGATTCATTTGAATGTCTCCATCTATTCTCTATTGGAGCACTACGGTTCGCGTGCACGCGTGGGCTGTGATTGGCCAACTAACTCGTCTGCAAGGTAATTGATAAGCATAAACCGAGTGTTTGTATACAGGAGAAAGCATATTATATGAGTGCATTAGCGAGTAGGTGTTTTAATTGTATGAGCTAGTGTTGATTTACATAATAAAAGTATGATGTATCTAGGTGTTTCAATCAGAATTAACTTGAAATATGTAGAGAGTTTTATTGTCCCTTCTCACGGATGTGAGGAATTATGAAGCGAGAGGATCTATGAATAATTAATGCTATCTTTGTACGATTTTTGGCTAACTAATTTTATTTATTTCCTCATCGTTTAATTAAGTTGAATGGTAAAGCAATATTGTGTAGGCATAGAACAACGGGTGATCGAGTTGACATGAGCCTCTCAGTCTAAGGGTGAGGCCCCATTGGTGCCGATGGTTCGTTGGTTTCCGATGTATTTTTTTATGAAATTGTCTCTGAAAAATATATGAAAAATAACGCAGCGCGGTGACGCACCGCACCAATGGGTCCTCCTCCTTACTCAATGTTTGCAGTTAAATGTACATCATCCGAGTCAATAACCGAACAAATCATTGTGTAGGGCGGTGGCGTCATGCCGTGGTTTGAATTATTTGTTATGATGTGTCGACGCTAATCTTCTGAACTAATTAATGATTTTGGCAACATCGCATCTAGCCATAAGCTTCATAATCAATTTCGGGATTTATTTAAATCATACGATGAGAAGTGCCTCTTCGTTATTTCTATTCTTGAAGATGAAATTGAACAGGAAAGTAGGATTATACCTACGCTAAAATAACGATAATGAACCATGCAATGTGAAGATGCTTCTTATTCGTAACGTAACGTGTTGGAATAGAGATGTATAAATATTTATCGTGGAGTATGCTGATTATGTAGTCAACGACTAATATAACTGATCATTACAGGCTGACAAACCCCAGACAGAACTTCAGCCCTAGTCTATACACTAAGAAGAAGATAGACAGTTGTAACGAATATCTAAATTCCATTCCCCAATCGGCAGGTTCGACATAGTCAGAAAGCTGGGCCAGGGCACGTACGGAAAAGTGCAGCTCGGCATCAACAAGAAGACCGGCCAGGAGGTGGCCATCAAGACCATCAAGAAGTGCAAGATCGAGTCCGAGGCCGACCTGGTGCGGATACGCAGGGAGGTGCAGATCATGTCCTCGGTGCGGCATCCCAATATTGTGCATATTTATGAAGGTTAGTTGTGATAGCGTTTTCATTTGCCAACTGCATCTTCTGTCGTACGTATATTGTATCACAGTGAACCTCTAGAAACGTTGGAATATGCAGAATTTTTCCTTAAAATTACACTAGACAATTTAGATATACGATTGTTGCAGCAGTTAGTAAACAGTTGGAGGCTAATATACATTTAAAATTTAAAATAAGATTGTCGATTTTGCTTATAATTGCATTAAATTCAATTGTAATTTTCAAAACGCGATTTGTAAGAGTGGTAATATCTTTCCTTATGTTGTTTCATAAAGCAAAATACACATAGCCCTATAAGGAATCTCATGCATGACCAATGTTATCTTTGTAAATAAAGTCGCAAGACAAAGAGCAGAGGGCGCGTGCGGATTTCAAAATAAAGGCACGGATTACCCGGCGACACTAAACAAACAGGTTTTTTTTCTTGAACAAAAAATCCAAACTTGTTTCTTGATTTTGGTTTTTTGACAAAGGATTTGAAATGCATTAATATTAGGTTTGCAGATTATACATAAATATAGCCAAAATGCACACATAATCGTCGTTTGGATCAAATTAAATTCCTAATTACATATTTACTTTTATTCAAATGCAATAATTATGTTTGTGTGTTTAATAATTTGCCTCATTACCTATGTGATTACTGATTAGGTACCAACCAAATATAGATTTAGGAATTAAACTGTTTGTTTACTATCTGCAATTCTCTTTAAGTAGTTCTATTAATACATAACAGAAGTAAATATTTGATTATGACCATAATTAATGACTTTAACACTCCTTGCATATTCGAATAAACTTTACATATTTAAACAGCTATTGTTTTCTTTTTCAGTATTTGAAAACAGTGAAAAGATGATTCTTGTCATGGAGTACTGTTCGGGCGGAGAACTGTACGACTACCTCAGCCAGAAGAAAGTATTACAAGAGGACGAAGCTAGAAGGTAAGATACGATAATTGGGTGTTAAAAGACTCCGTCAGTGGCCTCTCCCTCTGGGTAGGCATTGGATCAGATGATAGAAACTGGATCAAAATTATGGAATAAACCGTTTCAGGCCTGGCGCAGTACCTAATGATACATGCTTAATATGGATTGTTTGTTGATATTGTTGACTAATTCAACTGGATAATCCTTTATACATCTAGTGTTTGTCATGGTAATCCTATGAAAAAAGGAATGTTGTTAATAAAAAGCAGGTCTGTTTTAATATTAAACCATACCAAATATACAACCATTTGTACATAATTATCTTGTTTCTGTTTCAGATTATTCCGCCAAATTGCCACAGCAGTATACTATTGCCATATACACAAAATTTGCCATAGAGATTTGAAATTGGAAAATGTATTATTAGACGAAACAGGCAGTGCTAAGGTCAGTCATTCACCTCTAACGCACATAAACATGGCGTTGTTAACAAAGGCTTTATGCTATTAAATGTTTATACCTACATGTTTTTTATATTACAGATAGCAGACTTTGGACTGTCGAATGTATTTAAAGAAACGGCTCTGCTAGCGACCTTCTGTGGGTCTCCGTTGTATGCGTCCCCAGAAATAGTCAAAGGGACCCCTTACATCGGACCTGAGGTAAGGCGTCTTTTAAGTATTGCCTGTTATTCTATCTAGCCTAGAATTGTAGACTAACGAAATAATTTATCTACTTTGTTGCTGTCCTAATTGCCTTTACAAGAGTACGCCACGCCGCCGCCTTCTTGTCCAGATTGATCTACTTTATATAAAAAAACCTTACCTGATTAACTGGATGAAAAAAGCCAATGCAACCTTATATCACGGATATCCTTGCGTTGGTTGCTTGTTTTGTGGTTGTAAGCAATACTTATCGGAATACGATTTTTTATCGGATCATGTTCTCTTGCCGATATAAAAAATAAGCATAGTAAATGTTAGATAGTTAAATAAGTACCTCCGATAGTAGTTTTATAATTCACTATAGTGTGTTTCCCGTGGTTACACCTGCTAAAAATGGTCAGTAGTTTTGGAGCCAGTAGAAACTAATAAACATTCAAAGCTTTCATCTTTATACATTCACGTGCAATGAAGTTCCACCTGCTATTGACGTTCACTAATATATGCCACTGGAACTTTTTCATTGTTCGTGAGTGTATTATTTTAGATTGCTTTAACAGAAAGGACATATAGATACTTTGTTGCATACAAAGACAAAATACAAATTAAGAAAAAGTTATTACACAAAGGCGGGCTTATTGGCAAAAGCAATTTCTTCCAGCCAATCCTTGTCCAGTTAGTAACAAACTTTATTGTTCCAGGTGGACTGCTGGTCGCTGGGCGTCCTACTCTACACTCTAGTCTACGGCGCGATGCCGTTCGACGGCTCCAACTTCAAGCGGCTGGTGCGCCAGATCAGCAACGGCGACTACTATGAGCCTAAGAATCCTTCCAGTAAGTGAAGTTGATCAATATTTGATTTAGTCGTGTCTGTATAAAAGAAGTTTTGCGTATTTATTAGTAACTAAGGGCTAAATAGAGGTGCATTTTAGAACCTACTTTCCCCGCAATGGATTATGTTAGTTCGGTCAGCTTCATTATTACCTATTAAATTTACCTTACCTTGTCAAATTCACAAATAGTCAATAAATGAATAACTTGTGGGTTAGGAGTTTGACAAGATGGGAAAGTAATGAAGCTGACTGTAAAAAGTGTGAGAAGATCTATTTTATTAAATACTAAATCGGTATGTAGTAAATGTGGTCGTTAAAGAGTACAAACATCGCACGTACTTATATACTACATACATACGTAAATAGATATTCTCACAGACTTTGGCACAATATAACTAAGATTTATGCACCATAAAACCACATCCACAACTCAGTATAATAATACAGTTCACTATTCCAGGTGCGTCCCCGCTAATTCGTGACATGCTGACAGTGGACCCGCTGAAACGTGCCGACATCGTATACATCTGCGACCATCCGTAAGTAACGAGTGTTTATAAACAATATACTCTTTATTAATAGTAAAGCTTCTTGGAACTTGTGTCATTGCATGTAAATAGAGAGATGACTATCGAATATAGACGTTTGTTTTTGTGGAAAATTTCTTCAACGTATTTTATATTCGTACGTGAAATAGAGGGATGTTAAAACTTTGACGTGTCTGTACACTGATATGGATGGGGTTTTATATTGAATTACATAGGTTTTGTTCATGTAGGTAAATTTGTACGAATTTTGTGAACTAGTATACCCTAAAAATATTCATTCTCCATAGTAAAGTCACGTGACCAGAAAGTTTCTATGGAAAAAGAATATATTTTTTCGCGAATTTTAAAATTCTGATTTTATTTTCGGGCTATGATATTACATGCTGCAGATGTAAGTTTCGGTTTAGTGTACCCTTTTTACAACACCCTGTATAAAATGTGATTTTCTGTCGTCCCCAGCTGGGTGAACACAGGGTGCTCCACGTCGTGCCTGGAGGTGTCGGAGGCGCTCGCGGCGGAGACGCCGGTGCGCCTGGACCTGCTGCTGTCGCTCGCGCCGCCCGCCGCCAGCTCTGTTTGCGTGCCTAGCGAGGTCAGTACCTATAACCAGGCAGGAATGAATTGTCTTTGATGTCAAACAGCTCGAATGATCAACTCTGTCTGCGTGCCTAATGAGGTTAGTGTACCCTCAGGGAGGAATGAAATGTCTTTTGTCTCTATACTTTGTTAAAATAGCAAGAGCCCTGTCAAACCGCCCGCACCGCTCGCCGCCAACTCTGTCTGCGTGCCTGATGAGGTGTTAACCTACAAATATAGATTTTCTCTGCTCTAATCCTCGAAGGGGTAGTCAGAGGTGATTCGCTAACGGAGGAGGTATTTCATTGTGAGGCCGACTGAGGCCTCATTAGTGCATTGCGTCCGGTCGTCGCAAAGAAAAAAAAAAAGGATTCCTTTCAGCAATTGATTTTCATGTACGTGTTCTCTAAAATTATGAATGAAATAAGCACTAATACTAAACATAATTATATTGTTTCAGACGGAGCTAGGCGCGGCGGAGAGCGCGACGGACCTCACGCTGTCGATGGCGGTGGAGCCGAGCAACTCCGCCGAGAAGAGGATCTTGGATTTGGTTGCAGGTCACTCATCTAATAATATTTTATATTACGTATAAATGTATTAATACATTCTTAAAATACGCTGTATGTAACTATAGATAGCCTTTTTATCTTTTGTTTAAATATCGTAATGTTTGCCGCAAATAATTAACACAAAGCACCATTTCAAAGGTTAGCAATTTTTATTGAGAATTCCAAGTTTGTATTAAGTTTATATTGTCAAGTTTAAGCTTAATAAAAAAACAGATGAAAGTAATAACGCAAATTTTAATATTTTTTAAAGAAGAACACCAAATGTATCTCACTCACAATGAAAAAGTCACTCCAAAAGCATATTAAATGTAAATATATTTTTATATATTGGTCTTGGATGTGCCCGTAAAATGGCAATAGGCCCGCCCCCTATTACATTGGGACTAACATAACACACAAGTGGGCGCAGCAATGCACCTCTGCCTACCCCGCAAGGGAGTACATTAGTACAAGGCGTGAGTGCGTGTGTGTGTGTATATATATTTTTATAATATGTGTTGCAGAGGGCGGCGAGGACGCGATCAAGCCGTCGCCGACGCGCACCCTAGTGTCGGCCGGCGACAACAAGCGCAAGCTCGAGCTGGCCGCCTCCGCCGCCGAGCTCACCAGGAAGAAGGAACGAGTCGCCAGGTAACATTTAGAGTAGAGTTGACCGAAGGTTACATTTAGAATATAGTTGACCAAAGGTAACATTTAGAGTAGAGTTGACCAAAAGTAACATTTAGAGTAGAGTTGACCAAAGGTAACATTTAGAGTCGAGTTGACCAAAGGTAACATAAAAGAGTAGAGTTGACCAAAGGTAACATTTAGAGTAGAGTTGACCAAAGGTAAAATTTAGAGTAGAATTGACCAAAGGTAACATTTAGAGTAGAGTTGACCAAAGGTAACATTTAGAGTAGAGTTGACCAAAGGTAACATTTAGAGTAGAGTTGACCAAAGGTAACATTAAGAGTAGAGTTGACCAAAGGTAACATTAAGAGTAGAGTTGACCAAAGGTAACATTAAGAGTAGAGTTGACCAAAGGTAACATTTAGAGTAGAGGTGACAAAAGGTAACATTTAGAGTAGAGTAGACCAAAATGGCGGCCGTCAGGAAAGCTGTCCAAGCGTGTCGATACCACAATAATATACGTACGTGTAGCAAATGAGCCAAATTATAACGGCCGCAAACCACGGGGACCTTGCCTGGCTCTTTGATACAATAACGTCACTACACATTTCTTACTTTAAATACTTGATCTCTTATCATTATTTGCTACTATCCCCAGTTCGGCGCGCATACCACAATCAGCCACAGTTGACGTGCTGAGTGAAGAAAGCTTGGAGCCGCCGCCGCCGCCTAGTGTGCCCCCGCCTGACCTCACCCCGCCCCCTGCAGAAGGTCCAGACCTGGTGAGATGTAGCTGTCTCTGTCTAGCTTCAGTAGGAGCTGATTTATGCCCGTCTCTCTTTAGTAGTCTGTAATGTTAGTAAAGAAAGCTTGGAGCCGCCGCCGCCGCCTAGCGTGCCCCCGCCCGACCTCACCCCGCCCCCTGCTGAAGGGCCAGACCTGGTGAGATATACCCTTCTCTGTCTAATTTCAGTAGAACCTGAACTATATCCGTCACTGTCAAAAAGCTTGGGTCCACCACGCGTCTTCACACCTCCACCCGGTGAAGGACCTGACCTGATAAGATATAGCTGTCTCTGTTTAGCTTCAGTACAATCTGAACTATATGCATCTCTGTCTAGCTAGTAGTCTGTTCTGTAGTGATCGAGAAGAAAGCTTGTAGCCAACGCTGCCTCCTAGCGTGCTTCCGCGAGGGTTCATACCTGGTTAGCTATGGCTATCACTGTCTATCTTCAGTAAAACTGACCTTTACCTGTCTCTGTCTGGCCAGTACTGACAAGTTTTAGGGCTTATCCATACAACATATCTATTCATCATGCAGTACGACCATTGTGGAATATAAAGGTCAAACATGACAGTAGGATAAAATATACTACATTTGAATCTATTTCTAGCAGCTGCATTTGTCCCCAGGTACAACCGACCCTAAAATCATCGGCGACCATAACGATAAACCCGGGTGCCTCCAAAACACCAGAAGAAGAGACTTCGCCACCGCCCAAAGAACTGCCCAAAGAGGAGGTCAAGGAGAAGCCGGCCACAGTCAAACCCAAGGTCACTATCAAGAAGAAACTCACGAAGGCAGCCTCGGAGGAGAAACCGCCGACGGAAAAGCTTGATGAGCCCAAGGTAATGATTTTTATGCTGATTAGCTACTAAAGTGCGGATGGCGCTGTGTCACATCATTTTAAAGCCTTACCATAAACTACCCACACGTAAAACGGTTGTTTAGTTCTGTCAAATATAAGGCCGCGTCCATGACAGAGCTGCCTAAAGACTAACGGTCTTATTCATAAAAAGTTACGGGAGACCTATAGGCCTGCTATAAGCAAATGTCAAAAGAACTTTATTCATAAACGATCAATAGCGCTAAAGAACTCTCCAAGTGATTCGTAAAACCTTGATATGCTAAAGTTGGCTGGACCCTACTATACACCTTCCGTAAGCCTCCTCTTGTACAAAAACATGGCGGCCGGTCAACAGCTGTTCTGCTTTATTGACGATTTGACATTTGTTGTGAGTTAATATTTGCTGAAAATAAGTTGCCATGGTAACGTAAAAATTTAATTATTTTTTTTGTGGGTTTTGGCTTGGCCACTGCTCCTTTAAGCCAACGTAAACTTTTTTAAGTGCCGCGCCGTGGCTAACATACATAATAGAGATTGATAAATGAATGAAAGTTTTCGCTATTTTTGTTTATGGTTTCGTCGGACCGGCAACTTAATAGGGTAAATGTCAAAATGTTTGGTCTGTGAAATCTATTAGCATCACTATAGTTATTGAAGGTTTACGGAACTATTATGAATAGAGATTTTTACGAAACCTCAAATAGGCTTAATGTGTTCCGTAACAATTGAGCTCAGTAAACCTACTTTAAGGTTTTTTTATGAATAAGACCGTAACACGCTGACATTTAACACAATACATAGTTAAAACTTGTTCATGGTAATACAGATAAAGTTCAGAATTACTCGAAGACAATATATGAACGGCAACAACATCCACTTCTGGACAGCTCTTTCTTAGTAGTCGGTCGATTTATTTTATTATTATAACTTTACATTACCTACCAACAGGAGGAAGTGAAGCCGAGCTCCGTGGCGGCGGCGGCGGACAAGCTCACGTCGCTCACGCTCGCGCAGCCGGCGCCCGCGCAGCCCGCACCCAAGCCAAAGAAATTCTCTATTCCTGGTATGTTACACAAATGTTATTATACAGGATGGTGTAAATAGTAAGCCGAAAGGGACTAGGGGGTCATTCTGAAAAAAAATTGTTTTGGAAATTCGCGAAAATTATATTCAGTTCTCCATAGTTAAAGTTCACATGACCAACAAAGTTTTTATGAGAAAGCAAATATTTTTTTCATGAATTTCCAAAAGTCGAAGAACAGAAGTTGTTCAACATGACCCCCTGGCTCACCCCCTTTTGCTTAAAATACCAACTCTGCAACATCCTGTATATTTTGATACAAAATGATAGCCTATGCCATAAGTAACCTACTAGAAGTCAGGTACCTATAATTTTATCAGATAGACCCGCATGCTTATTTATCAACATATTGAAATTATAATTCATAATTAAAATACTATTCACATTTCGTTTAGGCGGCAGCGTCGGCAGTTTCAAAGAGCAGTTCGAGAGGCGCGCGTCCCTCACGTCTCCTGAAGCTAAGAGGACGGTCACCAAGCCAGGTAAAATACATACTTTCACACTGTACAATACATACCTAAATACAAGATTTTGAAATCTTGAAGGCGAAGCGTGGCGCACGAGAAAGTTTATCACTGGACCCTATCTCATTGTCACTCCCATCCTAACTAATATTATAAATGCGAAAGTAACTGTCTGTCTGTCTGTTAGTCTTTCACGCCAAAACTACTGAACGGATTTGATTGAAATTTGGTCTAGACCCTGAGAAGAAAAAACATAGGCTACTTTTTATCCCGGAATTCCCACGGGAATACTTTTTAAGGCGAAGCCAAGCTCGCGGGAACAGCTAGTTACATATAATATTGTCATAGCTGTGCTATAAAGCGTTTACCTACTGTCCATCGGCGAATTATGATGTTTTTTGTTGCAGTGGTATCAAAGATCGCTAAACCGAAGGCTCAGAGTGAGGATCGCGAGCTTCAGACAAAGACCCCTGAGGGCGGCTCCGTCAGGCTGCAACAGATCGGCATTGAACCTTCACCGGTAAGGGGATAGAATACTATTACACCTACAGAGTGGAAGTAGAGTTATACGTGACGTCACTCGACTAATATAAACGATATGCTAAAAAATGCTATGTAATAGTGAAAAAACAAAAGATCTCAAGAAACTCAACTAAAACGTCAAAATAATAACTCCTTATTTTTTACTCTGAACTAGTATGAACTAAAAAAGAGGACGTTATAAGTTTATATCTATTACTGTGTCCGTCTGTGAGCACCGAAACAGATTGACCGCTAAGTTATTATTATATGCGTTTTTTTATGTAGCCATATTTGTGTTGGGACACAATGGGCTGCTGGGCAAAGGCCTCCCCGTGCTTATTCCTCATAGTCGCCATGAAAATTTGTTTTCATCATCATTAATTCTGTACAACATCTAACTAGACTCAACTTCTCAGGCGCCCCAGGATTGCATGATCAGCGGCGGAGTGAAGAAGACGGAGAGCGAGCCGGCGCACAGCTCCGCCGCCGACCCCTCCGCGCTGCTGCAGGACGCCAGGAGGTACCCACACTATACCTACTGTATTAGGAGCGAATAGTCATCATTACGACCCATCACGTCCCCACTGCTAGGGAACGGGTCTCCTTCCAATGAAGGAAGGGTTTAGGCCTAGTCCATCACGCTGGCCTAGTGCGGGTTGGTGGACCTCATCACAAGCAAGCTTGTGCTGAGAGAGTTGTCGGGTAAGTGGGCAACCCGACTGTCAGATGTTTTCAAGCAGCTCGAAGGCCTCGGACTAGGCTCAACGACTGCTGCCGAAGCAGCAACGGTAGGAATAGTATACCTACTGTATTACCAGCTGATTCTTCAATAGTAAGAAGGCTTCAATGGAAGCTAGGCGGTAGAACGTCAGAAGGTAGGAATAGTATACCTACTTTATTAGGAGCTGATTCTTCAATAGTCAGATACATGGATGCTAGGCGGTAGGTGGAATGAACTTGTCAGGCGCCCCAGGATTGCATGAACAGCGGCGGCGTGAAGAAGACGGAGAGCGAGCCGGCGCACAGCTCCGCTGCTGACCCCTCCGCTCTGCTGCAGGACGCCAGGAGGTATTCTATTCTATTCTATTCTCTGTGGGGTTGTCAGTACCTGCACCTGGCTCTTTCGAATGAAACCTTTGTGCATATACCCAAGGTCTAAACTGCCTTCCTAAGCTTGGACCATTTCCCACCACGCTGGTCCACTGCGAGTTGGTCGGTTCACATATCTATGCTAAATCTAGATATGCAGGTTTCAGTTGTAGTAAAAGTTAATTACACCGCATTATAAAATGCGGACCCACTCACCAAACATGCACTCCGGATAAAAATACCATAAGACTAATCCCAAGGTTACAAATCATAGTGATTCATTTACAATGAATATTTCACTCACGCCCACTAAAACAGCAACTACTCATCAGCATAACTGAAGCGTTATGCACAATGAATGACCAAGTCTGTGCATGCCAAACTACAAATAACGTAGGCGTTAGCTATTCAGTGTACTAATTGAATATTCTCATGTGAGATATTGTTTATTATCGTTGAAGATAGGCCGGTGAATTGTGCGAGTGAAATTAAATAAGAATAGTAATTCATTAGTGAAAGTGATGGGTCGCGATTCCCTTGTTATTTGTTTAAAAAAAAAATACACGTGAGTTTACGTCATAAAAATACTGTCTGGACGTATTATGGTTCAGTTATATAACCTTCATTCAACACTTTTCATGATAAAATGTTTGCTCAAAATTTGTCTGCATTTATAAATTATTTACATGTTTTATTTACATGCATTATAAAGATAATGCACCAATTCCTCCTTTAAAAAAATTGTATAGCAAATAGAATTATCCGTAGCCGATTCGGTATACATCGGGATACATAGTTATGCTCCACTACAAATACAGATTGACCAACATTGCACTATTCCTATTCTCCAGAAGTCTCCAGAACTCGATGGCCAAGCTGGTGGAAGAGAAGGCGGGACAAGAGGACACGCGCCGCCGCGCCGCCGCCCGCGACATCATCACGTCAGCAATACGTACTGGTAACTTTGATCTATTCGCTTATGTTGCTGTTTTCATTATTACATTTAGCGCACTTGAGGTCTCGCGGGGATGTTAGCGATTGCTTTTTTCTTTCTCGAAACCACCAAGGCCTGTAATGACGGTTTTACATCAATAAAAGTAAGGATATTTTTTCGGTTCGATTCCGACTCGCGATGTTTGGTAATAAGAGTAGTCACCATAATAATTGTATGTAGATCATGCTTTATGCAGCTTTAGATGTTTAGAAGTAACTTAGTTGATGTTGTAGTGTTGTAGATAATTTGATTTTTGCTTTTCGTGGTTAATTAGACATCTAAGCTAACACATCAGCCAGAGTTATTTGAAACAATAAATCATACAAGAAAATATGTAGTCCTTCTTGCGATGTTATTGAAAAAAATACGCATTTAAACATTAATTATTGAGCTGTACCTACCTACCGATTTAAAGGTTACCGTCTGACTAGTTACTATTTCTCTCAAAACGTACTTTCTAATAAACAAAACCCACTCTACACCTACAACAGGCAAGCCGCCGGTCCCGTACGGGCGGTCCTCATCCGCCGGCGTGACGTCACTGGCCTCCCCCCCCGCCACGCCCGCCGCCGCCCCCCGCGTCTACCGCACGGAGGCCCAGCACAGCGTTAACGACCATCGCAACAGGTATGAAGGACCACTTTTGGGTGGTGAGGAGCGGTGGTAAAGTTTGGACGGTTCATGTGAAGTTGGTTGGACGTGTAGAAGAGTGACAAAAATTATGACGAGGATAGAGTTTTTTAAACTCCCATGCATCGAGTAAAAGTACGGGCAGCAGATTTTTCTTACTCTGTCTGAAATTATATAGGGTGTTGCAAAAAGGGTACACTAAGCCGAAACCTACATGCGTAGATATAACATGCTGCACATGTAGGTTTCGGCTTAGTATAGCCCTTTTTGCAACACCCTGTATAATTCTTTATATTCCTTTGACAACCACTCACACCAATTTATACACCAGACATATTTATATTTTACATTATGACATTTTCATATTCATCTCATTTGCCCGCAAACGACATGTTACAATAGTTCTCTATTCCTCAGCAGCAGGGGTACATCAGTGGAGCGGATCATCCCCATCCAGGTGTCTCCGGAGAGCCCGACCGCCGCCGCGCCGCCCCCGCGCCCCGCGCCCGCCCCCGCCGCCGCCGCGCCCCGCGCCAATCAAGTGCCACTCAGGTTGGTCAACTAGTCTTGATATCGCGGCATGTGGTTTTTATCGAAGTAGATAAAGTCATTTTATCGTTATCCGTTTCAGTAAGTTTAATAAAACCGACTACCGCTTTCTATTAAATTTGAATTCGTGGTTAAAAGAAAGGGACAAATAGATTTATCATACAATTCACCTAGCACGCTGAGAACTCAGTTTACATGCTGTTATCCGTCCAGACAGTATCCAATTTTACTTTTGACTATTATTTCAATTGATGTCATAAATACATATTTTAATGTATAAGCCTTTATATTATGATGACACAAAACTCACAACCACCCTCCCAACAGGCGTCTAATCTCCTCCGAGTCCGGCGCCAGCGAAGCGTCTTCCTCCCCGAGCGGAGAGCCCATCAAGAAGTCAGCTAGGGAGTTCATCATACCCATAGCGGTGGAGGGCAAGGGCTACGTGACCCCGCGGCAGGGTAGTCTGGAGCCGGAGTCTTCGAGCAACCTGAGCGGGCTGAGGCATACGAGGGTTGGCAAGCCTAGGAGGATTAGGTGAGTGTCGCCCGTCCACAGATATGTTAGTGTTAGGGGCTATTGAATAAGGGCAGATTTATCAATGTTTAGGTAAAAGTTATGTGGTGAATAATTCTGATGCTGTCGCATCTGAATGTTTGTATTAGACAATGATAGGAACAATTTTATTCATCAGGAACATATGTCTGAGTAATGAAAAAGCAGTCCTATGATATTTTTTTTCGGAAACATTTTCGCATTTAGTTTTAAACTTTCAGGGCATATTTAAATGAGCTGGCAATGATGCAAAAAACACTTTCATCTGTTTGGAATTTGCTATAAACTTACTTATAAATATTTTATATTAAATTTACAGCAGCCTCGTGAGCGGCGGAGAGTCAGAGGAAGAAGACGAATCTCACATGCACAGACTTAGGTATGTGAAACTGACTCATATTCTATGTAAGGCGCATATCGATTCGAATACGGATTATTTTATAATGGACTTGACTTACATAATATCATCACCAGACAACAATATTTCACAGCAGGACATATTATTCTGATTTATGTTTTATAAAATAATATTCACCCAACTTCAACGACCGAATGGTGTAGTGGTAAGTGACTCCGACTGCTGCGGTCCAGGGTTCGAACCCCGGCCGTGGCATATATTTATATACCTAATAATGTGTATATAATATAATAATTATGTATCTGTGTAGAAATAGCAGCTGTCCGTTACCCATATTAATCATATTATAGGCTCTGCTTAGTTTGGGGTTGGATGCCAGCGTGAGAGATGTCCCCACACACTATTATTACTAACCATGTTTTAAATGATAATTGTTATGTATCAGGTCGAGCCGCGCGGCGCGCGCCGAGTCGGTGAGCTCGGGCGAAGAGGATGAGGAGGACGAGGGCTTCCACCTGCTCACCGCCGAGAACCTGTTCTCCACACTGCTGCACCGGGTATGTAGCCACCATATAGCTTTACGGCCTTTGATTAATTAAGAGGAAATACAATGTATTGACTTTATCCGTGTGCTCTTGCGGTGGAGCCGTGTTTTAAGTAGTAATCTGAAAGCGGATGATTCAGGTGTCATTCTTAACATCCTTTAATTATAGGACATTTGATTTTTTATGCTTCATAGAAATTAATTGATGTTTTAACGTGAATTTCCAAAAGTCTTAGAACCTGACTTGTTCATGAGCTATACCTATAATACCGCTTTTATAACACCCTGCATATCTAAAAATATATTAGCAAAATAACTAAATATTCCTCATACTCAGGTGCGAGCGCTGACGAACCGCCTCAACGGCGAGGAGGGCCCCGGCTTCCCGCAGCACCCGCACTCGCTCTTCAACAACATGCAGTCGCCCTTCTTCAACAGGTACGGGCTTAGGCGAATGATGACTAGTAGGGGGTCACTCTATACTGACGAAAAACTAATGAACGAGAGCTGTCGTGCACTCGGGAACGAGATACAGTCGTGGCTCCCGCAGCGGCACGACTGTATCTCAGTATCCGAAACTTAGATTTTCGTCATATTACCTATTATTGTGTTGTGTGTGACGATTGAGCGATTGTGAAGCGAGCGTGTTTGAATTTTAGGGCTGTCAAAACGTACCTTATCCTTCAGGATTGGTGTTGCGTTGGGAGGAGTTAGTTTTGATTAGTTTTGGCAGCTCCAAATTTAAATTTGCAGCAGAATGAGTCTGTATTCTTATTTCAATTAATTTCATATACCTACTTACCCGAAAGCCCACAACCATAAGCAGCTAAAAGAGTGCTTAAAAAATAGAAAACCACTACCGTCTAAATTTTAAGAATAAAGACCCTCGATCTAAATAGTAAAACTGTACACAATGTTCATCGTCCAATTTCCTAAATGCTTCCCTATAAACAATTTTAATTAATAATCATTCTTGAATAATATTTTCAAGTCGTAACTTTTCTCTCATACATTTATAATGCTTATCACTCTAAAGTATAACGAAATTAAGAATCCCACTGACTTTTCACCCTATTTTCAGAAAACCAACTTAGATGTTAATATAAATGCTTATAATCAATTAACTAATCTGATATTTGTGCATGCAGCTCTCATTTATCACGGAGACACAACGCTTTGTAAGTATTATTTAACTACATACATACATCTAATTACACATTACTTAATTAAATACACCTTTGTCAAATAGCTTAAAATTCATCCACTATTATTATTGAATAATTCAATATTAAGGGTGTCTTGCACAACAAAGTTAATCAAAATTAAATCTATGACCTCTTGCTCTGACATTATACTGTCAGAGCAAGAGACAAACTATTTAATTTTATTTAACTTTGTTGTGCAAGACGCCCTAAGTGCACTTGCACTTAATATACAATCTATTTTCACTACGATTGCCTTATATCATCAAGAAAATTGATATATTCTTGTCACCAATCTATTATCACTTTATTAATTGCCTAATATGATGAGGTTCAAGAAAATTTATACAAATATCTGTTTTGTCGCACGCAGCGTTCATAGATATGTGGAAAGTAAACGAAGTGTTTCGGAAACGTGAGTCTGAAGTGTGTGTACGGTAGACTATTTCATAATTGAACTAGTTTCCTGTTTTGCCTTTCCAGTTTTTTTGACATTCACAAAACCATACGTTAATAATATACGACAGGGGCTCATGACTTCGTTTTAGTGCATCCTTGATAGATTTTACCTAGACATACGAGGGCGGTTCAATAAGTCCGTGACTTTTATAATTTCCCGCCACTTAACTGAAAGAACAACACTGCTCCTGTCAACAAGCATCTGTCAGTAGACATCTGTCAAAATTTGCACAGGTTACGTCACTTGGTTTGTGTTTTACACCCGTTCTTAGCAACAACCGCGTGATTTAAAAACATAATGGAAAAAACTGAATTTCGTGTGCTCACTAAGCATGATTTTTTTACGGAAAAAAACCATCACTGAAACCAAGGCTAAGCTTGATAAAGATTATGGGGACTCTGCACCATCAATATCTATGGTTAAAAGTGGTTTACTGAATTCCGTTGTGGCCGTACAAGTACGGAAGATGCCGGACGTCCATGGCACTCAGTTGAGGTCTCTACACCTGAAATGATTGAAAAAATTCACGACATGGTGTTGGCCGATCGGAGATTGAAAGTGAAAGGGATAGTGGAAGCCACAGGGATATCACGTGGCTCACTGGTTTCAATTTTGAATGATCACTTGGGTATGAAAAAGCTTTCCGCAAGATGGCTGCCGCGTTTGCTCACAAACGCAATCGAATGACAACTTCGCAGAGGAGTGTTTGGCGTTGTTAAACCGAAATTCGGACGAGTTTTTGCGCCGTTTTGTATCCGTGGATGAAACGTGGATCCACCACAACACACCAGAGACCAAAAATCAGTCTAAACGGTGGGTTTCTCGGGGTGAATCGGCGCCAAAGAAGGCCAAGGTGGGTATTTTGATGACCTCGAGAAACCTCATTTTTTGGAAGGGATAAAAAAATTGCAGAAACTTTGCACAAAGTGTATAGAGCTCAAAGGAGACTACGTTGAAAAATAAATAAAAAAATATCCAAAAACCAGTATTTTGTTCAAAAAGTCACGGACTTATTGACCCGCCCTCGTATTATCAAGATGAATGAATAAGTTATCATACTTGTAATTACCTCACCTACATAAATTGCATATACCTATGTACTTTTCGACTGTGAAACTCAGATGTACAATCACACATACCTAGTATTTGAGTTAGAATCCTACCCATATTATAAACATTGATGTTTAATCTGTGAAATAATCGTTTCAACATTATTTCGCACGTTTCCACAGACGCGAGGGCTGGGGCAGCCGCGACATGCACGCTGATTTCGACTCCATGTTCAACAAGACACGTCAGAATTTCCCGCGAGGTAAGTCCGATGCGACGTTGCCAGCTTGTGCACGCTTGCCGCCGCCCAGGGGAAAACGTTGCCAATATTACACCACGCCTGGTCACACTAGCTTTGTACACTACGCATGACGTTTGGTTGACAAGACGATTAGATTGCCAGCACAATGCGTATGTCTATTTGAAAAATTCCTGAAAATCATAGTTCTTTCCGTTTATCTTTAAATTGTTATTTTATTTTTCATTCAATTACTTACTGCTAAATTTATCAGTCTGAAAACGTTTTATGCTATTAAATATTGTTAAACTTCTGAAGTATAAGTTGATTTTTGTGCACAAGACACAATTTATGTTATTACCAATAAAAAATTTAAAACTACATTTCTCCAGTTGTATGTTGTATGTTTCATTCCACTTTTCCAAACATTAGGCCACCGCATGAGCGATCAAAATTCATGAACACATTTGCACCGCCGTAGTTAGATCACTGTAGCAAGCCTGTACACTCACAAGAAAGCTTCGCCTTAATTGTTAACGTCAAGCCACAAAAATCGACCCATTATCTACAATCTATGACTTTTTTAAAATCAACTCTATACTGTTTTACACAAAGCCTTAAATATTCGTAACGTTTTCCACCAGCGGTACCGGTTTTCTCTTAACATTGATACATAGCAGACTATGGAACAGCTCACTAGATATTCATAGTCTCCTAAGTATCATCCTATTATTAAACATCAGAGTTCATTAACATTTTTAATTAATACATTAACTTGCATTGTAGTGTTCTATTTTATGTGAATTGCATTTTTTGTGCAGGTTTTGACTTTCCTTTTAACATTAGCAAGAAAATGTTGCATAGTTCCCAAAATACATGAAAAGAATCTTTACATTCCGTATATCAAAACAGCGAGCGGTGTGAAGCCATATCGCTCGTAAAAATCATGTCTGAGATCGACCGCCGACGAAACAAGTCATCACGACTCGATTCAATATTTAATCTGATGTTTTATATGAACAGAGAATTATAGTTGGATGTGGTAGCACTGTATAATACAAGCCTGAGGGTCCCTAGCCCACACGTACATTATGCTATCACAAAGAATCCTTCGCTGAGCTCCTGAGCGAACTTATCTGCAGCCAAACCGGGGGGATCGAAAGAGAGGGAAAGGCAAGACGTCCTGTGAAAGAGGGAGATGGGCACAGTCTTCGCAGCGGTAGTGAGGTTATATTGAACTGGTTGCAGTTGGGTTGCGCGTTACACTGCATGCTCCGACCAAATCTTCACATCACAGCGGCACCGGCGCAAACGACAAATCAGCCACAAACGCCACACAACAATAGGTACTAAACTATATTTATTTGTTCATTTGTGTTTTTGTGTTCGCACCATGCGCGGCCACCGTTTACCAGAAGCCTCTTTGATATTACGCTCCAGCATTGTTTAAATGAATATCTGGTAAATAGTTAATGGAAAGCAACATTTTAATGCATAGTTTTGTGTTTTGATTTTGCTATCTTTAAAGCTTACGTATTTAGTTCGTTTAGATTACTATTAACTTTTAACAGTTTGCCTTTGATGTTTGCATTAATAGTCTTGTTAGAATCGTTAGCAGTATATTGTTGTAAAATGTTATTCGTAAGCCAGATACAAGTAGAAAAATAAAGTAAAAAAATATATGAGTAATTAAGTTAACGATGCTACGTAACTGTCCTAAATGATTAAAAATGTTGCCGAGAAACTCTTGAACTAAATGAATCACTGTAAATACACCATCCCAGCCAGCATTCTGCATGATCGAAACGTGTGTTTTTCGGTTGATTTCCAGGTAGTAGTAAGAAATGCAGTAAGCAATCGCAGGTGGAGGGGGAGGGGGAGGGGGGGGCGGGGAGGGCGCGCTGGACCTGTCGGACCTGGACCTGAGCGCGATTCGGTTTAGCGAGCGCGAGCTGGAGGCGCTGTCGGGGCTGACGCCGGCGCTGTCGCGGCGCCTGCAGACACAGCTGCTGGCGCACCTGCCGCCCGCCGCCGCGCGCCGCCTGCGCCGCGCGCTGTCGCTGCAGCCCGTGCGCGCGCCGCCGCCGCCGCCCGCCGTCTGCACGCTGCCGCGCCGCCGCGCCGCCTCCCGCGAGGCCACGCCCACCGCCGACCACGACAAATCCACCAAGGAATCCAGCCAATCACGAGGCAGCAGCATCAGAAGCACGCCCGACCGCTCCCTGCTCAGCAAGTATTTAACGCCCGAAAGGACCTTCTCGCTCGACGAGTCGTACTCCTCGGATAATGGCAGTATTCTGTCGGAGCCGAGTTACATCGCGGCGTACGGCGCGCCCTCCGGCCCCGGCCTCGCCTCCCGCCGACACAGCATGCGCGCCAGCAACACCAGCACCAGTACCGACCAACCAAAAAAACGTATCTCACGGTTCCTCAGACCAGACTTCTTCGATACACCGCCCGACGAAAGCCAATACGCTAGACTTAAGAAAGAGAAAGAACTGGAAACTCAGAAAATATTAAAGGAAATCAGGGAGAAGAAGAACAAAACGCTGAACACACCGCCACCGACTGGCAGCAGTTCCGTTGACTCGAGCGAGTCTCCCACGCCTAAGGACGACGGCGGATTCGCCCGAAAGAATCTCAATTCCAACAGTCTCCTGACTGCTAAAGAGAGGAGCCGATCTAATACTCCATTTTTCCCCATTCTAGACAAGATAAAAGAAACAACATTGGACACTAGAAATATAGAAGCGAATTCAGTTGATAAATACAATGAAAGTAAACGCAAAACGAATGTAGACGAAAGCTCTACTAATAACAAAGAATCTAAACTGAGTAGGCCTAAAAGTTATCCAGTTAAAAACATAGATTCTCCGGAACGAACACAGAAGGAAACTTCTGAAAACGATACATTGCGTAAGGAAAACAAAGATAAGAGCAGCGTGCAGAAAGATTCTAAAATTGCGCGGCCAAAGAGCTATCCAACTAGTAGTCCGTCCCCAGAAAAGGTTTACATTAGTCGAGTAAAAAAAGAGGAGATAACATCAAACGATGTCAAGTGTGAAAAGGCAGAAGTAGTCAAACCTTCAATAACACGTCGCGATAGCGACGTTGAAGTTAGTTTCAACATAAGTTTACCTAAAAAACCTAAACCGGTCCCACAAAAAGCTCATTCTGTTGAGATATGCGAATCTAATAATCAAACAAATGAAGTACTGGTATTGAAGAAATATCAGGTTGTGGGAAACAATGTCGATAATACGGAGAAGCAAATTGATGTTAAGGAAAAAGAAGAAATGCAAGGAAACGGCGCCGTGATGACGAACGGTGGACCAAAATTAGACGTGGCTAAAAATAATTACGAAGATGAGGCTAAGGTTAAAGTGATGAACCACGACTCTAAAAAAGAAGAAGTTAAACTAAAATCGACAGATTCTGAGTCCAGTGAAAAGAAGGTTGTTAAGAAAAAGGTGGTTAAAAAAGTTTCTTCGAAATCAAAGACTGATGCGACGAGTAGCCAAGAAAGTGACGCTAAACCTACCGTCGAGAAGAAAAAGGTCACGAAAAAGATAAAAGAGAAGGGTAGTGAGGATGCTAAAACAACAACCGTCACGAAAAAGAAATCAGTATTACAGTCGATTGGTCAGAAGCTGGAGAAATTAACATCGAATAAATCTAGCTCGCCCGATAAAGAAAAGGTGATTGATAGCAAAGAAGCGGCGGCAGCTGATGGAAAGAAGTTAAATGGCAAAGTAAGCAGAAGCCAGCGGGAACAATCAGAGCCTACACATGCGGAGCCCACCACAGAGTCTACCCTCATCAAACGAGCGGTCACCTTGACCGACGTGGCTGCGCTAGACAGTCCCGTCACCGTCCCTAACAAAACAACAGTATCTAAAGTGCTAGGGCTATTCAAGAAGTTTGAACCAAAAGAGAAAGCTCCTAAGGTACTTGTTGACAAACATCCCACCGAGAATCTCGATATTATTGAATCTAATAATGTATCAGATAACGAAGCATCTGATAAGCCAAAGCGACCCACTTCTTTGCTATTGAATGGACTTGGACGTAAAAATAAATATGGCAGAACGTCGAGTGATAGCGTGCCCGCCCTGGCCAACGACGATCCTGACCTGGTCAAAAAAGATAGCACAAAACGAAATAGCCTCAAGCTGGACTTCTCCAGATTGCCGAGAGTTAAGAAAATAGTTCCTACAAATCCTGTGATAGAACCCCAGATTGTTTACTCCATAGACAAAGAGACTGAAGCGAAAGATGCAGAGAAGAATGGCATAGTTCGCGATGCAGCGGACATCGTGGCGGAGCCCCGCGCCCGCAGCCGCTCCCGGAGCCGTTCCACTTATTCCAACTCGGATAGCAAAACTGATCTTGGCTCGAATAGTAAAGTTTCCCACATCCCGACCTCTCCCACCGAATACCCGCCGCACCTTCCGTACAGAGAGCTCGAGCCGACCACGCCCGAGAGAGAGGACGTGGAGGAGAGGATCCGCAGGAAGAGCTTCTACTCGAGGTTCAACGAGAAGAAGCAGCGGAGGAAGAGCACGCTGGTGGGCCCGGGCGCCGCGGAGTACGACCCGGTGGCGCGCCTGCACGACCCCGCGCCGCGCGACCTGTCGCCCCTGTCGCCCGTCGACATCAGCCCCGCCGCAGACCACCGCTACCGCTCCTTCATCTCAGAACTACCCGTCAGCCCCAGAAACGCGCTTCGCTTCGACCACTACGGCCTCAGCGACAAAGTCGACAACTATCGATCTCTCGATCGCCACGAGTTGCGAAAGTACCCGCGAAGCTATCTGGACTACGACCAGCCGGCCTCGTACGGCGCGCACAGATACGCCCGGACCATGTCGCTCCTCGACTCCGACCCTACTGAAGACCATTCCCTCACCCTGCGGGACCCTCACAAGTACAACCGCACCATATCCATGTACTCGCCCGGCAACTACGCCACCTACCGGCCAAACAGAACAACCAGGAACTCCGCCATTATACTGAAAGAGAGCGAGAAGGAACCCAGTCCGGAGAACATTCTAGAAAAGATAAAAAATAGGAAAACAATATCGATCAGCGTAACAAGAAAGAAAACCCCAGAAAACGAGACTGTCGACAGGTGTGTATAATTTGTTTTCTTTTAATCGTAAATAATACACAGTAATAAATAACTTTCCCAAACTGAAAGATAATATGGGTTGTCTCTGTGCACGCTTCACGCTTTCAAATAAGTTACGGCACTAATGCTTTAAAAGTTTTGTGAATCCCCTTAGAGCTAGACAACTAGTGTCCATTTTTATTGTGAAAGTATAAATTGTAAAAAGTGTTATTGTATTTTAAAGTCCAGTATACTTATTTTTTCATCGACCACACAAGTAAACACATTTCTTTTTTTAAGCACAATCGCAATGCTCTTAAACTTTTTATAGAAGTAGACTTTCAGGCACAACTTTCATAAACAGCATTCTTGTAAATGGGACATTTGAACACTCACTTCGTGGTGAAGCTTCGTACGTAGATGAGCTATAGGTGATCGTTTGTTTCTAGATCCCCTGTCTCATCTAAAGGCGAAGGCGACGGTGCAGAATGCTCTGAGAAAGTTGACTGAACGCAACTGTTGAGAACACCGCAGACTATGTGATTTATTTACGCATTTTATGGAGAGAAAAAAGAACATCTAGTTTTATTAACTCCCAGGTCAGTGTCTTTGTAGTTACCCGATAGGTTTCCTGTTTTGTTGCTAATCTTATTTTTAAGTCACTCTTCGTCTCCAATCTTGCCATGTGTTATCGTTAATCATTCGATAATTATATTAGAATCTCAAAGTGACAAAATAGTCGGAATAAGACTGTCTCTCTTTGTGGCAAATCTTAGCTCAACTTTGTAATGTCTTTTAATAACGTCATACCCATTTAATTCGTATATTACCAATTATAAGTCATTTTTAGATTCATCAATATTAACGCCATTTTGCTGTGACTCACGAAAGTGCGATATATAGTTGGTTAAATATTGAACCCCTACGACGCTAGTAATAAAATTTAAACTTCTGGGTAGTCCTTACAAAAAAATCGGTAGGTGCTACATACATACAGTGATGGGTTGTATCGTTAAATTCATTGTTAGTAAATAGTTGGCTTATCCAGGTTAATAGGAAATACATAATGAGATCAAAGAAAATTTTATGAGATTATTATGGAGTTATTTAGTTCATAAATCGTAACGATGTTCATTATTCAGCCATGAGACATGACTTTAAAATTATTGCATATGCTGCCCATTTACAGAAGTGATTGATTCATTTACCTACTTATTTAAGGAAAACCTCTTGGCGATGAAAGCACTTGTTACAATTATCTATATTTTATATAAATAACTAATAAATATATTGATGACAAAAGATGTACGCAAAATATATCGAATTTCTTTGCGAAATGTTATTATAAATTATTATGTGCCTTTGCTATAATGAAATGACTGGATTTGATGTAGTCCATAATATATGGGATAGGATGAGATACGATATTTTATTATTATTCGTGTGATTGCACAAATATGTTTTACTCACTATGATTTTAATGTATTCATAGTCGTACAGTGTGTTATTTTGACGCTTAGTCAAGTTTAAGTTTAAATATTTTTATCAAAGTATTCAATTGCTAAGTCAAATTACAGAAATAATCGAATAGAATGGTGCTTAGATAAATATTTTGTTTGTTTAACTGTATTTATAGAAGAAAGTGTTAAAGAATCTCTTACACCAAATTTGTATATTATAGCTTGTAATTTGCGTTTTACTTTTTTATAATTATAGTGCTAGTGATGCATAACGTTTGTTATTTTGTCAATTAATTACATAAAACCATTTGTTCAGTGTCATTTGTTTGTTGCCATCGAATATCACTTAGAATGTATTATTGACCAACTGAGTTTGTAACATTTGAAAGCAATATTATTCATATTTAAATATTAAATCTTCATATTTATTTTCCGCGATTATTTATATGACATGGTAACATTTAGAATTCGGATTATTTATTAGTGTGTGATGAATTTCAATATTTTTTCTTGTTATTCGCAGTCGACTGCTCTCACAAGCTGACACTGTGATTGTTACAAAATAATATTAAAACTTCTATCACACACGTTTTGTATTGAATGTGAATAAATTATATAGTTGAATTGCTTTGTTTTATTTTCACTTACCTAAGTACATTTAATAAGCTATAGAACCACGATTCGGCGACATTCGCTGCCAATACAAAATGTCACCATGCTAATTTCAATTGTTAAAACCTAAAAACACCAACAACAACCGTTTCCGACTAAAATTAAAAAATAAAGAAACGTAAACTTTTCCAAAATTATTATATTATTAAAATACTTGTATTACAATATATCATTCACTCATTGCCAGACGGTCCACTAGGCTAACAGCGGCTGTAGTTCGGCGAAGTACTTTGTATCCGCTTCGGCTATTTGTTCCAACATGTCGTCCACATTGGTCGAGGGGAACCGCTGCACCCAGGACGTGATCATGCCTTCAGCAGTAGCCGGGTACCGCTTCAGCTCTGCCGTGTCGTCTGGAAATAAACAAGTGAATAGATCAGTTACGAAATCTGACAGCTCGCTACATTGGTCATACACAGATTATAGATATTTGTCACCAAAAAGAATAATAAAATCAACAAGTTGTAACGTGTTGTTATACAACAACACATGTTCCACAACATTTAAGTTTGCAGGTCCGGATCAACTTCCAGCTGTATTTTTAACTAAATGTTCTGAGTGTCTATCAATTCCACTATCGATTTTATTTAAGAGATCTTTGTCGGAGGGTGTGATGCCGTCTCTATGGAAGTCAGCGTTCATCAGCCCCATACATAAAAAAGGCCCCAAGAACATGGTTGACAACTACAGGCCAATATCCAAACTGTGCCTTATAGCTAAAGTGCTTGAACGTTTAGTATATAACCAGGTTTATGCCGCACTCAAATCGACTTTCAATGCGCAACAACATGGTTTCTTAAAACAAAGATCCACAGTTTCTAACTTGGTTGTTTTTAATGAATTCATTAGTGATCAAATGGATAGTAATAATCAGGTTGATGCAGTGTTTACGGACTACAGTAAAGCTTTTGATCGTATAGATAACAATTTGTTACTGAGAAAGCTTTTATCTGCTGGTATAAGGGGTGATCTTTTCCGCTGGTTCTCATCATACATAAAAAATAGAACTCAGGCAGTGGTACTTAACGGGTTCATGTCATCTTGGACGGATATACCTTCAGGAGTTCCTCAGGGGTCATTGCTGGGACCATTGCTATTTATTTTATTTATCAACGATATTAACTTGTGTTTTTATAATTCAAATTTCCTTCTTTTTGCAGATGATTTAAAAGTTTTTAGAGTCGTAAATAATGAATTAGACGAATCCCTGCTCCAGGAAGATCTTCTCAGACTTGACAAGTATTGCTCAGCAAACAAGCTAGATTTAAATGTTTCCAAATGTTTTTCAATTTCATTCAGTCGCAAAAAATATCAACACCCATCCATTTATAAACTTAAAGACCAACCCATCTGTAGTACTAGCGAGATCCGAGACTTAGGAGTGATCATGGATTCCAAATTATTACTTGATAAACACATTGACCACATTGTTAAAAAAGCCTATAAATCACTAGGATTCCTAATTCGATCTTGCAAACCATTCAAGTCTATGAAACCTATTAAGGTGTTGTATTGCTCTCTAGTAAGAAGTATACTCGAGTATGCATCACAGGTCTGGAATCCGAGATACGACGTGTATATTTCTAAAATCGAAGCAATGGACAACATTTCATTTTCTTTACCCTATATTTTTATTAGTTATTCGGAAAGTTTATAGAAAATTAGTGGACCCGTATTTTTTTATTTTGTATATACATAAATTTTTGCATGTTAATTTTAACTTTAAAGTTAATTATTTTAAAACCGGAAGTGACGTCACATATTAGGCTCAATTTTTATTTTTGTCTATTGCCTGAGTCCCGAAAAAAAACATAAATGACACTGACAAGTGACATTTAAACTTTGTTTACATGCCAACCAACAAATGGGTCATTTTCAAATGACCTTGATATTTCTGATGATGGAAAGTAGGTACTTATCATGTAAAAAAATAAGCAGAAGCATTTTTTCAGCTGTGTAGGCAGTGGCATGCTCTGGGACATATTATATAGAGGTCATCTCTTAATAATAAATAAAAAAAATAGTCAGAAAGTTTCAGAACAGAATTAATGAAAATCACCCAAATAAACAACAACGTCACGATAAAACGTCAACGTCAATCAAAAATGAAAGTGACAGTTACTTTGTTTTTAAATCTATAGGCTTTGATCATCAAAATGCATCGCACCTGATGCATGACGTCATCAGCACTTTTTTACTATTTTATGATTTTCTCGAAAATGATACAACCAAAAAATACAAAAAACATTTATTTTTGGCCTTTAGAGCTAAATCTTGAAATGGTTTTCGATTTATAGCAGCTTTAGTTTTTTGAAATGTTGTCCATTCAACGTAAATTCATCCGTTATCTCGCATTCAAATTTAAATTACCGAAACGTACCTACGAGTTTAACTGTAATAAGTTACACCTGCTCCCTCTTGCTATTAGGCGTAAAGCAGCAGATGTAACTTTTCTCGTCAAGATAGCACAGAGCAAAATTGACTGCCCGGAACTGCTTCAAAAGATACATCTGTCAATACCCCGTAGAAGTTTGCGTAAGTCTGTCCTCCTATATGTACCATTTGCTCGCACCAATTATAGGCAGAACTCATTTCTTCTGAGAGCATCCAGCGGTTTTAACGAGTTGTCAAATGCAAATGTTGATTTAGATTTATTTTGTAGCCAAGTAGGATTAATTAACTAGAGTTTTACGGAGAGTTTTAGCTCATCTGTTTTGTTGAGCGAATAATTTGTGCGAGCTGTATTTCTGCTCAATAAGAACTTATTTTTACTTATTTTTACTAACATATGTGTGAAAACTTTTAATTGGCTATGTATTATTAATCGAAATTTCTTATGTATAATATTTAGCTGTAAGTTTTCCTATGAATAAATAATAATAATAATAATAATAACATCACAACAACACTTGTTACTTGTTGATTTTAGGATATCTTATCACTTGAAGCGATATCTGCCAGACAACCTATGGATTATAGTCAACTTCATGCTACATACTTTCCGGTGTAATAACGCCGCAAAGTTATCCACTACCCACACAATAGCGGATATACTCTGCGGTTTGTATAGGCGTTTAGATGATAGCTTTAAAAAAATACTGCATTTCATTAAGTCCTAGTTTTACCATACTCTGTTAGATCATTAACACCGTGTTATATCGTAACAAGGGATTAGTTGTTGATTTATGACACATCAGTCAAGAATTCAATTTGGAAATTTTATTTTAGATGACACAATGTTACAGGGGTGTTAATGATCTAACAGACTATTGTGAAACTAGGTAGGTATAAGGGTGCAATGTATTTTTTCATAACTCACCAACGTGCTTAGTATTAGGCTGCACGAAGATGTTCCTGGGCTGTTTGTGCATCATGACGATGTCTCGCCAGCGGTCCCACGGCGCCGCGAGCTCGCTGTACTTCGCGAAGAGAGCCTCCGCGCCCGCCGCGTCGCCCGTCGCCTTCAGCGTTTGCAGCTTTACTAGGAATTCACCTGGAGAGTACGAGTTTAATGTTGATGGGAAGAAGAAGGGTATATGGGAATTGTACATCGATGGGACAAGGTGCAGCTTCTTAACTCGTAAAATATAAATGATAAATATAAATTTATGGTCCGACAACGGAATTTTTAACATACACTACGTGCTGGCACGCAAATCGTATGACGCCCTCCGACCTGACCTTAGGTACTTATGGCACGCCTTGGGAGAGGCATATTTCCCACTTTCAGTGTTTATGTAGGTATAACCGTATGGGAAAATAATCCTGACCCTCTCAGAGTGACTGAGAGGGGTCAGGTTTCTTTGCCCCAGACTTTACTACATAAATACCTATGTATGATTATGTATCATCAATGTTCCGCTTCCGTCTATCAAAACAGCAGCAACCAACAACAAAGAATTGCTACTCAGACTCACAGATAACCTTCTTCCCCTGCGTCCGCAGTCTAGTCCGGTCCAGCGTCAGTAGCAGGTCCTTGCCGGGCTCCGTCTCTGTCACGGTAAGCATGCCGTCTCCCTCTAGCTCTAGTAAACGCATGAGGACGAAGCGAGCGCGTGCGTGTGCCTGGAGATAAAGGTAGTGGTAAATGTTGGAACAATGTATACTTAGAGTTCTTAGGTACAGGTGTTATAAATTTTATAGTTCGCATTTTGTTATACTCCCGTCATGGTAGCGTAGACGAGTTCTCGGGTGTGGACCACTAAATAACAGCGGTTAGAAATACAAGGACGATTACAAAGTGTTATGTTTGTAGTACTCCTTGTGATAAGTCTATGTTTAACCGCGACGGCATGACAAATTTATCGACGTAGATAAACGTAGTGACTTTGTCGAAACACGTCGATGTGTTAGGTGGGATTTGCAATTTATACAAGTTTATCTATATGTATGTCGTTAACCAAAATCATGCAAGAGCAACTGCTTATGATGACTCCCCTAAATCTACTATAATTTACGCCTACTATCCAAGAGTTGTAGAAACGTACCTGCAGCCAAGTCTTGTTGGCAGGCTGGTACATCTCAGTAGCCTTGGCGCCCCCGTTCCACAGCAGGCTCAGCCAGTTCACGTACGTCACGTCTTCTGCCTCCTGGCCCGTGTAGCCGAATATTCTAGAATAGAACGGAAGGAAATCAATATGTTTGTTATGTGACTGTTTACAGTTAACGTCTGAATCAAGAAACGGAATATGAAATTCGAGGAATTAAAATTGAGGGACTCGTGTCACTGATGGTATTTCATCATAATAGCAGTTCTGTCTATGCTGTCCCACTTACGAAACGGCCACCATTTTCACAATGCTATGTTATCTCGCGCTGCGATTTGCTATTCTTCTATGCTATGCGCCCACGTTGCAATTTTTTTTCGCGCGCGTTGCATCTGTAGTTTTGTCATATACTACTATTTTGTCCAATACTATAGATAGTATCCAGTCACATGCTTTTGGAGAGGCCTAAGTTCAGCAATAGAAGTTAGTATAATCTAGTGCTTACTCCAGTATCTGCGTCTCCAGCGACAGGTAGAGCCCGACGGCCTCCGCGCGGCACTCCTCGAAGGCCGAGCCCAGCGTCGTGAACTTGCTGTCGTACGTCTCTCCCTCTGTGTACCACGACCCTATAGGTAACCTAACCTAACGTACCCTAAACTGTGTGCTACTCCGCCTTACAATAAATGATGTGCTCCCTGGTTGGCACAGCGTAATCTGGGATGCAGGGTAACTCCAGTCCCCAGTGCACCGGTCCCTTATCGACGTAGGTAAATGTCACTAATTATATCGCGATTCATACATTAAACTAGTTTATCGACATCGATAACGGACCTGTGCTTCTGGTCAGTAGTGCGATATATACCACAACACAATGACACTCTGTCACAAATCACACTATAGTCAAGAACTATAGCTTAGTGTCCATAAAATCTATTGCTCACTCCAGTATCTGCGTCTCTAGCGACAGGTAGAGCCCGACGGCCTCCGCGCGGCACTCCTCGAAGGCCGAGCCCAGCGTCGTGAACTTGCTGTCGTACGTCTCTCCGTCTGTGTACCACGACTCTATACTCTTAAAGATATGCTACCTCCCCTTACAATAAATTATGAGCTCCCTGGTTATCAGATAGCACAAGCCTACAACCATAAAGGAGTAACTCCAGTAGACTACCCTTAAGGGTGCGCTACCCCCCTTAAAATAAATAAATGACGTGCACCCTGGTTGGCCCGGCGTAGTCTGGGATGCAGGGAAACTCCAGTCCCCGGTGCACGGGTCCATTATCGACGTAGGTAAATGTCACTAATTATATCGCGATTCATACATAAATTAGGTTATCGACGTCGATAACGGGCCTGTGCTTCTAGCCTGACTGGAAGTAGTGCAATAAACAACACAATACTACTAGCCCGCAATATAAATAACTGCTGTCGCAGATCCCGCTTAGTATTCATATAAAATCTAGTGCTCACTCCAGTATCTGCGTCTCGAGCGACAGGTAGAGCCCGACGGCCTCCGCGCGGCACTCCTCGAAGGCCGAGCCCAGCGTCGTGAACTTGCTGTCGTACGTCTCTCCGTCCGTGTACCACGACTCTATGGGTTTGCCTGCGAATTGGATGATGGTATAGGTTGGTAAACGGCTAGGGTAAAAGTGAAAGTGTATTTGATAATATGGTATTTTGGGGATCAAACATACAATACTGCTGCAATCTCTCTTTCTCGCTTCCATGCGTTATACGCGATCTAAGAAGCTAAAATATAAGTAGTTGGTGGTTATACTTCTCTGCTGGATATGAGGCGAAAATAAATTGTATTTAAATAGGCGAGCGATAAATACTATTCATCAGCTAGCCATAAAATATGTATTTAAATTTATTTTTAAATACAGTAGGTACATACCAGTTAGTGGATTCTTGACTTTTTCCTTGTCGAAGTTGAAGGTTCCGTCGGCGTTCTGTCTCAACAGCTTCCCGCTGCCGTGGCCCAGCAGCTCGTGGAGGCCCACTTGCACCTGGACATGTTGTTTAGTTACGTGAATCAACGTACCAATAATAATACCAATAAAATAATAATAATACCAATAAATATGTTCAGGAATTCTATAATTTATCAGAGTAGAACTTTCCGGTACAGCACAGCAATCATGATATGAGTGGCATAGATATGTCTAGCAGTAGAAGACTATAGGCTGATGATGATGCATTTTTAGAACTAGTTATTAAAATATGAGGAATCCTGTTGCTTGAAGGACACTGGAGGATACCCATGTCTATTCTATTCTATTCTATTCTCTGTGGGGGTGTCAGTACCTGCACCTGGCTCTCTCAAGTGGAACCTTTGTGCATATCCCCAAGGTCTAAACTGCCTTCCTAAGCTTGGACCATTACCCACCACGCTGTGTCTAGATGTGCTAAGTCTAGATATGCAGGTTTCCTCACGATGTTTTCCTTCACCGTAAGAGCGATGGTATACATTGTACTTAAATTCAGAAAAGAACTCATTGGTACATGTCAGCGCCGGGATTCGAACCCGCATCTCTGGCGTGAGAAGCGGGCGCTTACCCAACTGAGCTACCACCGCTCCTTTTAATAATATAGCCCTAACGGTACTCAGTTTTACTTCAAATTATGATATTAATTATTATACCCATGTCCTGCAGTGATGTTTTCTGTTTGGTTTAGCAATAAACTGACCTCAAAAGCCTACATGCAGCATGTTACATCTAAGCCCGAAAACGAAATCAGAATTAAAAAATTAGCGAAAAAAAACATTCTGCATAGTAAAAAAGTCACGTGACCAACAAAGTTTCTATATTTTTTTTTTTTATTGAAATTCTGATTTATTTTTCATGCTTAGATATAATAATGAAAATGTAGGTTTTGGCTTAGTATACCCTTTTTGCAACACCCTGTATATCAATAGAATAGAATGGTAGAACCATTTTCAATAGAAACTATGTTGGCCACGTGACTTTTTACAATGGAGAATGACTTTTTTCAGCTTATTATACCCTTTTTGCAACACCCTGTACATCAATAGAATACAATGGTAAACTCACTGACCTCAAAAGCCGGCACCCGGTACTGCTCGAGCAGCGCCTTGTCCTGCTCGCTGAGGAAGGGGACGACGGACTCCTTGTACGCGGCGGGGATCACGTTGCCGAGCGACACGTTCTTGAAGCCCTCGTTCTGCCGGATCTCGTCGTCTGGATATACAGGGTGTTGCTAAAATGGTATACTTACCTACTAAGATGCTACCTACATGCAGCATGTATCTAAACCCGAAAATGAAATCAGAATTTCAAAATTTGCCATTATTTTTAATTAATTAATATAGAAACTTTGTTGGTCACGTGACTTCTTACTATGGAGAATAGTTTTTTTAACAAATTTAAAAATTCTGATTTATTTTTCATGCTTAGATATAATAATGAAAATGTAGGTTTCGGCTTAGTATACCCTTTTTGCAACACCCTGTATATCAATAGAATAGAATGGTAGAACCATTTTCCATAGAAACTATATTGGTCACGAGATTTTTTACTATGGAGAATGACTTTTTTCAACTTATTATACTCTTTATGCAATACCCTGTATATCAACAGAATAGACTGGTAAGCCTACTGACCTCAAAAGCCGGCACCCGGTACTGCTCGAGCAGCGCCTTGTCCTGCTCGCTGAGGAAGGGGACGACGGACTCCTTGTACGCGGCGGGGATCACGTTGCCGAGCGACACGTTCTTGAAGCCCTCGTTCTGCCGGATCTCGTCGTCTGGATATACAGGGTGTTGCAAAAATGGTATGCTAAGCCAAAACCTACATAATTATGCAGCATAATAGGTATATCTATAAAATCAAAAAATAGAAAATTCGCGAAAAAAATACTATGTTATGGAGTACTTATGACTTTTTTTTCGCAATTTTTGAAATTCTGATTTTATTTTCGGGCTTAGATTTGTAACATGCTGCAAATGTAGGTTTCGGCTCAGTATACTCTTTTTGCAACATCCTGTATATCCACTTTCCATAGAATAGAAACTATGTTGGTCACGTGACTTTTTTACTATGGAGTATGACTTTTTTTCAGCTTATTATATATTTATACCCTTTTTGCAACACCCTGTACATAAATAGAATACAATGGTAAGCTCCCTGACCTCAAAAGCCGGCACCCGGTACTGCTCGAGCAGCGCCTTGTCCTGCTCGCTGAGGAAGGGGACGACGGACTCCTTGTACGCGGCGGGGATCACGTTGCCGAGCGACACGTTCTTGAAGTTCTCGTTCTGCCGGATCTCGTCGTCTGGGTATACAGGGTGTTGCATAAATGGTATGCTAAGCCAAAATCTACTCTACATTTTCAGCATGGTACTTATATCTAAGCAAAAAAAGATATCACAATTTAAAAATTCGCAAAAAAAAAAATTTCTCAATAGTAAAGAATCACGTGACTAACAAAGTTTCTATGAAAAATTTATATTTTTTTTCGCGAATTTTGAAATTCTGATTTAATTCTCGGGCTTAACTAGATACTACATGCTGCACATGCAGGTTTCAGCTTAGTAAACCATTTTTGCAACACCTGTATGTCAATAGATTATAATGGTTAGTGAACTGACCTCAAAAGACGCCACCACTTTCCATAGAAACTATGTTGGTCATGTGACTTTTTACTATGGAGTATGACTTTTTTTCAGCTTATTATATAATTATACCCTTTTTGCAACACCCTGTACATCAATAGAATACAACGCTAAGCTCACTGACCTCAAAAGCCGGCACCCGGTACTGCTCGAGCAGCGCCTTGTCCTGCTCGCTGAGGAAGGGGACGACGGACTCCTTGTACGCGGCGGGGATCACGTTGCCGAGCGACACGTTCTTGAAGCCCTCGTTCTGCCGGATCTCGTCGTCTGGGTATACAGGGTGTTGCAAAAATGGTATGCCTACTAAGATGCTACCTACATGCAGCGTGTTATATCTAAACACGAATATGAAATCAGAATTTCAAAATTAACTTAAAAAAAATCATACTTCATAGTAAGAAAGTCACGTGACCCACATAGTGTCTATGGTTTTTTTTCGCGATTTTTTAAATTTTGATTTCATTCTCGAGCTTAGATATAAGTACCATGCTGCAAATTTAGATTTCGGCTTTTTGCAACACCCTGTATATCAATAGATTAGAACGCTAAGTGAGCTAACCTCAAAAGCCGGCACCCGGTACTGCTCGAGCAGCGCCTTGTCCTGCTCGCTGAGGAAGGGGACGACGGACTCCTTGTACGCGGCGGGGATCACGTTGCCGAGCGACACGTTCTTGAAGCCCTCGTTCTGCCGGATCTCGTCGTCTGGGTATACAGGGTTTTGCAAAAATGGTATACCTACTAAGATGCTACCTACATGCAACATGTTATATCTAAAAACTAATATGAAATCAGAATTTCAAAATTTGCGTTTTTTTTATTATTTAATATAGAAACTTTGTTGGTCACGTGACTTCTTACTATGGAGAATTTTCTTTTTTGCGAATTTAAAATTTGGTGCTTCGATATAATAATGAAAATGTAGGTTTCGGCTTATTATACACTTTTTGCAACACCCTGTATATCAATAGATTATAATGGTTAGTGACAGTGGCGGCTGGTGCCTTAGTTACCCGGTGGTGCACTTTATGGGTGTAGTAAATTTTGGAAGAAAAATAAATTATTACAATTAGACCTAAAAAAATATAAGTATATTTTACCTTATTTATATTTTAAATCAATTCTGCGTTCCTTTTTTGACGCGAAATTGCTTCTCCGCCGAAACGAAAACAACACACGGAAAATAAAGCATTTAGTCTCTCACATCCACATAACCATTTCTTTATATTGTACTTTACAATGTACTTTTGAAAATACATTTATAGGTTTTATTTGTTGTTTTGCACTCCTGTTTTAAGATGAGAAAAGGCCGAGGCGGCCCAGCAGATTTAATGTGCAGTCTATTTTGAAATGACCTTTTTATGAGGTCAATATTGTATTTTGCACTCATTTTCACTCACACACACACATACACACTCACGAAATCTTTACTACTTTCTTAGTTAATAAATAATTAGAGTAACAAATTAATTACGTATTCGCGCGCGAAAGGTGAAACTGTGACAATGAGATGACAAGTGTATCGTTCGTAGGTCACCGCCACCGGTCAAGGCCACCGCCCGCGCATCCCGAGATTCCCGAGGCGTCATTCGTAGTATTTCGGCAATTTCCGGTCGCGTGCGGCGCACGAATATATCCTAGAACTGCATACAGTTTGTACTGAGCATCTTCCGTCTCACGCGCCTGGCGATTTCTATCCTGTTTCATACTATGTGTAGGAGCTCGCCCCGTGCGACAATCCGAGCGCACGAGGCCGTTTTTGTTCAAGCAAAAATCTTTCGCAGTAGAAATCAAAATAGGCCAGCTCGATTTAATTTAACTAGTAACGATAATCAGATTTATGTAATTTCTGTTTAGGGTAGGTATTACGGTTGTTATATTGGTATTTTTTGTCAAGTTTTTTTTTAGACGTACCTAGTATGGTATAGGAAGAAGGAAGGTACATATTTAGAAGGTTTTTAAATGGTAGTGCGTTGCACGGGCGCACTTAAGGTGCAGCCGCCACTGGTTAGTGAACTGACCTCAAAAGACGCCACCACTTTCCATAGAAACTATGCTCTTCACGTGACGTTTTACTATGGATAATGACTTTTTTCAGCTTATTATACCATTTTTGCAACACCCTGTATATCAACAGAATACAATGGTAAGCTCACTGACCTCAAAAGCCGGCACCCGGTACTGCTCGAGCAGCGCCTTGTCCTGCCCGCTGAGGAAGGGGACGACGGACTCCTTGTACGCGGCGGGGATCACGTTGCCGAGCGACACGTTCTTGAAGCCCTCGTTCTGCCGGATCTCGTCGTCTGGACATACAGGGTGTTGCAAAAAGGGTATACTGAGCCAGAACCTACATGTAGCATGTTATATCTAAGCCCGAAAATAAAATCAGAATTTCAAAATTGGAAAAAATAAATAATTTTCCAAATAGAAACTATGTTGGTCACGTGACTTTTTTACTATGGAGTATGACTTTTTTTCAGTTTATTATATACTTATACCCTTTTTGCAACACCCTGTATATCAATAGAATACAATGGTAAGTGAACTGACCTCAAAAGACGTTTTTTTATTATATAGAAACTTTGTTGGTCACGTGACTTCTTACTATGGAGAATAGTTTTTTTGGCGAATAAAAAATTCTGATTTAATTTTCGTCCTTAGGTATAATTATGAAAATTTAGGTTTCGGCTTAGTATACCCTTTTTGCAACACCCTGTACATCAATAGAATACAATGGTAAGCTCACTGACCTCAAAAGCCGGCACCCGGTACTGCTCGAGCAGCGCCTTGTCCTGCTCGCTGAGGAAGGGGACGACGGACTCCTTGTACGCGGCGGGGATCACGTTGCCGAGCGACACGTTCTTGAAGCCCTCGTTCTGCCGGATCTCGTCGTCTGGGTATACAGGGTGTTGCAAAAATGGTATGCCTACTAAGATGCTACCTACATGCAGCGTGTTATATCTAAACACGAATATGAAATCAGAATTTCAAAATTAACTTAAAAAAAATCATACTTCATAGTAAGAAAGTCACGTGACCCACATAGTGTCTATGGTTTTTTTTCGCGATTTTTTAAATTTTGATTTCATTCTCGAGCTTAGATATAAGTACCATGCTGCAAATTTAGATTTCGGCTTTTTGCAACACCCTGTATATCAATAGATTAGAACGCTAAGTGAGCTAACCTCAAAAGCCGGCACCCGGTACTGCTCGAGCAGCGCCTTGTCCTGCTCGCTGAGGAAGGGGACGACGGACTCCTTGTACGCGGCGGGGATCACGTTGCCGAGCGACACGTTCTTGAAGCCCTCGTTCTGCCGGATCTCGTCGTCTGGGTATACAGGGTTTTGCAAAAATGGTATACCTACTAAGATGCTACCTACATGCAACATGTTATATCTAAAAACTAATATGAAATCAGAATTTCAAAATTTGCGTTTTTTTAATTATTTAATATAGAAACTTTGTTGGTCACGTGACTTCTTACTATGGAGAATTTTTTTTTTTGCGAATTTAAAATTTGGTGCTTCGATATAATAATGAAAATGTAGGTTTCGGCTTATTATACACTTTTTGCAACACCCTGTATATCAATAGATTATAATGGTTAGTGACAGTGGCGGCTGGTGCCTTAGTTACCCGGTGGTGCACTTTATGGATGTAGTAAATTTTAGAAGAAAAATAAATTATTACAATTAGACCTAAAAAAATATAAGTATATTTTACCTTATTTATATTTTAAATCAATTCTGCGTTCCTTTTTTGACGCGAAATTGCTTCTCCGCCGAAACGAAAACAACACACGGAAAATAAAGCATTTAGTCTCTCACATCCACATAACCATTTCTTTATATTGTACTTTACATTGTACTTTTGAAAATACATTTATAAGTTTTATTTGTTGTTTTGCACTCCTGTTTTAAGATGAGAAAAGGCCGAGGCGGCCCAGCAGATTTAATGTGCAGTCTATTTTGAAATGACCTAGGTATTGCTTTTTATGAGGTCAATATTGTATTTTGCACTCATTTTCACTCACACACACACATACACACTCACGAAATCTTTACTACTTTCTTAGTTAATAAATAATTAGAGTAACAAATTAATTACGTATTCGCGCGCGAAAGGTGACACTGTGACAATGAGATGACAAGTGTATCGTTCGTAGGTCACCGCCACCGGTCAAGGCCACCGCCCGCGCATCCCGAGATTCCCGAGGCGTCATTCGTAGTATTTCGGCAATTTCCGGTCGCGTGCGGCGCACGAATATATCCTAGAACTGCATACAGTTTGTACTGAGCATCTTCCGTCTCACGCGCCGGGCGATTTCTATCCTGTTTCATACTATGTGTAGGAGCTCGCCCCGTGCGACAATCCGAGCGCACGAGGCCGTTTTTGTTCAAGCAAAAATCTTTCGCAGTAGAAATCAAAATAGGCCAGCTCGATTTAATTTAACTAGTAACGATAATCAGATTTATGTAATTTCTGTTTAGGGTAGGTATTACGGTTGTTATATTGGTATTTTTTGTCAAGTTTTTTTTTAGACGTACCTAGTATGGTATAGGAAGAAGGAAGGTACATATTTAGAAGGTTTTTAAATGGTAGTGCGTTGCACGGGCGCACTTAAGGTGCAGCCGCCACTGGTTAGTGAACTGACCTCAAAAGACGCCACCACTTTCCATAGAAACTATGCTCTTCACGTGACGTTTTACTATGGATAATGACTTTTTTCAGCTTATTATACCATTTTTGCAACACCCTGTACATCAATAGAATACAATGGTAAGCTCACTGACCTCAAAAGCCGGCACCCGGTACTGCTCGAGCAGCGCCTTGTCCTGCTCGCTGAGGAAGGGGACGACGGACTCCTTGTACGCGGCGGGGATCACGTTGCCGAGCGACACGTTCTTGAAGCCCTCGTTCTGCCGGATCTCGTCGTCTGGATATGTGTATAAAATAAGGATTTATAAGAAATTGAGTTTTTTAAATTCAAATATGTATCTATATTATGAGTGGATTAGTATAGGTTATTCGATAGGCCGTTCAACAGGATTTGTGCTCGTTGTAATAGTTTCAAACGTTACCAATAGAGGCGCTTATAAAATCTGACACCTACAAACTTCTTTGAACCGCCTAGTAGGCGGCGCCTATCTAGCTATCGATAAACGTCAAAATTATAATTGGCTGTATTGATATAGCGGTTTTTTTCGACCAGTGCTAAAAATAACTTAAAAACTTTATGTGTACCTTATGAAAGAATAAACAAATGCCAACTCACAGTTCGGAATGTTGATACCAGCCGGAATGCCGCTACCGGAGAACGTTAAAACGTCCAAACTGGTGAAGTCAGGCCTCAGGAAGCTGTCCTTCTCGAGGTCAGTGCCCCACGGCAGCAGCTTCAGGAAGTCTTCAGCTCCGTCGACGAGTCTGCCGAACTTCTTGGACATTTCCTTGTTGACCATCGCGACGAAGCCTTCGAACTCTCCGCGCTGCCCGCTCGGGTCGCGGTAGGTTTCTATGAAACCCTGGTACCTGTTGGCAGATGAAGTGTTTAATGTAGTGGGGGGGAGAGGAAGAATGAAAGGCGGAACAGTGAGGTGATTCTTCAGATAAGATATATATTGATAACAATTATCGTCACTTAGTACTATAATTAATTAATTTTAAGTACATAAGAAAAATAATCCTAACTAATATTATAAATGCGAAAGTCACTGTCTGACTCTCCTACTAAAGAATAACTTTAACTTATTAGGTTTTGTATTTATTTCAGACAACTGAAAAACTTTAATACCGCGATGTAGGATCTTCATATTAATTGGCCTCAGTTCCATACAAGCTCTCTGTATTGCGATTTTAGTGCCATCTGTTGGTTATATCCGGAACTGTCTGTCTGTTTGTCTGTCTGTCTGTTACTCTTTCACGCCAAAACTACTGAACGGATTTGAATGAAATTTGGTACACATATGGTCTAGACCCTGAGAAAGAACATAGGCTACTTTTTATTGCGAAACGGAGGTTGTAAGGGGTTAAAAGGGGGGGTTAAAAGTTGTATGCGAATACTTAATTCTAAAAGATAAAAATACTACGGCTGACTGGCGTAGTGGTTAGTGACCCTGACTGCTATGCCGAAGGTCCCGGGTTCGATTCCCGGCCGGGGTAGATCTTTTTTTAAATAAACTTTATATTTAAGCACTTGATGAGCAATAATTAAACATTTTGTTCTAGCGTTTTTGAAACTTCGATCTGTGAGTGGATGAAAATTGATGAAGATAGAGGTTCATATTTTGTATGAAGTTCGTCATTTTTGAAGATAAAAACATTATATTTTGTATTTAGGCACTACATAATCACAAAAAAATAATAATTAGCATTTAAAAAAAAAAACAGTGTGGGGGTGTAATATAGGGGTTGAAAGTTTTATGGGTGTTGAGCAAGGAAGTAATAATACAACAGGAATGCGCACTCACCAAAATGATGCAAACAAAAATAGACCTAACGTATTCACCTTAAGACTTATATTTGAAGTGAAAGAGGCCGCGAGCCGATAGAGAGGGTTACCACAGAGCCCTTCCTCTCTTTCTAACAATTGCCAGGATTTAGTTGTGTAAACTTTAGTAGATTTTGTACGAAGAGAGCTATGCAAAAAAAAATATTAAATTAACTCATAGACTACTGTATCTCATATCATTTTCAAAAACAAATTTATAATAAATCATTATAAACATGTAATTTTAATTAAATATTTGGTATTTGTATGAATAATAATTTCATAAAAAATATTGGTAGTTTTTCTAAATACTTTACGACAAGACCGAAGTTGTCAAGATGACGGATGACGTTTATATACTGTTGTGAGAGACGTTATGGTTAGGGTGACCATTCATTCGTACTTTTGAATCACTTTCCATTAATTAGGACCTGTTTCATTCAACTTTTTGTTTTATTTTATACCTAAGTATCATTAGGTATTATTGTGGCTGTTATCTTATAAGGCTGGTAAAGAGTTATGAGCTGTTGATTTTTTTGGTGATATGAGTATTATAAGATAATTTATCAAGCTTAAAACCGGCGGAAGCACTTAGGTTGAGATATTTTTTTTTGAAATCTTATGATTTTCATCAACTACACTTTACTAGACTATGTAAACGGAACACCCACAGAGTAAACACGTTTTAGGTACATAGTTGCGTTTAATGTTAACCTGTTTTGACAATCTATACAAATTTTACCTTCACCCCATTTGTTTACTCAATTGTCATATCACCAAAATACATTCGTACCTACATTGCAATCGAATTATTCAAATAATAGGTGACTTTGTGACCATCGACACCTATTCGCGACATGATAGATTAGAAGTGATGTCTCATGAATTACCTAAAATTATGGTCACCAAAAATAGAAAGAGATGGAGGGCTCCGTGCTGACTATCTCTGTCGGCTCGTTTTTTTGGTGCAGTGCGCATTCCTGTTGTATTATTACTTCCATGGTGTTGAGTTTTAGAAGTTTAATTTATATAGTAGCTATGTCCTCTCCTAGATGGCGTTGTCAGATCGGATATAGATCGCGGTATGGTTTGATTTTAGCTAATGTACTTATAGTTTGTATGTAGTTGCAGCAAGATTTTAAGGTCCTCGAAAACAACCCAATAAGCGACTGTACTTTTCAACACGAGGTTTCATTCATCGTCATTAAAATTTGGTTCTTATGCGTCATTTTAAGATAAAACCATGAAACTTATTACGTAGGTGTTTTAGGAAAAATGTGCAGAGATTTTCTATACGGAATTCCCATGACTGACACGCACAGGCTAAACGTAGCGTAGGCACTTGAAATTTGGAAGTACGTAGATCGTCGACGATTGATACGTAGATCGTCGATCGACGTAGGACGTAGCTTAGGTACCGTATTTTCACACAAAAACCGGAGTTAGCGGTTGAAATTCGGCATTAACTTAGGCTGTTTTTAACAGCATGCGGATTTGATTCATACAAGTATTCATTGTGACGCGTGGAATATGCACACGAGATGCGGGAAAATGGCGTGCTATCCCACGTGCGTGATGAAATCTGCATGCTGTTAAAACAGCCGTAAAGCTTAGTTACAATAGGATATTGCAAGATACCTAGATGTTTTCAATCTAACATGTCTGCTCACCTTAGTAAAGTTATGGTTTTCTTTTGAAAAATGAGAGTTAAAGTGAAAAAAAAAAGAAGTACTTATGAAAAAAACCAAAACTGCATAAGTTAGATGCTTGAAATTAAACATTTATAAATTACTATTCTGCCATTGCTATACAAGTCTTTGCTCAATGAAGTCATGAAAATCATTTTTAGTCAAGTATCTTCGTACTTATTTGTAAAATTTCATCTAATTTAATACCACCATGGCATGTTATTGGGTAGGTTGTTCGGGAGTCGTCCACGACAACATAATTTTAAGGCGAAGCGAAGCTCGCGGGCAACAGCTATTTAATATAAATTTATAGTTACACCAACCAATTTATAAATTGAAATTTATTGACTTACTAGCTGACCTGACGAACTTCATACCGCCTCTTACCCTACCCTACACTACACTACACTACCCTACACTACCCTAACTTACCCTACACTACCCTACCCTACACTACACTACCCTACACTACCCCACACTACCAGTGGCGGATTTACAAATTTGCCGCCCGTAGGCCATTCAATTTTTGCCGCCCCTACTGACCTCTGAAATTCAATTTGTTAGTTTAATCCCGTTATTAGTATGATTGTGAACTTAATAATGTGGATATTTCTATGTCTATCTGTCACCAACTTCAAATGTTTCATCAAATCTTATTTAAGGTTCCGTACCTCAAAAGGAAAAAAGAAACCCTTATAGGATCACTTTGTTGTCCGGCTGTCTTTTTCTCAGAAACGGGTAAAAATATCAAAGCTGACATTTCGCAAAGATATACAAGGTGGGCCAAAAGTAATCACCCTATTGGAAATTGCTCTCATTTGTACAAATGGCCGCCAATTTCAAATTTGTTTTGATGTTGGTGGACTAGACAAATGCAGAATACAAGTTGACAAGCCATGGAAGCCACACTTCCCAAGAACGCCAAATAATTTTGTATATTCAGTTTTCGGGTCGCCTTTTTTTTCGTTTTATATGTCATTTTTCCTCGCAATATCGCCCGATTTAACCGTTTCAGACAGTTTTTGTGGGTGTTTTTTCAAGACCCGTGTTAATGTGAATAAGCCCGTGTCTCTGGAAGCCCTTAAGGACAATATTCGACACGAGTGCGAGAATCTCTCGCCCGAAGGTCTCGCTGAATTGATGAGAAATGCCATAAAAGGAGCCCATAGGGCAATCAATTGTGACGGCGCCCATTTGGCCAATATCATCTTCTACTTTCTTCGACTTTACCAATAAAATTTTAAATGTTCAAATAAACATAGTTAATAAAAAAAACAGAATCGAAGTTTTTCATTTAGAAAAAAATTAGAGCCAATCAAGATAGGATGACTTCTTTTGATCCACCTTGTACAAATGTACGGCATCGACAAACTGGTAAAATAAATTAATGAAAATAAAAATGTTACCGTTGGTGTAAGGTATTGTACAGGTCTTTCAAAAATATCAAAGGTCTTCTCAAACCATTTTTAGGGTTCCGTAGCCAAAATGGCAAAAACGGAACCCTTATAGTTTCGTCATGTCCGTCTGTCCGTCTGTCCGTCTGTCACAGCAAATTTACTCGGAAACTATAAGTACTACAGTGATGAAATTTGATGGGAATATGTGTTGTATGAACCGCTACAAAAATATGACACTAAATAGTAAAAAAAAGAATTGGGGGTGGAGCCCCCCATACATGTAACTGAGGGATGAAATTTTTTTTTTCGATGTACATACCCGTGTGGGGTATCAATGGAAAGGTCTTTTAAAATGATATAAAGTTTTCTAAAAAACATTTTTCTTAAAGTGAACGGTTTTTGAGATATCAGCTCTCAAAGTCGTAAAAAGTATGTCCCCCCCCCTCTATTTTTATAACTACGGGGTATAAAATTCTAAAAAAAATAGAGGTGATGCATGCTAATTAACTCTTTCAACGATTTTTGGTTTGATCAAAGTATCTCTTATAGTTTTTGAGATAGGTTGATTTAACTACGGAACCCTTTGTGCGCGAGCCCGACTCGCACTTGGCCGGTTTTTTTATTCAGTGACTGGTTTGCGAAATATTAAGCTTGAAACTGCGAATTCTTGGTAGACTCAAGTGACTGTTTGGTCCAAAAATATCACTGATGTATTTATTTATTTATTTAATACTTTATTGCACAAATATAACATAAGTGTACAAAAGGTGGACTTAATGCTAAAAGCATTTTCTACCAGCCAACCTACAGGAGGTACAAGAAAACAAGTAGAAAGGTGCAAAAAAAAAAAAGAAACAGGAAAAACTAAATATAGTCACTAGATAATTAAATTAATAGAAATACATAAAATATACTTACATATTATACTATAAATTATATATAAATATTAAATATATACCTACATACATAATAATAATATTCAAACAGGTACACGAAAATGCTATTTATCTAACTTGCTGAGAAAATGAGCATGGGTTAGTCGCTTGAAGACATTGCGAGAAGGAGCTTTCCTAATGTTCTCGGGAAGATTATTCCAAAGGCGCACAGCGGTGACAGCGAAAGAGTCTGACATGAAACCTGAATGGAAGGAGGGCAGTGCTAATAGATGATTATGGGAGGAACGGAGATGACGAGTGTGAGTGTCAGAAAGAAAGCTAAACATGGACTTAAGGTAAGGGGGAGTATTTGGCTCGTGGAGAACAGAGAAGAGGAGACATAGAATCCGTAGATTTCTACGATCTCATGTACTTAGTACATATGACAAAATTCCACATTATCCACATATAACTACCATTACAGCCGTTTCCAGTTTCTCCAAATTCGAAAGTATTCCCGCCGCTTCATGTCGCGTTACAGGCTTTTTAGTAATATCATATTTGAGTGATTTCAAAGAATATGCATGCCAAGAATCTCTTTAACTATTACATGCATCTTTTCTGGCTGACCATCGTCACAAATTCACTGTATTCCGGGTTTTGCCTTTCCCGATTTCACTCATTTATTTAAGCCAGCGTTGTGTCGAGTTTACAAAAAAAAATTCCTGAAGCAGCATGAAAAAGCGTCAATCTTGGCTAGTTTAAGACGTGACATAAGTTATGCATCGCGCTCACTCACATCGCGCAGCCTCAAGAGCGAGCGCGACGACGTAGAACTTTTGTCACGACTTAAATGCGCCCCGTACTAGCCCTTCTGAGCCTGATTCAGCAGCCACAGTTGCCACTAAATTCAAAGAATATAGGTACATACTGATTATATGACAGTGCGTTTATTTATATGTAGATTGTGTACACGTATATTTATATTTTAAAAATCTGTAAAATAAAAAATGCTAAATTTGCCGCCCCTCTAAATCTGCCGCCCTAGGCACTGGCCTTTTTGGCCTATAGGTAAATCCGCCACTGCACACTACCCTACACTACCCCACACTACCCTACACTACCCTACACTACCCACCCTACACTACACTACACTACCCTACCCTACCCTTCCCTGGCAGTCGGCCAAAACAGCAATTCATTTTTATTATATAGATCTAACGACATGACTGACGATCATGTTTTACGTCGTAACTTACGTTTCAATGATGGGTCCCTTGTCTTTGATCCAGTATCTACTGCCTTCCTTGTGCTCTTCCAAGTCTCCATCCTTGAAGCTGTTGATGTAATGTTTGAGCATGTTCCTTTCATTGTCATTGGCGGCATATGTCACTGCCTTCTCCAGGTTTTGGTTCACAAGTTCTAGAAGAGGTGAGTAGTCACCGCGAGTCACTTGGAAGTATGCATTCTTGAACTTTTCCTTTTCCATAGTGAGACCTGGTTTCGGCTTCTTCTCTGCACTAGCCAAGTGGATGGTGAACAGAGGAACTGTAACATATGAAAGCAATGTTGTTTGACACCTCCAGACTGTACATCTCTTTACTATTAAAATTATCTAAGTTTGATGTTTTTCAAAAAGTATAGGAGAATATTTCAGTGCTGAAAATTTGAAGCTTATAAACTTAGAAAGATGTACATTGGGATATATGTAGATAAACAATTTAACATAAGTATATTATTTTGACTTACGGCCATCTTCAGCAACAGTTTTGAATGTTCTACAGATGTAGGCCTCCATACGCTTCCCTTTCATCCAGTCATTGACCAAATCAGAGTCCTCCTTCGTTACATTGCTTGAAAAGTATGTGGTCACACCCTTTGAACATATAAATACAATGTTAATGGTAATTTCTATCTATATAAACACTATATTAATCATTTAAAAAAAACATCTGCTGGAGATTTTTCAAATAATGAACTACTTATATGATTCATAAAAGGATTATAAATGACAATGGGCGTTTTGGGACCTATGTCCAATAAAGATGAGACATACATCGTTGGATAGCTCTTTTCAAGTGAGCAAAAAAGTGTTATGACGACAAATCCGTATAAGTTGTCCATTTTGAAATATATTCGTCGGAAGGAAGTATTTTTCTATGGCATTGCACTCTCTCTCCTGATGACAGTTAGGGCGTAATACACGTAAACACGTATTATTGAAATTGGAGAAATACTTTCAACTGGTTTTATTTACTGAGATAATAAACAAATATAATATTATATGAAATATGATGATTTTGTTATAAAAATTAAAAATTAATGTGAAAAACTAACAAAAACATTAAAATTACAGAAATAAAATGTAAAAACTTTCAAGGTACGATTATTCTAATTGGACAGTAAATCAAGACTAGCGCTTCCAATATTCATATTCTGCAAAAAAATACCTTTTCAACGACGTATCACTCATTTCTATTGGTGCTGGTCCCAGCTTCCATATATTGGTGCCCATCATCATTAGAAAAGTTTTTTTTTATTTATAATTTTTACTACTAACTATATGTAAAAGTATACCTTATCAGCAAGACCAAGACTTGTTAGCCGTGGGGCAAGACTGAATATAGCCTTCTGTGTATTTTGCCACAACTTGGTAATGTGAGTGTTGTCACTCTCATACGCCTTTGAAGCTTTCACAATCTTTCCAAAAGCTTCACTAGACAAGTTGGGGATGAACTTGGTATCTCCAAAACCCTTATAGTTGCCACTGTTAGCAAATATACCTCCGGCATAAACTAGAAAAGCCTGCAAACCACAAATTAATATCAGTATGGTATCTTTCTAAAATTATCTATGTGGACTAGGATGTGGTTAAAGTTAGGAAAAAAAATATTTGTTTGATATGAAGATAACAGAATTTAAGTAAGTATGTTTGATAATGGGAAGTAAAAAATATATGTCTTTAAAAACAATTAAAAATATAACCTGGAATTCATCTTCAGTAACACCAGCACTCAGGGCTGATTTCTTGAGATCTTCAGTTGGTTCACCAACAAAAATTCTATGCAATAAAGAGAAGATCCTCGGGGATTCAGGGCTGGTCTGAGCAAGAACTATAAGTCCACCATTCCATGCAGCCTGAAACATACATAAATTAAGAAATTGAACTCTTTCAATTTACACACTCAGAGCCCTAAATGGTAAACAGAGACATATTTATTTATACATAAATATCAAACCCAAAGGGAATCTTGTTAGCTCAATGAGTAAACTAATAACTCTGTTTTTCTTCTAATCCCTATTACTTGAGCAGTAAAGTGCATATTAAATAACATTTATAACACATAACATTATTTACTTTATACATGTATACTAGTATGATCCATGGATACGGATGAAAACAGCCAGATTAGAGCCAGAAGAAAACAAATATCAGTATGGCAAGGTCAATATAAAATAATATAATCTACCATAATAAACAAGTTCAGAGACTTACTTATTTAAATACATGTTCAAATATTACCTGACTAAGATAATGGGCATATAGCTTTTCTTGATTAGACAAATTGTTGAATGCTTGAGAACTATCCAATTCCACAAATCTCTGGTTGTTGGGCAACAAGAAATTTGACTTGTCTTCAGCCATTGCTGAAAAATAAATAGTATGTGCTTTTTAAAAATATATATAAAACATATTACCAAAATAAAAATTATAAATATTGCAATAGCATATTCACAAGTTTAGTCATTTCCAATTTAATGAATAAGAGAGATTTTCATGATAAAAATAACCTAAGAGAGGTTCAACACAGCAGAGCAAAATTATTATTCAACAGAGCAGAGCAAGATAGTATGCTCATATCAATGTATGTCTTTAAGTCCGTGTTTACTTCTATCATGAATAGGTACTCCCTTTTTTTGTAATATTTGGGAAGCTGTGACATAGGATACTTTTAAGTTCCAAGACCGAAACGGTGTCAAATATAGTTCAGCTCGATTAATACAACAATGAAGCAGTGGTATGAATACGCAAGATGTTTCCTAAAAAGTAATTTTGAAATGTTATGTAGGTAGTATTAAACAATAAATTACTGACCCGTAACTACTTTTTTCGACGCTGGTGCAAATTTAGATTGTGTCCCTCCAGAAGAGATTGAACAACGACAGTGTTTATTGAAAAATGAATCAGCATAAATAGACCGGCATTTTATAAGGTTATTAGATAAAGACCGCAACATTGAAAAAACCGCCTGAGCTCAAACTCCTAAATAAATATAAGATAAAGGCAATGTACACTTGTACTTACTCCTAGTTTATTATAATCTCTTCAATATAGTAAGAAATTATAAAATAATGATCAGTTTTTCACAAAGAAAGAAACTGGAAATAAAAACCGACACGGGAACGAGCGAATTCTGTGACATATGACAGTTTAGTTGACATTTGACAGATTGGAGAGTATCATAGATCATAGTGAACAATAGTGAGTGACGTCAGTCATTGTTCTAAGCATTTTTATAAATTATTTGGTCAAGCTTATAAAAAGGCTTACTTGAGACTTGTGAGTTGCGGCAAGGTTGCGGCTTGTATTAAAAGTGAAGATAACCATTCAACTGTTCTATTAAATATAAAGAAGCAGTGGTAATAGGTACCTACCCCTACTAGTTAGTTTCCAAACGACATGTTGGTGCTCTGAGGGTGATACGGTTTCTATGTACTTAATACCTTTGATTATACGAAAAATCGCGATTCTTATTCCTTGATTTTTATCTTTATAGAGTTACTTAATAGAGTTACTTAATGCCCAGAATAATTATCAAAAGAGTACAGAATATGTAGGATCTGCGAGAATGACTTTCAAAATGTTGCCATTCAACTATAAATCCCCTGCTTTATTTATACAATAAGGTCTCCCTGCAGGACTCGGTTAAGATGAGGTTATTATGGGTAAGTAGGTATTGACGGCATTGACTTTTTAGTAGCTGGGCCATTTTGACACTACTGACCACCTAGTGTGAAACTAATCATTCTGAACAAGTTTTATTCTACGTCTTCGACTGTTGGAAACATATACAATAAATTCTAGTACCTACCCATCGTAAAAAGTTACGTGACCAGATGAGGTGATAACAAAAGAATTGTGGAATTTCAAAGTCTTAACTAGCAGAAAAATATATTAAAATGATGAGTTCTTCACTGTCTTCTGGATGTGCACTTTAACCTGGGACACCCTGTGTTCTATCTATGCAGAAGAATCCTAATAGACGAAAGCGTAAATAAAAGTCACGGTCATCTACATCCACGTATGGATTTAAAAAAAATCATGAAAATCTAATTTTACCTGTGATTTCATAAAAATAAAAGGGATTGTAAATAAAACACAAAAAATACGTTCATATTTTTTTATTTATTTTCGGATCATGTAGGGACTTTTTTACTTATTCAGCTAATTTTAAATTTGAACGCAGTTATAAAGCTATCAATGAACTGTAAACATTCAACATGGATGATTTCCGATCATTCTTATTCGTATTTTAGGTCAAATAAACTGTTTACGATGCTGTTATAAATCTCAAGAGACTTTTTGCATTCGATGAAAATGTCTTCAGACAGGTAAATCAGTGATATATTTACTAAAAAAGAACTTTTGACAAGTTGAACTAATTTCCGTGTGAAGTTGAAAGTTGCAAAATCAATAAAGTATACGGAAATCACTAATGTCACGCCCGTGTTCAAAAAATACTCTCTTCCTGTGTTTGATTGTGTTTAACATGCCGTGATGTTTTATTCTAGGGTAGAATGGGTGGAAATAATCGAACCCAAGACAAAGGAGCATATGTATGCTAACCTTACCACAGGAGAATGTGTTTGGGATCCACCAGAAGTAAGTTATATTTAATTGGCTATTCTAGTAATACTTCATATCATATACTGTATGTACTGTCCGATATTCTTCATTTAATTATAACTGTAGAAGCTATTTCATTTACCACAGTAGAATTAGTGGAGCTGAAAGTTCACAACATTATTAACTTGAACTAGAATTGATGATTGTGCAAGAATTTGTAATGTATTTAATGTGAAACTGTTTTTTCAGGGAGTAAAAGTAAAACGGACAGACTCATCACAGTGGTGGGAGTTGTTTGACATAAATACACATAGGTTTTACTATTACAATGCTTCAACACAGGTATGATTAGTTACTTATTATTATTATGATAGATAATCATATATTATGTTTAAAACCATATATTAATAATATTCAAAACATTTTCAGACTACAGTATGGCACAGGCCTACAGATTGTGATATCATTCCTTTAGCAAAGTTGCAGACCCTAAAACAAAATACAGATCCTCAGAAAAGAAGAGAATCTGGCACACAGACTAACCAAGCTCCTCCTCAGGTATTCATTTCTGTATTATTATTTCAATAAACACCAGTATTTAAATGGCTATTCTAATTTAACACATTGAATGCCAACTATGTAATATTGCATAGGTACTTAGGCACCAGGGACATGTGGAACCATTGGCAATCAAAGGGTTAAATATTGATTGAAAGGCATCCTTGACTCTGCAAACAGAAGTTATATTTGGAATATTCTACTCTGAGGGATGTAGGTACTTGCGCTTGGCTCACTGGACTGGCATCTTTCTGCATATTCTCAGGGTGTTAACTCCCTAAGGTTGGAGCATTTTCCACCATGCCGGTCCACAGGCCACCTTGACCATGCTGCATTCATTGTGCTTGCTTAAATTCCAAAGAACACATTGATTCATGTCAGTAGCAGGATCTGAACCCCTCTGGCATAACTGGGCATTTACCACAACTCTCTAAATTAGAAATTCCGCCTCATTATCGAAAAATTCTATTAAAATGTTAATTTCAGTTCCAAGCACCATCAATTGATGCCGCTAGCAGTAATGGCAATCCAACCGTGGCCAGCATCAGTAAGCTATCTCCGAGTACAGCAAAAAGTGTCACAATCACCCAGACCAGCCCTGTTCGGACAAGAAGATCACACTACCATCATAGGTAATAAATTCAGTTATTGGAAAATATTAGAATTTAGTCAAGCATTTTTAAATTCTTGCTTACATCATATCCACTTATGCACAGGCAATAAATAATCATCATGATCCAATGTTGGTTATATTCCACCAAAACACTAAATCCTATCTCATTCAACCTCTACCAAACACCTAAGGTTGTTGATACAGACAATCTATATTTGCCCTTACCATTAAAACCTCTGAAAAGCATTATCCCAGCAGTCCTCTAAATGAACCCCACCAAACTTGTACTGTGACTCAGTCAGTGTCACTACAGTTCGATTCTACTTGTCAGGGGCAGTGGTGAGAGTCGGCGGGGTCGGATAGGCGAGGAGGGCGCGGCGCCGCAGTGTCGTCACACAGACTCCGGCCGGTCTTCAGATAGCAGCATCAGTAGCGCTCAGCAGAGGAGGAAACAGGTATAGTGGAACTGTTGCTATACTTCATTACAAATAGCATTAGACAAAAGGTCACACTGAGGTATGATACCACTCTATAAGTAGGCCGGTCCCTATTGGTCGATTGGTTGTCTTCATGCCTATATTTCAACTTTTTACTTTGTGTACTTGGAATGGCTTATAGTTGCTGTGAAGCTACTCTTGTCAATAATGTGGTTAGATTTGAATTAATAGTGATCACAAAGAAAGTGATAGTAATGTTTACTGTGATGTATTTCGGGTTTTTTATAGTAGATTTTGAATATTTATGATGTTGCTAAACTTTTTATTTATTAAGCTAAAGGGTTCATGATTCTATCGAGCGAGAGTACTTAATTTATTTGTGGGGTCTTCAATATAATATTATACATACATTGTAAATAATGAAAATGTTATCATCATTATATTTTTTTGTTTATGAGTGTCTTACACACAAAAAACTCATAAAAAACCGGTCTTGCATAATAAATGGCAAGGTAATGATGTATTGCAAGGCACGTTTGTCGGTTATAATTACAATAGAAGTAGAAAGTGCTTCATAACATCAATGAAGCACTTTGATTGATAACATGATAACTTGTTACATTATTCAGTAACAGCTATTAACATGTTATACTTTATATGCTTCGTTATGTTTATTTATGTAATGAATTATTGATTAACTTTACTTTGTGGTGTAAAAAAGATAAACAAAATATGCATTTTCACTGTTTTTGAACTCCAACTGCATGCATTTTAATTAGAATTTGACTTTCGATCGATTCGATTATTAAATTCATCATTAGTGTACCATACTAATTAGATATAATGTTAATGTCGTAGGCATCTAGTTGAATCTCCTTTTTGATTGAACCACTAGCCCGTTCATTGGATGGCGCTATTACCATAACCTACCCATGTCAAACTTATAACACGACTATTTTTCCATCTAGTGAATGATGCATTCTCTTCACAGGAGCTAAGCGCAGCCGCTTGCAGCGCGCAACAAGCATGCACGCCTCAACAACTGAGAAAGAGAAGCAGCGCTACGCAACCCCATGAGGGGGAAAGGGAGAAATGGTCGCCGCGTACTGGTGAGAGTATGTTTAGTCTTGTCATTTTTATGGTTTTAAGTTCTGATCAGAGCGTGATCGCTTTTGCGCTCGATAGCGATTACGAGTAATGTTACGTTGACTATTGCGCGCTACAGCGATATCGCTAGGATCTGAAAAGTATTGTATGTTAATTCTTAATAAATAGTAGCCTATGTCACTCATTCGTGTTACAACTACCCGTTCAATAATTTATTTCTTTTGCAATGTTTAGTATATTGATAATAATTAAAATCTTGGCCCCAAGAGTATTTTAGACATTATTAACATGAATGTTATTCCATAGGTCTGAACCGCAGTGGCAGCTTCGTGTCGCCTAGGAAAGATGCCTCAGACGATTCGATGCACGAAAAGTACTTCAAGTCAGTGGAAAGTACGCCGCTCACTCGACGTAAGGTAATTAATTACATTAGACGTCCAAGTAATTACGTCACAAATATTTGATGTCTGATTTCTCCCTCGCACTTACGGATAGCTGCAGAATGGTATGAGCGTAAAGACAAACCACGTGTTGTAATTATACCGCAGTTTATACGATTTATTTACGTTCATGGGAATAAAAGTAATTAGGACTGTATTGTTCTCCGTAACATTAATCTAGAGTCTAGAGTGCCATAATTACATGCAAGATTAACATCTGTTCGTAAAACTGTGACTTGCGAATTTTGACTGCATTATTGACCCACGGTACTCTGCATGACTGACTAATAACCTGGAAACTCCGAATAAAAGTCTGGAAAAATATTTGAATTTCCTTTAAATGTCTATACGTGAGCCATTACAAACGGGAGAACCACCTTATCAGTCCTGTCGCTTACCTTACACTTACAGTCCAACTATAAATTCCTGAAAACGGAAGTGTATCCTAATACTATGTACATTTTCAGCTTAAACAGCATTCGGCGGGCGGATCATCATGCGAGTCCGCGTCTCCACAGAGCCCCAGCAGTCCCCTGCAGAAGCCGCAACCTACACCGTTTCTACAGGTATACTTATCATCATTACACTAACGGCTGTAGTTTGTGTGCCTCACCCCCTTGGTCATATTCATTTCCTGACATGACTTAGGTATATGTAGGGTACGTGGTTTACAAACGGATATGCAACCTATTTAAGCAACCATAACTTGCAGAAGTCATATATGAAGAACATTTGCCAGACCATACACCATTGCACAAGTCGACTTCTGCCATTTTTATTGTCAGACCTATCACCGCTTTATAATTTATTTTATTTGCAAGTTATTATTTTGTGTTATTTCTGTGTACCTACGCAAATGAATGGTGTTTTCTTCGTCAGACGACAGCGGCGCGGCCGTCGCTGGTATCATCTATATCGCTGGCGACGGAGGCGGCGGGCGGGGCGCGCGCCATGCACAGCCTGGAACGACCGCATCTGTCGCGACACGCGCGCGAACGATACTCTGACAGGTATACACGAGGATTCTGTTATGTTATATTCTCTGCCGGGATGTTAGTGTATGGACCTGGCTCTCTCCAATGAAACCTTTGTGTATAGAGACCAATTGAAAATTAATCATAAATGCTGTGTAAATGCGTTTTTCCATAACCTGCTAGGTAACTTGTCGTCATGCTAATTCCAATGTATAAAGCCTATCTCCTAATACCCACCTAGTATCGAGAGTCTAGACTCTATTTATTCTCTGGTATGTGAGTCAGAGGTGCCCGAATACTATGAATTCGCACGTACGTGATAGGTCACTTACTTAACCAACAGCACCTCACTCCTACCTCTCCCTCCAGGCACCTAGACAAAGACCGTCTCCTCGAGTTGGACCGCAATATGGAGCGGTTCCACGACAAGCAGGCGGCCTACAGCGTGGACAAGCCCTTCCGGCAGACCAGCCTGGACTTGCGCCATAACGTGCAGCCGCCCAACTGGCACGGGCCCAGGGACTTCACCAGGTTAGCTCACTGTTTCTAGGGGGTGGTGAATGCGGCTTTAGAGTTAGTTGAAATTACAGTTTTAGGCTGTTTCTAACAGCTTGCGGATTTCATCACGCACGCGGCCACGCCATTTTCGCGCGCATAGTGTTCATATTCCACGCGTTACAATGACTACTTGTATGAACGTGAGCGGGGCGCGGGGCAATCCCGCATTGGAAAAAATCCGCATGCTGTTATAAACAGCCTTATGATGAACATGAATAAATAGTAAATAAACAACTAGGAATAGTGCGCAAAGAGCCTTAGGGGCCGTCCATTAATCACGTGAGGTCGTTTTTCTAATTTTTTTACCCCCCCTCCCCCCTGGTGATATTTGGTGAGGTTTAGGACCAACCCCCCTCCCCCCCACCTGGATCACGTGTATTTTTTTGGTAGACTATGTAAAGGCTTAACTAACAGCATTCCGAAATACCTAGCGCTTTTTGACAAAAAATTAATACACGTGATGTCTAACGAGACCCCCCCTCCCCCCTCGTGATGTTTCATGAGGTTTTTCGCACCCCCTCCCACCCCCCCCTTTGAGCCTCACGTGATTAATGGACGGCCCCTTATGTCGTGGTAAAGAAGTTAGCAAAGATACTTATTTTAGGTTTTGATTAAGACTGCATCCATCTACTTCTATAATCATAAACCCCTCACTTGACACAGACTTGTCTGATATATCTTTTCAACGATGAACAACCATATCTTAGCCTTGTAGATTTAAACTAAATACCAAACAAAAATCTCAAAATCATACATAAAACGTTCTCAAGCAGAAAACAGCAAGCGGAACCTGAGCGGTACACTTCCTCCAAGAACTCCCTATCATCGAGCAGTAGCAGCAAACACCGCGTCATACCCGAGGCCGCTCCACACAGCTTCATGCGACAGGCCTCCGCGAATGAACAGGATAACATGGCTGCCGGTATGACTGTCTCTTTCTAACCTACCTATTTTCGGCTATTGGTCTCTATGGACGGGAAGTTGCAGCGAAAACCGAGTGATGTCCCAGGCGTGGTTTAATTTAGCTTCATGCGATAGGCCTCCGCTAATGAGCAGGAAAACATGGCTGCCGGTATGAGTTTCTCTTTCTAACCTACTCATTAAACTACAGTCAAAGTCAGTAAAATGTGACCAGAAATATAATCCTTGAAACAACCGCCCTTGTGTAAAAACTGTATTTTCAGTTTATTTAGGCCCGGGTCTCCTATTTACTCCGTAGGTCGCGTCAAGTGTCACCGCCGTAGGCCGCGTCACGATACTCACTACATCTACGCGCCAACGTCAGCGTGTGAGGGAGACCGCATCAGTAGATTTTTATAGTGAGCATTGTGACGCGGCCTACGGCGTGACGCTGGACGCGACCTACGGCGTAAATAGGAGACCCGGGCCTTAAACTGCGACTTACGAGCACACAATAACAGCATAATATTTTGCAGTGAACTACAAGATGAAGTGTGTGAACCTTGAGCCGCCTCTAACGGAGCCGAATCTCCAACGTCACAACCAGCGGCTCACGGAGCGCCCCGCGCCGCGCGACCGGACCAAGTCACGCCGTAAGTAGTAGCCGCTTTTCGCTGTATATTTTTTAATCATGTGATAGGTCGCGTGCCGTATCTACACTGTTATAGTTTACAAAGTATAAACCTTTTAAAGACAGTGGTTAAGGGGATCCCTAAAGCTAAAATGCTAAAGTCGGCTTGATATACTTGATTAGATTGGAAAAACGGTGGCTTCTATCACATTGATAAAAATATATTTTGTAGCAGAGGGTATACTGAACATGTTAGTTGCTTATAAATTGGTGCAGGATTATAATAAGTATTTTAAAAAAAATTGCAAACACACCATGTCTTTTGCCATTTTTTGACTTATTATGAAAAAACCCTCGAAATCAGAGGGCCCATTTTCATGGAATCTTATATGTATGTGTAGGTAATTAAATTCTTAACAAAGTTACCTTAAAGAGTTGGATTTAATGGACCAGAAGTCAACTTTTTTTGCAAAAAACTAATAAATTCCGGTTTAAAAATGATGACACCGTGACAGATTTCAGATTTCTTCAGTCGTCGCCCTGGTGGCGGCCTGTTAGGAGCGATACCCACGCCATTTTATTTTTTATCAAATATTTCACAAAAACTGATTAAATCAACAAATTATGACTACAAGTATTATAATACATATGCATTTGCTATGGAAAGTAAATTTTCTAATCATTTTAGATGCAGAAAAGCCGAAAATTCTTTGAAAACATTTCGCCTTTTCGATTTGTTTACATTTTTTACTATAGAGTTACAGATGCATAGATAAAGGTAAACATTGCACATAATGACACTTATTAGATTCTCCGAATAAGAACTATACGGTCAATGCAGTATGCCAAAGCGCGAGCCTGTTTATATTCTGAGGGGTAATTTATTTTATTTTAACGGTTGTGTATGGTAGGTAAGCTACACAATATACAGGGTGTTGAAAAGTAAGTTCATAATTTGTTTTATTTGAAACCAAAAACCGTAGTTAATTAAAAATATATATATTTTAAGATGTGGTAGTCTGTACACTACAGGTTGTTAAAAATAAGTAAGTATTTTTAAAAATTGAAGATCTAAAATTTACATAATTTTTTAAATCTATTTAACAAGCTTTGCAAAAAAGCGGTTAAGTGCGACTGTATCTCGCCATGAAAAAAATGAAATGTTTACTGTAGCTATGAATTTTATGCGTTACAAGTGGAATAAAATACCGCATAATATTATGTACAACTATGTAAGAGCCTAGTTTTTAAAAAAAAACTCATAAGAAAATATTAAATACACAGGTTTTTTAACCCCTGAAGGAAATAGAGGGGTGTTATAAGTTTAAAGTAAGGGCTGAATTTTTTTTTTAAATTAGGGTGATAGGTAATGTATATTTTTAATGATTTTTTCAAATAGATAAATGTTATACCATTTTTAAATTGCCATAAAATTACCTATAGTTATAGTTATAGAAAAGGGCAGGGCTACCAGTGCCCATTCGCCACTGCAACCTAAAAGATCTATAAATTATGACTCCCCATGCCGAGTCTCACTCTACAGGCCCAGGTCTTTTATAAACCTGATATTACCTATACAGGATGTTGCAAAAAGGGTATACTGTGCCGAAAGGGTTTGACTCAGGGGTTATTCTGAACAACTTTTGTTCTCCAAGTTTTGGAAATTCTCGAAAAATAAATTCGGTCTCTATAGTAAAAAGTCACGTGATCGAATAAGTTTCTATGTAAAAGGTTTTGTTACGTGAATTTTCAAAATTGTAGAAGAAAAGTGGATCAGAATGGCACCTAAATCCACTTTTGGCTAAGCTTTATACCCTTTTTTCAATACCTTGTATAAAATATCGTCAGCGTCACCTTAGATCGTAATCATCGTAACTCCTCGTGCCCAAATTTTAGAGGAGACAAAAATACTGTTTTATTTGTAGTTCTAGTTGGCATACTACCCACCTAAAGTTTTTTTTAACTAGCCTAAAAATGATTTGTTTAGACAGTCTATCTTCCTGTTCAACCGCAGCCTGAGTGCCAGTGACTCAATGACTGAAAGGAGGCCATTAGTGCTCCTAAATAAATAAAGCAGGCCTGTAGATTATCTTTCAGTGTACCGACACATCTGATTGCTGTAAGAGCCTGATAAGCTCTTCGAACGAGTCATACCTCTGTGGTGGTACGGTTTCGACCTTTTGGACAGTCAGTTTGGCATCCGAAATGCGGATTCGAATAGTGGGTACAATACTTTGCGTTCGTTCACTGTCGGAGCAGGATAAGAACCACGGGCGAGTTGTTGCGCTGGCTATTTGCTTAAAAATAGTAACCGCGTTCAACTCTATCCCCTAGAGGGCGAACCTTTAGGGCGGCTCTTGTATACCATCACTTGTCTTCTTATCTGCAGAAAATTGACAGAGGTCATACGTGTCTAACAAGTACATTAAGGATGCGAAAAGAGAGGGTTTGTTTTCACTGAAGAAGTTCAGTTGCGGAGTTCCACAGCGGTAGGTCTTGGACCCCTCTGCTGTGGAACTTGGCATACAACGCGGTCCTGCAAATCAAGCTCGCAAACGGCGTTAGCACAGTGCATTTTTCTAATGTCACACAGGTCGTGAGGTAGGCTGAGAGCCTCCTTCGGGGATGACATCCCAATGATTCATTACGAAAAAATTGCTGCAGCTGTGCTCGCCATGCAGTGCATGGGCTACTTCCGAATCTGGGGGGCTGTTGCAAAGGAGTCCGTTGCCTCTATACGGTACGGGTTCCGTGCGATCTATGATCCTTCCGGGAGCACCTGTCTTGTCAAGTCGAAGAGAATGGCTCGTATTCGACGCAACCTGCAGTACTGGTGGGATTGGTTGGAGGACAGGACAGCAGGAAGCTGCAGCAGCCGTCATGCTGTGATTCGACGCATAGATGCAAAAAAAAGTTGAAAGTAACTTCATGTTAATAAAATATTAGATCTTAATTTAACAACATAACATTGCAAAAAAAAATTAACATTGTTGAGTATGTTATTGTAATTTACTAAAGTAGTAATAAAAACAAAGGCTTATTGCATAGTTTTCGTTCACGTTCGCCTACATCGCACGTTGTATATGAGAATAAAGGGTATAATTACTAAGTTTTCTTGTTTAAAAATCACGGTTTGGGGTTTAGAGGAAAACAAATGGTAAAATGCGGAATACGGTTTTTTTTTTCGAATAAAGAGGAAAACATGTGAATTCAAAAAACGTTTCTATTGACACCAAAGAGTACTTTTCGCCGAGAAAAGTGGAGTTACAATGTTTGCGATCTAAAGTGATGATAGAACTAGAACTTATTTTTTCAGTTCACCTGCTGTTGAGTGAAATCGTAATTAGGTAAATGACTCCTTGACATGAAAATAACTTTTTTTTTATAATCGTTATAACAAAACCGTTTTTTTTAATACAGCAATATTTGTAGGTGTACTTACAGTGAGCAAAAGAGCGCAGCAAGGTGTAATTTTTTTGGTTTTTAAGAAACAAAAATATTATTTCTATCATATCCCAAATAAACATAAGTACTTTAAAAAAAAAAAAATACACACTCTCGCCTTGTACTAATGTACTCCCTTGCGGGGGTACTTACATGTTATTATTTTTCTGGTGACCTCCCCATATCCCTTTGCCAGCTACGTAACCTTTTGTGACACCCTGTATATGCAGAGTTCTGCAAACTACTGTTCTGCTTTTGAAACACCAAAAAAAAAAACAGGTCGTCTAACTAAAAGGTCACGTGACCAAAAAAAAATTAGATGAAGAAGCGTTTTTTTCATGAATATAAAAAAATACGTAGGATAAAAGTTTTTCAGAGTGACGCCTGAGTAACGCCCTTTCGGCTAACTATACTTTTTTTATTTACTATTCTTATACCTCACACGGGGGCAGAGTTTAATACAACACCCTGAACTATTAAACTCTGATAATATTTTCGCGATTTTTTTACATTCTGATTTCATTTCCTGGCTTAGAAATAACATCAATAACATGCTGCACACGTAGGTTTCGGCATAGTATTAAACCCTTTTTGCAACAACCTGTATAAATACCGGCACGGGTACGACTTTATATATAATTAATTATTAAATATTAAAAATACTTTCAAATAAAAATAAATATTTTCGTATCACAAAACAATATTACTTACTTAGTATATTTTTAACAAAGTGGCATGTCTTCACTTTTATGTTTTCGAGTACTATGTTAAAATTTCATGTCATTGTCCGTAGAACGCCCCGCATACCTCAACCCCCCCTCACTAGATTTGACAGATTCTGATTTTCTTCCAGCTTTAGTGACAGCCTTAAATAATATATAGCCTCCTTATTTTGAACTCTATACCATGGAGTTCCTTGCTTGACCCTTCTTTTACCAGCCATGTTTTTGGACAACGTGAAACGAAGATAAATGGCGCTCCGATAAAGTTCACACTTGGGAGTTCATTAAATTTTAACGATGCCATTACGCTCACATTATTTTATTGCCCTATCATTCATCATCAACATTCATGTTCCTCATCATTGTAATTTAACAACAATCTAAATTCCCCAACCCTTACCCTCAGGCCACAAACGCCCAATGGACGAGGACCCCCAAGAGATGGAAGCCGACGAGGAGGAGGAAGGCGGCGGCTCCCCGCTCTACTCCAACTGGGACCTGCGCGGCATGCAGCACCTGCTGCCGCTGCAGGACTACATCATACAGCAGGCCAAGCTGTCCAGTGAGTGAGACCTGTTGTCCTGCTAGTGGTGAGGAGGAGGAAGGCGGCGGCTCCCCGCTCTACTCCAACTGGGACCTGCGCGGCATGCAGCACCTGCTGCCGCTGCAGGACTACATCATACAGCAGGCCAAGCTGTCCAGTGAGACACCCGCCACCAGGACCCGAGGTGTGCGGGGTTGCGCAGCCGGAATTACGAGTCCGGCTGTTTGGACCAGGGTACTACGGGCGTCCGGATCTCGAGCCCTCCACTAGCTTGCTAGTGGATCCGGACTTGGGTATGGATTCGTAGTGGCAGTTGGTTAGCTACAGGGGGGGACAACGTTCGTCTGCCCGGTATGCTTGTCACCGGGCGTCTCCCCCGTGCGCAGCTAGTGGCTCAAGTAGCGGTTTAGGACGAGGGCCGTTGATGCGAAAGAGTCACGGGGCACGTGAGTTTCCCTTATAGTTGGTCCTAGGACTGACATCTCCGGTGCTTGACTGGACATCAAGTAGTGCGTGAGGATAGCATGCGCCGGCCGACCCAGCTGAGTAGGCTCCATGGGTAGACATGTAGGTCTGCATGTCGGGAGGTGAGCGCGCATTACAGCTCCGGTACCAGAGTGGAGATCTGGCAAATGGCTTCTCCATTGTCCCTAGTGTGGATCCCAAACACGAGTGCTCCGGATGGAGTACGGGAAGTGAGCGTGCCATCAACAGCTCCGGCACCTGTCTGGACATCAGGGAGGGGGGGTCTCACCACCCCGAGGCGACTCTCCTTGTGAGTACTGTGGCTATACGCTGCAGCGGCTAGATCCACTGCTCCATGGATCCCTGATGTCAGACTGCCGTCTGACTGAAGGTATAGTGCCTGTTGTTTATGACCAAGTCGTCGGGAATGACAGGCACTATAAAAAAATACGTAGTTTAGAAAACGGGTATCGTGTCCAGTGAGTGAGACCTGTTGTCCTGCTAGTGGTGAGGAGGAGGAAGGCGGCGGCTCCCCGCTCTACTCCAACTGGGACCTGCGCGGCATGCAGCACCTGCTGCCGCTGCAGGACTACATCATACAGCAGGCCAAGCTGTCCAGTGAGTGAGACCTGTTGTCCTGCTAGTGGTGAGGAGGAGGAAGGCGGCGGCTCCCCGCTCTACTCCAACTGGGACCTGCGCGGCATGCAGCACCTGCTGCCGCTGCAGGACTACATCATACAGCAGGCCAAGCTGTCCAGTGAGTGAGACCTGTTGTCCTGCTAGTGATCGAGGATCCCCGGGAGATCTGCGGAGGATTAGGAGAGGCTGATAAGGATTGTGGCGGCTCTCATTCATTTTTCCTTTTTTATTATTCGTTCATAAATGCGCAGAAAGCCTCTGTGAGTTGAATTTGGCTATGTTTATACTCTATTAATAATTTTCGACTAAAATACCTTCCCAATTTACCGACAAGTAGGTAATTGGGAGTGTTTTATTTTGTATAGTGCGAATGGCTAATATAATGGCGAATGTCGGTAAGTAATTGGTAAGGTATCCAAAAATCATTGTGAAAACTATATTACATAGGTATTTACATATTACGTATTTATTATTTATCTAATCGCTCTCCTTTTCCCCCAGGCCGCGGCCGCTACGGCGCGGACGCCGAGTCCGGCTCGGACGTGGAATCCGGCTCGTCCCGCTCCGGGTCCGCCTCGCGCTCGCTGTCGGGCCACGAGCCGGACAACGAGTCGTCGGACGGCGGCGCGCGCACGCCCGACGACGACGACGGCTCCGGCGTGTACCTGCCGCACTCGTACGGACACACCCGGCCCGCTGATGTCGGTGAGTGGAACTATTACTTAAGGGATCCCTAGATGAAGACTGAAGACCTCGGTGGCGGGAACTACACCGACAAGAGCAAGGCTCTTAAATATAAGAAGAAGAAGCTGAAGACACTTAAAAAAGGCACTTGTCTATTGGTAATTCGATAGGTGATTTACCGGAATTTGTGTGACATTGATAAGCGCCCCTTGCGGTAATGTTCGGAACTAATAAAACGCATAGAATTCCCAGTGAAAGCAATGACATTGATAAACGGATGTCGGTAAGTGAATGTGGACTTAAGAAATGCCTAAGCGGCCCAAAACTAACCTCGGTCAAGTCTGTCGTGAAGATTGCTGATATGAGACGTGGCCGTATAAAAAAGACACTTGTCTATTGGAAATTCGGTAGGCGGTTTACCGGAATGTGTGTTACATTGATAAGCGCCCCTTGCGGTAACGTTTGGAACTAATAAAACGCATAGAAATCCCGGTGAACAGCCGCGTATCACATTACCTATCGACAATGTCTCACTATAAATAATCTAATCCTTTATCTGATCCATCCGAATATTCTAACTATGTTTAAATAAAATTCATATCTTTCAGAATACATGAACCACGGTGTTTCCTACTACAACACGTTTGTTGGATTCGATCGAGACCGACAGCCTTCTCCTGGTATTCATAGGGTAAGCATATCTTCCTTCGTTTTATCCAGTTGAATATGGTTCATTATATATTCTCAATTAGAACCTGAAAATCTAATTAGATCACTATAAATTACAGTAGAGTCGCAAAATTCACCAGTGTCTGTTAAAAACTAACCCCCAACATCCCATACATTAAACACCACTAGAATTCGCAAATGGATTACACGAATTCGCAAAACTCACCATTGGCTGTTCAAAACTAATACCTAAACCAACTACAACACATTTAAATAAGCTCGACATTCCAGACGTCGTCACTAGGAACTCAACAGTGGTTGTACAAAACTAGCCCGTACACTACACTACACTGTATCTAGATTTATAATTCTATGCTCTTGGTTTTCCATGCTTCATAAATAAATATATAAACACCCACACTATCACTACAATAAGCTTCACATTCCAGACATCATCGCTAGGCCACGGGCCAGCGCCGCCGCCTCGCGTAGAAGAGCCCGCTCTATACAGCCCGGTGCGGTCCCACGCAACCAACCAGCCGCCGCCCGAGCAGGATATAGAGATCTTCGCCAAGGATAATCTTAACTTCAATAAGGGCATCTTTAGGAAGAAGGTGGGTTCTCTATAATTTGTCCGAATATTTATGATAGCCGGCTCTATACAGTGCGGTGCGGTCCCACGCCGCCAACCAGCCGCCGCCCGAGCAGGATATAGAGATCTTCGCCAAGGATAATCTTAACTTCAATAAGGGCATCTTTAGGAAGAAGGTGGGTTCTCTATAATTTGTCCGAATATTTATGATAGCCGGCTCTATACAGTGCGGTGCGGTCCCACGCCGCCAACCAGCCGCCGCCCGAGCAGGATATAGAGATCTTCGCCAAGGATAATCTGAACTTCAATAAGGGCATCTTTAGGAAGAAGGTGGGTTCTGGGATTGTATTTGTGGCTTTTTTTGTAGTTATGATTTATGATCTATTGGCATTTGAGTCATTTCAGTAGATCTGTCGATCTATTGTAAACTTTTCCTGATTTCAATAAGTACTCTTTATAAACTTGACAGGAGCTGACACATCTTGCGACTATTATTGGTTTATCCGCAGTTATATTGAAAGCGCTCATAATAAGCAAAGACTCAGTGTTGTCGACCCGCATTACTCATCACATTTGAAGACCTCGTTTTAACTAATCAACCCTTCACCAGGCATCAGTCCGCGACATGCTCTCCTGGACATCATCATCGATCAGCGCGCCGATGGTGGGCGCGGACTGGGACAAGCAACACAAGAAGGACGCCACCAACCTGTTCAGACTCGTCCAGATCTACATGGGCGATAGGAAGGCACGGCCAGGCATGACGCTCAACTCTGTCGCCCAGGATATACTGCACGCTACGTATTCTAACGAGAAGTAAGTTAAAAGTCGCCCATTTGATGGTTTGTATCTCAGGTAGTGACTTATACCAACTCCGACACTTCGTTTTTCATAAGGTAGAGAGACCAAGCAAATTTTCTGCAGATGAGATATTGCGCAGTGGTTGCACTGACTAAAGCTTTTGGAGTACTTAATACTTTTAATGTTGCAATGTTTTAAACAAATACTAATAAACAAATACTAAAGCGCTGAAACAAAAGAATATCGACTCGGTACTGCATCTACTTATACACAAATAACAAAAAATCCCCATGCAAGATTCTCAGACTCTATTCTCTATCCACTAATTCACGATAGATAATAAAAAATCCTCATTGCAGACTGAGAGACGAGCTTTACGTGCAGCTCTGCAGGCAGACCACAGAGAACCCGCTCCGGGACTCCTTACTCCGAGGGTGGGAGTTGTTGTGTGTTTGCCTGGCGTTTGTGCCGCCGTCGCCCGCCTTCCAGCCGGCGCTTACTAACTATGTGAATAGGCATCGCGACCCGGCTTTCGCGGATTCTTTTCCGGAGGTTTGTACGACAGTTTTGTTATAAGGGTTTCAGTATGGAGGCGCATATTATGTGAAAGAAACTATACAGTACACGCCAATGCTGTGCTATTCTATGTGAAGAATGCTGTGTGTGTGCCTGGCGTTTGTGCCGCCGTCGCCCGCTTTCCAGCCGGCGCTTACTAACTACGTGAACCGGAATCGCGACCCGGCTTTTGCGGATTCTTTTCCGGAGGTCAGTACTTTATTATAAGGGTTTACCTTTGATTTTTAGAACCTACCTCCTTATAATAATCCTTTCAAACGGAAGTTATGATTTTTTTTCAACTGGCGGCGCTAGTTTGGTTTATAATTAACGCGTCAGTAAATTAAATAAAGTAAAGCATAACACCTCTCTGGTGGATAAGCGCCCTGTGCAATTTTGGGAAGTTGGTATTCATTATGTAACACTTTGTTTTCAGGTAGGAAAATGGCCGATTCATGTGCAAGTGTCCCACTACGCCGGCGTGGCGTGCAAGAGGTTAGAACGAATAGGTTTCGGGGGCAAGAAGCAGCCGAGAAAACCTTCCACTGAAGATATTGATCAAGCTAGAGTAAGTATTGCAATATTCTATTTGACCTTTGATTACGTATACCATTTTCCAAAACCAATGAATGGACAACATTTCAAAAAACTAAAGCTGCTATAAATCGAAAACCATTTCGAGATTTAGCTCTAAAGACCACAAAAAAAATGTTTTTGTATTTTTTGGATGTATCATTTTCGAGAAATTCATGAAATAGTAAAAAAGTGCTGATGACGTCATGCATCAGGTGCGATGCATTTTGATGATCAAAGCCTATAGATTTAAAAACAAAGTAACTGTCGCTTTCATTTTTGATTGACGTTGACGTTTTATCGTGACGTTGTTGTTTATTTGGGTCATTTTCATAAATTCTGTTCTGACACTTTCTGACTATTTTTTTTTATTTATCATATGAAATGGTTAGTACGTATTAAAAGATGACCTCTATATAATATGTCCCAGAGCATGCCACCGCCTACACAGCTGAAAAAAAGCTTCTGAAAAATGCTTCTGCTTATTTTTTTACATGATAAAGTACTTGGTATCATCAAAAATATCAATGTCATTTGAAAATGACCCATTTGTTGGTTGGCATGTAAACAAAGTTTAAACGTCACTTGTCAGTGTCATTTATGTTTTTTTTCGAGACTATGGCAAGAGACAAAAATAAAAATTGAGCCAAATATGTGACGTCACTTCCGGTTTTAAAATAATTAACTTTAAAGTTAAAAATTTCATGAAAAAATTGATGTATATACAAAATAAAAAAATACGGGTCCTCTAATTTTTAATAACCTTTCCGAATAGCTAATAAAAATATAGGGTAAAGAAAATGAAATGTTGTCCATTGGGGGACGTTTTCATGACGTTTTGAGTTTGGCAGTTTTAGAGATGTCCGAGAGTAAAATTCCATCGACTTGTACCTATCGATATTTGTACGGGTCAATTTATATGTGTCAGATTAAACACCGACATTGATGATCAGTTCATCTTGCAAACAATCTATCCGAGCCAAATAGTCACAGTCTTGTAATATAATTCTTTTTGTTCTATCAACCAAACTCAAATGAATTACAAACTCACGACATTCCGAGTTTAAAACACCCTTTCTCGGCATTTTGACAAAAATAACAAACAAAATGACAAAAAACAGACCGAAATTTTCCAACAACAATAGGATAATAAAACCATAAATTAAACTTTACTCAAATTATACGAAGGATATCTATGAACTACATGAAGGTAGATTATTAATAAAATATATTAAAATTGTTATTATTCTGAGAGGCAGCATGAGAGAGATATGCACTCTGATTAAAAACATCATAGTTTGTTTTAAAGCTGTTGATGAGAAAGTAAGTAAGAAATACTATATACCTACTTACTATAATACAATGTAAAATATTCTAATATTTTATCGATTTCAGAACGTCGACTTTGATGTGTCCCGTCTCTAGTACGTTCCATTTTACCAAAGTGTGTACTCAAGAAATATATATTATCTGTGGTCGTTGCCAATAAAATGACAGATTTTGCAATAGTATTTATGCGTTAAATGGAAAATTTTAAAGTGTCACCCATATCATTGGTTCTGGAAAATGTAAAGCATATTTTTCAACATTCCGATATAGGTTATAGCAATCAATTATTCCCTTCATATCCATCGGCCCTAATTTACAAAAATGATCATTCAAATTGCCGTCAAAGATTTTTTTTAACGAATATCCCAATTACAGATCCAAATATTCCGTCAATCGATGTTCGGCAACACTCTAACGGAAGTGATGGCGTTGCAAAAGGACCGGTTCCCGAATCGCCAGCTCCCGTGGGTCCAAGTGGCTCTGTCCCAACAGGTCCTCGCCCTCAACGGGAGGGAGACTGAAGGCATATTCAGGGTTTCAGCCGACATGGACGAGGTCAACGCGCTCAAGTCGAAAATTGATAACTGGGAGCTGCCCGATGCTTCTACGTTGACTGGTGAGTGCAGTAAATCTTATCTTATGTACGTAGAAGTGTCTGTTCTGTATATTTTTAAACTTGTGACACTGGAAGAATTAACTCTCATTCGCACTATCAGTGCACCGACACATATGAGATCTAACGCCACCGTCTTGTAAGCAACGCAATAATAGCCTCAATTCTTCTGAAAGTTTTCTAGCACTCTATCTTCATCAATTTATTTATTTATTTAAATAAGGAACACCATCAGTTAATGTAATTACTTTTTTTTCAGACGCGCACGCGCCAGCCAGCCTACTGAAGCTGTGGTACCGCGAGCTCTACGCGCCACTCATACCGGATGCGTTATACGCGTCGTGCGTCGCCGCCGGACACGACTTCGCCGTGTGCGAGTCACTGCTGGCCAGCATGCCGCACATCAATAGACTGGTATGTGAATTTGTGACTGCACTTTTTACACTCGTATCTTTTTTGGACAATTTTGTGACTGCACATTTTACACTCGTATTTTATTTGTTAGAATTTAAAAATGTTTCTGTCATTGAGTATAAACCCTAATAAAATCAAAATCAGCACAGCGCGATGGATGTCAGATATGTCGGAAATGAAAGTCGAGAATTGTTATAGCGGGCGTGTCCGGATCCCTGCATTTGTAACTGCACGTTTTACACTTCTATCTGAATACACACACACACACACTCACGCCTTGTACTAATGTACTCCCTTGCGGGGTAGGCAGAGGTGCATTGCTGCACCCACTTTTCGCCAGAGTGTTATGTTAGTCCCAATGTAATAAGGGGCGGGCCTATTGCCATTTGCCATTGCCACTTCTATCTGAACACTAATAGCAAAATTATAGTAATGATACATATACAAGGTGAAAAAACTATATTCACAGTACAGGATGTATGAGATGCAAGTCTTGATCCTATTTGTAGAGCCAAAGATGTAACAGACGGTACAATGAAGTCATGCCATTTCACAAATACCTTCGCTTATCAGCACTGTTTGTTTTCATGCACACTTCTTGTTTCAGGTTCTCACGTACCTGATTAGTTTCCTGCAAAAGTTCAACGTCCCGGAAGTGGTAAGTCAGACCAAAATGGACTCGGCCAATCTCGCGATGGTGTTCGCGCCAAACTGTCTGCGGTGTACTTCAAACGACCCCCGCGTCATTCTGGAAAATGCGCGAAAAGAGATGACCTTCCTCAAATGTCTCATCACAAACCTGGACACCTCGCACGTCCAAGACCTTCTGTGACCGATGAATCTTAACTCTCGGAATAATAATATCACCCCGGGGAGACCACTCGAGTTCTAGTCGCTCCCCGCTACGCTTTGCCACGAAAATAATGTGCCTAAAATAATTTTAGTACAATTGAACTACCTACTTAATATACCAGTCCTTGTGTTCATCTGACTAAGAAAGTATAATGGATTTGCAGTTTTTAAAATTTCTAAACTATCATTAAAATACTATTTAAATAGCTTAAAGTTTGTAGAGTGACAAAAAATTGCGAACGCCTGCTTAGTATTTTTCTAGAGGCACAGCAACTTTCGTGGTGTAATCGAAGCTAAACTTAGTGAACATCACGTCAAACTTTTTCATGTGTCTATCTAGTCTATGGTCAAACAAAAACTTTCAGCAGCCAATAACAAAGTTTTATTCATTTTGGAATAAGGTTTATTTTTTCTATAGTAAAATGATGTGCACTAAGTACTGAAAGAGTAACGTTAATTTAAGTTCCAATTTCAAAATTGACATTCTTGTAAGTATATTTCTTGTATTTTTGTACGCCAGCTATACTTACTATATCGTAGTTTTATTTGGACTTTCCAAAGATATTTAATGAGATGTGATTTTAATTATACTAGATTTGAGCTTTACAAAAGTGTATGTATGTGCAATGAGTTTGCTGACCCCCTTGTTATATTGTATGATTGAGTGTATGTTATGTTGTAATTATAAATTAAGTTCTAAGATAGAATACAATACGCACCACGAGGTGAGAAGCCGCATATTTAACCATTTTATATTTACTTTACAGTAATTGTTCTATCTGGGTACTTTAGCAACAGTGAGACCATTATTGGAAGAAAGAAACATTTATTTGACACACGCAAACAGAACAATAAAAACAGAAAAAAAAAATACAGAAGAGCAAACGAAGGTTGCTGTCCAAAGTGTCGAAACGGCACCAGCTCAGCATGTGTTGTGGACAATAAGGCCACAGCGCTGTTTTCAGCTGGTCCTTTGCTTTCAATTATCTTAAACAAAATATACCAATTTCTTTAATGTTTAGTGAAAGCAATGTTACTAAAACAGGCAGATTAGAGCGGCTGTTAGCAAAATTGTACTGTTTCTGTTGTCTGATGATTCATGACTTTCATTAGTTGTTTTTTTATGTTCGTGATGTTTTACTTCTCAACTCGCGGAGCGTATGCTTTAAATACGAATTAATTATGGATTTATTTTATAGTCTGATTTTCTCTAACACGTTAGTGACATATCTCGGTATTGGATCTTTACTGTTTATAAAATAAGTTAGAACATTAAATTTCACAAGAAAAATATTATTATTTTTAAAAAAAAGTGGTATGTTCAAAAAATATATTGCATAAAACTATTTTCCATTCAAGCTACTACACTATTTTCTTACTTTATTCGGACATGCCGTATCGTTGACATATAATGTACGGGCCTTTACATGTTAGATAGCATGAACAGACTCATTTTGATCACAATAATGTGTTATTCAATTCAACCGGAAATATTTTTATTATACTCTCGAATTGCTGAACTAATTTATAGTTTAACTACTTCTCATCACAACCATCAGTTTGTAATCTCTTTTTTTACTATTTTATTAGATATTACGTAAATATAGTTTTAATTCTGACCATTGCTATTGCATTTATTCTGTATGTATATTTGGTGCATTTCTTCAAAATACATTCTTATTTTATACCCTCTTTAGATGTTCTATGGAATATAACGCGTAATCTTGCTATCCGTTTAGTGGTTGTTTGTATATCAATAGTTTATTAATATTTACCTATATTAAACCCACAGTTACTAACAGTAGTTTTTAATTAATATTGTAAATGCAGCTTTAACTTTAAGAGATGCCTAAATATATTGATGAATACATTATAATATGCCTTAGTTGAAGCTTGAGGCATAAAATATATACTTACTTACATTATAATATAATAATTATTATGATAATCATATTCCTGCAACTATAGTGATATGAAATATTAGTAAATAAATATAAAATTCAACTAAAGCAATAAAGAAATAGCACCATTTAAGCATGATTTATTCAAAAGCAGTTACCAGCGTATTTAAAATGATATATCAAGGAGCAGGTTTCTTGAAGCTGTTTTATTTTTGTACATAACTGTTAGGTGTTAATTTGTAGAGCGCTAATAGTATACTATATCTATATCCATTACGTCAATTCTATTTTTTTATCGCCTGGTTGTCACAAAATATAGGTATGGTGGATGTGTGTATATTTTTAATAACCTACAGTCGCTTGTGCTGTATGTTTCTCGTGTTGGACTCAAAAATATATAATGTATTTAATATAATATAGTTACGGATAAAGTAAAAGTAATTAAAAGAGGCATTCCTATCACCATGGCTTCATTTTACCAAATACATATATTATCTGCTTGTTCAATTTCAGCATCTATGTGCCATAATAATTATATTAATACCATTTCGTTTATCAGAATCGAAAAAATGTACCTATGAAAATGTTACTCCACAGTTTTGATGTAGATTTAGTTCGTAGTTTACGTATTTTACTAAGATTGTGTGAACCTTGTGCTCTGGAGGTCTACGGTTAATAAATAGAAAACGCAATTTAGAGTCCAAAATATTCGCTCTCTTTATCTGAAACAAATTAAGATACCTGCTAAGTTGAAGCACAACGCTCGGATAGTTAGCTATATTATGTAATAAATAAATAAATAAATTGATGAGCGTGCACCTGATATGGCATTGCTTACAAAACAATGTGCTCCAATATTATATCACATTGTTAAAAATGTATAGTGCTTTTAAATACCTACCTACTGTCATCACGAATTTTATTATCCTTTGTATATAGATATAAATTTAGGCTTAACCTACCGCCAGCCTCGACAATATGATATAGCCCTGCGCACCCGAGTTTTAGATTCCTGACTTTTCAATACATGGTACCTAATATACAATAACCAAATATGCTACAAACGTGCCGTTCCCTTTTCTCTTGATAGCCTTGTGTGCTTGCTAGTGAGACAGGAACAGTCATAGAGTCGTACGGTGACGAGACATTATGCCATGTTTTGAGATCATGTCAGGTCTTCTAAGAACGGGCCACCATTTTAAAGTAGGGTACAATACATTGTAAATGTCTGTTCAAGGAGAAATAAATAAATGATTATCCGCTGGATAAAACAAAATATCAAGTTGTTGTTTTATTTGCAATTCATAATAATTATAAGTTCTTTTGCCTAATTATACTGAAGTTATGACGTCATATTTATGTTATTGGAGGGTTTTATGAAGCCAAAAATAATTGATTAGAGTACCCACCTCGGTTTCTTTAATAATACCTACAGTTGACGTTAATGAAAAATATAAATTTAAAGCATAATATTTAGAGAAGTAGGTAAGTACCTACATGATGCAGAGTGCACTTGCAGGTACTTACCTACTTCTCTAAATAAAAAATGTATATTTATAATATCTCATAATAACAAGTAACAACATTGACATTGCGTCGTAACTCGTAAATAAATTACGAGTAACTTCCCTGTGGACCCATTAATAAACAATTTAACACTTTCACAATTAATCTATTAATTGTTCGAAGACCTTTCCATCAGATATAATTATTTACTAAGTGTCAGGTACAGTCAGTCAAAAGACTATACAAGTATACACATTTAACTATTATGCTGCCAAGTACAAGTAGCTTATCTACCACATTTACCTGTACAATAATTAATAGGTACTTACCCGAATAATAGTGACGCAGGAGGTCATTCTCAACAATAAAATAAACAAGTCTTGCCCATGGTCGTCTTCGATAGTCCCTGGGAGAGGCTCTATAGGGATCTTTTTACCTGTGGTATTAGCCAGCTACTTAAATAAATTGTACTTTCAGTAAAATGTCCTATACCTATGCAAAAGATACGTACGGTACAGATCCCATTCACATATCATCGGTAACGAACCAGTAACGAACACAAGGCATAGCTAGTTTCTGTCACCAACTATCTAAGAAGAAGACGTAGGTATGAATCAAACTTTTGTAATTTATTGGCGCATAAAATACATTTCACTGCTAGTACATCGACCACAGTTAGTAATGGAATTAGCAAATCAAATCCATTAGCCATTAGGGTCATTTTAAAAGCATCGAGTTACGCGAATGTATGTTCATTTTCTGGTTAACCGTCACAGTCCACGCCCTGAAAATATCACCGTAAATTATAGTGGCATTCCCGTCTCCATAAGATTGGATTCAATCCAATTCTTCACCTGAATTTCTGCGACATTAAAATGAATAAAATAAATAAATCTGGAGCTAATATAAAACGAAAAAAACTCGAGGTAATATCGAAACCAACGAGAACTGTTTTAAAACTATATGGTGTTGGGGTTTTCGAGGTACAGTTCGATAAGAGTGGTAAATTGGTAAGAGGGGTATCCTCTTTGGGAATATTTTGCATAATATTTTGGATCGGCACGTTCTATTTCAGCGCTATATACGCCTGCGTAAAAGACCATACGATACTCCGAGCCTACTATGAAACTAAATTAAAACATTACGGTGACGCCTACGAAAGAATCACATCTATGATGTTTTTCAAAACGACCTTATTCAAGGTAGCATGGCACATAAACGGAAACGTATCCTTTATTCAAGCTATACTGGACATTGACAAAGCTCTAGAAAGCCATGGCGTTAAGGCTGACTATAAGCACAAAAAGACGTTTATTTTAACACTTGCACAGTTGATCCCTGTGTTTCTTCGCGGGCTCACAATATGTGCAACTCTATGGGCGATTGATGCAGTGATCCCATACGACAGAGTATACCAACTGGTACTTACCGACAGCGTGGCGCTTATGGTCACTACTTTCTACTGCCACTATCTAAATCTCCTGACGGACCGATATAAACAGATCAATGAAATCTTGACTAGCGTGAAAGAAGAAGCTATGGCTAAAGTGCACATCGATGCTGGGATTCCGATTATATCTGAAAATGGCTACTTAAAGCTGGAAAATACCAGGAAGGCAGACGGTTGCGAACGAATTCGATTATCATGTAAAGTTCACAGCATGCTGTACAAATCTACGGTTGCCGTAAATGAAGTATTTGGCATGATTCTTATGCTGACGTTACTGTTGCCACTAAGTTACATAATACTGAATATGTTTTACTTTATGGAGGCGACTTCAGCTGGCTTAACCCACGATATCAAAAGATACATGAACTTCTTGCTCTACATAGCCTGGGCAGTGGTGTACAACGTATTGGCGATCTTCTTGAATGTCTACTTCAGTGAGTCAACCGTCGCAGAGGTACCTACATTGGTTTATAAACAAATACTAAGTGCTAAACGTAACTAGGGTACTTAAGTACTAAGATAGTTTACAATATTTATATTATTCTCTCTTATTTATTACAGGCGAAAAAGGCCAGTATCATAGTCCATGATATATTAAACTCTGGAGTTAGATCACAAGTTAAGGAAGAGGTAAGTATGCAGAGTATGCTAAACAACTTAACTACCTATTTCAATAATTTATTTTCAAATAGAAGCCGTAAATCAAGATCTGTGCCCAGTATTATTATAGTAATATTGTTCATAAACCAAGTGGAATTTCACCAGTGGGGAAAGGCAACCCCCGATCGAGAGGAAATACAATTTAACCCATCTATGACCCATGTGTAATACCCCGATTACACCTACCGAGTAGAGTGCCGAGACAGTATCCTCCGAGCACTACTTCTAGCCAATCAACGAGTGCTCGGCCGAGAATGCTGTCTCGCCTCTCCATTCCGTAAATGTAATCAGTGTATTACATCCATAGCTCAGGCTGATTCCCTCTCACTCGCAGGCTAAGCAGTTGTCCCTGCAGCTGCTGCACCAGACGCCCGCGTTCACGGCCTGGGGGCTCATCACACTCGACTACGCTCTCATTCTGGAGGTAAGAAGTTACAAGAATGCTCACTTACTCACCCGCTTGTCGCTGTATATTGATATTTATAATCACGAGCCGTATCGCCGTTTTTGAATGAATAGGTAATCCTATGAGTTTTAAAACTATTAGGCCTATAAGGAATAGATAGGTACCTAAAGACTTTTTTATATCTTTATTTAAGCGTACCTAATAGACTTATATGTAATTTGTTGTTGCAGGGCGGCCGCTACATAACCACATTTTTGGGGTTGCTCTTACAATTTGCAACGGCTGAAAATTAAACATTAATGAACCGACATAAGTAATTAATATGATAGTTTTAAATGCATTGGCTACTTAATTTAATTTTAATTAATGATCTATTTATTAGGAATAATTAGTGATGAAATAAAAATTGTGCCTGTCACATAATGCTGGAATTTTAACACTGATATATTTTACCAAAACCAAAATCATATTATTGTTGTACAATGTCTGCGTCTCACTGTACAACGGTGTACGCGTGGGCCACAGTTATTGGTGCTTTTAATGGAATTAGCAATACAAACCCATTAGGGACGTTTAAAAAGCTTCACGTTACGCGATTGTACTTACACATTCCGGGAAACCGTCGCAGTTTTGATCCACGCCCTGAAAATATCACCCATTCATTCACATCGTTCACGCTGGATATTTGAAACAAATAATTTATTAAATAATAATCCTAAATATTATCAAACGAAATAAAAACACGTAAGTAATGATCATGATCATGCCTAAAACTAAAAAATCTACTCCCAAAAAAGTGATAACAAAAATACCTGAGATAATATCGAAACAAACGGTGTTAGTTTTACAACTAATCGGCATTAGTGTTTTCGAAGTGTATTACGATAAAAGTAACAAATTAGCTAAACGAGTATCCTACTTGGGAATATTTGGCAGCTTATTTTGGTTGGGATCGTTTGGCTTCAGCGCGATACATGCATGCGTAAACGACCACACGATACTACGAGCCTACTATGACACCAAATTAAAAAATTACGGCGACGCCTATGAAAGAATTACATCTTTATTGTACTCCGAAACTGTCATACTCAAGGTAGCATTGCAAGTTAGTTCTTGTTTGCCCTTTACGCAATATATAGTCGACATCGACAAAACTCTGGCAAGCCGTGGTGTGAAGGTAGACTATCAGCACAAAAAGACGTTTTTTATAACAACTTTACAATTGATCCCCGTGGTACTTCGAGCGCTCACAATATGTGCAACTCTATGGGCGATTGATGCAGTGATTCCAGTAGACAGAATATTTCAGCTGACTCTTACCGATGGAGTGTCGCTTATGGCTACGACTTTCTACTGCCACTACCTCTATCTACTGATGGATCGATATAAACATATCAACGAAATCTTGAGTGGCGTGAAAGAAGAAGTTACTAGTAAAGTTCGAATCGACGCTGCTACGATTATACTGGAAAACGACAACTTTAATCTTGAAAATGCCAGGAGGACAGAGGACAATTGCGAGCGAATTCGATTATCATCTAAAGTTCATAGCATGTTGTTCAAAGCTACGGCCACCGTGAATGAAGTATTCGGCATGATACTTTTGGTGACATCACTGTTGCCACTAAGTTATATAATACTAAATATGTTTTACTTCATGGAAGCGACCTCAGCTGGTTTGGCCCAAGACGTGAAGAGATATGTGAATTTCTTACTCTACATAGCCTGGGCGGTGCTCTACAACGTATTGGTGATCTTCATGAATGTCTACTTCAGTGAGTCTACCGTTTCAGAGGTATATATTAGGCTTTTGTATTCCTGTTTCTTACTAGGTACTTACAGATTAATAATTTATTTTCCCTCCTTTAGAAAAGATGGTCTATATACTGCTTTTATAGCCTATTGCGTAGCATCAGCAATCGCTATGTGCTCAAATGTGTCTGTGCTTGTATGGAAGTAGACAGTAGTCATGTTTAAATTGCTAATAATTTTTTTTTTCATTTATTACAGGCGAAAAAGACGAATATTATTGTTCATGATATATTAAATTCTGAAGTTAGTTCACAAGTTAAGAAAGAGGTTAGTAGCTCTTAGCCTAATTTTAAGCCTAATCCTAATACTGTATATTCTTAGTGGGGATGTGTATGTATCACCTAAGGAATTGGCGATATTCCAGTTCCCCACAAAATCCTTTTTTCCCATATCATATTATAACATGAATGGAATGGACCACCTGAGTTGAGGCTTAGTATGTTACATTTGCAACACTATGTACTTATACAGTTTCGTAGTTTGTAATTTTATTGAAATTCTACTCTAATTTCCTCCTTTCATCTTCCTATGTCCTCATACTGGCAGGCCCGCCAGTTGTCCCTGCAGCTGTTGCACCAGACGCCCGCGTTCACGGCCTGGGGGCTCATCACACTCGACTACGCTCTCATTCTGGAGGTACGGTGACCTACGAGCTACGAGCTTCATTACGCGTCTCCATATTTGATTGAAAAATAAATAATGGAATTTTAAAGGTGAAGTGTAAGGCCAACTAGCGCCGTCAATTGAAAAAAACCGGCCAAGTTGGACACGCGCACTGAGGGGTTCCGTACAAGTCAACTTACCTGGGATAGTTTTCTTTTTAATTTTATCATATGCATTACATCCGTGAATTTTTGCATATTTTTTGGACCAGCCATTTAGCCAGCAGAGTGGGAGACACGTGAGCACACACACGCACTCACGCCTTGTACTCCCTTGCGGGGTAGGCAGAGGTGCATTGCTGCACCCACTTTTCGCCAGAGTGTTTTGTTAGTCCCAATGTAATAGGGGGCGGGCCTATTGCCATTTTACGGGCACATCCAAGACCCGAAAACAAATATCTGTGTTTAAACAAATATCTGCCCCAGCCGGGAATCGAACCCGGGACCATCGGCTCAGTAGTCAGGGCCACTAACCACTACGCCATTCGGTCGTCTACACGTGAGCCTAACAAAAAATAGAACTTTGAAGTTAATATTTGATAAACCTATCACTGAATCAATAAATGGTTTGAGTATACCTACCATACCATAATATTTTTTAAAGACTTATTTAACAACACCCGTTTCTGAGAAAAAGGGTGGTGACATCAGACAGACAGACAGACAGACGGACAACAAAGTGATCCTATTTTTTTTTCCTTTTGAGGTACGAAACCCTAGATAGATCACTTTGGGAGAGGCCCAGCTGGTCTGACAGTTGACTACTATAGGATGATGATGATGATGATAATCTGCCAATAACCAGTACCTTGACTGTAAAATTCAATTAGCGGTGCTAGTTGGCCTTACATTTCATCTTACTTCTACTTCACTCTCGACACAGATAATTATAGTATGTATTTTATCAATTGTTACAGAGCGGCCGCTACATAACAACATTTCTGGGATTGCTGTTACAATATGCAACATCTCAAAATGAAAATGTTAAATAAAATATTCAGTATGTATGAAGATGTGTAGGTATATGCATGGACTATGAAACAAATTATCAGTTTGTTATTATCATAATATACACTATGGTTACAATCACATCACGTCCGTCGAGCCGAATAATTACAAAAAATAAATTCAAAACATAAGTGGAAGGTACAAGAAAATTTAACCGTGGTCCTTCGCTTAGTTGTTAGGTTACTGCACCTATTGACCGTCTTTGCAGGAAGGTTATTTAAAAATGCTTTATAATTAATGAACATTCTAAAGTTTTATAATACCTATATGAAATAAAAATAAAAAAGTAACTTAATTATAAAATTGTGATCTAATAAAAGAATTCAACGCGTCAAGGCAAACATAAAGTTCTACAATCTATATGATCAAATTTATTCATCAAAACTATATTGCATACCCGATTTGTATTGTGATTTATATGGTACAGTAACAATAACTACTCTACATATTATATTATGTACTCACGAGCGAGCCACATGCACAATACAACTTAGGGTACACATCAATACATACAATTTTGATGTGCAGTATTAGAATCCACAGTCTAAAGAATGAGAGTTCTATCCGTTACGCCATCACGACTCTAATTGTACTTTAATTGTTTACTACGTTGACCAGAATTGAGTTATTCATACATGTAAAGACTATCATTAGAACGAAAACTTAATATCATACATTATATCAGTTAATATGGTCAGGGGCGTATTTAAAGATTGTGCGCCCTGGGCTCCTGTAGTTTTCCGCCCCATCAAGGAATGAAAGAAAACAAAAAGAGCAGTCAGTGTATAGTACCTATCGACCTACATATGTATAAGAACATTGTGGTGATAGATTTGCATAGATAATGATATCTTCCGAATAAAGAAAAAGATTTTTCTGGATAAACAAGTACATTTTAGAACGTGTAGAAATAAACTTTGGCGACTGAGTTAGGCAATTTTTTCTTTAGGTTTCCTTAAAAAATAAAGAGGCGGAAAACAAAAAGACTATTCCACCAGTTCAAAAAAGAACAAAGGCCGGCTTTCATACTAAAAAAATCCAGCACTGCTCGTCACCAAAATACCTCCGAGTGACCCTCACGTACAAAACCCACTGCCAAAACACCAAGAATAAAGTTAGCTCCCGAAACAAACTTCTGCGACGGCTTTCTTCTACCAGCTGGGGCGCCTCTCCGCAAGTTCTACGAACAAGTACTCTAAGGCTCTCTGCCTCTCAAAAGACAAAAGTCTTCAACCAGTGCGTCCTACCAGTGATGACGTATGGTGCAGAGACGTGGACACTGACGGTAGGACTGGTCCACCGATTTAAAGGCGCTCAGCGTGCTATGGAGAGAGCTATGCTTGGGGTTTCTCTGATGGATCGTATCAGAAATGAGGTTATCTGTCAGAGGACTAAGGTTACCGATATAGCTGTCAAAATATGCAAGCTGAAGTGGTAGTGGGCTGGTCATATCTGCCGAAGAACCGATAACCGTTGGGGTAGACGAGTTCTCGAGTGGAGACCACGAACAGGCAAACGCAGCGTGGGACGCCCTCCTGCCCGCTGGACTGACGACCTTAGGCGGGTAGAGCCGGTAGTGGTTGGATGAGGAAGGCCGAGGACCGAGTGTTGTGGCGCTCCTTGGGAGAGGCCTATGTCCAGCAGTGGATGATTATTGGCCGATGATGATATGGGCAAGGTCCGCGCATGCTAGAGAAGTAGATTTTGCTCTTAACGACACAGTTCGTATAGTAACGGGATGCCTCAAACGGACACCGCTCTACAAGGTCTACTCTTTTTTTTATAGAAACTTTGTTGGTCACGTGACTTTTTACTAGGGTTTTTTTTTTTCGCGAAATTCCAAATTCTGATTTTAGTTTCGGGCTTAGATATAACATGCTGCACATGTAGGTTTCGGCTTAGTATACCAATTTTGCAACACCTGTAAATCGGTTGCGAGCAGAGGTAGGCTGCTGCAAGGACAATCTTTGCAAGTGGGGCTATACCGTTGGTACCAACCTACCTATGCGACCGTGGTACCGCCCCCCTGACTATGGAGCATGTACTCCTGCCCCCTGTGCCCTTCCACCTGCACTCGGGAAGACTTACTCCAGGCCAACCAGAATGCTATCAAAGTTGTTTCGTTTTGGTCTGGACAAATTTAAAAATTCGCATGTTCACTGACACGAAAGAAGAAGTCTAGAGTACCTACCGACCTACATATGTATAGGAACATCGTGGTGATAGATTTGCGTACATTATAATGATATCTTCCGAAGAAAAAAAAGATTTTTCTGATAGACGAGTACATTTTAGAACGTTTAGAAATAAACTTGTGCAGGGCGGGCGACTGAGTTAGGCAAAAAAAAAACTTTAGATTTCCTTCAAGAAAATACCTACCAAGGCGGAAAAAAATAGACTATTCCACCGGTTCAGAAAAGAACAAAGGCGGCTTTCATACTTTAAATAATATTTCTTAAGATATGAAATCAACATTTGGAAAGATGGCGCAGGGCCGTTCTAGGCTTACGTCCTAAAATATTGTTCTGTACTTTTTTAATCATCCAACCTACCGGCCGCCCCTGGGCCGCCCTTCGTCGCCTGCCGCCCCGGGCTGTAGCCCTTTTAGCCCTAGGGTAAATACGCCCCTGAATATGGTACTCACAGAGTTCATTGGGGAGTGATGAACTTGATTCTGCCGGGTGGTAGACGGTAGGGTACCTAGTACGTTCACCTAATCAAGCCTCACACTTGGTGATTATTTTGAAAGATTAGTTGGACCAGAAACATGTCAATGACATTACTACAGGGGGGAATTATATCAGTGAACTACTCGAATCATCACTCAGGTCATTGGACAGTCAGCAAAAGAGACAAATATGGAAGTATTCCCCTCAAGTAAAACACTTTCATTTCAACTGATGGCGGGTGATAGGCGGACATAAAAATGTATGTATTGATAAAATATTCCTTGATTCATCTATTTTCAATAGGTACCTGACATAGGTAGGTACTAGTGAACTTTTATTAAGGGAGCCACTGTGAAATCACGGAAAAAGACGCAGCTGTCCATATATTATTAATAATATAATCATTTATTCTATTTGTGTAGAGTAGATACTTAACTATGGTAAAGAACAGCTGTTATTTTTCACGATTTCAACAGCCACAACTAGGTACAGCCAGAAATGAAACAGGATCAGTATGTATGCTATGAACACTGACCTGCGTACGGGAAGTTCAAGGATAAACGCCACCCCGTATAGGTAATTTGTAGAGTTATATTTGTAAATTGTTTCATTAATATTTTTATAATAAAAGGACTTGCCCTTCAGCGACCATTTGTTTAATTAATTAAGTGATTGCCGCCATCGCTTTCTTTTCCATTTATTTAAGTAGTCATTGTGGCGAAGCAAGCACAAGCGGCAAAATGCTCGCGCGATTTAAAAAAAATACAAAAGAAAAAAGCGAGCAAAATGTTGTGGAAGCGGTGTCCATGTCTGCGACAGTGTTTATCAACGCCTGGGGAAGTTGCGTGCTCTACCGACGATGCCTGCTCGGGCGTGTCACGAGGCACTTCAGCACTATAGGGTTCCTAGTTTGGATACTTCGATTAGTGACGTTCTTCTACTTGACCTACATAGTATTCAAAGAAGACCAGAGTATAGTGCGCTCATTCGTCACAACCAAGCTGCATCACTACGGTGACCACTACGAAAGCATCACAGCCATTGTCTTCATCACGTATCTGTTTTGGAAGCTGCCCTTCGACCTCAACGGAGCCACCGAATACTACCAAATCCTGGTGGATATTGACGAAGAATTAAAAACATTAGGCGAGGAAGCCGACTACGTGACGCAAGGACGTTGCTCTCTGTTCCTGATGATACTGCAAGTCGTAGTCTCTTTTCTTCACGCAACGTCGACGTACGGCACTCTGTGCTTCATCGATGAGCACGTTCCGCTTCCCAAAGTGTTCACACTGACGTTCATCGACACGTGTTCCCTGCTGCTGACGGCGACGTATTGCAACTACGTATCCATGGTCACCAGGCGGTACCGCCGCGTCAACCAAATACTCAGCGAAATCATAGAACTGGAATCCCTACACGACAAAGTCTACGTTCTGAATCAGAATTTTGTGGAAGAAAATGGTGCTAGGTGCCTGCTGAAGTCGAGGGACAATCAGCTAAGGGCGACTGTGAGGAAGTGCGCAGATATACACAGCAAGCTGTATAAGGCGACTCAGATGGCGAACCAGAAATTCGGCCCGGCACTCGTGTTTATATTCATCTTGCCTCTCACTTACATCATTTTGAACTTGTTCTATTTTGTCGAAGCCACGTCACAGGGGCTACTTTTTCGCGACTTGAAGCGATATTTGAGCTTCGTAATGTACATATCTTGGGCGGTGGTTCACAATTGGCTGGTGATTTACCTGAGTGTTCGTTTCAGTGAAGACACTGTTCTAGAGGTGCGTATAAAAAAAATGATGAGCATAAATTTCGTAGTAAGTAATAATAATTTGTAGTTTTCTCTAATTAAACTTAACTTCTTTCAGGCCAACAAGACGTCAGTTATTGTACACGATTTATTAAATTTGGAAATGAATTCGGAAATAAGGGAAGAAGTAAGTTGTATCCATGTTTTTGTAATGAAATTAAGTAACCCTGTTTTCCATAAAAAAATATTTACCTATGTTCGCTGTTGTTTTGAACACAAAAAAGATATTTTAGACATTGATCATTATAAATGGTTTAAGTAAATGAGAAAATCTAACAAATTACTTGACTATAATAGCAATATACCGAAAATCTAGTTAAAACACAAGTTTCCTCAACCAAAATACATCTCAGACCCTTATATAACATTTGCCAGGCCATGCTGCTATCAATGCAGTTATTGCATCAGGTCCCGCGGTTCACCGCCAACGGGCTATTCAACCTTGACTACCCGCTGCTGGTAGAGGTAAGTAAACTATGCCTTTTACTATTTAATGTTCCTATCACTCAAGGATAGGGTTTAAAAATATTTGTGTTTACTGTTTTATTTTATACTAGCTGTTCCCGCGCGCTTCGCTTCGCCTTAAAAAGTTTTCCCGTGGGAATCCCGGATAAAAAGTAGCCTATGTTCTTTCCCAGGGTCTAGACCGTATGTATACCAAATTTCATTCAAATCCGTTCAGTAGTTTTGGCGTGAAAGAGTAACAGACAGACAGACAGACAGACAGACAGACACAGTTACTTTCGCATTTATAATATTATATAGTTATATAGTTAGGATTAGGATTCTAACATAAGTTAAAAAGCCCCGATACTTTTAATTTTTTTTAATGTCATATGAGTACCTAGTAACCTTCGTAGCTAAAAGAAAAAATCTTTTGATAAGTATGGGACAACCTAATTTCTTGTATGCTTTCAGTTGTTTCATTCTGTTCGTAAACTGTGGTTCCATGATGAGGGTTAGCACAAAACAATATTTTCATACAATATTTTGTTTCAGGGATCACGATTTGTGACTACGTTCATGGGACTACTATTACAATTTGCTACGTAAAACATATACAGTAAAGTACTTTATGTTGTTGTACTATACATAATTATGTGCAGTACACAAGGTGCAATTTAATGAGTGAAATTTTCGAAGGCAGGTCAATATCCCCGTCAATCCGTAATGGCGAAAAAAATTACATAAATATATTTATTACAAAAAAAGGTATTGGACCATCAGATATTTTATTCATTTCCATGTCTATTGAAAATTTGGTATTAGAACTGAAACACTGGTATTAGAGAAGTCCACTTAGAAAATTACACCCTTAATAACCATTACTTGTATTGTATTCGTTTAAGTAAAGGCAGTTGAGATATTTACAATTTAATAGCATAAAATTATATTTATTACTTAGTTAACGGGTTTTCTTTTTGTCACGCACCATGTACAATTTAGTCATATCCATTAGGAAATTGGTATTTATTACAGTATGTACCTTATACAGTAAGCGATATAGTAATTATACAATTTACCTATCATTATAGTGCATAAAATTACCACCCCTGCATTAGTAGAACCTAGTAGTAGTATAGCTTCATTTTCAGTTTTCTTCAATGCACAATTGCACAGTCTCAATACAATGTATCGGCTGATCCCCGGGACCTGCAGTGCTTATATAAGTAAAGAGAGACAGCAGCATTACAATACTGTTATCCATCTAAGTACGTAAATATTATTCTCCTCAAATCCTAAGCATAAAAAACCATAATTTTCCAACATCAACAACACGTAGACGGAAGACTGAAAATTGCGGAAACTAAAACTTTTCTGCCATTCGTTTCGTAACAGCCTGACTGTCGGTTTGCGTCGCCGCATGTAAAGTCCATCGCAGATTGGATAATTGCGTCGCTTCCTAGAGCCGAGGTGGTTTCTCACCCTGAACTTGCGACCCGCAGTGGTCACGCACTACTGAGTCGATCAAACCTCAACATATCCTCGCGGCATAATAAATCCGAGTGCATTTTCGCTGAGAAAACTCGCGTAGCCAGACGCGCTGGCCGGCTGATTTTTCTAACGGTTTGTTTGAGTGCCGCGATCACAATGATTCTCTGGGTGATATGCCTGGTGCTTGTGCTTTGGTTCGCGATCTTCAGGTACAGGCGAAGGAATATGTACCGGCTGGCGAAGCACATTACTGGCTCTAAGGATGAGTTGCCCGGGATTGGGGTCGCGCATCGGCTAGTCGGGAACACAGAGGGTGAGTCTGGACTTGATATAGTTACTTATAGTAAATATTTATGCGGGATATGGTAGATATATTATTAGGTAGTGTATGATTATGTAGGATTTCAAGGGATCTATTGGGTAACAACCCTTGAAAGCTATGAAAAAAGCGTTGGGTCATTTGATTACTTTATTTAACAGCTGTAACGAGAAGTTTTTAGGGAATAAAATAAATGAAGTGTGTGTTGGATGCTTACAGTGAAATAAGTAAAGTTATGAATGTTTTTCGAATTCGCTAGTAAATAAGGGTACATTTAACAATAGCATGGACCTATTAAACATAAAAAGTGTGTAAAAGTTTTTTTTTTTATTTTTATTACCATGAAGTAGGATTTGTATGTACCTCAGTATTTTTTTGAGTTAAAAAATATTTAACTTATCAGTATTTTATGATTTTTTTACAAAACAGTAACAAAAAAGTAACTTGCGTGAAAAATATCGATTGTTTGGGCAACTTCATCCGGTTGTTTACTCTTTGTTTTGTTTCAGAAATCATGTACTCACTACAGCAGCTCAGCTACGAGTCTATACACAATAATGGGATTATAAAAGGATGGCTAGGACATATTTTGTATTTTGGTGAGTACTACTATTTATTTATTTATTTTACTGTATTAGGAAAACTTAACTAATTTTATTTTGTAGATAACAATGACAGGGTAGCTTATGTTGCACAAGTTTCCACCTCTAGGTAGATTAGTTAGGTAGTATAGGGAGGGTTAACTAAAGCTTAGACTTAATCTTATCGCAAATACACATAACTTTATAACAAAAAGAGGGAGTTAAATTATAAAACAAAAACAAAGAAATCAAACTAAATTAAACTAACCAGGTTTATGAGAACCAAAGTAGTCAGAAACCAGCTCTATACTTTCTGTTATTTTGTAAATTATACCTAAATCTAAATGAACTTTTTACCCCATGTACCTGCTGAATATTTCAGTAGGTATGTTTTAACCTACTGAACTCCTACTACTTAGCTCAATCCTTGGCTTCTATCATTTTTATGCATACTTTGGTTGGTTTCTATGTCCTATCCTTTACAATATACTTATATGTATAGGATAGGACCTTTGGATTTACCTGACTGAAATATCGTTTAAATAATATTATATCTTAAGTATTAGCAAATTATGGTATCCTCTATGTATCGTCAAGTTACTCACCCCCGTGCTACGATTCGACTTCCAAACTGTATATCGAGTGACCATCATCATTCCTCATCTTTGTCCGCCACTTCGACGCCGCCTTTGTAAAGATAGTTCACAGTTTACTATTACACGTGAAAGGGCATAAGTCAGTTCAAATAAGGTTTTTCCTACTACGTAAATAGTGAGTCGTAGCGCTAGTTTAGTAATTTGCTACTTTGACGTAAACGCACACGCACAGTTCAACGGTAGCAAGACAATGGTCTTCCATTCTAAACTACCGTATGTTGCAGCCAATACCTGTTTACTTTTCTAATACTATTACGTTTAGTCAGTAATACCATCCCTTGGTAAACTGAAATTCATGAAACTGAGATTCATGGTTGCGATTGACAAAATAGTCATCTGTAAGTAGCCGCCGTAGAATTCCTTAAATTAGAACCTGCCCCCAAGATGAACTCTTTTATCGAATGAGGAGCACCTCTTCTTTATTTGCTTTTTTTCTTTCCATCTCTATTTCTAGGATGCACTTAATTAGAGTTTTTGTATATATTATTATTTAGGTTGGGTACATTGATCAGCATTCGGAAAATTAACTTATAAATTCCATAATTTTAACAATTAATTATTGTACTTATTTTTGTTCCACAGTGGTAGTGGATCCTGTGGATCTGGAAGTAGTTCTCAAATCTTGCCTAGAGAAGGATGACCTGCATAGATTTATTAGAAAAATCATCGGCAACGGAGGAATATTTGCTCCAGGTGAGAGGTTACTCTACATACGGTCAGCTGCATAAGTAGCTATACATTTTTGTACCTTGTCAAACTGACTACATAACAATCCGTCAATGTTTGAATATGCAGTTTGCGAGTTTGTCTAGGCAAAAAAGTATACAGCTACTTATGCAGCTGACTGTACCTACGTTTATAGAAGTATCCTGCAACATTTCAATGGAACCTTGCTCTTACAGCGTTACACCTAGATATAATATCATCAGGTCAGGTCAAGTGGTCAGATATTTTTCTTCCTCAATGAGTTCAGAACACAATGTGGGTCAAAAAGTTCGACGTTACGTTATGATAGTATAGTTTGCGGTAATAAGGCAATTTTTTCATGTGAATAAGCGGTTTTTGACGCGTTTAAAGGACTATGACCTTGCTTTGTTTTATATAACAGCCAGGAGGGAATATATGAACTAATTATACCTGAATAGGAGTATAGTTTGAACATCATCATCACCAGCCCGTATTGTCTACATCTGGACACAGGGCTCCCTGATGAGGGCTCCACAATACTCTGTTCACGGCCTTCCTCACCCAGCCACTACCGTTTACTTAATTGTAAAATTTTAATAATATAATTAAAAAAATAAAATACATGACCTTTTTGCAGTGTCAATTTGGAGGCGTCGTCGGAAGATTATGGTTCCAGCATTCAGTCCTAAGATTCTCGAAAACTTTGTCAATGTGTTTTCTGAACAGAGTCAGATACTCACGAACAAACTGTCGAACTGTGCCAATGGAAAGATATTCAGCATCTGGCATTATCTCAGCACATATACCCTGGATTCAGTATGTGGTAAGTTAATTTATTTGTTTACGTAGCCATATTGTGTCCCGCTGCTAGGCAAGGTGCTCCCATGCTTATTAAAAAAAAACCTTCATAAAAAACTTACATAGTCACTACTATATCATCAGCTTTGAGAATAAATATAGGGATGCAACACATGGGCATTAGGATTTACAATTACAATAAAATTCTGGTCGGCCTATTTTTGTTTGAAATGTTTTGTTTTCATTATGCCGCCGCCGCCCCGCGACCCGTCTGTATACTCTACTAGTTTTGTCCAGCATGGTTCACTTCAGCTTTAGTGTTTTTGCAGGAAAAAAATATACATTGGGTATACCAATGTAACTTTATAAGCTTGTAATTAGCAGAAAGTTTGTAGATATATAATTCATAACCTTTTTTTTAAATCAAAATCTAACAATATTTCCTTTATACTTCAATAGTAGTGTCCCTGGACGCTCTACGAATGTATATTGGCTACTCTACTCGAAACTTCAAATTTTCCACACATTTCCTGTTGTCTTTAATCCTAAATTTCCTTTCCTCATCATCGTCATCATCTAATGGCTGGTCTATCCTTGACGGTGTTTGTAGTGAGTGTTAATTCCAGTTTTGACGGTGTTGTTAGAACGTGATCTGATTATATCAAACCCGTTCATCCTACGTGTATGGGTTTTACCTAGGCAGTTAGGTACATCTGCTGCTATTATAACTATTCGAGTGTCGTTTAAGTAGTTCCGGCTAACTTGTACTGGTAACTACTTGACTGGTTTAAGGGTTAGATGGCTTCCAGTAGGTTTTGCACTTTACGCGAGTCACTTGACTACGATTTGCTGTAGATAGCAAGGAATGAAAATGGTTTGTTATGTCGGTACGGTTTTACGTAATGTGAGAGTAGGAAGGAGTATTGAAAGATATTTTATATCATAGTCGGGTTGTAAATGATCGAAGCATAGTCCATCCGCCATTATCATATCGTTGTTTCTTTCTGCTCATATTAGTGTTTTAATGTTTAATGCATCAATTAAAAATAACAGTTTTTCTATTGTTTTTGTTATAAGTGCCATACTATTTACACAAGCCTTATCTGATGGTGGTAGGTAATTTATTATAATATGTTCCGTGTTTCTATTACATGTCCATAAGATATCTACAGACGCCGCCGCCGAGCCTATTAGACACGAGCCTTGTGAAAATAAATTCACTTCTATACATTTGTCATGAAGGATATAGGTGTAGGGTACTTGCCAAACCGTGAAAGTTTGTCAGTTCATTTGCAAAACACCCTGTATTTAAAGATGATGCCTATTCATATTGAGTATTTATTTATTGAGTATTGAGTATTTATATGAAAAGATAAGAATATTTGTCAGTGTTGTATTTATTGTTTTGTATAGGTGTATGGAGCTGCTCGGCTCACTGTACTAACTTACCTAATATTCCACATAATTATTATAAAGCAGTGCTCACATTCAGCGAAAATCCACCTTAAGATAAAGAGCCCCTTATCCAAACGGAGAGTAGTTTGTAGAAAAATTACGTTCATCAGAAAAAAAATATATATACGATGAATAAAATCATTTGACTTTGACCCCAACTTCAACTGTTCCATCTACAGAAACGGCGATGGGCGTGCACATAGAGGCGCAAAGCAACAAAGACCTTCCATTCCTGAAGTCCATGAACCGGGTCCTGAACCTGGTGACGGAGAGGATCTTCCACCTGTGGCTGCAGGCCGACTGGATGTACCGGCTCTTCTGGTTCAAGCACTCCGAGCATGATAAATGTGTGGGCGTCATGCACAAGTTTACCGATGAGGTGAGTAAAAGCCCACACTGTTTAGTCCGAGTGTTATGTAGACGTAGGTACATTGTTGGGATTGTTGTATAGTATTTGCATAACTTTTGAATCTGCCATACATACTCAGCAATGTACGTCTACTTAAGGCACGGTAATGATCCACTGTAGGACTCATGCACTGTCTCCTGCACTCTTGGAGTGTATTTAGAAGCAGTGTGTGATTTTCTGCATTTCTGTTATATTGCCATAATCTCCACGTATTTTGTAGTTGACTTTGAGGAGATTCACCTGATGAGACCACGATGATTTTTTAGAGAATCATCTCTCACTAGCTGATCTCATTCTTGTTAACCTACTTATCTTAAAAAATGATGGTGCAAAGAGCAGTCTACGGTTTTTTTGACTGCCTGACCTATGTGTAGATAGGAATTATTTATAATAATAATATGATTGTATTGCAATCATACTTTGATGTTTTTAATTACTATTTACTTAATCATTATTTATGTAATTATACATATTAAAATATACGTATTTATTCTTCGGTCAAGGTTTTATTATATTAATTTTTTGCTAACTACTACTGTTAAATTTTAGCATTGTTTTATTTTTCAGGTTATAAAACGTAAAAGAGCATCTATAATTGCTGAAAAACAAAACAAAACAGAGACTGGCGTGGAGTTCGGTAAGATTTACTTTTATTCATTTTATAATGTCTAACCTTTATCATCTTAATCAGCTAACAATCGTCCCTACGTACCTACGTATAAAAAATATACCTTAAGTTACTCATTGGAGTAAATATAACCAGGCATGTGTTTTACGATAATTCAGCCAATCATATAGTGGTTATAGAGTTCGCTAACTTAGCAACAAAAACAAGTGCCAATACAAAAAACTTATTAAAAAGGTTTCAATTTGGTTAAAGGAAATAATGATGTCCAATGCATTTACCCGCTGCAGAGTTACCTTTGTCGGACTCTACTTAAATATGTTTTGCCTATCTGGGTATTCTCAATAGGGAAATCCTTAGTATGAAATTCATTGATCAAGTCGTACTTATAATACTAAGATTCTGTAACAACATTCTAAAAATTAAGTAGGAACTGATTTTTAAAAAACCGGCCAAGTGCGAGTCGGGCTCGCGCACAAAGGGTTCCGTAGCAGCAAATATAGTGTAAGCACAATAACTTAACCAAAATTACAGTTAAATCAACCTATCTCAAAAACTATAAGAGATACTTTGATCAAACCAAAAATCGTTGAAAGAGTTAATTAGCATGCATCACCTCTATTTTTTTTAGAATTTTATACCCCGTAGTTATAAAAATAGAGGGGGGAGGACATACTTTTTACGACTTTGAGAGCTGATATCTCAAAAACCGTTCACTTTAAGAAAAATGTTTTTTAGAAAACTTTATATCATTTTAAAAGACCTTTCCATTGATACCCCACACGGGTATGTACATCGAAAAAAAAAATTTCATCCCTCAGTTACATGTATGGGGGGCCCCACCCCCAATTCTTTTTTTTACTATTTAGTGTCATATTTTTGTAGCGGTTCATACAACACATATTCCCATCAAATTTCATCACTGTAGTACTTATAGTTTCCGAGTAAATCGGCTGTGACAGACGGACAGACGGACAGACGGACAGACGGACAGACGGACATGACGAAACTATAAGGGTTCCGTTTTTGCCATTTTGGCTACGGAACCCTAAAAAAGGATATTAAACTCACTTAACTGGTGTAGTTAACCAGTTTAAACATCCTAAGAACCTAAATAAAAGAGAATGTGATTTGAGGGCCATACATTTATCAGGTGCTTAGTTAAGTTTGGACTTCCAGACAACTTTTAACTAGTTCCTTGACCGAAATAACCAACGATTAAATGCGGTAATTGCATTAAATTTGAAGAACTGTTGGCCCTACGTATTATCCCACATTGAGCCTAAAATAAAATAAATACCGTAATATAGTAAGACTATTTATCATTCAAATCCGTTCAGTAGTTTTGGTGTAAAGGAGTAACAGACAGACAGATAGACACAGTTACTTTCGCATTTATAATATTAGTTAGGATAACCAACAGGATCAGATAAAAAAATAACAAAACTCTTGCTCCCTGACTTATCTCCCTGTTGTCCATTGTGTAGACGTGGCCGTTAAACCTCTGACTCTACACTTTGATGATATTACTCATAATTAGTTTAAATACATTGTCAGTTCCTTATTTACAGACAATACCATATAATTTAACAAAACAGTCTATCTGTACCATGCTATTTTACTGACCAAACAGCAAACGCATAAAGCTTAGTAAATAAACAAATGACTGCGCTGGCTGCTAAACGATCATTATGGCTCAATTCCTCATCTAATTGCACACATATTTGTATTCAATATAAAGTAATTGTCTAACTGGAACCAGCCATAATTAGTGATTGGTGCTTTGATCCGCATTGTGAGAAGCAGTTATGTAATTAGGTGCCCACATGTTATAATATCGGTAGACAGTGACATTGCATTTTATTTATTTGTAAAATCTGATGCTATCTAAGCAAGTAGGTACTTTACTGTTGCACATGAGCATCGCTTCGCCTAAAAAAACTTCCCGTTGGAATACCGGCATAAGAAGTAGGAATCCATATACCTACATGTTAATCTAACATGTCAGCTTTCTGCATACCCCTTCAGATGTCACGCTTAGACAAAACAGACCTAATTTAAAACCATCCTTTCAGATCTCGGCACGTATCAAATGAAGACGTTCCTTGACCTGCTCATCACTTTCTCTGGCGGAGACAAGGGCTACAACGACGTGGAGCTTCGAGAGGAGGTCATGACCTTGACCGTGGCTGGAACTGATACTTCTGCAGTGGCCATAGGGTACACCCTGAAGCTACTCGGGAAGTACCCTCATATTCAGGAGAAGGTTTATCAAGAGTAAGTGTTTTGTATAAACGTATAAGACAGATCATTTCCAGACGCAGTTGCACGGCATTTTTATCGATGTAGATAAACTCGGCTAATGCATGTTCAGACAAACACATCTCCGTGTTTAACGCGAATCAAGATAGAGTGTCGTTTATCTACGTCAATAAGGATGCCATGCAGCCGGGATAGTGCGTGGAGTCAGTAAATTTTCTATCTTTGGACTCGTTCATTGGAAAATCCTCCTGCTTAGACTTTTTAACACTGTTTTGAAGGTAAATGTTAATTGGTAGTAGTAGTAAGGCTTACAGCCGCATACTTCTGTCCAAGATCTAATTCAATGCACTAAAAAGGCATGCGAGAAATCTCGTAAGTTACTCATCAAAACCTTCAAACACTTCGTTGAGCAGGAAACTCTTGAAGTTTTTTTACATTTAGGAATACATACTTAGTAGTCCTTACTATACCTACATAATCATGGTGAATCCTATCATGTGTGAGTCAAAGGCAGTTCTGATTATCTAATACTAGGGATCCAGTGTATAGAAAAGGGATGCATGAAAGAAGCCTCCCCGATGACAACAGACTGATCTGACTGGCCTTGGCTTGTTCAGATTTAGTGTTTATCACTAATACGTTAATAAGAAAACCAAAGTAAATTATTAGTACGCTAAATGGTAATTTTCCCTTTCAGATTACTGGATGTTTTTGAAGGTTCCGACAGACCTTTAATAAAAGAGGACCTCATGAAGCTCACTTACTTGGAGCGCGTGGTCAAGGAATCCCTGAGGTTATTCCCCCCAGTACCGTTTATCATTAGAAAAGTCTTGGAAGACATTAAATTACGTAAGTACACGAGTTTATGTATTAATTGACTTGTTATTATGGTACTTTAATAATTATATACATTTACATACACATTGTATATAGGTGCAGGTTCATTGTACAATGTACGTATAGGGCAACATAACAGTGCGTTGATGTTGATTGTGATATACTGAAAATCAAGGGTTAAGACGTGTGATGCAAAGCTAATAAGCTCTACTAAATTGTCTAATTATACGCTTCACTATTACTATGTACATAGTCACTACATAGTCACTACCTCACTACATAGTATAATCTTAGTTTGACATTGATTTTCATCGATGAGCGGACGATGATTTACGTACAATATCATTTCAGATTATGTTGATCTCAATATCTAGTACGGTGAAGTAGTTATTTCAGAGTAAATTGTATATTTGTATTGCATGATAACGCAGTTCCAATGTAGCCAAAGTACAGTTGAATAGTATTTTGGCTAATTGGCAACATAAGTAGGCGAATCACGTGAATGTCAGACAATTTGCTAAATTACATTTACATAGACATGGCAATTATCTAAATACCGAACGTAGCGTTCTAAAATTACCCAGTACTATTTAAAACGTAGCTGTAGCTGTTTACTATTAATTTATTGCATTAAATTTACATACGTAAGGTACTGGTAATTTATTTTCGTAACATAGGTATTTTATCGTAGAGAATCAAACCGCAAATAAATATTAGTTCAATGAAGATTTAGCACATGACGAGTCCTAGAAGGAAACTTTGTAGTGATACATTGAATCTGGAATTTAGCTAATGTATTCAACGAAACATTCCTTTAAATCTAATCAGATACATAACTGCATTGTCAACTCTAAAATTAACCTCAGATTATCCTGGAACTTTTTTGAAAAATCAGCAGAAAACATTTTGATTACAATTGGCGGTGCCAGTCAGCCCTAGTAGCTCTTAAAGGATGTGAACAAAAGTTCCATTCGGGTGCCACCTCTGAACGAAACAGTGTAAGGGCTCGAACACATAAACTCGATAATACGACGTTTTGCGTGAGTTGCATCGTACTACTCTCTTATCGCTCTCTCCCATTGCGTAGAGGCCAGAGGGTATGACCGAGTCCGCGTTGTTCTATGCACTCTCCTTATGAACACGTGCGACGCGACATCGTATCGTTTCTTTGAAGAAACTAATAGACTAACATTTTCTATCCATCTCACACAGCATCAGGGCGCGTCCTGCCCGCCGGGTCGGGGGTGGTGGTCTCCATCTGGGGCATCCACCGAGACCCACACTACTGGGGCCCGGACGCCGAGCACTTTGACCCGGACCGGTTCCTGCCTGAGCGGTTGAATCTGGCCCACTCTACGTCGTTTATGCCCTTCAGCAGTGGGCCCAGGAATTGTGTTGGTAAGTGAAGTGTAGAGCCGGTTTTTTTGAAATATACAGCAAAAAGAGTATACTAAGCCGAAGAGGGTGACCTGTGTAGAGGCGGTTTTTTTAAATATACACCAAAAAGAGTATACCTACTAAGTTAAAAGAGGGTGACTCAGTAAGTCATTCTGAATAACACTGTATTTAGTGGTAGTTTATTATATTGTCCGGACCAAAAGTAATTTCAGTTTTTTTTTCGGTTCGAAATTGCTTTTTTGGTCTGACACTAGTTTGATGTTTCATAATTATCAAATTGCTCTTTTAATTATTCCCGCGTGCGTTATTAAAACCCCTAAAATATCCAAATCCGCATTAGGTTTTTACGTGGTAAATAGACGATTTGTTAAGATATATAATGTTGTTTGTATATGATTCTTAAACCCGACGTCTGGCTATAATTTCGTATCGGTGCCAGGAGATGTGAAAAATCCTGATTTTCATATTGGGATTAAAAACACAATAATATTACAAAATCACATACTTATACGAGTACATATTATATACAGATGCGGTAACGTATATAAATAATACATATATAGGTACGCGCAAAATAGCGCTACGGCATTGATTGCATATTTCATCAAGCAATGTTATCATCGGAAAGACAAAGCGATCACTTATTGACCCTACACATTATATCAAACTATTCCAATCAGTCTAATGAATCGAACGCAGTTCCTCTTTGTGTACACCTCAAGGGCACCCATCAGCACCCTATCGGCCATCACTTTGCCATACATTATTCAATATGACTAAAACTCGTGTTGCTTCCTGCAACGTACGGCGATATTAATCTCAATTTTCTTAATGAACTACTACAACTGGTGCAGTTACATAATTACGTGATGCAGGTACTAGTGGACGCCCACAAAGAGTATTATTTTATAAACATTTCCCTGTAAAAGGATTAATAATTCCCTATAATTATAGCAGTGCGGTAGTGCGGGTAAAATATGTCCTCGTTAGTGAGTCAGCCGCGGTTTAGGCGTTGTTGATTGATCTGTGGCAAGACAAAGGCTTTTGTAGCGGCACTTGTTGCCCTATTTGGCTTTATTTCTTGTTTAAGGCCGTCCGGATTAAAAACTTTTAACTAACATCGGTATTTACTATATTTTAGCCAACGCCTACCTACTTACACTTTTAAAAGTTAGTTAGGTACTACTAATACCTCCTATATTTTTATGTCTTAAAGATAAATATAGAGATAAAATACTCTTTATTGCATACAAACAGAAACAGTTTCACAAACATAGAAAAGATGATAAATAGTACAATCATAAGTCATAACTAAGTCCTATTTGAGATTTAAAAACCAATTTTTTATGTATTTTAACATCATCACAACATACAAACTTACTGATTGTATAATTGTCTCGATGAATGATTTAATTTGAACCAGTTGTGCACCATTAATGATACTACAGCTATTAGCCATTGCAATAATTACTGTACTCGTAGTAACTGACCCTTAGTTACATAATTGTTATGTTATAGCAAGTTATCTTCAACTGAGTACTAATCTAATATGTACTTTATTGACATGCACGTTTAGTATAGTGCATTAAATCCTAAAGGGCTGAATTATTATTATTATGTGATCCGAGGAGTATTTCCTAGAGGTACAATCAGCTGCATAAGCTACTCGTATATACATAGCTACTTATGCAGTTGACCCTACTATGTACCAGATAGAGGCCTAGAAAAGAGTCTAACTGTCACTCTAATTTTGACTTCGTGAAAGTCAGAACTCGTTTGTTTTAGACAATTTATTAACCAACACTCTTTTTCTACATATTTGTTTAAACACCTTAAAAGCAAGTTAAACTCCGTAAATAATCCAGGTCTCACCATCCTGTAAGAATTAAAAATGCTACCAAAAATACTAATCATTAACCTTTTATTTCAGGATACCAATACGCGATGATGTCAATAAAGACAGCCCTCTCCACTGTACTGCGGAAGTACAAGGTGGTCGGTGATCCAGAGCCTGGTCCCATACCGTCCATGAGGGTCAAACTGGACGTCATGATGAAGGCAGCTGATGGGTACCAACTGGCGCTTGAGAGGAGACCAATTGCATAGAATACTGTTTTAGTTAAGTTAAAACTTAGAGAATAACCCCTGAATTCATATACTGTATTTTAAGTTTACAAAACGTTTACAAATGACACAAATGACTTTGAAACACAGGAGTTTAGACTCTTTATGTCAGTCAAAAAGGTCAAAATTCGTATATCACAACATAATTTGTAAACTGACTATTTTAAAGTGACGAAAAACTATGAATTTGGAGATAAGTGTCTTGTGATTTCTGAGGCAATAAGTAATGCATTGTCCATGGCTCGCCAACCATTAACAGAATAATCCAATAAACATGTTTTAAACATTGCCAACAATAAAAGTACCTACTGACTTACTCTAAATAGATATATTTCTGTAACATAGATATATATATTGATATATAATAGATATATAGAACAATGCGGACCCGGGTGATTGCATATACATAAGTATATATAAAATACATTTTAGTGTTTTAAAAAACGAAACTTTATGGAACATCATAATAATGTAGTTTCAGGTCATCGTGAAAAAGGATTTCGGTAATCTTTCAATATTAAACTAAAAATATACTATTTAGTAAGTACTTAAACAAAATAATATGATATTTGAACAACTTGTTGCAATTTTCTTAACTACAGTAAGTTTCAGTTATTTATAGGCATCAAGTGAATTATTTATTTATCATCGTTCCGATAAAAGAATGATAAAGAATACCATATATTTTATATTTCTTAAGACGTTTGCCAATAAAATTAGTATGTAAAATTATGTGTTAACTGTAAATAAATGTAGTAAATAAGAAAATTAAGTAAGTTTCTTTAATTAATCTTCACCTAAAGACCTCCAGAATAATGAAGTATGTAAGTACCTACTTATGTGTGATACACATATTACACATGGTTTATCTAACTAAAATTAACATAGAACGAGTTTTATTGAACCTATAATTATTAAAAGTTTAAATTAATAGTAGATGGGGCTGTTTTAATATTAAGTTCACACTAACACGCGAAATATACATAAAAAGTTATATTCTGAGGGTAGCCTTTTAGTGGCAAATGCAATGATGTTAAAAGTTTAAAGTACTTATATGATTTTAATTCCTAAACTAATTTAAAGTTTCCCCTCAGTAAAACCCTCAGTAATTAATTCAGTCGGTAAGTATTATAGTATTAGTATTAGGTTCCTTTTTGGACGCATTTTATAGTACCTACAACAAATTTTGCCAGGTCAGTAATGAACCTAGGATAAGGATTACATAAATTAACTGAACAGCCCATATCGTAATATAAATAATAAATTGAGGTCCTTCAGATCAGTGGCGGCTGGTGCCTCAGATACCCGGTAGTGCACTTTATGGGTTTAGTAAATTTTGGAAGAAAAATAGATTAGGTACCTATTACAATTGGAAGTAAAATAAATTATAAGTATATTTTACCTTATTTATATTTTAAATCCATTCTGCGTGCCTTTTTTGACGCGAAATTGCTTCTCCGCCGAAACGAAAACAACACACGGAAAGCAAAATAAAGCATTTAGTCTCTCACATCCACATAACCATTTCTTTTTATTGTACATTTCACTTTTGGAAATTCAGGTATAAGTTATTTTTTTTGTTTTGCACTCCTGTTTTAAGATGAGAAAAGGCAAAGGCCGAGGCGGCCCAGCAGATTTAATGTCCAGTCTATTTTGAAATGTCCTATTGCTTTTTATGAAGTCCATATTGTATTTTGCACTCATTTTCACTCACACACACACACACATACACACTCACGAAATATTTACTACTTTCTTAGTTAATAAGTAATTAGAGTAACAAATTAATTACGTATTCGCGCGCGAAAGGTGAAACTGCGACAATGACATGACAAGTGCATCGTTCGTAGGTCACGCCACCGGTCAAGGCCACCGCCCGCGCATCCCGAGATTCCCGAGGCGTCATTCGTATGATTTCGGCAATTTCCGGTCGCGTGCGGCGCACGAATTTATCCTAGAACTGCATACAGTTTGTACTGAGCATCTTCCGTCTCACGCGCCGGGCGATTTCCATCCTGTTTCATACTATGTGTAGGAGCTCGCTCCGTGCGACAATCCGAGCGCACGAGGCCGTTTTTGTTCAAGCAAAAATAAGATCTAATTCTTTCGCAGTAGAAATCAAAATAGGCCAGCTCGATTTAATTTAACTCGTAACGTTCGAATGATTTATGTAATTTCTGTTTAGGGTAGGTATTACGGTTGTTATATTGGTATTTTTGTGAAGTTTTCTTTAGACGTACCTAGTACCTACCTAGTCTAGTATGGTATAGGAAGAAGGAAGGTACATATTTAGAAGGTTTTTAAATGGTAGTGCGTTGCACGGGCGCACTTAAGGTGCAGCCGCCACTGCTTCAGATACCAACGATTTACAACTGAACGATTTTTTGTAACATCTCATCTCAGTCAAGAATCGTTTTATTTTGTTACTACCTACATATAAGCTGTATTACCAAAATGTAAATTGAATAATTGTTATCTCTAGTCATCTAATTTAAATAATCCGTTCAGCTGTATCATAAATTTGTGTAATTAAATGAAAGCTTTAACAGGATTTGCATAAACCAAGTAGGTACACGCCAGAAATACGGTAATTGGCTTGTTTAAACTTTCAACTTTTAAGTAAATGAACAAAGGTCGTGGAGGGGACACACGGTGCAGTGAATGGTAAGATCTAGAATTCTAACTTATAAGCCTAGGTCAATCAAATATTAACTTTTAAAAAACTCTAACAATGTCCAATGAGAAACTATAATTCTTCAAGATACTTCTAATGGTTACAAAGTTCAACTTCATCAATAAAAGTGATAAATAAATAAAAACCTGCGATAAAGAATGACTGGAACTTAGCAACGCTGCAACGTTATTCCTACAGAGGACTCTGTAAACGCTAAATAAGGAATGATTCACACCATTTGAGCACGAGAAGAAATTACAAGAAACTAAATAGGTACTAGCCAGATATTATGTTTCAATTTTCAAATATCTTCATTACGTGGGTAGCAACTATGAACGGAGGATTATAATGTGGCCTTGCACTCAGCAAGCGTGCGTCCCGAGCATCCATTAAGAAACGCTATTTCTGTATGTATTACTGACTAAAGCTTACTTTAGACTGGATGCAATTTTTATGACTTTTTAAGCTGATTCCCCGAAAGGATTCCGTGCTTACATCCACTTATTATAGAAAGTTTATGATCCCTTGTTTGAATGAAGGATAAACTATGAACGAGAAATTAACCGTGTGATGAAATATTTTGAAGAATAAGCAGAAAACAACTTATGAACAACCCAACCAAGCAAGCTGTACCTAATTCAATAAATTTTCACCGCTTACGCACCGCTCGTGAAAAATCGGAACTGTTTCGTAAAAGATAACATCTTTAACGCATTAATCATGGAAAGACAGGGACGATTTAGCATTAAAACATTAAGTAAGTTTAAAAATAGTTCCTCATTGCTCGCCGTAATGTTCGTGTAATGCCGTCGGCCTTTCGACTAAACATTTTCTTGACCCTGAAACTTTCAACGGCTTACTTAATATGAGCGGAGTCATGAGGTCTAATTGTATTATGATAGAGGCCGTCTGTACTTAGGCCATTAGAATCAATTTGTCTTTCGAAATGCATGATATTCAGCGATTAAAGTTTTCGATTAAGTTAATAATGGTAGGCTGGGCGGTTTTCGGATTTTAAAGTTTAGTGACGTCACGTCTATCATAGATAGACGACAGCGATGTCATAATGCTTTTGTTCGACATCGGCATCATTCGAAGCATTCACGTATACTTCTATATTCACGGGTACATACATATACAAACCCATGCATGCATACGCTATCTAGAATTAGCTTGAAAATAAAGTTCAATCATACCTTAACCTAGGTACCCAAAAGGGTTCCGCTCATCTCGCATAATCTTTATTGACCAAAACTCATTTCGCATAACTCGTATGGTCTAAACTTTTTTGGCCGAACCATCACTTTGCCAAGACTTATGTGGCATAAGGCTCGTTTCGTCTAAAACTCTCTAGGCACAATCTTTAAACACCTAAGTTTCGTTTGCTAAAAATTTATGTTCGTCTATACCTATGTATAATCTTGTTTCTCCTAATGTTATCTTAATAAATAATATATTAAGTATGTAGTATAAATGTACAAATTGTGGTATTTTTCTCCTACATCCCGAAAATCACGATATTGTATGATCAAAAAATCGAAAGTTAACGACCAATATAATTATTACAAACCCCATAAGATCGAAACCTAAAAATAGGTGCGACGACGAGCAAAGCGAGGAGGAGCGTGTTAGGTGCACATGTTCATCAAAACCAAAGCGGAGCGCAGCGGAGCGGAGCGGAGCGTTTTCCAAATAGCGGGAACAATACAAGGCACCAGTTTGCGCTATGTAGGGAGACGCTCCGTCAAAGTTAAAGCCAAACGAATATTATTACTTTGTATAAACCTATGCCATAGCATTATTAGGCTATTCAAGATTTGGCCATACCATTATTAGGCTAAACAATGTTATGCGAAATAACTTTTTACTAAACGAGATTTATGCCATACGATTTTCGGCGTAACGAGACTTTGACCAAACGTTACTATGCAATACGAGATTAGGCAAATAAATCTTATGCCAAAAAAGGTAGAACCTACCCAAAATTACACCGATAGTATTTCTGTAATACTTTGATTGACGTACGCCACATCGCTACCGCATCATCGCGCATCTAGGTACAAAAATACAAATTATACTTTAAAACGTAGAAAAACGTGAAGGGGCACCAATCAATTAGATTAGAATACAAAATGTCGAGTAATTCCGTTCAGGCGTGCGTGCTCGATGCGATTGTTAAAAACCGCCCTCGATTCCGTCACGGCGCCCTATTCACGAAGACTACAGACTACAACCCCTGACTGGTCAATCCACGTGACAAACCCTCACCTTACAGTTTCTTATATTTTTGTATGAATTCCTAATCATTTGTTTTCATAACAGTAATTATTACGTGGCTTACAATGAAAGCTGTTGTGAAATCGGTATGCTTAATGCAACGAGATACAGTCGTTATCGCTGCGGATGTTGTCGATTGCGTGTCGATTGTTGACAATTCTCGTTCGTTCATTCGTCGCTTTTATATCGTAGCGTGATCTAGAATAGTCCCTCAGAATGCATCCATAGTATCGACATAATCGGGGACTGTTATGTCCCTTTTTATGTACGGTCTAGAGGTTCGTCTCGTGTCACGAATGCTACCGTATTATAAATCAAATTGGATTGCGTCGCTGGGGTGCCTTCTTTGTTATACGTAAGTAATGTACAAGTTATATTTATAATATAACTGGGGGGTACATAAAATACCGGAGTAAACTATTCATAGGTGACGATCAACAAGCTCTATGCATAAACCGACAATAAATATTTTACACATTAACATGAATCATGATGATCACACTAATCTATCTATGACAACTAAAGAAATAAATCACGTTTAATATAAAATTTAAATTCTGTTTGTCTTAATCGCTAAACCTAAGTAGGTACCTTACAAGGAAATATTCTGTATAGGTTTGTTCGTAGCGGGAAGGAACCTCCATCACGTCACGGTATCGGAACAGCTGAAGGCTCGCAGTGTAGGGCGGGCGGCCGCCGCGACTCCACCCCCGCTCCGTTACGTTCTACGCCCCGCAAGTTACGCGCTACGTCCTAACTCCTACATGTTACATACTAATGGAAAAGAAAACACGTTAAACTTTATCTCTGACCTCTTTGCTACATTATGCCGCTGAAATGAAGACAGCTAGACGGTAAGTTACGCTTGTGAGACTTGTGAGGTTGTTTCAATTCTGATAGTCAAATGTTTATGTTACTTAATTTATTGGTAAGTAATTGTGTGTGTTTACAGAAAAACTGAAAATGGAAGACGATTATGATGATGATGAGCCGTTCATTTACCGACTGAACGATAATGGTACGGGGCCCGGTTTGCTTATTAAGGTAAGACACTGGCAGACTTTTAAAAAACACACTAACAAAGAGGAAGTTATTGAAGCTTTTACTGTTTTAATTATGATTATTTAAAATAAAATTTATTATGGGATTAATGTAAATCTAGTGGTTACTGCATCAAACTACAAACATAGACGTAAGATAGATAATGTTTATTCATTGATCACAATAACATAATGCCGCTCGTCAGTTGCTTGTAGGTAGATAGTTACGTTGCCTACGAAATTGCGAGATGCTTATCAAGTCATGAGTTCGACGCTTGGCCTTATTTATTAGGTATGAATATCTACGATCTATCCTGGCCTTCACTATATTCCTATTACGGAAAATCTTTTGAAGTGAGCTACTTACTACTAGTTAACCTTTCCACTTCTGTTGAACTTTAGTCGAACTAACCAGATTTATTTATAGGCAAGAAATTGCAATGAAGTGCTTGGACTATTTGGAAAATTTTAAGGGTTTCTACAAAAACATGGCAACGCTTTATTTTTCAAAACGGTGCTTTTAAAGATAAGGAATCATTGATAAGAATATTTTCTTAAGAAACATCATCATCAGTTGCTAAGTCCGATGTTTTAAAAAAAACATGTGGATAGATATTTTCTTTTGACTCGTCGCGTCGGGTACCTTCCTAACATACAAGTAATTTAAAGCAAATTACCTTCACCAACTTTCAAACTCACATTTGCGTACCAGATATGTGCGGAACGGGGCTGGCGGTTGTACCAGGGCTACAGCGGTGGTGAGGAGAAATGGAACTTATGGTGGCGTACTAGCGCCTTCCCGGCCGCGTGCTATAAGGCCCTCGGTGACTGGCAGGTGAGTTTGTGAGTCTTTGCTCAGCTATACGCTCCTGGTAACATAACTTGTAATTTATTACCAAAGTAGTGTTGGGTTTTATAAGTAAAACCAGTGGATTAAAAGGATTGTAAAGATATATTGAAGAATAGTTTTCACACGACACAGGAAGGTATTGGTGGAAGTACTAAGTGACTTTTCTATTGACATAATAATCTACTATAGACAATAGAACTAAACCATTGGTTGAGTTTACAAACTCTTTTCAACACTTTCCCTTAAACCAACCAATAGTTATAATGCCTGAACTCATATCCCTAAGTATTTCACACCAAATAATAAGCCTCAGGAAATACATGAGTTACACTAAGTTATGTTACATAAAATGTTCACCAACATAACAACAATAAACATAAACAGTTAAAACTTAAACATCCAACAATAAACAGTTAACGAATCTATTATGTTTCATAATAGGCAGAGGCTTTGTCAATAGATCCGCTGGCATTTCATCAGTTGGACAATACTTCAACTGCACCGCATTTTCTGACACAACTTGTCTAATAAAATGATGCCTAACATCAATATGTTTAGTTCTCGAATGGTACATTTGGTTGACACTTAACTTTTGAGCCGATTGGTTATCGTTATACATAGTTACACAAACGTTGATACCTAACAATTCATGTAAGAAAGAGCGAATAAACAACGCTTCCTTACAGGCATCAGACAGTGCCATGTATTCGGCTTCAGTACTGCTGAGAGCCACCGTTTTCTGCTTTCGACTTTCCCATGAGACTAAGTTATTACCAATTTTGAATACATACCCTGTGTATGACTTCCTATCCACTGCACTAGCTGCCCAATCAGCGTCCACGTAGGCAGTGAGACTTAGTCCATTCTTCTCGAACGTCAAACAATGATTAATTGTACCTTTCAAATAGCGTAGGACACGCTTTGCAGATTTCCAGTGAACTTCAGCATAGCTTTGATTGAACTGGCTCAATGAACTCACGGCATATGCAATGTCCGGCCTGGTACATACTGCAACATACATAAGGCAACCAATTAAATTTCTATAGTTAAAGTTACCTAATTTCTCAGCTTTATGAAGTTTCAGTCCAGCTTCCATGGGAGTACTAGCTGGCTTGCAATCCGACATCTGGAATTTATTCAGAACCGTCTGAATATAGTTCGACTGGTCCAGAGTAATCCTGCCATCCTTGTTTGTAATCTTCATACCTAGTATGTGGTGCGCTGCACCCAAGTCTCTCATGGCGAACTCCTTCATAAGCTTGTCTTTCAGCTTCTTCTTTTCTTCAGCAGAACATGACGTAAACAGTAATATGTCATCAACGTAAATACTGATTATCATCGGCTTTCCCTGATGCGATTTGAAATAAACACATGGTTCTGTACTTACTCTCTTAAAACCGAAGTTTTGAGTCAAAGCAGTATCTAACTTATCATACCATGACGTCGCAGCTTGCTTGAGTCCATAAATGGCCTTATTAAGTTTGTATACCTTTCCATTTCCTCCTTTTATTTCAAATCCTTCAGGTTGCTCCATATAAACCTGCTCCTTTAAATCTCCATTCAGGAAAGCAGTAATTACATCCATATGGTCAATCTCCATATTATATTCTGCAGCGATAGCTAACAACATTCGTATCGTTGAATATCTTACGACCGGAGCAAACGTTTCTTCATAATCGACGCCATAGGTTTGCGTATAGCCCTTCGCAACTAGTCTGGCTTTGTATCGAAGAATTTCTCCATCAAGCCCCCTTTTCCTTTTGAACACCCATTTATATTTCACTGCTTTGTGATTAGCCGGCCTATCAACTAGAGTCCAACAGTTATTCTTCTTAAAAGAATCATACTCATCTGACATAGCAGCTCTCCATTGCTCAGCCTCGCTTCCACTCATTGCCTCTCGAACGGTGGTCGGCTCGTCAGTGGCAGAACTCTGCATGTCGCAGTTGAAGGCGGCAAACTCAGCACTCTCTTCATAGTCTGTGTCTTCTTCCAGTGAAGAACTGCCTGGAACGTACGTCGAATCCAACGGATCATCTGTTTCACCAGATGTTTCAGCATCCTCAGAGTCATCTTTTGAATTATTATCAATCGCTGAATCGGAATTTATGTCATCAGATTGATTTAATCCCTCAACAGATGGCTCTGTAGATTGCTCATTACACTCAGACAAACTACTATTAGAGTCATTCATGTTAGGTGGCGGGCTTTGCATGAATACCATATTCATGTCTACTTTATCATCATGTGACAATTCCTTAGTTTTGAATTTATCCTCTAGGAATACCACATCCCTCGCTATTGTGAATTTACGAGGATCAGTTGGGTCTATCAGTCTGTACCCCTTTGTTTCTGTACAGTACCCAACAAATCTCCATAGCTTGCTCTTTGAATCTAGTTTCTTTCGATTCTTTACTAAAGCATACGCTATACAACCAAAAACTCTAAGATTGTTGAGGTCTACCTTCTTATTTGTCCACGCTTCCTCAGGAGTAGCACCCATAACAGCTCTGGTTGGGCTTCGATTCTTCAGGTAAACAGCGGTGTTCACTGCTTCAGCCCAAAACTCCATGCCCAAGCCAGCTTGCTGCATCATGCAGCGGGCTGCCTCCATCACAGTTCGGTTTGCTCGTTCAACAACTCCATTCTGAGCAGGCGAATGCGGCACTGTCGTCTGGTGCCGTATTCCAGCCTCTTTGAGAAACTTCTGAAACTGAGAATTGACAAATTCACCACCTCCATCACTTCTTAGGATTTTTATTTTTCGCTCGGTTTGGTTCTCTACCAACGCCTTGAAGTGTCGAAAACTTTCAAATGTTTCATTTTTAGTTTTTAAAAAATAAACATAAGTTTTCCTTGTAAAATCATCTATAAACAGCAAGAAGTATCTTGCTCCACTGAACGACGGCTTCTGCATAGGCCCACACAGATCCGTGTGCACTAAGCCAAGTACCTCATCAGCCCTACTAGATGACTTCGATGGGAAAGGAAGTCTAGATTGCTTTCCCTCAATGCAAGCCACACATGACTTATAATCAGCACTATCATACTTAATTCCAGTAGCCATACCTCTATTCAGGAGACCCATGCTCCTAGAGTTTAGGTGACCCAGCCGCTGATGCCACACCTCTTGAGATACCTTGGAACTCGATGAAGCCAAGGACGCAGACTGCTGCACTTCCTCCTTCACATTGCCATTCCCTTGAGATGCCTTGCGGCTAGTCGAAGTCGAGGAAACACACTTCTTAGATTCCTCCTTCATCGCACCATCCTGTGAACATACTAAAGTATTACCTAACCCCAAGCTAGATAACGGTGGCTCTCTAGCTACTTTCGATGCTATCTTACACTGCTCTCTGACACCTACAATGTCGAGCCGGTAAACACCATTGATCTGAGTAGCGCTACCTAGAAACTCACCGTCAGCATTAGTTATTTTACAGTGCTCTTTAGTAAATACAACTTTATGGCCCTTTCTTGTCATTGCACTCACCGACAGTAAATTTGTGGTTAGTTGTGGTACAAAATAGACATCACTTATTGTCCTTAAGCAACCACCCTTAAGTTGCACCTTGACTTGACCCATTCCCGCGGTATTGATATAGTCTCCGTTTGCGATCTTCACAGTAGCCGGTTTATCCGATACAAAATCGTACATAACTGACCGATCATTGCACATGTGATTCGTCGCGCCTGAATCAATATACCACTGTTTTTCACTCACAACACTAACACTTAGCGCCGTTAACAGAGCTGAATGGTCTGTGCTTCCTTCCTTGTCCTCGCCTTGCCCCGACTTGCCTCCAGACGTCACCAGTGGACAGTTCCGCATCAGGTGACCAGCCTCCTGGCACGTGAAGCACTTCTTCACCAGTGCCGAAGCTGATGTAGTATCCTGATTGTCCTCCCGTCTGTGGTCTTCCTGCAGCAACTTTGCCTCCACAGTCTCGCTGGCCAGTTTTATATTGCCATGCAACTGCTCTCTAAAGGCTAAATTTGAACTCGACATTGTTTAGTTTTTAACAATTTCGTTTTCACAATAACAACTGCGCCGGCCGGCCTCGGCTCCCGAACAAATTTTCAATCTGTGATACTTCGTGTAATATTTCAAAAATCTTACTACCAAATGATCCTGGGCCCATAACCTGTTGGGTTTAATAAGTAAAACCAGTGGATTAAAAGGATTGTAAAGATATATTGAAGAATAGTTTTCACACGACACAGGAAGGTATTGGTGGAAGTACTAAGTGACTTTTCTATTGACATAATAATCTACTATAGACAATAGAACTAAACCATTGGTTGAGTTTACAAACTCTTTTCAACAAGTAGAAGTAAAATATTTGTTCAATACAATACATGTTTTGTAGTTGTCAGGTATTTCTGGGCTAGAACTGGAAGTGATTTTGAGAATATGTACCTAGGTCAAATTGATAAAACTGCATGCCGAATGTTGGATTTGAGCCCAATAGATAGATATTACAGTCTAACGTTTGAACGCCAATCAGCATAGGACAAGTGCAGTAGGTAATAATAATAATGCTTCTGGCTAGCAGTGGCGGCTGGTGCCTCAGATACCCGGTGGTGCACTTTATGGGTTTAGTAATTTTTTGGAGAAAAATAGATTAACTATTACAATTAGAAGTAAAAAAAATATAAGTATATTTTACCTTATTTATTGACGCGAAATAGCTTCTCCGCCGAAACGAAAACAACACACGAAAAAGCATTTAGTCTCTCACATCCACATAACCATTTCTTTTTATTTAACATTTCACTTTTGAAAATTCAGGTAGGTACTTATAAGTTTCATTTTTTGTTTTGCACTAAAGGCCGAGGCGGCCCAGCAGATTTAATGTCCAGTCTATTTTGCAATTTCCTATTGCTTTTTATGAAGTCAATATTGTATTTTGCACTCATTTTCACTCACACACACAAGAAATCTTTACTACTTTCTTAGTTAATAAGTAATTAGCAAATTAATTACGTATTCGCGCGCGAAAGGTGAAACTGACAATGACATGACAAGTGCATCGTTCGTAGGTCACGCCACCGGTCAAGGCCACCGCCCGCGCCCGCGCCTCCCGTGGCGTCATTCGTATTGTTTCGGCAATTTCCGGTCGCGTGCGGCGCACGGATTTATCCTAGAACTGCATACAGTTTGTACTGAGCATCTTCCGTCTCACGCGCCGGGCGATTTCCATCCTGTTTCATACTATGTGTAGGAGCTCGCGCCGTGCGACAATCCGAGCGCACGAGGCCGTTTTTGTTCAAGCAAAAATAAGATCTAATTCTTTCGCAGTAGAAATCAAAATAGGCCAGCTCGATTTAATTTAACTCGTAACGATAATCAGATTTATGTAATTTCTGTTTAGGGTAGGTATTACGGTTGTTATATTGGTATTTTTTGTGAAGTTTTTTTTTACACGTACCTAGTATGGTATAGGAAGAAGGAAGGTACATTTTTAGAAAGTTTTTAAATGGTAGTGCGTTGCACGGGCGCACTTGAGGTGCAGCCGCCACTGCTGGCTAGGTACATAATCATGTCGATTCTGAAGGCACAACCTGAGTCGTGAGCACAAGTTTCGATCCTCCGTTAACGTTGCGTATCGTCAACTGTCACTGTCAAAATGTAAGGCAAAGTTAGTTCCAAAAGTGACATTTGTTTTTTCCATATGTTAGTTAGTACAAAATTATTTAAAATTTGATTTAAATACGTTTAGCGTTTGGTAAAAGTGACCCTTCGTGTAGATTCAAAAATAGTATCGAATAATGTGCTCGCTCCACTGTAATTTTAGTGACGTCAAATCTAATCTATTTATTTTACTTCGACGCTGTAAGGTTTTTGTAAATCTAATTTCCCACTGCCAAAATGGAAGGTTGACATTGATAAAATAAAAATGTTGTGCCTTCAGAATCGACATAAATGATTCATATACTGATTGTTTTGTGTTTCAGTTCATGAACCACATACCGAAGGGCGGGTCCATCTGCCGGAAGGACAGTCTGTCGCGTCTCCTGCGCTGCATGCGGAAAATATACGGCTCCATCTATGATTTCAGGTAAGTCTCTCTCTAAGGTACTTGGCCAAGTAAATTTCTATAGTTATTTTTTCACAAATGTAAGCATTAAGGTCAACCGGGGCCATTGCGCCACAATACTTTGACTTTCATATTCATTTGAACATAACAAACAGACTATACGCCCTATTAAGCTATAACTTGTGATACATATTAGGAAATTTTATCTAGTTTCATATTTTGATGCAATTTTATAGAATTTTAAATATATTCTACGTGTAAACGACGTTTCTACAAAAAATGGGAATTTTAGGCGCAATAACCCCTAGTGGGGCTAATGCCTCTTTCAAAAGTTTGAGTTCCAAAGATAGATAGCAGATAACTCCAGTAGTTCTAAAGTATGAGGTTCGGAAGATAAATTGATTCGAGGCATTAGTTCTGCTACCGACCGCCAGGGCGCTGTTCATATTTTCATACAAAATTACTCGACGAATTCTACTTCACGTTCACGATGAACATTCATGCTAAGGGGTCAGATACTTTATTTATTTAGTGGGTACTTATGTAAAATACTACGCATTAAATCAAATCCCAAAATTAGGTCAGGGAAAGGGAAAAGCGCCTCATTTAAAGCCATTAAACAATCGACTGAATACCAATGTATCTAATGTTATTGTAATTTCAACCGATTAAAAGAATAACAAAAAAATATGGTAATAGAACACGCAAAACCCTGAATGATCATTGTAAATCATATTTCATGAACGGAATTTAATTATGGAGACGTATAGTGTCGTATAGTCGTGCTTTTATTGTACCAATGAATGAGCTTTCAATTTCTTCCATACACAGTGGTTTTATAACTGCCTTTTTCAAGTAAAAACATACCCAAGTCGATAGTAGTAGTACTTCCATCATCATCATCATCAGCCAATAATCATCCACTGCTGAACATAGGCCTCTCCCATCCCAAGGAGCGCCACAACACTCGGTCCTCTGCCTTCCTCAGTAGTAGTATTACTTAAAAAAAGTTAAATAACTTTAAACTTACTTATCCAATATCAAAATAATAATATTATGTTGGCCATAGGCAGTCGGGATGCGGAAATGAATACCTGAATAATTAAAAAGCAGCGGTAGTAATTTCCCCTATTTTCACTTAGGCCCTGTTTCACAATGTTTGGTTAGTGGCTACCAGAGCCGCGAGCATAGGATTCGATACTATTTTCGAATCTACACGAAGGGTCACTTTTACCAAACGCTAAACGTATTTAAATCAAATTTTAAATACATTTTGTACTAACTGACAGACGTATGACAGGCTACTAAATACGTTTAGCGTTTGGTGAAATTGCACCTAACATATGGAAAAAACAAATGTCACTTTTGGAACTAACTTTGCCTTACATTTTGACTGTGACAGTTGACGATACGCAACGTTAACGGAGGATCGAAACTTGTGCTCACGACTCTGTAAGATAAAAGACATGCGGTCACTATCTGTTCTTATTTTTTTGACAGTGACAGCGTCCATTTTATCTCACAGGTAGCCACTAACCAGACATTGTGAAACAGGGTCTTAGTATTTTATATTTTGATGTAAAAGTTTTTATTCGCGGTGCGTTTTTCCCGAGCATGACATGGCAGGTCGTTTACACAGTAGGAGTTCACTCTAGCTTACGAAAAACAAAGTATAGTAAGGTTTTTGCGCTACCCACGACTCTATATCGTTGTATTAAGCGTACCATTTGCATGGCAGTTTCATTTTGTACTTATATTTTTTTTAAAGCTAGTTTAACCTGCTAATTTTTGTGTTGCTTAATCGGTCTTCGTACTACGAAAATAAATAGGATTATTTTCGTCACCTTAATAAAACGAATGTCTACGAACTACGAATGGCACGGCACTATTATAAGTATAGCTTTCAATTACTACCTACTTACTTACTCATAATTGTATACAGGTTGTTAAAAAGGGGTACAATTCGTGAAAAATTTATTTTCTCCATAATAAACTTTTGGTGTCACTTAACTTTTTACTATTATACTTTTTAGTTTTTTTTAAATATAATTCCTTATTAGGAAATTTATTGGTCATTGCATCTTGTCAGCGTGCAATCGTGCATTGAAAGCGAAAGTAAAATATGTAATAAGTAAGTAAGTAGTAGTTTTCACTACAGCAACAGCTGGTGCCGCAGCGGAGGCAGCGGCAAGGCAGAAATGTGCTAAATACCGCGCACTCATGACCTCATACGCATTCGTTCCTCTCCCTTGGAGACAACTGGGGTCTGGAGAACACAGGGCAGGGCATTTATTAAAAAGTTAGGGCGTCGTCTCAGGATCAAGGCTATGACAATCGCTCTGGAGCGTACTTGATGCAGAGGATCTCCCTCGCAGTGCAGCGTGGTAATGCTGCCAGCGTCATGGGAACCTTTGGATCGGGTGCGTCCTGGGGCGGGCTATTTTAATTATTTAACTTGACGAAGGATGTTTGCTGACTTCTTTATTTTGTAAATGGACGAAGCATGTCGCGGATGAAATTATGTAATTTTATATTTTTAATGACGAAACCTGTGGTGGATTATTTTATATGGAATTGTTAATTTTAATTTGATCTTGCATGAATAAATGTTAAAAATAAGTACTTAATATTTATACCTACAGCTACATTCATGAGAAAGTCGGTGGAACAGACCCCTATGCGTGTGCGGTTCAGAACTCAGAACTACAAAAGCATAAATGTAACAATTCCGAACGTTTATTAGAAAGGGTAGAGCACGAGTCAATCGGTCACGTCACAGACTGTTGAATGAACCAAATCGGACGAATCGCGTGTCATACACCATTATACTGAAATTTACGATTTATTTTTGCACTGAACTAAGAATAAATTTCTTACCTAAAGAATACAATGTAGGTAGGTACCTAATTTAATACGCATGATAGATGAAAAATGTAACAAGAAACGCCTAACTTATGTGGTATTTTATCGGATTATTGTCAGTGTTTTAAATATCTAGGTACTTTATTCACAAAAAATATATACGTACCTAAATCCTAACTAATAATATTATTATTATTTAAGTATTTATTATTAAATATGAATGTTTACTACATTTTGTACACCTTCCTCATTTATTCTTTAAGTCTCTCCTCCACCCAAAGGTTGCCTGGAAGAGATCGCTTTTAGCGATAAGGCCGCCTATTGCGTTATATTGTAAATTGTTATTTGTGTAAATTGTTTTTAAGTCAATAAAGTAGTATTCTATTCTATTCTATCCTAATCCTAACTAATATTATAAATGCGAAAGTAACTGTGTCTGTCTGTCTGTCTGTCACTGTCTATCTGTCTGTTACTCTTTCACGCCAAAACTACTGAACGGATTTGAATGAAATTTGGTATACATACGGTCTAGACCCTGGGCTAGACATAGGCTACTTTTTATCCCGGAATTCCCACGGGAAAACTTTTTAAGGCGAAGCGAAGCGCGCGGGAACAGCTAGTATTATAAATGCGAAAGTAACTGTGTCTGTCTGTTACTCTTTCACGCCAAAACTACTGAACGGATTTGAATGAAATTTGGTATACATATGGTCTAGACCCTGGGAAAGAACATAGGCTACTTTTTATCCCGGAATTCCCACGGGAAAACTTTTTAAGGCGAAGCGAAGCGCGCGGGAACAGCTAGTACTATATAAGTACTAAATACCTAAGTGCACCAGGGGTTACATTAGTGCTCCATGGAACCCGGAAGTTCCGTGAGAGGCTTTTCGGGGTACTGAAATAAATATAGCATTTTTAGCGCAAACAGAATGTATATGGTAGTAGGTTCAAGGTCTAAGCTAGGATTTCAACAAAAAACGTGAAACAACAAAGGATTCCTGAAAAAAATATTCAGGAACCGCTGACGTACACAATAATAAAAGCAACGAATATTCCCTTCCCCTTTTATGAATAAGTTTTACTAACATGAACAGTCATGCTCTTTTCGTATTCAGAGTTCAATAGCGAGTTACCAAACGCAGTGAGTCGAGATTTATTGCCCTCGATAGCAATACGTGTACGACTGTCCCCATGAATGTAGTTATATGTAGGGGGAATAATGGAATATAATTATAAGAGGGATTTTTCGGGAATTTACTCTGGGTACTTTTTATCCAATCTTCTTTCACGTGTGGTCTGAGCGCACAACTATAATCGCACTTTAAATGGCCGGCAAATCGCTATACAAATCACAAGTACTTAAGTTGAGGCTGACATATTCTCATATGAGAATAAAGCCTTTATAAATAAATGAGAGTTTTAAAAAAAAGTACATTAAAAAAAGTATCAAATACTGGTTGATATACTATTGATCACAGACCGATTTTTTGGATGAGATTGCCTTCTGTACTATTAATACTTATGTTAGATTAAGCTCTGTTTTGTGTCCTATTTTTGTGTACAAATAAAGTTTAGTCTATCTATCTACTTTTGTCCTCATCAGTTCTAACAGATAGGTATCGTTAGACTGCAAACTAAATGCTGGCTATAATATAACCCATGGCGTTGCATCATTGCATGCCAAACTATTGTAATCGATTTATCTTACGATACGAGGTTATAAGGCAGATTTATTATAACAAGAATGAGCATTTTATAGGCGATCACCATAAACTGAGTTAATGGTGCATTTCCACTTTAAGATGCACATTTTACGATAGCAAATTCTATAGTAGTATAAGTATGATAACAATGTAAGAAAAGTCCCAAGTATGAAGGTAACTTTTTGGTTTTATAAAACTGGTCCATTAATAATAATGTCGCTGAAAAAGTCACAATTTGTGCCAACTATGGCTTAAAGGTCAAAAGAAAAACTATGTAGGAATTATTCAGAAGAAATATGAACATTACTTATGTTGCGGTTATTTTAAACTTGGCTTACTAACGCTGCAGATGGCAATGAAATAATTAGAGGGATTATTGTGTATACTTAAATTTTCCCTAACAAATCGAGCAGTGAAAATCATATAATTATATTATAGGCATAGAATAACTCACGTTTACTCGCCATTACTCGAACGGTGAAGCTCGACTGGACTAAAAGACTCGCACTCGCATACAGGCAAATGTAGTGAGCATACTATATTAATATATTAACAATAAGTATTAAATACTTAACTTAAACCATCGGGTGTCCTCTAGATTTTCCTATAAGCACTTAGATGATGTCTAAATAAAGGTGGAATTAGTCCATATTCATTTTGAATGTATCGGCCTATACTTTACAACAGTCATGGTAATCTATACATACATAGTGAAGGTAGCCTTATATAATTAGGTAACATTTATGCAGATATTTGTTTCATAACGTAATCTACAGTAGTTTAGTACCTACTAAGTAGCTTAGTACTCATAACTGTTACGAGCAGTTATTTAATAAAGCGCTAATGTTCCACATTGCATACCTATTCAAAGTTTAGTTTACTACAGTTTTTGCTCCTTTATGCCCTCTCAACATGAAACTAGCTTACATATTTGCAAATAGTACTTACGTATTTACTTATTCTTTGCACAGTGGATGCCAGAACAATCGGGTTTCGAAGTCAAAATTTTATTATGAGTGTTGAGTTGACAATAAACACTTCGTCAATTTACATCATTTCTCCGACATGATCAAAACCAGCCAGTATTAAAATTAATAAAATGTATGGATAATGGTTACCTATGAGATAAAAGACATGCGGTGATAAGATATATACAGGGTTTTGTAACATGCTGTAACTGTTTCGGATTAGTATATACAATGTATACCCTTGCAACTTGCAACACTCTGTATATCAGTCTCTGTAAGACAGACTGTTTTAGACAGTGATAGCATGTATTTCGTCCCACAGGTTTTTATCTCCAGATAAATACATATATACATATCCTTATCTATTGTGCAACAGACTCTAAGACGATGGGTACGAAACTTGCGACGGGCGGAGCGACGGCGGGCGGGGCGGCGGCGGCGCGACTAAGTCACATGCATCACAGCCTCTTCTTCTTTTTTTCTTCCAGTCCGCCGAGCTACCACCTACCCCTTGAGTATGCCAAGCTGGTGTCAGAGTGCGCGCGGCTGCGGCGCGGCGAGGAGGCGCCCGGCGTGGTCTGGATACACAAGCCCGTGGCGCAGAGCCAGGGCCGAGGCATCTTCCTGTTCAGGGTACATATACAGCTGTCTGCTCATACTGAAGCACTGTGGTTCATCCAGTCGGCGCGGCGAGGAGGCACCCGGCGTGGTCTGGATACACAAGCCCGTGGCGCAGAGCCAGGGCCGAGGCATCTTCCTGTTCAGGGTACATATACAGCTGTCTGCTCATACTGAAGCACTGTGGTTCATCCAGTCGGCGCGGCGAGGAGGCACCCGGCGTGGTCTGGATACACAAGCCCGTGGCGCAGAGCCAGGGCCGAGGCATCTTCCTGTTCAGGGTACATATACAGCTGTCTGCTCATACTGAAGCACTGTGGTTCATCCAGTCGGCGCGGCGAGGATGCACCCGGCGTGGTCTGGATACACAAGCCCGTGGCGCAGAGCCAGGGCCGAGGCATCTTCCTGTTCAGGGTACATATACAGCTGTCTGCTCATACTGAAGCACTGTGGTTCATCCAGTCGGCGCGGCGAGGAGGCACCCGGCGTGGTCTGGATACACAAGCCCGTGGCGCAGAGCCAGGGCCGAGGCATCTTCCTGTTCAGGGTACATATACAGCTGTCTGCTCATACTGAAGCACTGTGGTTCATCCAGTCGGCGCGGCGAGGAGGCACCCGGCGTGGTCTGGATACACAAGCCCGTGGCGCAGAGCCAGGGCCGAGGCATCTTCCTGTTCAGGGTACATATACAGCTGTCTGCTCATACTGAAGCACTGTGGTTCATCCAGTCGGCGCGGCGAGGAGGCACCCGGCGTGGTCTGGATACACAAGCCCGTGGCGCAGAGCCAGGGACGAGGCATCTTCCTGTTCAGGGTACATAATAATATATATGTCGCAGGCATCTGGTTTAATCTCCTGTTTGATTGAACCGCTAGCCCGTTCATTGGATGACGCTACTCAGTTGAATGACTAAAGAACAACTCGTCAAGTGGTTGACTGTAACGTCCAACGTCTTGACTGAACGTTATTCAGTGAAGTCGTTAAATGGGATATAGTATAGCAACTTTGTAATGTCTGGTTAGGATGAACATGACCAGACAAGAGTCAACAAAAAGACTATGTTACAAAGCTCTCATCTCACAAATTAACTAAACAATAACAATAAACGTACCTTCATATTGTTGTTCATAATTATCCAGTTTCAGCACATTTTTTTCTTTGAAACTATCCGCCGGCGGTGTAATAATAGGTAAATCCATGTTGTCACACTATTTTAACATAAATAACGCACTTTAAAGCTAATTTATTTGCAAAAAATAACAATACAAGTGCTTTTTGTCTCAGCTGTTCGCTGTTAGACGCCATATTTGTTTTATTCACCACCTGACTGATTTTAAGTCCGCTAACTAGTTGGACTTTTTGTGACGCTTGTACAATCAACATTCGGCCTATATAGTCATACAACTGAATAGCGTCATCCAATGAACGGGCTAGCGGTTCAATCAAACAGGAGATTAAACCAGATGCCTGCGACATATACACTTGATCATTATTCCTCTAACTCCACGAGGAGCATAGAGTCCACAGTTTTTCTCTAGACGTTTCTGTCCTGGTCTCTTTCATTGGCATTGAGGTCTCATAGAGGTCCTCCAAGTTATTTATATACAATTAGTTTAAATAAAATTAAAAATATAAAATAAATATTACTATTTGTTTTCAGAGTGTCTGCGAGATGCGGTGTGGCAGCGCCGCAGTTGTGCAGCGGTACATAGAACGACCGCTCCTCATAGCTGGATATAAGGTGTGTTATGTACATAATATATAGTATGTATAAGAGGCAAATTTAGTGATTCCATCATTTAGATACACTAACGAGCCAAAAAAAAGTTTTACCAACCATTTAGGTTTCATATGTCACTGGAACTTTTTCTTCGCTTGTAAGTGTATGTGGTTGGAAGTTGTAAACTTTTCCAGGGATCCTGGGCCCCAAGTCTGCTAAGGAATGGCGGCACAGTTGTGTGTCGGCAGCATGGGTTTCGCACTGTAGGTATTAATTATCTGCGTTTTAGGAAATATTTATTGCATCTTTTTTAAAGAACTAACGTTAATAAAAAGTAATAAGTGTTAAGTGTTTCATATTGCACTACTGGGACTCACTAACCAAGAGAAAACAGATACCTAAAGTTCGAAAACCATTCAGACGACACAGCATTGAGCCGCCATTCATTAGCAGACTTGAGGCCCTGGTCCATCCCTATATTAGCTATAAGACGAGCTCTACACCTCAAATTTTAAAAGCAAACCCTTTTCCTAATTACCATGCACCTGAGTTACCCCCTTTTGGTTTTCTATGGTGCATTACCTTTTTTAACACCTTCTGTATACTTATTTATTTCAGTTTGATCTGCGGCTGTACGTGTGTGTGCCGGGGTACCGCCCGCTCACTGCCTACATGTATGCGGATGGATTGGCTCGGTTTGGTAATTACCTATATTTTTTACTTTATAAAGATTCACGAAGTTAGTATGAAAAGCTTTTAGCACACTAAGTGCGCTCGTTCTAACAAGAACCTGAGGGGTCACTATAGCTTACGAAAAATGAACAAATGAGAGCTGTCATGTTTTATTTTATTTTTTTTATTTTTATTTTATTAGAAGAGAAAACATACAGTGTATATTCTTAAACTTACAAATATGAATCTATATCTAACACACACACCAGTAAAGTTTTCAAAAATACTTATGTTTGAATACATTTCGAAACAACGCAATCCGCTAACAATTTCAGCAGTAAGTCCTATATAAGTTAAAAAAGATAAACATAAATACAATGTCCATTATCGTTGAATTTTATGAGAGTAGGTACTTATTATTTGAGCTTATTGTAATACAATTATTACCTAGAAACTACACTATGAAAAATAAATTGGTCTTAAGTAAGAAAGGAAGTAGGTATTATTCACCGTACCTATATAAATTAAACTAATGAGTGTCTTACCACGTAAAACTTATGCCTATAAAAGTTAAAAGTTATGCCAATAAAAGTTATGCCTATAAGAGTATATCAATCAGATATAGATGTAGATGATAGTAAAATAATTCACTTTCGTATACGAGTAATAGGTATCATTTTTTATCTTGTATAAGGATTTCTGAAAAATGTCAATATCATTATACATTTGATTATAGCTAGAGCAAGCTCGGACTATAAAGCGATTCTTAGCATAGTTAGTACTGCATTGGGCAATATGGAACAAACTGCTAGATCTGGAATTAAAAAGTCTGCATTTAAAGCCAATTTGACCTAAAAGATAAGGGGAGTCACATATGTTATTAATTATTTTGTAAAGAAAAACGAAGTCATTTATATCTCGGCGTACAACCAGCGGCTTCACAGTTTCGGGATTATATTTAAAATTATTGTTTTGTCTCTGTCGATATCTCAATACTTTCAAGAACTTATTCTGTATGCGTTCAATAGAATCAATATAAACAGAATAAATAGGATTCCATGTAGTTGATGCGTATTCAAGATGAGATCTCACGAAAGCGTTGTATAATATAATAAAGGTAGGTACTAGCATTTTTGAACTCGGATCCTTGTCGTAAGACAAAACCTAACATTTTATACGCCTTAGCTACAATTCTGTCTATATGAGCCCTAAATAAAAGTTGACTATCCAAATATACCCCTAGATCCCGTACCTCATTTACCCGTTTTAAAGTTTTATCGGATAGAGTATAAATATTTTCAATCGGTTTATTTTTACGGGTAAAACTAATTACGTAACATTTATCAACATTTAGAAAAAGATTATTAACTTCACAATATTTGGTAAGATTATTTAAGTCTTTTTGTAAGAGGGAACAGTCATTTTTATCTTTGATTTGTATAAATATTTTAGTATCATCAGCATATAACAGAGCATTTGAATGTTGAAAAATATTAAAAACGTCATTAATAAAAATGTTAAAAAGTAAGGGACCCAAATGTGAGCCCTGTGGGACCCCAGAAGTAATTGGTACAAAAAAATGATATGTATCCCCTAACAGTAACCGCTTGAGTTCTTCTACTTAAATAAGAAATCATCCATCTTAGTAAATCACCATGTATACCGATGGCTCCTAGCTTCATAATGAGTGTTGTATGACATATTTTATCAAATGCTTTGGAGTAATCGGTATACACGGCATCAACCTGTATTCGTTATAAAAGTAGATAGAGTCTTCCTTTTGGTACGGAGTCCTAAAATTATAACATACATGTAGAGTTTTTGAAAATTATTCCTATAATTTTACAGGAACAGACAAATACACTTTGTCAGACATCCACAACCCGTACCGCCACCTCACCAACTCTTCACTCAACAAGACTGGACCTAGATATGCAGAATGCAAAGACAGGATTGGCAGTGGTAAGTTGGCAACAATTTTATTAAACAGTAAAAATGTACACATTCCCGTAATCAATTAATTTTACATGGGGAACGTAGGTACTTATTTAAGTAAAACGCGCTTCGATCGCAAAACGACTCATGAATTCCACATAGTAATTTTTTCTGCTCCATAGAAACTTTGTTGATCACATTACGAAGTCGTATGGGGAGAAGAAAATCTGTACTACTACTTTTGCAACACCCTAAATATATAGAACCCACATCCCCTCAATTTTTGTCTATCTTTAATATTACCACAACCGCCACGCTTAAACAAACCCTTCACCAACTTCCAGGCTGCAAATGGACTTTGAAGCAAGTGCGGCGCGCGCTGATTGGTCGTTGGGGGGTCACCGAGTGGCTGGTGTGGCAGCGCATCAGAGCCCTGGTGACCCTGACTCTGCTGGCGCAGGCCGCCGGCACGCCGCCCGCTAAGAACTGCTTCGAGTTCTATGGATTTGATGTGCTGCTGGATGATACTTTGAAGCCTTGGTTGATTGAGGTAGGATGTATGGGCAAAGGCGATTATCAATACATAAGTTTAGTTGAAGTGAGGTTGTATGGGTAAAATAGTTAGGGCCTGCTGAGCAGACGAGGTACCCTGTGTAAGTTATGTATGTCTGTCGATATACATAGGTCTCTTATAAATGCGGGGAACTTTTAGTCCTTAAAGTTCTCCAAGAACCGACAAAAAATTATAGCTAATTAAATTGACACATAACGAATTGTTCTTTTCATATAAAACATTGCATCACTAGATATGAACAGAATGATAATGATCATGAGGAATATCGCAGATGGAAGAGAAGTCTCTGTAGGAACTAACTTTTATCACTGACTTATGGCCATAAAGTCAGTTCCTACAAAGACTTCTCATCCACTTTCTCCCTTCCCCTCCCTTTAACCTTCGACCATTTACAACCCTTTAACATTTATCTTCCGTCCTGCTCCTACGCGTCACCAGCGTTGATCTTCCATCCCGCTCCCTCTGCAGGTGAACCTGTCTCCAGCACTAGCGTCGGACTGCGAGGCGGACGTCACAGTGAAGCGGCCGATGCTGCATGAACTCTTCGACCTGCTAGGGCTGCCCATGCGGCACACCGGCCTGGCGCTGCTGCAGGGGCCCGCGCAGACTACCTGGTAATTACCTCGTCTTATTCTTAGCGTGTTGGTGACCCTAGAATAGCTCTAGGTTTTTCAAGTTGGTAAAGGATTAGCCAGTCAATTAGTTGTCAGTTGCTGACTGCCCAGGGTGCATCGTACGTAAAGTTGATAAGTACGGCACTCGTGGAGGCTCTATCTGTGCACGTCATTTAAATTGATAGTTGGTACACTTCGTAATTATCTGGGTAATCCATTATGGATCTCGAAGTCCTTCCTGCCTCCTTTCCCTCCTGATGGTAGCAAAGAGGATGTAATGGGTTAAAATACAACACATTTCCTCTATTTCCAGCAGTTCAGACGAAGAGAACGCGTCACTACCGCGCCCCCGTACCACGAAGTCGCCGGTGGTGAGCGCGGGTCGCCGTGGTACGAGGTGGCGGCGGCGGCGGACCCTGCCCATACATTGTGTGACGCTGCAGCCTCCTATGAGCGATAAGTTTATTGTGAGTTCCATTTCCATGTAAGCAAACATTTTTACCCGACTGCCGAAAGAGGAGGGTAATGTTTTTCGATTGTATGTTTGTATGTTTGTATGTATGTATGTATGTATGTATGTATGTATGTATGTATGTATGTATGTATGTATGTATGTATGTATGTATGTATGTATGTATGTATGTATGTATGTCTGTTTCTTTGTTCCCTCCTGTAGCCTAAACGGCTTGATAGATTTTGATGTATGAGGTATCGTTAGAAGCGTAATAATTGCGCGATGGTTATAGGCTATGTGATGTTACATTAAAATGTATATAGCGCCCTCTAGAGGACATAAAGTGATGATCGAAAAATCATATTTTTCCAACTATGCCGTGATGGGTATCAAATGAAAGGGCTTGATTAGCACATTAAATTACAACACCAAAATTATTGAATTAAAAAATGTTCATAAACTAAAACCGGACTACTGACATAAAATTTCATAAAATAGAAACAACTAAAAAGTTACAAATAAAAAAATATAACTATAAACAAACAAAAAACCCGACTGCACGCTAAAAAGGTGAAAACAAGCCCCAGTGTTAATGTAAAGTATCGCAGGCGGGGACCAACTTGACCGCCACACAAGGTACCTATCTACCTATCTAAGTAACATTCAGCTAAATGGTGAACCCTCTGCTGGTCCCTGCCTGCGATACTTTCCATTAACAATGGTGCTTGTTTTCACCTTTTTAGCGTGCAGTCGGGTTTTTTGTTTGTTTATAATTATTATATGGCAGCATCTTGGCAGCATGTTTAGATTCAGTTTACACAGACCGGATCGTGCCAAAATAAACCTGGTTAAGATGATTCTAGATTATATTTCCAATACGATCTCCTCTCCGAGTCGCTCTGTGTGGATGAACCGCGCTTTTCGTGGCAGCTTCATTCAAAAGATTCCAATACTTTGTCCAAGACATATTTTACTTACGCTCACGGCTATTTAAAATTAAATTGAGTAAAAGTATTCCTTTTAACGAATTTAATAAGTCATCTTTGATTTTCAGGAAACCAAAGAAGCCAATGGAGGGCGATCTTCGAAGTCATCATCAGAACTGAGCACTGATAACTCCGATGAACAGGTATAAGCCATTCAAATCTTATTCTTATCATGTCGGCGACAAACACAGATTAGGTCACCCGGGAAGACAAAATAAACTAGAGATGCGAGAAAGACAAAATGGAGATCCAGTCACAGTACACCATATTTTTATTGTCATATCATATTTATTATATCATATTTTTATTGTCATACCAGATAATTTTATTGTCAGTACAATTTTACCAGGAAATTTCATAGTAGATTTTGGTGCCTTTAACACCGACAAAAGCGATTTGACTAGCTTTTTTTCTAATAATTCTTCAATGATCATCAGCAACATCCCCAAAATCACCTCTCAATAACTTTTCCGCAGTCCCCCTCCTCGAGCACCACATCATCAGACCCGCCAGAAGAGCCGTGCCGCTACACCACGGCGCACCGCAAGCGGCTGTCCTCAGCGGCTCGCTCGTGGGGCAACGGCGTGAGGTGGGACCGCGCGCCGGGGCGCACAGGGCAGTGGGTGCGGATCTTCCCGCATGTGCTGCCTCATGATGATCAGGTAAGCGTCATCAGTAATCGAGTGCTGGATGTAGGTCTCTTCTAAAGCTAGTCACTGGATGCGATCTATAGCTATTCGCATCCAATCATAACAGTCACCTTTCAGAAGTCGTCCTACGTAGTGTAGGACGCCCTAATGGCAAATTTTTCAATAGTCAGATAAATATGTTATCTGACGAATAAAATTGTTGCCATCTCCGACATTCAGACGCGACGGCATCAGAATCATTCACTAGATAACGTCTATCTAACTATTGAAAATTCTGCCTTAATCCTTAATCCTTAAGGGACATTTAAGGAGATATGGGACTTCGCGCGTATTTACATTAGACTACTAACTAGTTACATAAATAACCTATTATTTTATCATAACACTCACCAGAGGTTTTTTAATATGGTTTCATTGCATTGACTGACGCTCCGTATTCTTGAAGTTAGGGATATTAGATCCACTGGGTTGACACGACACAGCGCTACCGCAATGCAGACACAACTCTGGTTTGCCATCACTCTATCCCTTAGATCTAACCTTGTTCCATTACCCATTACAGCTAGGCATGGAGGACATCCGCGAAGGCGTGGCCCAAGTCTCGAAGCTGACTCGCGCGGCTCGCGAGGTGGCGCGCGAGTCGGCTCGCGACCCGCGCCCGCGGGACGGTGCCCGCGACGCCGCCCTGGACGCCGCGCTGAGGGACAAGCTCGGCTTCGGACCGCACTTCCAAGTCTGGCTGCCTCCCTTCTAGGCCATCCTCTTCATGAGCCACAAGCGAGCTCGTTACCACCACCGAACATTAAGGTGGGAACTAACCGACGTTACGAGGTGTAATTTAACGTGTTACACAGCGAGCATTCGTGCAGTCAGTACGTAGTGTTACGGGGAAACCAGCGTACTGAATGCACGAATGCTCGCTGTTTAACATGTTACATTACACCTCGTAACGTAGGTCAGTACCCAGATTTAGCATCTAACAATCCATAAACAGTGTCGCTCGCCTGTCACACATCAGTCTGTCAGATCCACAAGTACATGTTACGTCAGATTTGACAAACGAGCGACACTGCTTATGGATTATTAGTTACTAATATTAGGTTGTGGTAACCCCACTGCTCCTCGGCTTCAGACCGCACTTCCAAGTGTGGCTGCCACCCTTCTAACCCCGCTCCTAAGCCAAGGATTTGACATGCGAGCGACGCTGCTTAAGCCCCAGTTTCACCATACTCTGTTAGATCATAACAAGGGATTAGTTGTCGACTTTTGACACATTACCACAAGAATTTGATATGGAGATGACGTTACAATGTAACAGGGGTGATAATGATCTAACAGACTATGGTGAAACTAGGCATAAGGGTTGTTAATTGCTAATGTTCGGTGGTGGTAACCACACTGCTCCTCAAGAGGTCGCTGTGGCCGAGATCAGGCGGATTACATCAATGTGTTCAATGTATTGGGACTATTCTTAATGATTACTTGTATTATTGCCTGTCTATCGACTTTTAGCTAATAACTAATAAATGCTTGCTCAAATTTAGTTTTGTGTTTTTTTAGTTTATTGTAACAACCCACTGCTCGAATATGTAAAATTCAAATTCAAATTCAAATATATTTATTTGTGAACACAGGTAGACATTATACATACATTCATAGAACATGATATAATATAATAGATGTTTTAGACAATTCTTGTGAACGCTATGTTCTGTCCAACTAGAGTGGGACATACAAATACCTAAGTACATAATTAATTAGCACATGCACATGCATTCAATTGTAAGTGAAAATAAAATAAAAATATAACAGGCAACAAGATTTAAAGAAAAGGTCGATAAGTACATATTTTATAATTTAGATATGTCGCAGGCAACTGGTTTAATCTCCTGTTTGATTGAACCACTAGCCCGTTCATTGGATGGCGCTGTTCAGTTGTATGACTAGGCCGAACGTTGATTGTACAAGCGTCACAAAACGTCCAACTAGTTAGCTGACTTAAAATCAGTCAGGTGGTGAATAAAACAAATATGGCGTCTAACAGTTAACAGCTGACACAAAAAGCACCTATATTGTTAGTTTTTTGCAAATAAATTAGCTTTAAAGTGCGTTATTTATGTTAAAATAGTGTGACAACATGGATTTACCTATTATTACGCCGCGGGCGGATAGTTTCAAAGAAAAAAAGTGGCGAAACTGGATAATTATGAACAACAATATGAAGGTACGTTTATTGTTGTTGTTTAGTTAATTTGTGAGATAAGAGCTTTGTAACATAGTCTTTTTGTTGACTCTTGTCTGGTGATGTTCACCCTAACCAGACATTACAAAGTTGCTATACTATATCCCATTCAACGACTTCGCTGAATGACGTTCAGTCAAGACGTCGAACGTTACAATCAACGACTTGACGAGTTGTCCTTTAGTCATACAACTGAATAGCGGCATCCAATGAACGGGCTAGTGGTTCAATCAAACAGGAGATTAAACCAGTTGCCTGCGACAGATACATTAGGTCATAGTTTAAATAAGTTTTATGTCAAAGTTCATCATTTAAATAATCATTAATTGAATAATAGCATTTTTCTATTAACAGTTTATGTAGTCTATTTTTGAACATTTGAAGATTGAGAATTTGTATGTCATTGGGAATTTTATTATATACTTTTGGTCCCATATACAGGGTGTCCCAAAAGTCAACGTCATCCCTTAAAGGGCTGATAGGTCAGCTCATGAGAGGCCAGAATATCACAATATGACCTTAGTAAAAACTCGATAATTTTCGAGATATTGACACTTTTATAAATTTGCTGAAAATCGACACCTTGGATCAGTTTTTTGCGTGCCGTCGGTACAAAAATCCATATTGTTAGAATTTGTTTGGGGTTGCATCACCCTGTATAGCCCTGCTATTGATCGCAGTCAAAAAAAATATCGAGTAATGCTGTATGTTTAAAAAAAACACGGTTTTCAAAGTCATCAAAGGTAATCGTATTTTTTTATAAACAACTTTGACTCCACATACTGTAAAAAAAATATACCACGCAAACCTGGCACCTTCTTTGAATAGATTGCTTATTTAATGCAGTTTCCAAAATGGTATTAAACGTTGCTATTGTTTCAATTAACAAAAAAGTTATTGCTATTTTAGTGCAAAACGACCTCGATGTAAAATTGTTTGAAGGAAATTTATCTGACTGAATTTATTAAGGGTAAGTCATGTTGGAATGAGTAAAAGTAAAATAGGTGGTGTGGCCGGGAGTGGGAAAAGAGACAACGTTGTCACAATTAATAAAAAAAACGCATTTTGAGTATCTTTCTCGAAAAAAGTGGACTATAGCAACTCCACATTCCCCATAAATGTAGCGCATGGTAACGTACATTCCTGAGTAGTGCTAATATAATGAAGTAAAACGCTTACACATGTACATTGTACACCCACAGTATCCAAAAAAGGGACAGATCAGTTTGTCATTAACATTACCTCTAATTACTTGTTATTTATTTTAAAGTTATTGTTAAACAAAACCAAACTCTCAAAATTATGGTTATGACCATTAATGAGTATTATTTTTTGCTGATTATGTACTTAATATAATAATGTAGTGTTATAATTTTGAGAAATAAAAATAAAAGTCAATAAATGTTTGTTTTTTTTAAATAAGGTGTAAAAACGCAAAATATGTTTTATAAGAGTATGGTAAGTTTTTTCTTAGCTATTTTTGGGTCATCTATGTTGCCACGGCTGACCCCATCACCTATTTTACTTTTACTCATTCCAACATGACTTACCCTTAATAAATTCAGTCAGATAAATTTCCTTCAAACAATTTTACATCGCGGTCGTTTTGTACTAAAATAGCAATAACTTTTTTTAAATTGAAACAATAGCAACGTTTCATACCATTTTGGAAACTGCATTAAATGAGCAATCTTTTCAAATAAGGTGTCAGGTTTGCGTGGTATAGTTTTTTTACAGTATGTAGAGTCAAAGTTGTTTATAAAAAAATACGATTACCTTTTATGACTTTGAAAACCGTGTTTTTTTTTAAACATACAGCATTACTCGATATTTCTTTTGATTGCGATGAAGAGCAGGGCTATACAGGGTGATGCAACACCAAACAAATTCTAACCATATGGATTTTTGTACCGGCGGCACGCAAAAAACTGATCCAAGGTGTCGATTTTCAGCAAATTTATAAAAGTGTCAATATCTCGAAAATTATCGAGTTTTTACTAAGGTCATATTGTGATATTCTGGCCTCTCATGAGCTAACCTATCAGCCCTTTAAGGGATGACGTTGACTTTTGGGACACCCTGTATACTATGCTTTTTCTGACAAGTGCCTTTTTTGCCATCGGTAAACACAGAGTATTAGCATACTGTGATCTCATGGTAACTTCTCTTTTGCGTATTTCAGAGATTTTTAGAAAGAGTTTAGGGTTTTGTTTAACGAAAATTGCTACTTCAAGTATATACAGAGTTGGAAATGTTAAAAACTTGAGTGATTTAAATAGTGGTTTAAAGCTTTCATCACTCTTTATTCCACAGATAGAACGTAAGCACCTCTTTTGAGCCCTGAAAATAGCTTCTCTCTCCGTGCAATTGCCATAGAATATGATGCCATAGCGGAGCCTTATGGAGTCCTTGTATGGTAACTGTTGTCTCTGTGGTCTTGTGGTAGAAGCTCTCCTTTTTGAACCAGAGCTCCCGGGTTCAAGTCCTGGGGCTGGATTCTCGACCACTCGCCTGTTGAGTCTAGTGTTAGAATTCATTGCAAATGGGTTACTATTGTACGTGGGTGGTCTGAAAAGTTTCCGACCTAACATAGATACAAGATTTTTTTTCTTAAAAATTATTTTTATTCTTCTACATATCCTGTAAAACAGTAATTAGGCGGCGCCAAAACACGGATTTAGTGCGCCTAAACTGCGCCAACAGAGCATTGGAAATGTTCATTCGAACACGTCGTTGGTCTGAAGTTAGCAAACGCGGCAGCCAACGCGCGGACAGCCTTCTCATGCCTAAATCTTGATTTAATATGTGATAAACAGGTTTTCTGGACATTTTCATTGCCTCTGCTATCTCTCTCACTTTAATTCGGCGGTCGTCTAACACCATTTGGAGAACTTTAGCGATGTTATCGTCAGTAGTTACAGTTTTTGGACGTCCCGAACGTTCATCATCTCCGAAGCTCTTACGGCCATGTTTAAATTCGGCTGCCCAAAATTTTACAGTGGTAAATGACGGTGAAGAGTCCCCGTACACAGAATCTAACTCATCTTTGATTTGCGTAGGGGTATTCCCTTTCAAAAACCAATATTTTTAGACAGCTCGATACTCGATTTTTTCAATTTTCACAGAAATGCTCACATCGACTCACTCAAACGACTGTAAAATAAAAACCCCGCGTCAAAAATGGCTGAAACTTTGAAGTGTTGCTGTCAAAAGATGCACAGTTACATTCCCTGACTTTAATTGATGTGTGTTGCCATCTTCACGTTGAGGTCGGAAACTTTTCAGACCACCTACGTATAAGGCCTTACGTTCGAGAATTGCTCCGTTGGGACCAACCGGGTGGCACTGCATCTATGACTTCGCATGAACAATATTTATATGCGGATTCATTATACGGACCCTGTAAAACGAATGTTGAGTAAATGATCGTCTTATTGGTTCTCTCTGACAAAAAAGAAAAATTCATTATTTGGTAGGTATGGGATTTAAGTAAGTATTATACTCGTAATGTATATTTTATTTTATAATACCGTCATGATCTATTATAAAACATAACATTTATTTGGAAAATCGTGGACAGGCACAGTTGAATTGGTATTCAAACTACATCCAGCTACTTATATGTATATTTAGGTAAAATAATAAGTAGGTACACTGTGCAGCAGAAAGTCAAATAGGCATAATTTTTAAGCCATAACAATAATGAACCCGAATCGATTTCCCACGAGGTGCAAACAGTGAATGTAATCCCAAATCTAATTCTGTATGCAATGCCGAGGCTCAGAAATTGGGCATAACACATGCGATATTCATGCTGCAGTAACAAGTTGAGAACAAGGCGGAGATTTCAGGTTTCACACTGAGCCCAAATGATAACGTATACGTTACGCTCGTTAGGCTGGGCTTTAGGGTACGCTGCTTGTTACTAGTGCATTTGATCTTGAAAATTATTTACTAAATATTGAAACTCCTTTCGTGCATAATTATAATTTTATAAATCCTAAAGTGGGTAGGTATATAAAATAGGTAGTGGTTCATGAAAAGTTTGATAACGTAGATTCAGTAAGTACAGTGAAAAACACCCAAAATGAAACGTGTGCGACCCAAAGTGAATACAAAGTGTTACAGGTAGTGTGTCGGCCTCCACATAATGAAATTTAATTAGTCACAAACAACAAACTAAAGTTTTTAAAATTGGCGGCCCACAGTTTAAAAGTTGCAAAGTGAGAGTTAGTGTTCTTTCAGACACGATTTTCAGTTTAGAATTGTATTGTGCTACAAGACCCTGCGGAAGTTCGTTGTGCAAGGTAGGATTCAGTCCTTTTCTTCCCATATCAGCCGTTTAAAGATCGTACCGGGGATCGGAGAATCTAACTACAGTATAAACAAAAGGACTGGACTGACGACCTTAGGCGGGTAGCCGGTAGTGGATAGATGAGGGAGGCCGAGGACTGAGTGTTGTGGCGCTCCTTGGGAGAGGCCTATGTCCAGCAGTGGATGATTATTGGCTAATGATGATGATGATAAACAAAAGTTCTGTAAAGAATAGAACATGCAAAATAAATAAATATATTGTCAGCAACGCGAGTAACTTCACCTCCCGGGCATCGGCCACGGCGCTTGTTTATTCACGTTAACAATTTGCGGAATATCCCGTCCACCCCTGTGAAAGGGAAACTACATTATTACAGAAATTCACGTCTCTACGCCGTTGTTCAACGTAATCGAAACGCACGTACGGTCTGCAGTGAAATTGATTTGAACCCCACACGATTTAATCTAGGGCTGAGGAAATTATTTGATTGACCAAAACCGTGGCGTGGCCTCTTCAAATTTTTCATTGGTTTTCATTCTTAACACAATGGGTTAATGTTTAAAATTAATGTGGGAAATAATTTCCCCTTTCTTAATTAAGGGTTAACATTTAATAAGGAAATACCTACCCGCGAGTTTTTTTTTCATTTGGCGAACTGAGTGCGTTACGATTTAACTGATAGTTAGAAACAAACTGTAAACATAAATAGATGCATTCAGTATTTGTTTTGTTTTTTATATAAAAGTAATATAAAGCTGATATCTAAAAACGTGTCAAAGTTTTTAAATTGTTTATGAATTTCCATGAGACGCAGCGCAGGTATGATACATGTGGAAATGTTACAAAATGTAGACTCAGCTGTAGTTTATTATTTAGTTCTTTACTTAATTTATTTAATTTCAAATAGAGTTTAAAAAAAAAAACTTATTATGATACTGAACTTTTTATGGTATTCAACTTTTAATGATTAGCTTTTATTGTTGACTGTACTTTCGATATTTTAAACCGGAAATCCGTGATATAGTTCGCGAGCTTTTGATTGGAATTCGAGTAATCTTCATTAATTATTAATATCAAGAGGCCTTTGCAGCTACAATTTAACGGGCGTTTGGCAAATGAAAATACATTTCTTTTTGGTGATAGAGGAGGCCTCAGAAGTTTTGTCTGTGTGGTGTTTTGTTTGTGTGGTCTGTGTACATTTAAAATCCAAAAAAGAGTGAAAATAGTTTTTTTTTACATAAATATTTTGGATAGACAGGTAATCTATCAGCAAGGCAAGGAGAGCAGACACACAAGAAATACATTGGATTTACAAACAGTTCATAGTAAATATTATAGGCCGTTAAAACGTACGTACGTATAGTTCCAACTTTCGCTGAAAACAAAACACGACATGTAACGACATACGGGAACAATAACTGAAATTGCACTCCATTTGGAATATCGAAGCGAAATATTAACTCACTCCGTGATAGGACCATGCTAACTTTTTCCATTCATTCGGCCATTTTAAAGTCCAGTGAATAGGGCTATTGTGCTCACAGCATTGTGTTTTTCTATTGACCAAGCCCGCTCCATACGAGTAGTTGCAATGATGTTGGATATGCTGAAATATAGGTAGACATGTTGTGCCATACCGCCAGCTCTCTTAGGTTTAACTGGCCCTGTAGCACGGGGATTGGTAGTATCCCGATACACTGTTAAATGTGCTTATTACACTGCCGGGCAATGAAAAAGTTCCACTCACAAAATTCCGACAACAAACGACCCCAATTTTTTCAAAGATTCAATTTTAAATTGGAACAAAATATTACCGATTTTAGTTGGTAATATCCTAATGCTCTGATAAATGTACTTCAATGTTGCAGAAGACGGCATTTAGCTAGCCTTTTCCGTTTAGAAGTAATTTAGTGCTTTTCTGAGTGGAACCTTTTCATTGCCCGGCAGTGTATAATAATATTTAAGACGATGTCACTAAGCTTGTCTTTTCCGTTTAGGACTAATATGGTGCTATTGTCACTGGAACTTACTCAAACTCACATTGCTATGAGTATCTCTGATAGTGAAGTAAAGCCTATTACATTTTTACTCTGCTTCAGTCAATGGTCGGGTTACCATTAACTCATAGCGTACATTGCACGGATACTAAGCGATTTGAATTAGGATTAACAGAGTTATAAAATTTTCTATCCAGTATTTTTACCTAACCAAGATTATTTTTTTTCATCAAACCGAATCTTTTTACAATAATAATATAATGAAACAATATATTTTCATTGTGATTTTCTTATGGTACCTACTTCTTCTCAACAGTGCGTTTGCCTTGCCTTGTATGAAGAAACTACCCTGGCCACAACCTGAACTGACCAGCTCCACGCTAAGGTTAGTGATGAATTATTATTTGGAAGCTAAAAAGTAAAAACATTTAAGATATACCTACATAACGAGCCGGAAAAATACATATTAAACCGGCCGATTATCTTCGGTTAAACAGACCTTCAGGCATTTAAAAGGGTACTTATATGTGCGATGGTAATAACAATATCTTTGCTGATAAACTCTAAACAAAGGAAAATTTAATTGAATAGGTTTTCAGTAAGTAGAGTCTTTGTTCAGGTTACCTTCTACTTACTAGAGTTTATCGTGGGTATATTTTAATGTTGAGGACCTTTCTAAATACATTATATATCCATTGTATACCTACATATACATATATCCATTATATACCACCAAACGCATTTTAAGGTGAAAAGGTTGACTCCATGTCTTTATTATACCTACTCGTACTACTCTAAGATTTGTATTTTCCAAATAATTTGTCAGAAAAAAGAGCTGGTTGCTACAATCAGAAAGGCAGAGATATTATACTTTAGGTTCACTTTTTTCCGGCTCTAAATGCTGATATAATCAAGGGCTAAACACCCAGCTGTGGCCAAGCTATAAATCCAGGGTTGTCACCATCCAAGCGGCTTAGATGAAACTGAAGTTATTGAGTCGTATGTCTTCTTACACGTCGGATCACTACGGGTAGTCCTTAGATAGCCTTAAGGTGCCCAGTCTATGTATGTAAATCTACCGTGCACCTAGTAATAAGGCCGCCATTTGTACCGTCTATGTTGTATATTTCCTTGTGTAATTTCTGTTTGTGTGTGCAATAAAGAATTATCTACCTATAAAAAAAATATTGATTTGTCCTTACATCAGTTACGGTGGATTTTATTTAAACTATGTCTAACGATTTTTAATTATTCCAATAGCTAATCAAGCTCTTTTTCGGTAATAATATAAACATACGATCAAACCAGTAAGCTACCTTCTTTCGCATCTAGATGCCACAAAAACGTGTGACGAGTACGCAGCACGTGAAAAGTCGTGTTATTAATGCCGCACGTTGTATAACGGTCCGGGCGACACACGGTGAGCGACACAATTGAATCGGGCGGACGCCGGCCGAGCAATCTATTATGCAGATGGCAGGCCCGATTGTGGCATTGTCGTACGACGGCCGCCCATCCGCGAATTATCGTACGCCCTCGCCCGCGCATTACGGCGACGCAATCGACGCCCGATTTGTGCCGGTCTTGTTGCAATATGCGTGCTGATTGCGGCGCTTGGGTCTTTTGCATTCGTTGATTAAGTGGATTGAACTTTATCTTAACCTCAGTTATTTATTCATATAACTATAATTGGCCACTTTTTGCAGATAGCGATATAAACATTGGCGAGATGCCTGTAGCCTATACCTACTAATATACCGATGGTTGCAAATGTGGTACTTATTAGGAAGTCAAAAGGAGTGACTAAAAGAGGTCAATCTAAATAACTTTTTTGTACAACTTTAAAATTTTTGAGAAACAACTTTGATCGACAGTGAAAAACTACGTTAATTATACAAAACGACTTCACCCTTCAGGTTAAAAAGTAAACCGCAAAGTTTTTTTAAACACACCTAAGATCACTGTTTTTTACAGAAGTTTGAAGGACAAAGGTATCGATTATCAAATTGCAAACTTGGAATCAGGTAATAATTAGAAAACTTTTCCGCTTCGTGGAAATTTTAATGAGATTAATAATTTACTTGCAAGTTTTCCGACTTTTCGGTGGCTAAATTACGAGGAATTTGATCCGTGCAAAATTAAGTTGAAGTTGTAAACATGTCAAGTTACTGTTGGAAGTAATAATTGCGGCCGGCTTACATTATGTTGATTTTTTGGTCGACTAATTAGTGTGATTTGTGAAGTCGCGACCCGCCAGTTTAGTTGGGGGCCGCGGGGAGAGGGCGGCGGCGGCGGGGGCGGGGGTCGAGACGCCCAATCCGTCGGATTTGCGCCGTGCTCGCTTCATTCCAAGTTCATCCCCCGACTGTGGAAGTCATGAATACATAATTATTTCTCGGCTATTAATATTTTTACCCGCTCCCGTGGCGTTGATTGCCTCTTGAATTTATTACCAACTCCACAATAGACCATTTTCGTATTTATTAGGAGACCACCTGCGAGCGAGCAAGACCGGCTCAGAGTGAATTATGACTAACGGAAACGGATTTCGTTAATAGAATATTTTATTTCACTAGATTTTTCCATGAGAGGTTTCTGGATTCGTTTGGCACTGAATGATAATGCGCTTCTCAGTTGGAGCGGCTTTATTAGATTAGCCGTTTCGATTTCGGGATATTATCCGTTCACCGAGCGGCGGTCGGTGGTCTGGTATTTTATCCACTGAACTGGGGAACATGTTCTTCAATGGCTACACAACAACGCATCGAACAAAGTCTAATGATAGTGTCATTTGGGATCGTGAACACGTACAGGATGTTGCACAGTTTGTAAGCCGAAAATGGGTGACGCATTAGGTCACTCTGAACAAATTTAATTTTGAGACTTTTAGAAATTCATTCAATAAAATTAGACAACATGTAAAAAAGCACACAGAAGTTGATACCTACTTCAACGGCAATAATAAAAACTGAAATAAATGCAACCAATAAGTACCTACGTATGTACAATTGTACATGTATCCAATTCCAAATATTAATTCTATTTGAAAACTTCCATTAGTAAATCCGCTTTTATTAGTAGGTAGCATAGAATATTAAAATAATAGAAATCTAAATTCAGAACGTTAATTCAAAGCAGCTAAATATTGCTGAAAATTCGAAAGGCTTATAATTAATTTGAAACACACAATTTTGCGAGATAATTTTGCCATCACATTAGATACGAACGAATCGCGTTCATTATCTCACAAACAGAATTACTAATGTTCGGTTAACTGGTTCAAACACTGAACCACTTCGCCGATTCCAAGCAAAGTGCGATTCATATTGCGGCCCATGCCGATAATGAGACCGCTCCGCCAAATATTTGCATATTCAATGATAGCATTTGTCTAATGGCCGTACAATTTGTATGGAAACTGAAATGCCGTGACTGTTTTGCCTTCGCCGAAATAATGCGATGCGCCTCGCTGCGGTTTCAACTCGTCACGTCATTGCGTTCGTTAGGACTTACGTAGTAAATAATAATTAATCTCTGTGTAAAATATGAGTCAGAGTGTCTATAATAAATGATGATTGTAAAACTATCTGGAGATATCGACCTTAGCTTAGGTACCTATACCACTTTTGTAATAACCAAGAATGTGTTAGTTTAATTGCTTCAATCCACCTCTTATACGATACTAGAAAGATCCCCTGTAACATTTGTTATTATCAAAAAATTGAATTGTATTCTAAAATCAAAACCGTACAACAGTACTCGTAGCGTAATTTCGATCGGAACCTTTCAGCTAAAACATTGCAGCCTTTTGTTTTCCACCACAAATAGTTTCTAACCATGTTTCCAACAAAACAAACACGCCAGTCCAACAATGGGCCGGTTTGATAAGCCGCTGGACATCAAAAGATAATTAAAATTTATGGAAACTGTTATACAAGTTGTAAGTAAGTCGGTACGTCCAGAAGAAAGTTGTATAATTTTCAATGCTGTACAAAGGCTGCTCAGTGGTTCCCCGGGACATTTACACAGGCCCGTGTATTTGTTCGCACCTAATTAAACATGAAACTGTGGAAACTCTTGCATGTGAGAAAATGTCGGAATTCGAAACATTATGTGTAGCGCGAGTAGTGGGTGTACGGATGTGGAGAATATTCTAGAAATTTGGAGGTCATGTCCAAGAGATTTTTAATTTATAACGCCAATAACAATGACTCTACAATATTGTAAATACGACTAACTTGACTAAGTTACTACGATTACTATTACTTTAATACTATTAAATGTGGAAAGTTTTTTTGAATTCTCGCAATATTTATACTTTGTTTACAGGGTTAACTTACTGAAAAAAATATTTTTTCTGCAGAGTACGTATAATATTAAACTTATAACCCTCTCCTTTCTTAACCAGTTTAGATAAGTAAAAACAAAAAAAAAGGTCTATAAATTACGATGTGTTTCTTTATGCGCAGTGCCTGTAGCAGGTACTACCTCTAGGTTATAGTTCTTCAGCTTCAGTGTTCCTAGGTCGGTGAAGTCCGGGCGTGTTCAAATACCGGTGCTTGTAGCGGGAACCTCCCCGGGCTACAGGTGTACTGGACCCGTGTTTGCCCGCACATGTACCGGACTAATTATATTGTACTAGTTGTAAACGAGGTTTCGAATGCTAACTGCTGGTAGTGTTAAAAATAATTATGTTTTCATATAATGTAGTTTTTTTTTAAATTAGGTATAGCTGTGAAGAAAATTGGAATGCTCCCAGCCTCCCAATTTTCTCATGCCTTCACAAGAATTATGTATATTTACCCGGTAAAGCCCTTCGTCAAACTTACAAAGATAAGAGGTTCGTTTGTAAAGTTCGTACATTCACTGTAGTTATCCACCAACCAAGGGTTGGCTGGAAGAAATGAATTTTTGGCAATAAGCCTTTTTTTTTTTTTTTTTTTTTTAAGAAATTGTTATCACTCCACAGACTTTATGTCCGTGCCTTTTGAAGAGTGGTAATTTTTATGAGATAGTTTTTAATTCTTTTATCTACTTTCTGGTATATATATTCTATCTTTTATATATATATTGTTCTTTTTTTTTTTTTCTTTTTCTTTTTTCCCTTTTTTTTTTCCACTGCTGGGGGAAAATCCACATGGACACCTGGGAAGAGGACCCAGGTAGTGTCGGGCGTTAACCGACTAAAAACCCCCAGCCGTGTATCTCATTATACAAGAATATTTTTTTTTTTTCTTTTTTTTTTCCTTTTTTTTTAAATTAATGGTTTTCAGAGTCACACTTACATTAGTAATGGCAACAAACTTAACAAGGCCAGGGCCAATGCCAGCTGTCTTCGGAGAACTTAGTAGACACCTGGCAATGGCTCGGCCCCTCAGTCGTTATAGGTCATGTTTTGCCTGATGTTAGTGTGTGACTCTGTTCTTAAAGATAACTTATTTTAATTGTTAGTTATGATATAATAATCAATAGGTTAGTTATATAAATTATTTTCCCAATTTGACCTATATTTTGCGCTCTTAACCAAAATTATATTTTATGATTTATTCCGCCCCGTTTTGCCTTCTTAACATTTCCCCAGAAAGTGCAATGACCTCTTCGTCTCGATTCTTAACTGCCATTTTTAGATTGTACTCGAGGATGCGTTTCTTTGGCGCTGTTATTGCCGTTTTAGCGAGGTTGCCGATAGCGTCCTCGGTGTCATCCGCATAGTAGGTGCAGGCGGTGGTGTGCCTCGACAGCGCCACTACTGCGTGAGGTATCCTATCGTGCAACTTTATTTTATCTTTTGTTCTTATGATAATAACGGATTCGTACGTCAATCCCTGTGCTTCGTGTATGGTTAGGACGCGTGAGCCCATTCCTTCACCATACCCTTGGCTGGTCAAGGTCTCTTTTTCTTCCTGTGTATGCACCAGGAACAGAGTGTTGGTTTGGGATTTGGGAATTACTGCGTCTGTTAACCTTTTCAGCTGCAGGGATTGGATGCGCGCTGTGGCTGCGTATATGCCTGAGTATACTTCCTTTAGGGCAATAAGCCTTTGTGGTACTTACTTCTTATTTTTTTCTGTCTTCATGTGTCTGTCTGTGTATGTTTTGTGTACAATAAAGTGTGTATAAATAAATAAATAAGATAACGAAATTTTCAAATTGAAAATCCTCATATTTAAAATGTTCACAATGTTGCACGTCACAGTAGTTATGGCTGATTGATATACTAAATGGTAATCTAGAAGGGCGTCTTTCGGTTCGTTCGATAGGTACCTACTTATTTTTTTTCTATAATGTCCTATGGATCCCTAGATCTCTAGATTTCTCTCTAGATCTCTAGATTTAGTGTCAAATCTCGATTTAAGAAACGTCAATCCGTATAAAATTTTACACTAAATCGTGATTTAATATGTTGGTGCAAGTGGCCCTAATAAGTATACTCCTACCTTACATGAAACACCTTTGCCGTTAGTTCATTATAACGAAGTAAACAGGCGAAGGCTATTTATTTTATGTAGCGACCGTAGTTTAACTTATGGGACACCTAGTAAAAGCTCATAAAGGAAAAGTGCTTCTGATAATTTATCGAGTGGAAAATTGGTAACGCACCTCTGCATCGTTCCTTCCTACTCTATCTATCGGAACTATGTACAATGTACATTTTTAAGTATATGTATATCCATATGCGAAAACCTATAATTAGCTTTTCGTCTATTTATATTTAAATAAGATTAACTTGTTATTAGTATAAAGCTGTTGGTTTTCCATGCAATAAATAAAAATAAAAAAAAAATAAAAAATAAATAAAATGCCATTACATGATATAGAAAATGAATAGGTATTTTAGTGTTAGACGGTGCAGTGTCTTAAATAAATTTAACGAATTTCCACCAATCCGCAATGGGTCCGCGTGGTGGACTAGGCCTAAAACCCTTCATTGGTGGAGATCCGTGACCATTGATGGATTGTGATGATGAGCGAATTTTAACACTTAACTCTTTTCAGAATTATATTGGTTATTTTTGGTTTAGAATTTATAAAAGAATTTCTTGTTGTCATCGTAGCTTCAAATTAAAACTGATGGACCGATTTAAATACGATTTTTGATGCACCTATACACCATATTTAAATCTTGCATAAAAGTTCTTATTTCGAACAAATAGGTAGTAGACCAGGTACATATTTATAAAAAAATGCACCATTACAAACAATTCTTTTACCCGCCAACCTACACACAATACCTTCATTATTTCAGCTGTAAATAAAACAAATCTTCACAATTCCGTGTACCCCTGAAACCTTCATTCAATTCTCCAGAGCAGAGCGGCACACTTTGTGTTATTCCAGCAATGTGTCTGAACCAGCCAGAGATGGATGTACGAACCCTCAGGCCATACACCTGGAACGGAGTAAGCTTTGTGAATTTAACTTACATTACAAACGTAAACTCGACTAATAGGCGTGTCGACAGTATTACATTATCAAAGATTTAATGACTTTAGAGGAAAATACACATTCAAAGGATTTAAAAAACTGATTTAGTTTTATTTAAAAAATTGAGATTAAAAAGATTTTCAATAAAATAAAAGAGTAAAATACTGCAATCGGCCATTTTGACTGAAACGCCAATCACAGCGCATGACGTCATACTTATGTACGCTTCACTGTGTTTTGATTACCTTACATACTGATTGCGCGTTACGATTGATATATATTTGTTTTTGTGATTTATCGACTTTATAACACGAATCTATCTTTAACAATGGAACCAGGTTTTGTTAAGGCAAACAGTGCAAATTTGCCCAGGATCGATTTATTGATGTTGGGCGAGTTCCTTGCAACAAATAAAGAATTTTGCTCTTCCGAATTTAGAAACGTGAAAACCTCTTTGTAAGTTTATTTTATTAGTATTTATCTTTAACTCTCTCTCTCTCTCAGCCTTCTGTAGTCCACTGTTGGACATAGGCCTCTCCTAACGATCGCCACCCCAAACGGTCACCCGCCATCTGCATCCAGCGGCTTCCCGCTACCTTCCGCAGATCATCAGACCAACGGGTTGGGGGGCGACCGACACGCCGTTTGCCGACACGGGGTCTCCACTCCAGAACCTTTGTACTCCAGCGGTCGTCGGCTCTGCGGGCTACGTGACTAGCTACGTTATCTTTAACACTAGATATAAATATGACTAAGTAGCAATCAAACTCGTTTTAAACTCGTAGAAGTTTATTTCGCCGAAGAAGTTTGTTTCGTAGAAGTTTGTTTCGCCGTGCAAGCTTTAACCATTTATCTCTTATTATTTTCTTGTATGGGACATGTACAAACACCTTGTTGGGTGTCGTTATTGATGTATTTTTGCACTGAGGCACTGCACACCACTTATAAACTTTAGAATTCATTTTTAACACAAAAAATACGCAGTGTTTGTTTACTTTGCTGTCTAGCTGCGCGTAAACAAATTTGACGTACGTAAGTGTGACGTCACACACGACGCCATGACAGGGCGAGCTGTTTTCGCGCCGTATTTAAAAATGATTATAAAAATGGCTTTAAATTTCCAAAATCTTAAGTTTATTACCGAAATAAAGGTTTTGTTGTAAACAATAGATGGTTATCTGCATTACGGAAGAGGATTTCAAAATCTTTCGCCTTGCCTATTGAAATATGTTATACAGTAACTAGTTAGCAACTTTCGTGTATTGTTGCTTTAATAGCCCACGAGGTTTGTCCGGAGGTAGCGGCCTCTGAGAGGGTTGCGATGAAGTTATCTGTGAGGATTTAAAATAGTCAGAGGTTAATAGTTACCAAACAACATTTTGGAAATTCAATCCAACACGGACCTAGTAAAAGCTTTGTTAAAGGTTAAAAATGACAACACTGATGTCGGAAAATATTGTAAAACTTTTAAATTGTAAACGCATTCCTTGTTTGAGGGTAAATGGCATCAGGGTTTTGATGCAGATTTGCTGAATTATAATTCGATTCACAGCGAAGTTTATTGCATATTCAATTTATACAGGGTGTTAAAGGTACGAGTACATGTTGCCTGATTCGCCCCCTTCAGTTTTGCAACATACTGTATAAGTACATAATATAATTATATATAACACACACGAGCAATGAAAAGTGCCAGTAACAATATCACCAAATTAGGTACTCCTAAACGGAAAAGACTATATTTTAATAAAGCCGTCTGCAATATTGAAGTTCATTTAACAGCGCATCAGAATACTACCAACTAAAAACGTAATTAAATATTTTAAATTAGCTAAATGTTTTAAAAAATTCAGTCATTCAGGGTCAGTTGGTGTGGTTTTTTTTGTAAGTAGAACTATTTCATTGCTTGTGAGTGTATTTTCCTATCTGATACACGAGTTCACGAGTATAACAACAGCATTTGACATTATAAAACTTTTGGTCCAATTTGGTACCTAGAGCAAAAACTCTCGGATCTCCGGGGTCTCTCCGGTAAGTCTTAAGTACTGTTTACTTAAATAGGCCATCTACTGACTTTCTGGCGTGAGCTTGGGTGGGCTTGGGCTATTAAGCTAGTTACCCCATAGGCATTTTACGCATAATAATCCACCTTAGATATATAGTAAAAAAATATATATATATATATATATTGGTAATAAATAGGTAATTAGGTTATTATATATTCTACAATCTACATAGATCCCAGTCATATACCTATAACAACGCATAGGGCAAAACGCAGATGAAAACATTGGCAGAAAAGAGAATAATTTAAAAATTGGGGCTAAAAGCATTGTTCAATTAGTGGACAAGTCGTTAGCCATTCGGTGGAGTAAAACAATAAGCGCCGACCCCAGGGCTGGATACTGGAGTCGGACTATTTGAGACATCATTTTGTACCCAATTTTGGGTCATTTAGAATAGAATACAATAAGTACTATGAACAATAGGCGGCCTTATCGCTAAGAGCGATCTCTCACAGAAAACTTCACTGGTGGCTGATTTTAATAAAATTGATCAGAAGCAATTGGTAAGCTACACAGATTTGGCAGAAAATGAATGCATGAAGTAAACAATTATGTTGCAGCTAATTATATTGTAGCTCATATTTAGAATAATTTCATTATTTTCACGACCGAATGGTAAGTGACCCTACTGACTGCTATGCCGAAGGTGGGCCGTGTTAAGAGGTCCCCATTATATTATTATGTTTATTTTCTGCGGTTCTACCTTTTTTGGCCTAAGATTTATTTGCCTAATCTCATATTGCATAGTAACGTTTGGTCAAAGTCTCGTTTCGCCGAAAATCGTATGGCATAAATCTCTTTTAGTAAAAAGTTATTTCGCATAACCCAATATGCCCAGAGGGTCGCTAACGTCTTGTATTGTGGCCGCTATGTGGGAAACGCTCCGCTCTGCTTCGCTGCGCTCCGCTTTGCTTTTGACGATAATGTGCACCTAACACGCTCCTCCTCGCTATGCCCGTCGTCGCACCTATCTTTAGGTTTCGATCCCATGGGGTTTAATGGCGTTTGTAATCATTAAAATGGTCATTCACTTTTGATATTTTGATCATTCAATATCGTGATTTTCGGGATATAGGAGAAAAATACCACAATTTGTACAGCTACAACATACTAGTATTTATTAATATAATATTAGGAGAAACAAGATTATACCAATACGAACAATTTGAGCAAACGAGACTTAGGTGTTTCAAGATTGTGCCAGAAGAGTTTTAGACGAAACGAGCCTTATGCCACATAAGTCTTGGCGAAGTGATAATTCTACCAAAAAAGTTTAGACCTTACGAGTTATGCGAATCGAGTTTAGGGCAATAAAGATTAGGCGAGATGAGGGGAACCCATTTTCTGCATTTATTCATTAAATTATATGGTTCTACCTTTTTTGGCATAAGATTTATTTGCCTAACCTCGTATTGCATACTAACGTTTGGTCAAAGTCTCGTTTCGCCGAAAATCGTATGGCATAAATCTCGTTTGGTAAAAAGTTATTTCGCATAATATTGTTAAGCCTAATAATGGTATGGCCAAATCTTGAATAGTCTAATAATGCTATGACATAGGTTATATAAAGTAATAATATTCGGGCTTTAACTTGGATGGGGCATCTTAGCGCAACTGGTGCCTTCTATTGTTTCCTTGTATGTAGGAACGCTCCGCTCCGCTTCGCTGCGCTCAGCTTTGCTTTTGAAGAAAAAGTGCACCTAACACGCTCCTCCTCGCTTTGCTCGTCGTCGCACCTATCTTTAGGTTTCGATCCCATGGGATTTAATGGCGGTTTAATAATTATAATGGTCATTAACTTTCGATATTTTGATAATTCAATATCGTGATTTTCGGGATGTAGGAGAAAAATACCACAATTTGTAAATTTACAACATACTTACTTAATATTTTATTTATTAAGATAATATTAGGAGAAACAAGATATTGGCGAAAAGTGGGTGCAGCAATGCACCTCTGCCTACCCCGCAAGGGAGTACATTAGTACAAGGCGTGAGTGCGTGTGTGTGTGTGTGTGTGAGTCTTATGCCACGTAAGACTTGGCAAAGTGATGATTTGACCAAAAAAGTTTAGACCTTACGAGTTATGCGAAACAAGTTTTGGGCAATAAAGATTAGGCGAGATGAGGGGAACCCAAATTATATATATTATGTTTCTACGGAACTTGTATGTGATTCATGAATGTAATCCGTGAAATAGGTACCTACATTATCAGACGATCCGTACTTATGATGCAAACAATTTAGCACTGTAGGTATATTTGATGATCATACATCTAACATTCAATTGCACCTAGCCTAGTAACAGCAACCAATTTGGGTTAAATGAGTCTAGATCCGGAGCTCTGTAACAAACATTTGCAATATTTCTAACAATACAGAGCGGGATTGCCCGGCCGGGTGTTTGCCCGGGGCCAACACCGCTCTCGCCCGGCTCCACCGCTCATTTCGCTGATTTGTTGCCCACCCTGTATAATGATTGAAATGTGTGATTCACAACGGATTGATTGAAAGTTTTTGGCTTCTTATTGCTCGCTGGTGCGGTTCGTACGCCACTTGTGCCGATTGCCAATCGAGAAGATTGTTAAGTAAACCGATTTTTTTGGTAATTTATTTTTGCTGAAGCTCCGTATTGGAGTTTTGGCATTGGCTAACGTTTTTTCTTTTTTAATTTATGAAAATATTTAACCATTGAAGTTATTTCTTGACAGTAAAACCTACAAGTACCTATGTGAACAATATAATAATACTGCTGTAATCCTGTAAGAATACCTACAAGTTTTTTTAGAAAATTTAGAGCTCCTAAAAAGAATTTGATTTGTACGGGTTAAATACGTCTTATGTGTTCTACAGGATCTAAACGTGCGGTATTATAAACCTTAATATATACTTTACCATCAACTTATTACATTCCCGGGACAATGCCTTCAAACACAAAAGTGTAAGCCTATTGTGGTCATTGGTTTCTTTTGAAAATTGTCCATGGCCTGTGAGCTTCAATACGGCGTAACAGAATAAGCTTATTAACTGTACTTTTAACTGAAAGCTCTGATGATATTGGCAACAAAGTATAGTTGCGAAAAAGCTACGCAAGTTGTTCAAAGGGAAAAATAAGTTCAAAAAACCACAAGCTGCTTTTGGTGCTACTTTACTGTGTAGCTTATACTAGGTATCGAATGCCAATGCTACTAAAGTATACCTTTGTACTATATGCCTATGTCAACATTACCGAAAATATATTATTATCCTAATCAGGGACTGTACCATACACACCACAATCATTGATTATCTGACAAATCTGTCATGGTTTGTATGGAACTAACGATGACTCAGCATGCTCTCAGTATTTTCTCACCTCGCCAATTTATTGTTACGTTATATGGATTCTCTTTCTATTAATTTACTGTCGCCTATTTCATTCTAGGCCTTATTACTAAGTGTAATATGTAATCCAGACGACCTCGTGCAACGATGGTAGGTATGCTATTTATGTAGAAAAGTTAGAAAGCGAGTTATATATACTATAATTGATAACTTTTTGTCCTGGGCTTCTTATTTGTTGCATATAAAACATTTAAGGATGAGAAAAGCTCGCAGGCAGATAAATAAATCGCTTAGGTATATTGTAGGACACATTTCTCAGAATTTTGCGAGACGTTTTTGGTTTTTAGGGAATTTAGGGAATTACCCACTTGAGCGATAAGTGAAAGTGTGCGTTGGCTTAGCCTGCTCTTTAATAATTCATCTGTCACGTACATAGTAGGTACAGTCAGCTGCTTTAGTAGCTATACACTTTTGTACCTTGTCAAAATACCTACTAAACAAAACGTCAATGTTTGAATGAATGAATAGGCAGTTAGTGAGTTTGACAAGGTTCAAAAGTGTATAGCTACTAAAGCAGCTGACTGTACATTAGTTGATCTTACATGGGGACGGTTATGTGTTATGTGCTTGATTACTTATCCTAACTAATATTATAAATGCGAAAGTAACTGTGTCTGTCTGTCTATCTTTCTGTCTGTCTGTCTGTCTGTTACTCTTTCACGCCAAAACTACTGAACGGATTTGAATTCCCGGAATTCCCACGGGAAAACTTTTTAAGGCGAAGCGAAGCGCGCGGGAACAGCTAGTACTTAATAAATTATGTATGAGTAAGACTTTGTGCTGTTGATATTACGTACCTATATATCATCAAAAAGGTGTGAGATCCACGTGATACCCAGTCGGTTTATTAATTGAGTCTCTACTTAAGGGTTCTCCTATTCTAAGTTATCATCATCATCATCAGCCAATATAATAATTGTTATACTTAACGTTATTCGTTAACCTAATACTACCTTAGAAATATAAAAAGGTCTTAAATGTAAATAACCAAAATCAGAGTATTCATCTCTTTGAAAGAGAATAAAATATCTTTAAATAAATAGTAATTCATAAAGTTGCCATCTATCGGAAACACGCGGAACTTCTAAACCGGGTGTTTAATTCACGCAATTTAAATAACAACAATTCGTAAGGAAGATGGAGCCACGTGTATTTTTGTACTCCGTTTTATATTTTTTCAGAGATAAACTTTTTAAAACTTTGAACTTAGAGTTCCCAGGTTCCCTTCCGTAGCATGGCTTTTTATCTACGTATATAAACTATAACCATATGCGTTAAACACGGCCAAGTGATTAGGGGAACGTGCATACGGGTTTATCCAGATACATACAACACACCTGTAATTGTATGCCGCGGTTTCTTAACACTGTGTATGCGAGGTTTATCGATAGAATGTTATAAAAACAAAAGAAAACCCTTATTCAGAAACGGCATACTGAATAGAATAGAATAGAATAGGGGACTGCGAGTTTTAACATCGTTCACTTTAATAGCTGCGTTTTGCGCTAGGTTCTCCTCGATGGCATTGAAAAACCTACATAAGCCCTCTGAACGCCGAGCTACTTCTTTTTTTTAACATATTTATATAAAAAAAAAGCGCACTCACGCCTTGTACTAATGTACTCCCTTGCGGGGTAGGCAGAGGTGCATTGCTGCACCCACTTTTCGCCAGAGTGTATGTTAGTCCCAATGTAATAGGGGGCGGGCCTATTGCCATTTTACGGGCACATCCAAGACCCGAGAACAAATATCTGTGTTTAAACAAATATCTGCCCCAGCCGGGAATCGAACCCGGGACCATCGGCTCAGTAGTCAGGGTCACTAACCACTACGCCATTCGGTCGTCCTAACCACTACGCCATTCGGTCGTCAACATATTTATATGGAAAAAAAATATGGACTTTACAGCCAGCTTCCTTTTATCTTCGTTATGGTCTTATGGTAACCATTACCCATGGTTGGTTACGCTTCTAGATTGGCGTACTTACGTAGATAGCTTGAAGAGAGCAGTATTTACACGTAGATTACATTTGGAAGTTGCAAGTACGGTTGCATCTGTCTCGTGCGCACAGCACTCAGGTAAGCGCTAACTTTGTGGGACGTTTATAAATTCACGCTCGGATTGCTTCGTCTACGCTCCGGGCCGGGACAGGAAAGGCTGTGGCGCTGTGTTAGATTGATAAAATTTTATAAGGAAATGATGTCGATCCTGGAGGCGCAAAATTGTAAAACAACCATAAAGGAGAATGGCCAAATCTCTATGGGGCCATGACCCGCCAGAGCAGCCATTGATGAAACATATACCTACTGATATGTATGACTACAGTATATCCTGGTGTAAACTTTATTGTTATGAGGCATGGGAGAACGAAGATAGGTGCTGAAAGATCAAGTCTTTGTACTGTAGGTTTCCCTCAACCTAAGTTTTTAAAAAGTGATTTATATTTAAAAAAAAATATTTTTGTTTCATTTAGAACACTTTTATCACTGAATAAAAATAGGTTTGGTTAGTGGCTGCAAAGCGGGTCAGATTTGGCCATTCTCTATTTGTAAAATGAGATTTACCTACCAAAAAAAAAAGAATTTTTGGTTTGGGCAGCATTAAAATCAGACGACCGAATGGCGTAGTGGTTAGTGACCCTGACTACTGAGCCGATGGTCCCGGGTTCGATTCCCGGCTGGGGCAGATATTTGTTTAAACACAGATATTTGTTCTCGGGTCTTGGATGTGCCCGTAAAATGGCAATAGGCCCGCCCCCTATTACATTGGGACTAACATAACACTCTGGCGAAAAGTGGGTGCAGCAATGCACCTCTGCCTACCCCGCAAGGTGTAATGTTCCATCGATGCCGAAACATTAACTATTTCGCAAATAATGAATTTAAACTACGACTGGATGTTCCGAGGGATTTGTTGCGCTTTGGAAGGGTTTTCCCGTGGGATTTTTGGAAAAGTTGTCTATTAAATCATTCAGGGTGTCGGCTAACTTCGTGCCAAGCTTCGTTGTACCGATTTCGGATCACAGAATAATCAAGATAATTATTCTGAGTGTAGGTGAGCCTTAATATTGATATCGGCGAGTTGAGGGTAGAGGATAATATCCACGTAAGCGAGCAGCGCGTGGGCACTTTTCACTTTTGTGTGAGCAGCCGTGGTGAGCAGGCGGTCAGATTGAGGGGGTGATCGGTGCCGTGAGGACCATGCGCGTGGAGCCGAGGCGGAACACCGTGTGCGAAGCTAAGTGACCTTTCTATTTACTTTTTGTCTCTCGTATATGATTGATAAGTTATACACTTTATTTCTTGATGGACGCTAACCCACGGCTGCAATTTCCATCACACTGGTATAGGGATTAGATAGGTACACTAAAGGTCTTCTACCTCGCTCATTCAGTATTTAGCTAGCTAGAGAAAAACCTACACATTACACATTCCCTTATTTTAGCTTTGGTTCAACTTATTTTAGTTTAGAATAGGGACTTCTGGATAGATACAAATAGGCAGAAGCGGGCTGGTGATGATGATGATGATTATCAAATAACTAAAACCTGACAATAGATCTCACTTCAAAAATAATAAATTCTTATCAAATAAAAAATATACACCTACCTTCAAATTTGTTCTATGGTTCTTTGTTCAAATTATTGATTTTTCATTAGGTAAATAAATACTTCTATAGAATCTATGCTATAGTAATTATTCAAAGAATAAAGTAGATACATACTTAAATAAACTTTTCAAAGATGATTTATTGTAGTATCTATATGGCAGAGAAGATTATTTGACTTTGAGTTTAAAAACAAGTAACAGCGCAGGGAAAGAATTGATTGACGGAGAAATTTACTCTAATAAGTGTCAAGATATCACAAATAAGGGTCCTAGATACTTAAACTAAATCATTTCTGGTCCTATATTGCTCAATAAATACAAATGGCTTGAAGGTAGATCAGATTCCTGTCCAATTTGCATATTTTCAGAAAGTTATGTAAATTCTTACCCATAGAAGTGTTTGTTTCCTTGTTAAATCAATAAATTCTAATGTAAATAAAGATAGCACGGATATAGTAGCAATAAAGTGAGCTAGGATATATTTATTACAACTATTTATAATATATATGAATAAGATTATATAATATTCACTATTTCATAACAATTATCCTATATTCCAATAAGATCAAAGAATATTCACTATTTCATATTATATATTTAATCTTTTAAAATAATACCTCAATCACTTCCCACTTGGCTACAAAATTAGAGTCATATTATTATATTTTCAAATACTTATCTATTATGAAATTCATGATTTAATAAAGTTACTATACTGTAAATTATTGAACTATTCTAGTTTCAGTTAATTTATGATTATAAATAAAATTGTCCCCTTTAGCTTTGACAACATGTATTCATGTTGATTTATTTACATGAAATAAATATAAAACATGTAAATATATAAGGTTAGGAGCAAGGGAAGTGATTAATAAGTTGGTCGGAGGAATGTCCAAGTCAATGGTTGTGTTCCACGAGGGCTCCGATTGAATATTTGCTATTATTTATGTATTTTAAAGTCTTATATATTGATTCAATCGGGTGTAGTGATCAAGGCCTACAAAGCGTATGGAGGGGCTTCCCTTATTAACCAACACCAAAAAACATTATTATCTATATTATTATCTTTATGTACTTACCTGTAAATATCTATTTATCGTACAAATAAAAGTTATACGTTAAAGTTGTAGTATATAGGTTAAAAATTATAGGCAGGTAGGAAGTATGTAATCAGTTCTAGTTCTAGGTCATAGTTTTATTTAATTCACTATCTTTCGTTTATTGGGTTACAACACAACGTAGGGTTTCCCTGGATGTTTCATGGCCACTCTAAAGTAGTATTTGTTTCACTTTTATTTCACTCAGGTTAGTTTAGTTAGGTGTTTTCAAATATCTTCTAGTAAATCCATTAAGTAGGCAGGAGGTAGCCGGCAGTAGGGCGAAACGTTACAATTTGGTACCGAAAGACCAGGATATTAGGGAATTTGCTTCATCTCTTCATGTTAGATGTCAGGCAGCTAGTTTTCTGTTCTTTTATCTGAAATTTTACAAGTCAATTTGATTAAGATAGTACTTATTTACAAATAAACCTGAACACTCTTTTGCATAGTATATAGGTAACTTACGTTTGTCTCGAAAAAACATTAAGGTTTTTTGTTTGCCTTTGCGATAAGTAAGTAACTATTTACTCAATATGGCGGTTTTCAGGTTTTCACATAAAGGCATTTCTTTTAATTTTATGGATAGAAGAAAGTTTCAAAAGTTTGTTTTTAGTTCGAAAAACTTTATGCAGCATTGCACCACAAACAACAAAAAGACAGAAGGTTATTTTTTTTAACAGAGTAACTTTTATTGCGTCACAGACTAGTATAATATTTTGGCAGTCTGCATTATTTTACATTCACAAAATCACTGCAAGTTATAATTTCTCACTTTACTAATACTCTCAACATGTTTACGTTATAAGTCTCTTTGCGTTTTGTTCGTAATGATTTGTTACATACTAGGGGTAGGAAAGTGATTATATCCTTGATATAATCACAATTTGTTGCCGTGGAGTGATCGAACTTATAAACGAAAGAAATTTAATATGAAGCGCAAGAGGCTAGGTTTTGTATTGGAACGGAATGTAATAGGGAAGCATTTGTGAATATAGGTAGGTAGGTAGTTGAAAAAGTTAGGATGAGGGAATGCATAATGGAAATAATTCATTTATTAAAATTTACTTAATAAGTAGGGATTGTAGTAATGTTATGTAGCTCATTAAAAAATTACAAAAGATTAGGGGTTGTATACTCGTATGTATAAGGCTATGCTCCTTGTGGAGTGAGAAGAAATAAAAATCATCATCATCAGGGATTGTATATGTATGTGGCTATGCTCCTTGTGGAGTGAGGGGTTGTATAATATTTAAATGGATTCTTATTAAGGACATTATCTATAAAATTTAATAGGTTACTTAAGATACTTACCTTTAAAGATAATAACATAAAACATAATTGTATAAAGGCTGATTTATCTATAGGTACGTCATATTAGTGTTGCTCTGAATCACTATGAACGGTCTCTCTGATTATGTAGCTGATTAGGGAATTTTAAGTGAATAGGGGTTGTAGGTAAAATAATGATATGGTTTTATTTTAGGTAAAAGCAGTAAAACATTTATTAAAATCAAAAATTATATTAAAAAAAAAAAAAACAAATGTAACGAAAACGCGGCGCATTTTAGTCCTTATGAACAACCTGAAATGATTAGAATAGATAAAGAAATTCTGGCCCAGGTAGATGAGGGGTGGGGATTTTGGTCTGGAGGTGCGGTCGGCTGCATCGGTGGATCGAGGAGCTTGTGTGGTTATTGCTGGGCTGGACTGGCCTGGTTGGGGGGGGATCGGTAGTTATAGCAACTAGTCTATAATTATTAATCATCCTTTTGGCTGGGTTGGTTCAGTTTGGTATTGGTTGTATGAGTTTTGTTGTGCGGGTTCTTTGGTTTGTTGATGTGGTTGATTGTGCTTCTGGATCGGATCTTTGCTTGTCATCGACTAGGTGCTTAAAAACTAGGCTCTAAAATTATTATACTTGAATGTTTGAAAGAGTAGATATATTATACAACATTGATCATAGGAGTTGGAATAGAACTGTAACACCATCTATGCTAACATCCTAACTTAGAGTAACTGGAAAAGCCCAAATGTCTAATTATCAGATTCCAGAGAGCCAATTAGTAGCAGATTTTATCAGACATTTCCCTAAACAAATACAAGTATGAGTTACAGTTAATGAAGAAAAGAAAATATAACAATAATCTCATTTAAAAAAAAAATAATAATTAAAAAAAAATGCAATGAAAAGGTAGCGGTCCGACATAACAATAAATTTAGAAAACAATTAATGTGTAGCAATTTACTGTTGTTGATTAAGTGTTAGACCAGGTGAAGTAGGCTAGGACCTCATTTAGTATCAATATATTGTTTGTAAGTTAAGAATTATGCGGGTAGTTTAGTTCCTAGTACTTTAGTTTAGTTTCCTATTTTGAGCACGGTTGCAATACACTTCTTCACCTGAGTCAGGATGTTTACTTCATAGTATATAGTCTCAGAGTTTGGTTGTCAAATATAGAACATCATCATCATCAGCATTCACAAAGTATGTCATATCCTGAAAAGAAGAATAGAATTTAATTAGAAAAGCTAAGTATTGTGATGATTTACATAATTATAAAAATTCAGGAAATGACTATTTAGTTCAATATAACTTAAGTAGACTAATAGGATAATACATTTAGGGAATGGTTTTATGAATGGTAATCAATATTGGATCTACAGGGCTATGATTTTCATAGCAATCTAACAAAATCTAAGTACAGGGTAGTATAATATAATTGGATTACAACATATGTAGAAAAGAAATAGGTACTTACTTATTGTAGAATAGTAACTTTGGTATATAAGTAGTGAGGGATTGTGAACGTTTTGTCACAGTGGATGGTTTGATCAGTGGTTTATCATGGGTTTTAGTTCAACAAAGAGTGTAGTTTTGTTTGCATTGTTATGTTTGGTCCTGAAATAAAACAAATAAATTCTTTAGGCATAGCTCAAATAAAATTACGTAAATGTAGGAGTTGAAGAGCAAATGATTAGGATACTTATTTAAAAGGTGAGGGGTTGACAATAAGTTGAAATAAGTTGGTTAGGCTTGTCAGTATTAATTCAAAACTGTATGGGGGATAATTGACTGAGTTAGATTTTTATATCAATAGGTCTATTATAAACACAAGATCCGTAAAACAGAGCTATTGTATGTATAAATAACTAACAATTCAGAGGTTGTTTATTTTGAATCACGATAATTTGGGCATGAGGACTTAGTTTAGTAGCATGCATACAGGGTATTTGAAAGAATAATGACACTTACCTGTAAGATTCACTCATTATTTTAGAGTTTCGTAAGTTTAATCGGGTAAACTTTAGATTTCTTCGTGCGATCGATGTTGTTGAACACAACGACGCATGCTTTTGTTTTGATTAGTGCGGAAAAAAAAAACAGCCAAACAGGTTAAGGTTATGTCAGGTTGACATTGACAGTTTATTTTTAATAAATTTGACAGTTAGACAGGTAAGGCACATTTACACAAACAGCCTTGAATAAGAATAAAGGATATGGAGACCGTGTTTTTCAAATAGGGGTTGTGAGGGAGAGTTGTAATATCTCAGAAATATTTTTAGTTACCTAGTAACATTATTTTCGAATTAAGTAGTTACGGAGGGTAGGAAAATAGTTGAAATAGAAGTAGTAGTTAGGTACCTACTTATTTGATAAAATAAATAGTGTCTTAGGTTGTAGAAAAAAAAACTAGATAGCGGTATTTTGATGTTTTGGTATCGATGGAATATTGGGGTGGATTTGTCTGTTACATGAAAGTAGGAATTTTCAATTTTGGTAAAATTGATCTGATATAATTTTCTTTTATAGAGAAACCAAAAGGATAGGGTATTTACATAGCCATTTCCCGGGGATTATGTCGTGATTATAATGTTTCGAAAAACTGAAAGAGCAAAGAATGTGGAAGGAAGAAAACTACTTTAAACGTCATTTTAAAGTCTGAATGATAAGAATGTTAAAGGTACCTGGCCAGGTCTTACATAGTTGATTAAAGGATGATGAAGAATGAAGTTTTACTTATTTAATATTGAGTGCGATTTATAATCATGACAAATACAACTGGGAAATGAAGGGTTTATTGATACTTCGTTCAGACACACACACACACATTTATAAGGGAAACTTTGGGTTATTGTTTCTGTAAAACTTGATTGAGTAGTTACCTATTATATAGGTACTTATTTAACTAAAAAAGAAATTTATTCCAAAAGTTACCTTTATTTCACATATATTTTCCAAATGATCAACTAATGTAGATACAAGAATTATTGCTACTTATGTAATAAGTATTTTAATAAAAATTTAAAAATAATAATACTGAGTAAAATCTTAAAAGAAAAAAAAGATTTTTATAAATATATAGTTAATTTTTTTTTAAAACTACTAACTTAATAATATGTGGGGATATCTCACACACGACCATCCGACCCTAAATTAGGCAGAGCCTGCAATATGGGTATCGGACCGTCAGTTAGTAGTGTGCAAATTGGTTCAAGTAATTTACACACCATACACTCTTAGTCTTGCTTTTGTAGTAAATTGGCGTCGAGAGGCAGGTCTACACGGGCACAAACGTGTACAACTGCTTTAGTCGATTTATTATTTAAGTTAGCTATGCAAGCATTAACACACAAGACGTCTATACAGGCTATAGATGTTTTTACAAAGTACCTTTTACAGACTCCACACGACACACTACACTATACACAAAAAAAAAAGACAATTACTTTGAAACAATTTGCTTCAGAAAAATATCTACATAACAAAAGTTGATCATGACGGAAAACAAATACACTTTACACTAAAAACACATTCTGATCGAAGTGTAAATAAACTAGATGTATTTTCTTTTAAATTTAGGTAGGTAAATGATAGAAAATAAAATTAATAATTAGATACATTATATTTTATTGATTTAATCAGTGGGGAGGAAGAAGGCCTTGATGTTTATTAGAGTGGCGTGAATCAGAGAAAGAGGATGAGAGTTGTGGTGAATTGAATATCTAAGAACCTATGTATTGAAAAAAATAATACCTACAAACATATAGTTAAGTGAAAGTGGCTTTAGTAAAATATCATGGCTGTTCTCCTGCACTGAAGGAAAGATTCCGATTTCACCTTAATGACACAACACTATACAAAAGAGAATATTTATGAAGATTTTGGTGTTAGGTTAGGACAGCATAGTCAAATTATACTGTTGTATGTACAGTATCTTCATAATATTCTATACTCAACATGTACTCACTTAAAGAAAAAAAAATATTTTCAACACAAAATTTTGTCATTTTGCTGGATTAGAGGGGGATTGAAAAGTTGTGAATCAGTTGTAAACATGAATGCAATAATGGTTCACAATAATAATTCTCTTTCTAGTTTTGGTAAAATGATACTTGATATTTCTACACTCTACATCAAGCTCGGAGATTGGTGGACATTGTTCCTGGGGATTGTTAGAATGAGACTTGAACTTTATTAATTTCTATTGATGATGCATCGTCGAAAACATAGGGCGTGGGAGAGTTCGTGCTCTAAGAGGGCGTGCTAAGGATGCCATAAAATTCTTAAAAATAAATTTAAGGTTCTGTGGTTTCTCATTTAGTATTGGATCCTTCTGATCGACAGGGTATCCCCTTGTTCCCGGTTTATTGGAGCATGAATAATCTACTAAGTATTCGATCAATAGTTATGTAAATAATAAATAATAATAGGGATGGTCGTTGATTTTTGATAATTTCTGGGGATCTTGTTGGCTAATCATCTGAGTCATTTTACACTCACACACACAGACATATTGAGGTGATGATCGGAATTTCCTTTTACAAATTTTTCATCGTTTAAATTCTATGAATTTGATATTTGCGAAAATAAAGGGTGGTGTATATTATTGTGTATATTTTTTCCATATCTCAATTATATAATATACTTGCGATACTACAAAAATATAAGGGGTTGAATGTAATGTTCCATCGATGCCGAAACATTAACTATTTCGCAAATAATGAATTTAAACTACGACTGGATGTTCCGAGGGATTTGTTGCGCTTTGGAAGGGTTTTCCCGTGGGATTTTTGGAAAAGTTGTCTATTAAATCATTCAGGGTGTCGGCTAACTTCGTGCCAAGCTTCGTTGTACCGATTTCGGATCACAGAATAATCAAGATAATTATTCTGAGTGTAGGTGAGCCTTAATATTGATATCGGCGAGTTGAGGGTAGAGGATAATATCCACGTAAGCGAGCAGCGCGTGGGCACTTTTCACTTTTGTGTGAGCAGCCGTGGTGAGCAGGCGGTCAGATTGAGGGGGTGATCGGTGCCGTGAGGACCATGCGCGTGGAGCCGAGGCGGAACACCGTGTGCGAAGCTAAGTGACCTTTCTATTTACTTTTTGTCTCTCGTATATGATTGATAAGTTATACACTTTATTTCTTGATGGACGCTAACCCACGGCTGCAATTTCCATCACACTGGTATAGGGATTAGATAGGTACACTAAAGGTCTTCTACCTCGCTCATTCAGTATTTAGCTAGCTAGAGAAAAACCTACACATTACACATTCCCTTATTTTAGCTTTGGTTCAACTTATTTTAGTTTAGAATAGGGACTTCTGGATAGATACAAATAGGCAGAAGCGGGCTGGTGATGATGATGATGATTATCAAATAACTAAAACCTGACAATAGATCTCACTTCAAAAATAATAAATTCTTATCAAATAAAAAATATACACCTACCTTCAAATTTGTTCTATGGTTCTTTGTTCAAATTATTGATTTTTCATTAGGTAAATAAATACTTCTATAGAATCTATGCTATAGTAATTATTCAAAGAATAAAGTAGATACATACTTAAATAAACTTTTCAAAGATGATTTATTGTAGTATCTATATGGCAGAGAAGATTATTTGACTTTGAGTTTAAAAACAAGTAACAGCGCAGGGAAAGAATTGATTGACGGAGAAATTTACTCTAATAAGTGTCAAGATATCACAAATAAGGGTCCTAGATACTTAAACTAAATCATTTCTGGTCCTATATTGCTCAATAAATACAAATGGCTTGAAGGTAGATCAGATTCCTGTCCAATTTGCATATTTTCAGAAAGTTATGTAAATTCTTACCCATAGAAGTGTTTGTTTCCTTGTTAAATCAATAAATTCTAATGTAAATAAAGATAGCACGGATATAGTAGCAATAAAGTGAGCTAGGATATATTTATTACAACTATTTATAATATATATGAATAAGATTATATAATATTCACTATTTCATAACAATTATCCTATATTCCAATAAGATCAAAGAATATTCACTATTTCATATTATATATTTAATCTTTTAAAATAATACCTCAATCACTTCCCACTTGGCTACAAAATTAGAGTCATATTATTATATTTTCAAATACTTATCTATTATGAAATTCATGATTTAATAAAGTTACTATACTGTAAATTATTGAACTATTCTAGTTTCAGTTAATTTATGATTATAAATAAAATTGTCCCCTTTAGCTTTGACAACATGTATTCATGTTGATTTATTTACATGAAATAAATATAAAACATGTAAATATATAAGGTTAGGAGCAAGGGAAGTGATTAATAAGTTGGTCGGAGGAATGTCCAAGTCAATGGTTGTGTTCCACGAGGGCTCCGATTGAATATTTGCTATTATTTATGTATTTTAAAGTCTTATATATTGATTCAATCGGGTGTAGTGATCAAGGCCTACAAAGCGTATGGAGGGGCTTCCCTTATTAACCAACACCAAAAAACATTATTATCTATATTATTATCTTTATGTACTTACCTGTAAATATCTATTTATCGTACAAATAAAAGTTATACGTTAAAGTTGTAGTATATAGGTTAAAAATTATAGGCAGGTAGGAAGTATGTAATCAGTTCTAGTTCTAGGTCATAGTTTTATTTAATTCACTATCTTTCGTTTATTGGGTTACAACACAACGTAGGGTTTCCCTGGATGTTTCATGGCCACTCTAAAGTAGTATTTGTTTCACTTTTATTTCACTCAGGTTAGTTTAGTTAGGTGTTTTCAAATATCTTCTAGTAAATCCATTAAGTAGGCAGGAGGTAGCCGGCAGTAGGGCGAAACGTTACAAAGGGAGTACATTAGTACAAGGCGTGAGTGCGTGTTTTTTTTTTTTTTTTTTAAAAATCAGAACACTTTTATCACTGAATAAAAATAGGTTTGGTTAGTGGCTGCAAAGCGGGTCAGATTTGGACATTCTCTATTTATAAAAAGAGATTTACCTGTCAAAAAACAAAGAATTTTTGGTTTTGACAGCATTATAATTTGAAATTCTGGGGAGTCATCCTCTAAATTAACAAGCGAACGAACAAGTTTTTTTTAATATATATAATAATTTGTTCATTTTTTCTAGACCATGAAAAGCAACGTCCTCTCCACTGCTTTCTCTGTTCCTCTGTTTATCCACCGCAACAGTTTTAAGCCTCGCGGGGAGGCGATATGAGCGCGCTTTGTGCCGACTCAATCTAGGCGACTTCATTATTTATTCTATGTCACACAGAATACACTGGGTGAGTCTGTGATGATCACTTAGCCGGTCTATTTACTTGTGTCTATGACTGCCATTAGTTCCAATCTTGGAATCGAGACCTACATTTAAATGCTAACTCATGCTCATCATCAAGGCATGTGAGTTCACAGAAGGATACTCCTGGAGTGACGTATAGTTCCTTATAACCAATACAGCGACTGATGCTGAATTAATATGTCATTTTTTACCTTGATGTTAAAAGAGGGCTGTTTTGAGCACACAAAAGACCGGAAACTTAAACTTAAAATTTCCCCAACCTCGTGTTCTTTTGACATTAAAATGTAAGAAAACTTAAACAGTGGCTTAACGAGACAGCCAATGTCCCAAGTTAAGAACAGAGTGTTATTATTGCAAAATAGATACCTGCCTTCAAGCCCATTAAAAGTTACGAAACTTGTTCAACCCAGTACATTGTTTTGGAAAATGAGCTCGGGAAGTTAAGAACACTGAACTAATATTGGCTGGTGAGTTTCCTAGATGAATTTATTAGAGGAATTGTTTGGTTCAGTTCTATGAAAAGATTGACAGAGGTTTCCACAATTCCAATCCGGTAAGCGTGAAGATATATTTACGCTATGAAACCGTATTTGATTGCTTACACTTTAAAAATTAAAGCAGTTAAATGGCAGCGGGAATTGTATGTGTTGACTTTACAAGGTCCCTGAGTGGACCTTCTTATCGTGTCGGTGATAGATCATACTAAGAGGCTAAGGTTTGTCTCGGTGGTCAAAGGTTTTTCCAGTCAGAGTAGCATCAGTCACTGAGTGCCCAGGCTGCGCTGGACTATAGACACTCACTCACGAGCAATGAAAGAGTTTCAGTATCTTAAGAGGAGAGTTTAGCACTTGTTCGTCCATACAAAAAGAGAAAACGTTTTACTACCTCTAAATATTATCCAATCTCCATGATTTTTTTGTATGTTATTGACACAAGGAATAACTAGGTTTATAGCTTTTTCTTTTTTCGATATTGTTTATAGATTCAAACTTATAGGCACCTCAAATAAGGTAATTTTTGTGTGTTGAATCGTGTAATTGAGTTGAATGAATTGTGTATTTTTTTTTTTAAAGCGAAACCTATAAACTTAGAATATATTATGCTGAAGCGATTGACACCAAAATCTAAGAGATTGCTTAATATTTAGTTAGTGTAAAACGATTTCTCCCGAAACCAGAATTTCATTAAGAAAAATACCTATTGTCAGTCGCGTGCAGCAGTGCATCTCTATCGCACCCGTGCCCGGGGCATGAGAGCGCAAGCGATAAGAAATATTTTTCTTAATACCTATTTCGCTAGAATCGCGAAGGTATACTCTCCTCTTAACTAATGACAGGGAGTGTACAAGGAACAGGGGATGGATCGAGGAGGCTTAGCAGCCATGAACTAGGTATGGATAGAAGTTCAAAACTCTGACCTTGAAACACTGCAGAAAGTGAGGACTTTTCTTATAGGTTACATGGCATTTTTTATGATTGCAAAATAGCCTTTTAATATTTTTGCCGGCTTTACTGGGCCATACTATACAATGACATGAAAAATATTAAATTGCTGGATATTATGTCCTCTACCACCCTGTATCATTTGATTTATTTTCCGAGGCATCCTGTATACGTTTTGCTATTGTACAAGGGATTGCTACGGATCAAGTATGTGTGTGATTTCTGTGAAAGAATAAGTAAGGCCGACCAACTCACATCAACGTGTAAAGCTCTTTACCGCTGAAAAATCACCAACATAAGCCAAATGAAGGGTAAGAACCCTTTTTTACTTACGAGTACGTGAGTAGGAACGGGAGGGGGGTCATACTAGCTTACAAATAACCGAGTTTCAGAGCGCTTGCTACTGCCCTAACCCCAACTCTATCCCGTTGCATTAAACGTACGGATTGAATGACAACTCGTTTTTTTTAATTTTTATTAAGCTTAGAGAGTATCAACCCACCACCAGTCGTCGAAATGTGTCGTGATGTGACCCGTATAATTTCCTAGTCTCTATAAGTTATAGGTTACTAGCTCTTCCCGCGCGCTTCGCTTCGCCTTAAAAAGTTTTCCCGTGGGAATTCCGGGATAAAAAGTAGCCTATGTTCTTTCCCAAAGTCTAGACCGTATATATACCAAATTTCATTCAAATCGGTTCAGTAGTTTTGGCGTGAAAGAGTAACAGACAGACAGACAGACAGACACAGTTACTTTCGCATTTATAATATTAGTTAGGATTAGGATTAGTTAGGATAGTTGCGCTACGGTAACTTTTGTCCGAATTTAGTGTATCAGAAAATATGTATCCAAGTAACTATTCGTCATCACCATCATAATCATCCACTGCTGGACATAGACCTCAACTAAATCGGCGTCATCCAGCTACTGTCTGTATGCTTTGTTGGGTGGGCGTCCACGCTACGCTTGCCGAAAGTTTTGTGAATACCTAAGGGCTCCCGCACACGGGCCACCGGCTACAACCACAAAACGCCGCCACTGGCATATTTCTTGTAATTTTCTTACATTTTATATGGACTCGCCGCACACGGTTCGCGCCGCCGCCGGTGGCGGCCACACGCTACAGATCGTTTCCCTACAAAAGCTTCTCGAGGCGTCGTTTGTGGCTGTAGCCGGTGGCCCGTGTGCGGCGACTCTAAGGCTTTATCAGAAACACATCAGAACATTGAGGCGGAATTTCACTAATGATTAAACGCATTTACTTAGTCCCCTGTCAAACAACTGTCAGAACAAAATGTATATAAAATATTTAGCCCCTGTTCCACAATGTCTGGTTAGTCGCTACCTGTCGGATAAAATACATGCTGTCACTGTCTAAAAAATAATAACAGAAAGTGACAGCATGTATTTTATCCGTCAGGTAGCCACTAACCAGACATTGTGGAACAGACCCTTAAAGTTACAATTTAAAATACGTTTAGCGTTTGGTGAAGTCACCATAAGTTCACATTATTGCATGAACTTATTGCCATTATTATGTCATGTGAGTTGCGGCTGCGACGTCTGACGGATTTCGATTACCGGACTCTGGAGCGCAGCCGTCCAGTCCAGACGTGGACGTGGACTAGCTCTTTCCTTATCTATTTTAGATTAACGATATACGTACCAGATGGTGTCGTGTCACAGAAAAAAAACAAAGCTAAAAACGGTCCGCATTTTGTTCATTGTCAAACAGTTTAAGATCAACCTAATGACAACAATTAACATTGTACTACTAATGAATAAAGTCACAAATCGTTTAACCGAACTAGTTAAAAATAGAAGCTCAGTGCTAGAAGTGGGGTGCTATTCGTCGCTACGTTTCCTTTGCACTGACATTTCATCTAGTTCATTGTAAAATATCGTTGTATCTAACTGAAAATTGTCTGTCTCATTTTGGCAACTGAAAAAGTTGAACAGTGGATCGTTTGGAAGAAATTGTATTGGAGGAAGTGGAAATGGAAAATATCAAAGTTCGGCGGCGCATCTTGGCATCTGCAACCACGACGTAGGTATAAGGAGAATAATCCGAGTAAATGTATTTACTTACACATACACTGATGTCGATTCTGAAGGTATAAATTCTAATTTTAGAGCTGTCAAAACCTATTTTTTAAAATCAAAATTCGTCTCTATGAGTGTTTTCGTAAATGTATTTTTTCCTAAAAAGAATATTATATTACGTGGTAGTTTATGGTTTATTATCAAAGGGTTAAAGCTGGTACTAGTTATTATTCTGTGGTTAAAGGCACCAATTGTAAAATAAAATACAATTTCTTATTCCACATAAAAACTGTGGAGAGTTTATAATACTCATACAAGATTTTCATTAATAGGTAGTACATCAATTTAAACTTTCTGCAGAAAGAAATGCTCAACGTTTAGCTTTCGGCAAATACAGTTGGCTCTTTTATGCGTTTTTTTACGACATGTTCTTCTAAACAAATGAATTCTTTTCTTGTTTTCGCAATAAAATTAGGCAGTCCCAGACTGCTGTTGACTGGTTTATGATATTTTGATGGTGCAAATGATAATATAATCTAACGTCTTGAAAAGTTTAGTAATTTATAAATAACTAGGTATTCCCGCGCGCTTCGCTTCGCCTTAAAAAGTTTTCCCATAAAAAGTAGCCTGTGTTCTTTCCTAGGGTCTAGACCATATGTATACCAAATTTCATTCAAATCCGTTTAGTAGTTTTGGCGTGAAAGAGTGACAGACAGACAGACAGACACAGTTACTTTCGCATTCATAATATTAGTTGGGATTCCGAGTTTTATTGGCATTCAACATTATGCAACGAAACTTACAACGGTACCCCACTTTGTTTTGATCTAAATTAAATTTCGTGGAACGGGCCCGAAACACACGCCTAAGTATTCTAGACCATTGATACATCCAAGAAAGTACCAACTCACTACTAAACTGCATTCGGATTCAGATATCACCGAACTTTGAAGATCTGGGGGGCTACTCTTGCTTGACGAAATTAAAAGTTTCAGAAAGCAGTACCTCAATCGATGGCTGTATTTAAAGTTGCATTTCAACAAACGGTATAGGTATAAACATACTTAATCGCCTGTCAAACGTTTGTCAGATAGTACAAATTTTGATTAAAATTTTATTAAAATAAGTTTATTTGGTAAAATTGCACCGAACTGTATTAAACTTACCGATTTCCAAGTCAGCTCTCCGAAACTTCGTACATATTTCGTCAAGCTGAACTAGCCCCACTGAGCGAAGTTGAGCTCGCCTGTGCATCTGTGACTGACGCGCCTTGAGCCCTCAGCTAATTGCAACTGATCGCCTCCAGACCCTCGCGAGATGTTCGTGGCTTCTTCACTAACTAGACCTGCATGGCTAGCACGGGGCGCAATTAAGACGTGACAAAAGTTCTCCGCCGCGCTCGCTCTTGGGGTTGCGCAATGTGAGTGAGCGCGATGCAAAACTTTTGTCATGTCTTAAATGCGATCCGTGCTAGACCTGCAGCTGGATTTATTTCATGAAATTGCTGTGTAATCTGTTCAGAAGTAGTACGGAAATAACTGGCTTTTGTTCCACAACTGAAGGTTCGAGTTTAATCGTGTTTATAATTAGTCGCCGTAATAAGATAACCAATTAGTTAGCAAGACGCGTTGCTGGCGAAGAGGGCCTAGTGGCGATTTTCCACACCATTCCATAGCAGTAAAGGCGACTTTGTATGACGCCAACGTGTACCGCTAGGTAATGACTTTCGTGTTTATATTTCATTGGAGTGCATTAAAAGAGTCTCCCGAGTGACGTATCAATAGTAACTCCCTAACCTTGGCAGTGATTGATCTGACTGGTTAATCTTTTCACCACGGTGACAAAAGCTAATCCAGCTCTAGCGTTTGTACCTAAAGATTGCTCGAACGGTGTAAAAACTCTTAATGTACAAGTACCTATTGAAAAGAAACAACACACTTACAAGTAAGCCGTCGAGCTCTACTTGGGCACTGGGGGGTCATTCTCTAAATCGACGAACGAACAAATTAGAATTGTCACCCAATCGGCAACCTTAATGTAACGACATAGAGTCATGCTTAGCGCTACACTTTTGTTTTTTCGAAGCTTCGGAGTACTGCGCGAACCACGGCTGTGTCTCGTTGTATTAGCGTGCCAATGGCGTGAAAATTCTAGTTCATTCGTAGATTTTGAGAGTGACCCCACTAGCTCACAAAATGCTTCGTCTAAGAGCCATGCTCAGTCCGGCTTTAAGCTGAAACTAATTGCAACAGCCGCCCCTGGAGCGGGGCCAAGCGGGATGTTTGTGGCTCGAGTAAATAACGAGACCTGTGGCTTGGATTACGCGGCTGAGAATGCAATCTGGACACCCTTTCTGCTGAAGGTATGGGACCTACAGGAGTGTAGGGCGTCAGAGGCCTGGATAACAGGTTACCGTATCACCCGCCACCAGGACCCGAGGTGTGCGGGGTTGCGCAGCCGGAATTACGAGTCCGGCTGTTTGGACCAGGGTACTACGGGCGTCCGGATCTCGAGCCCTCCACTAGCTTGCTAGTGGATCCGGACTTGGGTATGGATTCGTAGTGGCAGTTGGTTAGCTACAGGGGGGGACAACGTTCGTCTGCCCGGTATGCTTGTCACCGGGCGTCTCCCCCGTGCGCAGCTAGTGGCTCAAGTAGCGGTTTAGGACGAGGGCCGTTGATGCGAAAGAGTCACGGGGCACGTGAGTTTCCCTTATAGTTGGTCCTAGGACTGACATCTCCGGTGCTTGACTGGACATCAAGTAGTGCGTGAGGATAGCATGCGCCGGCCGACCCAGCTGAGTAGGCTCCATGGGTAGACATGTAGGTCTGCATGTCGGGAGGTGAGCGCGCATTACAGCTCCGGTACCAGAGTGGAGATCTGGCAAATGGCTTCTCCATTGTCCCTAGTGTGGATCCCAAACACGAGTGCTCCGGATGGAGTACGGGAAGTGAGCGTGCCATCAACAGCTCCGGCACCTGTCTGGACATCAGGGAGGGGGGGGTCTCACCACCCCGAGGCGACTCTCCTTGTGAGTACTGTGGCTATACGCTGCAGCGGCTAGATCCACTGCTCCATGGATCCCTGATGTCAGACTGCCGTCTGACTGAAGGTATAGTGCCTGTTGTTTATGACCAAGTCGTCGGGAATGACAGGCACTATAAAACAATACGTAGTTTTAGAAACGGGTATCGTCCCACCCGGCTTACTAAGCCAAAAACTGAATCTGAACAACTCTTCAGCTACGTCCTGTATAAATTCGTTAAAAAAAGAGTCCAAAGACGAATTATTTTAAACTTCACTTCACTTATAATACTAATAATAATAATAATAAGAGGCAGGGCAGCTTGTGGCGAGCTGTTGGGCATTAGCGACCCCACCCACCCGATGCCGGGGAAAACCCCTGTTCCTCATCTCTGGCTTGCCTTTATTGGTTGTCCAGAGTGAACACTGACGAGGAACAGGACCTCCCACCTCTTGCTTGCCTTCATTGGCTGGCTTGAGTGGTGTACCGCTAGAGCAGAAATGCTCGGAGGAAGGATGTATATCCAGTAAGTGCTTGAAGGGGTCTTGACCGGCATCCGCGATTGCTCTGAGAGCCTTGGTATACCTCTCCATCCTCAGCACCTCATGCCATGTTGCCCCCTTGTTGCTACGTCACTATAATGTGCTAGCGACTGTTTTGGGGGGCCCATTTAATGTGTGTGCGAGTCACCCCTGCCTTTTTATCCGTGTGTGAAACATATAGGTCAGGCAGGGGCCATAGTCCTTCCATAGTCCCAGTTACCCAGTCCATTTAGCACCCCCTTCCATAACCCTGTATTAGTTTTCTCCATATCCTACAATAGTCCTGCACTAACCGGGGGTTTTCCTTGGGTTTACTTCTATAGTTTTCACAGGGAAAATCGTCGTTTAGTGTCACATTTCATATAGATTAATGTTGTCAAAAAGGCCTCTACATGTTGGCTTCGGCCTCATGCACGCCTTCCAAATGTCCGGGACCCCATGGTCCCGATATGGAAAAACAACAACATAATAATAATAATATGTGGGGACATCTAACACACGGCCATCCGACCCCAAGCTAGGCAGAACCTGTGTTATGGGTGTCGGACAGCTGATATATCTACACAAATACATAGATAGATACTAAATATAAATATCAACACCCAAGACCCTAGTACAAATATCTGTCTTTAAACAAATATCTGCCCCAGCCGGTAATCGAACCCGGGACCTTCGGCTCAGTAGTCAGGGTCACTAACCACTACGCCATTCGGTTGTCAAATACTATAAAATAAAATAGACTTATTCATTTTCAAATCACTTTATTTATTTTAGACATTCAAGTTTTTTTTAATATCTACATGGTTACTAGTGTTTGGTTAAGGAATTTTATATAAATAAACCGACTTGGTGTTACGCGGATCTCACAACTTTTTACGGTTAAGTTGCGAGACTTGGCTTTTTACAAGTTCTGTTTTTGATGGCTAATATTACATTCAAGGCAATTTTATTTATAGAAATCACTTAAAAATAAAACTCGAAATCCAACCTTGATTATTTGTTTATATAAATGTTTATTTACATTTTCTCCTAAACTTTTAAGCTCTTAGAGAAATTCCTTAAAGATTCAAGCACGATTCGAGTAGAGATTCTTTGGATCGACTTCTTATTTAATACGAGCTCCCCGCCCTTGTGTCGGACGCAAATAGACGCATTTACTTCATTAACTTAATGAAATTTCGGTAAAATCTGCCGAAAATTAGCTATCTTGTAAGTCTTCCTTTAGTACGTTGGGGCCTCACAAAGAAATCGGGGGAGTCCTTTCAGGAATGCCCGGTTAGAGTGGCAGAGGAATCACTTAGTTTGTGTATTTTGTCATACAAATTATTTTTCCATGGGATCTGTGCAAACGCTATGGTTACTGAAAATATTGAGTTTCTGCTTCGCTATATTCGCATTATTTTTTATTTATTTCTTTTTATTTTATTTTATTTGGCACACACAACAGTATTAAAGACGTTTACAATATAACATAAAGTAAATTACATAAATTCTAGTCTAGTCTTAACACCAAAACAATGTGTACACAGCATGTTAGTGCAAAGAGCACAACCACTAATTACTTACAATAAATTAAATTTTAATAAATGATTGGTAGGTATAGATAATAATAATAATTATTATTTATTTATTATCCAAAAAACAACATGCATAGTTACAGTTTACAAAAAATGCCAAACTGCTATTGCAGTTTATCGGCAAGCTCTTGGTTGCCTTACATTTATTACATATATTAGAAGAGTAACAAAACTGCCATTAATTAAACGTGGATTTTCCTCATTTCATACTTCATTTTCCTGAAGAAGATATTACAAAAATGTTAAATGTTTTCCAAACGTTATACATAGCCATATCGCCATAAAAACACACAAAAATCCACACCCAAGCTTACAACAGCCCGTGTCGCGTCAACGGTAAAACAGAGAATCCTCCTCCACACTAGTGACGCTCTATAAGCTGGTTCCTCGAAGTAACCCACCGACCGAGTACCAGGCAAGGCGGCATCTCCTGAGAAATCAGGGAGGTTATTCTGCTCCCCTGCCCACCTGAATAGGCGCCTATAATACCAGTGTATGTAACTTCTGCAGATGGGCTCATCCAGTTGCCTCCTATAGATTTTACCGACGCTTTTTTGGTCGACTGAATGTTTTCAGTTAGTAATTTCAGAATACTGTATTTGTATATTTTCAGACTTCCATGTACGATTACAATAAATTTTAATGTAGGTACTATGTGGTTGATACATCAGTCGATACCTCGGCAGATCGCTCATCAACGGGTTCGCCATATACAGTCATGAACTGTTTTGTCACTCTCTGTCAAAGAACAAATTGTTCTCTGTCAGAGAGGGACAGAACAGTTCAATAGTTAATCCGTTCAGTAACTTTTTTATGAATAAGGGGGTAATATTACTAATTCAGATAATCAAACCATTCATATATTCATCTTCTTCTTAAATTCAAGAGAATTAATTGCTCATGTCAGTGTCGTTCCCGCTCATTCGATCATTTACCGACACATTCAAATTGATTTAAAATATTTTTTTAAACTGTTAATACTACTTAATTATGTAAAATTATAGTAGTAGTATAATATATTTTACAGCTTTAGTAGCGTAAAGGAACAGGCCATTTTTGAAGGGTGGCTCTTTTATACGTCGCGAATTCGGAGCGGCCTATTCACGCGTCGCGGCTCCTCCCATGCCGGTTTTATAGAAAAAGAATCCGATAAGACTGCGTTTCCACCAAAAGTAGGATAAAAATATAGATAACTAACTAAGTAGGTACTAACTCGGATAATAAATAACTAACTCATATATAAATCTATTTCTACATTTAGACAGCTCAGTAAATTCTCATAAAATGCGAAGATTTCTTGAACCAATGTGACCAGAAACACTGCTTTTACAGCACAAAGCCAGTAACATAGCTTTGTATTCATAGTCAAGGATAATTTGGAGATACTTTGTACAAAGATCATTCAGAAATAATAAGTAATTAAAAATTTTTCAACCGACTTCAAAAATCATAAAAAAAGAAATAATTTGATTTGATGACCATGTCTATGTGATAGTACTTAACAAAAAAATCTAAGCAGGTAGTAGCATTATTGATGTTGGTGCTTTGATTTTTTATCTAAATAAAATCACTATGACTGAAATTTAATACGTGGATAGGTATATTCATTATGTAAAACGCGCGCAGTAGGTATATTCATTATGTAAAGACGATAAAAGAATTACTCAAACAAGAATTCTCAATATAACAATGCTATAAAGCATATCCAGGGAGGCGCATAAACATAATATTATAATAATTGTAGGACGGTTTCTTTAGATTTAATTGGGGGCCTTTCAGGACTTTCAGCGTCTTCTTCCATTGTAACAGACCCCTTTCAGAATTCGTTATTGTCATTCGTAAGGCAGTTAGGTACATAATGCGCATTGTAAAAATATATCATAAGTAACTTATCTAATGATACAAAACCTTTCGAAACCTAGGCGGTACTTTCTATTTGATCAAAATTTACATTACAACAGATTTTCTAATAAGTATGTTTATATTTTTTGCCTATTTTAGTATAACTAAGGTAAGCCTAAGCAGTCATGAAAGTCAATAAGGTTTCGCATAAAATACTAAGTTTATTTGCTGCACTAGTAAAAAAAATTGAGAGCACACAGAAGTTTTCTTTTATACGTATACCATTTGTTATATATTTCCAATAAAACTGAAAAGATAATGTATGCCCTTATCTCATTGAAAACCAACATTTAGACAGAACCGCTACACAGGACTCAGTAACAATAAAGATTTCTGATTATCTAATAAATCTGAAATGGGGTTGAAATAATTAGTGATCCGTATCATTATCAGTCATCTATAAGAGGGCAAGTGAGGAGTATCTCTGTTTAATTGATAAACCAGGCAAACACAAACTTCATCGCGCGACCAATAAAACAGTCGCATACATAGAAATTGCAACCCTCAATTACGCATCCTAGTTTCGAATAACATAATAATTAATGTTGGTCCGACCGACCGCTTCCATTTTCCACCAATTAGTATCGGGGCTGGTCGATGGGCGAGTAGGGTTACATCATTACGGCGATGCCTCCCGATAGTTGCCCCGAGCACCGCAGGGTTACCGGTAATAGCTCAATCAGTGCTAGTTGCCGAGTAATGCTCAAGATTTATACTTAAATAAACAATGATCGTGAGTGTATCGCGAGCAATGAAAGAGTTCCGCTTACAAAATGCAGACGACAAAGGGGCCAACTTTTTTTCAAAAATTTTATGATTAAAATTTGGACACATTATTTTTGTTTTTAGTTGGTAATATAATTTAATTGAACTTAGGTACCTTGCGATATTGCAGACGGCGTCATTTCCGTTTAGGAGTAATTTGGTGCTATCGGCACTCGAACTTTTTCATTGATTACAAAGCTTTACTTTAGCTTAGACAGTATTCTTGGGTAAATATAATGCACCGTTGTAGGGAAATGATCATTAATCTAATCGCTCATAACGAATTCCTTCGAATCAAAGCCCCAATTTCCTGTTGGGAAAATAATGCCTGAATATTAAAATTTAACTAGCGATTCGGGAAGTTGAATTACAAGGTAATGTTTTCTTTTCAGCGTTTTATGCCTACTTAGCTGGTAGTAGTACTTGTTATTTTTGTGCGAAAAAGTAAATAAGGTATGTTAAAATATTATTATTATAAAATCAACAGAAACGCTCGTAATTACTCTGAAAAACGTCTGCATCCAAGCAGACAATCAGAGAAGTAGACATTTATCCATGTTTAAAACTTCTAACTCCGAGTAACTCGAGGAAAAAGAATAAAAAAGTGGAATTTAAAAGTTTCGTTCGTCTGTCGCCGCAAGTTCGCAACAATGGGTTTTCTTAAAAGCTTGTGGTCGGCCGTCTTGACTCAATCCTTCAGTGGGTCAAACGTTTGCCCCGCCGCCGCCGCCGCCGCCGCCGCCGCCGCGCGGACCCTTTGAGGGTTAAATTCAATAATCCCCGCACATTTTTGCCAGTTGAACGTCAATTTCAAGATTGATGCCAGTAATACAATTGAAATAAAAACACCCATTCTATAACTCCTGTGTATTTTATTTGTACACAATAAAAGTGCGGTTGAGGTATGTTACGCCGCTCAGTATAAATTATAGTACGTATGATTTCAAAAAAATAAGAGAAAAATCTATCGATAGCAGCCAAATATTTCATGCTTCATAGAAATTAAGCTTTGATACTTAATTGAAAAACCCCAGCTAAAAAACAATCTTATGACGAACACAGTGAGCGTGATCATTGAGTTTCCTCATGATCACATATAGAGGTGTGCTGAGCTAGCAATAATCATACTAAATGGTGCTGTGCGCACTGATATAACTCATTGCAGATATTGCTCGTAAAACGTGCGATACGAACACGAACTTTTTCGAATCCTCAACACCAGAACCTCAAAACATATCCTACTTATATATGCTAACTTAATATTTTATATCCGTAACGGACGGTACATAAACAAACACTTTTATTATTCCCCGTAGTACTCAATGTACGGCACATACGGTGGTGCTAATGGAAAACATTTTTTATAATGCATGCAGCTGAAAGCCGGAAACGGCGCCAGCCGGCATACCGTATGCACTCCCTCGCCGTGCCCATCGACAGTTCATAAACAAACTTGTTTAAATACTAACAATGGTGACCAGTGAATGTCTAGAGTTACATGTTATCAGAATATGAGTATTGAGTATGGCTGGGAACCTTCCCGTTAGGTCTGCTGCTTGGTTGATTGTGTAGTTTCATATTGCGTAAGTGGTCACGGTTAAGAATTAATCTTTGATAATAACGGTTTGACATCCGTTCATGAGAATGTTTTTATTTTTTAGACTTCGCAATTTTTAGGATACAGCTTAATACTTTCTTCTCGGAAAACCATAGTTAAGCTCTAGTGTATGTCAAGTGTATGTATGCTGTAAATAAAGAACTAAATACTACGCATTCATGTGTAAATCAAAGAATTACAACTGAAAAAGATTAGCTATCGGTATTGAAAAACGACAATGTAAACCCTGAAGTTCAACATCTATGAATAATAAATTGATAGCCAGAACTGCTTTGAATTGCCCTCCCCTATAACAAGAGTTCAGATTCAACTTTCCGTATTTATCAAAATCTTAGTCTTTAAGTTTGAGAATTCTGAATTGGTTTAGATTAAGCAATGATAAATTATCTGGATTCATTAATAAATACAAAGTCAACACAACAATATCAATCAAATATACCGATGAAACTCAATCAAACTAGCTTCGATTGTAGAAAGTTAAATGGCCATGGAGTGACGGCTAGTAGCGTAAGCATTGTTGTTTAATATTCGTGTTTGGTTGACTTTTTATTAATATTAGTTAACTAATTACGACTTTTTTACATCATATTTTTTCCTGTAGGCTTATTGGATTTAAGAATACCTATATTTATGGTAGCGTCAACGTGAACGTTATTTATCTTGATCTAAGAAATCTATGGAGATAATAATTAATGTAAACTGTTTGAACTACCATGTTTTCCAAATTCAAAGGATAGTAAGAAAAAACGTTTCGTCAGGTTTTGTTTGAATCTGTCTACGGAGGGGATGGATAGTTGGGTTCAACCCCTCGACTGAATGTGGAGTCCTTCAATACAACTACATTTTCCAAAAAGATTTTCGTGTAAACAGATCAATTGGTTTTTTAACGGCATGTTAATATAGATCGTTTTACTGCAATAAACTTAATCATTATATTACACTCACGAGCCATGAAAAAGTTCCATCTGCCATTGACGTTCCATATATTTTATACTAGCTGTAACCGCGCGCTTCGCTTCGCCTTAAAAAGTTTTCCCGTGGGAATTCCGGGATAAAAAGAAGCCTATGTTCTTTCCCAGGGTCTAGACCGTATGTATACCAAATTTCTTTCAAATCCTTCAGTAGTTTTAGCGTGAAAGAGTAATAGACAGAGAGACAGACAGACACAGTTACTTTCGCATTTATAATATTATAGTTAGGATGTGACTGTGACTGGAACTTTTTCATTGTCCGTGATGTGAGTGTATTTATCAAACCCGCGGCCTAGCAGCTAAATGTCACGGGGAGATAAGTGCTCGCTCAATAGCCGTCATAGAGCCTCCCTAACGAGCCCTCTCGCGGTGACGTCACGAACGCAGCCTCCTCTCTCATGAATATTTTCCGCACCAATTATTTATTAAATGTATTTACTGGAATGGGGTCATTTTGTGGCGGTGTTTTAATGTATGATGAGTACAGATCTAGGTAGGTATATAGTTTTAACAATAATTTACCTTCCTTACCAGTGATACAATGTTATAGGTAATATATTGACTATTAGGGTGAATTTCACCAAAAATTTAAACGCTTCAAGGTGAGACCTACTCTTTTTATATTACAAAATACCTGTATAGATTCCAACACAAATCGCCACATAGGATGTTTTGACATCAGCAAATCATCGACGAAAGTATCACTTAATGTTAGCTTCAACAGTCGTAGCTCGATATCTAGATAATGCTAATAGCTGGAGGTTCCAACTTCGCCTATTTGCGGCTACAGAACTTGAAGTTGGAGGAATGCCGATTATATTACCATTGATACGGGGAATTTAATTTCAGAACCGATCCGTTTAAAATAGAATTTACGTATTTGCCTGACAGCCGCGGCTTTCAGAATATCGGGGTTTAGGTTCACCGTTGTAGTTTGATATTTTGGTGTTTGGAAGATATTTCAGTGTTTGGGCGATAAGAACAATAGGTTATAATTATTGAAGGACAAAATTTTCATTATAGCGTGTGACAAACTCTATAGCTCGATGGTTTGTCAGCGTGGTGAAAGGATTAGCCAGTCAGATTGTTTACAGGGTTATTAGTTTTTCATTTCACTACCATTAAGTTCGCCTTTGTTTTATTTGCAATAAAGAATTAAATTTATAACACTGTGCGGTTAAATTCTTCAAATAATATTTATGAATGCGGGTAGGTATATTGTGGATTTGTAGATGTAACCAATATATTTTTGTACGGTAGTTTTAGCTCTCGGAATCAGGTTGTCGGTCGGTTTTTTAGCCTCTCTTGCGCTTTCGCGAGCGGTACATTATATGTAAGTTTTCTGATAAAATATTGCTGCCAGGTTGATTAGATTTCGTTGTTAAATTCGTGCATATTATAATTCATATATTTGAAGAACTAGAATTGTGATAAGTAATCAAGATTTTGTCAGATTTCTTTTCCCGGGGCCCTCCATACTGCGTCGTCGTGCCAGCATTAACTACTCAAGGTATCCATACTAATTCAATTAAAAATTAATATATTTAACATGAAACTTTTTTATCCCGAGATTTCACGGGAAACAAATCATTCAAATACTTACCTGTCAAATCTATCACCTGTTTTTTGGACGAATCTAAACAATTTGATTAGTCTACGCATGGTCTACGCACACTCAAACTTAAAAGCCACTCCCTAAATCTGTACAAAAGTCACGTATGCCGTCCGAAAAGACGAAACTATCCACATGGGACGGCGATTTATTGAGCCCATTTAGATGAATTTTAGACAACAACATAAACCACGCTTAAATAAACTCCTTGTGATGTAATTGTACTGTTTTGTGATGCGTGTTTGTAGGGTTAGTCGAGGGTATGAAGGTTAATGAGTATATCATAATTAGTTTTTTAGCCGTCTATATAATGTTGACAGTTTGACTTGCATATCTGGTGTATACTGTTGATGCCTAGGTATAGCTTCATAGCCGATTGTAGACGTGGAATTTTCATGAGTTTTCATTATCTATCGTCACATTGTATGGCACGGAAGAAAAACATTCATATAGGTATGTAGACTAGTGGTTTATGGCATTATATTGGCAGTATTAGTTATTGATTTATTTGTATCCTGGTTTGTTTTATCGAATAGTAAATTAACACAAATTAAATGGTTTCTTTATTTTTTGTCTATAACCATAATGATTATAGATAAGTTAATAAGTGCCAACATCAATACATTTTAAATCCGAAAATGGTTTTCAAAACAAGTTCGCCATAGGTATAGTGCCACAAACTTATCTGTTCCGGTAAGAATGAATTAAATTGGTCCATATCTCACTAATAAATTATATATTGATATAGATTAGATGGATTTATCTAAACCGCAAGGATAAATTGCCATTACGGAAGAACTTAACATCCTAGAGAATGAAGAAATATTAGAAATTTACGTGAACTCTCACCGGAACAGATAAGTTTGTGGCACTGTACACAGTGTGTAATATGCGAGCAGCGTACTTTGATCAAACTTAACAGTTTGTCAGCGCGGTAACAAAGGTTAAATTTGCAATAACCCGAAGTCTAAAGGCCGAGTTTAACCATTCGATGACCTCCAACCTCGGACCGAGTGCTAAATAATAGATGCGTCCATCACCCGGGATCAGATTATGTAGGTGCTTACTGTTGTGCGAACTACAAGTTTTAATTAACAAGTTATATGGGCTTCTAAGCTTATTACCTAAATGGCCACATGCGTTGTGTGACAAAATAATTTAAAGAGTTAAGTATTATTTAATTGTATTTGATAATTTAACAACCTTTTCTGACAGTAGGTATATATACCTACGTTCATATTTGTTTGGGTTTTGATTTTTTTCTCTATCTTACTGACATAAAATCGTTAGATGTGCGTGCTGTTTGTTTATATTTGAGTGAGTTAGGCCCCAGCTGTACCTGATCTGAGCGAAGCTATAACGTTAATGAACTTGATTAAAAACAAACCACGACCGGTCACGATCAAGTCATAAAACAAAATTTTCACTACATTGCCAGGGTTTCGAGACTGCTGCTACCTATTTATTAACCCCCGACAAAAAAGAGGGGCGTTATAAGTTTAACGTTTTTGTGTCTGTCTGTGGTACCTACTTAGCATAGCGCCAAAAAATTTGGCAGAACCGATTTTTTTTGTCATGGGTCATATCATAGATAATGTTACCCCGAGTGTTCTTGGCCATATTTAGTCAAAATCGGCTTAGTCGTTCAAAAGTTATGCGCCTTTTAGTGTTGAATGTCGGGAGTTTTTGACGTTGTTTAAGTTAAGTATAACATATAAGTAATCGACTTTACAGCTTTGAGAATGGCCGCGGCATTCTTGGCAATGTATTAGGTAGAGTGCAGTGGGTTGTAGGTAAGTGACAGATCGGTCCCCCCCCGCTGGACCCACGGGCCCCCATGTATTATTCATCACGGGTACTGGCCACATCACGGGGTGGCTAAGAGAATTCACCGTTTTGAAATTATTGAAAATTTCATGGAGGAGCTTTTGAGTTTGACGGGCCAATCTGTGTGTCAATCAGGTTTTCGTTGTTATTCATTTTATTTAATTTTAATAATTAAGTACAAGGGGTGGATTTAATGATCTAAGAATAAGATCTCTCTAGAATCTAGGTGTGTATTCTAAGTTAATTTAAAATCGGCGATACAGCTCGCAACCTATCACTAGAGTACAAATGTATAGCAAAAAGCGGGTGGCTCGCATGAAAGTTACCTCTGACTACCCCTGAGAAATGTATCATATAAATTACGCTCCTCCTTCGGCAGCCGGTTAAAAACAAAGATTGAAGGTAACGGTTCTATTCAAAATGTAAAACATCAAAATTGCTACTGATGTAAAATAAAAAAAAAACTAATATAAGGGGTTGTAACACAGTCAGGTTTAATGAACTTAATCTAAAAATCTAACCGATTAATTAAACGCTAATGGTTATAGCCAATAAAGCATCAGTTTAGAAAAGCACGCAATGGGTTATAAATTATGGGACGTGGCAAAAACATCATGTTTACTGAAATATAGCTTATTCCATGCCAGCTAGTGATTTATGTAATGTGTTAATACCTTCTCAGTTCTCACACATAGTCAAATTTTATAATTACATACATTGCATATAATGTGATAAATTTTCATACTTTCTTCTTCTTAACGACCGAATGGCGTAGTGGTTAGTGACACTGACTACTGAGTCGATGGTCCCGGGTTCGATTCCCGGCTGGGGCAGATATTTGTTTAAACACAGATATTTGTTCTCGGGTCTTGGATGTGCCCGTAAAATGGCAATAAGCCCGCCCCCTATTACATTGGGACTAACATAACACTCTGGCGAAAAGTGGGTGCAGCAATGCACCTCCGCCTACCCCGCAAGGGACATTAGTACAAGGCGTGAGTGCGTGTGCGTGTTTTTAGGGTTCCGTAGCCAAAATGGCAAAAACGGAACCCTTATAGTTTCGTCATGTCCGTCTGTCCGTCTGTCCGTCTGTCCGTCTGTCACAGCCGATTTACTCGGAAACTATAAGTACTACAGTGATGAAATTTGATGGGAATATGTGTTGTATGAACCGCTACAAAAATATGACACTAAATAGTAAAAAAAAGAATTGGGGGTGGGGCCCCCCATACATGTAACTGAGGGATGAAATTTTTTTTTTCGATGTACATACCCGTGTGGGGTATCAATGGAAAGGTCTTTTAAAATGATATAAAGTTTAAAAAAGATTTTTCTTAAAGTGAACGGTTTTTGAGATATCAGCTCTCAAAGTCGTAAAAAGTATGTCCCCCCCCCTCTATTTTTATAACTACGGGGTATAAAATTCTAAAAAAAATAGAGGTGATGCATGCTAATTAACTCTTTCAACGATTTTTGGTTTGATCAAAGTATCTCTTATAGTTTTTGAGATAGGTTGATTTAACTGTAATTTTGCTGCTACGGAACCCTTTGTGCGCGAGCCCGACTCGCACTTGGCCGGTTTTTTTTCTTCTTCTTACTGTCTCGATGACAAGCTTTAGTGTTTGTTATTGTTTTGAAAGGAGCCAGAGGTTATTTGGCAGTCGCTGATTGCCAGACGTATATTAGGTAGGTAGGTACTACGGGGGCTAAACAGCGAGATAGAGCCTTTGTCGATTTAGAGAGTGACCCCCGAAGGTCCAGTTGATTCGTCACTCAAAGACGCTCTCCTTACGTGCAATCCACACACCACATAATATTACCATTCTTCAAGCATTCCTACCACACTAGACCACACATCCACTTGAGAGAGTTGAGAGGATTCGTCTCGCTGATCAATGCATGAGAGTATTTTGGACGTATTCATAGCATCTTTGTCTCGGCGGCGGCGGCGGCGGCGGGCCTGCTGAATAAAACATGGTAACATCACGCCGCTACTCGCTCGCGCGTCAGTGTTGCCAGGAAGAATTATTATTTTTTATTTTAAGTAAGTAGGTATGTGGAGCAAATCGATTGACAGATTTGGTAAAATACTCTCGTACTACTCGGTAGATGGTTATTCATAAGTGACTGATGAAAATGGACTCTTACAACATTATAGACCTGATATACAGTAACCCCCTTATTCATAGAGAAGTTACAGAACGTTTTAACTAATAAACTGTTTTGTCCCTTTCCGACAAAGAACAATTTGTTATATTTTAACTAATAAACTGTTTTGTCCCTCTCCGACAAAGAACAATTTGTTATTTGACAGAGAGGGACAAAACAGTTTATTAGTTAAAACGTCTTGTAACTTTTCTATGAATAAAGGGGTAAATATATACACGTATGTAAGTATTTTCTTTATTGTTTACAACATCTGCCAAACAACCAAAGCTAGTGAAGATGCAATTTAGTCATTTTATTTATACATAATAATAAGAAGAAGGTAGGTATCTATTTATTTATTTTTTATCTGGCATCTCTAACTTCAGGCCCCTCTGTGTGGCATTAGTGTCTGCGTTGTAAATGTTTAGTACAAACCGTTTCGGATAAATACAAACGAGATTTGATTTATTTTCGAAAACAAAGTCATATCATAGTTCAATAATAAAAATAATTGGGCAGGTATATTTTCACATCAAATCAAAATAATTTATTTATGAGTCACAGGTTAGGTTAAGATGGATTACAATATTATTATATAATTTCTCCGTGCTCAGCCAACATGGCGTACAAATATTTCAAATTAAGTACATTAAGAAACTGGGTTCTCCTCATATAGCCTAATCTTTATTACCCAAAACTCGTTTCGCATAACTCGTATGGTCTAAACTTTTTGGCCGAATCATCACGTCGCCAAGACTTATGTAGCATAAGGCTCGTTTCGCCTAAAACTCTTTTGGCATCGTCTTGAAACACCTAAGTCTCGTTTTCTCAAATTTATGTGTAGGTACTACTAGGTACTCGTACAACCTTTATTCTTCTAATATTATCTTTATAAATAAAAATAATTTATTAAATATGTAGTAAATGTACAAATTTCTACTACTTCCCGAAAATGACGATATTGAATTATCAAAATATCGAAAGTGAATGACCATTCTAATTATTATTCTACATATTATATTATAGAAATATTTAAAATATTTCTATACCTTATTAAAATCAGCATAAGAATATGGAATAATTCAGGAAATACAAAAAGTTAAACCAACTTTTAGCGAAGAGAATATTTTTTAATAATTGATTGTAGATCCAAATGGAAACCCAGAAGTTTTAATAGGCAGTTCGGTTTGGGGTTGACATCGAAACGTGGAAAGTTAGAAAATAAAAATTCCACCATAATTAGGCAGACGTTAACGTCCCCTTTTTTCCAATTCCCAAATATCCGTGTAAAATTGATGTTACGTTTGGTACATTACAATGTGGATTTTGAATAAAGCCTGAAAACCGTCACACGGAATAATTTGAATAACATTTTGAACAAACTGTTGATAAATAGTGAAACAAAGAACAATGAAATATCGCCGTACCGATGTCATGACAATTAGGAATCAAATCAAAACATGACCCTCTAAAACACTCTGCCTATACTGTGTTGTGCTCTGTAGTGCTCGTGGTCCTCACGTGTACTCTTCACGAAACGTCAGTGGATGGAGGAGGTTTTGTGCCGCCCTCAGGTCACTCTAGGTACGAAAACTAGACCCTATCTTGTTGTATTAAACGTACTCATTGCAAGACAACTCTCGTTCGTTCGTTTTTTGTGAAGCTAGAGTATAACCCTTTGCAGCGGCAGCGGTTCGTCCTAACAAGCGCATGCACAAGTACAATCATTACGCCAACAGATTTTCAAAGGGCGCAATAAACTTAAAATTGAGAGACGCGCGGCCAGATTAAAAATGGAGCGAGTCGCGCCACAATGAAAATGTTTTTCATAGGCCCCTTTCAGCCGATGCTTTGTTTCTGGAATGAAGTTCACCAGTATCCCCATATAGGGTTTATAGCGATTGTTTTCTCTCCAGGGAAAATATTGCTTAATGAATATGTTCCGGTCTGAGTTCAGTTTGATTTTCTCAATCACTTGACGTGGTCTTTGCAATATGCGGGTTGGTGCTCTCGATAACACTAATATCACTTTATCAATAAAATGTCACACATATTATGTACTTACTTAGGTATTTTCATGTATGTAGGTCATGAAAATGCAACGTTCATTTCATTTGTTATAGAAAAAAAACTTTTTTCTGTTGGAGGTAAAATGGAACCAGCGAATGAGGGATACCAGCTAAGCGAAATAATACGCAAAATATTTTTCGGTCAAATTTAATTCGTTCGTTGGTTTGAATATTTTATACGTCGCGTCTCCTCATGTCACTGGGGATGAATATTTTTCTAACGAGTGATATCATACTCACATATTTGCTGCTTATTTATTTGACTCATGAGATTCCCACTCAAGCAGAAACTCGTATCAGATTCGACATTCGTAACTCGTTAAAGACATCTACTCTGGCTAGAATTTATTAAGCTACTCATAATGTGTGCAAAGTAAAAAGTAAAGCCGGCAAGCAAGTCATTAGTGAAATTGAAAAAGTTGCATATTGGCCATATTTCGCTCTGGCTCGTTTAAAAGTCATTCGGACCGTGAGCATATTCTTTAAAAGTAAATATTGAAGAGCGTGGCATGAAAAACTTAAAAGCAAACATTTCGTTGCGTACGCTTCCAAGCCACGTTGCACACAGTATGCGTTTTCAAAATTCAGTGTGGTCAGACTTATTTTTATACAAAAAGTGTTTTATCACCGTGCACGTTCCCGCTAAATGTTCATTCAAGTTTAGTATCGCCACCAGCGAACGGGAAACAGCTGGTTTCAATATTCGTGTAATATAAGCCTCTCTAATCTTATTTACCGAAAGAAGTAGCATCGGCCGGATTACCGTGGCCACGTTTCGTCTACCATGTTATACCTTTTTTGGGTACTCTTCGTAAAGCATTCGTTTTTAGGGTTTCGTTCACAAAATAAGCCTATGGAACCTTAAAACACTGAGTGACACTGACTATAAAATATTGTAAGATAATTATTAGTCTTAGCCGTGGTAGTGGCTGGATGAGGAAGGCTGAGGACAGAGTGCCGTGGCGCATCTTGGGCGAAGCCTATGTCAGTATTCAGTAATGGACGATTACGGAATGCTGATAAGTAAATTTTGTTCTAGGTATAATTAAATAGTAACAAAATATTGTATAATGGTACCCTTCGTATACGAGTCTGAATAATTAGGCTTGGCATTTTTTTCATAATTTAACGTTTTATGTAGGAAAATTCAGAGGTCAAGGATTTGAATAAATAAATTTTGAAAGGTTTTTACGGAGCCGCATTGAAAAAAATGTATAGTATGATAGATTCTATTTACTTTCTGAATAAAATGTCCAACAAACTTTATACTTAAATGAATTCGCGACCTATCACGTGAGTACAAATGTACAGTGAAAAGCGGATGACTCGCAATTCGGCTATTACCTACAGTCGTGAGCATAATATGTATGCAGAAATGAGTTCCATGGTTCATAATAATTATAATCAGTTCAATCACACCATTGTTACCGTCAATAACATACATCTTTTGTTTCTATAAATAATTAATCACAAATACTTTACGCTCATACAAACGCACAGTGCGGTGAGAATTTTACGAAAAGGTGATTTTACACATGAAACTAAATTATTTTGATGGCTCTACATTTCCGTAATAGCCTCGTAAAACTGTTAACGCTGTTTGGAATTAACAATGTGACTTTCCTTCCACACGGTAGAATTTAGCCCCTGAAAGATCCAATAAGATTAAGCCAACCACTAACATTGAACTCACTTGCGCACTTCGTGAATTGCTTCAACGTTGAGTGCGTAATACATATACCTACAATACAATACACTTTATTGGCACCAAGAACAAAAAATACAAAAAAAACAAAACTTAAAAAATAAAACAGTACAAAAAGGCGGCCTTATTGCTTATAGCAATCTCTCTCTACCAGATAACTAATATATTACTTACACTCACGAGCAATGAAAAGGTTCCAGTGACAATTAATAGCAACAAATTATTCCTGACTGGCAAAGACTAGTTTAATGACGCAGTCTGCAATATTGAAGGACATTTAACAGCGCATCAGAATATTACCAACTAAAAACGTAAATATTTTGATCAAATTCTAAATTAAACATTTTAAAAATTTATTCATTTCTTGTTACAGTTACATTAAGAAAAATGGAGTATCTACGTATTTTAGAGAGAATACTGCTACAAGTTCATGCCAATTTGTCTTGAAAGGAAAATCATAGAAATATAAGGATCTTCCGGTACAAATAAATAATCGTTAGTAACATAATTTAAGCTTATTGGTTCTTCATGACATCTTCCATCAATACTCACTATGGATAACAACTAATCCTCATTACACGTGCAAATTACTGAAACACTGCTGTTAATGTCAATACTCCACCCACATGCCTACCCTCAGGTACTTTTATCTGACTCACGAGGAATTGTAAACAACCTGACGAACAGATCCTGAAAGTCTTTACCAAATAAAGGGACGGATTTAATGTCGACTACAACTCAACAGCTTCAGCTTACAAACCCTTGCGTCAGAGCAGATTTAAAGATATCTATGTGTAGGTGTGTATATGTTGGTACGTAGTATGGTAGTGATACTACAACAAAGGATGATATAATAAGTATCGTGTTTGTAAATATTACAATACAAAAGTAATAAACAGAAGCAGAATCAAATTTCCAATCATTAGTCTTCAATCTTCAGTTTATTAATATTCTTCAACGGAGATACTGATCGCCATTATTGAAATGTAAATGCTAATGAAATTTGAAACCTACCTAGTTGATCGGAAAAAATATTATCTTTGAGAACGACAAAAGTTTATTCACTTTTTGCCGCTTCATAAATATCTTTTACAGGGCGAAGTTGATTCAAAACCAATAAATTAAACGGTGGTAGTGAGGAGCGGAAAGTTATGAGCGAACTAGGACACCAACTCAATCGGGGCACTCATTGAATGAGGGACACAGGAGCAGGCTCAATCTATTGCGAGGGGAGCCACGCACGTGTTGTCGGATTAATTGAATGTTGTGACGATCGCCCTCCGAGATCGCCCCGTTAAAAAACATAGATAACCGAAGGACAAGTTGAGGAGCTGAATGAGACGATTCGGTCCCTCCCCTCAGTTCTCTCTAATTTTTTTCAATGTCCCTAACATTTTAGGTGTAGGGAGTGTAGTGTGTGGGCTCGCGGGTCGCAGCGGGCGGCGGCGGGGGGGGCGGGGCGAGGCGTGTCGCGGCGGCCTCTCGCAGAGTTTAGTACAGCGCTCAGACAGAGTATCGGGCGCGCGGCTTTGCAGCCGACGACCTTATCTTTATATTCTTCGTTTATTTTCTTTTCTATTCGTTTAATTTGTCGCACGGACCAAACTACGTTCCGGGAACGAAATGGATTGTCTTCTAGTGATTTACAAGTGTTCCAGTGTTTACCGGCGAGTTTAGTTTTGACAGAATCACGTGTGGAACCGAATTGTTGCCGGTTCCGGAGTTTTCAAAGTGTTTATATACGCTGGCGACCTTCAATTACCACAGGTAGAGCTGACGGATCGTCAAAAACGTGCTCAGTGTCAAGTTTAAAGAATTTTTTATACTGTGAATTGTTTTGAATTGTCGTGTGAACAATTCTCCCAGTGCCTATCGTGTGGTCGATGCCTTACGTCCGCGGCAGGAGACGGCTCGGTTCGCTCCAATAGGATTCCGCTTGGAGACCAGTGATCATCGCGTGTGCTAGTGAATTAATAACAAAGGTGCTCACAACTTAAACATAACCTTTTTGAACCGGCGCGTGTTTTTAGGACATGCGCAGTAAAGGTCACGGAATTATTAATAAGTTACATATAATTTAACAAATAAACAGTGTGCCGGTGTGGATATAGTTGAAGTGTTGTGGTTGGTTGCTAATAGGAAAAGCACGAGCCCCCTCAAACCTCTTTGGATTTCTGCTTGAATGCTTGTTGACAGTTTTTGGATTTGAATCCAGGATAACGTTCACCTGTGAGATTCAACAAATTTACCTGCGCGCGCACGAAGTTTCTTTACAAAGGTGAGTTGACCGATTGTGGTGTAAATGTGATGCTGGCATGCAGGTGCGAGATAAAAGATCGCCTAAAAAGGTTCCAGAAAGTTTGCTAAAGGACTAAACAGCCAGCGGCCTGCGACCTCCAGTTTTTTTGTTGTTGTTAAACCTGTTGAGAGTTTAGTTGTGATTTTCTGTAGGTCTATCATGCATGACGTCATCCCTATCAGTAGCATCCCGCCACTCCGAGCCTCGGCTTGCATCTCTCTCGCACCTTGACCTCGACAAAGGACTTGAATAATTTCGAGTGCAGGCTTTTTTTAAACTTCAAGTGGTTCAAAATAAATATTTGAAGAATTCATTCTGCATCTTTCGGATTTTACCCTGCGACTTTTGTTTGGTGAGGAATTTTTTTAATTAACGTTTTCAATGAAGATTCGTAGAGTTCTGTCGGGCGGGGGCGATCTCGCTGTTTAATGAGAAACTGGAGTATTTTTATTTTATTTGTCGCAGTAATTACGTTGAGAAGTAACTTAATACGAAGTATTTTTGTTTTTAGGATTTGTTTGTTGTTTGTGTGTAGTTGAATTTACCAGCTTTTTATCTTAATCCTTATTATGCGAATGATTTCTTATAGCTAAACTAATTGCTTACAAATCCACTGCATTGCTTTCGCACTAGCTAACAGTTATAAATTGGTGTCTTAGTAACTAACCTACTGCATGCATACTGCCGCTGTATTTGCTTGCTTACATTAAAATATTCCCTAAACCAACGTGGTGGAGCGCCAATATACTTTTTAAGGTAAGTAACAGTATTTTTCTAATTAAAATAAACCATCATCGTTTATCTCTTTCAAAGAAAAAGAGAAACTTACCTGGAATTTTTAAAACCTTAAACGCAAGATTAATGGTTAGACACGTGAAGCGACTGTTGTGACATTATTTCAGTGTCGACAGTCGTGTTTATAGACAATTTATATGTACTCTTAAAAACCCTGTGAAAGTTCCATAAATAACTACAAGGCATAATTAATTGCTCGTTGAAGTAATACACGAATAATACAATAGATTCGAATATAATGAACATAATATTACGACAAATTTATCCGCTCATCATTTGGATATGAACAAAAGTTCCATTTGAGAGAACAATATCGTGAAACAACCCTCTTTAGCAGCTGGGGGTTAAAAATACTTGAGATGCTCGCACGTCCCATGGGTTCACGTTAATAACTGGGCCATGTAAAAAACGGATCATTTTTCTGGGAATATGCACACTTTTATACGAATAATAAACAAACCATCAAAGTCAGTAACCAACTGAATTCAAAAAATATAATTATTCAAAGGTTGGACAAAATTAAGAGAAATGATGTAATCGGGCCGGTAAAAGTATTGGAATATAAGAATCTAACCAGTTTCTTTTGGGTTCCTCGTTCCATAGTGATTGGATCTCAGGTGCGGTTAAGATTCCGGTAAAACCCGATAGATGAGTTACAAACATGAAATCTAAACACACATTTAGAGGCGAAGTATTCCCATATTTGCTCTTTGACTTGTTGCTCAATGAGTCTAGCCAAGGCTCTGGGTTCGTTCACTTCTTCGCACATTTTACTTGTAGAATTCGTATATCTACAGTGAACAACGTCGGCGCACAATGTGTGTTTACAAAGCAGCCTTACTAATTTGTTTGCATAATTGTCTTCTGCAGTCATTTTAAATAATGTATCAGTTATAAAGTTTACGTTGTATTGGTCATTGCTTTTGGATTATTATTTTTTGTCTCACTGATTATTGTATATATACAATTGTACATTATATTATGTACCTAGTCAGTAGTAGTATTCATAATCTGATATGAGATTATTTTGCTTGGAATTGGGAACTCTTTACCAGAAAATACGTCATCAGCGAGCAAAATATGTAAAATATAAAAAAGACAACAATTTACACTGCCACTGTTTAGAACAAAGTAGGTCTCTTAATCCTCTCCTTTAAATAAATGCCTTGACAACAAAACGTTCGCCTTTGCACGTCATAATCGTGAGCAGAAGTTTTATTCTTATTACTATACGGAACCGGTTACTGGGTGTATAGAGGAATCTTCACTCGATGATAGTGGACACAGCTTAGAGCCTCTATTTACATGATGGCTTATCTATATACACAGTGTGATGTAAACTGTTAGTCATATGGTGTGTGGTCTTGGATGAAATAGAACAAATGGCAGTATACCTACTAGGTATAGTGTGATATAATTAACCCAGTATTTTAATTGATTGTTGATTTTAATGAAGATTTGTTTACAAAAACCTGCATTTTAAACAGAAGCTGAAACAAAGGATAAAAAGGAAACTGAAATCCGAGGAACGCTGAAGCCATGATTGCTTCAATCAATATTGACGAAGCGGAGGCAGCAGACAAAACACATAATGACGACGCTTCCAGTTACACCTATTGATACTTGATCCGAGGCAAAGATTGCGAAGAACTCCTACTTCACGTTTCTCATTAAACAAACAAACCATTCAGAGATAAAGCGAAGCCTTAGTCAGAACTTCCACTCACATGTGAGGTCAAATGTCATGGAAACATTTGCGCCAGACTAAGCAAAGTTATTTATGAGGTATATGAAGCAAACTTAGATATTGCGTTATACCTATAATAAATAATCTCATCAACAAATGTCATTCTTTTTACTATGACAGTTAATAAAATCAAAGGTTAAATCTAAGTTGACCGTGGAATAGCCTTGCTGGAACTATCGGACGGTCAAAATACGATTGGAATTGAAATATATTGTCATTTATGTGAAGCCGATGAGGCCGTTTCTCACGCTTTCGACGCGGTGTCAAATTAAATCTTGACACTTGTTGAAAGTGAGTAGTTTGGATACAAAACAAAGTATCCGTATAACGGCTACGAGGAGTGTTGTAGCCATAAATGCGAGGGGAAACGGAAGTTATTGCCAAACTGTTGGAGCAGTGAAGTCACGCGTCGCCACAGCGTATTACCAAATCTATTAAAAATAGCCTTTATCCGAACATTCGGGTGTAATAAAAATAGTCGTTCGATGGCTACACCAACCGGATCCGGGCACTCCCGACATTTGACTCTCGGGGCCGACTCGCCCCGAGTCGCCCGACAGATGGACAGATTTATTTGTTGATGTCATCGATAAAGTCTACCACGCTGTAAAATTGTGTAACAAGGATTGAACGGAGTGGAGCTTTATAGGCTATTTCCTTGTTATGTGAAGAGGCGTTCGTTCAGATTTAATTTAAGAACTCTCGCTGAAGAAAACGGATTGAAGAAATTTTGTATTTACATTAAAAAGCAACGCCCATGCATTTGTGTAGGTTGGGACAAAAAGTCAGTGCATTTTTTTATGACTGTCGAACGTGGCGCGTGCGCAGGTATACAGTTTTTTATTCAGAGTCCCGAACCTTGCTCTCCCTTTCGATTGCGATAAAAATAAAATTGTGATTTACTTTTTATTGAACATCATAAACCGGTTGCTTTGCGTCGTTGCTTTTTTGTGCTATAAATAATAATAATAATAATAATTCTTTATTTCGGATATCAAGATCCATATAAAAACACACACTTTACAAAAAATAATAATAGTAATTTAAAAAAAAAAACATAAAAATATTAAAAACTAACTAAATACCTACACCTAAACATATATAAACTAATAATTACAAAAGGCATGCAAGTAAAAAAGATAGGCAAACAAAAAAACAAAAATAAAACAAAAAATAAAATAAAAACAAACAAAAGATGTGACAAGATTTAGACCTATTTACACACATGTACACCCACCCAGTGTCTAGCAAATGGGCTGTCAATTTTATCTGCCAGAGTAGACAGGATGCTGTTCGGGCTACCACGAAACCTGCACATCAGTGATGCAATGCGTTTGCGCACAATAGCGTGAAATCCGTCCACGCGTGCCTCCGCAAACATACCTGATGCACTACAGAATCGAGGCAGCCCCAGCATCACCCTGAATGCATTATTGTACTGGACGCGTAGAGCGCTAAAGGCCTTCTGCGTATATCTGATCCAAAGGGCGCACGAGTAAAAGGACTGACAATATGCCCTAAACAAAGTTATTTTGACCGAAGTCGAACATCGTGCGAACCTTCGGGCCAGCATATTACATCGGACCGCCAGCGCCCTACGCTCCCTGTCCATGTCCAGGTCATCCGAAAGATCCTCAGTGAGCACGTGACCGAGGTATTTAAATTTGTACACTCTAGCAAGTGGTCTACCACATAAGGTGACGGGTGGTACGTGCGAGGGAAGTTTTTGGCCTGATTTAAAAATCATGTACTCGCTCTTACTAGAGTTATACCTCAGTCCGTGTTTCTCAGCATACCGTTCACAGATACCCAGGAGCCGTCTAAGGGCAGCGATCGATGGACTCAGCAGCACCATGTCATCGGCATAGCTGATGTTGTTTATCATTTGGCCATCAATCGAGCAACCCACTTTGGTGCTGCTGAGTTCAACAATCAGCCTGTTGACGTACAGATTGAAAAGCTTCGGGGACGTCAGTCCACCTTGTCTCACACCGCAATCCAATCTATACGTCTCGGACTGGGTATTAGCCCATTTGACTGAGTTGGTCTGATTCTCATACCAGTATTTAAACACAGAAATCAGTTCAACAGGGATGTCTGTGTCCTGCAACATTTTTTCCCAGAGGATATTGTACTGCACCAGGTCAAACGCTTTTGACAGATCAAGAAAACACGCATAGATGGGTGTCTTCCTATCCGTGTAGTACCGGACAGTTTGCTTAAGAGAGAGGATGGCACTCTCTGTCGATAAACCACTTCTAAAACCGAACTGGGCATCATGTAGATGTAAGTGGCTCTCGAGGTGCCTATCTAGTAAACTGTCCAACACTTTAGCAACCACGGTAGCAAGTGATATGGGTCTATAGTTCGTCTTATCGGACACATCTCCCGTCCGATTCTTGACAATGGGTACAACAATAGTACGCATCAGGTCCTCCGGCAGATATGAGTGCCCTACACAGAAATTAAATAGCATTGTCAGTACCCTGGGTAGGTGCACACCTGCATACCGCAGATGCTCAACACTCAGACTGTCGTGACCAGGTGACTTTCCACGCTTTATGTTTTTGATGGCCTCCGTGACTTGTTTAGCCGTAAAGCAAATATGGGTCTCACCGGAACAAATATTACGAGTCGGAGCGTCTGACGCGGCCCGAGGTGGAACACTGCCAGGGTCTACTCTAAACTGCTGTTTAAACAGGCCAGCTATTGCAGATTTTTCAGTCAGACCTTCAACACTAACCGGCTGGTTCAGCCTAGGGCTACATTTGTGGGTTAATTTCCAAAAATTCCCGAAGTTTTTAGCATCATGATTGGTTGCAATTATGTCCATTTTTATTTTGTCTTCGTTATTTTGACACCACTTGAGTTTACTCTTAAATATAGCCCTAGACTGCCTCATGTTGTCATAAATTTCGCCGCAAGGCGGTCTATTATGTAATACCCACATATTAAATCTAAGCCTAGCCTCACTGTGAGCGTCTTTAACGTGCTTGTTCCAGCCAGTTATGTATCGTTTTGTCCTTTTTAAATTAATACAGCCCGTGTGACTAGAAATTGCAGCCTCACTTAATATGTTAACAATCTGTTTATACATTTTTTCTATAACTAACTTATGTTTAACATTATCACAGATCTTATCACTACATTGTCTTAGGTCATCTGGAAAATCTATTTCTCTTAGTCTATTATGGCACATCTCACTATATATACCTATTTGCTCAGTGTCTCTGATTTCCCAGATGACCCTACTCGGTAACAAAGGGGGTTCAACAGTCTTAGGAGGCAGTACATCAAAATCACAGTCTATCATAAGCGGGAAATGATCAGACCATGAAACATCATATCTTACACTAACTTTTCGAATACAGTTGTACGCAACATTTGTGACCAGACAGTGGTCTAACCATCGCCTACACCCATGTGCATCACTTATGAAAGTGTATGTGTCTGAGTCAATTCCCAAAAATTCTATGTCCGCACACACTAGCTGTTGCTCTGTTGCAAAGTAAAGTAATTCATCACAGAACAACTCACCGGGGTGGGAATTAAAGTCACCTAGAACAAACACCGTGTCTATGTAATTACTTTCACTTTCAATGATTGCGTATATTTCAGATAAACACTCTGTGAACTCACTCAAATTTGCAGTCGAGTCTGTAGGCATATATACGGAAAATAGTAACATTTGCCGTACCGATGTTTCACATTTAATCGCCGTGAGACGCACACTATTGCACTTTACAACCGACACTGACACAAAGGCACTTTTTCTCCATAACAACGCGACACCACCGTATGGCCTGCCGCGCAAGATGCCAGCTGCGTCATCGATGGCCGACACGCCTGTCGCCGCGAAGTCCGGATGCACACTATCGAGATAGGGCAGGTCATGACGACTTAGCCACGTCTCCTGCAGAGCCACGACATCAGCTGATTGACATAGGTCACGAACGTAGTCTACTGATCTCTTTACATTTTTACAATTGTAGCTTACAAGCTTAAACTTTTATATATAATTATAAATACTCATAACATTATTTAAAAGTTCGCAGGTGCCTTTTGCCAAATATGTAGAGTTATTTTATTAGCAATCTACTTAGAAGTCTTCGTATTTTACACCGAAATAACCTACCATGCATGAGATACATCTGTAACAGTTGTATAAATTTTATAGTTTATCTCCCCTAGAGCGACCACAAAAAAGGTTGAAACATATTTTTAAAATAAATCAATATGATGAGAGCGTGGGCTTGTGCCCCGACGCCGCAACTTTGAAACCACACAATTAGGTCCCTTATTAGTCGGGCCACGTGTACCTTGCTTGCCTTGACCCGTATAATGTAATTACTGCTATTCGAATGATAACTTATAGTTGACAAAATTATCAAATACAACACTGTCTTCAAAACTAAAGTTGAACATTTAATCTTAAAGCATAATCACTCTCTAATTAAAAGCACATTATTGTCGGTAAAGCAATTACAATTTCGGAAATAAGCGTCCCAATCAAGACATCAACTCGCTCGATGGGGCGAATTCCCTATAAATTGTACACCTATAGGTAGGTAAGTATATCATTTATTTATAAAACGATGTGTACTCAGCAGCCTTCGCTTGTCAGCGACAGCAGTAATTAATTGCGGTTCTCCCCGCCCCTCCCCCCCCCCCTCTTGTTCCCGGATTGAAGCTAACTAGGCGTGCTCAGGTCTACCCGATAGTGTTTTGACGTTTCGAGGGCCCTCTAGTCCGCTGAAGATCCGATGGAGGTGCCAAAGCTAAGCTGTTTATTACACGATCAATAAGGAGGGATTAACTCCACTTTAAACTAAGACGTGACATAATATGCTGGAGATAGTAATGTGTGTAAGATTTATGATGGATAATTCCAACGTGGTGGCTTTGGTAGGACTACATTTGTAAATACAGACTTTTCAGGACTGAAAGGTTCTTGCAAGAGGTTCTTTAGTAGTAAATATATGCTTTTGGATACATTGGATATTGGTTAATAATCTTTAATACTAAAAACAAATAGGAATATATCTATACTCACGAATGACAATATGAACATGATTAATAATACAAAATCATCACATAAAATAAAGTAGGTAATTAAATTCCATTCTCAGCGAGTTGTTGCTACGAATGTATCAACGCAAAGTCGCTGAAAAGAATAAAACTCCGCAACATCTGTAAGTAATACTGATTTACTCTGTCCAAGGAGCTCTGCAAAGTTGTTCACAGACAGAAAACGGTATAAAACGAAGAATGGGAAATATAACAGTTCATTTTGAGACGAAAATACTGTCTAGTACTTACATTATGCGAGAGGATTCTGTACCCGGCAGAGATATAGATTCAAGTGAGGCACGAGTAATATGGTTGATAATACTGGAGGCGCTACCTGCTACCGCAATAGTATTGAGCGTATTTTTCACTGAACAAGCTGCGGTAGGTAAGCGGACGCACAAGTTCGGATGGTTCAGTGTTACGGCATTTACATAGGTAAATGCATTTTTTAAATTTCCTGTGTGTTTTTTAAATGACCTTGGGCAAATTAATGTATGTTATTGTATGTCTTAGTACATTTGTGTACATAATCTAATTATAATTATACTTAGTTTTATTCATCTTCATTATTATGTGTACAATTCTGATTCCCTATAAAAAAGTAGATACTTTAAAATTGGCAATTTTCAAAGGCTATAAAAATATTTATAAACATGAAACTGTGCAGTCTCTACAACTACATAAAAAATGCCTTTATTCAATTATGCATATCTCCGATTTTTAAAACGAACTACTTTATTTGGGAGCTGAAACGGAGCAAGATTAAAGATTTCCAAGTCTATTCTAAGCTGGAAAGGCACACGGTTCTCTTTTGTGCAACTTAATCCAGTACTCGCATTGGACTGCGCGAGTTCCCAATAAATCCCAGTGCACATTAGAATTCTCCCGCACCACTGCACGGCACTCCAAGATTGTCCTTGTTCTGATAAAGTGGGCTTAAAACTTGAATGTCTAAAAGAACAAATCACAACCGCTTGGGCTGAAAATACCTCTAAAATCTAATTTTAATATTTTTCCCAAATTTGAGAATTAATTCTAAAAATAAATTTTATCATAAGGATCATAAATAAGTAGGTATTGTTATGAACATAATATATTTGATCGGTACCTACTTTAAATAAGATTCTTAGTACAGTTTGTTTCATAAATTGATAGTTTACCTAAGAATGAATAAGACTCATCCGTACGTTCCCCCAGCAGCCTTGAAAGTAGACTCTAAAAGGAATTTGCTTGAGAATCCAACTGGGTCACGAATGACGTCGCTTAAATTCCTTCTCTTTATTCGCTTACGTCATAACCGCATATAGGTATATCTTGCAAACAATAATAAACAAAATCGAAGTGACATCACCACTTAAAACCCGAGCCCGCGTTGTTCTATGCTTAGAACAGAAGCAGGAATAAAGTGATCGAAGTAAGAAATACGATGTATTGTTTTTGATTCCCAAAATACCCAAATATCTATAATTGCGGAATAAATTGGTCGACAGAAAACCCCGCAATTTAATCCACATAATTGATGGGATAATTCGAGAGGATCGCAGAGTTTGTTAAACAGATATAATACGGTCTTGGTCTCGAGATGTTGACATAGGATTGAGATTGCTAAGGAGTTATCTATAATATCTGTGTAATTAGTAAGCTCTTAACCCTTTGCTTGCCTTGGACTATTTAAGAGTTGAACTACCACCATCCCATGATACTATAATAAATTTATATTTAAAATTGTGCCGTTTTTATATTCCGCAAAACATCTTACATACAATGGACAAAACAGTTTCAAGAAGTCACATTTTAACATTTTAACTTTAAACTAATTTTAAATTTGTCTGAAGCTATTGAATAGAGCTTTAATTACAAGGCGGTCAAGGTCCATAATTGGATGATTGGACGATCAAGAGTTCACACTTGTCGCCGTATCGGATGTGCTAAAATAGAGCCTGAAGCAAATTAGTTAGCAACTGTGAGGCAGACACTGCAGCTCGTTATCTAATGCTTAAAAGCTTATTCAGGCTTTGCATTTAAGACTTTCTTTTATCATTGACTATTCATCCTATTCTCTTTTTTGTATTTCTGTTTAATTTGCAGCGGTTATCATTTTATGGCAGACTATTTTAAAACGCCAATTAGGAAACGGCAAGGCGTAGGCGCATCTAACTGAACTGGGCGGGATTTGCATAGCTTTGTCACACATTCGTCTCGGGTAATCCTCATACAAATGGTATGGAGCCAATACAACATGCCATTGATAACTTATGGTTTAGAAACATGGACGACAGTGACGGTTCAACTGATCCACGAGTTTAAAGTCGATCAGTGGGCCATCAAAAAAGATATACATTTTAGAGTTTCATCAGAGTGATAATCTGAAGGATCAGATTCCGGAACCCTAAATATACTAGATAGGTATTAGGAGGTCATTTATAAAAATGAAATTTGAACGACGCATAATATGACCTATGTAGCTGATTTGAAAAAAAAAACGCTTTTAAAGATAACTTTTTTTAATTTGCTTCACTAGTTATTATTTGTTATCCCCTTTAGTAGGTAAGTATAGGTCTATACGAAACAAAAGCAGTTTTAAAAGAAGACGTATCTCTAAGTACAAGTAAAGTTCGCGACCGATTCAATGGGGATGAAATCCCCTCAGAATGTAATTTCAGAGACTTATGAAATAAGTTCTTGTGTCTACAATCTCCTGCCGCATTCTTATTTAATCTTGATAAGATAAGGTGTTGGTGCTAGTTTTTTTTCATCAGCCTGTTTATATTCTTGTAGTAGATAGATGAATATAAAAGTAATTTTGGTATTTATTGGCTAAACCAAGGATATTTAGCGGTAAAGCAAACAAAAAAAAACAAAAAATTTGTAGCTTAAATATTGTCTAAAACAAGATCAACGAATAATGTAATGTCTTACGTTTATAAATTATGCGAGAATCATAGTCGAAAGAGATTTTTTTAGAATCATTCGAGCAAATCTAGATGTTAACTGGTAAGTTAAATTTAGATTTGATTTTGTTTTCATTAACATACATACATAATGTAGTGTGAAACTATAGTGCCAACTTCATGAACATTGTTAGAAAAACATTTGGCTGCGTTCCAACCATTGATTGTATACACATTAACTCAAAGTTAAGGAGACGAAATTTTCCGCCAGAATGTTGGATTCATTTACGTATCAAAGAGTTCTGTTTTTTTTTCCAAATTGTTATTTAATTGATTTTTATTTCTATATTGATTTTTATGATAATATTATCCAAAATTGCCAATCTTATGATTTAATTTTAAACTAATTTGTATTTTGTCATTAACTAGCCCTCGAGCACCGCTTTAACTTAAAAAGTTTTCTAATCGGAATTACGTTGTATCCTATGTCGTTATTCTGGTTCTTAGCTACCTCCCTACCAATTTTAATCCAAATACACACACACTCACGCCTTGTACTAATGTACTCCCTTGCGGGGTAGGCAGAGATGCATTGCTGCACCCACTTTTCGCCAGAGTGTTATGTTAGTCCCAATGTAATAGGGGGCGGGCCTATTGCCATTATAGGGGCACATCCAAGACCCGAGAACAAATATCTGCCCCGGCCGGGAATCGAACCCGGGACCTTTGGCTCAGTAGTCAGGGTCACTATAACCACCACGCCATTCGGTCTGGTCATAAAAATCAGATTGTGATTTAACCTGCAACTAATAACATAATTTTTGAATAACCATTTAAATGAATAAAAAAAAATATCTTATATACACAAATATCTTATATATACAGAGTCGTTGCAACAACTTTCTTGCTAAATTTGAGAAAAAAATAACTGAATATGAATTTTTCTTTAGTCCGTACTTTACCTACCTTTGGTGTACCTTTTCATTTCAGGAATTCTTATCTCTCTGGCTTTCCTCATCTGATCTGGTTCCAAGGCATATTATCTTACACACAGTTTTATCTGCTCTGCTGATATCTCTCTCCGCTTTATCTTTTATCTGGACAACTTCTATAGTCATCTAATTCTACATTATCAATCGGCTCTCACGCCATCGACTTTATCGATTCACTTAAAGGCTGAACGTGTTCATTGAACCACTATCAATATAGTCCCGATATTAATCCTCAAATTTCGTTATCTTTACTGTAGTTTACCTAGTTAGTTTTTTTTTTAATCTTCTTATGTAGGTTTTTGCAAAAAATAAACAGTTCCTGACTTCATAACAACAATACAGGAGCTAAACTAATAGATGTTTTTTTTTTCTTTTCTATCAAAATAGCTAGATCCTGTTAAATTTTTCAATAAACGCCAGTAAACAACAGCGGCCATCATTACTTCTAATGAAACGGCACTAAAACGCAGGCGTGCAACAAACGCATAACTTGCAGTGCAACGTAACGTAACGTGCAACCGTTTGCGACGCGCGGCGCAATCACGTAAAACTATCGCAAAGCAATGTTGCTAAATCATTGTCAGAATCACGTCCTCGGCGGCACTCTCGGCCCATGGAAACGTTCATTAACAAGGCTAACCATTGTTTATTGAGCTACGTGGCTGCACATCGCCTTGTTAAACTGCACTTAATGCACGGCCACAATTTGCGTATGAAATACGGGGCCCTGTAGTCGATTCTCAAACACTCGCTTTTGGAGTCGTGTGTTAGTATTCATTGGAAAATGGTTACTATTGTTTATACATTATGGCGCGCTGCTGACGAGAGATATTAAAAGCGGGTGGTAGAGAAATGCCCCGCAGGTGAATTGTCTGCAAATTTGTGGTGACCCGCGTTTGGAAGCGTGTCATGATCTACGGACTTAGGACTACGCCTTAAGTGGAATTACTGGTATTGATGATCGTTCCAAAAACATTGGTAGACTAGACTCTATATTTCTCTATTAGTTACGTACTGACAATAACAGTAGACAACAATAGCTCCTCATGTAAATCTTTTTGCATTTGCACCTCACTTCACTTAAATCATTGATGTCTCCTTTAAGTAAAATTATCTTACCTGAAGATTTAAGGTCATTTTCCTCGTACATTCGACTTATTTTTTCCATCCTGTACCTGTATTAGTTACCTACTAGTTTTAAAATCGAGAAAATCTGCCACGACGATAAAAATATTATGATCTCCCAAGGAAAAATGTTAGTGCATGCGCTGAATTGAGTTTGCACATAATTTCTCCCGAGGGCGGCTCAGTGGAAAGGTTGACCCAGAAATAGCTCAACTATACTGGCATTGCGGTTCCAATTACCTACCTGCTAAATTATAGCAGGCAGATTTTAAATGAATTTAAGTTAGCCTCGCCTGCTAAATTGGCAAATGTTTACAGTGAGCCCATGCAGGGAGAAAGAGAGTCGCAATATCTAAAATGTAGAACGTTTACGTGATAAACTTTTAACACCCCTCTTTTTCCCTCGGGGGGGGGGGGGGGGATAAAAACTAGATTTTTATGTATAAGTTGTAAAATACATTTTTGATTTAAAGGTATATTACTGAAACATAACAAAAATACAAAACTCCGCTCTTCAAACGTCAATTTATATATTTTAGAATTTGGTTGACTAGTCTAGTTATTATTAGTAAATTACACTGTTCCATTCTCTTCTTTGTGTTTGTAATGGATCAAATAAAAAATAACAAAAATTGAATTGGAGGCTTGAATTTTGACTGCAATTGTTGTTTCGTTATAAAAATGTAGCTAAAAGCTATTATGGCTTTATGATTTTGGTTAGTTTTTATAGATTGGGCTGTTATTAAACTTAAATTTATCTGTATATTTTATACACATTTTGCTTATGTGTAGTTTTGGTCGGAAGATAAGTCACGGTTCACGCTGTTATGAATGAGTTCGAAGCGGGCGATCGCCAAGTCCATCAAATTCTTAACTTTAACACTTACGACGCACGAAATAAGGATGGTACATGATATAGTCTATGGCTTTGTGATATTATTGCATAGTTACCTCACCTATTCATCCTGTGCTACTGTGGGTATTTGACCCTGACTGTGCGATGTCTACGACTCACGGTATGACATCATCAGGATGTAACAATACAGTAGTTATACGTATAAATGTGCATTCACCTTATAAATTATAATCTTTATAAAGAAATCTATCTTTACATTGTTAGCATGTAGTGTCCTAAGGGAAATATATTTATTCATAACCTGACTGAATATTGAACAAGTGGTCTGTAAATTTTCTCTTTGTATCTGCAGTAACCCTTTTTTTAAGTTGTTCATTTATCAAAAAGTTAATCTTTCACCGTCGACAATCACATATTAACTTGAGAATTTCCTCACATCTTTTTCGTCTATGGTCGTGCCAAAATCACTTGAAAAGTAAAATTATTAGTTCCCGTCCTGCGGAGAGCTAGTATTCACTTTCAATAAATAACAACCGCAATATTGTAAGCTTCAATATATTGTATCCAAAATGTGCTAAACTAAACATGTTCGGTCTGAAAAGCGAAAGAGCACGTAGGTTCTCTCAAAGTGCTGAAACATGTCTAGGCGAGTTATATTTTCTTCAATATTGGCCTCTTTAACACTTCTAGTTTATGCTACTGTTACATCTATTAGAATAGAAAATCTGTTACCAGTTTTATTCTCACATATTTACTCAGACTGACCTACAAAAAGCTCCCTAGAATAAATTCTCACATACTTAATACACTCACGAGCAAAGAAACAGTTCCACTAACAAAATACTGACTCCAAATGGCCCCAATTTTTTTAAACAATTCAAAGGAAATTTGAACAAACTACCTATTAAGGTTTTTAGTTGGTAATATTCTAATGCACCGTTAAATGTACTTAAATATTGCAGGAGGCGTCATAATGTTAGTTTTTTTCGTTTAGGAGTAATTTGGTGCTTTTCTCACTGAAACTTTTTCATTGTCCGTGAGTGTATTTTTTCAGTGTTTAACCTATAATGAAAAAAGAAAAGTCAAATTAAAACGAATTCATTCCTCCAATTACTTTGCAAACAATATATTATAAATGAGAATAATCGTATTTCCATTATTGGTGACGGGAGCAGAACTTTTCGGCGGAATTCCTGTGAGAATGTGTCGGGTGAATTCTGAGAATAGGGTCGTAACATGCCAGCCCGCGGCCGACAAAGATGTAAGTACAGACCCGGTCTTCCTCTGAATGAAGCTATTTGGAAGAAGTCGGGAGTTTTAGAAGACGACAAAATACGCATTATGTCGATACTTACCTAGTTTTTAATGATGTGTTTTTTCTTCGTAAAATGGCAATAGGCCCGTCCCCTATTACATTGGGACTAACATAACACTCTGGCGAAAAGTGGGTGCAGCAATGCACCTCTGCCTACCTACCTAGAGTGTGTGTGTTTTTCTTCGGAAGTTTTTTTTTATCTTAAAATTTTATTAAATGATCGATCAGTTTACGGTTTTGAGTAGTTTTTCAGTGTTTTGATGAATATAAAATTAAAATAAAGTCTCTTTTCAATACTGCACTTTTTTTTTTTTGTATTTAAGGTGATCCTTCCTGTGACAAAATATACCTATAGGTATAGTTCACTAGAAATCAGATGTTACTGAGCACTATACAGCATCGTATGCCTTACTAAAAACAAATTGATTTCTCCAACAATAAAACCTACGCACGTTTTAAATTCATGATTAAATTTTCTTGCAGCTAACAACTAGTGTTATCGCAAACATATTTTCTTGTGCGATAATGTCAACTATTTGTGCTGATATCCTTGTTTGATCCATCTGAAACTTGGCGTACCGAAATAACTCTTAAATCGCAGTTACACAATTGAGCCATATCTCACATTGTTAATGGAAACAAATTGTGCAAAGAATTGCTTCTGTTGTGGAGAACGACGGCGTCCCACTGCTTCCGACAAATCCGTATTGTTCTTGTTCGTAATTAGGTACAGTATTATATTGTTATTTTCATTTCTATAGATTGCCTTAGATGTAGAATGAATTGAACGAAATTGTCAAGTTACTGGTAAATTTTTGATTACGCGGCTGCGACTTTGGATCGGTGTAAAAGTGTAGATTGATTATTTAAAAAAAAACACATACTCACGCCTTGTACTAATGTACTCCCTTGCGGGGTAGGCAGAGGTGCATTGCTGCACCTACTTTTCGCCAGAATGTTATGTTAGTCCCAATGTAATTAGGGGGCGGGCCTATTGCCTTGCTTATTAAATACAGTTAATAATGATAAATTAATAGTTCTCAATATACCAGTTGTTTTAATATGTATTTGCGTTTTTATTATAGTTTTGATTTCCAAAATATATAGGAAGATTCATAAGTGGATTGAAAATTTATTTTTTTACAGTTCGGGAAGCATGCATATGCATGGTTAAAATTGCGAAAAGCGGATCTCAAAGTACATAGGTATTACGTAGGTATAAATTAGCAAGTATAATAATATGAAGATCAAGGTTGTACGATATTTAAAAATATCATATTCCTATTAACTAAAGGTTGCTACGCAAACTGTATATAAAAACATACGGCAACGACCATTGACAAAAAAATGTAAATATTAAAATATTTATAAAGGTTTTTGTAAATTGGTAATCATATTTTTTCATCTGTAGGTCTATCTATCGCATGACACAAATATTGCTATCAAAGCATTTCTAGTACTACTTGTGCTTCAAAGGTGAGGAAGTACTTAATTAAAGAACCACAGGATGGTCTGGAAGCGGGTTACTCTAGATTACAAAAACGAACGACATAGACCTTACCTTTATGCAGTGGGTACGTTTAATACTACGGGATTGAGTTGTGGTTAGCGCAGCAGCCCTGCAAAACTTCGCTTATAACAGGAATGGTACAGTTTCGAAAAAAGCAATACAGGGAATCGGGAAAATTTCAATCGACTGGAAAATATGATACATTGACTTAGGAATAACCCTATATAGAGTGACCCCACTGAGCTGGTCCACCATTGCCGGCGTGTAGGCTCCGGCCACAGCTTCGGTACACTAATCGATATTCAGAATACCTACTTGACTTCACCCCAGTACGTGTGAGCACTGCACAAACTATTAATTTTGATTGAATTTGAACTTGCTACAATGTGCCTACATAGTGTACACGCTTTTTCCTGAATGATGGCGATAGTGAACAAGAATAGAAGTTTAGGATGATTTCATTGTAAAAATAAAATATTGGCCTATGTAATATTATGCATTATCATCGTAAAATTATGCCATTACTAATAATATTAAAGAAGAAAGGATTCAGTGTGGTCATAATTAGGTGTTAAATCAGCTTTGCGATTCTGTAAAATCAGACATCTCACTTCGATCTTCATTCTCCCTTCACCTTTCACTTCACGTATGTCATCTCATACATTATTTGTCGAAATCTCGAATTTGCGGAAATTACAGAATGCCAATTTCAAAACTCACTCCGGATTCAGAATCGAGTTTTGACAATTAGCTTTATAGAATCGCACGGCTGGGTCTACTTTGATATCCCATACAACTAAACAGCGCATTTCATAGAATATAGATTACAGATAAGTGAAACAGAAAGTGCAAAATTAACGTTAAACTAGCTTAGCTGACTACCTTATCAAAACTTAAATGCTAATAAAATCCTAAAGCAGCATGGCTTATCTGTCAAACATCTGACAGATCCATAGAAGTTACGTAGATTGTCGATTGCTATTGTTCGATGACGCGGGGCTATCCCGATGTACTCTTAAATCATAGCATCTGAAGATACGCTTCTTTATTGAATTTTGGTGCAGTGGAAAACAGAGTTACAAACCGTATACTACGCCAGCGCTCCTGTACCCAATATGCATAAGTAAATATTGGCGCTATATCTTAGCCGTGCAGGTAAAACCGTTTGAGCGCTCACGAAAGATTTGGTTTGCGAATGGCATGCCTTTGAGACTCACTATCGGCATTTAGCATCCCGTGGCTTGCTGGTATAGGTAAATTTATTAGCCATATAAAGTTTGTTTGCCTAATTCTCATGCATTAAAGATCGGTGATAGCGTACCTGAAACGCTGAGCTAGGTTTAGTATTGAGTATAGGTGGTATAAATACCTACTTAATAGTATTATGTAGGTACCTACATTACAACTGAAACTTTTTACAGATCATAAAGTGAGAGATAGGGATTCGATTGTTACTGCAGAAAAGATTGTAGGCAAAGTGTTTTTTGTACGAGTAAAATTTGATATTTTAGAAAGCTATTATTTTCAATGACGTACTCAGCCTAAGCACGTCGTACCTAAATCATCACTAGCATAACATTAAAGTTTAACCTAAGCATTACTATCTAGAAATATGAAAACCGGAAGTGGGTATACATTTCCTCCCACTGACGTTGCTCCAACCTGACTATGGCTACGCCACGTGTCTATTGAAAGCATCCATTATACAACCGAGAGTCGCGTATTATGCCCGGAGCTATGAGCAAGGGCTACCCCCGGCTAATCTAAAGATGGATTACGGCTCACAATATAGGTACCTATACCTTGTTCCATTTATGAAGTCCCTTATGACGGGCGATTGTGGATTTTAGAATAGTAGTGCCGATTTCTCCATAGTCGGTTATCTAACCGACAGGGATTGATTTATAAATAAAACGTCATCTCCATATAAAACTCATGTCTAATGTGTCAAAAGTCAACCACGACTCCCTGGTTATGCTCTAACCGACTATGGAGAAATTGGCACTAAAGGTCCTGCCGACTCCTGCCTGTCAAAGGAGTATGTGAAACATGGTATACAAGGATATCTACGTATGATACGTTTACTGCGTGCTGCTGTGATGAGAGATTACAATTATTAGGGTTCCGTAGCCAAAATGGCAAAAACGGAACCCTTATAGTTTCGTCATGTCCGTCTGTCCGTCTGTCCGTCTGTCCGTCTGTCACAGCCGATTTACTCGGAAACTATAAGTACTACAGTGATGAAATTTGATGAGAATATGTGTTGTATGAACCGCTACAAAAATATGACACTAAATAGTAAAAAAAAAGAATTGGGGGTGGGGCCCCCCATACATGTAACTGAGGGATGAAATTTTTTTTTTCGATGTACATACCCGTGTGGGGTATCAATGGAAAGGTCTTTTAAAATGATATAAAGTTTTCTAAAAAACATTTTTCTTAAAGTGAACGGTTTTTGAGATATCAGCTCTCAAAGTCGTAAAAAGTATGTCCCCCCCCCTCTATTTTTATAACTACGGGGTATAAAATTCTAAAAAAAATAGAGGTGATGCATGCTAATTAACTTTTTCAACGATTTTTGGTTTGATCAAAGTATCTCTTATAGTTTTTGAGATAGGTTGATTTAACTGTAATTTTGATTTGCTGCTACGGAACCCTTTGTGCGCGAGCCCGACTCGCACTTGGCCGGTTTTTTTATTACAGTTACTTAGGGACGAAGCGACGCTACGCAGTGCAACGCACCAATGGGGCCTCACCCTTAACCAACGCCAAATACGGAAATCTGAATTTAGTTTAAGCAAGCCCGACAATTCTGTTACAATCACGGCTATTGTTGGCTTTAAGTTTGACTGGATCTTGAGTCGGTAAGTTGTTGGGTGTTGTTTCCTTGCGTTATATTTAGGACACAGGAAGATTGGCTTACGTATCTACCTTACTTCAAACGTTAGGTGCAGAGTATGAAAACATAAAATAATTATTAGTTTTCGGTAAAAAATAAAATCTAAATACTATGTTGTCCTCTTAGAATATAATAGAATAGAATACTCTTTATTTTCCACCATTAAAGAAAACCTTACGATACTCGTATCACAACTTATTAATATAGAATAGTACAGAAAAAGGCGGTCATATTGCTTGAAGCAGCCTTATCCAGATCTTGATTTTTTACGTAGAATGTAGCATTTATAGCGCGCAGGACAGTGAAATGTAATGATTTAGCGACCGATGCGATCCTCAGCATAGCAAAATTATCACTCTGCTGGTCACGGTGGCAGTTTATCCCTCGGTATTCAGATAAACAATATTTGGTGCTTTTACCAATCTCAATACCAATTAAGATTTCAATCACACTTAAAAACCATTCAAAAGTGAGTTAATTATAATTCGAATTGCTGTTTTACATACTTTTTTACTTTAAAGATTATATAAGGGCACCAAAATTGCATGGACTCGTTGTATTTTTATAGCACAGAGTCTGCGATAAGAAAGATTGGATTCAGGCGACCGGCACCATAAAATTAAATTACTTATAGGTTTCATAAAAGATTTACCTACAACTGGTGGTTTACAATAAGAAATATTGTTTTATTTATTGTTACCAATATGTGCATTATGGGACTTTCAATAGTTTGAAAATACGATGTATATGATGTAATATACAGGGTGTTGCAAAAAGGGTATACTAAGCCGAAAGCTAAGCCTAAGCCTGAAAATGAAATCAGAATTTCAAAATTCGCGAAAAAAATATTTCATTTTCCATAGAAACTTTGTTGGTCACGTGTCTTTTTATTATGGAGAATGTTTTTTTTTTCGCAAATTTTGAAATTCTCAATTCAGTTTGGGGCTTAGATGCTGCACATGTAGGTTTCGGCTTAGCATACCCTTTTTGCAACACCCTGTATATCTATTAAATACTCAAAATATCGTCGCTTTTTATTTCGATATGACTAAAGTAGACATTAAAGTATAATCCCTATTGAACCCGTGGAAACGAGGTAAATAAACAAATGTATTATACCGACGACCCAATGGCGTAGTGGTTAGTGACCCTGACTACTGAGCCGATGGTCCCGGGTTCGATTCCCGGCCGGGGCAGATATTTGTTTAAACACAGATATTTGTTCTCGGGTCTGGGATGTGCCCGTAAAATGGCAATAGGCCCGCCCCCTATTACATTGGGACTAACATACACTCTGGCGAAAAGTGGGTGCAGCAATGCACCTCTGCCTACCCCGCAAGGGAGTGCATTAGTACAAGGCGTGAGTGCGTGTTTTTTTTTGTATTATACGCTGTAGAGAATACTGTCACTGAATAAAAATATTTATTGCGGAAAGTTTGTAATACCTCTAGGGGTACTAAACATACTGCGACAAAATACACTAAAGTCTAATATTACCGAATTTATTTCGTTGTAAGAGTTCGTCTCTAGAGTAAATGGCGCGGCTAACGTACGAGAAAATTTCGTTATCCATATGAAAGTGTTACAAATAAAGTTAGTGAACTTTTCCCAGACCCATTTACGACTTCTTATGCCAGTGGCAGATTTTAATAAGCCAAATATATTTATAGTCCGTCTTGTCATATGATCGCTATTGGGATTTAGAAAAATGTATTACATCACGCGTTCGACTCTCGACCACAGCGGCGCGGGGCTGAGCTTCAAATGGCAGAGAAAGAGGTCGGGAATTTTTCGTTTATTTGTATGAGCTCTCTCCTAGGCAATATTCGTCCTTAAAGGCTGAAGGAAAGGGTGCTTTATCTGTTGTATCAACATAATATATTCAGTTGGGGAAATAAATTGCGAGTGTTAGTAACTCCGAGCGAGCCGCGAGCATATTCACGGGAACTGTTGCGCCGGGCTGCTCCTTGTCGGTCGGCTGGGGAACAATGACTTGTATTGGTGGTGAGATAAAGTTTGTTTTGTTTTTGCAGGTTTATGGGGGCATTTTCTGATAGTCTTCTGTACGGTGTGCGTATCGTTCGTTGGTCGTATTGACTCGCTGTACGTTGTTTAGAGCTCTCTAATGAGCAGGAGCCCGTTGTTAATGTGGGTCGGAGATACAATTTGCTACCACATTACATTTCGAATGACTTGTTTGTTCAACTCTCTTGGTACCGAAAATTCCTAATAATTAATTGGAAATGGGCGAATTTATGGTCCGTATTTTCCGAATAGACTTTAACTAAGTTATGCTGCCCTAATTGAAATTTATCTGTATCTTTACAATAATCAAATAGGTACCAAATACATAAAATATTTACGTAATTGTGTCATTGTTGATGTGAATTTTAGATAGCGTTACCTTTAAAAACTTAGCTTTCAAACAGATTTGAACTTTACAGTTCTACGGATAAGGCTTTCATTTGAAAGCTCAGACGGGCTGAAGTGGCAGATGTGACGTACAGCGAGATAGACCGTGCCCTCTAGGTCGGTGTCGCACAATTAACGTTTTTTTTTCTTTTTCAGTGCGACCGTTTCAGGATTTTGTTGTTGTTGCGAGGTCATTGACGCGTACTTGGCTAATAGCGGGTTTATTTGAAAGGTGCCTTTGATGTTTCAAGATAGGGGAGGTTTTGCGGAACTCAAGAAAATCTTGAAAATTTCAAAATGTTGTTATAGGTAGTGTAGATTTGTGTTTTACCGTCGTCATCGTCATAATTTTAGGAAAAACGCAAATAAGTGATGACATTTCCAAATTAAAATAAAATAAAAATTTTATGTACCCAAGTATATTTAAACTTAATAAATAAATGTAGAAATACAACGAGCACGTTGGTGTAATTTTCATATTGCATCTCTGTAATTTAAGTTTTCGAAACTTTTAAATAACTTTGCAACGAGACTGCCTCATAGTGAAACTTATTATGAAACGTTAACTATTAAAGTTGCCACTACTGGAGTGCCGTTGTGCGTTGCGTCGTTATGACTCGTGGCTTAAGGTTTTGCAAGTGGGTTAACTCCTCCTATCGACTCCTCCTATCGAGTCCTTCGTCAAGTCGCGCGCCTTAGACTCGCGCGCCGCGCGCGAGTTGCCCCTCCCGTATTTACCTACTTTTTTTGTCGTCAACTCGCTCGACTGTGAAAATATGTAGAGTCAGCCACAAAAGTTATAATTTATTATTCTATTTATGCTTAAGGTAACTACTTAAAATGTATAGGGTATTTTATAGGACTTTACCTTAAAATAAAACATAATATCCTTTCGGAGATGTATAATTTAAGATATAATATTCTAATAATAATCAACAACAAAAAATTGGTATAATATTTGTGTGAGTTTTGGTACTGCCTAAATCTATTATACGGCAAAATAGACTTGGTAATATAGTAAAGTTAATTTATTATAGACTTACCCCCACAATACATCAACATCAGTAAAAACTGCCACATTTTAATATTTTTGCACTGTACTGTAGACTGTAAGTAATGCACTGTACATCTCTGCTTCGCATTAGGAGTAACACTAAAACGACGTCACTAAAACAATGACGTTTTAACCCTTTAAACCGGTTTTTGCAACAAAAACTTGAAGGACATAGCTATGAGTCTATGACAGGTAAAATTGGCGCACGGGATGAGAGAGATAGCAATCTTGGGTATCATGCGTCATAGGTCACATCCCCTTTTGCCTCATTCCGCAATTCCAACATAGGCTTTATTGTCCCGAAATCAAAGCATCTACTTTAATGGCGACTGTCTAGTCGGTACCTTCTTATGCTAATCAGCCAGGGGACAATATTTAACTATATTTTTTAGTTTCAATTCGTTTTCATCTGACCGTACTTTACATGGGCACGCGAGTTGATGATATAAAAAAACAGTAGATGCCAACTCGCGCGGCGCGCGACTCTAAGGCGCGCGACTTGACGAATGACTCCTCCTATCACATGTTTTCTAAAGCGAAATAATAAAATATATAAGCACCTTATTAAAAATAAACCAACCAAATGATAGCCGGACATTACAAATGTGTTAGAAATGGCGGATTTATTTCAGTTATTCAGCCACCAATTAAATAGTAGCCTTTAATAAAATAGATAAGTTGTGTCCAACTTTCTATATTCTTATATTTTCAATCCTATTATTAATCTTTAGTGAATCTGTTTAAAAATTAAATAATGAAGGTTGTCTGTTGAAGATTACTAAATACTTAAGCAACTACATGGTAGGTATCTTTTTTTTGTTTTTAGATTTTTGGTGCTAGTAAGCATTATACATAATCCGCTAAAACAAAAGCAGTAAGTTGAAACCGCCGTTACGTACATGGAAGACACCGGAGCTAGGTGACACGGAATCTCCGCGCAAGTGTCGGCTAAAGACAAATGAGCAATTTGTCGCCCCGACCCAGCCGCGTGTCGCAAACGGAGACACGACGGTGAAACCCCGTGTGAATGTACTTGTATAGGACATTTAAACATAGTTGTACGAAATGACAGACCCTAATGTCAAGGCAGATACTAAATTGGCCGATTCTGAACGGTTCATCAACAGTCGTTTGTATTGCCAATAGAACGATAAGTCACTTAATCGCGGGACAATCGACTGTTGATAAAGAATCTGTCAATTCAGTAACTGAGATTAAAAACAGACTTTAGCTCTTGTCACTGACACTGAAGAATTCGTAGTAGTGTATGTCTATCTATCTATTACCTGTGTAAAAAACATATACATACAGACGATTTGAGAAGATGATTTTTTATCCTGGAAGTCGGTTAAAAGGATGCCTGACAATTTCAGTACCCTGAACAGTAATAGTGCTGTATGTAGGTATTGCATGCTCAGGTTCTGCTTAACTTACCGGATATCTATATTTAGATACGTACCGTAGAATGCCTAGTATCCATTATGTTAATATGTTCAGTTAGCAGACGTAAACACAGATGCAAAAGATATGTTCTGAAGAGTTGGGGGTCAAAAGTCAAATGGTTCGGTAGTAAGTAGTTGAACAGTATGCGGCTTGCGTGCCAAATCACTTCAACTTTTACCGCGTCTGAAAATGTATATTGAATCCGACCCACTTGTGCCATAAAGTATTAAGTTTATCAAAATGTTCGGCTATCATTGCACCGAGAGGGTTAACGTGTATGGTTTGATTGATCTAATAAACAGTTATGTAAACAAATATTGTATATTTTCCGCATCTATTCAAATTCCAACATTTTGTTGCCACATCCCGTTCAACGAAATGTTACATATTTAGTTGGTCAGCTAATAAAACTGCTGTATTCCACTTCTGCGTTAAGTATAAATACCAGTTTAAAAACCGGCCAAGTGCGAGTCGGGCTCGCGCACAAAGGGTTCCGTAGCAGCAAATATAATATTACAGTTAAATCAACCTATCTCAAAAACTATAAGAGATACTTTGATCAAACCAAAAATCGTTGAAAGAGTTAATTAGCATGCATCACCTCTATTTTTTTTAGAATTTTATACCCCGTAGTTATAAAAATAGAGGGGGGGGGACATACTTTTTACGACTTTGAGAGCTGATATCTCAAAAACCGTTCACTTTAAGAAAAATGTTTTTTAGAAAACTTTATATCATTTTAAAAGACCTTTCCATTGATACCCCACACGGGTATGTACATCGAAAAAAAAAATTTCATCCCTCAGTTACATGTATGGGGGGCCCCACCCCCAATTCTTTTTTTTACTATTTAGTGTCATATTTTTGTAGCGGTTCATACAACACATATTCCCATCAAATTTCATCACTGTAGTACTTATAGTTTCCGAGTAAATCGGCTGTGACAGACGGACAGACGGACAGACGGACATGACGAAACTATAAGGGTTCCGTTTTACGAAACCCTAAAAATGACACCCAAAGGCAGCGGAGAATGAGACGGGGCTAAGAAAAGGCAACATTTTCAGCGAGCTTGCTGAAAATTTTGTACGTTGCGTGGTTGAAATAACTCAATTTGTATGAAATATACTCTAGTACAAAGCAGCTCGTTACGTCATTTATTTTATCGAGGCAGTAGCTTTTCTGTTGGCAGCAGGCAGGTATTGCCAGGAAATTTATCGGCATCCTAAGGGTTGCCGCCCGCAGGATGGACCGCGCTCGCTGGCAGATATAGCCGGGGTGGGATTTTCTTTTTCCCGGACGCCACCCTTATTAATTCACCGTCGACATAAACCACAGTCAATACTTTTGTTTGCGTTCAGTTGGGTAGACGGTCGTGCCCACTTCGTTCCGATGTACCGTCGCGCGTGTGGAAAATTTAATTATCGTTCTGGACAGCGAGCCGCGTTGTTATTCACCGCGCGTCGGATTCCGTCGTCCGGTGACGTCACACAGGGAGCGCATGGGAATGGACCGATGACCTCAAGCTTGTGTTGTCTATGCATCGAGGAACCAATTTAAATTACCTGTGTGATGCATTGATTTGCGGATTATGCGGTCCGGAGCGAGCTGATACAACGATACAACTAATTTGTGGTTTGAAGCGCTTTGTTAAAACCGGATCAATATACAAATGGAATCCAGCATTTTAGAATTGAGTTACCGTCGGGCTTTAAGGTAAAAAGAGCATTCGAATAATTGGACAAACATTGTTAGTTTCGATTTGTGGGCGGGTGTTGTGTTCGTGGTTTTTGGTTGAATTGGAGAAGGCCCGTGAAAACTCAGCTAGAGTCATGCAGATGTCAGTCATTTGTTATTCAGATTGAGCGGGTACGGCGCAGGCGAGCGCGGGGGCGGGGCGCGGGGCGAGGGGCGTCAGCGCGTCACGTCTCCAGCGCACCCTGACATCTCGATGAATATGTAAAAACAATTATGGAAAACTTTTGAATAAATAAGTTCTACTTAAAATTACTTACCGTGAGTATAGCTCGACTTTCGTCTTGAAAATGAGAGTGTTTTCCCTCAACTCGGCAGCTTATGTTAAGCTCCTGAAATACACCCGCGAGTGTTTGAGAACAACAGTAATGTCGGTAAAAGTTGACTGTATCTTTCGAAACTGTAGCGAAAGTTTAGAAATGAAATAAAAATTGAAGAGCATTAATTTGCGTAAAGTAACAGTAAATGGAAAGCAAATGCTAACTACACAAAACAGGTACTTGTACACTAAAAGTTTGTTTTTAATTAAACATGGCTAGTGGTGGATTCTGGATTTGTAAACGACATCGTGTTGCATTATCCGATATTATAGATTTGTCAGGTATCTACCTAAGTACTTTGTTACTTTTTAGCGTTCGGTACCTATAAAATTAAAAACGGAACCCTTATAGGATCACCTTTTTGTCCGTCTGTGTCCTTATAGAATCATTTTGTTGTCCGTCTGTCTGTCAAGACCTTTAACCCATTTATCTACCTATAGCTAGCGGTGGGAAACCCTTTTGAAGTGGTTCCGACTCGCACTTAGCCGGTTTTGTAAATATTGAAACTAAACTTTTATGTTGGTATACTGCTATCGTTATACTTTATATTATATATGTAATTAAATCGTATTTACCAAATTCGCAACAAAGAAATTAACTTTAGCTCTCTAGTAGTCTCTACAAAACCTCAGGTAGTCTAAGACTTTCTAGGAATAAAAAAAATAGAAGACGTGAACGATAGTGAAATATTACTTTCATGATCGATAAATGTATTCTGATTAACTACTAATCAGAATACATTTTCAACCCCAGATGGAAAAAAGAGGGGTGTTAGGGTTTATACCTAACTTAGATAACTTAATATTATGTTAATAACGTGTCTGTGTTGTGTGTGTGTGTGTGTGTGTGAATCTGTCTGTGGTAGCGTAGCTCCTAAACGGCTGAAGCGATTATCGTTTACTTTTTTAAGTCATAGTTAATGTTACCCCGTGTGTTCTCACCATATTATCAAAATCGGCTTAGGCGTTCAAAAGTTATTCGACTTTTAGTGTTGAATTTCGGGGGTTTTTAACGTTGGTTGCCTCCTTTATTTTTGTTCTGAATCTGAAGTTTCGGGTGCTCGGTTCGACGTTAATGGAAAACAATCGTGTTTTATTAAGATCGTAAGCTTTGATGGGTATATAAAAGTGCTTAGGTGAGCAACTTAAGGTAGGGTCCAGCGATGTTAACGATACGGTAAGGAAACCAGTACAGATGGGCGAATGTTACAAAAAAGTCATCCTTATTTTTTATTGCAGTAATCGGGTAAGCGATGGGGATTTTCAAACGTGTATTTTTCTGCTTCTTCTGGCTATTGTACATAGATAAAAGATCAATTCAAAGTAAAACAGGGGTCATGCTAATATATTATAATTGCACTGAGGAACGGCTTTTAATGGATTTTTTATGAAAGTAGCGACATGTAGTAAGATGAACCTCTGGATTAACACATAGGCTACTTATTTTTTCCCAAAATTCCCAAGGGAAACGTTTTAAAGATTACATTACACTTTTTTCTGAAAGCTAGGGTATCGTAATTTTCCGTCTAAAGTTTCAGTAAAAATCTGACAGCACCCTAATAAAACAATTTAACGAATCAAAACAAATTTAAAACTTCCATGTTCATCGGTAAAATGGCGCCACTTAACCCAGTTAGGGTTCTATTTTATAAAATTGGCTCAGCCAATGAGTGAATATGCGAATAATAAACCTTTTACGGCTAAGTGGAACTGGCGGGCGACAGGCTCCAGCTGTAATCTGCAACATGCTTTATTATTTACAATAGCATAAAAAAGGCCTGTGTACCATAGAGTTTTTCTTACGTTTCAAGTACGCTAGTGTAAGGATTTTATATCGTCAATTTTTAAAAAAATTGGATGATGTTATGTTAGTAAGTAATATTAATGGGTAAAATGGGTGAACAGTTATACAGCTTCATAAGTATCTTGTCAAACTCACTGCTCGCTTATTCGTTAAATCATTGAAGGTTTGTTCTACTCCGCCAAGCTTTATATCGCAACGATACAAGAGAAAGAGAGATAATGATATAGATGAACAATTGAATACATTTAAAGAGGAGATGAAGCAAATGTTACAATCTATGATGAAATCACAAGCTAACGAGATTAATAAAATCACTCCCACACTCAAGGAAATTCAACTAACTAACATAAATATTGAGAACTCAATTTCCTTTCTCACTAGCCAAAATGAAGACTTTAAAAGAAAAATTGAACAATATGAGATACAGGCAAAGAAGGATAGAGAATATATTGCCCTTTTGGAAGAAAAAGTGGAAGATATGCAAAGAGGAAGTAGAAAGATGAACTTTGAGATAAAAAATGTTCCCAAAACCAGCAACGAAACTAAAGAAAGTCTGGTCAACATGGTGATAAATCTATCAAAAGCAATTGAATATAACTTGGAAAAAACTGACATTACAGACATATACCGAGTGAGAAGCAACAATAAGGATGGCAAAAATAATACTCCGATCGTAGTTGAGACATCAAGCACCTTCATAAAAAATGACATAATAAAGCTATCTAAAGCATACAATGTCAAGCGTAAAGATAAACTATGTGCTAGGCACTTAGGTTTTACCAAAAATGAAGACACACCTGTATACGTCTCTGAACAGCTTACAGCTAAAGGTTCTCGCTTGTATTTCCTTGCACGTGACCTTAGTAAGTCTAAAGGATACAAGTTCACATGGACCAGCTATGGAAGAGTTTATGTAAGGAAGGACGAAAACTCTCATATTATTCCAATAAAAAGTGAAGCCCAGGTGCAACACCTTATGTGTGCAGCATGACTAAGCACCAACTTACTTATGATAATAATTATTCATTGTTATATTTTAAAATGTATTTTAACACACAATTTGTACACAGAAGTTTATCAAATCACATTCACTCACACCCTTACACATACACAACTATTCAATCTCAAACATGCTACAATAATTTACAACGCCAATAACGCTTATAGCATACTGTTACATAGTCTACTTATAAATAAAAGCCATTTTAGTAAAATAACATCCTCATACTGTAAACCTGATCTAAATGGATAGTTCTCTAACTACTATAAATGACATTGATAATTTAGAAATCGCACATGCTATTCAGTGTGACACGGAAGATCTCACTAAGTACATTTGTAAAAAGAGTTCCGATCTAACTATTATAACCCAGAATATAAGAAGCGTTTATACTAACTTGGATGATTTTGAAATTACTATGGCGCAATTAAAATTTGACATTGACGTAATAATCCTAACTGAGTGTCGCTTAGTTTCCGATAAACCAATTCCCTTCATGACAAGATACAATGAATTTGCTACCTCCAATCACTTAAATCAAAATGACGGAGTAGTCGCATACGTTAAAAATAATTTACAATGTACATTTAATGAAATCATTTTAAACGAAGCATCTTGTCTGCAATTGGTGATAGAGAATAATATTGTAATACTTGGCATATACCGCTCTCCATCAAATAAAAACGCTGAAAACTTCATAAAATCTTTAAGCACACATTTAAATACTCTGAAGAACTACAAGAGCATAGTAGTCACTGGAGATATTAATATTAATACTATCCCTAATAATAACGAGCAAGGTTTTGAACGTAAAAATAGATTAGATTATTTAAATATGCTTTCGATGCATGGACTACTCCCAGGTCACGATCTTCCAACTAGATTATTAAACTGTCTTGATCATTGCAATCTCAAACTGAACAAAAATACTAACACGGCATTTATTGCAGTTTTAAACACAACTGTTACAGACCACCTGTCCGTTCTAATAAACATATCAGCTGTTGTTTCAAAGAAAGCATATTATAATAAACAAAAAACTACCGTAGACTACAATAACGCTCTTATTAGCTTACAAGAGAAAAATGTTTCACTTTTGTTAGAAAATAATAACCCCAATGAAGTAACGAATAACTTAATAAAAATCATACAGGAATCGTTAGAAGAAAATACAATTATCAAGCAAATACCCAATAACAAACGCACAAGCAAGCCGTGGATCAGTTCCGGCATACTGCGGTGCATTAAAAACCGGAATAAACTGCAACAAAAACTACGTAAAACCCCAAACGATGAGATACTAAAAATAACGTACAGAAGATATAGAAATTATATAAATAACCTAATTAAAAAACTAAGACGTCAATATGAAAGAGAACTACTTAATCAATCTAATAAAAACCCTAAGTCACTTTGGAACTGTATTAACAAAATAACTAATTTTAAAGGCAAGAAAAAAGGTAATGACCACTTACTAGGTGTAGCAAGCTCTAACTACCATTCACTTAATTTTGTAAATGAATATTTCTCGAACGTAGGCCAATCACTAGCTGAGGAAATAGTTGTCAATCGATTAGCTGGGAATGTCGATAGCAGTAAAAAACTACCGCAAAGTACGAAGCAACCAAATTCTTTCGTTCTTCTTGAAAGTGATCATAAGGAAGTGTTCGACGTCTTAATGGACCTTAAATCTAATAGTGCCCCCGGGTGGGATAACGTCACCCCAGCTTTTTTAAAGCTAGCTCACAATATATTGGTTCCAGTTATCTGTCATTTGGTCAACCTTTGTTTTGAACAAGGTACATTCCCCCGAGCTTTAAAACAATCTATAATAACCCCCGTGTACAAGGGTGGCGATAGTAGGGAAGTGAGCAATTACCGTCCCATTTCAGTATTAACATCCATTTCAAAAATCTTAGAGAAACTCATAAACATAAGACTAGTAAATTATTTAGATAAATTTAAAATTCTCTCCAAATCACAGTATGGTTTTAGACACGGTATATCGACAGAAGATGCTGCGATAGCACTAACCTCACTAATTGTTGAACAAGTTGATAAGGGTAAAAAATGTATATCCGTGTTTTTAGACTTGAAAAAGGCCTTTGACACAGTGTCTGTCCCCATCCTTGTGCAAAGGCTGGAAGACATTGGAATAAGAGGTATACCTCTTCAATTACTGCAGGACTATCTGACTAATCGTACACAACGCGTTAAAATAGCTAACCAAAATAGTGACCTCGTAAACATATCCTACGGAGTCCCACAAGGGAGTATACTCGGACCTACCTTATTTCTCACATACATAAATGAGCTGTGTAATCTTAAACTGACCAACGCTAGTATATTTTCATATGCTGACGATACAGCTATAGTATTCACAGCAAATACGTGGGACGAAGTGTGTAGCATAGCTGAGCAAGGTCTTTCGACTGTAGCAGAGTGGCTTGTTTCGAATTTATTGACTCTTAATCTAACGAAAACCAACTATATCTGCTTCTCAATCGACAAACGCACCCAACCGGATCCAAGTTTCAGATTAAAAATTCATAAATGTTTGTCACCACCAAATGTAACTTGCCTCTGCTCTCCCATTGAAAAAGTGTCATCAACTAAATATTTGGGTATAATTATTGATGAAAGACTATCTTGGCATGCACATATAGAAAAAGTCATGGGTAGAGTCAGAAAACTTATATGGATTTTTATGAAACTTAGACATGTAGCCAGCAATGAACTACTGGAGACAATATATAAGGCGTTGGTTCAGTCCGTGATATGCTATTGTCTCCCAGTTTGGGGTGGAGCTACGAAAACTAAAATGTTAGAGCTGGAACGGGCACAAAGGTCACTGTTGAAGGTCATGTATTTTCTACCATATAGATTCCCCACAGATGAGCTCTATAAATTTGGCAACCTTCTAACAGTCAGACAATTATATGTCTTATGCTCCATACTCAAATTGCATAAATCGGTCAATTATCAACCACAACTGACAAATAAAAGAAGGAAAGATAAAGTGCTTTCAGTTCCTTTTGTGGCCACGTCTTTTGCCTCAAGACAATTTGTGAAACAATCGATTTACATATACAATAAAATCAACAGGCAACTTAATATCTACAGTCTTACTTATAACGAGTGCAAAAAAGCTGTGACTAACTGGCTTTACGGCCTTAGCTATGATGAGACTGAAAAATTGTTTAAACTTGTAGTATAACGAATAGGTAATAAAAGTTATAAACTAACTTGATTTGATTATTCTTAATATTAATCCTAGCACACACACGCACATACTCACACACACACACACACACACACACACACACACACACACACACACACACACACACACACACACAAACACATACTTAAGCATGGTAAATCTTTTAGTTTTTTAGTTTTTAAATGTTATTTTCTGTAACTAAGTACCTACCTACATCATTTAAATTTATTGAATGTAACTTACTACGTACAGTGGTCCAGGAAGAGCGGGGTCTCCTAATACAGGTATTTTTTTACTTAATAGGAGTACCCCAACAATGTTTTGTTATACATAGACTAAGTTACTGAAAATAAATATTTTGTATTTTGTATTTTGTTAATTTATCAAGGTAAAAAAAATGGAGCTAAGAGTTATTTAATAATATTTGGAAATCATTATTAACGCGGACTCGGGTTGTGACAATTTTTTTTAAACATCCACTTTTTACTCCTTTTACTTATTTTTCACATTTAAAATTTTACACACTAGTCTGTGTCGCTCAACTGGTGGCAAAATAATAGAAAGGTGACTTCAGTTGACTGTACTTCTTGAAGGTCAGTAGGTAGTAATCTACTCTTAACATTCCCCCCGTTCTCTTTATTTCCGATTCTGTAACATAATGGCTAGGTGCTTTGTTAAAAATTCAACACCTTATCTTGACCTTACTTGTATCGGATAGTACCTGTTCATTGTGTTTCCCTTCTTCTACATCCCTTTTTAAGGAACACATCTAATAACTAATCACTCTGTATATCTGGATGGTCTGAAAAATACACTCACGAGTAATTAAATGACCCCAAATTTTGTAACACATTTAATTTAGAATTTGATAAAAATAATTACGTTTTAGGTGGTAATATTCTGATGCGCTGTTAAATTTAATGTATACTTCATTATTACAAACGGTATGATTTCCACTAGTCTTTTCCGTTTAGGAGTAATTTGGTGTTATTATCACTGGAACTTTTTCATCGCTCGTGAGTGTAATATGAAAAGGGTGAGCATCCAGTTCGCATGAAGGAAAGTTTTCAGGGATGGCAGCCTGCCACTCCCCTGAACTTCAATAAACTCTTGACCCCTTGTTGGTTGTCAATTTATAAAGAAAGCCTCTCATGGCCCAAATTGGATTTCTCAAGTTTTGTGACTTCCAACCTGTAATCTTTTAAGGATTCTTTCTTTTTTACAAAAACTATTTTTGTCAAAGGACACACGACTCGTCATTTTAGGCAATTTTTGTAAAGTGTGTCGCGGCGACCAAAATACTTAGTAGGTAGGTAATTATGTGAGAAAAAATAAGTCGTATCATTTTACTTAATAAGTTAAACAGGGTGTTGCAAAATTGGTATACTAAGCCGAAACCTTCATGTGCAGCATGGTATATCTAAGCCCGAATCTGAAATCAGAATTTGGAAATTCGCGAAAAAACCTCCTTTATTAGTTAAACTTACTGCCATAATTATATAACAAAAGGCATTAAAATCAAGATTAAGAACTCCTAATTTTAATAAAAGTTCAAAGAGCAGGAATTTCATACAGTATTTTAATCAGTGAAAATTGATTGGCTGTTTCATCATGAACTCTTATTAGACAATATTAAATTTTAAAACACATTAAAATCTCAGGCGTACTTACGCTGAAATTCTCATACGAACAACAGAACCTCGACACTGTAGGTACCAGTCTAGCTTTTTCATCTTACTTTACGTTGTCCCGTAGACGTGCAGTACGGCAGTCAAATATAGTTTTTAGTGCAGAGTCCTAAAGGTGCTTGGTCGTGTTGTGTAGCTAAATCAAGGGGACAAGTTCAGCGGCTGTAATATCTAGCCGGGCCTGTCCGATGTTGTCCGGGGCGGGTGACACGGTTATTACGGCTCGGAAATAGGCACTTTTCCCGTCATTAGTGACTCGTTCGCTGCCCGTTATCGCTGAGAGCTCCTGTGCATGTATGCCGCCCTAGTCTCCTGGTAGTCTGCCCCTCTGTCTGACCTCTTAAATAATATTGCTATGTTGCTGAGAAAACCGACTCTAGCCTATGTTTTTTTAATGTAGTGTTATGTATGAGTTACACATTATTGAGGGTGATATGGTCATGTTGTATTTTCCTACCTACACCCATAGAGGTGGTTATAAAAAAGCCGAAAGTAGCTCCTGTGGTATTTTTATTTTTTCATCTACAGGGTGTTGCAAAAAGGGTATACTAAGCCGAAACCTACATGTGCAGCATGGTATATCTAAGCCTGAAACTGAAATCAGAATTTGAAAATTCGCGAAAAAAAAAATCCATACAAACTTTGTTGGTCACGTGACTTTTTACTATGGAAAATGTTTTTTTTTTTCGCGAATTTCCAAATTCTGATATCAGTTTCGGGCTTAGATATACCATGCTGCACATGTAGGTTTCGGCTTAGCATACCAATTTTGCAACACCCTGTATAAGGAAAATAATCTCAATAATCTAATAGACAGAATTAATCTTCTCTGTACACACCAATGGGTTTTTAACTGTTTATTGTTAAAGGAAAGTCAGTAAGCTCATTTCAGTGCAACTTCTCCAGTATTAATTGTGAGCGTGGTGGCTATTACGGTGCTTAATTGGTAGCTTTGTTCCTGTTCACAATAGCGGAAAGTTCTTAGTTTTACCTTCGTTGAGATGGTAATAGATCTGTTGCCCGATTCAGGAAAAATCTATGTAGTTAACTATGTTACGTCACGATAATGTCGTTACCCTATGTGTCAAAATACAAATTATTTTTATTTTTTTTAATATACGCGATGATAACTTTGCTTTGAGGGGCCTTCTGACAGCAGACAACATGTGAGGTGTCGAATCATTCGCAATATCACTACTTGTACTTCATCTTATTTAAATTTAAAAAAAATCTACGCCAACATTATTATATACGATACTTTGTAGAAAACGTTACGATATCTTTGACATTTCGCTCACTATATTTCTCTAAAGAGTTTTTTTTTCTTTAATAGGCGCCTACTAAATATAGCCAGTAATTATGAGCAACATCGAGCTAGCCGGGACCACGGAACAGATTAAAAAGCCGCATTCCTCTGATTTTAAACAGCGTGCGTCTCCGAAACCGGTCAAATAATAAAAATCCAAGATGGTGGCAACGCGGGATGCAATAATTCACGGCGACATTTGCGTTCGTTCGTTCGGCGTCGCGAGCCCGCGGCCAATTGGTTCGACCTTCACCTTGATTTCAGGTAAAGTAGGTGGCTGGAGGAGCATTCGGGTCTTTTTAATATGGTATGGTACGCACGCCATTTTCTTGCGTCCCGCGTGCGTATTCCACGCATTACAATAAATAGTTGTATGCAAACAACACTTGCGGGTATCATGCGTGCGGGGTAATCCCACGTCCGTGATGAAATCTGTACGATATTAAAAACTCCCTTCATCTTTACGAACAGTTTAGTGAACAGTCTGAGTAGTTTAGTGTAAGAAAAATTGGCGGGGAAGGAGAAAGACAACAACAGACAGTTTCGTAAGAGGAAGAAAATCAGTTGTCGTACTTAACAGATTTCAAATCCATAATTTTTGAGGCAGTTAACTAAGGTAAATTAATGAAATAATTTTAAACACACTTCTTATATTAAGAGGAAGAGTATAAGACGTTTATATTTACTTAATTAAAAATAAAATTTTCTTCGCCTTTGCTTGAAGCTCAGGAAAAATTGCCACCCGGCGACTTCGCTCATTAATTTAGTAATTTTCTAGGACGGTCACTAAGCTCAAGTTAGTATAACATTTATATTTTTTATAACTGCAAAGTACTCATCAAGGTCATCACAAATCTTTAAACAAACAGATATATGTAGATAGGTGCATCGTGCAATGCACCATGGAAAACTTTAATTTTTGTTTGGTGTAAACACACTCCATCTCCTTGGTATGATACATACTTCAAGGACGAGTAGTGGGAATAAAATTTGTTTGAAATAAGAACACGAGCCATAATCTTCACAGCTGTCGAGCGAGACGCAAGCATGGCTGGAAATAAAATGTAGGCTACCCGTAGTAGGGTTGCAGTTTAGTTATTAGATTTATATTTTTGTATTTGGAACGTTCTATTTTAAAGGCTCTAAAGGGGCACTGGAAATAGTCCCAGAGTGGAGCGGTACCGTCATCCCCATTTTCGTGAACTCGACCGCTTCAGACCAGAATGTAAATACGATTTAAATTTTGGAGGCAAATTTTAACCTGCGTGAGATATTTTTAATTTATTTTTATTTGGACGTGTCAGCGAGTTGTCACATCAATCATGTGAGTGTGGGTAACGCTTGTAATTTTTATTTTATATGAATGAATTAAATTGTGTGTGTTTCTTTGAAATGGATTATGGTGATAATTGCGATTTACGCTTAAGTACCTATCTGCTTTTATAATTATGTTTAAGATCAGAAAATTACTGTAGGTCAGTTTCGCATCATGGGTACGATTTTAGTAGGTATTTTCGTATAAATGTGCGTAAGCAATTTAATTTTTTATTTCGTGACACATTAACATTCCAAATCACATCACATAAAAACTTAAAAAAAAATACAAAACACTCCAACTGAACCACTTCAAAAAGTATTCAGAAGACAGTTTACAAAATGCAATGTTTTCGAGAAAATCAGAAGCACCAATCAATCGTCAAACACAAAAAACCGCCAATAAATAACCCGATACATTACAAATAAATTTGGCGCAACAGCACCCCAACCCGAATCACATCAAATTGTATGTAGATGAGACAGTGGGTGGGGCTGGGTTATTGAATTAGGCGTCCCGAGACATTGCGCTCCAAATTGCATTATTAGATACGGCGATACGGCCCGCCTGTATGGCGCGCGTAACGCTGTTAGTTCACTTGCTTTTGTATTAAGTAACTAGCTTTTTAATGGTGTTTTTTCTTTGTTGAGGCTTTGGTAGCAATAATAAGTACGTGGATAAAAGAAGGACTAGGCATAAGACCCTTTCCTCATTGAAAGGAGACCCGTGCATCAGCAGTGAGGACGTGATGATGATCATGCTTTTTTTTTACTGAAACCATAAAATTCTACACTTGCTTTAATAAACGTGTGTTGTTAAGCATAAATGTGAAGCTATGTGGATTAATTTATAAATTAGTAAGTAGTTCTGAAAGTAAACTAATTGTTGTTGTGTAACCTTAGTGACTGTTTCACGCGTCCTGGGGTGAACGGAACGATTAAAATTTCAAAAGCCACATATGTTTCACGAAAATAGCGCGCCCTCTTGTTTCGGGCGTATGTCGCCGGCTGCTCATAGATATAACTCGTGTTACGTCGTATCGTCACAGGATACACTCGTATAAAGGAGATAATCTACGCAAGTACATTGTTAAACGCGAGTTAGCTGACGCGCCATATGGTGTCGGGTGTCCTGTGTCAGGATTTAAATATTACGAGCGCTTCATTGCTCTATTTCAGTGTTATCCATCGCACACTGTATGTAATTTTACTTACGGGTTTATTTTCTTTACGAATATTCAAAGTCGCACTTATCTAGGCCTTTAAATATGCTAGAAGTAGCGTACAGTGACGTAGGATAGCAGCCTCTGATGAACGATGGTGATGTAACAGCTTTCAGTTTAAGTTCGTTACAGAATCACGCCATTAGGTCCCGCTACGCCAGTGCTTGCAAGATACGAAGCGCGACTTTTGTCTCGAGATCGTGAGCGATTACGTTTTAATGGCGGCACAGCCACGCGCCTCGGCTGCGCCAGTCGCCATTGCCAACGCCGGATGTCCGCCGCGCCGTCTCTACGCCAGTCGCGCCATTCACAGCCGTCACGGCCCGCACAATACTCGTCAAGGCATATGATAGGGCTGTCGCAGCGTGAGAATAAATAAATGAGAATCGATCCGAGGGATGTCAATGTTGTGTCTTTTGGTCGGGAAATTACATTTGCGGCGGACACGAAAGATTTTTGACATGAGTCGGCTATTAGCCGTAGGTAAAAAATATTTAAAATAAATGTTACTAATACCGCAAGCTCTTTTAAATCAAATCATGGTAATGTAAAATTGTGTATAAGCACAAATATTGTGTTAAACGGACAATCACATAGACTGAAATGAGTAAAAAATAAGTCATTTCATTTGATACATAATAAACGCCGAAAAAATTACAAAAGTATCTTATATCAAAACGGTCCGTCACTTTACTGTTTTAATAGTTTCAAATTAAGCGTGAAATGAGCTGTCACCGAGACCGAGCCGGCGACGTGACGTGACAGCCCTGTCGAGTTATCTTTTATGTTTAATTGAAAATTTTCGTCATATCGCACCCTATTGTCCCGTCTAAATAAACGAAGCAAATGTCAGACCGAGATAAGATGCATACTGAATTTATAAACGACGAAGAAATGAGCCGTTCGGTGCTTTTGTCGCGCCAGTGACACCAATTTCGCTAAGGCTTTACTCCACCCTACTTTGTTCAACGTTATGAAGACTGCTAAAAGAATTACTGAGTTTCCTCCCGAGGCCTGTAAGCTCAGTATTTTTTTTCTCACAACTGTATTTTCTGTTTGATAGAAAGAAATAGGCATTTTTATTACTAAGAAAACTGTCAAAAGAGTCTTAGCTACAAAATGAAGCATTTTATCCTACACAAGGCCGTTGTTCGCTCATTATAAAAAAATATTCAATGTTGATGTTACAAGAATGATGCCTTTATCTTCTTATGGTGTTGGTGACAAACACTAGAGCTGGACTGGCATTTGTGACACCCTTTATGTATGAGGCATTGAAAAATCTTAGCCAATTCTATCACAGTTGAAAATTGAATAAGGTACTAACTACCTTTAAAACATTTAAAATTTTTATTTTGTAGGCATAAGGTGTTATAAATACAATACCAAAATCATCCCAAAGGCTGCGTGTCCCGCCGTGATAAGCGGAGGGGCTTGGTCACTGAGGGGTCACTCTCTAAGACGAAAAACTAAGTATCGGAGCCCCGACTCTATCTCGTTGTATTAAACGTGCCGATTGCACGTCAGCTCTCGTTCGTTCGTTTTTCGTCAGTATAGAGTAACCCTCGTGTTTTACCAGTTAATAGTGTAGATATATTATGTGTTGTCCACTACAAGGGTGTGTTCGCTTCATAACTGTGTGTTGGGTTAATATAAGGTGTACATTATCTTATATAATAATATTATGTATTTTGAAGGGGTGGACAAAAAAAACATTCATTACGTTTTTAAATTGCCGAAGAAAAACTAGTTAAATATGCACCGTTACAATACTAGAAATTTCAGGTTCAATTGGTATGTTTACGATTTGACTGAAAAAAAATATTGTTTTAACTTCAATGTATAATTCAAGAGTATCTTGTTATTTCTGATCACATGATCACCCGTGTTTTATTTAATTCGTACATTTCTACGAGTGACAAATGGAAAAGCCTGTACACCCCGCGGCGTGATAACTTGGTTATTCCCTCATTAAAATAATTAATTTATGCATATCATCAATTCCGTATTAATTTACGTTAATTATCATAATATTGTATCTATCATTATCAACTGATCATTAAATGGGAGTTAATAAAATACAATAAAACGGTTTCTGTTTCAGGGATGAACATGTGAAAATGTCAGTGGTGTACTTGGCTTTTTACAGACTGTTTCAAAAGTGGTATAGGTACTGAGGGTGACTCATGGTGTAAAAAACTTTTGATCAACGAATTTTGTTAAAATAACAAAAAAATATACCTATCTTCTATATGTATATATTTTTTTACAAATATTGACTTTACGAAAATGTTGACTATGAGAGAGAGTACTTAGCTTGTGTTTCGAAGAATCATGAATTGTTAACTAATGTCGACTCGGAACTGCAGTAAAAACCGTTTTGGGAATAGCGTGATCTTACGTAACGTATGAATTATATTTGAATATGAGAGCCCTGGTCACGAATGTAGACCCCTTTAAAAAGTCACAAACTTCAGTCTCTTTAAAACTTCTGAACATAGAAGTCGCTTCATGTGGCACTTCGATAAATAAATGTACTCGTAAAAATATTATTTCAGGTAGGAAACTCAACTCTTCTCATAGTCATTAAGTTATTGTTTTGTCTTGACATTCATTAAAGCCATATACGCACTTTTTTTCAGGTAATACTCTCCATTATTCCGGCTTTCCACAAGACAACTTCTCGTAAGTAGTTAGAAAATAATCTGCCCAATAAATATTCCACAAATTATAACTAAACGACTGCTCGAATTCGAAATGATGATCCATAATTCATTATAGACCTTCAATGGCGACCCCCGTCTATCATCTCTAAACGATTTTGCACCAAATGAATATTCATTAAAAGTAATACCATCCAAAAGGAATGAAGGAGGGAAAAAAATTACGTTTGCTTTCATTGACTCGCAAAGTCTTTTGGAGTTTTGATTGTGAAGATAACCTTTTTAGCTAAAGGGCAATCTAAATAGATACTTAAAGGATTTGCTACAGCGAACTCGATTATGTGAATTCTTGAAAAAGTGGCGTAGATCAATCCATTTGCCGGATGAAAATGTTAAATGGTTCGTCTGCTTGTTCCACACGTAACAGATGTACACACGTCAGCGGTCAGAAGACGAATGGCCGCGAATCGCACAAAAAGGTTCTCTCTGGATGTCATTAGTGCGGGTAGATGGTAACGAGGAGTTTGTGTGGACGGAACATTCTTCATATCGCGGCCCATTGCTCTGTTTAGGGTTCCGCCTCGGCCGTAACGACGGCCCTTTCATTATCCCATTCAAAACTATCTGCGATGCGAGCTAGGGGCGGACTTTTGTAAATGGAATTTTATGTCACTCTACTCGTATGAAAAGCTCAGTTGATAGTTAAGTAAAATAGACGTGCAGCACTTAACACGGTTTTATCTTCAGCTTAATTAAAGCGGGTTTAGTTTAAATGTTGTTGGTTTTATGGTTGTTTTTCTTGCTGAAAAGACGTTGGGGACTTATGCAGCTGTGACGTTGTCCACAGTTAATTCAATGCAATTTTGCTCACCAATGAATAAATCTGCTGTAAAAGTTTGATCGGTGTGGCGAAACCAGTGCCGGATCCAATTGATCACATTCTATTGAATCACACTGAGTGGACACACATCGGACAGCTATTCAGGACATTGACCTTTTGCTTCTCACTATTCATAAATCCTTGGTACTTTATAAGAACAAAAAGTCAACAGATTCAATAACTCCCTTAAAACTTGGACTAGCGGAGAGTTCGCGATAAGTAAAAGTTATTGGAAACTTTAACAGTTGAAAATACCTTACCGCAAGATCTTTTCACACCCAACTTTTATTTAAAAAGATCACGATCGCTATCAGAGTTCTAGAATAAGGTATTAAGTTAGTAAGATTTAGCAGATCTTTCAACCTTTAACAATTCAATCTTTGCCATATCCAATGTGGATTGTGGACCTTACAAAAAATAACACTAAATTAATGCTACAAAAAGTACCTTCCATCGAAATTCAATTCGGGTTGAAATATTCCATCTTGCTACTTCCAGAAAGCTCTAAAGGCGTCGCCCCATGTCTAAAGATCGTGAAAAAGAATAAAGGGACTGACCACTTAAAGAAAATCACATAATTGAAGAACAGCAAACGATGCGTGAAGAGGGTGACCCTTGGAAATAATTTTCAAGCTCACGGAGACGTGACTTTTTTACCGCTTCGGGTCCGTCTATACGGCGCGAGGATTCGCGGACGAACACCGCATTGGAGGGCTACTCGCGCTTGAAAGGTCCACCAATCATTTACTTATGTATTTTCATAAATGTATCGAGAAACCGCGACAGCAACGTCGAAAAAGTGGACGCACTTGTGTGAATTTCTATACAATGAATACTGAATGCGATTCATCCGTTGCGTACGACGCCGAAAGGTGGACGCTTACCTGAAATCCAAATTTTCCAGAACTGTCATCTGGCTGTCATGCAAATAAGATAGATTCGTAGTAAGTTCGTAGTGCACTAGCGGCCGTCACTATGGTTTATGAAAAACTATGTGTACGTACATATACTGATGTAGGAAGTTATGAGGGAATAAGTGAACAGAATACACATCCTTACATAGATAATACAAACCGATCAAACTGATGCCTCCCCTTATAGCTTCAGACCCCTAAAGTCAGGTAAAAAGTAATTTTTCATTACGCGAAGTGAATAATATAAGTTAGGCAAATGGTTAAAGTTGTGATGCCGCTGTTCCTCAGCTTATTTATAGACGGAGAATAGGACGAGAGAGGTAGTGACCACGCCGCGCCGTCCTAGTTCAAGTTGAAAATGTTTAATAATACTTATACAGGATCTAATTTTAACAGTGATTGGGCTGAAGACGTGGATCTGATGTTTGACAGGCAAGCGATAGTGCTTCTGGATTGTTTATTGCTAATGTGTCGATAGTCGGTACGGTAGGTGACACCGTTACCATACCTAGCCGTAGTCATTTAAGCTATTGCCGTAGCTGCTACATAAACTACCAATACCAAGGTATTTCATGGACGTTCATAAGTGTGCTGGATGTTCGAGTCCACACTCTGAGATGAACTCACTCTCGGTATAAAATAATGTTTGAGGTCACCCAGTTTCTACAATATTATTACAAGTGTTAAGTCGCAAATTCTTTTTCAAAAGAATTAATTAAAAGTTTCTCCCGAGTTTGTTATGTTCAGCCTTTCTTTAATAAGCTTTAAAATATGCCTCCGGAGTACTTAATTACTTTTAGTTAGACAGGTTACAGACAATCGTGCTCAGTTGGTTTTATATTGTTATTAATTAAAGTTTATTTTTGCGTAGATGTTTTTTTGTTTTTCATAATTGTAGCCTTTTTCATTCCATTGCGATAATTTTGCCAGTTTTATTTATATGTCGCAGGCAACTGGTTTAATCTCCTGTTTGATTGAACCGCTAGCCCGTTCATTGGATGACGCTATTCAGTTGTATGACTAGGCCGAACGTTGAATGTACAAGCGTCACAAAACGTCCAACTAGTTAGCGGACTTAAAATCAGTCAGGTGGTGAATAAAACAAATATGGCGTCTAACAGCGAACGGCTGACACAAAAAGCACTTGTATTGTTATTTTTTGCAAATAAATTAGCTTTAAAGTGCGTTATTTATGTTAAAATTGTGTGACAACATGGATTTACCTATTATTACACCGTCGGCGGATAGTTTCAAAGAAAAAATGTGCTGAAAATGGATAATTATGAACAACAATATCAAGGTACGTTTATTGCTATTGTTTAGTGAATTTGTGAGATGAGAGCTTTGTAAAATAGTCTTTTTGTTGACTCTTGTCTGGTCATGTTCATCCTAACCAGACATTACAAAGTTGCTATACTATATCCCATTTAACGACTTCGCTGAATAACGTTCAGTCAAGACGTTGGACGTTACAGTCAACCACTTGACGAGTTGTTCTTTAGTCATTCAACTGAGTAGCGTCATCCAATGAACGGGCTAGCGGTTCAATCAAACAGGAGATTAAACCAGTTGCCTGCGACATATACATTTACCCAGATCACTCGCGGTAAATAATACACACATGGAATCAGTTTAAGTTAAATTAGTCTTTATAACAATTATTTTCTTATCGTTTCGGTGAGACTAACACTTTTGTACCAGACCAGGGGTTGTCTCCATGACGACAGGATTGGCCCGTCTGTTTGGGTCCAGCCAGACTCGTCCCATTCCACACTCGACCCGGCCAAACTCGACCCGAATTTCTAAAATACGGTAAGGTCTAGGTACTTTTGTTGAAATGTATGAAATGTACTGTCAGCCACAAGAGTTTTTTTACTGAAATTATAGTTAGGTGTTTTATGTGCTGATTAATTCAAACAAAAGTAATAATTTGTACTTTTAATCATTTATTTATCATTTTCTATAAACATTATTAGTAGGTAACACATGTTTTGAATTATAAACGTAATAAGTAATAATAAATATTAACAAAATAAGTAACTATTAATAATTATGTGTGCTAAAATCACAGTTACACAAAATATCTTTACAATGAAATATGTATAAAATCCTTTTTATAAAATCTGTTTGCTGTTTATAAAATTATAATTACTTCGCAGTAGCCCTTGCTTATCAAATGTATAAATTACAATACAAGTAAGTGCGCGAAAGAGATGGATGCAGGCCATCCAAATCTTGACCATTGTTATCGATAACCGTTTATTTCAGGCTAAAACAATGAGAAGGGTAAACTACCTCTCTCTGTTACTGAGGTCAAACTTAGGCTAGTTTAGTCAACATATTTCTTAAATTTAAGTGATAATCACTTTATATGCAATCAATTAAGAAATCCATAAACATTTTCTGTCGACTGTACTTTGCGATAAGAAAAAAAATACAAACAAAAATGAACCTTATCGAAATTATGAAATTCGGGTCGAGTTTGGCCGGGTCGAGTGTGGAATGGGACGAGTCTGGCTGGACCCGTCTGTTGGGTCTAGGCCCGGGTCTCCTATTTACGCCGTAGGTCGCGTCCAGCGTCACGCCGTAGGCCGCGTCACGATGCTCACTACGTCTACGCGCCAAACATCGGCGTGTGAGGGAGACCGCATCAGTACATTTCTATAGTGAGCATCGTGGCGTGGCCTACGGCGTGACGCTGGACGCGACCTGCGGCATAAATAGGAGACCCGGGCCTTAGCGTCAGTCACCGACTGCCCAGGGTGCGTCGGAGAGGATACGTCTCTAGAGGAGGCTCGTATCAAATAACAATGATAATAAGTTGGCTTGATATCTGAAATAAATGGCATAGGGTTCCCATGCCCTTTCACTGGGTGAAAGTACGGAGGTCGGTAGCGATGTGACCGCAGTGTGCTCTTCCGAGTGCTTTACTATTGAACACATTCCTGTCTAGATTCCTTTTGATACTGATCGGGGCCATCGTTTTAACTGCATCATCAGTTGTCAGACCGCCTTCGTAAGATTTTAGCACACAATTTAGGTTTATGTTTACATTGCATCCTTGTAAAATTGCACTCGTTATGTTTAAACCATATACCTAATTATTTACCTCAAATAGTAGAACGTTTCGGTTACTAATAGTAGTAGCATATTTACCTTGTGAAATACAAAAAATAATGGTAAGTAACTTAGTAAGTAGGTTTTTTTAGATGATACTCTAGAAATATTATTTATTATCTATCTTATTTGGATTCTGCGAGAAATATTGATAATATGAAGATGTCACAAATATCTATTCTTTTGTCTTGTACGTGTGCACTAAATAGAGACAGGCGATTAGAATTTCCGTTCCACTTCGCGACAATTTCGTACCGACCGCGACCTCAGTGCGGGGGTAAAATAAAACAGTACGTCAACTCTAGCTCTGGCATGCTTTATAATAAACTAGCTGTTCCCGCGCGCTTCACTTCGCCTAAAAAGTTTTCCCGTGGGAATTCCGGGATAAAAAGTAGCCTATGTTCTTTCATGAGTAAGCTCAGAATAGCAAAAAAGACCTGAGAGGAACCATTTAAGTCTTTTATTAAAATAATTGAATAGTATGTAGGTTAGAGCTAGTTATTAGACCTACATTTTTATAGATGGTACTACTTGGATTTTACTCAATGTATCTTCGCAATGACGCTGAGTTGAGTCCCACTGAGCGTTTATTGGCTCATAGGACCAATTCTAGCAATGGGCCATTCAGTTTATATTGTTCGTTATTCTTCTATTATGAACATGAACGTCAATGACTACACACGCCATATTTTATGGCCTTGTTGATGTCTCGCCCTGAGCTGAGCTGAGGTATAAGAACAACCTAAAATAAACTGTGAAATTGATTCTATACAGAACTATAAAACCATAAACATCAAAATATAAATATATTGTATGTTTTCCGTATATTTAAAATTGACACAAACGCCAACATGAATCCGTGAAAATATTGCAATAAATGTGTGTAAATTTTCCAGCAAACAAAATATACCTAAATGTTTTTCGTTTATTTTACTGGCGTATAAAAAATCACTTTTAACATACACCTGGCAGGATCTTAGCTAAATACGTAAGTAGATTATAAGGAAAGGGCAAAATAAAATAAGTCGGTGGGGTAATATTTCTTTATAACTAGGTATCTATTTAAATAGGTAAGTACATTTTACTCGAAATCTAAGAAACGACCACTAATGCATGCAAATAAAACCATCCTACGTTTTAAAACGCCAAAGTCAACAAAGCTAATCAATTTCAAAACGCTCTAACTTACCGAATTGAATTTTGATATTCATAAGTTTGCTCGTCGTCGGTAACAATTTCAGCGGAGTTTTCCTGAAAAATACAATACAAACTTGAGTGGGTACTTGGCATTCCGTCGGCGAGCAAGGTAGCTGGGAGCAGCGTGGGCAACAATCTTCGGAGAATGTAGATCGAATCTCCACGGTCCCCGTCCAACACTTAGACGGGGGTTCGATTGGTCCGTTCTTTGTGCACATTATCATAAAATGCGATTTTCATTCACACTTTTTCTTTTACCACTGATGTCAATTTATTACTTAGCCGTTTTAACTTTGGATATAACTTTACCTTGACTTATTTTTCGTACGTTCTACCTCTATTCCTTTTCACATCTTTGAAACAAGTAAAGTATTTAACTCGTCCATTAATCAATCGGATTTACGATTAAAGTTTATCACGATTTCTTTTTATTTTTTTTATCGGGAGATATTCGGAATGTCGTTGAATCAAAATGCGTTTCATATAAAACCTTAAAAAAATCTGGTGTTAAAAACTTTTATCGTGAAACCTTAGAACTATAGCATTTGAGGCTTCAAATAAATATAGATAACAGAACATCACAATTTGATAAAGGGCTAGTTCACGGAGTATCGTCATGAAACAATTTAAACTAAAACTAGATTACCTACTTACAATTACGATTTGTGAGTTCCAATTTAGCCTACAAAACGTTATTCTGTGCCACAAACCGTATTGACAATATTAACAATAGCTGTTGTTGCTCTCATCGTCAGTAATTTGAGCTCCCAAATTGAAATACCCTAATATACCTAGTTGATTGAAATTTGAAATTCTATTTATTAAATTCTCAGGAATCTGGGAAAATGATAAATACATTTAATATTACGGTAAACTTAACTAATAATAATAACAGTTTCAGTGGATTGTAATATAAATTATAGAGTATAAACCCTAATAACTGTTATCATCAATAACTGTTATTATACCAGATACCTAATTATAGGTAAGTACTTACTATTTATTCACTATGACTACTATGAGATTTGCTTCAATAGTGAAAACGTATAGATAGGAACAAATAACAGTTTTTAATCCCAGTGTAGGCTTATGGCAAAAATTACGGGTAACTTATTATGAAAACAAGTTAAATGATATTTTTGCACTTACCAGCACATGCATGTAACTGTCTCATGCTAAGGGATGAAAATTTTGTTTTCCATCAGTGTCCATAGCCATAGATTGGTATTTTGCTAATAAAATAATTTCATTGCACTTGTTTGTTTAGAAAACAAATAAAATATAAATTTAATGCTTTCAATATGACTGTGTCATTGCAACATCAAGCAATTTCACCGTTTATGCAGCGCATAAAACTTGCATGTTTATGTGCGCGTGTGTGTGTGTGTATATTTTGTGTGTGTGTGTGTGTTGTGTATCTCCCTATATCGGTTCTTGGGCGCGTCTGTGTCATAGCCAATTTAGACCAATTTACTATTACGTCCTGCTGCTGCATTGGTTATAAACACAGCGTGCTCACAAATATTATGCTCCCATCTAGTTGATTAAGGTGCCAATTGGCAGCGGATGACATGAAGTTGCAGCAGACGACTTGTCGCAACGTCACTACTGGTTTCTTTGTATTTCTATAGAATTCATTTGGCGTTATGACCTCAGGAATATTGACGGTGAAAGCAGTAGTTCTAGTACGTATGTATCTTGCAATTTACGAAAAAGAAAAAAGTTTTAGTTTTCTTCTATCAATTGCATACATTACCAGAATCTGTCCTAAGTTTTATGATAGTTTCCGCTAGAGGCGCCTCTTTGTATGCAAGAAAAAATAAACATTATCGTTTTCGACTATGAAACCTGTACTAGATCTCTAAAGTGATGTTGTAACACGTCGTTTCATCTGCAACACATGTCGTCAGCTGCCAATTGTTACCTTTATGGAGATACAAAGTTTGTTGCAACACGCGGCATTACAGTGATGTAACTGTGGCGGAACTTCATGTTCCAGGATGAATTCTATTGTTGTCAGTCTATTTAGGAAGACTGCACTTTTTGATGTGCCTGCTAGGAACAACGTCTCTTCTATCTCTATCGCAATGATAACTATTTACTCGCAAGTCTCGAGCAATGAACTTTTGGTTGAAAATATTATGATGCGATGTGAAATGTACTTACTTACTTCAAGTATGCATGATTAAGCTAGCCTTTTCCGTTTAGTAGTAATTTGGTGCTTTTCGCATTGGAACTTCTATTGCTCGTGAGTATAAATGTATTCTGATTTACAAATTTTGATGTGAAATCGACTAAAATGTGTTAACAAATTCGATTCAAAACATACTCATACTACGCAGCAGTCAAATGTAGCGGCTCAATAGCAATTTGTTTCAATCTATGTATATTGGTATGAATTCAGTCGGCCAATAGAAAACAATTTAAACTAATGTCGGGGTCGAATGGTTCGACTTCGAGGGTATCCAAATTGACTCAGTAATAGTTGTTGGTGATTTTATGTTAAGTGACTGTTGAAATCTGTTGCCACCCGGCCCAATTTAAAGTAGCTAGAGTAGTTTGGGGCACTACGTTATACACGTATCGTTTATATGAATATAACTGAAGTTAAACAGCCTATCAAGTAGGTAGGTACTAACAAGTAGTTTCTTAGACATTTTAAGATTTCTTACAATTACAACTTATATTAGTACCTTCCTGCAATCCAAATATCTATTTTCATGCATTTCATAACATTTTTTCTGAATTCTAAAGATTTTTAGTTTAAAAATGTATTACCAAATAAGCTAAATTAAAATTTTAACCCAATTTCCTAACGCGATAAAATGCTGCGAGTGTCACCATCCGTTCAGAAACAAAGCTTCGTTGGGAAAATTTGCGGATTTTTGGACTTTAACGCTCTTTACTTCAAGTAATTATTTACTGTAATTACTGAACGCGCCTGGCACACCAGACGTGCGGGGGACAGTCTAACTAATTAGAATTGATGGACTGAGTACTATTGGCCGGAACACTTATTTATGTTTATTTGTCGGTAGGTACCACCAATAAGTAGGTGACTGTTACAAATTAATGCTGTAGGTTTCTTTAATTTTGGCACACAAAGGCTGTAACCGTATATTATTAATTATTGTAGGTGCAAAGATTATCATCTACTGTCACGGTAATCACTACTCTACCATTTTGAAGGTAGCAGTATACAGCTATGTAATAAGACATAAGAAATACAAACACAAATGAAGTCAAGTGATTTTAGAGCGCTGTTATTTATTTATTTATTTAATTCTTTATTGCACAAAATATATACAATAAATGCACAAAAGCTGTTACACGTATGTAGTAGGCATATATGTCTCTGGTTCTTTGAGAGCCCCCTGGTTTTAGAATCCTATCTAGCTCTGCACTCGTCTACCTACAATGTATCAAGGAATCTTCATGATTATCAGTTCATTCAGCACTGTTATATGCGTGTGAGTGAATGGAGATGCTGACATCATTGACGATCATTTTATTTCGGTTTCCATCAGAATTGGCAGCTGATGTATGCTGGCACTTCTGGAAACAACTCGTCTTTGATATGCCGTAAATATAATGTTTAATGGCTGCATTTACGACGCTAGACCCTAGTTGTGTTTATTGATTCCATGATATTGAGGTTAAGTGACATTTGATGGCGCGCTGCGTCTTGTATTTCAGCTTTGAGATTCTTTTACCCGCTTTGCTACTAAACAATTCATAGAATTTATGCAAGGAAAGTATAAGTAGCTCTTGAACACATTATAAAAGTTAGTAGTAGAGTTTTAATATTATTTCCAAACAAATGTGATATGCGCAATAATACTCTTTAGCAAAAAAAGAATACCGGCAGACACTCGAGGACGAGAAACACACGGCGAGTAAAATAAAAGCAGCTATGCGTCACAGAGTACGATCGCAAACCACTCCAGTGAGATTAAAACAAAAGCTCTGCCAAGTCGCGTGTTGCGCAACAAATGTGCAACGCAAGTAAATCACGAACAACCTTCACACGGATACGTGCCGCGAGCAACAAGTCTCCAACTATTCAAAAATAAAGACGCCAAGCTCCGCCGGTCTCAATGGGGCACAATTAAGATTCCCGACGACTCCAGAATACCACCGCGTGCACTCGTCCCACGCGAATTGCAACTGTTTTACAAACGCCGTAAATCGCAGATTACACCGCACGCGCCACACAACCCTACCATATGGAGAATAAAAATACACCAGCTTGTCAATCAACTTCATACCCAGTCGCGATCGCAGCACGAGTGAAATTCCTAGCGCCGATGATGACATCGAATCGTTTAACGCTTCTCACGTCACCGGCTTATCTTTGGCTCTGAAAGGGTACAAGTTTTCCTCGAGGGTCGCGCCCTAAATTAGACCCTGCAGTGTGGTGAAAAGTGACACTATGCACTACGGGAGTGTATAAACATTTTTGGTGAGTAACATGTTCCGTTTTCCGGCACGTTTTCACAATTCATTGAAAACTAACGACGCCGCGCGAACTCAACTCGGTGACTCGTTTATTATTTATGTTGCGGGTGTACACGGAATTTTAATCAACTGAGCAATTGAATTCTATATTGTCTTATGTACAGATGAGGTGTGAATGTGATAAGTTCAAATTCTCTACATCTACATTTAGGCTATATCCGTATTTATTATATTAACTATACGGTCCCTTAGGTTTACAGTATAAATACCTATACGTGTAATCGTTGTTTACCTTCCTACTGTAGCATATTTTGCGAATGACTGCACTAACTCTATGGAATACCGAAGGAAAGGTAGTAAAACTTAATTACAATACGGCGGCGGCGGTCTCTGGCGGGTCAATCGACTTTACAAGCCGCCCCTAATTGGCCAATAAACTGCCTATAATATAAACTTGCCAACAAAATGAAGATATCAGGACCAATTTACTTTATTAAAGTTTAAATAGTTTTATATTAAGGCGGGCAACAAGTTCCTAATACAATTGCGAGTCGCCACAGGCTGGGAAACTTTCAACAACTACTTGGAGGCCGAGTTTAGTTATGTTTTTGTGTATTTTCAGCGCTTTGCCCCTAGTATTAGGAGTGAAAGTTGTGTAAGAGTATTGGGTTTATTTTCCGCGTTGTTGCAACTGACGTTTACAAACTGTTTGTCCACTTCAAGATGGTAGGTACTGGTTTCTGGATCCGCTAAAATAAGAATTGTTAATTCTTAGACAATTCCTCTTTAAAATTTATTCTTCATCATCGTCTCATAACCTGCAATTACGAAATAAACTTTGAGTAAAGGAGTTTTATAATTCATTTCGAAACGGCAATGTTTTGCCGAAAATACTTATACGGAAACCAATAAGATTGAGTTGTCTTAAAATAATAAAATTGAGATGCAAATGTCCGTTTAAATAATTTCGTAGGTAAATTATGAATCTAAGATGGTGTGAGAATAAGTACTGAAAAGTACCTCTAGTAGTATTCATAACAAAAACTGCCTACGCTACGTTCACCGAAAACAACACATTCATGTAAGGAAACAATAGATCGTTAAATACTGTTTAGTAAACTCAGTTCGCTTGAAGCAAGCTATTTGACGCGCTTGTACTAAACAGTGCATTTACTTTGCATTTCAACATGTAATTCACAGCTCTATATAATTCAGTTCAGTTAAGTTTCCTTATAGCCATAAATTACATCATGTTACTTATGTGTATCCCGGAATTCCCGCTTTTTAAGGCGATGCGAAGCTTGCAGGGAAAGCTAGTTAAACATGCTACTTGATATGTACGTAGTCGTTTATTGACAATACTATTGCGACAGAGAAAATTAATTCAAAAATAGGACCCATTATTCAGGTAACGAGCTTTAAATTTGGTAACTATAATAATATAGTGATAGCAACTCCAAATACAATAATAACCCCTTCATAATGCCGGGTGATAAAACAAAGTTATGTTAATAAAAACTTGGCTAATTTGTTAAGGCTGAAAACAAAAATTCCATGAAAAACAAACCGCTCTAAAACTTTATTCCAACTTCAAAAAAGTTTAATAAAGGGTCGCTGCTCATTTTGTTTTTATTACAAGTTAATAAAAATATAATTAGGGTCTCTAACTAAGACTTAAATTAAGACGTTTTTGAGAATGTAATATAAGCCACACACTGAGTTATTTTACGTAGTTAAGAAAAATCATGTGAACTAATTATACCACACCCATGGAACCTCAGGAAAACGCGCGATGGTAAACAAACAGACAATACAATACAAATACAAAATACAAATACAAATCATTTATTGCCAAAAGAAGTCTTACAAAGTATCGAGATGCAAAGATCCTCACACTAGGCAAGCCTGTGTCGTGAGGATCAATATGTACACATGTTACCAAATACAATATTATCAAGATTGCACACCTTAGTTTAACATTTAGAAGACAAAGAATGAAACGGTGAAATTCATTTAAAATCGTACAATCCAAGCCGTTACTTACTTTTTACTTATACAAAAAGTTACGAAAATATGACATAGGGTTATGTAACACAAAATTTATGAATGCTCCTTTTCAGTAACAGAAATAAATTCCATATGAAATAAAACAAGTTTACTCTTACAGGGCAATTCTATAAGTAATAACAATAACAGACTCAAACATAAACCACAGTAAATCGTAGTATTAATCTTATAGCCTCAGTCTTACAAGAGGAACGGAGGAGCAATCCGCGTTCGCTTGTTGAATACTGACCAGGGACGTATCCAGAATACACTGGCGAACAATGAAAAAGTTCCTGTGATATGCACCAAATTATTGCTGTTATTGTAGAGTCGCTAGCAGTTGTAGTTGATTTAGGCATATAATGATGTCGATTCTGAAGGCACAAATTCTTATTTTAGAGCTGTCAAAACCTTAATTTCTTTGTTTAAAACTTAACTCTATGAATGTTCCCGTTAATCTCATTTTTTGCTAGCAAAATATATAGTTTTAAAGGGTTAAAATTAGAATTTGTGCCTTCAGAATCGACGTCAATAATATTTTGTTTTTGGGCAAAATACGTTTACGATGCGATCTCAAGACACCTAAGTCTCAGTGTTCGCTAAATTTGGCTTTAGGAGGTAAATACTTTCGAAATCGCACCCTGACACCCTGAGTCCGGCCCCGGCCGCCTTATCGGCCGTTCCGCGTCTGGCCGCGATACGATCGGCGCTAATACGACTCGGTAATTGCTTCCTTGCACTCCGAACAATCTGAACAAATCTACTGAGTGTAAGACTTTTTGCGGAAAACCTCTACGTTAATAGAATGCTTTGTTTGCCTTAACTTAGTAGACGGTTTGCGGTTGGTACAAAAAGTGTTTATACTTGACCTAATGTGGCTTTATTATTGATCAAGTAGGTAGTATAGAGAATGCAGGTTTAGGCACAGTTTAGGTGCGACGGGCGGCATCTACATTCAGAGAACCCAAAATACATGAATTCCGCATTTGTCCCATTAAAAAAAGTTGCTTAGAATGACGATTTGTGACACCTCCTAACGGCCTTATGTTAACTTATGGTATACCTACTCTGTATTGTATAACTATGACTGCCATTCGTACAGATAATGGCATGCCACATACCACGTGTCATCACGATCTCATTATTTAACTCTTCTCATTCTGCCACTGCGAGTGGTATACAGGTGTTATAGCAATAAACAAAAGTATTTCGAGGCAAAGATTAAGGCGGCGCCGCATTTTATCGCCCCGTTTATGAGTCTGAGGGGAGCCGTAAATGACTTTGACATTCCCTTTCAAATATACAGGGTGTTGCAAAAAGGGTATACTATTTTTTCGCGAATTTTGAAATTCTGATTTCAGTTTTGGGCTCAGATATAACATGCTGCACATGCTGGTTTCGGCTTAGTACTTATACCCTTTTTGCAATACAATGGTGTTAGTGTATATATATATATATGTATAACTAGTCTAACTAAATGTCTTATCGGTATCTTAAAGTTTAGAGAAATGAAAATACAATATATTATAAATGTTGTATAATCGCTATCATTTACCATCTGAAAATTTACTTCCACTGCTGGGCAAAGGCAAATATATTTAAGTATTATTGTATGTAGGTATTTACATATTGCTCATAGTAATTATGTTCTATTATCTTTTGTCTTGTCACACGTTACCCCTTTCTTTATACTTTATATTACCTTTCAATGTGGTTGTCTGGCAGAGATTACTTTTAGTAATAAGGCCGCCGATTGTACTATTTATTTTCTTTTCTATGTTTGTGAAACTGTTTCTGTTTGTGTGCAATAAAGAGTATTTTATCTTTTATCTTAAATGGCATAAGTAGGTCTTAATATTCGAAATATTTTAGACAGTAATATTATAATAGTTAGTCTTAACGGTGTGAATGCTTAGTGCATTATTTCTATATTAAGTGGTCCTGAACAAGAACTAAGTAGGTAATCAGCTGACCTAATGACTATTTCTTAACTAATTTTATCATTAGCTTAAAGTTCATTTCTGCAGTTCAGCGATTGTCTTTAAAAATTAACATTAACGATAGCCGCATGGGCCTGGGAAACCTACAATATTGACAATCAAGTTTAGCAGCAAAACAGTGACTATGTTTGTAAATCCAGCTCAAATTGTAATTAGTCAGTCATTAGACTGCAGCAGTGATCTGATTAATGGCACTGCCAGTGACGTCATATTCGACGGCGCGCAATCTGCCAATGCCTCCGCTGATTTCGGTATTCGATATTGATGACACATCACTATAATAACAACTTTGTCATTAACTGTACATGTATGGGAAAGAGTATTTCAGCTGTCATACTGTATGTTCTGCTTTTCAGAGTTTAAACGGTAGACCCATTTAGGAAGTCATTTCTAAAACGGCATAATTAAAATGAACCTTTTTATTGAAAATGTATAACCGGCACAAAACTAGTACAATGGGAAAATGAGGTATTGTAATAACATTAGATACATTTGGAACAATGTTTAGATTGATGTGAATATTATGGCAATATCTGTCCGTTTCAATCTCGTGTGGACATGCCCTAATGGATCACTTAATTAACAGTTGCCGAGGGACGATAGATTACGGGAAATAGGTTTATTGTCGTAATAAGTATGATATCACAATTTATGGATAGACTAGCTTAGCCGCGCGAGCTTCGCGACGCCTTTAAATGGTTTTCCGTGGGAATTCCGGGATATAAAGCACTGATAATACCTAGAGTATTATTAAAAAAAACTTTGAAATTGGTTCCGTAATTTTGAGTTTCTTCGTTATTATAAACGTACACAAAAATCTTTCTCTTTATAATAAATGTAGGTATATTATTAGAATGAAGTATGATTATGAAGTTTGTGAATGAATCGTGAACACCTCGTACTCTATTATAAATGTTATTTCTGCTAAGTTAAGAATAGACTGTATATTTAAAGACTCAAGTCTACACGTGTATTGGATTTACTGTAGCCTAAACTTATTTTATACTAGCTGTTCCCGCGCGCTTCGCTTCGCCTTAAAAAGTTTTCCCGTGGGAATTCCGGGATAAAAAGTAGGCTATGTTTTTTCCCAGGGTCTAGACCGTATGTGCACCAAATTTCATTCAAATCCGTTCTGTAGTTTTGGCGTGAAAGAGTAACAGACAGACAGACAGACAGACAGACAGACACAGTTACTTTCGCATTTATAATATTAGTTAGGATATAGTAATTTATTCATGGAATACCCTACATGTTCTTTAAAGCTACTGGCATGTATACTCGCGATCAATGAAAAAGTTCCAGCGACATATGGAACGGCAGTGGTAGGTGGAACTTGTCAGCGAGTAATAATAATAATAAATTTCTTTATTAGATTCAAAAAAAGTACAAGTTAATAAAACTAAGATCCCTATAGCTCCCCCACTAGGATACCCTGTGTTGGGGGCGCCAGTCTCTTTCGTTCTTTATAAGTAATAGTATACATGCCAGTTAGTATACCTATATCTAAAGAACATGTACGGTATTTTTATATATAAATAAAATAGATCAGCCGTGTCACGGTTGGCGGTGAGTGGCCTGATTGCATTTTACTCCATCTCTAGCCATTTTTTTTCCGCCAAGAAGAGTTATTTCCCTGGAATATTCAGGTTACTTCCCGTAACAAACTTCCAAGTGCCCTTATTGAATTTTTCCAAGTTTTGATAGGTTTTTGCGACGAGTATCTCCAAGATGAGACTACTAAAAAAAAATGTTTTTTTTTGTGTTAAGTGTTAAGACTAAATTACAGGGCCAATTACAAAACCTAATAAAAACATATAAGTAGGTAAGTACTTAAATGTATACTCAATAATAAGTTTATAAACGACCTAATGAACTAGTTACGAACAACTGGAACCAAAACATCTAAATGCAAACATTTCTTTCATCAGTAACCATGAAATCATAAGTCAAACAGTACAATGTTTACGAAAGATCATAAACGCTCAGAATAAGATAGAAGCTGTTATTACCATGAAATAAGCTTTGCTGTAAACTGGGCATGTATATAAGAACATAAAGTCACTGTAGCATGTCCAGTTATCCATTGGTCTATTTCAGTCATTGTCATTGTTAGCATGATGTATGGGTGAATCTGTCTGTCCTACTCGGTAGTCATATTTTAGCATCGTAATATTAAATTTGTCCTAGTTGTTATTAGCAGAAACAAATTAATCATAGCATACAGGAAATTTGGCATATAATTTTGGATTAAAATATCCTTCTGCGCATTTTAGCGCTGCTGAAATACCCTTGTACTTGGATCTTTCAGATGAAATATGTATATTTAAAAGTAGGTAAGTATTAATTACTACATTACGTAATAAAAATCGACTATTTATGATAGTTTTATTTCGCGATAGTCCATACATTAATTTAATTCCTTAACTTCGACCACTAAAATAACTAGTTTAATCAAATGTATAACTTTTTGTACCTTTTTTTATGTATCATAATAAATCTTAGTTTTGTAATACATTTTACTAGCATATTTTAACGCGGAGCGGTGGTAGCTCAGTCGGGTAAGCGCCCGCTTCTCACGCCAGAGATGCGGGTTCGAATCCCGGCGCTGACTAAGGTCTAAACTGCCTTCCTAAGCGTGGACCATTTCCCACCACGCTGGTCCACTGCGGGTTGGTGGGTGGACCTTGGGGATATGCACAAAGGTTCCACTCGAGAGAGCCAGGTGCAGGTACTTACACCCCCACAGAGAATAGAATAAATAGCATATTTTAACCACTAAGGTTTACTGCTACTAAACCTAAACCTTGTATAATGTTTGTGAAGCAGTTCCGGGTTCAAATACTGAGCACAAATAGTTGACTTAGCCCCGACCTCCTGCTTGCTCGCCAAACAGACATTATGTGACTTGAGACTATCTGTGCAGATCCGGATTTTTATCTGCCCATCTAGTACAGGTTTTGGAATTTTTGAAAACTATAAAAGTTTTCTTCTGTCACCTAATAAATAATTAAATCATCTTTATTTGCCAAAAAATAGTACTTAGTAGGTACAATAATCAAGTTTCTTAGTTATACAATTATAAGAATCTAACAAATGAGCAATATGCATTAACAGTGTGAGTTTATATAGCAGGGTAATCCTCTGACACCTAAACTAGGTAGAACCTGTAAGATAGGCATCAGTGACCTCCTCTCAAACATTCTTGATAAAAAATGTCAATACTCATTTAATTAAAAACATGTTGGAACATTGTGTGTAGCCGGCAGGATTGCGTACCTCCATACATTATCTGTCAAAAGTTTCATGATAGTTTCCATTAGAGGCGCCACTTTGTATGCGAGAAAATGTAAACTTTTATAGGTTTTGTCAATCTATCAAAACCTACTACTGTGCAGATCCGGTTTTTTATCTGCTTCATGAGGGGTGGAATTTTTTCAGTGCCTTCCCGGAGACCGGAACTAGTGACGTGATATGACGACTCGCTAGATTCTGCTGTGAGGCGATGTCACACTTAGGGCCTGTTCCACAATGTCTGGTTAGTGGCTACCTGTCGGATAAAATACATACTGTCACTGCCTAAAAAATAATGACAGAGAGTGACAGCATGTATTTTATCCGACAGGTAGTCACTAACCAGACATTGTGGAACAGGCCCTTAGACAGATGTCAGTACTTCTCAAAATATATTTGCTTATTTAAAAAAAAAATTGAATCAAATTGATCAATTTTATTTTAGTCAAAATTATGTGTATAACGCATAAGTAAATTACCTACATCTGAGAGTATTATGACTTTCCACAAATAATTGAACAATCAAACTAGCTTACCTGTAAGCGCTGTTCGATTGAAATTATTCCTGTTGTTGTCTCGTCCGAAGATGATGAACTATTTCACTAAGGTAGTATATTTCCCGGTTACCTGAGGGCGTCACATACGTTTAAATCTTAATCTAAAAAAAAAAAACTATGAAATAAAAGTTTTGTACCAACATGAACGCTCCCAAATGTAGCTCCCCGCTCTATTATCTATGGTCTTCATTTAGTTAACAGCCCCATTATTATCTGATTGTTACAACTACCTGGGTGTTGCTATTCATCATTAGCTAACCTCGGGTGGGTGGGACTCATCATCTTCGGACGAGACAACAACAGGAATAATTTCAATCGAACAGCGCTTACAGGTAAGCTAGTTTGATTGTTCAATTATACCTGTTGTTGTCTCGTCCTCGATGATGAACTATTTCACTAAGGTAGATGTTTAAAGACTGTTGTAAAATCAGATTATTTATTAGTTAGGTTTATCAATAATACCTTAACCAATAACAAATTTCTTAAACAAAATAATAATTAAGAAAATACAGCTTCTGCAAAACTTACGTTCCTTACAGGACGGTTATAAAACCTTGCGAAACAACTAGAACTATCAGTCCAACCAGCCGTTCTCCTGATCTCGTCAATCGAGACTCCTCTCTTTAGTGCTGTAGATGTTGACGCGTGACGCGTGCTGTGCGCAGAGAAGGTATTTATGTCTATGCCACTTTCTTGTAGCACAGTCTTGATCCAGCGGCTGATTGTACTGACAGTAACAGGTTTGTAAGGTTTTCTGTAAGATAAAAATAGATTCTTACAATCTTTCCTAATACTTTTAGTCATATTTAAATAATCAATTACAGCACGAGCAGGGCAAATAAACGGCCTATCATTAAAAAAGGGTAACCTAATGAAAGGTTGTAACCTATTAGGTGCTGAAGTTTTAACTAACTTTGCTACTTTAATGTGAACAACATTAGACTCTATCTTAATTAAGTCTATATCAATGGCACAAATGGTTTGGGCCCTATGACCCGTAGCTAAAACTAAAAGAGTAACAGTCTTTTTTGAACACATTTCTAAGTTATCACATGATGCATACACATTTTCTATATACTCTAGGACCTCTGAAACATTCCATGTATAATCATATTTAGGGGCACATGGTCGAAGTCTAAAGAAACCTTTGAATAGTCTCTTAATGTTATGGTCTGTTCCAATATGAGAGCCTAAAAAGAGTGACAGGGCTGATCTCACAGAGTTCAAACTTCCATAGGACATGCCTTCGTTGAACTTTTTTGTAAAATATTTTATGATTTCTGGAATATTAGCCTTTATTGTACTTATCTGATTTGTATGGCAGTATGTAATCCAATCTTTTATGCAAGGTGAATATTGTTTCAGTGTGTTTTCAGAAATTGAGCAAATCATAACATTCACCGCTTCCTCACTTAATCCTGATGCTAAAAAACTGCACCGGAGAGCAGTCCTGCCATCAATGTTAGGCTCCCATGTAGTGGATGGATTGTCCTGGAATTACAAAGAGTAAGTAGATCTTTATTAGGTTTAAATAACATTGGTTCTTTTGCTAACAGGTTTTTAAACATAGGGTACCATGGCTGGGTAGGCCAGTCTGGTACAACCATAATACCTACACCTTTATCTACTATAACTTTCTCAATACATTTTGAAATCATTGAAAAAGGGGGGAAGGCGTAGAAGAACATATTGGACCAGGGAAACGTAAATGCATCGACTTTGAAAGCATCAGGATCAGGGTGCCATGAAACATACTTTTCGCATTTTGCATTTGTTCGTGAGGCAAAGAGGTCTATGTCCGGCCTGCCAAAGATATTAACAATTGACTTAAAATAGTTATTGCCAAGCTCCCACTCCGTATGACCTATATCTTTGCGTGATTGAAAATCTGCGACCACATTATCTTTAGTATTAATGTAAGAAGCAAAAATCCATATATTGTGTTCCTCACACCACTGCCATATTGATTTGGCAACATTATGTAAATGAGGGTGCTGAACTCCACCTAAACGATTTATGTAGGAAATGGCAGTGGTGTTATCAATTCTTAACAATATCTCACAATCATATAAGTTTTTTGCAAAGCTTTTTAAACCCAAAAAGGCTGCATGAAGTGTTAATATGGAGTTTTGCCTCTTCTTCGGTCCATGACCCACTGGCCGTTTCACTACCACAACTGGCACCCCATCCCTTTAGAGATGCATCTGTCTCTATCTCCAAGCAATAATTATTTTTTCTTAATGGATTTGTAGCTGACTTTAGATTTGTAAGCCACCAGTCAATGTCATCCTGGCAAACATCTGGTAGAGATATTATAGTTTCAAAATTATCGTTATTAGATAACAATGATAAATATTTTAGTCTTTCTAACTGTTTGGTATACAGCATTCCATACTTAATAGCAGGGCATACTGAAACTAGGGTGCCTAGTACTTGAGCTAGAAATCTAATTGAGAATTTGCCTTTCAGTTTTGAAAGCAAGTCTAAGCATTTGTGTCTTTTTTCTTGGTCAATAGAAATGTTCATACTTTTAGTATTAAAGATAAGACCTAAGAATTTGCACTCTTGTTTAGGTATAATACTACATTTTTTGTAGTTTACTAGGAAACCTAGATTCTCAAATAATTTTAGTATATAATTAACTTGATCCTGACATTCTGAATATGAACTAGCGATAACACAGGTATCGTCGAGATACTGAACCAGTCTTATACCTCTTTGTCTGAGAAAACTAAGTATTGGTTTGAAAATTTTTGTGAATACATAGGGCGCTGTACATAGACCAAAAGGTAGGACTTTAAATTGGTATAATTTACCCTCAAAGATAAAACGAAGGTATTTTCTGGAGCAGCTATGTATGTTAACCATATAATATGCGTTTCTTAAATCAATAGTTGATATGAAGTTATCTTTTTGTATTAATTTACATACTGTGCGGTAATCCTCTAGTTTAAAATGATCTGGTAACATGAACTGGTTCAGTTTCTTAAGGTTGAGAATGAAGCGATACTCTCCATTCGATTTCTGTATTAAGAAGATTGGTGAGCAAAATTGAATATCTGCTGGTGTGCAGATTTCAATGGCCTGCATGCTGAGTAAGTCCTGAACTTCCTTTTTCATAAGAGTCATTTCAGCCTGAGTAAAGTTGTTGTTAAGAGGAACTATATTTTGGACGGGATTTCTGAAGAAATCCAAAGAATATCCCGACACCCAAGATAAGATAATGGGATCATCCGTAATGGATTGCCATGTATCAATAAAAAAGGGTAATCTGCCCACCTGGTTGTTTACTTGCGTCCTGATTGATTGTTCTGAGTGGGGTAGCGCCGTTGTTGCAGTGGTGGTCTCGGTTTCTTGGCTTGTGGAGGCTGGTTCATCTTCTTCCCCCCTCTCACATGGTATTCTTTGTAGTCGTTGCTCTTGCGTTTGTGCTGAGGAGGGGCCCGCGAGTTTAAAGGCTTCTGATTTTGAAAATTTTGCCGGGATGGTTGATTAGTTCTTGTTAAGTCCTGCGCAGATTTCTGCACCGCCTTTGTTGTTCTGATTCTTTCTGTGAGACCATTGCCAAAAAGAAATTCATCTGGACTCCCCTGTAATGAATCTTTCATTTCTTTGTTAACCACACTTTGGATAAGTTTTCTTCTGCCAACTGTTTCAGTATACATAATGTCGCATAATAGTTTAGCAGCTTCATTAATATTTTTGATTCCTTCTACCTTGTCTCCTTTTGTTAAGAAACACTGTAGGCCACAGCCAACAGCTGCTAATGCAGCCGAAATATTCTTTTGCCGTGATTCTATAATAGAGTCTCTGTTTTTTGGAGGATCTGTCAAGGCATGTACCAGCTCCGCGTTAAGTTTTGGTGGTATCATTGCTGGCACGTTGCTAAATGCAGCATAATTCTTAATTATTGACACTTTTTCCTCTTTTTTCAGACCTTTAGTGAGGATAGGTGTCCACCTCTGAGCTATCTCAGGATGAATAGCAGGTCCAACCGCTACTTCCTCTTCCACCATGCCCATAGCCATTAATATATCGTGATCTATACCATTAGTTTCATCATTTTGTGTATCTGCATTAGGTGGTGGTGGTGGTGGTGGTGGTGGTGGTGGTGGTGAACATGTCCCTGAAGGGGCGGTTGGCAGGTCATCCGGAGCCATGACCGTTGGTGGGTCATTATTAATCATGACTGTTGGTTGGTCCGTTCTGTGGGCACTTTGTGATCGACTTCTTGGGGACACCTCGTATAAACTGGGTGAACGTGAGCGGCTACGTACGCCTCTTGGAGACATACATGCACTTGGGGATCGGCTAACACTTGTAGATCTGATGACACTTGTAGATCGGCTTCTTAACCTTGATCGTTTTCTTGAGGGTCCTGTACCCAAAAACAAGAAATAAGTATTAGTACCTAAATGTAGGTACTTAAACAATATAGAATTATGTTGTCTAGGGGTAGGTATTGACGCTAAGGGAGACTCAGTGCTGGAATGGGCTGCTGGGCTCGACCTACGGCTCTTGAACCGGGGGTCCGTGCCCACGTGCGTGCGGTGGCAGGGGGAGTCGATCGTGGATCTTTCATGGGCAACTCCTCCTGCTGCACGTCTTGTGTCTGGATGGAGGGTGGCTGAGGAGATGGTAACCCTGTCGGACCATCGACACGTCGTGTTTGAGGTGAACCTCCGGCCAGCTGGCCATACCATCCGCACGGACACTGCACAACGCCGCTGGGCATTAAAATCGCTGGACCGGGATAGCCTAGTTGCTGCTGCAACGGTAGCGTCATGGGCGGGAAGACCGGCCGAAGGCGTCAGCGTAGAAGAGGAGGCCAATTGGTTCCGGGAAACGATGACGTCCATCTGTGACGCGTCGATGCCCCGGGCCAAGCCATCCACGCGCAGAGGGGCGTACTGGTGGTCAGAGGAAATTGCGCAGCTGCACGCGGTTTGTCTCCGCAGTCGACGCCAGTACACCCGAGCACGGAGAAGACGCCAGGCAACGGAGGCCGAAAAGAGTACCGCCTATGACGCCTATCGGGAGGCCAAAAACGCGCTTCGTTTCGCGATTGCAGACGCGAAGGCTCGGTCCTGGAAGGAGCTCCTGGAGGGTCTCAACAGGGATCCATGGGGCCGACCGTACAAATCAGTACTGGGCAGGCTGCGTCCGTGGGTCCCTCCGTTGACCGAAACCCTGGAACCCGCTCTGGTAGAGACGGTGGTCAGCACACTGTTTCCCAGGGGCCAGGAAGGTCAACAAGACCCTCTCCCGTTAGACCCGACCACGTGGTCTGACGAGTTAGGAGTGAAGGATCCGGAGCTGGAACGAGCAGTCAGGCGTCTCGGAGCGCGGAACACCGCTCCCGGCCCCGATGGCATACCAGGACGTGTGTGGGTGCTGGCGCTCAGGGCTGGTTTATTCAGACAGTTCATCTGTCTGCTGAACCGCTGCCTGAGTGACGGCGAGTTCCCCACCGACTGGAAGGAGGCCACGCTGGTGCTCCTGAAGAAAGAAGGCAGGCCCGCAGACTCTCCCTCTGCGTACCGACCCATCTGTCTGCTGGACGAGGCTGGCAAGCTCTTTGAGCGAGTCATCGCCGATCGCATCCAGGCACACCTGAGACGGGATGGTCCCGACCTTTCGGATAGTCAGTACGGCTTCCGGATTGCGCGATCGACAGTGGATGCGATACTTCGCGTTCGCTCACTGTCGGAGCAGGCTGTGAACCAAGGGGGAGTTGCGCTGGCTATTAGCCTAGACATAGTTAATGCGTTCAACTCCATCCCTTGGGGAACCATTAGGGAGGCTCTTGTGTACCACCAATTGCCTTCCTACCTGCAGCGAATAGTCGGGTCATACCTGTCGAACAGGTATATCAAGTACCCGGGCAGAGAGGGTATGTTTTCGCGGAGGGATGTCAGTTGCGGAGTTCCGCAGGGGTCGGTGTTGGGCCCTCTTCTGTGGAACTTGGCATACGATGCGGTCCTGCGAGTTGAGCTCCCAGATGGTGTTAGCACAGTGTGTTACGCCGACGACACACTGGTAGTTGCTAGCGGGGCCTCCTTCGAGGAGGCTATACCAAGGGCGGAAGATGCTGTGGCCAGAGTGATTGGCAAGATCCACCAGCTGGGTCTCAAAACAGCGCCCCACAAGACCGAGGCGTTGTGGTTCCACAAACTGCCTAGGAGCAGGGAACCACCTGACCTAGCGGTGCAAGTTGGTGATGCTCGTATCGCCATAGGACGGCATATGCGCTACCTCGGCCTAGTCCTGGATAGTCGCTGGTCATTCGAGGAACACTTCAAAAGGTTAGCCCCCCGGATACAAAAAGTAGCTGGTGCTTTGCACGGGCTGCTTCCGAATCTGGGGGGTCCTCGCGAAGGAGTCCGCCGCCTCTATACGGGAGTCGTGCGATCCATGGCCCTCTACGGAGCACCTGTCTGGTCGAAGAGACTGACGGGTGTCCGACGCAACCGAGCACTGCTCAACAGCGTCCAACGTAAGATGGCCATCCGCGTTGTTCGCGGATATCGCACGATATCGTACGATGCGGCGACTTTGTTGGGTCGCTTTCCGCCACTCGACATCTTGGCGGAAATGGACGCTCGAGTGTACCAGCGACTACACAATGTGGAAGTTGCCGATGCGGAGCCGGCATCAGCCGTCCGGCGATACGAGCACCAGGTCGCTCTGGAGCACTGGCGGGAGCGGTTGGAGGAGCCGAGAAGTTGTCGGCAGCGAGCTGTCGCAGCCGTACTTCCGTGCTTCGACGCATGGATGCAACGACCGGGCAACCTCACGTATCGTCTGACGCAGGTGCTGACCGGGCACGGTTGCTTCGGTGAGTACCTGCACCGGATAGGGCGTGAGGTTGCACCGTCGTGTCACCACTGTGAAGGCAGCCTGGACTCCGCGCAGCACACACTTGCAGTGTGCCCAGCGTGGGAGTCCGAAAGGCAGATCCTGTCTAACAGGATCGGGCCGGATCTGTCACTGCCCTCAGTGGTGGCAGCCATGTCTCGAGGCAAGGAGTGTTGGAAGGCCGTGGTCTCGTTCTGTGAGACCGTCATGGTCCAGAAAGAGGCCGCAGAGCGAGATCGGGAGAGGGCCGATCCAGCTCGGAGGCGACGGCGAAGGGCTCAGGCCAGGTGAGCCCGTCGCGTCCCTGTAGCCCGGGAGTAAGAATAAGGCTACGGTATCTCCTGCCCGTCGTAGAAGGCGACCAAAAGGAGGTTAGGGGCTGTGGGCGGTGAGGACGGGGGTCCGAGCCGCCGCATAATAGCGGCCCCGGGAAGAGCGGCTGTGCATGTGGCCATGTACAGCCGCGCAGGCTGCGAAGGAGTTGGGAGACCTTGAGTCTCCCGGAGAAGAGCTGCGGCACAGTGCGAGGTGACTCCGGTGCGTTCCCCTGGAGATCCCGGAGCACCTACCTGCACTGATGGTGGCCACCGAGGGGGTTTTAGTGGGTAAAAATCCCACATATCCCGCCTTCCTCCCCCGAGGTCGGTGGGAATCTTTCTGAAGATTTCCCCCTTTAAAAAAAAAAAAAAAAAAAAAGGTATTGACAGGTCAGGAATAGCATGTGATTGCTCAATTATCGAGGGAAAAACGATGTTTTTCAGTTTGTTGTTCGATACTCTACAGTATAGCAACAACTACACAAGCTTGTTTACTGATTGTGTGATTTGCTGAGAAGTAGGAAGTACAGTATATCTACTTTTGTTCGATACTCAAAACTGGTTTAGTATAGCAACAACAGATATATGTACAATGGTGCAAATTATTGTATAAAAGGCGGGCGGACCAAGAAAAAATATGGCTGCGCCTGCGGCCATGATGCTTGGTTTTTACGTTTTACAACAATGAAATAATAACTTGTTCGATACTCCATAAGTATAGCAACAACTATTACAGTCATTATTGTTTAGAAAACTATGTATTTGTTATTCCGTAGGAGTAGAAATACGCCTAAAAGAATAAAATAATGGTAACCACGCCCATGACTAACCTTTCGATGTTTTATCCTCTAATTTATCAATTTTCCTTCTCAGTTTTCGTAACTGCTTTTCCAAATCGTCTTTTCTTTTGCGTTTTCCCATGATTTTGATGATTTTTCACTGTAAAAAACACTAAATTAATTTTATAACGGGAGCGATAGTGACGCCTCAAGTGACATAAGAAATGAATGAAGACCATAGATAATAGAGCGGGGAGCTACATTTGGGAGCGTTCATGTTGGTACAAAACTTTTATTTCATAGTTTTTTTTTTTAGATTAAGATTTAAACGTATGTGACGCCCTCAGGTAACCGGGAAATATACTACCTTAGTGAAATAGTTCATCATCGAGGACGAGACAACAACAGGTATAATTGTAAAATATAACTATTGTAAGATTTCATTTTATTTCATGATGCCCCGACAGTGCAGAAATATAAACATTAACATGGTGACAAACTCTCGATCCAAAGTGTTTCAATATCGGACATATTTCACGGGCACACGGGACTTTCAGCAATTCTCGTTAAGAAGGTCGTCTCTGCGTGAAAGAATGAACGGCTCGGACCTCCCAGATACCTCCGAGTGTGGAGCGTACACGCGGCCAAGCGCAAGTCTCGGAGTTCCGCAGTCACTTACTACATTCACAAGCTATAAAAAAATCCACTAACAAAATGTCGACACCAAGTGACCCCTTTCTAAAACATTTAATTATGAAATTTGATTAAAATATTCCCGTTTTTAGTTGTTAATATCCTAATGCGCTGTTAAATGTATTTCAATAGTGCAGACGGGTTGTTAAGCTAGTCTTTTCCATTTAAAGGTGATTTGGTGAATATTTCACTGTAGTTGTAGTTTTTTTAAGTAGCCGTGGATTCTGCATCGTTCGCAATCCTGTGCCAGTGATTACTCCGAGGGCATCATCATTTCAAAATTGCAAAGACGCACAAATAATTACACTTTTTGAGCAACACTCAATGAGAGTCAGAGTCAAAAGTTGTGTCTCGCCGATCTTTTCACCCAAATACTACTGAGGCAATGTACCTAAATCAAATTTTGCAGCTAAACACAGTGCAGTGAAACACTCAAACAAAAAGCTTAAATTGGTAGCATATTATGTATAAGTAGGTCTATGTCTCCTTCTCAAGTATGAAGGTGTCTAGTTTATTGAAGTTCATACTAAAAAGTAGGATGCTTCAAAATGGAAGTGCTTTATGCCTTAGGCTTGAAAGAAATGATGCGCGTGTATTTTCACGGAAGCGAGAACTAATAGCTTCAGGCTGAAGACTGGTTTAGGGTTCCGCGGTTGAAATGCGAATAATATAAACTATATGAAATTTATTTTTCTCTAATATAGGTATTTGAAGTTGTGTTGTAGTGCAACTTTAATTTATGAGACAAAATAGGTTGATGCTAAGTTAAACGGAGGTTTGCCCACTTTGTACATGGTTTGTGGAGGAAACATTAATTGAGCGAAACATTCTATGGTTAACATGGGGCAATCGATTGTGGATGATCCGTTTTGGACTCAAAGTTAAGCAGGTACCTACGGTTCGATCGTATTACTACGTATACAAAGTATGACATTTTGAACTTCATTTCAAACCATAGTACTTACTTATTTGGTTTATGACGAATTTTGAACAGTTATAGAATGAATTAGTTAACAGTTAAGTATATAGGATAAATCTTTTATACAATTTATCCCATACTATAAAACTAAAAGTTGCTACCCTATCTTTTCTACCTTACGTGAGTATCAGTTGCACGTACTAAAGTTAGTATTTTTTGAGTAAAACGAGATTTATTGACCTCTATTACTTCACAGACCTCCGCCGACAGATCGTCAAACTGTCAATGTGAAGAGTAACTTTTCCATCTAACTTTCTGAAGTCCCAACTTTTCCAAACATACTTTGTCGGGTTTTTTATTGGCGGAAAATGGGGTTTTCGAATTTGCGTTTTAGACGCGTAAACGTTTGTGGGAACAGGACATGAAAGGACTTATATTTAAGTACCTACCTTTAAATTCTGGATTGATTTATTCCTATCTCAGACCTTAAGCCCGATTTACACACTGTTTAACACGAGTGTTAAGTAGTCGTACATTTCTGGGCTTAGTGGATAATATTTGCATTTGCTACTTTAAAAACTTTAACAGTCGCACTACATCTAAAATACTGAACAATGTAGCCGAAAAGCGCAATAAATACAGGGTGTATATAACATGCTCCCGAAAACTTAAACCACGTGATCAAATGGTCAAACTGAACTACTTTCCCCATTCTTGGGAATTTCATGTTTCTACATACCCTGGGAAACGAGGTTCTTCTTTAGTTCGTCGCCATGTTAATTTTTTATGATAAAAAATATAAATTGGAAAAATGTGAAAAATAAATAGAGGTTCAACGAAGAACTAAAATCTAACTTGTTATTTAGATTAAATCGTTTTAAAAATAAATAAAACATTCAAGCGAAAAATACAACTGGATTTTTTATTCCAGGAATTATAAAAACAAGCTGGTTTTTAATATTTTCGGTATGCTGTTATTCACTACCGCTTGCATAACATATCTAACAAAAAAATTATGTTGTTTTAGGATTTTTTATTTTTATATTTATTTAATGGTTTCACGAAAGCCATTATTTGAATGGCAAAAATATTTTATCTTCAATACTTTTATCCAGTGCACGAGAGTCATATGTTGCCTTTTGCTAGGTACAGTCTTGGACAACTAACCGCTCTGAGAGTGAAAATGCTAGTGTGTGGTCAGGTTTCTTTGCCACAGCCTGTACATTACTAAACTCTGACTGTATTGGCAGATTAGCTGGAGAGTGAAGAGTGCAACCCTCCTTTGTTCGCATAAGTACTTCTTTTTTAAGCTTCTCTCCCCTTCTCAGGCGTTTAGTTTCTACGTTTTGTTGTTGTCAGTAAAAAATAATTAGGCACGCGTTTCTTAAATAATTTAGATAATAATATTATTAAAGGCACGTTAAAGTTGTAAATAGGTAGACTTAGCATTCGAAGTAAGACCAACATTTGTTATTAACAGAGACAGATAAATAATAGAGATACAATCATACATGACATTTCAAATACCTTATTATTTTTCAGTCTCTGTTCATAAAATACAATGTAATCCAACAATTTTTAGGTCCTACTTCGACGAATCTCGTAGGTGTGTTCACCAAAACTTTAAAGTCTTTAAACAATAGTTACCCGCGCAATCGTTTCGCGAAAGCAATAACTTGTATATTGCATATCCATGCAGGAATGTTACGACTTGGCATCGATGCGATCATTAGAGGGATAATCTCGATTTCTCGATGCCGCACCGATTCACGTCCTACATCCATTTAAATTCCTCACTACTCGATTCCATTTTGTCAGACAAGACGAGAACAAATCTTGGCTCTTGTTTCGGAGGTTATCAATCGTGATTTGCACCGAGATCAAAGATGGCTGGCTGTTGTTGAGATATTCTTATTATGTCTATCATTTCGGGAACAAAATGATATACTTAGAGGTAGTACATATATGCGCAAGTACTCATAAGTATATACGCGACTTTCTGCGATATGATTTTTCAGTCATACTATTCATATAGTTTCGTCGCGATTTTTTATCGCAATGCACCGCGCACCGATAAATGAACTCTTTAAGTTATAAGTGTTTCTGCGACAAAAAGTTCGCGCTAAAAAAGTTTCTGGACGCGGACAACCTACCTGTCTAATTCAAACAGTTGATAAGTACAATATGCAATCTGTTGGTACTCCATAAAACTATAACGTTCTAGTCTAGAATGTCGCTGTGCACAGCTAAATTATACTAACCGTTGATATTGCTACGATCACATAGCGGTATTTGATGTTGCAACTGTCACAAAACCGCGCAACATGCACTAAGCATCAGATGATATGACCAGCATTATTATAATATTTATTTATAATACCTATTCCCGCGAGCTTCACTTCGGTTTAAAGGGTTTTCCCGTGGGATTTCCATGCATTATGAGAAGCAATGACTACCGAGTTGCATACGTGGAAATATGTACTTACAGAAATTTTCTGCGCAATAACAATTACAATCTCAAATTTATAAGATAATCGGCCAATATTATTACGCATGTTAGTTTTATCCGCTGCCCTGCCCTGATTTTCACACATAGCCCATTTGTAAAGTTTACTATACTTAATAACAAAACGTTTCACGAATGAGTACTAACTAATTTAGATATTTACTGGTAAGTACTTATAATTATGATTTGAATAACTTACTAGATGCATATGCATGCTAAGCTATACTCTTAATAATCAGTGCACTGCAGGTACATAATGTTACATTGTGTTCCAAATAGATTCCATTTATAAACACCATGGTCCATTTACCATTCACAAAAATAGTTGTAACTAATTAATTATTATTATCAATGTTTGTGTGTTCTGTGAACTACTGTGTCTATCCTGGCTACTTTGTAAGTAATCTAAACTAGATTTTATTTCGTCTGCATAAGATTTATAATATAGTGTTTTGGAGTTTTTAGAGTAGTAACGTCACCGGTAATAAAAAATCGGTATCCATCTGCAACCCATAAAGAAACATCCGCGCTCAGTTTGGGTTTGGCAATCGATCAAAGACCAGAGGAGTGTTATTCTTTAAACTTTCGCGATTCATCTCGCATTCTAAAGCATTCATGGGTCTATCTAGACACGTTGACAGTCAACAGTTGACATATCTCTTATTTGTACCGATGTTCGATGAGTTTTTAAACTCTTTTCTCTTTCTTGAGTTCACACTATTCATATAATTTTTCATTTTCTCTACTACTTAGTCAAATTTAGATTTTACCATTTTCTAAGTTTTATTGCTATTTATATCCATAACTTATATTTGCTCTTTGTTTTCAGGTATGGCAGTTCAGCATTTATGTGTATGTATATTAATTTTAATTGATTGTTCGAATGATTTATATTTTTAAAGAATAGCTACGTACTACAAATTAAACGTAGTTTATCCAAATGATTCAATTGTTTGACCTACATTTAGAGCATTTCATTAAGTTATTCTAGTATTATCATCAGCCGTAAGAATACATGTAGAGTAGTCGTCAACTGCTGGTCGCAGGCTCCCAATGAGCACCACAATTGTCACTGGCCTTCCTCAAATATTCCTCAAAGGATATCGTTTACATCTAAAGAATTCAGAATTCAGTGGTGGCAGCATTCGAACCCACGACCTCAGGAATGAGAGTCCAGATCTTATCAGTTACAGAACCACGGCACCAGAAGAAGACCTATGTAGTATAATAAAAATAATTACCGATTAACATTTTTTAATCTCCTTTAAGTAATCCCTGATGAGGTTGGGCGAGGATCAATACTACGGTATGATCAGGGATACTTACAGCATACTTAAAATTGGTGGGCAGTAATCATTTAAAAATCTGTATTTCTCATTGAATTAGGGGCGATTCTAAAACAAATAATTATCAACAAACTAGTGGCTACACAGTTGTTCCATTAATTAAATGCTCAAAGTAGACACATCAAAAATAACAGGCAGCGTACGATTCCCGTGTCGTATATCAAAACTCATGTCATTATCACAGAAAATTATATCATAGAACAGTAATACGATGCCAATTTCATATCTTATAAAATCACATTTCGGGTCACATATTATAATTATAGCTTGGAAAAATTCTCGACGACATTTTGTGTGTCAAACACACTGGATTAATCCAAACAGCTGTTACCACTTCTCTCAACGTGTTTGAACTACATAAATATCACAACAGAATACATTCTAAATCTTTTTTTAAAGAATTCTCTCTCAATTAAGTTGACCACCTCCAAGATATACGAGCTTTGGTGGGAATCGTGTAGGTGGCACTACTAGATACTTAAATAAGGAATCCTCTAAAAGATTAGAGATAACGTATCTATAGAGGAAAGTTTATAGGGATAGGTAAATCTGGCGTGGTTAGGTCTTTCTTCCGGTCTGCAGAAAAGAACAATAACAAACGAAGGCAAAGGTTACTACATACTTATACCAATTGCGTGTTGTAACTAACAATTTAATTCATTGAGAAGTAGGCAAACACGCCGCGCCGCCGAATTATCTACAACTTCTCCTGATGTAATGTAATTAAATCAATTCGTTTTCAATTAGGTAATAAAATTGTCTAAGCATGTGAAACATTTACTTGGCTGATTTCCAATAAGAAATGGTTATTCGGAAATCTTTTTAGTGGATTCTCAGTTTTGTGCTGCCGGATGTTGGGCATGTTGTTGTTCATCAGTTTTAGGTGATATTTTATGTACCAAAGAGGAGGATATTTGTATTTTGGATGATAGATAGAAGCGGGTGCTTTTGTTTGGTACTTACTCTACTTTCAGACCAGCGGAAGTAGTATGACTGCTATATCTGTTTAGGTTAAGGAGGTTGGTTAGTACCACTCGTACTCGTACACACACTATGTACTCGTATTTGTCAAATTTTTAGAAATTTTAATAGGAAAATAAAACAGGTTACTTCTTTTCAGACCGTTAAACTGTTCAAGATTTAAACACTAAGAAAATCCATATTCTTTGTGATTTCATCCAATTGACATATAATTTAGCAGACTTATATCCCTTTGTTCCGATCCGATAATGAAAAAAGCATTCGATGTAAAATTCACTTTAACATTGTAGGTTCCATCTCTGGTTGACTTTTTCAACAGAAATCCCAGATTCCATCCCTGTCGATGTCCCCCCTTGCCCCTTTCGTTTTCACTTACAAAGTAATTTGCGCTCAATTAGCCGTCAGAGAATACGCTCCCTTCGCGTCACTGAACAGAAAGATTGCTTCGTTTACCTATAGCTATAGTTTAGCTACAGCTGTACCTAGTACAGGGTGTTGCAAAAAGGGTATACTAAGCCGAAACCTGCGAATTTTGAAATTCTGATTTCATTTTCGGGCTTAGATATAACATGCTGCACATGTATATTTCAGCTTAGTATACCTTTTTTGCAACACCCTGTATAGTAGATATTGCTGGTGCTAGAATGACCGGATAACTCTTTAATGCTGAAATTGCTGAAGGAACGCCAGTGAACTGAAAAGTTGAGATTTTATCTCGTTTTTAGCGGGATGTTATCCGTAAGTAGTACGGACATGTATTTGAGCTTTATTTATTTAAGTCTTGCAATAAACCGAGGTGTACTTTCTAAAAGAGTAAGTAAGAATATATCTTCATAACATCGACAGCTTCAATGTTTACATTTCAATGATCAGCTATTTCTGTCTACTAATAAAATTTTGGTAAATGAATTTACGATCTTGTTCCAGATACAATGTTTTACGATCTGAATTTCATAGTATTGAAATAATATAGTTTATGTCTCTTTGGGGAATACAGTGCAGATTCAGTGCAGGAAATGTTAAATTATGCATTTGGCAGAGATTCGCTTGAATCTCCGCTTGTGGAACTGTGTCACGCCCAGAAAAATAGCATAATGTCGAAATCCTACGGCGTCACTCTAGCTTGAATACAACGAGAATAGTCGTGGTTAGTGCAACAGTGCCACGAAACTCCGTTTTTACTAACCTAGAGTGACCCTCCCTGTGCTAGAGCACACAGCCCAGTTCTACAGGACTTTGACTGTAATTATGTAATACCTAAAAAACTTTAAACACTGTTTAATAAGTGTTTTTTAAAACGAAATTTGATATATTTTGTAGGCGTTTGACAGTGACACTTGTTTAATACTGTCAAAGTTTTTGTGGTAAAGCCCTGAGTTTTTATCATTACCTCTGGACGCCGTAGGCTAAATTCTAAAATTATTCTCAGAAATACTTATATGCCATGTACGATAGTTTTATGGAGTAAAGTTACCTAAATTAAGCACGTATAATCGTTAACATATTTAACTATAAGTATGTATGTTCTTACACACAATAAAATGAATCCTACTTGATAAAATATCCATCGCATACTCCAGATATTCAGTAAACGATTTCAATGCATTGGCCACATCTCTCTTTTTTATTTAAGTGCAATTGTGCGTTTACATGGTCAAGTGAACTTGCATTTCAAAAATAATAAAAATCATGTAGAATAATAACGCTTCACCAAAGGGCTTATCCACAAGCTCAGAGTTGCTCAGCGTGCTATGGAAAGGGCTATGTTAGGCGTGTCCCTGCGAGATAGGATTCGTAATGAAGAAATCCGCAGGAGAACTAAAGTTACCGACATAGCCAAAAGGATTAGCACGCTGAAATGGCAATGGGCTGGCCACGTAGCCCGCAGAGCCGACGGCCGCTGGAGTAGAAAGGTTCTGGAGTGGAGACCCCGTGTCGGCAAACGGCGTGTCGGTCGCCCCCCAACCCGTTGGTCTGATGATCTGCGGAAGGTAGCGGGAAGCCGCTGGATGCAGATGGCGGGTGACCGTTTGGGGTGGCGATCGTTAGGAGAGGCCTATGTCCAACAGTGGACTACGGAAGGCTGAGAGAGAATAACGCTTATCAGTTAATGTGAATTTTAGATTTAAGTTTTATACATTCGAAACATAAACAGTTAAGATTGAAAAAATATTGATTGTTCGAGTTTTTAATTATTTTTTGCACAAAGTGATTAATGAAGAGTTAGGATGGCTATATGCATCTAGGTAAGTAGATAAAAAATATACTTAGATTCTTTATTTGTTCCTACAGGACAAAGTTACAAAATGTATACGAATACATACCTAGGTATAACAGGCGGTCTTATCACGTAGGTGTTATAAACACAAAAAAAACTATTTATTATTAACGTTGCTTGTGTAACGTTGTGTGCTTTGCTTCGCTTTAAAATGTTTTCCCATGAAGGAGTCCCGCTCTTTTTTTTATTTTCATGGACTTCCATAAATTGTAAAACCACAATAAGGTATTAGTCAAAATATGATTTACTTTTATGTATCTAAGTAGTTATTATTAAAAATCTGCGACTGTTACTTAAACGCCTTCCTTATCTATTTTTTAAGACATTTTAGGTACTGAGTATTGGGAGGTAGGTTCTTAAATTTTAATATAGGTATATATAAATATTTTTTTAGTATTTATAAAAGCGACGGCGATTTGAAAAATGACGCACGTGAGATAAAACATGCAAGGAAATTATATTATTAGCAGCAAGCTTTTAGTCCAGGCCCGATTTTGAAGTCGCGCTATTCATATAAATTATTTCCCCGCGACAGTAGTAATCAACTAAACACTTTATTCTTTCTACTCCAACTCGACTTGAACCTTACCGCCATGCCATTAGTCTCTGTACCTAGCGAGTGACTTGCCTGCCACCATTAGTCTCTGTACCTAGCAAGCAACTTGCCCGTCACAACGCTCCACCACATTCCGCGGGGTTTCCGCACCGCCACTTCGTAATGGCCGCACTCGGTGTGTCGCCACCCTAAGTGCAAACATATTGAATCTTGATATAATCTAGCGGGTGCTCCTCAAACTTTTACAGTGAAGGAATTGAGTTTCGCGGTTTAGTTCTGTTTCTATGGGTATATAGGAAGTGAGAAGGGGCCGTTTGAAAACTGTATTGAATTGGAGGTCGGCTGGGTATTTGATTACAGGGTGTTGCAAAAAGAATAGGCTGAAAGAGGGTGCCTCATGTCATCCTGATCAACTTTTGGAAATTCGCCACCGGACACATGCAATACCTTTTTATACCTATTGGGTATTCTCTACATTACATACAAATATACTTCATGCCTAAACCATAATTATACCTGCTTAAAACCAGTGAGTATACCCACTTTACACCAAAAGCATTTCACAAAACAATCCGAGTCCCACAGCCGTTTGAAGCTTCATCAAGCGATTCAAAGAGCTAATGGTACACAAAGTGAGCTCAGAATAACAACTATTCAAATGCGATCCACGAGCGAGCCTGCTTGTGACGTCACTCGCCTGTATTATTTATGTGTCACGTCCTGTCGTCTGAATAGGCACGCGTGAATTGAAACTTCGTGTACAGTCAGCCAAAGAGATATGTGTTCACCCCAGCTTAAACGGGAATAGCGATACTTAGCGATAGGTCGGACGAAAAATACTTACCCAAAAATTTATAGAGCTTTATGTCGCTACAAAATTTTATTTAATACTAGGTGTTCCTGCGAGCTTCGCTTCACCTTAAGAAGTTTCCCCGTGGGAATTCCGGGATAAAAAGTAGACTATGTTCTTTCTCAGGGTCTAGACCATATGTATACCAAATTTCATTCAAATCTGTTCAGTAGTTTTGCGTGAAAGAGTAACAGACAGACAGACAGACACAGTTACTTTCGCATTTATAATATTAGTTCGGATAGTTAGTTAGGATTAGTAAGGATGTCTAGTAGGTTTACAAGTTACCTACAATGTGATATACGAATTTTGACACGAAGACTCTGATCTCCTGTGTTTCCAAGTTATTTGTAGACCATCTCTAAGCTTAAAAGACAGTATAAATTTGGGGATTTATCAATAAAGTTTGTATAATATACTATGTCCTCTGTGTTGTTTATATATTATGTCCTCACACTTACCAAAAATACTTACGGTATAATTTATCTTCTCAACCACAACTCCTCATACATACCTACCACTTACTAACATGAGCCACCAAGACGTAGGATTCTATGAACCTTGTCATTCCATTAGTTGTAATTAAAATTATCGATCTGTTACATCACTTGCTTCGTCTGCCGTGTCTTCATAAATAATTGATTAACCGCAACACCACTTTATCTATTAGTCAAACATTAATTTAGTTGCTGTCGGCTGATTGATTGTGTACCGGCCTATATGACATAACATAAGTATTTATTAAAAACCGTACTCTACTTATATTATAAATGAGAAAGTTAAGCGTACGGTTGTTACTCTTTAACGGCAAAACGGCTGAAACAATTTTGCTGAAATTTGACAATTTTGTCATGTACTTACTTACATTTTATTTTGTATTAATAAGTTATTTTAGGTTAAATTTTACAAATTCAAAGTATTCGCCTCAAACTAAGTTGTTTTTAGAATCATGTTTAAGGTTTTTCTGCATTAATTGAGGGAATTAATTCATAACTAGGCCCAATCTGCCCAATTCTATTGGGAAATTGGTTCTGCTCATTAGACGTCAAAGAAGGGTCAATCTAATATAGGAATCGGCATAAAACTACACTTTTGAATTATTCAATTACCTACCTACCTACTACACTCACGGGCAATGAGAAGGTTCCACTGAAAAACGCACAAAATTACTCCTAAACGGAAAAGACTAGCTTAATGACGCCTTCTGAAACATTAAAGTACATTTAACAGAGCATCAGGATATGACCAACTATGACAGTAATATTTAGTTTCCATTTTGGATTAAATTTTTGAAAAAATTGGGGTCCTTCGTTGTCTGCATTTTGTGAGTGGAACTATTTCATTGGCCGACTGTAATAATATACATTAAAAAACAGGCATTTATAAGCAAAGATTCAGTTTCCTTACCTTATTTTAAGGTAACACACACGTAATAATTGTATTGAAATAGTGTCAAAAAGCTGTGTAAGTAAGTAAATACTTAACTGGTAAGTATCGAACAAACTTTATTGAAACTTTTGTTTCCAATTTATGCCGCATACCTGTGTATGGCGTTAGTGTAGCGATAGAAGTGCAAGCAGCCACCGCTCGCTCCCGGCGCTCCTCCCACCCAGCTTGTGTGCTGAGACTGGTAAAAGTTTGAAAACGGTAAACTAGATGGCGCTGTTTGGATTTTCAGGAAATGGTAGGTATTTCCCATTTCTATCAAAATGATTTATTAAAAATCAAACTATTTACAAAAATATATTACACAATTATGATTTAAAAACTGCTTTAATATGATTTATTTTCAAATTATTTACTCAAATGTTATATTGTAAATACTTTCCAACTTAGTTCATATTCTAGAGTCTAGAGGCTCTTTAAAAATACCAAAAATCGTTCTAAATACCAATGGCTCTCACAAAATAATCACCATTGAGACTCTCTGTCAAGCGAATGACGATGTACCTCGTTATATTGAGTGCCTTCTTCTAAATGACACGAATAAAATACAAAAGTGCCTAACAAGGCGACCTTTCATGAGACGAATTATTCAAGAACATCTTATTAGAGGCATCTAGGTAGGTAGGTAAGTATATTAAATATTCATTCAGAGTGTTTGGATAATGCGTGTGCCTACCGAAAAATCTTTCGCATTGTCCTGTGTTTGCCTTTTGATCCGGAATTCTTACATCTGAATTTACCTCGGGCCTTATGCATTTCTTATGACCCAGCCTTTGAAAGCTTTTGAGACAAATGTAGAGCTATTTAAATGGAATATTCAGGATTGTAACATCCATTGTACAAATTTACTATTCACTGTGTAAGCAGAATACTAGAGTGGGACAAGCATTACATTAATTTTTCTAAAGATTGATATATACTGATGCGTATGTGTATATGTATGTGTCACTAGTCGTGTGCTGCGACACCGACATAAGGTATTTAATAAACCAGTGTGAACTGAGCCGCCTTGCGTATTACTCATATCCAACAGTGGCGACGAGCGCGAATTTAAAATTACCCGCGTGCGAAAATTATTCATCGGCAATAATGTCTGCAAGCGTTACACCGTTTTTCGGTGCAATCTCCAACTTTGATCACCACAACCAAGATTGGGTGACATTCCGGAGCAGGCTGCAGCAATGGTTCATTGCAAATGAACTGGATAAAGAGTCGGACAAGGCGGGCGTGAAGCGTCGCGCCATCTTGCTCAGCGCACTCAGCGACGAATCTTACCAACTGGCGAGTAACCTCGTGCTACCAAAGACCTTGGACGTCGTGGACTACGAGGACATCGTGAAGGCGTTGGACCAGCACTTCACACAGAAGCGCTGTGGCTTCGCCGAGAGACGTCACTTCTACGTGGCAGTGCAGCAGCCGGGCGAGTCGCACGCGCAGTGGGCCGCGCGGCTCCGGGGCCTCGCTGCGCACTGCAAGTTCAAGAACCTGGAGGAGGCCCTCCTGGACAAGTTCGTGATGGGGATGGCGCCGGGAGCTGAGCGGGAGAAGCTATTCTCGATTACCTACGTTTTCCTTATTTTGACCTATTCTGCCCAAATGCTGGCTACAAACTACTACTGGGATTAAAACCAAAAGACTAGGTAGGGACTGAAAGTCCAACCCGCACTTGGCCGGTACGTTTTATTAAAAATCAGTCGTAGTTTTCCGCAAGACGATTGGAAATCGGTAGCTGTATCAAAAGAATTGACAGACAAAAAGAAACTCGATCATTACCGTGTTGAAAGAAGTAAATTGGAACGAGGAATCTATTTAAAAGAATCGTGATCACAGCTGAGGATTGCATTTAAATGTTTCACTTAAGTCGTCAAATGGGTTGGAAGCGTCCGAGAGGGATGAGAAATTTTTCGCATTAAAATATGTAATGGGGAAAAATAACAGATGGTGTAGTGAACAAGGGCCCTCGATAAGAGCCCCCGCGGGCTAAGCCAATGCGGGCCCGGGGAAATATAGCTGTTTGCCTAAAATATTGTTATTTACCCATCACTTTCAGACCGAATCCGCGGATAATCGGCCCTTGTTTACCTCCGCCACAAAAGTATTTTCCTCTAGCCAGACCTGCGACAAGATTGCATTTTTTTTCACATCAAACAAAACGTGTTTGCAGAATAACCCGGAACGTAGCCGTATTATAATTGTATTATCTGATCATTACAATGGTGTAACGGTGTTGCCAATTATTATTTTTCCATTACGTTTCCTACGTAGCGTAGCAGTAAAGCGACAATATTTGTAATAATCAGTTAACAAAAACGAATTATTTGGAAGTAGGTTATATGAAGTATGTAGCTGTACTTGTTAAATTCTGTGGAATGAAAAAATAACATTCTCTCCACCTGTTTTTAATTTACGAAAGCGTTCTTTTGTGAAAGCTGATATTTTTCTTTTATCAAAATGTTAATTTATTTCCTTATGCCAAATTAATGTAATCATTTGTGTTACATGCTTGATCCCAAGTTGACTTGGTATGATATAGGTTCTTTACCTACATAGTTAAATATGTTTAATTTAAGCGCTTGCATAGGGGAAGCCCGAGAAGTAAACTTTACGTGTATGCAAGCCTCTCGAATTTTACTACATACTATTCATACGAGTATCAAATACTTGTACCATTTTAGAATAAGCGGACGCAAATCTACAGTAAAAAATCTATACTCTACCTGAATAAAATCAAAAAAGGTTTCGTTCATTTCGCCGGGAATAGGTAAGAAAAAACTATAATTTTTCGCAGCCAATATCAATCAAACGCAGTAATATTTACTCGCAAACCCACCAGTGACATCCACCTTCCACCCTCGCGTGACAAATTGTTCCAGCTCTAGAGAGAGCCACTTTATTGAATGATTGATTTATATGGTCCTTCGAACCAAATCAGTTCCATCTGATACTGGTGGGATTTGATACAAGGTTAAAAGTTTTCAGCAAGGTAAATAAGGTTTTCATAAATTTTACTTTATGAATCTGAATAATTTATTTAGGTTCGCACAATGTACGCTTTAATTTATTTGTTTATATGTATAATATAAAAATAAAATAAATTATTCAACCATGTGTACAGACACAATGAATAAACTATCATATTTACAGCATTTTTTAAATATTTTGGTCATTGACTGTCAGAAGTACCTTGTATAAAAATGTAAGTACATAATTATTAGATAAGTATGTTTAACTAATTTCGGTGTAATGAATGTCCTAACAGATCACGGACGCGGCCCTTCAGATCGGCTCGGACCAGCAGTTTGATTTATCCCCCGCTCAATGTTTGCGCTAACAGGTGATCTACCTCTTGATTTACTAACTCTAATGGCTCACCAATTCACTGGCTCCTAATTTTCGGTATTCCCGCCCGGGGGTTCCCTTTTCAAACTGACTTGACGTGTTCAACACGCTAATGTGGGTCCTTAGAGGTTTTGCAAGCCGTATGATAATGTTTTCCTGAAGTAACGGGCAGTCGATCGTTTTTTAGGTCTTTGAGAATGATAAATTATTTATTTAGGTTTCGGAGTGGGTCGGAGTTTTTGTCAGCGGTGACCCAAAGAATCAATTATGGCCTCTCCGGGTATATTATTTAATATTAGCCGGTATGAGTTCAGTTTATGAAAACACCGTATGTAGTAGAAGATGGCTGGATGCCGTGCTGCCAGTGACTTGCGAAAGGTGGCTGGTAATTATTTTATGTGGAAAGCTATAGATCGAATCCAGTGGCATGCTTTGGGAGGGGCATTAGGTATGTACAGCAGTGGACTGATATAGGCTGATGATGATGATGATGATGGCGTAGCAGTTGGAAACAAGGCAAGGATCCCTGGTTGACTCACAAATAGGAAGACGCTGATTTGGTATTGGGTCTTAAATTTTAGGAAATGAAATAAAGTGAAATGAAATGAAATGAAATGAAATGAAATGAAATGAAATGAAATGAAATGAAATGAAATGAAATGAAATGAAATGAAATGAAATGAAATGAAATGAAATGAAATGAAATGAAATGAAATGAAATGAAATGAAATGAAATGAAATGAAATGAAATGAAATCGTTTATTTTTTCGACGTAGAATATTAGAATTACTTGTCAAAAGTCATAATCTACCACCATTTCACAAAGGCCCCGTCATTAAGGAGGAAAGAAATGGCGAAAGAAACTCCTCGAGCATCTTTTCAACTTTTTCTTATAACTAATACAATTTTAATTATATCTAGTTAATACAATTTTACTCAAGCATATCCATTTCATTTCTCTAAATGCCTTAGCTGAGTTGGACAAGGCCACGCGTTTTTGTCGTTTAGGTATGAAGATAACTCTCCAACGTTAAGAGAAGGAACGTAACCAACAGCTAATTACTGATTGTATCAATATGTATTTGGTATGATTAAGTTTAATACAGTTCATTTCACTATTTTCCTTTACTTTTCTTCCTGTGTGTAAGTTTTAAACATATAAGGCAATCAATTAATTTTCCTCACCACATGAGTTCCAGAATAATAATTTAAAAAACGCCTTTTATTTTTAATCACTCTTTTATTGAAAGTCTTCAAGTGAAATTTATTTACGGTGTAAGTATAAGAAATATTAATGCGGGGACTCGCAAACCGTTCTTCTTAGCATCTCGCAAGAAAATATCTGCCAAGAGTATTACAGAGACTTCATATTATTTAGCTTTCACAAAACATAATTTGCTATCGCCTTTTACTCGTAAGTGTAAGCACAATATTGCTTGTAGGGTAAGGTTTGAGTAGGTTTAGTTAGGTAGTTAGATTATTTATATCGGACGAACACTCTAGCGTATAATATTATGATTCGTAGTTCAAAACTCGTTTTCAATATAAAAAAATGAACATAATAGATTGCCTTATCGATACAACTTAACACAGAAATATCAATTTTACACAGCGGACATTACACAATAGGCAGTCATCGCTACATGCAATCTTCATTGAATAAGTATATAGGTACTATCATCTGCAATTTTAAATTAATTACTAGCAGAAACTGATGGATCCCTTATATCATTTATGTTGGGTTCACTGTATTAACTACGATAGGGAAGGCTTCCTAAGAGAGATTGTTCCTCATAAACCACGATTTTCCGTCTTTAAGAGTGCGGTGGCATACCGCGGCCGTGCATAGGAATAATATCAGCTTTTTAATATCTTGTGATGTAAAATTTAAATTGAATATGAAAGCAGAGCTTGACATAACTTGTTGCGAAGAAAATGTGCTTACCTGAATTACGTGAATATAATATTTGCTTTAGTTTTATCATGATGCTGAAGATTTTAGTTTTATAATATAAACTTACCGACACAGTACGCTACGCTCCCAATGATACCTCTTTTTTAAATGTATTAGTTTTGAAGATATACCTACGGATATCAATCAACTCGGAAGATCACCTTCAACAGTAAAAACACATGAATGTAAAATATAGTTATAAATTTATTTATTAACCACACACACAGAGATCGCACCCACTTTCAGAGCATGAGTAATGAAAATTACATTTATGAACGTAGGTATAGCATCAGAATTCAGAACCTTATATCTGCCGTTTACCGACAGAGATTGAGATGAAATGAGATGAAATGAGATGAAATGAGATGAAATGAGATGAGATGAGATGAGATGAGATGAGATGAGATGAGATGAGATGAGATGAGATGAGATGAGATGAGATGAGATGAGATGAGATGAGATGAGATGAGATGAGATGAAATGAGATGAAATGAGATTAAATGAAATGAAATGAAATTTTTAAATGTATTAGTTTTGAAGATATACCTACGGATAACAATCAACTCGGAAGATCACCTTCAACAGTAAAAACACATGAATGTAAAATATAGTTATACATTTATTTATTAACCACACACACACAGATCGCACCCACTTTCAGAGCATGAGTAATGAAAATTACATATATGAACGTAGGTATAGCATCAGAACCTTATATCTGCCGTTTACCGACAGAGATTTTAAAGAACTCGTAAAGATAATAAAACCGGGCAGGTAAAGAGACAAGACGTAAAAGTAACAGATAAAATTAATGTGCAAAGATGAAGACAAATTGAATGATATGAATAGCTTTTAAATCGCAGCTCTTTCAAAGATTTCAATTGCAAACGGTTTCCCTCGCCAGCTTGTAAGTATTTTATATTATGTAAAATGAAATTATTATTGTATATTATGTAAACTGAGATCTACTTGATAATACAATATTATACCACTTTTGCCTGTATATATGATGTATTCATTCTTACTTCTCTCTCTCAGCCTTCTGTAGTCCACTGTTGGACATAGGCCTCTCCTAACGATCGCCACCCCAAACGGTCACCCGCCATCTGCATCCAGCGGCTTCCCGCTACCTTCCGCAGATCATCAGACCAACGGGTTGGGGGGCGACCGACACGCCGTTTGCCGACACGGGGTCTCCACTCCAGAACCTTTCTACTCCAGCGGTCGTCGGCTCTGCGGGCTACGTGGCCAGCCCATTGCCACTTCAGCGTGCTAATCCTTTTGGCTATGTCGGTAACTTTAGTTCTCCTGCGGATTTCTTCATTACGAATCCTATCTCGCAGGGACACGCCTAACATAGCCCTTTCCATAGCACGTTGAGCAACTCTGAGCTTGTGGATAAGCCCTTTGGTGAAGCACCACGTCTCGGCTCCGTAAGTCATCACTGGCAACACGCACTGATTGAAAACGTTTGTTTTCAGACACTGAGGTATGTTTTCAGTGAAGATGTGTCGTAATTTCCCGAACGCTGCCCATCCGAGTTGGATTCTACGAGCTACCTCTTTATCGAAGTTGGATTTACCTAATCGGATCACTTGTCCTAGGTAGGGATACTGATCGACAACTTCGATGGTGACACCTCCTACAGTTACGGGCGATGATGAAACATGTTCGTTCGACATGACCTTTGTCTTGTCCATGTTCATTTTCAGCCCAACTTGTTTAGAGGCATCATTGAGGTCTGTGAGCATTTCGCCTAACTCCTCCAGCGTTTCCGCCATAATAACTATGTCATCAGCAAATCGTAGATGAGAGATATATTCGCCATTGACGTTAATGCCCAGTCTTTTCCACTCTACAAGCTTAAAAACATCTTCCAGTGCACAGGTGAACAGTTTCGGAGAAATAACATCTCCCTGTCTCACGCCCCTTTGCAACTGGATCGGTTTTGTGCTATGTTCGTGTAATCGAACTGACATTGTGGCAGCATTGTACATACATCTCAACACCTCGATATAGCGATAGTCTATATGGCACCGCTGAAGGGATTGAAGCATCGCCCAGAGCTCAATAGAATCAAAGGCTTTCTCATAGTCCACAAACGCTAGACATAAAGGTAGATTATACTCCTCGGTCTTCTGTATAACCTGCCGAAGCGTGTGTATATGATCTATGGTACTATAGCCTTTTCGGAACCCGGCTTGTTCGGGTGGCTGGAAGTCGTCGAGTCTTTGCTCGAGACGATTCGTAATAACTCTCGAAAACAGCTTGTACACATGGCTCAGAAGTGCAATGGGTCTATAATTCTTCAATAGGGCTTTGTTGCCTTTCTTGAAGAACAAAGTCACTACACTTCTGCTCCATGCCTCCGGGCTTGTGCCTTCGAGTATGACGGAATTAAACAGCCTCCGAAGTGCTATTAAAATCGGTCTACCGCCGGCTTTCAGAAGTTCTGTCGTTATTCCATCATCTCCCGGAGCTTTGTTGTTTTTTAGCTGTTTGAGAGCTATACTAATCTCGTCTAGACTGACGTCCGGAATATCTTCGGTATAGTGTCGGGTGAGTGGCGCTCGGCTGTCGTGAGCACCGCTGGTAATAGGGTTTTGTGTTGTGGTGTATAACTGTCCGTAGAATCTCTCAATTTCTCCCAGAATTTCGGGTGTACTTCGTACTCATTCTTACTTCATAGAAGTTTTAATTAGTATCCAATCGTAGCTTTCATACTCCTCAGCAGGATAATTTATCGCCTTTACTGAAACGTACATAAACGTCGTTATTCATTAAGCACCAAGCGACGTCAATCCAATTACAATTCGATTCTGTAGTCTATAATGCGAATGGAAATTGGTCCACATTGGCGGACGGGCGATGGTAGGACAATCATTTCCCACTTTGTCTCTATGGTGACGTGATGGGGCTCGCCTTTTTGCAATCACACGGTTTATTCGACCTCAACGAGGTATTTTCTAGCTCCGCCAGCTTCATACGCAGTTAGTTTTACAATATAAGTACATTTTTTATTAAGCTTTGCTTAATTTTCGATATTGATAATTAGACATGAGGTACTTATTATGCAATTTTATTTATAAACGTCCTTTTTATTTTATACATATATTTAAATTTAGTAAACCTCCTGATATTAAAAATGTTTGGTATTTTATAACCTAATTTACTATAAAGTTATACGGTACAGCAATACAGTAGGTAGGTGGTCGTGGTGTTAGGGCAGCATTATTTTCTATTTCCAGCCGAAGCTGAGGGGTCACTCTATATGTCGCAAAACATACTTTCCGAGCGCTGCTGCGCTAGCCATGACTCTATCTTGTATTAAATGTGCCGATTGCACGGCAACTCTCATTCGTTCGTTTGACGTCTGTATAGAGTAACCCTCGTGCAGCCGCTAGTCCGAGACAACACCGCAGCTAATCGCCGTCTGTCCCGCCCGCCCAGCGAATAGGGATGTGACTGGCACTGTATCGACAAGATGTAATCAAATATGTCGAAAACGCAACTAAAATAAAAAATATTTATGTAATTATATGAAAATATGCATATATATAAATGCATATTTGTGCAATAAAGTAATAAATAAATAAATCTTTATTTCACACACACATATACAAATACAAACAAAAGATACACCAAATATATAGTACAATTGGCGGCCATTGTACAAAAAAAACGAAATAAATACTTATAGTTTTTCGTATTTATTATCGCTTCGTATTTAATAACTATAGCTTTTAAAAATACTGAAGCTAAACGCTTTCTCCAAAAAATACGACTTCACCATACTTACCTTCAACGTCTTAGAAATTATTCCGAACTTTGTTGATTATTCTCAATAAGTTAAGTCTCTATAAGTTCTCAAGTCTATGATAGTTAAATCTACTTCTTGCTTGTTCTAAGAATTGAAAATTTAGGTTATCCTGAGTAACTTCCCAGCTACAGTGATAGCAATACTGAAGCTGTTTTTTTTTCTAATTACGACTTAATGAATGGCAGCGTAAAGTTAATGTTCCTTATTCCAATTTACACTTTTGACAGTACTAGAAATTCTATTTTTACCAGCATACCTTCAGATACGATACATTATTTAAATCATCGATGAGTAATAAAACCAGGGTAAATCCCAGCCCTAAATGTCTTGACGTGTCACCGGATGTTACGTCATGTACTTTTAGTGGTTCGCCCTAAGCTATTGCTACGTGCCGCGACTGCTTTGAGCCTGGGCTAGTTATTTTACTGTTAATGAGTGTAAAAGTATTTTTTTTAAATACACTCAGGGTATGATACCTCGGGGTCTTAGTTTAGATTAGCAAAAGTGAGCACAAAACCAAAACTTGAAGAATATAAGTTGTTCAGAATGACGAGCTATTTTGGCTTATTGTGCCGCTTTTGCTATACCATGTTGGTATTCAGCAGCGGTCGATAATTAGTCTGATAACGATAATGAATTTTATATCATAAAGTTCATCAATGTTTACTTAAATTAATTAACATCTTACAGCCCGGAAGACGCTCAAACATCCATCAAATATTTCGCACATTTATCAAACATATTATACTTGAGTCTCATAGTTGAGATGCAACCCTGATTTATGTTTTGTCTGTAGAGTCGACTCATAAAGTGCTGCCACCTGGTGCCCAACTCTAAATATTCATTTGTCAGACTCGAACGTAAGTTTTAAAAGGATTGCTAATGTTTAGGGTTCTGTAGTCAAGTGGCAAAATACGATGGTATCGTCGCAGTAGGTATAATTTGTAGTATTATTTGAATTGTGGTATCGTTGTTTTTATATTTCCGTCATAAAAACTATAATATTATTATTCTGAAACCGATAAGACAACATAGTTACAGTTCTCCCATATTAATAATGCACATGCAAATCTTCGCAAACTGTCGTATTCCCGGAAACACCCGAATCATTGAATCGTAAAAGCACTTGCATTTTGATCCTTGTTCGAAAGAAATAGTAGTCAATATCATGTGACACATAATCGAAAACAATTTGGGCGGTCGGTGGCTGTCACCGATCAGTCAAAGGTCTCAAGGTCAAGATCAGTATTACTTTTGTGGAATTATAAAGAGCTACAATTACACATCGTTCTTGTTATTTTTTTCAAATGTGAATTTAATTTCAACTTTAATTATTTTTGACGACGCCATATTATGAGGCACATTTAAGAATAAAATATACGTCACATTGATAGACTTCACTTAGCCAATAAAGCCACACCCAAAAGACCAAGTTGTAATTGTTATTGTAATTGTGAATGATCAGCGCTGTAAATACTTTTGAACTGAGATTTTAATGTAAACCTGTGTTTTAAATCCATATTTCTTCTTCTAACATAAACCTTGTGTTATTCAAACCTTATTTCATCCATATGAACACCAGCTTGAGCAAGACATTTGAAAAGTACTGTAGCATTTTCGAAGTAAATTTTAATATTATGACAATATTATGAATTATCGACTCAAATTTCGTTACTGATAAATCAATATCTCTTTTAGCACCAAACACATAAATCTAAAAAAAATGCATGAAGAAAATGCACTTAACCACTCTAAATACATATCTAAATACATGGCGTTCGGAAATACGACCGTTGCCGAACAATGGCGAAGATTTCTATGCGCATTATCAATTTTGGGGAACTGTACAACTTGGGAAACGTCTTCTGCAAACCAGTTTGCAAATATATAAAAAACCATAAATCGTTATCGAGATTATGACATTTGTAGTAAAATCGCTTTTAATGGTAGGATAACCTAATATCATTTCAACCGGATAGTATTATTCATTCTTCTTCTTATCGTGTCGACGACAAACGAACAAAGTCGCTAAATTATACATGCCCAGAACTGGGCCACTGATACTGCACCGCTGGTAGCGGTCATGAGCTCTTCCCGCGTACAGGTGTAGGGACACGCGGGGCATGAAGTGAGGTGCACCATAGTTTGTGGCGCTTCACACAGGCAGTTCAGATTTTGTGCATCCGTGAATCCCCACCTAGCCATATTGTCCTTACTACGACCGACCTGTGTTCGAAGTCGGTTTAAAGACTTCCAGGTCTCCCAAGGCAATTTATGTCCAGGTGGGAGGTTCTCTGACGGCTGCACAAATGGGGTTGGAAGGGACACTTTTTGACGCCAGAGAGCACACCTCGCTTGCGCTTGGCTAGTGTTCAGTGGATCAACACATTTCATAAAGCTGCGTCGGCTTGGCAGTCTTTGCGGCGCAGGGATGAAGCCATGCATGGGATGTCGTGTGTCGTCCATTTTGGCCCTTTCTGCGGAACTTGCCACAGTCCTGCGGACGTCCGGGGGCGCTATGCCAGCCAGTGGATAAAGCATCTGTACCGGAGTCGGTTTTAAACAACCAGTTATAATTCGGCACGTTTCATTAAGTGCAGTATCCACCAGTTTGGCGTGGGCAGATCGGCCCCATACTGGACACGCATATTCTCCTACGGAGAACGCAAGCGCCAGTCCAGACGTCCGCAGCACCTGTGGTGAGGCTCCCCACTTTGTGGTTGTAAGGCGCTGTAGAATGTTGTTGCGGGAGTGTACCTTCTTTTTGACATTTTCACAGTTCTTGCGATAGGTGAGTGACCTGTCCAGGGTAATACCCAGGTATTTAGGGAGACTATTATGAGCAATCGGCACCCCCTGCCACGTGATATCAAGTTTACGTCCCGCTTGATTGTTGCGAAGATGGAAAGCGCAAGATTCTGTTTTTGATGGGTTAGGCTTGAGGGAGTTTTCCTTGTAGTAGGCACTTAAATTATTAAGAGCTACGGTGAGGTCAGCCTCAACTTCCTCAAAGCTCGTGTGTTGCGAAGTTAGTGCAAGGTCATCTGCGTAGAGAAAGCGGGACGTATTTGGGCTCGATGGTTGGTCATTTGTGTAAATGTTAAAGAGGAGCGGGGCTAGAACGCTACCCTGTGGCAGACCGTTCTTTTGGGCTCTCCAACGACTTCGTTCTGTGAGAAGGTTGACTTGGAAGCGACGGTTGTGAAGAAGTTCGCGGAGTACCATAACGAAGCGATGATCCCCAGTCATAGTTTCCACCTTCCACAACAGTCGCCTCAAATTTACCGTGTCATAGGCAGCGGACAGGTCCACAAACACAGCGCCAGTCACCTTCCCCAGCTCGAAACCATCTTCGATGTGTTGCGTGAGTTTCAGTGTTTGGCTGCAACAAGACTTGGCTGGTCGGAATCCTGCCTGTTCTGTGATAAGTTTCGGGTCAACAATCCCCGTGAGCCGGGTCAACAGTAATCTCTCAAACAGCTTGTATGTATGGCACAGGAGGGAGATAGGCCTGAAGTGCTTGGGGTTATCTGTTGTTTTACCCGGCTTACCTTCGACTTTCGCCAGAGACTGGGGACTTGGGCGGACTCCAGGCAGCAGTTAAAAAGCTGAAGCAGCCAAGACACAGCAACTGGGCCGAGGTGCTGTAATTGCTCGACAGAGATGTTGTCCATTCCAGAGGCTTTACCGCGCTGAAGGTGTTGAATGGCCTTGACAATATCGCTCAGGTTAAATGGCTTGCTTATACTGTCGCAGGAACTAGTATGGTTCAGTTTCGGGACTTTCGCAAGCCGGCCTGGTGACTTTCCATTGAGGAGGAGCTGATGGGCTACCTGGTTAGCGGTAACTCGGTAAGGAGATTGTGGTGGGGGTGGATCACTTGTGAGCATGCGGATGGAGTGCCATGCTTTTTTACTATTGTGAGTGAGGTCGATGCTGGTGACCATTATGATCCACTTCTCCTGTCGAGTGTCGCCGATCCTTTGTAGTAGCTCCTCACCGGCCGCTACGGTATCCTCCGAAAATGGGTCGGCCTTGTACAGGGTCTCATACTCTTTGAGCAGTTCGGCAGAGACTTTGGATAGCCCAGGGATATAAGAAGTCCGGCAGCCCCGAGGGATACATTTGCGGGATATGCGTGAAACTAGTTCCACAAACTCGCTGTAGTTTTTCGGGACTGGGGAAACTTCACGTAGGCCATCGTCAATCATTCGCGCGAACAGCTCCCAGTTTCCCTTAGAGTAGTTGAAGCGGCGTCTAAACGGCACATTCAGGGGGTGGACTACGGGTTGGACGGTGCACATGATGGGCCTGTGCTGACTGCGAGGGATAGGAGAGCATACAGTCTTAATGCACTGCGAGCTGATACTATCACTGACAAAGATAAGGTCCGGATTGTATCCGCGTCTCCATCGGCCACTGTTAAAGGAAGACGGGAGCTTTGGACTGTGTATCAGTGTCAGGTTGTTAGTTTCAGCCCACTCCTCGACAGCCTGTCCAGATGCGTCAGTAGTATCATATCCCCAGCTTGTACTATGACTGTTAAAGTCACCAACAACTACTTTGACTGGGTGGGTGTTAAAGTTATTCGGAGGGAAGAACTCGAAGAGTGTCCCAGGGGGCTTGTATACCGAGGTGACGGTGCAGTATCCGAAATCGATGGTGATGACTTCTATGCCATTCTGGGTTGTACATTCAACTGACCTTGTGCTTATGCCGAGAGTAGCAAACACTGCGTTACCGTGTTTCGGGTGAGAAGTCTCGGCAATAAGCTCAAGTCCAGGGATGTGTGGTCGGCTCTGAGTCTCGTCTCTGTGGGTCTCCTGCACACACATCACATCGCACTGCGTTGTACGGTGTAGGTCGGCGAGGATTTCTGACTTGTTTGCAGAGAAACCCTCGATGTTAATAGAGACTACCTTCAGAGCCGGCGCTAGAGCTGGACTCGGTTTGTCGTCGTGGTGAAAGGATTCGCCAATCTTACGATTGCCCAGGGTGCACCACGGGGAGGTTCCTTTCATGCACCCCTTATTATTATTCATTATGTAGGACACACAGGACCGGAAGAATTGGCGTACAAATAAGGAGGCCTATACCCAACAGTGGGCGATAGAAGGCTGGTGATGATGATGATGATATTATGTAGATTATCTTATTTATATATATATATATATATATATATATATTTATCCTTATTTTTTTCCAAATTAATCGTTACCGAACCCTTCCAAGATAATTCAGACCTGCAGACATGGCCGCTCTTTTAGAAGATAGTGTAGTATAAATATTCTGGTAAAGGACGGTTTTCTAGAAAAGAGATGGAAATACAGTAGTTTGTAAAACTCAGTTCATTCTTGACGCGACAACTCCGTGGCTCGTGTGGTAGTGAATCTACTTCGGCTACACAGGGTCGCGGGTTCGAGTCCCGCCCAATGCAATTTATAAGATGATAACAGTTTCATAGCCATCGTCATCGCCACTGAGCCGCAGTGACCTCAGCCTTCCATCCTTCATGCGACCACTATCGCGAATTTAATTTTGCACTAATTACTTCGGCAAAGGCCTTCTGTCTATATAACGCTGTCGTTCCATAGGGCCAATATCATATAAATATATTATTATGTAATAGTTGAAAAAAAATAACTTTTCAGTACACGACTAACCAAAATAATTGGAAATTTTTTTCGACTCCCGCGATTCCATCCGTTCCTTCCTGGAATACACTTTATTTATCTTATAAGGTTTGCTTTTTGTTTGTATAAACTAAGTCCTATTTACTCCGCATTGAGGGTTACAAAAAACGTGAAATTCATCAAACAAATCTAAAGCCGCCTGGACAAGAGGGCTAAAGGGATTTGTTTTTTCTTCACAAGCCTACTTATTATTAAATCGAATTTAGTTTTTCATATAACGTATTTATTCTCTAAATCGAATAGCGGGACGAGGGTAGGATCTATTTATTTATAGAAAAATCCCCAGGGATGGCTTTTCCAGTGAGCGGGGTCTGTGTTATCTTTCCTGAATTAGTTTAATTTGTATTTATTGAATGTTAATATTTTTATGCACGATGATTTTAATGTTTTTTATTTCAAATAAATTATCGCCATGTTGCAGAATGGAACTTTAAGCTTGCCTAATACGAACAAGGTTTTAGTTATTCCGACAGCAAAACAAATTTTCGAAAACAGAGTTTCTCAAATGATTAAACTTTAATGTAACTTCCCGAATAATAAGCAACATTCGATTACTAACCGACACATGCCATTCGCAGGTACAAAATAGAAATTATTTAATTAACATGATTTCACATAGCCTATTGCGAACGACTTAGCGTTATTGAAGCGAGATAAGTAGTTTTTAAAACCCGAGGGAAATGAGGGCTGTTATAAGTTTAACGTGTCTGTGTAGCTGTCTGTGGTCGCGCAGCTTCTAAATGAACCGATTTTCGATTGATTTTTTCGGTCATAGGTAATTATTAGCCGTTCAAAAGTTATGCGACTTTTAGTGCGGGGTTTTCAAAGTTGGTTAGGTTAGGTTATACACCTATTGCTATGCGGGAAAATCGTTTCCACCAACCAACTAATACGTTGGTTTACTTTGAACTCATGATCGCTTTGCGATTGCCTAGTCATCCTGAATTGGCCATCTGATATTCGACTGTTAACTATTACTATTTGATAATAGGAATCGCTGGATGGTATTTGGGGATGACATTTAATCACGGATATTGAGCTCTGTGTTATGTTATTCCTTTGTTTATGGCAATCACTGGTGTAGTCAGCATTATTAACATGTACTTACCTACAGGTAACAAATTCAGCTTTTCAATGCAGACACCGCATAACACAGTAAATAATACAATAATGTATATTATTTGCACAATTTGTCTTTTTCATAATGATATCCTAACTAATATTATAAATGCGAAAGTAACTGTGTCTGCCTGTCTGTCTGTCTGTTACTCTTTCACGCCAAAACTACTGAACGGATTTGAATGAAATTTGGTATACATACGGTCTAGACCCTGGGAAAGAACATAGGCTACTTTTTATCCCGGAATTTCCACGGGAAAACTTTTTAAGGCGAAGCGAAGCGCGCGGGAACAGCTAGTAATTTATAAACTACATAATAGAATATTTATTTTTGTTTATAAATTATATAATAATTATGTAATAAGACAAATTACCATATACTTAAGTAATAAATGAACAATCAGGTGGAATTAATACTAAAATCATTTTCTACCAGTCAACCTGCAGTCTATGCTCACCCTAAGGTTTTTTATTGCAGACCTACTACAGGTGTTATTTACTTTGGTTTTTACGGTTTACATTATTAAATGAACGGTTGATGCTGAACTAACGTTTATTGTATAGAAGTATGAGAGAGTATACGTATGTGTTAGTAAAGGTTACATGTACCTAGGTATAATTACTTACACACTACAGCGGGAATCGGCTTCTTAAGATAAGCGTCCACCTTTCGCCATCAAACGCAACGAACACATCGCATTCAGTATTATTTGGATGTAATTCACACAAGTGCGTCCATTTCATCAGCATTGCCGACGCCGTTTCTCCATACATCTACGACAATCCGTTTGATGCGATACATACGATACTGAGAGCTGGGCGCTAAGCTTTAGTTTACTGCAGACATATAAAGCAATCTCAAAGTCATCAAACACATTTCCACAATATACCTGCCTTCGATTGAAGTCTGCAGCGCAGGGGGGACAATTGTCACCACATTCACCCTACACAGGACCTCTGTCAAGGAATCGTTTGAGGAATATCAGATGTCCAGCACTTAGTAAGATTAACTATGGGTCAGTCAGCTATGCATATAGTACGGGTCCCGTTGGGACGTTCTTGATTAACTATTAAAGGGACGTCCACACACAGGTGGGAAGTGAAAGCGTTGAGTTCCTATGCACACTGCCTACAGGTTAGTATTTTTTTTCGCGTTTCTCAAGTAAGAAAGAATGAAAGAAAAATATTTTATCTGTCAAAAATGAGCAAATTTTATTGATTGTAAAATATAAAAAAAACATTAAAAAATTAGGTACATACTCGCTGGCAAAATGTAACCGTCTCAGCATTTGCTGTAAATTTTGACAAACTTTAATCTTCTTATATATAAAAATTAATTGCTGTTCGTTAGTTTCGCTAAAACTCGAGAACGGCTGAACCAATTTGGCTAATTTTGGTCTTGAAATATTCTTGGAAGTCCAGGAAAGGTTTAAAAGGTAAGAAAGGTAGGGTAGGGTAGGGTAGTGTAGTGTAGTTTAGTGTAGGATAGGGTAGTGTAGGGTAGGGTATGGTAGTGTAGTGTAGGGTAGTGTAGGGTAGTGTAGGGTAGTATAGGGTAGTGTAGGGTAGTGTAGGGTAGTGTAGGGTAGGGTAGGGTAGGGTAGTGTAGTGTAGTGTAGGGTAGGGTAGGGTAGGGTAGGGTAGGGTAGGGTAGGGTAGTGTAGAGTAGTGTAGGGTAGTGTAGGGTAGTGTAGGGTAGGATAGGGTAAGAGGCGGTATGAAGTTCGCCGGGTCAGCTAGTGCTATATAAATTTAAAGTAGAGCCACAGACTCGTGATGGCCTTTCTCATCCAGTCACTGGGGTGCACGAGAGGATCAGCTGTCCCTTACATACGTTCAGCGCACCCTGGGCAGTCAGCGACTGACGCTAATCGTCGACTTGACTTCGCCTGATTTACAGAGCCACCCTGTGTTTTTGTGGACCAAATATGGAATGCAAAATAAATGAAACCTTGAATTACACTCACGGGCAATGAAAAAGTTCCTCTCCCAAAATTCCGACAAAACAAACCCAATTTTTTTAAGTTTTCATTTAAAATTTTGACAAAATATTATAGGTTTTAGTTGCTAATATCCTGATGCTCTGTTAAATGAACTTCAATGTTGCAGAAGGCGTTATTAAGCTAGCTTTTTCCGTTTAGAAGTAATTAGGTGCTTTTCTCAGTGGAACGTTTTCATTGCCCGTCAGTGTATTATAGTCACCAACTAACAGGCATAGCTATTATCTGCAACGTCTTCAGTTTATAATTATAACCTATCTACTAATTAGTATTCCTATTTGATATTTACAAAATTAATTACCATTAGATCAATAGCATCACACACTTAACATCCCAGCGTGGCTTATTGTCCATGTTGCAGTACGTATATCACCTAATCGGATAAACATCGGACAAGTCCTTTATGTACTAGTTACCGATAATTACTGCAACATGGTCTCGCTAGCTTGATGTTGAAATTGATCCATTGATGATGGACTAACTAATAGTTGACTGATTTGGTTGTGGTCGTTTGGTGATAGTCGGAATATTTTTGGAGTTCCAGTGAGTTGCTTTACCTTTACATAATATACAAAAACGGTTTTGCTGTATGGAGGAAAATTATATTATTGACACTAAATCTTCAAATTAGGATGTACAAGTCAAACCATATTGACCTCTACAGTTCACCATGTTTATTAATGTGTAGTATATTTTTTCATGCATTTTATATCGCTCATGTCTCGCTAAATCTTCAGGACTAGTGGACTGATGATGATGATGAATGTCAGTTATTGAAAATCGGACGAGAAAACAAATCATACCAGATCTTAATATTTATAACGAAATATAACAAGAAAATGAATCTTGCGGACAACAGCTAGTATCTAATAAATCATTGAATATTACTCTCATATTGAAAGCAAATCAAGCATAGATGCAACTGATACAATCTTGTATTGAACGCGTCGAGGGACTAATATTCAGGACTGCACTTCGCTCCAGGGACTAAGTTGCAGGTAAGCGCAAATGTACTGTCTTTGCTCAATGTCTAGCTAGATTGTTGCAGATAAGACTATTTCTGCGAGCTATTTATCCTGCCCCTCGTTTCTCGTGCTTTCAACAGTTTCAACGTACCATCTCGTGTTTCTTCATGACAGTAACAATTACTTTCTATTTATATTCATTTATTGTGCAAGAGAGGCGGCGGGAAGCGATATCCGGCAGATGTATGCGCGTCATAAATCGTTTTAGGAATTTGACTAAGTGCTTTGTTCAGCAGTTTGACTGCAACATTTCCACTTCTTGTGATTTAATAACTGAAGTGAGTTCGGAACGAAAAGGATTTTTAGAGAATACTATCTTATTTGTTCATAAGATTGTATTTTATTGTATGGAGTTGTAATAACTTTAACCACCGATGTTATATTGTGAGTAGTTGTTTAGGCAATGAGTATGGTAAGCTTTTGTTACGTACTTTTATAATAATTAATCTTCTAGTTTAACCGAAATAGTATTTCCGGAATGTAGGTCATAACTCAGTCCCGTAATGTTTAGATAACAATCTGAGACGTTAAAAGCTGTAATAAGTTTCCGTGACAGAACTAATAAATTGTGACAAAAATGTCGACAGCCAACAACCGAGTCATTTACACAGCCGACAATGTAAACGATAACAATCAACGATATAATACAATAGCTGGGTAACACTATAAATCGAAAAGAAGTCATAACACAAGCCGAGGGACCCGCATAAAAATACATAAAAATAAAATAAAATTGATCGCGCTGCTATCCCTACCTTTGGAGACGCACAAACAAAGTTAGCGAAAATTCAATCTCGCAAAATAGAAAATATTTTTACGGTCAATGAATATGAAAGTGTGGGCTGGAGGAGCATAAGGCTATGTTGTCTTAGTACTAAAGTTTAGTGTTGCACCGTGAATACTGCTCTCTTTGATACGGGTTATTCATGAACTGTGTGCATCGAGTAAATATGTATTGGTCTTACATTTTGTATTGTATTAAGAACCTACCCATATTAATATTGTATCGTACCTTTAGATACCTACATAATACTTACCTACTTAACTATGAATGGCAACCATGAGTGATGAGTGCCCATTCAAACCTTAATAGGTTTAAGAGCACTGCATGTATTATTAAGAAATGTTATAAATAAATGAACAATAAACAAAAAAAAAAAAAAAAAAAAGTACAATGTTTGTGCCGTCTTGCACTGCAATGTATGCGAGTGAGGATGTTGTATATGTACTTTACATTATTTATATAATGTAGTAGTACTAACACACTTAAAAAACTAAAACGGACGTAATATCGAACCCGGGACCTTTGGCATAGCAGTCAGGGTCACTAACCACTACACCATTCGAGCAGTGAAGAAAGCCATAGGATAAATAAATCGACCTATAAATACCAAGGAAAGTTTTCAGTATTCAGTAATGAATAGTAACGCTAAATAACGGTAAAGGAAAAGTACAGTAAGTTACTGTTTTTCGTCGACACGATTTGAAGAAGTTTTTTAATTATTGATAAATACAACTTAAAAATACAAAATCGATTGATAATCTCTTTTTAACAGACGTACCAATTGCATCAATTGCAACAGCTCTCATACGCTTGTTTTCAGGCAAGCTGTAGTACCCTCCTGCATCACAGCAGCACATACAGCCGAGGGTCAGAGAGAGCTCGCGATAAATTGATATTGATGGTCGAAAATTTAAACTCACACTGAAACAACTTATTAATTACATTCAGTAATGACGCGCGAAGTTCCGCGAGCAATGGCATCGCGAATGTTCATACATTTCCGCGCGACGCAAAATACCACCGAACTAATGCCCGCTCTAAATACATGTCATTAGTTTGAAAATTTTATGAAATATCTAACGTGTTTACACTCGGGCACACATTAATTAAACTACGCCCAAACTGCCAAACTGGTTTCGTTTAGTATTTGAGTCACTCATACACACTTGTATGGTTTTGATTGGTATTCGATGCAATTTTCTATTCAATTTGGCAAAACGATTTTCTGGACGAAGTTTTACTTCAGTTTGAATTTCGGTATAATACAGTAATTTTAAACAACAATAATAGAATTGAGTTGTAATTTGAAAAATAAAACATTTAATTTAAACGATTCAGCCTTAAAAAAACTAGGTTTATTGCTATGGATGACATAATATAATACGTGTAATTTTATAATTCAAAATTCAAGTTAAAACTCTTCACCCAACGTCTTTATCCAATAACCAACATGCTTACTTAAATATAGCGCGATATAAATTTTAGATTATAGATTTTAGATTATAAATTTATCGTTCCGTCCAAACGCTTGCGAATATCTGCGCTATCATCTCCGGAATACTTGTAGTGCTCAAGAACGCCGAATCACCTATCCCTATTACCTCAAGATTACATTCACCATTGTCACCAGTTCTTAGAGGAGAATTTATTTTAAATCGAATCCCCGCTCTCTGAAACCGATCTCAGTGCACAATGCGTCTTGTCGACAATAGCTGTTATTATTATAGCTCGCAGTGCGACGCCGGCAATCGAATGCTGCTTAGAATTTCCATTCTTTGAAGTCCGTATAAAGGATTTTGCTAAGTAATCTCGTGTGACGTCATTGAATGGTTTGTGTGAATTGATGGATCTGGGAGTGGGCTCAGGTTCGAAGTTTCTGGAATACACGCACGATGTATGAGGCCGTCGACGGATGAGTATCGCGATTGTTCGCGTCGGTTCTGGTACATCTTTGAAAGTGCTATAGCTACATCCTACGTATTGATTAGAAAAAAAATAGGTACAAACAATCTTTTAGCAGCAAAGCAAGATGATGACGAATCCTTAACAATACCAATATTATATTATTATGTATAGTGGATATTGGAAAACTTTGGAAAGCAGTAAATTTGTGGATGAAAATTTAAACATACCTACTACTTTGGAGCACTATGACAATATTACGTAAATACAATTATTGTACCTATATTCCTTATCCGTTAACATTAATTCAGTGGATGCTTACAGAGAACTCGTGAGCCGAACTCGACAAAAGATTTAACAACCACTTCGTTCCTTTAATGGGTCTTTGTAGAAGAATTTTAAATTAATTTTACGGGTGTTTCGTTACGGATCATTTGTGTTGCGGGTTTCAGCCGCCATTGTGCCACTAATGACATTACCGACCCTTATTCTGGAGCTGCTCGATTTAATAACAGTGATACGGTTACTTACGACCGGGATTGTTTTCGTAGGCGACGCTAGAAGGCTTAGAGGAAACTGGTTTGCACGCCGAGTAAACGCTACGAGAAAAACGTATCTGGGTAATTCTACCGTACGGATTAAAAAAATAAATAAAAACAAAATCAACTTTTACGCATATTGAAGTAGATTTTTAACTTTTACATAATGATGGGAACATTAAATAAAAAAATAAGAGATATAGTAGAATTATTTTAGGAAAAAATATGAACTTTTTGTTTTATTAAATAGACACGAGTGACTATGAAGTCGACATGGGTGATACAATCCATGTTTTTTATCATAAAATAATCATTTAAGGTTCTCAACTTTATTCTATAATATTATTCTCATTACATATAAACCATAATATGTTTTTGTCTATTGAAATTATATATTGAAAAAAGTTTAAAAAATATATTAAAAATTTCGACAAAAGTGTCTTCACAAATGTCGAAATTTTTTGATGGTGGAAATTTAGGTTTTATTAGGTGACCACAAAATAAATATGAATCAAGGTCATCGGAATCATATTAAATGAAAATAATACATTATTTGGGACTATTATTCCAAATATTTTATTTTTATTTAGATCAATAATCTCAGAATCGCTTTTTTCATCCTTGTCTTTTCCTTAGCACATTTTGTAATAAGTTTGATTTGATAATCGTAAACCTTTAATGGTCTAAAATAATCTGCATTAATCCTGGTGCCTCCTTTTTTTTAAAAACTTTATTTTTTTAAAGTATTTTCCATAATTACTGTATTGTTTTTGTCAAATTTCTTATTCTAGCATTAATTTACTCATTTTTAATATTTATTACTTAAACCGTGTATTTCTTGTGCTTTAACTTCGTCTTTACCCCTATTTTGGTAAAAACCCTAAACCTAGGTAAAAAGATCGGTACATTATATAGTATAATTAACAGAAATTTCACAACACACTACAAGCTACAGTCACTTGTGTCGATCAAATAAAATCACAAGTGTCGACAAGACATATAATAACGCCTGCATCGCATGTTTGATACATCTGTTAACTTTTTTGACATATTTATCTCGGTAAACAATTATATTAGTGAATGCAATAAGCAATAGAAAAAAAAATACACAGTTAATAGATATTTGACCAAAGTCCTAGAAGCATCTGTCACCTCGTGTCGAACAAAATCACAATTGTCGAACAATTTTTCATCACGCGTGACATCGACATTAGTGAGAACATCGACAAAATACGCCATATCAGCTTCAATATGATGTTAAACTTGTGCATGTTTTAAAAATGTGCTAAGTACTCTCATACTCACTAAGTCAAGTAACAAAAATTGTAATTGAATGATCCATTTATTTTTTATAGCCTCCTCATTTGTGACAGGTCAACTTTGACACAGGTGTAGAACGTATATTGAATTTTGAATTACAAAAAAACTATTCATTCCCCACGAAAATTTTAGACTTGGCAATGACAGGTGTGGTTTAGAGTTGCCATTAATAAAAAAATATGTTCACAGAGTAAAATATTTACCTTCATATAATCGTGATTTATGAACGTCGACATTTGTGACTATTTTTTTATAACGGTTGTAGAATGGTCTGTATTTTTTTAATTAATTGTTGGAAAAATATAATATTTAACTATGAATAAGTAAAAGTATTGTAATTTATTTTATTATGTGAAATATAATCCTATCTCTACACAATATTTTTTTATAGCTGCTCAAACCGTGCTACCACGCTCGCGAACAATCGACACGACGTGACAAATCACATAGTGTCGATATGGTTTTTTCAATAAATAATGAAAATTTTCATTATATTTTATGGAGAACACATAGAACACGATCCCGGCTTGATTGTGATAGTACATTATTAACGTCTAGGTATTATATTTTAAGAGTTATTTCACGCGAACATAAAAATCGATGTTTGGTAGAATGACCCATCTACATACATTTTCGTTCGTGCTTTTCATGTAGATTTTAAATAAGGTATTTATTTTAAATCTAGTAAGAAAGAACCTGAGGTGTACGCTATGTTATTGCCTGCCAAAACTTTCAGTCTATCTTGCCACAGAAACGATTTGGTATCAGTGAAAGCTATTTTTGAAATTATCAGAATAGGGCCCCTCCTGCTCCTTGTCTAAAGAAATGGATAATCTCGATATTATTCTCAGATTGTATCATTTAATTTTAAATCTTTCAATTGTAAAAAGTACTCGGTTGTGTTATACAACCCTTCCTCCCTTTGTCTATTGAAACAGGAGGGTTCTGATGAATAGATTACAATGATTAAATAAATTAAATTGGAATATAAGGATTAGATATTATTCCCGTATTAGGTACGATCTCAAGTATAATTTATAAGGCTTTTAGGTGTGAAAATAAAAATTAATATTGTTTTTGTTATTATAAACTATGTGGTGTATATTATTATAGTAATATAATTTATCTGCAACATTGTGCCATATACCTACTCCCATGAAAATTCAGTTTTTGTTTTTATAAAGAGTACTTCACATTTGCTAAGGTACATCTTTAACCACAAGCTCTGTCTGACTGGTTAAAAATACCGCCCCGTATCGTTCCTGGCTCAAAAGTACCCATCAATATAAATAAATTATATTTTTAAATTTTAAAAGACAATACAATTTGCATACCTCTGCAAGGATTCTAGAACTGTCTGGATGTAGATGGAGTAAACAGTTTTCCCTGGACTCACACAGACTGATAAAATAAGCCAATCTTCAGTCTTTTCGTATTCTGCATTACATTTTTAAGTAAATTCCGTTAATACCTCATAAGGAAAAGTTTCCCAAATTCTTAATTTACTTATTAATACGGAATCCTGGTTGTAAATTTCAAAAAACAACGTCGTTGCTTAAGATTTGCTTGTAACAAGAGGATGGCAATAAAAAAACATTCAAATTCATTTTGGTAAGTATTGTAAGAAACTCCGAAAAACTAAAGGTATTTAAAATGTTGTAAGATCCTTTTATTCCTCCCTAAGGATTAAGAGAACTTGTTCCCACAAGGACCATGGATTGATAATTTAATAAAAAGCAATGACGAGATTTTATGTAAGTAATACTAATAATATGTACTCCCTCATAATAAAACGAAGACTAAAGATATTTCTGGCTTACACCCGGTTACAGACCACTGATTATTATTAAAGCTCCGGGCTATAACCTGTTCAAAATCAGTACTATCTTTAGTCTACATTTTATAATAAGGGATTGTAATATCTAGCCTACCAGGCCGCTTACGTCTGTAAGACGTGAATGACTTTGTTGTCATGTTACCAATATTTAAGAAAAGCTTGAAATAAAAACAGTAATAAATACATAATAATTATTATACTTCTAGGTCCATTGGCGTAGTCATATACGGTACAGACTGCCTTAGCAGGGAGCCCTCGCGTGGCTCAAATTGTCTCGTTTTCATTACTCGCGGTGCCTCGCGCAGTGGCACCCAAGTGGCCGTATCAAAGCCGTTTACAAATTTTATTACCGCTCCACCTTTGTTCTGCTTTATGACGTCACGGATTTTATTCGAATGTCTTGACTTGGGACGTAATTTCCTTACCAGTTGCGTGGATGATTTTGAGATTGAGAAACAAAGAATTAATGTAGGTAGTATATGTAGGTACGTTCAGGTGCAGATAAACCTGACCCCCCTCTCATAGTTACAATGCTTCTGAGGGGGGTCAGGTTTCTCTGCACCTTACTACATAAGTACATTTTTTTTTTAAATACCAACAACAGTCTAAAATACTTCCTTGTGGCTTGAAAACCACAGCACGTTCGCGTACATTTTAAAGTGAGAGCCGCTAAAGCCGAAAAGCTCTTCGTAGCAGCTTGCTACGAGACCGTAGCATGTCGTAGCACGGCGTAGCAGCTGGCGTAGCGCCAAGCCTACCTGTTGTAGGCTCGTAGAGGCTTCTTTCAAAAGCAGCCGTGGATGGATACGTGGGCTAACTGTTGCGCCTTTTGTCCTCGTTTTAAAAACTTGCTGAGTTTTGAATTTCAAATGTTGTTTTCTTTTTGTTGGTGGCCAGTTCGCTATTGTTTGTTTTAAATTGCCAGTTTTTAAAGCATGGTTCTATGAGAATTGAACTGGTCGTGAATGCTGTTGAAAGCGAGTTCATATACGTATAAAAGAAGTGAATAAAGTATGCATTGCATGCTTTGTATCGTTTGTGTAATTACTTTATATCACATACGTATATCTACATATACGTATATTACGCTGAACTAGACTATGTTTCTCTTCCTGAACTATCGAGTCATGCAGTTTTTATTTCATTTAGATCCGGGTTCAATTATAACTACCGTTGATTATTGAAAAATACACATAACTACTACAGCTTTGATGAAATGATCCGATAGTAGAATTATGTTGAGTTATGAGTTAGATATGTACGGTACGTATCTGTCATCAAAATCAAAACTTGTATTGTACGTAATATTTTTAAGTTGTCATAACTTCAGGCTCCCGACATTGTAAGGGATGGCATAGGCGAGACAAGTGAAATACGCGACTTTCCAGTAAATACTCATTTATTTAATAATAAGTTGAGACTTAAATTAACTCTGTACCCTACGTCACTACCTGAGTACATATCATCCCTACATCCCCATCGGAGGGAAAAAACAAAACATAATGATTACATATTGTTGTTTTGTTGTATAGCAATACAAATTATAAAATATAGATTAATGCGATTACATAATCGGTTACATAATGCTGAAGATTAAATGAATAACATATAAAAGGCACAACATTACACGACTACACATTATTAAAATAAACACATGTTATTTAATTGATATAGAATAACTACACTTAATTACTAGGAAGGTAGGTAATACAATTTCGTTCTGTTTTTGTGAATAATATCTGGTTTACCATTTTTTATTATCTCAACATTCGGTGATATATCTCTTTCACTTGTCTCGCCTAAGCCATCTCTTACATGGCGACCCTGCCATGTTTGGCAGCGTTTCGGGTATCGCGTGCAAAATAAGTGTGACAAAATGCATCGCATAATATATTATGTCGTTGTGTCGCGCGCGCAAGGACCTCTGAAACTGTTGGTGTTGTGTAAAAATTACTAAAATGTGTAATTCTGCGCCCCCTCCGCGCCAAGAAAATAATAACTTCATGACACAAGTTGAGACTTATATTAACTCTGTACCCTACGTCACTACCTGAGTGCATATCATCCCTACAACATAAAACAAAACCAAATTAATTAAATACAACCCCTAGTACGTAAAATTTTCGAAACTTCCACTACCGAAGCCTGGCCAAAGCTTTTGAATAATAACAATAGCGGACCTTATGGTGAAATATGTTCTGTGCTCGAATTCGGTAGAGTTTTAAGCACTTTTAAGTACTATCATAATGTAGACAAAGCCAGCGCCTGGCGCCTCGCCAGCGCCACCTGTTGGGCGCGCGGGACACCAGGATAATCCTGACCAAATTAAATAATGTTCACGTGAGTGGTATGCCTTACTTCGTGGTCACTCTATATGAAGAAAATCTAAGTTCGGAGCGCGGCTGCGCGAGCCACGACTCTATGTCGTTGTATTCAAGGTCCAGACGTACGATAGCTCTCGTTCGTGAGTTTTTCGTCAGTATAGAGTAACCCTCCAGGTATGATATTGTGCAGTTGCGCAGTCATGCTGATTTACTGTTATTGAATGCACGAAATAATATGTTTTTGTTTCTGTGTTTCATAGTACTCATAGCACGGTTTTATTCGTAGATATCGATTGCCATATAATTTGTTATTTATTTGTCGCTTTTTGATATTGGCATTTTATTCTTCAGGTACTTTTACCTAGTCTGTACGTATATATTTTTCCTTATAAGTATTTAAATATTATCCGTTAAACCACCATAGCTAAATAAAAGTTTTTATTGTTACAGGTAATTCAGAAACGAAAAAAAGCGTAATTTCAATTCACCAAGAAACTCAAAATGCTGGTAAGTTGTTAGTGCAAAAAAGTAGCTTGTTTCTTTCTTTTCATTTTCAATTGCTTAAATAATATAGTATTTCAAATCCCAGTATCCCAATATTTTTTTCCCTCAAGTGATAGCAACCCGCAAAGTAGGCCTGACATTTTTATTACAATCTTAGACAATTTTGCCTAAATTATACCGACGGGGAAGGTAACAAAATATACAAAATACGCTCGCCACGTTGTGCCATTCGAAAAATTCTAATTAAGGCTGGGCAGCTGTTGTCATTTTGGCACTCCCTAGTTTAAAAAGCGAAACGGTATTTTGCTGATACGCGCTCGAATTGCTAAGACAAACTATATCTTCAATGACGCTCACAATAATTATTAAGACACCATTATTTTGTAATAGTAGTGTAAGTAAAACTTTTTATAAATTTACTTTAAAAAAGACTGGTTGATAAGTTTTTTTTTTTTCATATATATTTTTAGTTGAGGGTCCTTACAGAATATATTTTTAATTGTTATTCCTTTCTTAACTGTTCGTATTTCACAAATACCATACCAAATCAGTGATATTACACAAAACACAACAAAACAGTAGGTATAATAATTATGAACATGTATTTTTTACGGAACTCTAAAATCCCATAGTTGTCTCGAGCTTCACTGGACTTTTTTAATTTTGTCGCTCAAACATCGGCGTCAGATGACGTTGAAGATGTTTGACCTGTACAGTGTAAAGAAAAACTTTGCTCGCTCTTTGGGGACCCAGACTGTACATTATAAGCACAGAACTTTTAATATTAAAATACACCGCTCATACGTTAAATATATTCTTAAGTATTAGGCTCTAGCTACAATGTTTTCACTTCAGTAATTAAGATGTTTCTTATTCCTGGTAAAACTAATACTTATTGGTTAACATTATAATATAGAGCGGTGGCAATGAACTTATAAATACTCTCCGTATATCCCGTGATATTGTACCATTGTACTGCAATGTGAGTTATTAGGAAATTATTTACTCAATGTGTATAATCGCACTCACGATGACATAGAATACAATGTACTTATGTAACTGTAAAAATTAAGGATTACAATAAAATTCAAACTTGATATATGAGCGTTTGCCCACATAAGCTACGTTCTAGCTTGGGGCCCATAAGCATGTACGGTGGCCTGCGCCTAAAAGTATACAGGCGGAGTTTTTAAAATAGCGATCTCAAGCTCACATGCTGCTCAAGCACATCCACATAAACACCACTGCTACATACATCACACACAACACGTCCCCGGATTTATAACAGATGTAGCTGATCCCTTCATCATCAGGGATCGCTATTTTAAAAACTCCGCCTGTATACTTTTAGGCGCAGGCCACCGTACCATGGTGATGAGGCGTGCACATCTTGATGTAGCAAAGGGGATCACCGTGATACCTATTTCAATAAAATATTAAGTTACATGAATATCGGAACGGGAGGATGCCATCACAACAAACTTACTGTTTCGGTCCGGAAATTTAATTTTACTATTTAAATTTATAATATTAAAATTGCTCCCATGGAGCGCATTCGATTACCGACATTCAATCCGTTTTAAAAACAGTACTACATTCAGCCGTGGGGCATTTCAGGAAAACTGTCGAATATATAATATACGTATATAGTACCTACTTACATAATTGAACAGATTTCTGATCGCACACGCCGAACAAATGCGCATGAAATGGCAGGTAACATTTTTACCTTTCTTCTACTCAATTTTGCTTTATCGTATTTTTGCATTTTATATCCAGCTACGTGATCTGCTATTTTTTTCTGACTATTAATAAAGTGAATTTTTTGACCTGTCGTGTTTACTTTTCACTAGTATTTCTTTCTATACGTGCTAATAATTGTTTTGTATTAAGAATACTTTAAACTGATAAATTTAAAAGAACTAAATTAGAACTTCCATTAAAGTCGTTGTATAATAAACGGAAGGGCTCACACACTACAGACTGATTAGTGCTAGGTGCACCTAAACCTTATCTTCTGAGACATCCAATCTTATACTTCAATGTTCCAAAAAGTAAGTAGGGCAATTACAAGTTACTATTTATTACCTTATAAGATTATAATAACGCACCTTCGTAACTACGTAATATACCTACTAAGACTTATTAGGATTTTAGTTATGTACACACATACATACAACTTAAGCACATGACAAAAATAAGCAATAAATTAGTCTTAAAAACTTTCTAAGAAGTGGTAACCACATGTAAAATATAATTATAGCAAAACTTTGTTAAAAAGATTGAATCCAGATCGCAGTCCATAGGTATTATTTAATAGACCTGAGTCAATTATTTTTTTATTGTATGATCTACCACCTCCTTATATGTTTTTTGTCCGAGATATGTATATGTAATACTCGTAGGTTTATACATGTTAGGTAATAAGGACACGACGGCATATCTTGTTAATTAAATCAGCACAGTGGGGTGCCAATGCGGAGTCTTCTTAGGTCGGCTCATAGCTATAGAAAATTGAGTAAATAAGCCGTCGTCATATTAAATTTTCCTGTGAACCTCGCTTTTACAATAAGTAACAAGGAAGATCACATACAAAGGGTTAGTCTCGGAATAATAGTTTTGTTATTTTTCCTTTTTATTATTCTTTTGTATTATCTGCATTTTAAATTGCTCTATTTCCTTTTTGATGTATATTATTAAGAAAGCATATTGAATTTTCCTGTAGTTGACATTTAAAATTAAAAGTAAAATATACGTATCATACATTTATGTAGGTATACCTGTATGAGATCATTAATAATAATTGGGAAGTGGTGACCAAGGTGTTCACTACAAGGATGACTGACCGACATTTAAAGTCACTAATATGAGTAAAAAAATACAATTTTGATTATTTATTTTTGCCTATCGACCACAGATAAGAGCTCGGGCTTTTAACCTTAATGCAGGTTTAAAATTTAACTTTTCAATATGCGAAATGCCCGTGTCTGTCGATTTATTGCTCCTGAACACAAAAATAATTTATCTCAAACTGAAACTACTCATTTAACGGAGCGAAATTAAAAACCGTTCGTAAATTATAGTTTGTTTAAAATTACTTTGATCTTTTATTGCTAATTGGCTTTCGTTTATGTGCCGTTAAAACTTTTCGATAAATATTCAATGCCTTCACAGCCTTTTCATGATTTAATCATGAAGTTTCATACTAGTTTCATGACTTTTATCGAGAGACTTGTTTCATATTTCGTTTAAGCTTTGAAACTTTTTGACGATTTAATTCTTAATTTGGTTACTAAAAGTATCATACATTAAAAGCTTGCAGAATCTTCTTATATACCAACTATGTCCGCTGCTGGACTTATTTGGCCTCGATCATACCATTACAAAGACCCCCTTATTACAGCCAACGCACGAGTCACTTTTTGCAAATACGCGACCACTCCAACCATATACCACAACGCGCTCCATTATAGAAATTACGACCTTTTCGGCTAATGATTCTGATGAACAAAAGTGAAAAAGGGTCCAACGTATTTTGAGTGGTACTAATTTTTGTGTCATCAATTAAACGTATACATTACTGTTTTCGTTGCGCAACCCTCGAGGCTCTGGAGGGTTACTCTATACTGACGAAAACCTAACGAACGAGAGGTACGTTTAATACAACGAGCTATAGTCGTGGCTCGCGCAGCGTTCCGAAACTTCGTTTTTCGTCATATAGACTGACCCCCCTGCCCGGGGCGAGTCGGACACACAAAGGATTACTCGCGACCTCTACTATTGAAAAAGAGGGTGATCAAAGGCAGACGAAATGTTTTCACATATTGTAGTCCCTTTTCTATTTTAGTTTGTACAGGTGTTTTTTTCGAATTTCCATTTGCAGAGAGGTCGTGATGTCGTCTCTGCAATGTTATGGCCGGTCGTGTTCTGTCATTGTAGTTGAATGATCGTGTTTCTTATTCTTGTCTCGTACTGTATATATTGGGACGTAGCATTTGAATTTAATATTAGTTTTTGTAATAATTATGAGTCTTAAATATGAGGAAAAGTAACTACCCATAATTATAATATGTTGAACTGCACGCATCGCAACTAAAAATTCATATTTTATTATTCATATCTCAGACAGAGTCGTGACCATATTTTGTTTACCTAAAAACACAATAGGATAAAAGTTCAAAGACATAAAATATACTTACATTAATAAATAAAAGTACCTACCCAGTGGCTTGGAAAACCAATACCTCTATAAAGAGAAACACGGAGCCCTGAGGCCACGAATGACCGTCTATAGGATTACATATCCATTAAGTTCGGATATTTTAGGACTCTGGACCTCAAAAGGTAGGGAAAAAAACGCCACATATGTGCGCGTAATACCGGGAACATCTTTTCTCTTTTTAGAATGTTACGATATTACATTTAGCTATCAGTTTGTTCAAGATTGTATAGCTGGTTGAATGTAGGCTAGATATAAAATTATGAGTTTTTAAAGTTGAAGGTAATTATTAGATATAACTAAGTCAGATACATACCTACCTACGTTCTTGAAGGTGATTTCATGTTTTTTTTAATCCATTGTTTTTTTTATAATATATAATATAATATGTGGGGACATCTCACACACGGCCATCCGACCCCAAGCTAGGCAGAACCTGTGTTATGGGTGTCGGACAGCTGATATATCTACACAAATACATAGATAGATAAATACTAAATATAAATATCAACACCCAAGACCCGAGTACAAATATCTGTCTTTAAACAAATATCTGCCCCAGCCGGGAATCGAACCCGGGACCTTCGGCATAGCAGTCAGGGCCACTAACCACTACGCCATTCGACCGTCAAAAACTTTTTATATTCTTTATTTGTACACAAAAACAGAACACTAACTATAACTAATTTTAAAGTTACATTGGAATTCATACAATGAAAAGTTCATACATAAAAACATACAATTATATACCAATCAAACGCATAACACACTATTTTTTGCTTATCCGTAATACTACTAAAACTGTATAGAGTATACGAAGCTGTTGCCATACACCTATTCCGTTTTCCAGCTGCAGAAAGCTTATACAACTAATCTATCAAAGTAACAGGGAACAAAAGCAGGCGAGCATACTATTTTATAGCAAAAATGGCTAATGTAGTCTTTACAGGCGATGTTTCCCACACAATAAGAATGCAAATCTTTCCAAACCAGCCGTTTTGTAACGTATAACCATAGATCGATCACTCAGCTACAAAATAATGAAAAACTATAGAAAAGTACTTTGTGTTGAAGGAATCTTTTGTGTGGGTATGTGTTGGTTAACGCTGTTTATGGAAAAAAACTGAAAAAAGCCGTGAATATTTTACTTTGGAACGGTAAACCGCACCCTTCTAATACACTTCCCAATAAATGAAAAAAATTGGCTCTAAAATGAGCAAGGAAATTGTTTTCCCTACAACAGGCCTGATACATCGACGCAAAATGAAAAGTTCTCCCATCCACCGACTGACACTTCGATTGGCGTTAACATCTTCGTATAAAAAATATTTGCTCGACATCAACCGAGCTAACTTTACCTTAAGCTTCCGCGAGCATACCTGCCCAATCGCTCACGTTCGGTGAAAACTTTTAAAGTCGATTTTTCAACGCTCTACACACTCTGCAGGATTAGTTGTTTTGAAGTTACCACGTACACAGCTATTGGTTAGCAATCCATCATCCATTGATGTGTGAACAGAACAAAAGAGAGTGTGGATAACATGTTCAAATTGAGATAGCGACGTATCTACGAAGCTTCGCTTGTCCGTATGGAGTTGGTAGGTTGTTAAAAATAGCAAATTCAAAAAACGAAATAGTCTAATTTGAAATTATTTATAATCAGAGTTTTAATTATTTTTGTGAGGCTTGGTCACACTGGTCAAACAAATCATAAATACGTAATTTATCTCTTTTTAAATTTTTTGACGAAAGAAAGACAATTGAATATTAAATTATTAATTCAAACCTACTACATTTTATTATTTATTATTTTTGTGATTCATGTTTTGCTTCTACTTTCCTCATAATTTGCTATGAAAAACACAGTGTTTATTTCGGGTGGAGCCCTTATTTACTTACTTCATAGTGACATATGAATTCCACCACATCATATATTATACGCTAAACGATTATGTGGTCTTAATTCATCTTAACCGGTTTTCGACGGCAGCGCCAAACGCCGCATAGATCGACGCCTGTATTAATTTCTTGGCACTGTCCAAGTAATTGCTTCCACCGACATGCCGTCCTTGTATAGCGAGCTGAGAATGCGTCTGTAATTAATCGCAGACGCTGTTGGAAATCAGTTAATGGCGCGTTTTGCTGCTCCTCCACTATGTAATAACAACGTTCCTCGGACACTATTGTGTCTTAGTATCGGCATCTCTAGATTAAAACGCATACTGATTGAGATATTCAGAAATGTCTATACTGTGCTGCAAGCTTGTGCTGAGAGAGTTCTGGGGTAATCGAGCGACTGTTGGATGTTTTCAAGCTGCCCGAAGGCCTCTGAGTCTCTGACTAGGCTTTACGACTGCCGAAACACTTACCGGAACCCACGTCTGAACTGATGTTTGAATCACGGAGGCGCCCAGAAAACAACCACTTGAAATCGGTGACCCATCCAATAGATAACCGTGCCATATGATGCTTAATGATCAGTTATGATCACTGAAGCTAGCGCTACAAACGCTTACGCATGAACTAACTCTCAGCAGTGCTTGCTACTGACTAGTGAAATCCAGTACTATTTTTCATAAATTAACAGACTCTATCCCCTCGGGAAAAATAAAACTTAAGGCGGAATACATTTTGTTTATGTAACACTTATTCCCTTCGGCCGCCGCTGCAAACTTGACCGCCTAATAAAACAAAGACATTGTTGCAATAGAACCGTTGCATGGCTCTCTGCGGGCGTTTGCTAAACTATGAGGTACTGCGAACGACGCTCAAATTCATACATTGTCACTGTCTGATCACGCCCCAGGGCCACTAATTTACGTCCTAATAAGAATTTTACCACCTATAAGCAGTAAAAGTTTACGGTGAACACTAAAACCGGCTCTAGATAAATGAATTGAAGCTATGAATACTCCGTTCAATGTTATTCATTGGGATTTTTAGGGTAACAGTTAAGATGAAGAATGCACAACTTTTGAAACTTTTGTAGTTATTTTTATTATAATGTATGTTTTACTTCTTCCTATTATCTTCGTAGATACATAAATTACATGACAACTTAACTAGGATACAAAGTCAAAGTCAAATATTTTTATTCACCAATATAAAATTTTCTGATGAACGTCAATTTTTACAAACTACTCTCCGTTCGGATAAGGGTGGCTCTTCCTGTCTTAGGAGAAGAACGGAGAACAAGAAACTCCTGAGCCATCTTTTCAAAAAAAGACTTAAAACTAGTTGGTATACAATATTTATAAGCTTAATAATTATTATTATAATATGAGCAGAGCTAACTACTTAACACATGGACAAAGACTTACAAACAGGGTAGAGTGTGCTTACTAAATAAAATATACCTTGTTTAATTTAATTAATACCTATGTGTATTGCATACAAAAACAGCAGCATTCAAACAAACAAGCCCAAATATCTAGTTTACAGTCTTACCTGCCGGCTAAATGTTAGAGCGGCAAACTCGATAGGTCTCAGAGTTCGTCATAAGCCGCGGTAGATGCTACGTCTTAGTCTAAACAGAGTAAAACTGGAACAGTAATATTACTCTAGGCATTCGGCTGCTAAAGGTATTCGTCCACCTTTCGGCATCCAACGAAACGGCAGCATTACATGGTTTAATGTTGTTACCACAAGTAGCTAGTTTATGCTTGTTGTAACATTCTTACACGAGTGTAAGAAAGCTGCATGGTCCTAAGTGTTACGCTTATTGAATTAGCTTAGTATTTAATATAATTGCAGTGGAAATTTCACTTATAAATCAGCGATCAGTATAGTCAGGAGGTATAGTATAGTCGTCTGGAATTGTAAATTGCAAATTTACCGTAAATTATTATGCATTTAATATCATGTTTTTCTGTTATTCTTATTTATCGTTGCGACTTTGTACGAACATAGGTTACTTCTCAAACTGTACTAGAGTCTTAGTTCGCCTAGCTTAGTAGATCAAGTTTAGTTAAGCTAAAATTAGTTGTGTACGTCTGAAGGTAAACGATGGAGTTCCGTAGCACTTGAACTTAGGAACGTAGATTTGAGATGGATGTTTAGCCTAATGGAGCATAGGTTTTGTGTGTTGAGCTGAGGCATTTCAGCTTCTGGAAACCAATACGGGCAATTTTCGCTGCCAATTTCAACTGTTTCGCCGGTGTTTCCGGTGAAATTAATCACAATTGCATAACTTCCTATTATGTTAAAGTAACTAGGTATATCACCGGAAAATGTAAGGCTATTACGGTGATAGTTAGGTATATTATTATTATTTTATATTATTTTGCTGTTTTAAAACGGATATAAGGTGGAAATTTCAAAATTTCCTCAACATAATCAATTTGATTACAATCCCATTTCCATCAAATGAAATTATGCGCCTCCAATGAATATAATATAAGTAATGAAATCAGACCGCAAATGCCGTCAGATAATTTTATTGTCAAATTGAAAATAAACTTTTTTCCCGGCAAACCGTTATTAGTTCTAACTTCTAAGAAATATACAAAAAGACAAAAGAAAGTGAAATTAAGAAAATGTCACATACACAGCGCGACCAAATTGAAAACAAAGCTATTGAAGATTTTGGGGACGACCGCAATCCAAGTTGCTAAATTAATTTATGACAACGATAACAAGAAAACTGGGGAAAGAATAAAGAAAGATTTAAAAGTACAACTTTCTGCCTCAGGAGTATAAAGGTAACAACTTCCTATAAAAAGGATCGACTTCAATTGATTGCCTTTACAAGAATACAACTCGTATGATGGTCCTGTTTTTTAAGGACTTAAAAATTGGTTATAAGTACATACAGGTTTAAGTTTGGAAAAATCGGAACAATAATACGAGACAGAAATCGTATGTGTACGTCCATAATAAAGCACCATTGTTCACCCAGGGTTCTAGCTGAAAACCAGCGCTATGGGGTACCATAGCACCAAGCTGAGCTAGAACCCGTTTCTGCACCGGGAAGCAACACCCTTGCTCATTTCTCTTTACTTTAAGCTTTTTATTATTTGTTTTATTTATTTTTGTGTTGTTTCTGTGTGTATGTGAAATAAATGTATTTTCTTTCTTTCTTTCTTTTGTTTTACTGTTACTGTCAGTTTAACACCATAGAATGTGACGAAAAGCGGAATTTGAGTGTGCAATGAAGCTCTGTGATTAGCTGAATTGTCATTAAGTACTATTATTGTGTATTGAGTACAGCCGATGGTTATTACGTATGCTTTGTTTATAAGAATCGCAAAGTCAGTGAGTCCATAATCATGGTGGCTTTTAAATACGGTTAAAGATTTCACTGTGTTCGTCCATATAATGTAGGTATGTGCCATAACTAACTTTTGTATCGAAATGCGACCAAGCCCTTAACTTTAAACTACCATATGGCTAATAAATTACAGCTTCAGTTTTCAAGTATTTTAAAACCCAAACTAGTGCAAAGTTGGTGTTGTTAGACCATAAATTCCACACAAGAGGTTTAAAGTTGCAACAAACACGACTGGATCAAATAAAACGTTCAAAATGCTCTTACCACTTAATAGAGGAAACATATTGAAACGACAGCATGAAGTTTCAGGGCTTTGTTGACTGACTCAAAATGTGGTAACTGATAGTATATTTGTTAGATACGACGTAAGAACGTAAGTGCAACTGTTTTCTTTACTCATAAATTCCAAAGTTCTCATTTGGACATCGAGACGGCTGGGATTTGAACCCTGCCGTGAGAAGCGGGAGCGGACCAGACGGAGAAACAACCGATGTGATACCGATAACATGAACCTATCTTCTAAATTTAAATACAGCTACATTCTGACTAGGCTTTTGAAACAACAACGAACTAAGTCTGTATAAGAGTGAGCGCTGCACGATAAAATACTTAACACAAATTAATGCCAAGCTCAGCTGCATGTTCGTATCAAAATATTTAAGCTGTTACCTGAGCATGTTAATAAATCCAAACGCGCGGCTTACCTTCCAAACTTTCATAAGCAGACGATCATCTCGCTTCACTCCACACTACTCGCTACGGCGGGAGCATTTTTGACGAACCCGCCTTAAGCAGACTCAAAACTTATTTTAATACAAAATATATCTAGAAGAGGTAATATTACATTAAATAAGACTGGTACATTACATAAAAATAAAGTGGTACTTTAGAGTTCAGACAGTTAGGTACATAGTAGTGGCTGGACAAGTCGTTTATAAGAGTATTCTTGAATATTTACATTAAAGTCAGCGCACCTGAAAAAATATCCTATCTATTTTGTAAAAAAAAAAACACGCACTCACGCCTTGTACTAATGTACTCCCTTGCCGGGTAGGCAGAGGTGCATTGCTGCACCCACTTTTCGCCAGAGTGTTATGTTAGTCCCAATGTAATAGGGGGCGGGCCTATTGCCAGATTACGGGCACATCCAAGACCCGAGAACAAATATCTATGTTTAAACAAATATCTGCCCCAGCCGGGAATCGAACCCGGGACCATCGGCTCAGTAGTCAGGGTCACTAACCACTACGCCATTCGGTCGTCGTCTATTTTGTAACTATACAATTATTACAATCATTATCATATAAGGGTGCCTAACAAGAAATTTTTATTAATTTTGATTTGAAGAAACACATTGCGTATGTACTACGAGTATATATATTATATTTCAGTGGCTACACTTCCATACGTTTACATATATGTACTCTCTGTAGTTATTCTATGTTGTAAGATTGAGAATTACGATTCGCCGTCACCCGTCGACTGCAGCGTTCCACAACATTACTCCTAAATAGAATAACTTATAGTGTTCTGTGGGGTGGCGGCGGCCCGACCTGAGGTTACTCTATCTTGCGAAAAATGAACTTTCCGAGCGCCTGCTGCTCTAATCACGGCTCTATCCTTAGCTGAATGGGTCAGTGGTTAGGGACCCTCACTGATATGCCGATGGTCCCGGGTTCGATTCGCGCCCTGTGCAGATATTTGTTAAAAGACAGAATATTTGTGTTTGGGTCTAGCTAGGGTGTTGAAATGTATCTATGTATCTGTGTAGATAATAATATAAAATTATCAGTTGTCCGATACCCATATTACGTGACAGGCAGATGCCTGGTTTTGGGGTCGGATGGCTGTGTATCTCACACATGGACAGCTGACATATATTTGCGCCCCACATATTGTTATACTTACCTAATTATTACTATCTCGTCGCATCATATGGTGTACCGATTACATGACAGCTCTCTTTTGTTTTTTTGTGCTAGTAGCTAGAGTAACCATCCCTGGTTTAAGTTGTTACAATTTTACAAGGCTTTCTAAATGGATAGAGTTTTACACACGGTATTTAATATTATGATAGTTATATAATATGAAAATGTAACATCATCTCTGAAATAGCTATTTATAGATTCTACTAATATAATAAACACAAAAGTTTGTAGACTAAGGGTGACTTGCACGAGACATTTAAACGTATTTAAATATTGTGATGCATTTATTTTCTATAAATATAATACTCTTATAACTTCTCGTATATTTGAGTTTGCAAACTTTCCCCCCCTAATAATCACGCAATTAATTTAATAATAAAAGTCCCATCGCTTTTCAATACCTCCTTTTCCTTGTCGTTTTAGAACGAAAAAAAAAAGATTTTTTGCAAAGATGTTTTAATTAAATGAATAGTTAATTAATTAATCTCAAAGGTATTTGGCCTTCGGAGGGTTCGGTGAAATTATTGGATTTTTTGAAGTTCAAATATTACTGGGAGGGTATCGCCCGTGAGGACCGCTTTAAAATTGCCTGATAAAACTGATTCGGTCTTTCAAAAATAAATTATGAACGGTCGCTCAAGAATTTATCGGTTTGGGAAATTGTTACTGAATTTTTTATGCCATACATTTTGCGCAATCGCCGTTCTGTACCTGCTACTGAGAGAAAAATAATACGAACGTGATCATTATTCGTATTATATTATATTCAATCGGTTGGTATCTTCATGCGGTACCGAACAAATAACATTATTATATTAATATACCCGTAGCCACCTTATACATAAAAAACCTGCGTTGCTTATCTCTGGTGTCAAGAAACACAACTACTTCCTCAATTTAATTAGCCTAGCCAAATTCGCAAAACACTACCCAATGACGAGGATAAGAAGATAGAGATCCGCAATTTAATTAGACGCTCGCTAAAAATGCTGTAGCCCACCTCGCGCCGCGGTCGCTTACACCGGCGCCGCAGCGGCATAGTTCCGTAACTCCATTAATTACATTAATGAATGATAACACAACTTCCGAGACCCAACCTCTGAATAGTTGAGGAGCGTGGTTTCTGCCATGAGATATGACGTCAGCACGCACCGCCCGCCCCCGGTGCTATCCGCGCAACGGTTTTCACAATTTTCACAATTTCGCTCAGCAAAAACTTTTGTTTATAAATGCTCTGCGCTTATTGACTGTCATGAGCAGAATTGCTTTTAATGCTATCTTGTTTTTAATAAAAGTAACTGCTTTGCAAAGGTAAATTAATTCCTAACTTCATTTACGTAACAAACCTTACCTAGAATTAATTATGCCATTTTTATAAAAAAAGCATTAATTAATACTTGAGAGATTAAGTAAGATTTCATATATAAATCGTATTAAAAGCTTTTATGTACTGAATGCATATATTAAGTTTATGGAACCGTTCGCGTACAACTTGAGTAAGTATACTGTCTCTTGGTCTGCTCTGTTCTGACTAAGGCGTCTTAGGACTTATACGGAACTTTGCAAGACATGATTACACTAAGTAATATTCCTTTACCAACATTGTTGGAAAGAGAAACTCTAGCTTGCAGTCATCCCATTCGAAAACGAACTCTACGTATAATGCAATTAGAATTCCCGACCAAGCAAAGGTAGAAATGTTTTGTGTTGTTCATTCGCTGCCTTGGAGCCGTCCATCCCTGTCTGTTTACAAAATTGAGAGAAATCCGGGAATTCTCTATTTGCTTAAACTAAACTGCTTTCAAAATGTCAAAGGAATAAAACGTTCCGCATAAAAGAAAACTTAAGAACCACTCAAAGTTGCTTTTGTTATATAATAAACTGAGACCTCAGCGCAAAGCCTTGTCTCCAGAGAATTAAATATATTTTTAATTGCAAAATGATTGTGCTAAGACAGTGATTTACTTAAACCTCAAGGGAGTGCTCGGTTTAAGGATCTGAATATTAATACTTAATTATATTTTAAATAATGCTTTTAGCTGATTTAGTTACTACAAACTCACGTGGTAACCATAAATAATCTAAAGACAATGCAAGGCCAATGTATAAGTATATGACAATAAAAAAAGTATCACCGCTAATCCTTATACAGTTCAACAATCACAGTATTAGAGCGAAGTGTTAAATAAACAATTCGGCTCAAACGCACAGCTGTCCGGTTGATCGCAATGTATATTAGTCACGCGGCGCGCGGCCGGGCCACGGGCCACGGGCCACGGGCCACACTAATACAGTGATCTGCTGGAACGCCGAATGCCGGCCTCCATATATTATTCATAAAGTTTTCAACGAACGTTCCGGTCCACACGGAATATTAGAGAGGCGCATATCCAACGATTTTAGGCGGGCTTTTCGGTTTCATCGCTAACTAAATTGTTTTCGACATTTCCGATCGAATGTTTACCGTGTACAGGCTCGATGGCGGGCAGAATGACATATTGATCTCCGTTTATTAGAGTTGCTCATTCCGTTTGTTTGGGGTGTATGACGGCAGGTTGTTGCTATGAACTTTTTGAATCCTTTTGTAACGAGCGTTTGAAGCGTAGAATGGTATCTGCCGATTGCAGTGAGGGTTTTTTTTGTTTGTTACATTGTTGCTCTCGTCCAGAAATGAAATGATTTTGAGTTGTAACGTAGTTGTAGTCATGGGTTTTATTAAGTTTGCTTCGCTAATTTGAGTTAAAGTTATAGAGCGTTTATTATAATTCCATATTATGCCCTATAACCTACATATTTATTTATATTTGTATCTTTATCAGTACTTTGTGTCAGTACTTATTATTATTATTATTATTTAATCCTTTATTGCACATGTTTTTTATAGTATCAGATAGCCATTTAAGAAAGATATTATACTATGTGTTGTTTGTCGGGTTCGAAAAACAAAACATTGTATATTAAGAACAATCATAAAGTACGTTCATATGTTGTGTCGGTATAAACAAGATAAATCTCTTATACTAGCTTATCTACCTGAGAATAAATAAATTTTAAATACCTATAATGTTTTTGTCGTCAGGTTGGCGCAACTATGATGTCCTGTCCTCTACCTCTGCCGCTGCTTCCAGCCCTGCACCCTCAGCCAGCTCTAGCGTCAGACTTCCCTATACACATTGGAATAAAGGTGATTATTGCTTGATTTTTATTCATAGAGTACAGTTCACTCCATGTGATTCACCAGTCAAATCTGAAAATTTTATGTAAAGAATTAGAAAAACTTAGGATAGGTATTTATTGATTAGTTACACTAAACACTGATATCTTCTTCTCTAAGTGCTGCGCTCTTTTAGGTATAGGTAGTTATTGCCATCGCGGTCTGATACAAGCCCTTCATTCATATATTATCTTGGTAGGTAAGACGCAACTTTTACATGGCTCTCTACACGGAGAAGTAGGTAGTACTTTTAATAAATACCTTAAAATAAATGCATAACAAATCAACCCAAGAAAATGTTATTGTTATATTTTTATTTTGTTAAGCCTTAGCTTCGGGCCTTTTATCAAATTATCATGTTTCATTTCGACGACCGGATCAGACGTTGATGTGTGGTTAAGCCACACATGAGGGAAAAATAAAAAAGCTCGATTTTATTTTATTTTTCCTTCTTTTTCATCGCTTTATTTGAAACATAATTATATACACACATCCACATTCGCCCCTTTACTTTAGACCTGTTGTGTGTATATGAATTCAGTTATGAATGTCCTCCTGATGAATTTTGACCATTGGGGCAATGGAGTGCGCAGGAGTGGATTATATTATTGTCAAAAAGTTTGCGCACTGCGTAGTACACAAGAGCACTATCAGTTCCATCATTCTCATAACTCAATAGGATGGATACAGACACGACTGAAGGCTAGAGGCGGGATCTGCTTTAATTATTATCAAGCCGTATCTCAAAAGACCCAATCAATTCAAATTCAAACACTTCATGAATATGTTGATAAAAATATTTCGAATATTCACTGAAGTAAATGTTTGTTTACATTAAATAAAAAGTTTTCAAAGTATCTTATACAAATATTTTTAACAACTTTGGATGAGTTTTGCGTAACTTAAATTGGGAATATATCGAGGCTAAATAATAAAGTCAAGAGTCAATACAGAGAGTTTACTTTCAAAATTGTTAGGGCATGTCTCCTTTTAAAGTATGCCTAACATATTCCATAACCTATATTCAAAAGATATAGTCGCGAGCCGATTTGAAAATGAAATGAAAATGAAAAAAGTATTTATTTAACCAACTTAACAATCTGACACCTTAAAAGTAATAATAATGTTTTATTGGTTACATGGCTTCCATAGTAGGTGTGAACCTGTGTTATGGACGCCAGTTTCCTCTTAGCAGGTTTATATAAATCTAGGCGTCTTACACGTATAACAAAATAAAGTTAAATGGTAAATAGGTACAATAAGAAAATATAAGTTATATAACGAAAAACTACTGGATTTGCAGAATGACAATGGAGAATTTTTAAAGTTTGGGATGAGACTCAGTTAAGTATAATTAATAGTAGTAGGTTTAAAAAAAACTGGGAAAAAAGATTATGTACATGTCAAAATAAGTGATTCTGTTTCAATGTAGTTTAAAGTCAGAAGATGATCCAAAAGAGCCTTTTTACATTTTGTGTAGGTCATGGAATAGAACTTAACTACTGCATTTAGCTTATTGTAGAGAAAAGGAGCCAGGAAATAATGCTGTTTCTGAATGTAACTCGTTCGAGTTGGGGGGACATTACAAATTTTGTAGTTACGACGAGCAGAAACAAATAATGTTTTATCATATGGGACAATAAGATGGTGATTTACTATAGTATGGTAAATAAATTTTTTTCGGACTGTGAGGACTTTACATGTTGAATACAAAATTTTGTTGGATACCTAAATGGTTTGGAAGTCATTACTTTTAGTACTGATGTCTGTGCTCGTTCTAGTTGGATAATGAACGTTTTACAACGATTTGGAATGAGTACAAAGGGTACACATCAATACTACATTCAATCCACACTACATGTGCATTTTACAGGGTATAAATTATGTATTAATCAACTGGAATAAAAGGTAATATTATTTAAATATATACGACAACAACCTTGTAGGTATGGTTTCAAAGATAAGACCGCCAAATATGGCTTCGATTTCAGTTGTGTCAATATTAACAAATCAACTTTTACCGAATTCCCTTGTGAGTGGAGCAGGTTTAGCACAAGTACTTATTGGTTCTTACTGCTGACTTTAATTAGTTTCAGAGTTGACTCGTTCCTACTGATAAATGAGTCTTTACCGACGCTCCGATGTAACAACAGAATATCAAGAAGTGCTATGGAAATAATCATATTTTTTTTTTTAGATTCAATTAATAAAGTTTTTGTACTAGGACGAAAACAGTATTACTGGGTTTCTACAGTGGAAAGATTTTTTCCGAATATCAAAAGCAATTGTTCAGAATGACTATCTGAGTCACCCACTTTCGGCTTAGTATACTAATTTAAAATCATTGAGGCAGGTAATATGATTATTATTATTAATATGATCACTGCCAATAAAATGAAAAGCCCTATAAAATAACAAAATATTTATTTCATATTCACTCACGAAAGTCCTAACTTTACTAACACTTCTACAATAATCATTGTCCTTAGATTTTGATAGCGCAGGTAAGTATCTCTGTTTGATCAACCGATTTAAACTTTTAGACGTTTTGAATTATTTAAAATTGAAATGTTTTGATTAGTTTCCAACGCTTGCTGTTGAATTCTTAACGATCCTGACATTGTGAAATGAATTAAAGTTTGCATGACGGGTTGTTCGTTTTCCTTTACACTTAAGAAATATAATAAATGCTACTTATATTTTTATTACAAGTATTACGTATAGATTAGGTATTTGACAGCAACGGGAGAGGCCTACGTCCAGCAGTGGACTGCTATAAGCTGATGATGATGATGACGATTTGACACCAACCCTAAGTTCAACTATGTGGATGTAATTGTTACGATTTATTGAACTGTATATACCGAAATGAGATCTAAATACGATGTGATTTAAATTTTATAGTGAATTGACAGCCGGCATCGTTGAGTACAATATGATTTTTTAACGACTATGCTGATGCTATGCATCATATTGAGCATTCAGTAACAAACAGCATATTTAAACATTCCAAAATTTAAAATATCGCGTATGAATTAAACTCGCAATAAAAAAAAACCGTTACAGCAATTCCAACCAAACAACCCGCAAGACAACTAGCACACAAGTTACGTGTCAACCTAAAGGAGTCTACACACCAAACCCGCCGACCCGCCGACACAGCCCGGCGGCTTGGTGTCGGCGACTTTGTTTCAAGAATCATGTCGGCGACTCGTACCCGCGCGTGCAAGTACTAAAAAAGTTGTACTGATTTCTTGCCGCCGACACTCACCGACACAGCCCCATGACACATGTTGGCGGGTTGGCGGGTTTGGGTCGCCGACACCAAGCCGCCGGGCTGTGTCGGCGGGTTTGGTGTGTAGACTCCTTAACACGCCATGTTGATTCAATTCTCAGCCCTCACAGGCCATATTTCAGTAGACACGGCCGAGATTTCAATTCATACATAATATTTGAATAAATAAATATGCATGAAAGCAATTTATGGCGAAGTCCGAGCGCTGGGTGCAGAATATCAGCCTCATTAGCTGATACCCCGCTGCTCTGCCTACCGCATAGCACGGCTTATAAAATATACAACCTACAGGAGGCCTACTCTTTATTATTAATGTGCACTTAAAATCGCACCTAAATTTACGTATATAATATTAACACCTTTGCGGTCACGGCATTCGGCTTAAAGACCAGAACGATTTATGAATAACCATAGGTACGATAGATATGTTTTGCTTTTTTATATAAGTAATCTACTTAAAAAAAACTCATTTTAAAAAATTTGGTACCTATCTGCTATATTTTTTGGGTTATTGTTCCGATAAAACATACTAATGTGAAATATAAAGGTTGCCTGGCAGAGATTGCTGTAAGGAGTAAGATCACCTTTTGTACTCCAATTGAGTTACAACTCGTTAGTTTTAGTATTATTTCAGGTGTACATATAAAGTTTACTCTGTTTATCTTTATTTATTTAATGAATTAGTTATATTGCTACGAAGTGGATTTTGCTACGAGCTACGCCACTACATCGCTACGACTCGGCTACGAAGTGCTACGCCACTATAGCTTTGTTATGTTTCGTACCTCTTTAAAAAGGCTTATTACAGTTTTCGGCTTTTGTGCTTAAATATTATTGTTTTTGTTATATTTTTTATTGTGTATTTGCTGTAAGAATGGCTTTGTAATATATATTTTTGTAAGTTAACATAATAGATAGACCTTTTGATAAAGTTTCTGAAGTTACAATAATGTTATAGTCATTTAATCTTACTTTGAACATTTTTGAACTATTTTTTGGACATGAAACAAATATTGAAAATATCTATACGACATCTTTCTTTTACCTACACCTATATTTTCAATCATTTTATTGTTGGTTTTCACAGAGGTCGGAATTGTCTGTGTTTCTGCTCTGGGTCGTTTCTAGCACAATTACATAAACGTCGCCGGCACAATAATAAGCGAGTCAGTTAATGGGGGTTATTATTCACGTTTTTCTATATTACACTCACTATTTTATAGGATTTTGCTTCGGTGAACCAAGCTTTTATTGTGAAATAAAAGTGTTTGTGGGACGTATATGTTAAAACTTCACCTTAAATAATCATAGAAAACATTTAAAAAAAATATATTTTATTTCTGTTATGAATCATTGAAAAAATATGAGTATACAAAATAATATATTTAATTTATGGCATTATTAAAATACTTAGCACATCCCCATTAATCGTTACCACCATACCATCAGAGTAACCAAACGAAAACGACGCGAATTTTTTTACTATAAATCAAAACGTGATATTATTTACTAGCAACATATTTATCACTTTTCCGCAGGTGATTTAGTTACTAGTAAATCGACTTTAAACGAACACCATCAATAAGCCATCAACTGGCAAGTCTATAAATAATAGTATGACATGTAAAAGAAGATGACATATTTATGTGTCAAAGTAACTAAAAAATATGACTCTGTATTCCTGTTTTTATGAAAAAGTACACAAGAACATTTGTTCACAAATGTGCTAGTAAAATAACTAGGTAGGTATTTAGGTTTTTTGGTAAAATTACGGTATTTGTCACATTCATAAGGTAGCATATCTGTTGAACAGGCAGAGCCCGCGCCACCACTGAAGTCTTACGACAAAATTAAGAACTAAACTTCTTATACACACGATCTGTCACTTATCTGACAGTCTTGTGAGTGCACCTTAATATGGTACCTACAGTAATATACATTTTGTGCTGGCAGCGTGATAATTAATGCTACTAAATAAACACCCCATCATGATAGTCTTAGCTCCAATTTCACACTAGTCGGTTAAATCGTAAACAAGGTAAAGTTGATCAATTATACGTCATCTCCATATTCAATTCTTGACAGATGTGTCAAAAGTCAAGCAATAATCCCTGCTTATTCTCTAACGCACTATGGAGAAATTGGCACTTAACCTGACACATCCCGATAAATCGGAGACAATTAAAAATCTATTGTGTCCTTCTTCTTATCGTGTTGACGACAAACTAACACAGCCTCGAGAAGAATGGACGTGACACGGGTGATGAGGGTGGGCAATAACTTTAATCAGCGGAAACTCGTCGTTGACCGTTTTGTCTTATTTTCCCCACGTGCCACAACTTTATTTTTTCATGTAGCACATAACGGTGTATAATACAAAGTTTTCCAATAAAAGGCCCTCTTAATAAGTTTCTTGCTTGTGGTCGCCGTCTTTTCTGTCTTTAGTTCGCTAAGTAATGTTTATTTTTTTATCTTAACGATAGGTATAATAGCGGTTTTATCTGGCTTATGCGTCGTGGTATGAACGTACGCAAAGTCATGCTAACTTACTGATTGGGATTTGATGTATCAGTGTTAGCAACACTTCTGCAATCCTTATCTTTTTATTTTGAAACCGTAAAAGCAAAACATAAATGTAACTTTAATAACAGAGATGCACAAATGGCGCTCTTATCGCTAAACCGACCTGCCTACCGTCAGTCGAGGCTAAAAGGTGCTTGAACTGCGATTAAAAATCTATAGTATTGACAAGAGTAAGGATACACAATAATAACAACAACAAATAACGTTCGTTAAATACCACTGAAACACCAGCGCGGAGTCCTTGGCTGTGGCCAAGGGCGCTGCAATAGCTGAGTGGACGCCTTTTTGGCGGACAGCAAATTTATACGTTGCAATTTTAAACTTCTATATTATGGTGTATAATTAAGTATGATTGCTGTCATTGTCAAATAAAGTTTTATCTTTCTTTCTTTCTTTAAATATTTCTCTATTAATTAAATATTCCAAAACAGGCAAAAAAAAATAATATTATCGTTGACTAATTTTGGCAGAAAGACGAGGCTCTACATCCAGCTCTATGGAGTGAATAATAGATTAAGAGAGCCGGTAAACCGAACAAATTAGTTTTTAACACCGACGGTTACGTAATTGGGGGTTTGCGTGTCAACACTTGCGCAAGTGTTCTATTCTGGAGCACTAGTAAAGCGCAGCTAACGCGATCGTGAATAAAACTGGTGATTTCGGGTATTACCATCTAAAATATCAAACTACGTTTAACTTGTAGGTATTTTAGATAGGAATTTGGCAAATTTGTAAGACATTTGACAGCCTATTGATAGCGTTCAGCAAATGTCTAAGTTTTCATAGTAAGGCCCTAAAATCCTAAGGACAAGGAGCAGAAGAGTGATTCAGCATATTTTTTTCCCTAGACGATAGGAAAAGCGAACAATTGTTTGCAACCTTCAAAGTCCTATAGCTCATATACATAGTACAACTTTCAAAATAAGACTGCGTTCAACGTAATTATTCGTTCTCATCTTCGCTTTGTTACGAGCGGTTTTTTTTTCTTCATTTATCTTGTCATTAGCTAATTTCTTAGTTCGACAACAACAGCTGTTTCAATATTTTAGACAGTATAGAACATTTAGGTACCTACGCATTCTTTCATCAAACTATCGGTCAGACTATATCGTGCAGTTATCGCCCCCGTATATAAATTTACGACCGTTTCAGGATCGCAATAGGATAGCATAAAATACCGTAATAATTCGTCAGTTCACGCACAATTTGGTGTTTCCACCGCGCACAGTGGTTCGGAACGACGGCGATGTGGACAAAATAAATTAACTCAACCAGCCGCTTTTATCTGGCGGCTGATGTAAATAAAATTTGTTCCAACGTGCTTCGTTGTTGTTGTTGCTTATTTTAATTAACGAACATGCGGTATTTTGTTTATATTTTTATATTGAATTTCAAAATAAACAGCAGCGGAGTTATGTGAAGGTTGAATAAACATGTTCAATAAACGTTGTTTCGGATTAAATAACTGGTAATTATATAATGACTACATCAAGACGATATCGTTAACAGCAATATTTTGAGAAAAGAAACATTTTAACTAAAACACATTGTGATTTGATTTTAAGTGCCAGTACAATTTTTTACCATACGAGAACTTTACAATTAAATTATGCAAACGGGCACTATGTATTTGTATACTGACCTACTGGCCCACTGTGTACCGGAAACGGTTGGGGCGGCAAGTTTTCCGGAGCCTGCTTCCGGCTACAACGAGCGGCGACGTGCCACTTCCGGTCGCCACGACACCTCAATCCTTTTTCGTTGTTTTACGACCTTGTGTTGCTAAGCCGCTTTTTTATTTTATTCGTAATTGGTTCTGGATTATTTTAGATTAACTCAAATCATATATTTTTTTACTTACCAATCGTCTATTAATTTTATAAGTACCTACTATTACTACATACGTATTTCCTAGGACCTACATCACACAGATATACATGTACATTTACAATTGGAGAATAACGTGAATGACATTCTCAGTGTTTATGTACTTAGTAGGCTCGATAGTTCAGCAGTAATTTAGGTAGCTTGTATACGTTTATCTATACAACTAGAAACAAAGTTCTTGCTATAAAATATCTCCCCCAAAAGCATAAATTTAAAATTTAACCATAAACAAACTTAGGTGTTCGCAAAATGGGAACAACCGACTATCAAATAGCGTAGTAAACAATTTTGTCCTATGCAAAGTGAACCAACAATGTTGCGTCTCATCTCAAACAAACGTTAAGAATAACTTGAAAGAGCTGTCTTATAAAAAATTCAAAAGTTTGCAATAACATTCTACTCAAAAGAGACGTCTAACGATACTCAACTTTATAACATGTATCCCCGTAAGGGTCGCCAAGGATGAAGATAAAATTTACCTATTCATAATATTAGACTTCAGTCGGAACATAGAAAGACATCTTATCTAGTTTCTTTGAGAAGAAAGTTTTAGATAGGTTCATATTTACGTAGTACAGTCAGAAAATAAATACTCAGGTATATAATTTATACCGGTCAGTCCAGCGAGTTCAATTACATTAAGCGATGCTTCTTGTACCGTACTTCAGTAGTAAATAAAAAATACGCTAATACTTTCATTTATTTCTCAAAACTTTTTGAGTTTTTCTTCATTATGAGTTAAGTTTTGACAAATATTCAAAAATTAACTACTTAGTCTTAGTAGTATGTTGATGAATTAGCTTTATTTATTGTAAATTTATCTAAATCCATTAAATAATAAAAAATATATATAACACAGTACACCTACAAGTTTACAAAAATTGACATTTGTATTTGGAAGAAGTGACATTAATAGTATCTAGTTACTTGAGGGTATTCTTAAGTAACAGCCCCATAATAAAATCGTCCCAGAAATCTTAGCACACTCAGTTCTTAGCTACATAAAATAGTCAAATAATCTGCCAAAACCCATGTCAGAAACACCGAATAGAAATTGTATCGTTTTATAATTGAATTTTGTTTTCACGCATGGTGTATCGGCAGGAGCGCTTAACTTCTTTAAGGCTGTACGCGATCAAACGTCAGCCGTAAACTAATTCCGGCAAGTAAACTCCACCAGCGCACTGAAGATAAAAAATACTGCAAATAAGTGTGGGCTGGCTTCAGGGTTCCGTAGGAAAATCTATTGTTTATTCATTTATTTATAAACACTTTATTCTATACTAAATACACGTTTACAAAAATGGACTTAAAAACTAGTGTATACTATTGTTGTTCATGTTGAAGGAATATTACAAAGATAATACTTGTGTTCAATTATGTTAATAGGCTTTTAGGATGCGTATAGTATGCTAGAGATATTGGGAGTATAGATTATTAATTTATATTATTAATGTTCTACACAGAATTACGAAGCTTGTTGCGGATTGAAAATGTTTTTTTTTTAATTTCTGTTAATATTGTTAATAATTGATGGTGTAAATTTTTTTAAGTACTAATATATAAAATAAATAAATATGATGGCTATATTTATTATGTATGTACCCAATTAAATTGTCGATTTTACAAATTAACAATCCACTCTTTATTTAGTCCATATACCTATAACAACAGACAGAACCCGACGGACTGATGGTGTTTCCCCTTTTTACAAAATCTGCGGAACCCCAAAGAGTCAATCCAATATCTATCGGGACTGAACTAAATTGGTTACCGATTACTTTCTCGATTTAGCCCTGCATCGATATAGCCTTAATTTAAAACCGGGGTCGAGTTTAAAACGAAACACTTACCGCATTCCGCAATATCGCCGATTTCCGAACTAAACTGTTTAAGTACTGAACGGTTGATGTCGAAGGTTCAAACCGAATAGCTAGTTGACGAATTTAAATATCGAAGTAGGTGAGGCTAGAGGTGGTATTCTGGTCAGAATACCGGTATTATTATCTATGGACGTTACAACATGATGAGATTCAAACACGATACAAGGCTCGTAATGTAAATATGTTAAATATAATTGTAATTTAATGAATTGAAAAATTTCCTAAAACTTGCAAAATGAGAATCAAATCATTTGTTACACTTGCTTTTAGTTGAATTTTATAGGACCATCACCACATGTTCTTAACACCTCTCCATAAAAAAACGCATTAAACCGGGCTCACCAACATGAGTAAAAACCCAGCCAAGGGATGCGGAAAAAAAGAAATACTTAAACACCCTTTGATAACTAACATGACTGAAGAATCGAAGATTGACTAATTTATTTATTTATTTAATCCTTTATTGCACGAATATAAAAATAAGTGTACAAAGGGTGGACTTAATAATACAAGCATTTTCTACCAGTCAACCCACAGGAGGAGGAAGAAAATGTTATTATAAGGTGTGCAAAAACAAACAACACTAGTACTACAAAGTTACAGCAATTCACTTAATAATAATTACCAAATTACTAAATATAATATAAAATACGTACCTACATATAAATCCTAATCCTAACTAGTCCTAACTATTTAATATTATAAATGCGAAAGTAACTGTGTCTGTCTGTCTGTCTGTTACTCTTTCACGCAAAAACTACTGAACGGTTTTGGAATTTGGTATACTTACGATCTAGACCCTGGGAAAGAACATAGGCATTTATCCCGGAATTCCCACGGGAAAAAGAAGCGCGAAGCGCGCGGGAACAGCTAGTTATAAATATATGAATAAACATACTATAAATACTATTATTATTAATAAATATTATTATGATTAATTACAGGGTCCGCTCTCTTCCTGAGCGACTTGAAAGGGACAAGTGATAAAAACTTAACCGAAAACTAGTGACTTATCGTCACTTGTTGATTAATATAATTTGGACGTGTGTACCGCCGGCCCTCGGTCGCATTTCGTGAAATGGTCAAGGTAATTCAGAAATCTGTATGAATAATTCACGGCTCTAATTACTGCCACCCTAACCCTCCAGTGTGGGCTTCACTTTGTAAATAAATATACAGGGTGATGCAATAATAGTGGTATACAAAGCCGAAGGGGGGTGTTTTGTTGGAGTCATTCGTAAAACATTTGTTGTACGACTTTAAGGAATTCACGGAAATAAACAGTTCCTGATAGTAAAGTAACATAACCAACAAAATTTCTATGGAGAAGCAAATATTTTCGCAAATTTATATTGGTCGTACTAAAAACGTTGTACAAAATAACCCTGAGTCGCTCAGCTTAGTATACCACTTTTGGGACACCCTGTTCATGTTTCTATCACGGCAATCAGAATTTCATATACTGTTTTCAAACTCACTGTGTTCTTATAGATTTTGTTGGTTTCATAAGCTTCATGGTTGAATCATTTAACATAAACACGGTTTAAAACATTTTCATTGTTAGGCATTTAGGAGTCATTGTTTATTTATTTGTGCCATGTTTTTCTTCCACTGTATGTTTTGGGATTTTTCTTCCTTATTATAGCATAATGTATTTCATCATGGTATTTGATTTTGCCTTAGTGGAAAATCTAACTATAGATTATTTGCACTAATTAAAGTTTAGTTAGTAATGTTTAAAAATTAATGAAGTCACAAAGAAAAAAAGTTTAACATTAAATTAATCCGTCCACAAAGAATTACTTCCATAGTTGCCCTATTAATTAAATGAAACACAAAATCGTACTATAAAGCAAACATTTTGCGGTGGTTATTGTAATCTGTTTCATTTTAATGTAGCCTACATACAAGCTCATTATAAATGAAATTGGTCGACGGGTGGTGTTGATTCTCATGTCTTACTTTAATCCCCTGCATTTGATATGTTTAAAATTAAACTCGGTTCGCTCGTTTGTAATTACTTACCCGCGTAATTTTCACTGTGCAACACAACAGTGCACAATTGGCTTAAAAACAACTTCGATTATTACGTAATCAGCGCAAAGAGCCAAAATTCATTTACGACCGCATGCGTTGAACGGATTTCTGGCTAATGAAAATGTTAACCTTTCAAAAGTAATCGGCTTTTAGGTCAGCAGGGATTTAATCCGATAAAATTATCGAAAACAACCAATTTTCATGGCGTGATTAAAAATTTAGTCGGATTATACTAGGTGGCGGCGGCGGTGGGCGGCGAGCGCGGCGGTCGTTTTTTTTTTCTTTTCCACTTCTGCCTACACCGCCCCCCCCGCGCCCCGCGGACCTGCCTCTTCCGCCTGGTATCACCTCTCGCAAACGCGTTCTTTATCCAATTATCCGAGGATAAATCTCACCTGTGACTGCCAAGAAAATAACGTAGCAAAATGTTATATTAGAGGAAAGTTATACTTTCATAAATCCCGGATATTTTTGTTTGACTTACCCGCTATTAGTGGCCTAACTTTGCGGACCAAGTGCTGTTTTGTAGTTGTGCCAAGTTTTATTTGTATAGAAAATACTAAGCGCAGGTCACTGTGTGTCTTTTGTGTGTTGTGTAATCGAGTAACAAAGTTGTTAGACTGTGTGATTTATAGAACATACTTAGTATTTTGTTTTAGACTCATAAAAACTGATAGAAGCTTTTCAATATTTCAGTGGAACAATACTCGTAAAAGTGAGGTAACGTAACTGCTAGATTAGCGCGAAGCGCATTGTCATTTTTAAGAAATTCATCGACGAGTAGTGAAAAAAACATATTTTTATATCGACATAATTGACGTCCACTGTGATCTCGTCAATCCCCACCTACAAACATAACGAACATAACTGCTAAGGCACGTGGTACATTATGTATATTTACGCCGAACCCACATGTCATTTCGAACTTCCGCACTCCGGAATACCGGAATATGAAATGCTCCTGCTATTCGGCAAATTAGATCGACACTCCAGCCGGTCAGACGCCGCTCTGCCAGTGACGCACACTTCGACCTCTCCACTTATGAGTAAATTTAAAAAGGAGGTTATCCTCTTCGCTTCGGCGCCGGATCTCATTTCCCTCGACATCAAAGTGAATCTCCAATGCTGTGGACGTCTTATTCGAATCGGCAATATCTTAAACGGGACTAGTTAGTTAAATATTTGCAGCTCCATCAAATTATTGTGACAAACACTCCGGTAAGATTTACACAGTGAAACTCTTTTGCTTTTTTTATCAATTTCCCCTGAGCGCTGCCGGCTGCCGTCTCGACAGGCTAGGAAGACTTCCGCTGATTTTGCATCTATATCTCTATAAGTCATTGAAATGTTGTGTCAACTTACAGAAACAGATTTTCGAGGGGATCTTAGTGCAAATAGTGATTATACCTTGAATCAATTAGTAACTTTGTAATTTATCATCAATGTCTCCCGTATTTCCTCGCACCCCAGAAGCTACCGAACTTACCAAGCGGATACTTAAAGTACATATTTTACAGTAGTCAGTTATTTCTCAATAAGCGGGCGCCGCCGCGGCCCCTGGCGGCAGAACTTGGCAAAGTTAATAAGTTTCGGGAGGGTAGGCGCAGGCGCCAGGTACGATCCGGGTGACTAAGTGATGTATGGGCCCGCCGAGGACCGCTGCACTGGAGCGGAACAGGGTTACACGCATAGCTTGAGGAGTTGCAACTTTACCCGCCTTCAAAAATAGAACGCGTATTTTAGTGGTCGGAACTGTCGAATTTGCGTTTTTTACATTTGTAAATGTTTGCACCCGTAGTTTGTAATAATAATAATAATATGTGGAGACATCTCTTCACTATGGGCATCGAACAACATATATATCTGCACAGATAGTCTGTCTTTAAACAAATATCTGCCCCAGCCGGGAATGAAACAGTGACCTTCGGAATAGTAGTTAGGGTCAGTAACCACTACACCATTGGGTCATCAAAATACCGTATTAAAAGTAAAAACTGCACAATATATACCTAGATAGGATAGTTTTATGCATGGCAATGAACTGACACGAATCCGCTTATTTGTGTTTTAAGAACAGAACCGTTTTTAATTTACTTTTGAAGCTTAACAATATTTATTCCTTGTTGCCTAACTTGAACATTTTAAAAGCAATTTAACAAATGGCTAATAATTAAACAGGAATGTTTATTAAATGAGTTAAATTAATGGAAGCAAGCACAACAAAGTCACAAATAAGAGAGTGGCTTGTCAGTTTAACAATACGAGGGGGGGGGGGGGGGGGGGGAAATGTCAAATATTTGTCGCTCAAGTTAGAGTGTCGGTCGTTAACCAAAGATATTGCGATCTTATTGCCTCAGCAATTACTTTGTAACCCATACAATAACATTAGCTACCGGACTTGACATCAATTACAAACATATTTTTAATTAGTGGCTCGTCCTATCAATCAATTTACTGTTCTTTCTTTCTTAAGAGAGTATGGTAAGTCGAATAGGATAAGATCCTTGTCCAGCAGTGGATGATTATTTACTGATGATGACACATAAATAGTTCACCCACTGCTACTTACCTACGTCCCTGCTACAACACTGTTTAGTAAGCGAGGATATAAAGCGGCCTATATTTCGCCGATGCAAATTATATCTTAAAACCAATACCTACTAATATTTTTTAATGTGGCTTAGAATACCTACTTCCAATTCTTCGAGCAGACTAAATCAAGCGCTACGCGAATGTGGTTGAATTTCAAATCAAATTTCCAGTACATATCTATTGGAATTGAACAATACTGAGGACTTGGTTTCCGTTTCTCTTAACCAAACCGAACATGCAACATTCCTATCACTGATCTAATTAACAGAACTAATGTTGTTCGTCTCGATACTAGCACGAAGCTCATGACATAAGACAGAGTTCGCCTCAGACCGATGCGGGACCAAGTTTTACTTTGATTAAAGATGGCTATATCAGTAGTCAGAATACCTTTCATTAGAAGCCGAAGGAAGTAACCAACTTACCGTGCACCTATCTCTTGAAGTCCCAAGTCTTGTTACCTTCTATTAAAGGTTAATTTTGATTGGCATGTCTCATGGCAAGTTTAGAAGTGTACACAAAGGCAGGGCGATTAAATCTGGGGCGGCATCTGGCGGTGTTATCTTGGAAGGGCTGCATCTTATACAACAGTTTGATATAAATTATTATCAAAGGTCTGTCATGGCGGCTCTATAGCGGACTGTGACAGGTGAAACCTTTGAATTCGCAAGAAATTGTAATATTGTAGGATTTGAGAGGACTTTCAAAGCAGACTGTCTTCGGCGTATTCTTAACGGCGTGGCATGGTTACAGTAGCTCTGATGATATTTGAATATTGTATTGCGACGTGATTTATGTATCTGGAACACAGAATACTTGAATTTCCAATCATTATTGCTATTAATAAAGTAACGAGCAAAAAAAACATAGCAATTTTTTTTTTTAATTTCTATTTTTTTCCGAATTCGTGACCTTCTAATTACAAATGCGTTACCACTAACAAAACTATACATACAACCATAATATATTATTCTAACAAAAGAAACCCCCCTTTTACCTAATTACACGATTGTATGCACAGTCTCGTATCTTCCAGAACGCAAAGAATTCTCCGTTGAAATCTTGTGCGTGTTCAAATCTGTTGTTTAAATGTTTGAACAAGCTCGGCGTCGGCGGCTTTGGAGGCAAACACCTATGATGCGATTTACACTCGAAATTGCCACGACAACGCAAATCTTCCATTGTTTTGCTTCAGTTTCATATGTTTTTGTAACTGAAAAGAATATCTGATAATAATTTTTGCTCGGTATCGGTCGGTTTACAACAATAGTTCTTGAAGGTGTAGTTGACTATTGTTGATAGATGACTTCCAATATTTTTGTGGCCATTACAATATTAATATGATTATATTAATCAGTGCATATTTCATCTTGTTTCAGGTAAGTCACTGTGTTATTTTCACATCTTCAAGTTTATTCAGGTAAGTTATTTTTGGATTATCTATTTCCAACGTCAATAGACGCATACCCACCATGATGCGAACGAATGCATGATGAGAACGCGTTCCAATGCTTGGTCTGTATTGACCTGCTCTCGGTCATCTTAACTACTATTGTCTGGAAATTATCGCTATAAGCAATAAGTCCGCCTTTTGTACCCTAGTTAAATTCTGATGTTAAATTTAAAATTAGTTCTTGGTGTACAAATAAAGAGTACTCTACTATTTCTATTATATTAAATAAATAGGTATATATATAATAATTTAAAAATAAAGTTTTATTTTATGAAATTCAATGGCCTACATTACATACATCCACACACTCAGCAGCTCCCTCGTTCACGGCACGCGGGCCGTATTGCAATAACGATCCGATTTTCGCTCGTCACAAATTATATTAGTAAATGTATTTTCCGCTTAATCGGCTTTTTAGAAAACTCATTTGACTGGCAAATTATTTCGCCGGTCCGTGGACAATAAATATTTAAAATAGTGCGGTGTGTGCGGTTTCACCTGTCTGCATATGTAATAGTCGAAATAAATGGCGTCCTCTAAAGGTTGCCCCATACGTGTATGCTAGTACCACGTATGATATTTGTTATGCGGCTAATTGTAATTCATCATCATCACAAGCCAGCTCGACCTTACTGCTGGGGCACGGGCTGCCGGCTCATTCCAATAAAGGAAGGGTTTAGACTACCAAATGGGTACACAGCATGTGTTATGAAAAGTTTATTGTGATCTGTTTAACTACAGTCATCTTAAAATCGAAGGTTGCTGACGCAGACATGTATTTTTAATAAGTTTTCAGTTTTACTTTGTTCAATCAGAAGATCTAGCTGTCGGTAAACCTATAAATCGGACCGTTTTCAAGCCCAAATCCAAAATTTAGTCTCCGCGGTTAGCCATGTAACTGAAAAACGGAATCGTTGATTAGGGCCTTGCAATCCAATGGCTGTTAGTAATGTCGTTACTTCTGTTTACGTTCAAAACCGATGTTGCAACGGCTCTCATTATATAGAGTCCCGTAATATTATAAGTCCATAATGTATCGAACCTAAAAAATACTAAACTTGTTTATGTTTGTTTGTCGACCATAACGACATTTTTATTTAAAAAGTAAAAACCAGTTCTTTTAAAAATACAAGCTTAAGCTACGAGTTAATCTGAATTACAGGTAATGGATTAAATACTTAACAAAAAGGCTTTATTCACATTGACTAAAAAATAATATTCACTCAATGGAATAAATCCCGTAATTCCAGAATTCATAATTTTTATCTGAGTGCTGTGGAAATAATTTTCTGTCTCGCACAGATTAATAAATAATTAACATTACAGCGAATTGACTTATGTGTACTCCATTATTGGAAACAGTCTTAACTAGAATTATGGTTTGGTATTACACTGTAGAGTTACTGAAATATAATTATGTAAGTGTATTGTTTATGTCCGTACCAATAGCAAATGTACACTTGTACAGTGCACAAAAACGTGTAAATGAAATCTACTAAAACTGAACAAACTCGCTCAAGGAAAACAATATTAAAAAGGCTTGCACCACACCACGCTTGAAGGTTCCCATGGCACCAGCGGCACCACCGCCGAGTTAAATGCACTGCACCGGAGGCACTGTTTTTAATTTAAGTACTGTATGTGAAAAAAAAAACAAAAATGTACCGAGCACTAATTAAAGATTTGTCTTAAGCCCCTTAAACGGAAAATATATTTTTTATCGAACATTTATCGGTTTCGGTAATGGAAAAAAATATGTTACTAAAAGGTATGTTAATTAATATTCAGGTTTTTGCCGAAAATATATTTCACGTTTATCACGAATGTCCATAAAAGAGCTTTTTGTATTGAAAAGTAGGTATTCTTTTAATGAATTTTTGCTGAATGCTTTTTAACTGGGTATTTGGTCCAAAAGTACTCGGCATGGCTGAAATTTTAATCATGGAACTCCACATTGGGGAGATATAAAAAATATGTGGAATTTAACTATCTTAACATTATTATATTCATATGTAAAAAAAAGATTAAATATTTTAGTTATTCTTGTAATATTAACAAGTTAAGTAGGTACCTAATTAATTGGAATGTTGCAAGTGTATTTTCACCTTTCAGAAACATCCAAAGATCTGTTATAAAAAAAAAATGCTCAAGCTACTAATAATATCGAACCCTTAATATTCCACACAGGAATCAGCTTTGTTAACTACGTCACCCATTCGACTTCATCATACCCAATATTAATTATTTATTATCATAATCCTTTATAACATCAGGAAAGGACACAAAAGCGCGAACTAGAAGGAGCCCACCTAATTAAAAGGAATGCCGGTATTAGAATATCTATTTAAACTGATTAATTTAGAGAGAAGAAAATTTCTACTAAGAATTAACAACACAAGGATCCAATTTACACCGTTATTATGACGTCATCGGAGCGCGATTTAATTAGAGGCCTTTTTGGAAGGCTGCTTGTAATTGTCTGTTCAATGGAGGCTTTGTAGTTGGACCCCCGAGGAAGGTGTGCTGTGGAACTTCAATTGTTTTTCTTTATCCGTTTGTTCATTTAGTTTCTGTGTCTTTGTACTGAGTGGATTTTTGTTTTAACTTTTTAATGTGTGACAGGTTTAATTTACATACCAAACGGGCGTATGATCACTATACCTTTTGATTAAACTTGTCAACTTTTAATTAATCAATAAAAAAAATGTAAATATTTATTATGTAAAGAGATTAATTTATAGGACTCATCCGTAAGTGACTATCTATTACCTCATTATTTTCTTACTAAGTCAAAATAGACCAGCATCCCCGTAGCATAAGCGTAGCAACCGCGTAGCACTCTCGTAGCACCCGCGTAGCTACGCTTCACTTCTTTGATTTCGTAGCGTACATTTTATTTATCGATAAAAAAGTTTATAATTATCTATTCAACCAATATTACATTTTCCAACTAATATTAAAGTTATTAATAATTTCACGTACACTCCACTCCGAACTCATGTAAGCCCTGCAGCAACTTCCGTCGTATGAAGCTTACGATATTAGAACCTTAAGCTACACAGTCAGTTCCACAATCATACATACAGTCACCACCTTAAGCTGAGCAAACTGTAAGCCTCACTAGCAGTTAGCACTACCATTTGTAGTCCATTAGAATATTAGGTTCCATGTAAGTTCATTATACACTGTGGCATTGGCTTTGTTGAATCTCAGAATAGGAGACGTCGGGTTACTTTAATTAAAAGTTTTATTTAAAAAAATATTTAAGTCATACTTGATTGTTTATGTTCTTAATATATTTAAATCTATTATAATTTCAGATTCCTTTTATATTCGGCCATATGGTTTTAATATGGCACAGTACCCAGTCAAGTCATACCCGTTCTAAAAACGAAAAAGATATAAACTTGCTTACGTATTTTAAATAAACGTAATTTCAGTGATATCATAATTATTTCCACCAACCCGCTCTAGGCCAGCGTGGTGGACAAAAAAAACACGCACTCACGCCTTGTACTAATGTACTCCCTTGCGGGGTAGGCAGAGGTGCATTGCTGCACCCACTTTTCGCCAGAGTGTTATGTTAGTCCCAATGTAATAGGGGGCGGGCCTATTGCCATTTGACGGGCACATCCAAGACCTGAGAACAAATATCTGTGTTTAAACAAATATCTGCCCCAGCCGGGAATCGAACCCGGGACCATCGGCTCAGTAGTCAGGGTCACTAACCACTACGCCATTCGGTCGTCGTGGTGGACCTTCATTGGAATTCCTCCATTCAGAAAAAAACATATCATGATTTCCCATTTCTGGCCGCAAACTCTAAACATTTATATTACAGTCACGTAAGCTGCATGTAACGTGGGTGAACAGAAAAATACAAATCACTCAATCGAATTCAAACATATTTCTTAGAAAATAATAAGATATTCGTATCGATTAGGAATTTCTCAATTTTAAATTTAGCAACGTCAAAATGTTTAATTAGGTACTTGTTGGAAATTTGACATTAAGTTTTTTTATTTTTATTTTAGTTTTCCCACTGCTAGGCAAAGGCGATCCCTTTTTCCTTCCACGTCCTTCGATCCTAAGATTAATTACGTAAAAATATTTTTCGGTAATTTCAAATTATGAGTTTTGATAAATTAAAATTTGATTCTTTAGATATATTTTATAGATACTTCCTGAACGACACTCACACCGTTAATCGAGTGGTGTAACAGTTAGTGAGCAAAAATGAGGAAATACAAAATCAACTCCTGCGCATCCGAAAACCTGCAGCAAAAATCTTGGAACCTTGTCAAATTAATGTTGATGTAAAATTTTACAGGTGACCTAAAAATTAGGTCACCTGAAAAATTTTGTCCTATTACGCGTCATCATTCAAAAAAAGGACGGACAGACGAAAAATAGTATTTACAGGACTAGAGTAATTTGACTACGTAGTATCAGAGCAAGGCAGCAATAGATTTAATACGTTGTTTAATTTTTTGTACAAGTCATCCGTATGCTATATTGTAGCTCTTTTAAATAGACAAATAGTGCAGAGAAGAAAAGAGCGAGACAGGTATACGTTTAATAAAATTTTAATTAAAGATTTCTTTTAACCTGCAAAATGAGTGGTGGGTGTCCGCGTTAAATGGAGCAAAAAGGTATTTTAATATGCGTTGAAAAACCTCGGTAGGTACCAGCGGGTGCAGTCATTTGCTCGGCAAACATTTCCTTTCTCTGCCCCCAGAGCACAAAGGGATGTGCGCTTGAAAGTTAATTAAATTTAAATATGCGCGGGCAAAATCCGCGATACAAGGTAAGGCTTCGCTTTATTTGTGTAAGAAATATCACGATCCATTTTTCCGAGGTCTCCAGGTTGGTTAAGATGATAAATTGCATTCATGCTTTATTTACTACAGATTTATCTTTACGTTTATGCATACAATCGCGAGCAATGGAAAAGTTACATTGACAGCACCAAATTACTTCTAAACGGAAAAGGCTAGCTTTACAATATTGAAGTACACGTATCGGAATATTACAAACTAAAAACTTGGTTACTGTTAATTTTTTAATTATAAATGTTTTACAAAGTGGGGCCAAATGGTGGAATTTTGTAAGTGGTAACTTTGTCATTGCTAGTGAGTGTATTTATTTGGGTTTAGGTAGTTAGTTTGGTATCGGTTAGTAGTGAATGAATTCGAACTCTGACACTTTCACCAACCCTTTCTTATTTACACACAATAATAATATTTGACTAATATTGTATTGTATTTGACCTAAATTAATAATACAAAGCAACATTAATTTGGGACAATTGGATTCAATAATACATAAGATTATTGAATGATTAACAGAATTATTGAATTGAGCCTAATCATGACATCAACATAATCTCTTGTGTACATTAAGAAAGTCTTAATGGCGGTCTAATACATAATGTGTATTTATTATGGAAAAAAACGGCATTCGCCAATGTTATCAATTATTTATAGTAATTAGTTATAAGTGAAACCAATAATATCTATCGGTTAAAATATACAATGCTGTTAGTAAGTAACTTACAATACCTTCGTATACTTATGAATTTTAGACACAAAAACTAAAACTCGACTACCTAACTACAAAATCGAGCTCTAAAAAGTCCGAAACAAGAACACATTCTCGTTATTATCAAAGCTGTATAAAATTGGTCTGGAATAACAACTAAACTAAATGAGCAACTAATTGGCTAGCAAAAAAAAAGCTAAAATATGTCGGTGCAGATAATGCCGAGTGCATTTCCAATAAAATAAGCTTTAAAAACAGTTCAAACAGCCGGCAGCCAGCAATTAAATTCATGCATTGATTGCTCTTTCGGTAGACAAAATTCACGCAATGGAGTTACATTTACCATGAATTTTCCATAAAAATCGACGGACAGAAAACGATTGGGACAATCGCTTTTAAATTAAACGCAGTTACTGCGCTTTTCGAACGACGTAAGTATTATAATTGTTTTAAGGTAAGTAAGTAATTCGTTTTTTACCAGTCGATCCCGCGGACTGGCTGCAATTGAATTGAATGTCAGGTATGCAATGTTTAACATTTATAATTCTGAATTCAATAGAAACGAGTTATAGTGTAAGGGCAAGGGGTGCTAATTTAGAAGTTAGGAGGGTGTTACTACAATTTTACGTTACGTACGTTGCATTGGAGTGTATTATCTATGGTGCTACCATGAACTCGTGAAACGTCAAGGAGATCGAACGGGGTGTTTAGCATGGAATCCTTTATCTAATTAATTAGTTTCATGCTTAATCGCTCGTATACAGGATGCCCGCCGTTATACCTCGCTGCGGAAACTTAAATCACGAAAGGTAAACAAATTTATAGTACTTTACCATTACCGGACCTGTATAAGATAAATATTCCTTTGACTTGGTATGGTAATATTTTGCCGATATCGCTATAATTCAATGAACCTTTGATATGTATGTTATAGATAGGTACACTTGATTTCAGTATTTATGTGTGCCAAAGATTAGAAAGTTAAATATATTGATTGATTTTTGGAATTCTTTATTAAATAAATATAAATACAGTTGACACACAAAAAAAAAATACAAAGTGAGTCGACACACAACTTCAAAATGATTGTTTTTACCAGGCTAGGCACCTACAAAAAACTTATAACATGAACATGACCTAACAACTTAAATAACAATAACTGTTTTAACTTACTAAGCGGTTGCACTGTTTATTAATATTTATTACACATGTACTATTAGTTTTTTAGTTACATTAAGGCATTAAAAAGAAAAGAGAAGAGAATAAATAAATATTATTAAAGTTTTGTTACATTGTAACTTAGGGTACTTGCACAAAATACCAAACTGCGATCGTGAATCGTAACGGTGTAGTCATGTCACGATTCTACTAATTAATGAATTGAGAGTGAAGTTCTTAACTCCAAAACAAAACTATTGCAGATATTAGTTACATATGATATTATAAAGTTATACATTTAATGAAATCGGAACCAATATTATAATGCTAATTTATTTATATATGTAATTATTATAGTTTTATACAATATAAAATTTTACCTACAGGATATTATACAATAACTTTCATATTTTATTATATTTTACACCTGCTTTTAGTATGAACAATAATGTTAGGATCTTAATTCTTATACCGTAAGCTATATCCAATATACATTAAGCAACTACCTAGCTATTAAAATAGGAATAGTGGAATGACGACAGATCACGCGCAGTGCGTGTGGACGCTTTGTCTACTAGACGTGGAGCACGTAGTGATGGGGTAAGCGGTAGCGATTGTAACTATCGACATAAGGTAAGTTTCGCATTCGAGAGCGACCGATAGATGAAACCAGACTGTTTTGGTGATAGGGATTTTTTTCTAGGTAGAATTTTTTTGTTAGTTTTAAAATAAATTCATTGATGAGTGGGAATTTAATGTTTTGGTGCAATCTCTTTAAATTGGTTTTGAAGGGAGTGTTGTAAGATATTTTGATAGCTTTGTTTTGAATAACCTGTAGTTTGTTATAGTTAGATTGGCATGTACTGCTCCAGACCGGGGCAGCATACGTCATACATGGGCGTACGAGAGTGGAGTATATGCTCAGCTTAGTTTTGGCGCTAAGGTTACTCCGCCTGTTAAGGATCGGGCTCAGTGCATTTAAGGCTTGTATACCTTTAATCTTTGAAGATTCGACATGCTTGGTCCAGTTCATTTTATCGTCGATGACAACGCCTAAATACTTGACAGACCTGCTCCAAGGTATATCATGACCACCAATACTTAAGGTTTTGGCCGGTACAGAGCGATGCCGTGAAAACATTATTGCTTCGGTTTTGTTTTCGTTCAACTTTAATTTCCACTGCTTAAAGTACTCTTGAAGCAACTCAATCGACAACTGAAGACGGCTGATAACCAAGTCAATATCGCTATCTGATGAGAAGCACGCCGTATCATCAGCAAAACATGCTAATTCGGTTCGATTCTGTTTCGGTATGTCATTAAGATACAGTACAAATAGGTATGGGCCAAGAAGTGAACCTTGGGGGACTCCAGCAGGTATGCTCTTAGTGTCAGACTGCACATCACCAATATGGACACGGAAACTACGGTTGCTTAAATACGATTGGACAATTTTTACAATGTTGTTGAGTTAAATATATTAAAATTATATTTATGAAGGTATCGAACATTATTATAATTATTATAAAGATTAAAGGCACAAATAGTTGTGATGAGACATGAAGAGACACAAGGCATAAACAAGACAAAAAATGAAAAAAATACCAGGTGTATGTATGTATCATGACTGGTACGCCTCAACATCATCACCATTGAATTTCAAGCATTTCAAGTCAACTGAGCTATACTTAAACTGGAGTGAGCGTGCACATGAATCAGCGAATTGAATCCGAGACTTAATCGCGTCGGCCGAGGCCAATCTATCGCAATCCCAATTTGAATTTCACTTTAAGAATGCATGTGCGTAATTTCTCGGGTCACAGATCGAACTCCGTCGGTTTCACCCCCAATTTAACTTGAAAAGAGAAGAATTGGCGAGTCGCCGATCGGAAAAGACTGATGAAGTCGTAAGGAGCATGCGATGAATTTATCGAGGCCATTCCTGCGTAGGTATCGGTTTATGGGATGTCGGATCCTTAAAATATTAAGGGCGAATCGAATAGCTTTTGAGGACAATGCTCATGATAAGTATGTGAGAAAGATAAATTGATTATTGATTTTGTAAATAAAAAAAAATACTTAAAAAAGATATATAGGACAAATTGGCGATAAACCCATACGCTAACAAGAAAATTGTATTACAGTCACAGTCATTTATAATGTATATATGTACCACATTAAAGTAGCCGCAGCAATCTAAGTTAACTGTAAAATGAGCGACATTGTAGACCTTATTCCGATCTAATTTCCAAGCCATTCCAGTAAAGTTGTAACATAATTTCCCATACACTTAACTTGCAAGTCATACACAAAGAATAAACTTAGTTTGCATAAAGCATAATATGACTTACGCAACTCATTTAAATTTTCCGTAAAGGTTTTTTACTTAATCTAGTTTAGCGCAGCGCTGGCTGCGACAGAACAATTTTTCAGTTTTGTAAATGTTTTATCTTTGAAACACTACATTCTGCCTTATCCTAGAACTGAGTTTGTAGCTAAGGTAAACAGTTTTTAATTTTAATTAGCTATTTGTTTTTTAAGTCGTCCTTTTCGCAAGTAAATAAGCTAACTAGATTTGTACTGTAAAAAGGGTTAACGTAAACAAATGAACTACGAAATAACATTTTCTTTTCGGTGACATCAAAAAAACCTTGCTTAGCTAAGTTATTTTTTTTTCTTAGGTATCGAGTTGGCAGCCGCCATTTTGAGGATTTGTTGAATGTTTAATTAGGGTTAAAATTTGTAACATGTAAGCGGGAGGCACTGACGTTTTAAGCTAGCATCGGAAACTTGGTTGTGTTTATCTAACTTTGGCAAGCAGGTAAGTTTCGAACATTGTGGTTTTAATGATCTAATATTAAACGTGCGCTGCGGGTAGATATTAATTAAGGATTCTGAGTAGGCGCATAATGCCTCCCAATCGAGATATTTCCCCTGTAGCTTGTTAATTTATAGGTTTTACCTCGCGGATGTTCGCTAAGGCGGCATGCGGGCGGCGTCGTTGTTTGAGATATGACAAGTTAGTTATTAATGTTGTGTGCTCAGCAAACACTAAACAAACATACTTACATATATACGCGCAAACTTGCAGCTATTACACGGCGTTATGCGTGAATGTTCACGAAGACCAACTTTGTAATATAACTATAACTCATTAATTTTTTTATATTTTACAAAAAAATGAGTCACTTGCGTTGAAAAACCATGAATTCCCAATGAATACAAAAAGTAGCTTGCTGGTAAAACCAAGTACAAAATTAGATAACCACATTTCATGCATATCGGATGGACATAAAATATAAAATACAAATGGATAAGGAAACAGGATAAGGATTTTAGAAATAAAAAGGGGAAAACGTAAGCATTTTTCCGTTGACAAGTGTCAAAATTGACGTGTTTGCGGCCAACTAAGCTTGTTTCGTGAGATCCCTTCTCGTTTGAGGCTCGCCTTATTTTCTTGCAATTTTTTATCATCCACCAATATTTACGAGTAGATAGGTATTTTTGTAATATTTGAGTTCACCGGTGGTGGATGATTTAACATTGAAGAATTATACTTTCTGAACTTCTTTTTAGCAAATTAATCTTAATGCAAAGTAATACTAGGATATTCTAATACCAGGTTTTTCTGACGATGTAACACCTAAACCATTTTGAACTATTTTTTATCCTGTGCCAATATACATACGTTATTATGAAAAAAAAAATACAATGTAGGTACCTAAGTTCCACTGAAAAAACAGTTGAACAGGACAAAATACCTGTATTATTTTTACCTTCGACAAACGTATTTTTACTAAGTTCAAGGAACCCTAAAAAAATACCAAAGATTTTAGTATGAAAAGGTCGAAGTAATCCGGAATGTCAGCTACGTAACCTTCTTAATCATGCTCTTAAAGGACTATTTGGGATCGCATGCTTTATTGTGAAAAAAATAAAAAGGTCCTATTTGCATGGGAACAAAACCATGGCAACATAACATACCTAATACATTGTTATTTAGTAATGAATCCTGGAGGAAATCGGAACTACATAAAATAAATGAAGAACTTTAATTGATGATAACGGCGACCGAATGGTGTATTGGTTAGTGACCCTGACTGCTATGCCGTAGGTCCCGGGTTGAACCCCCGGCCGGGGATGTATACTCGGGTCTTGGGTGTTAATGTTAATATGTATATAATATAATACCATGCATCTGTGTATATATATATATCAGCTGTCCGATACCCATATTGTAGGCCCTGCCTAACGGCCTTCCGATGCCGGTTCCGCCGTGTGTGAGATGTCCCCACATAATTATTATTATTACTATTATATTGGCATACACTATAGGAGTGATAATATTATCGTGATAATGAAGATGCAATGACTATTTTGCATTAAAAAAACCAAACTATTTGAATACGTTTTATTCTCACTCATGTTTCATGTTATAACCCTTTTGTCGTTGGACTCGCTCGGTACCATCTGTTAATCATGCGGGAGTAAAATGGGCATTTTTATTACCGATAACCGATAAACACAACGAATCGATCACGGCTTTCCCGCACCCTAATAAAAACGTACGGAGTGACTGTTAAAGCAAAGGTTTTATTTTTTCAGGGATTGCTGCAACACTTATTACTGAAAGGCAAATGAACCCAAACTAACCCTTTTATGAACACGCGTTCGCGTACGCTATCACTATCGTAAATAAATTTGTCACGAGGAAAATCTACCTACTATATCTCGTAAAGCCTTTGTCTTTGGAACGCAGTTTTTGTGGCGAAGGTTGGAAAACTCAATTTCCCCCGAAGTGTAGACAGGATGAGGCATCACTTGTTGCTCCATTCTGGCATGCGACACACGTCCTCTCTCGTCGACGTCTTGACACGGACTAAGCGATGTTTAGAGAATGCCGCTATGTGCGGCTAGTTAGGAATAACTGACTGGCACGTGACTGGCTGGATGGAAACTGCATTTTGAATTCGGAATATACCTAAGCTGTGTTATGCAAATAGAATCTGTGTCTGGTTACATCTGTTCTTTTCCACAATACAATACAATACAATACAAATATCTTTATTGATAGCCAAAACATTGAATCAGTGTTATAATATCCCTAACCCCTACACTAGGATTCCCTGTGTCGTAGGGATTAGTCTCTTTCGTCTTATGCTATACAATAAAAAAAAAAAAAAAAATTATAAGTTGAGAATGAAGGTTAGTAGTAACTAGTAACACAGTATTTATAATTTTTTTGCGACAAGACAATTTTTTCTATTAATCCTCATTTAGTTAAGGTAACATTAGTCAAACAAAAAGAAGCAGACAAAAGATAATATAAAAATATTAGTACCACCGAGTAACAACAATTTGTGGCTTTAGGTATTTAGCGGTAGAAGTAGCTCACTATCTTTGTAGTCCTGTAACATAAGCCACGCAGTAGCTTTTTGTTTACATATATGTCTTGTAGTTTTTAAGAGGGATAAGGTTTGGTTAACCCTAGTATATAAGAAGGGACCCATGTAACCGAAACGTCTTTTGCCAAACTCAGTCTTTGTAGTTGCAACTTTCCATTTTTCGTGTCTTAGGGGGCGTGATCTCTCCACAAGATTTACAGGGGCAATTTTATGAAATCTCAGAGTTGTGGCTAGAATAAAAAGTTGTCGTACTGTTAAAACTTTCGTTTCTCTATAAAGTTTAGAAGTTGAGTAACGTACCGGCTTTTTGTATGCTACTTTTAATATTGCACGCTGAGCACGCTCAGCCTTGATTAGAAGACTTTTGCAAGCTACACCCCAACAAACGATGCCGTAAGATACAATAGCTTGACACAGTGCGTAATAAACAACCTTAATAATCGACTCATTAGCTACTGAACGCAGGCGTTTGAAGACGAATATTAGCTTTCTAAGGCGATTCTTTACTGCATCTACATGATTAACCCATTTAAGGTGTTTATCTATATGAACGCCGAGGTATTTTATGGAGTTTACCTGCTGGAAAGGGATACAATCACAATTTTGTCTAATTTTGCAAGTGGGTTCTGAAGGATAACTCTCTGCTGGCGGTCAGTAAGGTAAGAATGAAACCAGTCTAGAGCCACACCACGTATACTCCTGCTTTGTTCTTTAATATACACCCATGAAAGGTATAGGCAGAGGTGTATTGCTGCACACACTTTTTGCCACGTTAATGTTTAAACGAACACGTATAACAATGTTTTTAGGTACCACCGTATAAAGGTTGAGATGAAAGGCATAACCATTAACTCAAATGGTAAAATACATATTATTATACCTACAAATAGGGTAGTAAATAGGCCTACCTACATTTTTATAACAAAAACGAAGCTCTAAAAAGTTTTCTCTAATCTCGTTAAAGGAGTAATCCAGGATAAAGAGTTACCAATATTCCCTTATTGATCAAATATCTGAAAATCTTTTGTAGAAGATTACAATGATACGGTTCCTTTACAGAGAATGGGGATTGAGATGCTGAGAATAGATCGCGTAGTATCTATACCAGCACACACTATTCAGAGATGATTAAATTAGATTCTAGCTTGAAGCGCGATAAGTTTTAGGACTTATATTCTTTTTTAATATTTTAATGTGTAGCGCATTTATTATCATTAATTAATTCTAAAACTACCGAAATATTTCTTATTCCAAATATGTTTTATTTTTTGTGAAGCAAAACTGTTTAGGTGAAATTAGGAAAATTGTTGTATCGTTTCTTACATTGTATGCGATGTAGGTACAGTAGTTTAGTCCCCGGATATCATTAGTCTCGTCTCTCAACGCAGCATACATTGTAGGTAGAGCTGGGTTGTAGCTGATAATTTAGTTTTACGTTTGTCAACTTTAACTTAACTGGACCTTTGAGTAGAGGTTATAAGATACTAGAAGTACCTACGTTCTAAACTAACCCCCTTATTCATAGAGAAGTTACAGAACGTTTTAACTAATAAACTGTTTTGTCCCTCTCCGAGAAAGTACAATTTGTTCTTTGACAGAGAGGGACAAAACAGTTTATTAGTTAAAACGTATTGTAACTTTTCTATGAATAAGGGGGTAAGAGTGTACAATTGTACATTCTACATAATAACACATTTTTTTTGTGATGGTTCAAACAAATTATTTTTATAGAATTATTATTGCCAATGAATACCATGAAATACAGTCATTTCCAAAGTATTCGTTTGACGGTTTTTCACATATATATATTTAATTATATTCACGGATACTACATAATTATAAAAGGTTGCGATAAATAAAATCAGAAATTTCATTGCTCTCAATTTTGCATTTTTAGCCAAGCTGCTATTTAAATTGATGCATTTAGAATGACTGAAGTAAGAGTAGCACTTACATTTTTGGTTACGGTATTAACCAACTAGTCAAGTCAATAATTATTAGCAAGTTTGTACCAACAGTCAATAGCAACTAGGAAATCAGTGATATACAATACAATACAATCCTTTTTATTTGCACCAAAAACAGAAACAATACAATATAAAACTTAAAATGTTCAAAAAGGTGGCCTAATTGCTAATAGCAATCTCTACCAGACAACATTTGGAATGGAAGAAGAGATATAAAAAATAAAAAATAGGATTAGAGGTAGCTGTGATATCATACTGATAATTTCATAAATATTGGAAAAATATAACATGACACTCAACCTAGTTTATGTTTCGCATAATAACGGTATAGTATACGGTAATTGAAGAAATCCTATCCTCTGGCGCTTCTAAACGTTCCAAAGCTTGCATGTTTGTCATTTACTGAAACGAGACGTAGAGATGGGGTGCAGATAAAACAGTCTTATGTGGGTAATATGTGCTCTCTCCCACCCCCACTTTTAGACGTTCCACCAAACCTTCTGTTTGCTAATCCAATTAGGTAGTCTATTTAATTTCATCCTAACTAATATTATAAATGCGAAAGTAACTGTGTCTGTCTGTTTGTCTGTCTGTCTGTTACTCTTTCACGCCAAAACTACCGAACGGATTTGAATGAAATTTGGCATACATACGGTCTAGACCCTGGGAAAGAACATAGGCTACTTTTTATACCGGAATTCCCACGGGAAAACTTTTTAAGGCGAAGCGAAGCGCGCGGGAACAGCTAGTTCTCTATAATAGGTAAATTCGCTTTATAAATTCTGATTCTTCAAGATGATTCCACTCTTACGCTGTTTATTTACAGTCGCGAGCAATGAAAAAGTTCCAGTGACATAGCACCAAATTACTCATTAATGGAAAAGGCTAAATAGTACATTAAACTAGCGCATCTGAATTATAACCATCTAGAAACGTAAATATTTTGTTTTAAATTGAAATATTTATAAAAGTTGGGGCCATAATAAAATTGGGTGTTGACATTTTTTGGGTGAATATTACCAATACCCGCGAATGTACGAGTATGTACCGACATTTCTCTAATCTAATGATAAAGAATTACGAATTATTTTCATGTCCTGTACTTGAAACCTGTCATTAGCATTTACAAAAATGTATATACCTAATATATTTTCTAATGTTTTCAAAGTAAAGACATGTGCATTCGGATGAGCCCCCCGCGGCCGCGCGTCAAACAGAAATCCTTCCAACACACGCCTTGAGGACGCGCTGAATGCAAAACATCCCTCGAGCGTGATGCATCGCGATTATTCTACCATTTACGTGGTTGCGGTCCTAGTGTGACTCGATTAATACTCGATTTTGATTATCGAGTTACTTTCGAATAAAGATAAAAAATGTGAATGTTTTAGTATTCAGGCAAGCATTCACGTATCGACATCGTAAGCATCGGACTATCTATACAAATAATACTGAATGTGATGCGTACCTTGCGTACGATGCCGAAAGGTGGATGCTTATATTTAAAAACGTATGTGATATTTTTTTACACAGTCACTTACTGTACATAAAATAAAATATGATACTGTTTAAAGTTATTTAATAAGTTTCGGGAACCTTATAGTTTAAAATGAATTGAGGTATGTTTTAGGGTTATTAAAATATTTGATTAAACTTAATAGTCGTCAAACGACCCCACAATCCTTTTTCATCTAGAAAAAGGATTTGTGTTGTATCAAGCCGTGAGTTGGAGTCTTTTCTAGTATTTTCTGCACTATAATCCTGAATGGACGAATTGTTGTATTATTAGTTATTTTTTATTCTTGATGGCTAAGAAGCTTGTTGCTAATAATTCAAAAAAAGTAAGTACTCTATCGTATTAGCCAGTGAGAATGAATGTCACGAGAAAACGATGGTACCGCAGCAAAATATTTCACTTGGTAAGGAAGAAGTATGAGACTGCTGGTCGTTAGGCGTGGACACGTCTGGGAGACGCGGATCCTGCATTTGATAAATAAGTTTTAAATTATTTATTCAATGTATTATTCATCATACTATTCGTAGTAGGGCGCATGGGTTGATTCACGTCTCTTTCGCACTAAGAAATAATTCTACTTACTACCTGCTTATTAATGTCAACTGCCAGACCGACACAATTAGGGCGCCTTCAAATTAGTCGCTAAGTGTCGCGAGACTGCAGCGCTGCTGCAGCGCTGCAGCCGCGCTGCTGTCAAAATCCATATAAATTTTGTAATTTAAAAGATGCGCGACTGCAGCGCCGCAGCAGCGCTGCAGTCGCGCGTTAATAATTTATATGGAATTTAGACAGCAGCGCGGCTGCAGCGCTGCAGCAGCGCTGCAGTCGCGCGACACTTAGCGACTAATTTGAAGGCGCCCTTAAACCTTCTAGGTTTCGTGTCAATTGATGTAAATTATAATTTAAGATTTTATACATAATAAATAAATAAATAAAAAAAAAAGGTAAATTGTATATTTTGGAGAAAAAATGCATTGAAACATAAAATGCTCTAGCCTTACAAAATGTTTGTTTAATAGGCTAATTAAATATAAATATGATATCTCTTCACTTCCTCATCTAATAATAGCTCAAGTATAGGCTTTTCTTTTTTAGTCCCTAATTTCATTTCAATTTTTTTTCTTTATGTTCATGGTTGCCTGTAAGAGATCGCTCTTAGCGATAAGGCCGCCTATTGTTCATTGTTCCTAGTTTATACGTTCTCTTTGTATGTTTTAATTTGTGGTGTTCAATAAAGATATATTCTATTCTATTCTAATTTCACTTGTTGGATGTTATTATTTTTAAAAATATATAGGTAATATAATATTTTCGAATCAGTTATTTAAAAAAATCTAATCTGACTCCCATGTTGGCTCCATATAAGTAAACACTTTACAAAATCCCGTAATTCACTAAACAGCTTAGAAGCACAGCCTACATTTGGGAAAAAGGAAGGAAATATGCTAACGCGCAGTGAGTAATTATTCAACAATGCAGCACTAAAGTGCCCTCTGGTCCCCAAGTAATTGGCACTCCGAGCGACGATCGCTTACAAATTGCGCTGCCTCGATTTGCAGCTCAAAGCTGTAGCATTTAAATATATTTTCCAGTACCACGCAAATACCTGCCGCAGTTAGTGAAACATTTACTTGTTTGTTTAATTGTCAAAGACTGGCGCTGAAGGAATGTGGAGGAAAAGAGTTTTGTTTGCATCGGCCAGGGACGTGGCGGCGCTGCTGTGTGAGGCTCTGGAATACTACTTCAAATATATTGAAGACTAGCTGTTCCCGAGAGCTTTGCATCGCCTTTAAAAGTTTTCCCGTGGATTACCACATATAAAGAACATAGGCTACTTTTTATCCCGGAATTATCCGGGATAAAAAGTAGCCTATGTTCTTTCTCAGGGTCTAGACCATATGTATTGTATACCAAATTTCATTCAAATCCGATCAGTAGTTTTGGCGTGAAAGAGTAACAGACAGACTACTTACTTTCGCATTTATAATATTAGTAAGGATTACTGTTGATCAAAGCATAATATTTATTATAATCCTAATATGGAAATCCGACGACTTATTTACTACTGTTGCCGAGAGTTTCGAGTCATGACCTTCAACTGTACCTTATGTACGTCCGGTGCACTCTGGGTAGTCAGCTTTTGATAAGTAATCTGCCTAGCACATTATTGAACCACGGCGACAAACCCTAATCCCGCCCTAGTCTTCACCGATACGCTAAGAAGAAGGTGTACTGAAACTGTAAGCATTTACAGTGCCACAAACTTATCTGTTCCGGTGACAGCTCACGTAAATGTGTAATATTTCTTCACTCTATAAGATTTTAAGTTTGCCAGTAGTGGTAATTCGCTCTTGTGGTTTCAATAAACCCATGTAATCTTTATCAATATATAATTCATTAGTATATAATGAGATATGGATCAATTTAGTTCGCTCTCACCGGAACAGATAAGTTTGTCGCACTATATTTTATGACATATCGGGCTCCGGAATCGCGTGGCTCCTTGTCGTCACATCTCAATAAAATTTAATACGCACTAGTTGGAGTGTCAGTGCAAAAGAAACGTCTCGGCATATAAGAACCCCCTTTAATATAATACAATACAAGTGAGCTCTTATTTCGAATTAGTTCGGTTACAAGATTTGCGACTTTAATCACTTTATTCATTAAATATGTGGGGACAATAAATATGTGGGGACATCTCACACACGGCCATCCGACCCCAAGCTAGGCAGAACCTGTGTTATGGGTTTCGGACAGCTGATATATCTACACAAATACATAGATAGATAGATACTAAATATAAATATCAACACCCAAGACCCGAGAACAAATATCTGTCTTTAAACAAATATCTGTCCCAGTCGGGAATCGAACCCGGGACCTTCGGCTCAGTAGTCAGGGTCACTAACCACTACGCCATTCGGCCGTCAATCGTCGATTGGTACAATGGTTGTCATTAAGTTAAACTTAAATCTATCGAGAAGTATCAAACACTTTCGACCACTGATTGGAACCTTCTTCTTGTGGTTTCACAGATTCAGATGCAGATTTTATACTTTTAAAATTGCATGCATGTGTGTATAAACATGTATGAAGATACGTATGTGATGAGACGAAATGGTTGTTTACGAGTATATTTGCTTTAGATACAAAGAATACATATTACGTAAGATATTCATAAAAATCATAATTTTCTTTCAAAGGAACTCTAGAACGTCTATTTACCATCCGGTCTATTTGAGCAGTGCTCTGTAAAATAAAAAACAAAGAAAAATACTGCAAAATATTTCACAAAAAACGTTACAGCTCCGGTCCGGTATGTGTCTGTCGTAAAAAAGGTTCATCGGAAAATGTGAAAGGAATTTATACCTTCTCGAATTACTGCATCATATCCATATCGTATGTGGGGAAATATGTTGCGCTTAAATTTTTTTATGGGAGTCATTACGAACCGTTTACGATAATAGGTGTTAATGATTAACTAGATTTTTCCGCGCGAGTTTCGCATATCCGTCGAGAGAAAAAAAATGGCATCAGTACACAGGGATATTAATTATCCTGTTTATACTTAATATGAATTTGATATGCCTTTTGATGTAAAGCAGCTTAGCTTGAATTATTCAGCACTACAGTTTCCGAAATTAGTTGTCATTTTTTTAATTTATTCTTTACAAACGTACCTAGTCCCTCGATCAATGTAAATTTACTACATTACTACTTTACCTATGTGACCCATACCATACAAATATTATCATAGTAATAATGACCATGCACTCTAAAAACCGAACTTTACCCCAAAGCTCTCCACCACCCGTTCCCTGCACAAATAAATATCAGCCCAATAAATAATGAATCACCTTTACATCGACGGACCGTCACGTCACCCACAACGGGACCCTGAAAACATTTGAATACTAATAAGTAATTCCACTAAAACCGAAGCACTACCTGCGTAGCTAAGCTGCTTTACATCAAAAGGCATAACAAATTCATATATTATGTATAAGCACCATAATGGGGATGGCACGAGGTCAGACGAAGTCGGCATTAAGAGCTTTCCTACCCCCCCCCCTTCGTTCCCAACCCCTCCCGCGCCCAGGGGGAGGCAAAGTGAATATTGTAATAAGCTACATTGGATTTTATTATTTATATAACTGGGGAAAGTGGTGGAACATTTGTACTTAAAATTGTATTCAGTGGACCTTTGTTAATCGTGTTTACTGGCCTTGTTTTTTATCCAACTGGGCGGTCTTGGAAAAATAAATTGTGTCCCTTTTACACAGAAAAATGATTAAAGCAGCTTTATTATTCTCAAAAACACTGCGACTACAAGAAAGCTTAAAAAATAATTAGGTATTATTTTTAAGAAAACATTCAAAAGCTCATAATATTATCTGCACCTACGCGCTAAATACCTACGTCAAATGTCGGAAGGTGCGAAAGCAATAGTCCAAAGCCACCACCAAATTTACATACGTAGGGTATACGTATCAGCTCACAATCAACATCACTGGTGGCAAGAAGGCTGCCACCTAAGGGAGCGTACCCACAGTACCCTGTAACCGAACCGGTTGAAACGATGCCGCACCGGACGTGATAAAGGCGGTTTACAATAATACCAAATTCGTATTAAATCCGTCTGCAGGAAAACCGTCCGAAAAATGTCCGTCCGTAGTTATCATCATACTAGTTGTATTTATAGCTCGTTTGATATAATATTACTATACAAGTAGATATAAAACAACCATATCTATAAAGTAGTTTCTATTCTATTCTATTCTATTCTCTGTGGGGGTGTAAGTACCTGGCACCTGGCTCTCTCGAGTGGAACCTTTCTGCATATCCCCAAGGTCTAAACTGCCTTCCTAAGCTTGGACCATTTCCCACCACGCTGGTCCACTGCGGGTTGGTGGGTTTACATATCTAGGTGTGCTAAGTCTAGATATGCAGGTTTCCTCACGATGTTTTCCTTCACCGTAAGAGCGTTGGTATACATTGTACTTAAGTTAAAAGAACTCATTGGTACATGTCAGCGCCGGGATCAAACCCGCATCTCTTGCGTGAGAAGCGGGCGCTTACCCGTCTGAGCTACCACCGCTCTTATAAAGTAGTTTTAACTAATTAAAAATAAAAAAAAGTATTCCCAATTTCCCATAAGTAAAATTCGGTCTAAAAAAAAAAAAAAATCTGCTTCTTTGGAAACTAAATCTAACGATAATCTTTGTTTTTTACAGGTAAGCTACAATTGCGACCTACACATCAAGCTTGCTTCCTAACACTCCATAATGATGCTGATGAAATGAAGATAAAGGTAAGACCCAAACTAAAGGTATTGTGCAACGATCACAGGATTCAATACTATTTTCGAATCCAGACAAACATATGGAAAAAACAAATGTCACTTTTGGAACTGACAAATTTGCCTTACATTTTGACAGTGACATTAGACGATACTGTTATTTAATTCCATATGTTTGTGTAGATTCGAAAATAGTATCAAATCCTGTGATCTGATCTTTAGTTTGGGTTTAGATATTTGACGCAAGCGAATAAGTTGGCGTAAGAATTTACGTAAAAACAAGCGTCTTTAAGGGCCCGTACAGGGTGACGTGCCGCGCCAAATTTGGGTTTTCAATGCTCTTCACACAGCACACGCAGTGACACGCACACATGTAAGTTTGCACAGTGGTGCGATAAACTTTTACTCGCCAACTTTATTGAAAATTATGTTCAAGTACATTTTGGGTGATTTTAGGGTATTTAAGTATAATTTTTACTTACACTGGTAGGCACCAGGAAAGAGTAGAAATTAATAGGAGTGCCACTTTACTCTATACTCGGAACCCGATTAGCTTTTTCAAACAAATGTGGTATTACATTACTTATTATTATTATACTTGTAGAAAGGTAACTACAAGTATTAAAGTGTACATAATAAGTTTCGGACATCCTCCAGCCAACTGAACCCCGACGACGAAGCAAAGTAAATTCCTAGTGTCGCAAAAGGGCTATACTAAGCCGAAAGGGGATGACTCAAGGGGTCATTCTGAACAACTTTTGTTCTACGAGTTTTGCAAATTCGTAAAAAAATATTCGTTTTCCATGGTAAAAAGTCACGTGTCCAACAAAGTTTCTATGAAAAAGGTTTTTTTTTGTTAATTTCCAAAACTTGTAGAACAAAAGTTCAGAATGACCCCCTGTCTTACTCCTTACCTGCCGAAGGAGGAAGGTAATGTTTTTTGATTGTATGTATGTATGTTTGTCTGTTTCTTTGTTCCCTCATGTAGCCTAAACGGCTTGATAGATTTTAATGTATGAGGTATTGTTAGACGCGTATTGATTGCGCGATGGTTATAGTTTATGTGACGTTACGTTAAAATGTACATAGCACCCTCTAGAGGACATAACGTGATTGTCGAAATAAAAGGGCTTGATTTTCACATTACAAAAATATGCATATTGAAGGTACCTATTTAAATAACAACAAAATTATTGAAATAAAAAATGATCAAAAACAACTAAAAAGTTACAAATAAAAATATATAATTATAAACAAACAAAATACCTTTTTGTTTGTTTATAATTTGTTTAGTATATACCGCTTTTTCAATACCTGTAAGTACATTTTTTGGTAGCAGCATAATATTTTTTCTTATTTTTAGGGTTTCGTACCTCAAAAGGAAAAAAGCAACCGTTATAGGATCTCTTTGTTGTCCGTCTGTCTGACTGACTGTCTGTCACCGCCCTTTTTCTCAGAAACGGGTAAAGATATCAAGCTGTCTTTTGGCATAGATGGGGAGTACCCCAAAAAAATATTGTGGTACTCCATGTCCCATACAAGTAAATTGGGGCTGATATTTTTTCCGGTTATTTTGATGGTGTAGGTAGGGTATCGTTGAATAGGTCTTTTAATATAATAGGTATAAAAAAGGTTAAAATATAATTATTTAGCTTTTACCCTTAAATTTGGGGATTACACCATAGACAAAACCTAATTTTAAAAAATGATTTCAGTAGATGGCGTGATTTTATGTTGGGTAACTCAGAATAAGAAGTGATTATATCTCAGAATAATAATGGTTAATGGTGCTATTCCGCTGAGCACCGAAACCGGTGGGACACTAGTGATAAGTGGTCATGGAAATGCAGCAGGGTAGACCCTGCTCCTAGAACAAGGTATGAGTTTGTGATGTGTGTGCGTGAAAAGCGAGGATGGAAACTTTGAATATTTTCTTGATTTTGGTGCTCAGCTCACCGATCAATCAAGTGCTGTGGCCTTACTGTCCACAGCTCATGCTGAGCTGGTGCCGTTTCGACACTCCGGACAGCAAGCCGTTGTGTTATTGTTTTGTATTTTGTCTGTATTTTTGTTTTTGTCTCATGTTCTATTTTTTTGTCCTTGTTGTTTTGTATAAGTATGTATTTCTTTTTCTTTAAATCTGTATTTTTCTTTTTGTTGTTGTTGCTGTATATGTGTCGAATAAATGTATCTTTATCTTTATCTTCAAATCACGCAATCTATCGTTGGTTTTTTTAGTGGCCACTGTCTATAGAAGAAATTCAGTCATTGACAATTTTACGTTACGAATTTATTTTTATTTATATTATTTTTATTTTTACATTTTCGTGGAGAACCAACAGCATTTTGTTAATCAATAATTATTACTTATGAACACATAACAACTTGATGCCATTAACAGAATGAACTTAGTAAACCGAGTAAACCTAACTCATCCAGAGGAAAAATAAAATATCTTTCTCTCTCTCTGAAAAACATAATTAATAGCCCAAAGTCGATGCTTCTACAGTCGTTTGCAATAGAAACCAACAATCATGTAAACAAACCAAATTGTCACGATTACTCCGTAATCACATACATTTGACGATCAATTATGAACATAGTCTGATTTCAACGAACGCACCGTTGTTTTCACATTATCTTCAACACGATTTAACTTGTATTTATAAGTTAAATTTGTTAAAACATTTGCAACGTAAAAATTTCGAAGTATTTGACAAGCTGTCATCTTAGTTTTTTACTCATCGAACTCTATAAGTCATTGAAAAGTTAGTGTTGTTCGTAATCTGAAGTTATCTTTTAATTATAATTTAATAAATTATTTTAATTTAATATTATTTGAATACAATAAAAAATAATTTTCAAGAGCTTAATATAATTAACCAAAACGAAAAAAGGAAGAGGAAGAAATGAAAAAGCTCGACGGCATTTTAGACACGGCAAGCGATGACACAATGGTTCCATTTATAATTACGGTCACCGGCGACACTTCTGATAGTGATGATGAAGAAGACGAAGATTTAAATTTGTTTTAATAAACACTTTTTTATATATAATCAGTTTTATTTTATAGTCTATGGCTCATATATTTAATCTAATTAGAACACTATGACATCACTATGGGCATAAACAATACGCTGTCAATGTCAGTCCGCCATATTTGTTTACATGATTGTTGGTTTCTATTGCAAACGACTGTAGCTATTAACATCTTTGAAATAAAATTGAGCCACCACCGTGTTACTGCCCTCATCAGATCCTCACGAGACCATACCTCCACCAGCACCATGCGACTGTATTTTTGATCCTTAACCTGCGTATTGTCATCACTTAGATCCATTCGCTATATTCCTGCTCCTCATCAGACTTTTACGAGACTGTAATGTCACGAGAATATTACCCACTATATAATTTAATGTATTGAATATACTAAAAGAATTATGCTTCCTCAATTTCAAATCAAATTATGTTGGTGTCATAAAAGTTGAAAAAGTGCAATGACAACCAATGTGCAGTGATTTTGTATCTGTACACGAAAAGATCGCGAGCTGTCAGTGCTGCCTAAACCGACGTGACCCTTCTTTGGAGGCCAGCGGCCGACTGAGTCAAACGTTGCTTGTGTTTATGATTTTATAACACAGAAAGCCGCCATAGATATTTGTATGAAGATTTGAGGGAAAAAAATTGCTCAAGTTTGCGATTAATTTACACAAAATAAGTGTGTGTTTATTAAAAAACAAGGTATTTAGCGCCTAGTCCAAGCATTTAACTTTATAATATTATAAAAATCATATGAAAATTCTTGATAATTACGACACAGTTGTTACAATACGGGACTGCTTTTTCGTGATATTCTGAATTTTATTTACAGTTATCCATAAGCATTTACTTGAATTGGAATCATTCAGCACCTAGCTAGACTCTTCGGCTACCTGTGTGATTTTTTTCAAGGTTGTAGAGCATCGTTTACTACATAATTCTATGACAATGCCAACCCTCGATTGCCCCTTGCTGACCCTTAACGGTCACTGTGGTAAAACAGATGTATACAATACAGATGAATACATGAAAAACAACTTCTTTTGCATAAATTACCGACACTTACACTTTAGGTACTTTTCAGTGTTTGTACCTGTATACCTTGTGAAACTAACCATATATCTATCAGTTTTTGAAAGAATGATTTCCTACATACAACCATCAAGGTTATACAAGGAATAACAGTGTAATTGCTCCCAACTTTAGATCTCTTATTTGCTTGGACCGAACTGAATCTAGTAAAATCATTACTATTGAAAAAGGGTACTTTTTAGCATTTTTTGTTGTTCCTATTTATTGTATATTGTTCTATTGCATCTCTATCAATAGCGATGTGGTCGAAATATCAAACTTATATTTCCTACATACATACATTGAGCTCCAGAATATTACATAACATGTGTGCGGTATTCGGCGAATCGTTCGATGTTTCGGAGTCAGCCTCGGGGTTGGACCTAAGCAAACTCCGACTTGGTATGAAACCACAACAGAGTGCTTGTGGGCAACTCAGATGACATATAGCCATATTTAATGCCTCCTATTGACTTTTGACTTTTCCCTATTTACCTACTTGCCAGGCTACTACAGAGTTTTAGTGGAAATTAAGAAAAACCTTGACTAAACCTAAACGTAAATAACACCTCAAAAACTAAACGAAGAAGTTAAATGGTCATAATACTATTATGTTTGACGCTTTTCTCTGCTCAAATTCTCGATCGGATAGTGAGCTCTTAGGCTGCATTACTCTAAATTCCGGATATTTTATTGTGAATGCGGCCAAAATGAGGATTACGGTATGACACATATGTCACTTAAAAAAGATATCGAAGTACCATTTACTCGTATATGCCTATAACGCTTAATCTAAAGCCAATCCTGTCGCACATAGGGCGGTGTTAATAAAGCTATTCTGTTTGTCCTCCGAACAGGTTTAAAAATGTCCGGGCACATTTCGTATTTGGTACATTTCGCCGCGGTCGTCGCCAGGCCAGGTATTACATTAAATAATTAATGCTGCTTATAATAAATTCTGTTTTTAATTTCATCTGGACCTGACGCCAAAGAGCGTTGTCCAATGCCGTGACCCGTAGTGATGGGAGCTTAGCGATGTTCATCTCACGTGTTCTGCTAAAATAATCCACGTGTATCAAATCTATTGCATCATTTCCGTGTATCAAATCTACGATCTACGTAGCATGGGCTGGCGCACGTATCATGATCGGTACGGACACAATATTTATTAGAATATTCATCCAAATGTTGATACAAATAATTATGTGACATAATTAACTATGCTAGTAGTTAATATTCCCCGAGTGTTGTTTGTCAGCCGTTTTAAAGTTAAACAACTGTAAGTGTTAAATGTCGGTTTTTAACTTGCTCACGTTACTAAGCTATAAATTCACATCGATACATACACCGTACATCACTAGTCCAGTAGAGAACAAAGTTGGCCAGCTCTACAAAGAATATTTACCTTAAAAGCTACTCCGCAGTGTTGGCCGGTGGTCATACACGTGGCTACCAAATTAAGATGTTTTCTACTAAGTGCCAGGGAATGTGCTTCTAAAGTTGTTAATCATTCATAAGGTCGAATTTTGTTTGTACAGAGTTGATTAGATGATGGCACGCGGTTGTGGTGGTGTTAGAGTGCTGTCGTAATTACCAAATATGTAAGATGCTTTTTAATGTAAGGACATTTTACTGTTTAGTTTACATAGTTCATGTTGTGTATACTGTTACGAATATATCTCATGTCGCACGTCTAAATCTCCTGTTATAATATTCTTGTCTATGCGTCTTAATAGATAATGTAACAAAACAATAAACACGAGTTAAATAAAACTATCTTCGCGATAGTTATGGATGCCTAAATCTATGAATTACCTAACAAACGTTAAAATCCTACGAAATTTAAAAGTTGCATATCTTTAGAACGGCTAAGTTAAGTTAGTTAAAAACACTCGGAGTAAATAACATTATCTATGCTCCGAAAAAAACTAAACGAAAAACGGTTCACCCGTTTTGGAGGTATGCTACCACAGACAGATACACACATTAACCGATCACAGAAACCAGTCACGTTAAACTTGTAACACCCCTCTTTTCCGATGGGTTTAAAATATGAATGTGTAGAAAAAATATCACTTACTAAGGTACCTACTTAAACATATTTTTAAGCTTCCTACTATTTACCCCTAGACCCGCGGGTGACGGGGGTGAGCTAGGGTCATTGCTTTCAAGTAAAAACTAGACGGTTGCACCTGACGGCTCGTTCCCTCCCTGTTGTAATCATTATTCTAATGGCTTGTCAAGACTTTTATAAAAAAATTACGATATTTTAAATGTTATGTTCTATGCTGGATAGTGTATTGATGTGTTGTGTAGGGCTCAAAGAAAAGTTTTAGTGATCTATATTCCAATACTAGCGTATATGTACAAACTTGTAACGATTGGCTCAAAAGCTCCGCTAATATATAGATCGATGGATAGATTGAAAAAACCCATCCAACATAACCATACAACTCGATTTATCTCTTTCATAGCATATCGTATGTAGACACAGACCATTTTTACATACACGGCAAACTTATAATAACCAATTTTTTATGTCGCGAATTATAATAAACACATAATGCACACACTCAGTAACACATATTACATACACTTATGTAGATGCTATTATGTATATTTAATTAGCAGACTTAGCGTTACACAAATTATTATAGTTTTACCCCTTCAAATACAAATTGATATTAGCCCCGTTTCCCGCTTGTATTGCATATTCGTCTAATGAACTTTGTATTTATTACCATCCGAATATGTTAGGCAAGCTGGCGGTAATGTTTTTTTAAAGGATGGATACTATGTATAAATGTGGCAGATATAGATAGATTGAGTATTATTTGTTTGTAGGTACACTAAGAAATTATCAACAATTTTACATCACAACTTAACTAGGGTACAAAAGGCGGTCTTATTACGACCGATCACTTCTAGACAAACTTTGGATGGATGGCTTATTCTAGGATTGGTTCGGACGCGTTATAATAAAAATAAACGTAACAAGCTGCAACATTTGGATTTAGCTTAAAAACGGACATCATCAAATCCTAACTAATATTATAAATGCGAAAGTAACTGTGTCTGACTGTCTGTCTGTCACTCTTTCACGCCAAAACTACTGAACGGATTTGAATGAAATTTGGTATACATACGGTCTAGACCCTGGGAAAGAACATAGGCTACTTTTTATCCCGGAATTCTCATGGGAAAACTTTTTAAGGCGAAGCGAAGCGCGCGGGAACAGCTAGTTAAATATATCCGCACGGCTATCCCTACCCCAGAAATTGCTTGACTACAGCCCAGTACATACGTACAGTCAGTGCAAAAAGTCGAGTGCATTTAATAAAAAGTGCATTTCAACTCGCCGCCATATAAGGTGGTCAGCAAAGCGTAAATGCCATGGCCAAGCATCGTGACGCCACCGATGGAGCGAGCTACACTTTTTGTACTAATTTATTCCTTATTAAAACAATTTATTCGGTTTGTTCTCGGATTTCTCGGACGATTTACTTCGCTGCTCTACCTTTGATATTGCTTTCTGTTCAACAACCGTTATTTTAAGTTTTCAATCGGCGCATCATATTTAGTTGGGTAACAGAAATATCAAAAGCTACCTACATAATCTCATCATCAATCTCAACATTCGATCGTCTGCCGGACTTTAGCCTTCCAATTGCCATCCATTGTGCGTTCATGTCACGAGCCTCTACCAAGGAGCACTCAGCTCTGTGCTTGTTCTTCCTCATCCAACTATAAGTAGCATATTAAATACAGTGTGTTAAAAAAAGTACAGGTGTAGTACCTAAGCCGAAAGGTGACTCATCTGAGTTTGCATCTTGAATTGACAACTATGTCGATTCGGCCATACAGCAACATCTTTATACTCCGGGAAACACTTAATTAGATCTAAGTTATTAATTAATTAAATGGAAGCACTTACCTACATCAAAAGTAGGCCGGTCGCGCTTTGGAACATCGTGGAAACGGGTTGTCATTGTTACATGATATCTTTCACTTAACCGCAGGAGTAGATAACAATTAACAGGTAGACGGCAGCTCCACAATAGTAACTTGATACTAAAGTTGAGAGAATACTTACGCGTAGTGTTGTTTGAATTCCTAATAACGAAGTTACTATACCTAATATATATGTTTTATTTAATTTACTCGCGATGGTAAGCCCAGAAGGGGTAGTCCGAGGGAGTATCTCAAGAGAACCAGTAACTGGTGTATATTTAAGTACCTAAGTACATTTATTGTCATGTTATAGGTCGCGAGCCGGACCGGACAGTAACTTAAAATATTCACTGATAATTTGGTTTCCAGAACATCTATGTAAAAAAATGTTTTAGTAAGTAGGTACGATGGAAAACAACAAACCTCTACATAGACATCCTGTAGCCTGCTAACATGAATCAAATATAAATAAAGCCGAGCGGAAAACATGAACGGGACCCGTCACAGTGCAAAAAGCACTACCTAAATATACATCGTTCTCTTTCACACGCACAGCTTATGACGCCATCTGACAGTGACACCAATGTTAAGGTCACACATACGCTCACGGTGTTATGTAACCGTGTAGTAGACGGCGCGGCGGCGTGTGCGCAGGGTCAATGACCGGGGCCCGAGTGGCGCGCCGCGCAGCTTCTTGCTTAGCTTGGTAAAGGTAACTTGAGGGCTAAGGGATAAGCTTTTTGTAATTTTTTGGAATACTTACTTGCTTGGATTTTTATTGTTATAAATAACGTATGTTCTTGGATTAATCCAAGTTTCGTACATACTTAAGTATAGAGCCATAAGTATAGAGGAATAAGTATAGCCGCTAGACGAAAATCCTTTAATGCTGTGTAGTTTAGATTGCACTCCAACTCAAAGTTCTCTATATAAACCAGAGGGAGCTTAGCTGTAAGTTTTATGTTTTCAACTATTTTTCTTAGTATAAAATTGTAAACGTAATATAATAACCGGTTCTACCTTTTTTGGCATAAGATTTATTTGCCTAATCTCGTATTGCATAGTAACGTTTGGTCAAAGTCTCGTTACGCCGAAAATCGTATGGCATAAATCTCGTTTAGTAAAAAGTTATTTCGCATAACATTGTTTAGCCTAATAATGGTATGGCCAAATCTTGAATAGCCTAATAATGCTATGGCATAGGTTTATTAGGTTTATACAAAGTAATAATATTCGTTTGGCTTTAACTTTGACGGAGCGTCTCCCTACATAGCGCAAACTGGTGCCTTGTATTGTTTCCGCTGTTTGGAAAACGCTCCGCTCCGCTTCGCTGCGCTCCGCTTTGGTTTTTATGAACATGTGCACCTAACACGCTCCTCCTCGCTTTGCTCGTCGTCACACCTATTTTTAGGTTTCGATCTCATGGGGTTTGTAATAATTATATTGGTCGTTAGCTTTCGATTTTTTGATCATACAATATCGTGATTTTCGGGATGTAGGAGAAAAATACCACAATTTGTACATTTACTACATACTTAATATATTATTTATTAAGATAACATTACGAGAAACAAGATTATACATAGGTATAGACGAACATAAATTTGAGCAAACGAAACTTAGGTGTTTAAAGATTGTGCCTAAAGAGTTTTAGACGAAACGAGCCTTATGCCACATAAGTCTTGGCAAAGTGATGGTTCGGCCAAAAAAGTTTAGACCATACGAGTTATGCGAAATGAGTTTTGGTAAATAAAGATTATGCGAGATGAGCGGAACCCATAATAACCACCATGGTCACCAAGTGTGCACTAATGATCTGATCATCCATGCAAGGTAAGTTACCTGCCCTATTGAAAATTACTTAACCTGGCGATCATTACTGGACGCAGTGACCGCTTCCACCACGCAGCGTCACGGTTGCTCACCAATGGCACGCGCTTATAACTACTTATAAGCATCATTACGATCCTTCATTATGGTATGATGTGCGTTTTATTCACTCACGAGCAGGGAAAAAGTTCCAGTGACAAAAGCATCTAAAAAGAAAAGACTAGCTTAATAACGCCGCGCCGTCTGCAATATTAAAGTAAGTAAATAGCTGTTAAATGAACAGCGCATCAGAATATAACCAGTAGTAGTATATTAGCTATTATAGCCAAATTCTAAATAATATGTTTTAAAAAATTGAGTCACTTGGTGTCGGCATTTTGTAAATGGAACTTTTTTATTGCACGTGAGTGTACAAATGTTCGTAATAAAACTATCTTACTACACAACTGTACTACCATACCAACAACATAATATACTTATTGTTATTTCTGAATACGGAAAATCAACATTGCAACAAACTACAAAGCATTATCTCAACAGAACATAAAGCTCGCGGCCGTGAATGATTCCAGCAGATGCTTGCACGATATTTAAAACTATCTTGACCGATGCGGGTTGACCTAAATTACATACAAAACAATTATTTATTTTATGATATTTTCAAAAACGCCACATGTTTTTGACTTGATCCGTCGCATTCAACTAACATACCTAGTCTGGCCCGAGGTGTACAATCTATGCTGTTTACTATGACTCTGGTTTAGTATAGCTTTACCTGTCTATACATATAGGTACGTACAGTATGTCTATTATTGTATATCATAGATTCGTAGAGTTAGCTGGGAATGGTCCACCATTAATAGTTGTAACGATATTCTCCGGTCAAATAATTATGAGTATTGAGATTGAAACAGATGAGATTTTAAAATAGAATGGTGACTCATAGTTTTGTGAGGCTTGTTACTGGTTACTCGAGCGTAGTTAAATGTTGAAGTCAAAGTACCTACAACAGCTCCAATTTTATTACAAACATAGGTATTTCATGGGAATAGAAAAATGTGTAGGCGAGAGATAAAATAAACAAATGTGCCCATCACCTGCCTTATTTTAAAAGTGATAATGAATGGAAGAAATTGCAAAAATAGACTATAGACAAAACTTTTACTGCTATAAATAGGTAACTTATAATTAATTTATATGTTGAGTCTAAGTTTTGGATACAGTTATATATTTAATGTTATGCATATTATACAAGTATGTAGATCATTAACAAATGAAGATCCACAATCCGTCTGATAATCGTATTAAGGTGAACGCACACTGTTACGACTCGCTACAATATACGGACACGGACAAAGCTCGCGTCATACGTCTCCAGTCGAAACAGATGTCAGATTAACATATACTCGCTAATTACCTTACCTTGTACATACCGATGACTAGAATTAATTAATACTATTGAAAACAGAAGGATTACCCTGTTGGTATATGCTGGTAAGGCCTCAAGCGTATGCGAAACTAAATTATCAGATTGTAAAGATAATATTGTTATGTTAATAGACAGTTGCTCGTATTGAAGGAGTGTGTGGGATTTCAACTGTCATTGTGAAACTTATTCAAGGGGCTTTGTGGTGAGTCGATTAAACGAAGAAAATGTAGTTATTGTATTCAATTTATATTAAATTAATTTGTGAATGTAAACAGAAAATATATATATCTTATAATTATTTGAAAATAACAAATAGCAAAGTACCTACCTAGTTAACATAAAAATATAAATACACCTACCAATTTTAGAGCAATAAAGCCAAAATAATCAAACATTCTTAATATGTGTATAACTAGTATACAAAATGATTTGTATTTCATGTCAAAAAAAGCCAACATGTGTATAAATTAACTTAGGTAACTACAATAATATTAACTATCAAATCAAACATCGCAACTGAAAGCATTTCTAAATACTGCAATAACAATTTTATCAATTCAACTAGTCAACGGGCCTAATTACAGCAGTATGTCAATTGCATGCGGACTAGCAATGGTAATAGAGCCAGCTTTGATGTCCAGATTGGCCTATTGTGGGACCATTGTGTGCATCGTTATAATTACTACACTGACTTGACTCATACTTTGTGATCTGTTTGGGCAAATTGAAAATGTCTTGCCTTTGAGCACAGAGGTCTTGTTTAATTCCTTTGTTGTTTCGTAGTAGGACTAGTACTGGATCTACTAGTGGATGGAGCAAACATAGCACAGGGTGGATCTTTCGTGGATTCACATCCGAAAGTAGGTTAAGCAACTCTTCATTCTGAACAACTATTGTTAAAATGACCTTAGGGTGCCTATAAACGAAAAAAATATAAAAAAAAAGTCACGAAACAAACATACAATTTTTGTGATACTGATACACAATGCATGTATAGCTCTGTCAACTAATTTTGGATGTGTGAATAACCATCAGTTTTACTATTACTTCGCCACAGTCCAATAAAAAAATATTTTAAAACTAAAACCTAAAAAATCAGTATTCAGAGCTGAATACACAAATACACCACACATTCACACTCCCTTCCGGCGCGAAGGGTTAAAAAAACAGCTTTCCCGCTAATCTGCGGACGCTGTTAGAAAATAACGCACTGTTTCACAAATAGTCGCAGGTCGGGAACGCTAAAAGGTATGTAATGTAATCCGCTAAGCGTATACAATGAGCTTAAAGTAGAGTGCTTCCTTCATTGCCCCCCTAATGATGCGCGATCCCCGGACCTTGCGAAAATCAATGGTTCACCGTCTACCGAAGATTCTCTCGAAAAACTACAAAGTCTGTTTTTTTATGGCCGCCTATTTATGTGCCACATGTTTGAATTTACTTGTGCCTTTGCATATTTATTGATTGAATTTTAGTAAAGTAAAGTAGTTTTATAAAATTCTTAAAAAAGCGAAAAGCCATGGCTGTGACTTTTAGTTAGGAAGGTTACTATCGGGATAGGTAAGTTTTTCACGAAGGTAACTAAAGTCATATTATGAAAACTTGCGCTGAAAATATGAAGTAGGTACTTTTACCTCTTCACTTTTTCTGACCAGTAGACCAGCAATGATAGGTTTTAAGTTTTCACTCAAAGTTTATAGTTATTTTTGAAAAGGTTGCAAGTTGAAATGCAACCCTTTGTTGTCGTGGACGCGCATTGTAAGACCTAAGCAGAGAAGTACTTATGTTCCTGGGACCTAAGTTTTCCATTCCCTTTTGTCTTTGACGAATCAACTTTTAGCGAAGTGAGGTAAGTAGGGACCTAACCTAACTATGTTTTTAAAAGTTTAAAGTACCTACTTGAAAGGAACTTATTAAAATTTTCGCGAGGTGAAATGTTTTTGGTCCTTATTTTCAGTTCTCTATTTCTATTCAGTAAGGTATAATAAGTTTGCTTTGCAGAAATAGTTAGTAAGTACTTAGGTAGGTACTTTGCTATTGTTTTACACAGTATATTTAAATACTTACATAATTTTAGAACAAATAAGTAGGTAGATACCTCTTAGGTACATTTAAATACATTTTGATATTTAAGTATGTCTTCTTTGGTGAGTTTTTAACGTAGTCGGTAGGTAAGTCAGTAGTAAGTACGAGTACTTACTGGAGTAGAATGTATCGAGACTGTATGTTTCGGAAACACATTTTAAAATTGCAATTAGTACTTACTACTTAACTACGCAGGCATACATTTACAATGGATACTCTTCTCTTTATTTACTTACACCAAAATAAATAAATAAGTAAACCTAAAAAACTTGTAGTAGGTAGTTAGAAGGTACTTGTTTACAAATTATGACTTACATAATTATGTACTACCACAGAATAATAACCAGTGGAACTTAGTAGTACTTACTACTTACCAAGAATTCAAACTATGTTAACTTAGTAGATTTCTTCCCCTAGCTCTAGCTTGAACCCGTTATTCATAGGAAGACACCCGCGAATTGCGCTCAGGTCAGCACATTATAGTGAGTAACTAATTGCAGCGTCAGTGTTGTGCATGTATCATGGGGTCATCGGCGGCGGCGGCGGCGGCGGCGGAGGCTGAGTGGCGCGCGGGGCGCAGGCGCCGAGGTGCACAGGTGAGCCCGCCTCCCGCCCCGCCCCGCGCCCCGCGCGCACCTGCCGCCGCCGCTCAGTCCACCGCCACACGCCGGCCTGGCGACTCGTGCTCCGCGCACTCCGTCACTTTCTCCACACTCTCGCGAGCCCTGTGCGTAGTCTCTCGCTTCTTCCGATTTAGTTTCCCGCACTTTTGTGGCGCTCCTCACCTCAAGCCCCCCCGAGTGTCCACTGTCGGCTCGACGCGCCAAGTTTCCACTTTGAAAGTTTTGAGTTCCCGCGTTCGCAAGTTCGCGCGCGATCCCCTGCGGGTGTCGGAGGCCGCGGATGCGGTAGTGCGAGGGTCGTGAGGGCCTCCAGGAGGCCGCCGCCACGCTGTTCCCACCGCAGCTCGGGTGCGTGTCCTACGTGCCGCCGTGCGCCTGCTGCCCGCCGCTGTTCCTGCAGCCCGCACTGCCCCCGCCGCTGGCGCTCCCGCTGCCTCTCCCGCTGCCCCTTGCCCTCCCGATCCACTCGCTCGACCCCCAAGCTAAGCCCCAGCGGCTGCTGCTCTCAAACATGGTAAGTACTAGCTCGTATCTCCCGCCGAGAGCACTCGACCGTAGATAAGTTCAGTGGAGAGCACAACGGCGGCAAAGTTGCGAACAAGCGGCAGATCGGATAACAACTCTCGCGGGCCGGCGACTAATGTATCGCGATGAGGCGCCCGAGCCCCGAGCCCTCTATCAGATCACGTCTCTAGTCAACTCACCTTCGCAACTCAAATATAAATAAACCATCTGCTATTAGGCAGCTATCTACGTTTATTGACTTGCGTTAATAGAACAACTTTTATCAAAGTTTATGGTAGTTTCTAGTTTTGTTATGTTTTTTGATATTTTAACTACTTGCTAGTTGGTAAGTAAGTACCTACCGAGGAACCTATAGAAGTTCCTAACTATGAATAATTCAGAAATAAATTTGTCAGGTTCCTAAAAAAAATGAACTCCTGGATATACAATTATACATGTATGTATAATATGTATAATAATCTCCTGGGTGAAAATACTCTTACCTCTGTACTTTCTATAAGTTTTCAGTGAAATCTGTTGTATTTCAAATAAGAAGGCTCTTTCTAAACATAAACATATGAAAATGTCTCCAAATCCAGTATTTTTTGGTAGGTAGGTAGGTAATGATCTGATAATGTAGTTATTATTTATACAGACCTACATACCACCTATTTAAAATACACTGAATAGGTAGGTATTTCTTATTTTATCAAGTCCTATTTTTTTCCATTAATCAAACAACATTTTACTCCATTACCTACACCTGAAAGTTGATGAATCGTAAAAACTGTTTCAAGCACTCACGCGCTTTCATTGAAAACTTAAAACTATTTTATTCGTTCCCGTACAATGTAGCTACAATAGATCTCAAACCGACCTAAGCTTACAATAAAACAAACATTGTGAAACTTTACTTACCTGGTAAGGTTTGCCTGGAGTTACATGCACTCAAAACATTTGGACTAGGTCCGATGCCTAATACCTATCTATTACAGCTCCAAAAATTGGGCCTCGTTAAAACTATCAAGTAATGCCCTCTAACCAAAAATGTGTTCCTCCTGTAAAATTCAAATGTGTATTAATTCTCTATTATTATTGTGTAATATTAGTAGCTAGACTGTGGAAGTTAATGTCTTTTCTGCAAGAAAAGTTTCTGTTTTTTTTTTTACATTAACTTCTACAGTCTAGGTAGGTACTGGGTATGGGTATCGGGAGGCAGGTTTGTCTAAAAATTTGAATTAGGATGACGAGGGCGCGATACCTCGTGTTTTTGGAAAATTATTTTCAACGGAAGTTATGATTTTTCAATTAGCGGCGCTAGTTGGCTTACACTCACTGTCACTGTATACAATATAACAGCTCCCTCTCAAGAAAGTAAACGTTGATGACAGAAGTTCGACTTAAATGGAAGTCGCATCCAACTTTTCTCGTTAAGACCACCCGTCAAAGGTTGTGTGTCGATGTTATTTTGCGCTTATTTTTATTCACAAATCTGATTTGCTCCCTACCTACTTTGATCCGCCTCCATCAGTGGACCCTCTTGATCTTAAAACAGAATTTCATGCGAAGAATTCATAATCCGCTTTCTTGTGCGTAAATATTATGTTTAACTATTAAAAATTGTAAGAGGAATTTTATTTGGCGATTTCATTGCATACTCTACATAATGAATTAAAGTTATTATAACATTGCTCAGAAATAATTGAAAGTCAGCTTTTGGTTTGATAGCTCTATAATTCAATTCCGGACTTCCGGTAAATTTCATCTCAATGAATTTCTAAGCATCCAGCAATCCAGCTTACAATAATTATATATCTATAACATGCTGCAAGTGACGAGGCATCAGGCAAATGTGGCATGTATCGCTCGAGTTTTCACTGCGTGCGCGAATGCATTTCAACAGTTTGAAAGCGCGGGCGGCCGCGCGAATCGGTATGTGTTGATACTGCTCATAGCTGGCCAATTACGTGTATAGACAACTGACTAATGAGCGGATTATTCATCAATAAACTAACGAGATTCTATCACGATAGCCGATTCGTGTCAGCTCGCCTTCACTCGTCGAGAAAATTCTTGTTTTCTTCGCGTTTCTTTTCGCGTATGCGATCATATATGGGTTCATAATTAAATATGAATATTAAAATTTTACGTTATGAAATTTCAGTTCAGAAGATTAATGCTAAATGACGTAACTTTTCTATAGCTGTATAAATTATTATTAAAAAAGCAAATGAGCATAAAAGTTACTACTATTTTAAATACGAACTTACGAACCGACCAAATTACAACGTGTGTTACATCCAAAGTGTAAGTGGGATCTTAGTTACCCGAATCAAGAAAGTAAACGTTAATATTATTACTAGTTATTCATTATTATCATAAAATATACCAAACTTTGAAAATTAATTCAACATTCGTCTGCAAACTCCAATAACTAGTAGAATCCTCTCAGACTTCTTATCGTTAGTAGTGAATTTGAGACATGAAACACAAACTTTCTTCTCTTAAAAACAATAGTAGAAAATATAGACCACAAGGTGTTTAGGTATAATCTCGCCAGTAGCCGCGAAGACGAAGCATTTGCTGTCGCAGCACTATTGCATGGTCCCAATATAATATATTTTCTTTAAGTTTATAAGAATTATATGAGTTAACATTCTGAGATTAGTAGCAATACCACAACGATCTGCAGCGAATATATTGATATTCTTTTTTCACATACATAGAAGCTCTTCACATCACTATAAACTTTATTTGTGTAAAAAATGAGTGACGCGAAAAAATCGTTGCGACACTTTAATTTTTTTCTCGGAGCATAAATCAAATGAAAGCGCCGGAAAAACCACAACACGAATTCAGGTCAAAAAGTTGCAAGTTCTTTCGTTAAATTCTGCTTGGGGGCCACAGTTATTTTTCAGTCGCTGCAATAGTTGGATGGTATAGCCAGACGTCGCAAGGGCGAATTTTTCTCCCTAATTACTAAGTGTCATAGCGATTGTAAGGGAAATGCTGCGAAACCGGGCACAAAGGAACGGGGACGTTCATTAATAGGATCTTTCTAACTGCAATTTCGCTGAATAAAACCTCTTTCTCGGTGGAATTATTAATGTCGGAATAAATTCAGCCCGAGCTATTATAGTTAATAATTTGTTTGTTTTTGTATGTTGGTAAGCGGGAGACTATACAGTGTCGTTACAGTGAAATGAATAGAGTGAAGAAAATAATATATATGACCGATGAATTTTATGTACTTACATACTATTTACCTAGATTATAAATTGTATACTTTGTGTCTCATTAGTTCTCCTTGTTGAAATCTTTCCGTCGTCGTTTTCTGCTTGCATTTTTAGGTATTCTAAGTCTTATTAAAGTTGCAGTACAAAGACACCTGAAGACGTAAAACTTTTTATAAAGGAACTTAATTTCATAATGGCGCATCGCTACATTCAATATTAAAAAGTCAGCTACTAAAATATTACGACGGAGTTAAATCAAAGTCCCTCTTATTATGCCTTTATGATGTAAATAATGAAGTCAGTCACGTTCGAACTAAGAACTGGATAGATAGAAAGAAAGAATAAACTTCATTTGACACTGACAGCAATACTGATTTAAATTTAACTACATAAATTACCTAACATAAATTATATAAAAAAAAAAAAAAAAACACGCACTCACGCCTTGTACTAATGTATTCCCTTGCGGGGTAGGCAGAGGTGCATTGCTGCACCCACTTTTCGCCAGAGCGTTATGTTAGTCCCAATGTGATAGGGGGCGGGCCTATTGCCATTTTTCGGGCACATCCAAGACCCGAGAACAAATATCTGTGTTTAAACAAATATCTGCCCCAGCCGGGAATCGAACCCGGGACCATCGGCTCAGTAGTCAGGTCACTAACCACTACGCCATTCGGTCGTCATAAATTATATTTATACATAAATTATTTGCTGTCATCGTCAAAAAGGTGTCCACTCAGCAATTGCAGTGCCTTATTGTCCAGTGCCAAGCAAATGCATATCCACTATAGGTTGGTATTTGTTAATGGTATACAGGGTGTCCCGTTAGTCAACGTGATGCCGGCAAAAGTGATATACCTAACTCGTCAATCTATATAGATTATATATATTAGTTATATAACTTTAGTTCCAGAAAAAAAACTGTATTATGTATGTGGTCAATATATTAAACCCCCCATACTAAAAAAATTTTAGTATGGGGTTGGGGGGTTTTGTTATATTTTTAGCGAATTTCCCAAGTATCCCATGAACAAAATAATGTTGCTTAGAATCAGGATTTGTACCTCTATACCATCTACTACTAGAACATTTTCTGCTGATTATGAACAAAATTTGCTGGACATCATAAAAATGATAATCCTATCTCCAGTTCTAATTTTTTCCTCTAGTGCGAGTCTGTAGAAGGAAGATTGTAATAAGCTTATTTTCTTGACCTTCCTAGCTTTTATTTAGTCTGCAAAAAACACCATTGTACTTCCAACAAGCAACAATATTGTTTTGTACGAGGAAAGCTATTCATCTTTTCTAACTTTACGGGGCTATAATATGATTAGTACCAAAGTATCTAGGTATATTTTATTTGATTTTTTGACTAGTAGGTAAAAAGTACAAAATCGTGTGTCTCTCGCCGATATAGGAAGCTCTTATTAAAATTCGGTTTGTAACATCTATTAATATGCTCTAAGTTTCTTATGTAGGTATACCAACACTCACTTAAAAATACCTTCGTCCAATAGAGATCTGTGTTATTTCCCCATACACCTTGACAAGCGTCCATAGCCGACGATAAAACGGCGGAAGCCGGCCCGATATCTAAGAATAGCTCTAAAAACAAACAAATGTACCTACTGAATGTACCACGCTTACTTCTAGAACGAAATCCATTGAGTTTAATTTATTCTACTTTGTGGACGGATAAAGATTTTGATAGTTATAATATATGTTTAAACCAACTTTTACGGCATTGGTATAGATGTGTTTTTTTTGTTAGTTCCGTGAGATGTTTTTCTTTTCTTCAAACTTTTTTTTATGGTAAAATTTCTGATATTTTAACAAATTTGCGGCAAATCGATGGCAGTTTCCATTCTATTATAGTGATGTTTACACTTAAAAATCACATAATAGAATGGAAACTTAATTAAGAATGAGAATGACAGATGAGAAATTAAGGTTAAATAAATGAATATTATGAATAATAAATACAATACAATAAGGTAATGCCCACATTATGAAATAACTTTAAAAGGTAGATTCCTATTGCTCACAGGATAGAAGATAGAAGTAGCTTAGAAAGTCCAAATAAATAGCAGTAACATCCGAAGAAGAGGCAATATTATTGCAGGAATTCTCTGTACGAGTCCGATATTTACATCATGGAATATTCATCGGAATATTTCCCGCGAATCGTATTCTTATTTCAAATTACTCAGCAGCATAATCTAGATACGTGCATCGCAAAATCAACCCAATATTTTGAACAGCTATGCGAGTTGATACGGATTTCTCACTTTGAATACCTGATGTTCACTTATTTTTAAAGTGGTACCTAAGTACATCGACTATGTTAAATTCGGCTTCGTATTAAGCGGTGATCAATAAATTAATTAAACAAATCGATTTTTACTAATAAAATACCAATAGGTAAGTATTGTCATATCACGGTTAAGGTCTGCAGTTTATTGCGCAGATTGCCCAGTTTCAATTAGGTAGACACAGTGTTCAGTTGCGTTCACCATCAACCAATCGCGATCGAAGTTTTAAACATCGAATCAACAGAGGTGCAATACGTTGCAGTCAAATGGATCAATTCAAAAAAACATTTGTTTTTATTATTTCACCGGCAAAGCAAAGTTAATAGAACTAGGAAAAATTCAGCCCGAAGCGAACAAAATGTTACATTGCGATCGTGTTTAACTAAAAGTATTCCCGTTTCATAGTCGGATGAACTAACGAAATCAATGCCGGGGCACTAAATGAAAACAGATCGGGTATGCGATATTTTAAAAAGAGAATGCGGCGAGCACATGTGAATAGAGGGAAAAATCTCATAGAGCGAATGGTTGGTAGTCAGGTGATCACTCAGTCACATTCCTACCCGCGCTGTAAAGCCAATGAAACTCTTTGTTATGTCCCACTGTACGAGCAGTTGCGTAAATACGGATTTCATCATTTGTTTTCATGATAGACATCAGAATAAACAAAGGACTGAAGGGTCTAATTTTTGCCATAACATATATATGTACCTATCTTTAACAGATAGGTACATAGATATCTTTCAGTAAAAGAACCATCCATTCACATTGAAATACATCCGGCAATTCACAGTAGCAATTAGGCAACAGCATTTCAGTCGTGTCATTAAAATAGTTTTCAGTTTTCACGATCGCACCGAGTCGCGGTAATGTCCTGTATGTCCTAATGTAAGCAAATTGCCGTCACAGCCTTTCAGCGTCCGGTCTGGGCTATCTTTTCCAAGATAAGCGCTTAAAAGCGTCGAGGAAAGCTTTCAGGGGCTACCGTCCGTCGCTCCGATGTACCGGAATACCGGTGTGGCGGACAAAAATATGACTTATTTAATTTACGTTATGAGTTATCTTCGGTTGCGTCCGGCGCTACTGATTAGGTAGTAACACTCTAGTGGTATTTTGTTATGCCCGATTTGATTTATGACTCTAATATGCTAGTGCTTTTATTCTTACGAATAAGAAAGGAAATTGTGGATTTATGTATTAAACAACACAGCTCTGTTTATTTATCATAGAAAGAATATTTTATCTTCAGTGATATAATATAGATACAACATGTTGTATACCTACATAGGTACACTAAAGGTTTTTGTTGAAGTAACATTATAAAAACATCAAAAGATCTCTCCTAATGCGATTGAACTGATAGGAAAAGTAACCTTTACAAATGGCTTCTTCTTTATTCATGAGATAACTAACAGAATAAAGGTCCATTACAGCTTCACTACCGCGAATAATACGAATACCCACGAATTCTATACACGCGTCGGCAGTGATAAAAATCGATATTTATTTACACCTACAATTCAGTTACGCCATTTCATCGCGGGTTTTGAAAAGCACGCGCTACTCGTAAACCGCGGAGAGAGTCTATGCATATTTTGGTGTGGCATTCCAAGTTTGAATTCTTTGTCTTTCGCTCGCGTGGTCTCTAGGAGGGCGTGCGCGGGGCGCGGGCGGGGGGGTGCAAGCAGCGCAATGCCGGCGCACTTGCATTGGCCAGGAAGCGCGGAGGAATGCCGTCCGGCGCGTTGCGGGGGCGGGAGGGGGGAAGGGGCAATGCTCGCTGCGCCCGCGCCGAGCCTCCATTCAGTACATCTCGCTGATGCTGCGTTTATTTACCTTTCGTAAGGTTTCGAGGAATAATTTGACTTTGACACTACATCCGGATCTCTTATCTCAGTGTATTTACAAGAAGCCGAAATGGCTCTACACTACAATAAAAATAGGCTTACTATAGATGGGAGTGACAAAATTAAATGATTAGAATTCACGGGTGAGAAGGCGGTGACACTATTAAGAGAGCTTTGAATAATTTATATAAAGTTCCATTTAATATTAAATTACCGATCAGATTACGGTGAATACCAACTTACCGGCCTTATCTGTCTTTTAATAAGAACCGATATGGCGTGATGTAGCATGTAGCAGCTCATTCTGTTGTACCTATTTAGTATTTTATTCACATGACATTGTTCAGTGATATTCATGCGTTGCTTTTGAAGAGCCGCTATTTCGCTGCAATGGGTGGCCTGGGGGGGTCACTCTATGTGAGGAAAAACAAAGATTCGGAACGCTGCTTTGCGAGCCAGCACGACTCTATCTCGTTGTATTAAACGTGCCGATTGCACGACAGCTCTCGTTCGTTCATTTTTCGTCAGTATAGAGTAACCCTTCTGGAATAACGCTGCTTTCGGATTTTCGTTTTTATCCTAATGAGAACAAGACCGATCCCAGAGTGTTGTTGTATCATCATTACTCCAATATGCGACGCGCCGCAAGTGATCATCATCACCGTTTGTTTAAGTTTGTTAAGACATAGACCTACGTAGGTACAGTATAAGGCAGATAATTCTGACCCCTCTCAGAAGCATTGGTACAGGATCTGAACCCACGGCCTCTCGATTGAGAGGACGAGGCTTTTTCCATTACGCCACCACCACTTCTCTCTCTTTCTCTCTCCTCCTATAAGTTCCCATTACAGTCAATACAATAGGTACATTCCACGCTTATTGCCTCGTTGGTAATCCGTGTTTATAAGCCATTTTAAACGTGTTCATTTTTATTAAGCTCTTATTAATATCACACACAACTTTAGTGCGTACGAGTATGTGTAGGCAGGTTTACATTGCAGATATTTTTTTATAATGTCTATCTATGTCTACAAATAAATAAAACATATATTGCAGACAAATATCTATATTGCCCATAACACGGCAAAAAACCCCTTAAATCTTCCTTTTAAAGTATAAATCTCATGTAATTTACACAAAATATGTAAATTTTACATTACATACTATGAACACAATGTTATCAAGTTACATGTTATGTAACACACAGCACATTGACTCGCCTGAACTGCCGGCTCTGTGACTATTGAATTGTTACTAAACTGAGCTTATTGTTAGTTCGCTGGAATTCAGAGCATCAGTACACACCGCGAGTGAAGCAAACAGTCTTATTGAGTAAGCTCACCCAATGAACGTATAAGTTTATTAACTATACAGGTTCCTTATCGCGAACTTGATTTGACAATTTTTGGATTCAAAATGTATTGAATTTTACATTTAATGGTACTTCTTTTTGACTTCGCGATAAGGTCCCTGCTGTGCCTCTGCTATTCCTTACTCTTGCTTATCGACAACAAAAAAATTGGATTTATATGAAAATACATGCTAAAAAGCAGTCTTAACTGTTTTTGGATCCGATTATGGGTGACAGTTTATGATGTTATAATTATTAATGCGTGCGATTTTTTTATGCCAATCGATCTATTATAAGGGGATGTAGCTACAAGCATACATATAATTTTAATATTATGCTTCACTAAGTTTAATAGTGTAAGTTGACATTTAGTAACGTTCATCCAACTGTTTAAATGCAGCCATCACCTGCCATAATATAAGCCGGTGCGTTTGCTTATTAACTATACCTTATTTTATTAATTCTTATAAAAAGACAACCCTACACGTTATCTAGACCATAATATTAATAAATAAGAAAATTACAGCCGTAACTTTTTTCTTACTGTTATTTTTCATGTTTCAGGTATGTGGCAGCATTTAAAGAATACAATAGTTTCAGTGGTAGCACTGAGTAAGTAGTGGTTTGGTTTTTGTAGTCTTTTCTAGAACTTTCCGTACACACACGCTTGTGCAGTAAGTACCTAGTAGTCATAATTACAATAACAGTTAGCAAAAGATATATTTATGCCATTTAAGCGCCACCGAATTACTTTTGTTTCACTGACGGGTGATACGTGATATTAAAATACCCACCAATGAGTCTTGGAGCAAAGTGTTTGCGCTGCGGTGGCACACATGTCTCTTTGGTTGACTGTACAGTGTACAGGTATAAAGTGTAAGTACACTAGAGGTGAAGCTTCATTGAGCCACTTGAAACGTAAAAACCGGCCAAGTGCGAGTCGGGCTCGCGCACAAAGGGTTCCGTAGCAGCAAATATAATAAACTTTAAATCAACCTATCTCAAAAACTATAAGAGATACTTTGATCAAACCAAAAATCGTTGAAAGAGTTAATTAGCATGCATCACCTCTATTTTTTTTAGAATTTTATACCCCGTAGTTATAAAAATAGAGGGGGGGGGACATACTTTTTACGACTTGGAGAGCTGATATCTCAAAAACCGTTCACTTTAAGAAAAATGTTTTTTAGAAAACTTTATATCATTTTAAAAGACCTTTCCATTGATACCCCACACGGGTATGTACATCGAAAAAAAAATTTCATCCCTCAGTTACATGTATGGGGGGCCCCACCCCCAATTCTTTTTTTTACTATTTAGTGTCATATTTTTGTAGCGGTTCATACACATACAACACATATTCCCATCAAATTTCATCACTGTAGTACTTATAGTTTCCGAGTAAATCGGCTGTGACAGACGGACAGACGGACAGACGGACAGACGGACATGACGAAACTATAAGGGTTCCGTTTTTGCCATTTTGGCTACGGAACCCTAAAAATGATTAATTAAAATGGTCGAAATTCGCAATAACTTGTACAAGTAGCGTACCTGAACAAAAACAAATTGCTTTTGTAATAAAGTAACATCTCCGTTACGGGATCCTTGTAAATTCATTAATGGCTTCATATTTCATGTTTAAAATTGGTTTCGTAAATTCCTGCGGTGTAGCCGAGTTTATGTTAACTTATTTCATGTGATTTAAATACATTATGAATTATGAAATATGTGCATTATTTAAGTTATATGATTATTGCTGCTGAAATGTAATAAATGAAGCGGAAAACGCGAATTGCAAACAATACGTGTTTTTGGTATTTTTACAATTATTTAAATAGAGCTGCAACTCTATTTAAATTTATATTTGTTAAATCAACACCGCATACATTCTGTATTTGTAGTATACAAATATGTAAAATATATTAATAAAATAGATTTAAATTTTCAAAACGAATTCGTTGTCTACAATGGCTGCACGAACCGCAGTGCCTACTCCGACGTAGAAATACTAAATACAGAGCCTTTCGTTGGTATTTCATCACCGTAAACTTCGCATCAGAAGGCCTAGCACGGGGCGCAAGACGGCCCAACTCGACAGTTTTACCTCATATCGCGCGGCTTTGAGAGCGGGTGCGACGTGGAACTTTTGTCACGTCTTGATGTACGCGCGCGTATTGTGCCCCGTGCTAGGCCTTCAGGGTAGGCCTCCTGTATTGTGTCACAGGTGTAGTGGTGGGGGCGCGGGCAAGTTTGCTAATGTGCGGCTTAAACTGACTATGTAGCTCACCTTTTGTAGCCTGTATACAAAATACGTACATACAAGCAGCTGTCTGTAGAGATCATTTTCATTCTACAGCTATCGCAGGTGTTATTAGAATTTCGGAATTTATAGAAATTACTAATGTAAAATATTAGTAGTAGTAGTATAGTAAGTAATAATAGTAGTAGTATAGTAAGTAGTTGTATGTAGTTTCGTAAGATTTTGATAGCGTGTAGCATACTATGGAACTTAAATTCAGAGCCAATATTAAGGTTTTAATTTTTGCCCATTCGTCCATCAAAGGAATGTCTGAGAGTTTATTAGGGTAAATAGTACTCTTCTATCTGTTTATCTAAAAGTAATCACATAGACGAACACCAAGTACCTACCTATAACTGGGCCCCGCGAATCCATAGTCTATAAATCTCTCAATTCATTGGCCCTGAGATTTATTTCGTTTCTAAAACACACGTTTCGGGAACGAAAACCTCGCTCCGGTGTAAATTACTGGCGCCGTATTGGGGAACTGTGTTTAAATAGGGGCTAAATTTGTACCCTTAAGTAGGGGGTAATAGTAGAAGTTCGCCAACACCTTATGTAATCGAACCGGGAGGTCCCGAACAAAGTTTTATCTGCCAAGTTTAAAGTCTCTTACGGTTGTGTTCCGAAAGTATATATCTTATTTGCGGGATCTCTTGCGGGTTGTTGAGCAATTTTCGTCGCTTTCCGGCTTGTAGTTTCACGCTCAGGTATACATCTGCATACTTCCATACCTAAGTGAATTAAAAAAAACACCCTCAATAAAAGTCATTAGTATGGCACTGCTGTGGTGTTTTGAAAACGATTCGTGTATCAGAGAAATGAAAATGGGCGGACAGAAAATAGTTGGAATGAAAGTGCGGTGCCACGCGGACGCCAGGCATTAATTGTCACAGGTGCCGATTACCGGTGTCATACCCTATTTCAATACTCGTTTTTTACTGTCCGGCAAAGCTGTATTTTAACTGGCTTTTAAAGCGCATGCTGATCTAGGTAGATACGAGTAGATTTGTTGTAAAGATAACCATTTAAGTGTAACAACTAAAGTTTAAATATAGATCGTTAATGGTAAACCAATACATGAGCGAAACAGTATAGTTTTAGACGCTCGTATGTATATTTTAACGATACTTCATAAAAGTGCCCCTCTATTGCCCTCTAATAGTTGTACGACAATAGATTATTAAAAACATTGGCTGCTTTTGTAGTTTTATCATTAGTCAGGGGCATTTTATCAATACTATAGTGGACTTGATAAAATGTGATGATAACCGCTGTCCTATTCGGGCGTGTATTGATTTTTCTTTTTTCGTTTCACCCCGCCGTTTTATAATTTTATAGCCGTGTTGTTCCAGGTACTTTTATAAACTCAGATGAATGTTTCGTGTTCCGTCGACATGGAGACAATTCTGTACGCCTCGAGACCACTTAGTACGATGTTCTATTAAATTTATTCAACCTTTTTAAAGCGTTGTATTAAATACCTCTGAGTATTTTATCAAATACCTTATTGCAGTCATATTTCAATAAAAAATAACAGACTGTCTGTATTTTTTTTATTTCAAAATCATTTTTATGGAGAACTCTTTTTATGAATAGTCTAAACGAAAATCATTACAAAATTAGACTCATCAACATTTTGTAATCAAAATATATTTGAAATGCAACTTGTTTAATTCGAATAGGAAATAGCTCATTGCCCGGACCTGCATAAATTCTTCCATAAACATGTTTATTCCGCCCGTGGACATATTATTTCATGAAACATTCGTTTGAATTTCAACGTGCTTACCTGTTTCCGTACAGTTCCGTTTCCGAATTGAGGGCGCTGCAGAGATTTAAATTTACTTTGTTTTGGATGTGACTAACATGTGCAACGGTGCAACGGAAGTGTTGAGTCTTCTAATTGAATACTACGAGGACAAGGAATTGTTAAATATACGAAATAGCGAAATTATTTATGGAAAATAAGATTTTGTTTATATCAACAAACAAATTTATATATTCTGCCTGCCTGTACTAGGTATATAGGTAGAGCACACACTAACCAAATAATTTAGTCCATGTACCGTCTTCAAACAATAAACTATCTGTCTCGTATTGATAACAGATACCGCTCACCTAAACACCCAACATCGACCACTAATAATCCCTTACAAATGTCATACACGTATTGCAAATCCTCTTAAGACGGGCCAATCCAATCAATAGTTGTATAAACTATCGTATAGTCCCACCTAATCCTTGTTTTACGGCTCTTAACACTTCAGCGCGCGATCTTGCCTAAGAGGCCCCTCGCATACTGTGCCAGCCAGCAACTTGCTTATCTCGCAACACCAATTGTTTGGTTAGGATACTGTCAGTGCGATCGCCAATCCTGCAAGCCGTTGAAGGGTTAAATTTTTACATAATTGCTTATTATCATGGGGTTTTGTCTACCTACAAGAGTGGCAATGTCTATTGTTGTTGTATGAAACGTCGCGTCGTCGTTCATCGAATTTTGTTGACGTTTTTAGCACAACTAAAATTTAAACTGTTTTTTTTATTTGTCGACAGTCAAACTACCTTTGATTTTATCTGTACTTATACTGAGCAAAAATATATAGAGCGGTGGTAGGTAGACTAGTTAGCTTCGATTAAACATGCAACACGCCGCAACGTAAGAAGGATGATGTAACGCAACGATATTCGGATTCAAAATATATTTACTTAGTTAATGTTACTTCGTTTTGATATCGCCATAACCCCACAGTTTTAGTTTAAAACCAGCATTTGTTGCTGTATCGGCCACAATATAAACATCACACACTAAAGGACAGTGAAATAATAAATCCCGTATACAATCCATAGTTGTTTTTACGAGCCCACGGACGGCGGGACACCTGGCCGTAATAACACGGCTGTTATTGAAGCGACAATGTGTGTATCTATTATTTTTTTAGAGCATAGTGTGTTTCTCTATGCGCCCGACATAAATGTAGATAAATATTGGGAAATGTGTAGAGACAAAAATAAAAGTTTTTTTTCGTTTGGTAACGGTGCGTATAGATTTTGTACCTAGTTATTTAATAGACAACTTTTATTGCTAAGTAGGTAATAGCTATTAAATACTGAAGTGAAAAGATGGATCTGCCTACACCTTACCTGTCATATTACAGTCAGCTATTTATTCATTCTAAGATTGTCTATTTCTAAGTTAGACAATGATATCGATTCTGAAGGCGGAAATTTTAAATTTAGAGACGTCAAAACCTTAATTTCTTTGTTTAAAATTCGACTCTATGATTGTTTCCGTAAATGTCATTTTATGCTAGCAATTTTTTTAGTTTGACAGCGTTAAAATTAGAATTTCTGCCTTCAGAATCAACATCAATGTACAGTAGTGATACTTAGCTACATACTTATGTAGCTGACCGTACTTTAGCTATTAGGAACAAACAAACAAAGATTATAAATCTAATAGCAACAATTTCAATTGTTTCATTTGTTTAATACATTCATGGTAACGTTAGATAATTGTGCTCAGAGAAGAGGCCAGAATCGAATTAGATTAATGAGCAATTATTATTTCCTAGGAATCTGACGGCAAATGTAACGGCGGCACGCACGCCACTTCTAGGCATAAAACTTATTAACAGTTTCTTTTATAACATTTTAATTGCAATTTTGCATTTTGAACGCATGAATTGCAGAATGCCAAACGCGATTTTATAGTACCTACATGCAGGTTTTATAAAATTATTATTAATTGAATGGGATTCTTCGAATTATCTTTTCTTTCATACGTCACTAGATTTAGGTAGTAAGAAAACTAAGAAAGCGTCTCATCTCTTGTTCGGAGTGCACATACATTAAAACAATACTAGACAAACGCACCGGGGCTATCAAACCAAACCGATCGTAGATACCTAGTTATACATACGTATACTCTAATAAAATCCTTCGCCAAAAAAAAACTTTTGCGTGTGCTGATGGATGCCGTTAGCGCTCCAAGCCCGTGTGTTGCCAATTAAGTTGAGCATGTAACCATTAATTGGTACAATCATTTGCACAAGTTCCCCGGCAGTACTAATTGTGAGAATGTGGGAGCATGACGGGAATAGTCGACGCGACTGTACCTGGCCATGTAGCACGGGGCGTTATTAAGACGTGACACAAGTTCTCCGTCGCGCTCGCTCTTGAGACTATGCGATGTGAGTGAGCGTGATGCAAAACTCTTGTCACGTCTTAAATGCGCCCCGTACTGGCCTTTCTGTGGGGTGTTTGCTGTTATGTTATTTATGCAGACGACGTCCCGAGAAGCCGATGCGTTTAATTTGATGAGCTATAGTCTCCGGAGAGTGGGTTCGGCTGTTCCGCAGAGATGTTCGTCGCCGCCACAGCTGAGGCCCTCATATGTCTCTTGCCTAGCGATGTTAGGCCTCAACTACGGAGCGATAATGACCTACTCCGATGTCAAGTGTTTTCGTGTCATGACAGGACTCTTTAACATTTATGTACAGTGTACACCTTTAGCTATATAAATATGAGTTGAATTCGCACTAGGCGTGAGAGAGTGGTGTTGGTTTACAGGTAATTATGCAGGTACAACGACACAAGTATCTTTATAAAATCTATGTTATCTATATCTATATCTATATCTACTGTTATTTAGCAACTTACACTAAACAATAGATTTCAGCAACGACACTGCCCTTGTTTGTTCTAATAGCTACACCCGATACAGTCAGTTATGCCTTCGTTACCTAATTAATAAGCTGTTATGAAGATCAAAGACGTGGCAGTTTCAAAGTTGAATTAAGCTTCTCCGGGAACGATTTAAGTCGGTAACAAGCCTGACAGTTTAAGTTGGGCCGATCCCTTTAATACATTGTAGCGTGTGACTTCTGTCAGTCACCGACACGTCACCGACTGGCTGAGATTCTACATTCACCAACTATCGCGTTTACCCCTAGAATCTGTAGTTATATGGCTCAAATTCCATTGGATATTCCCGCCAGTTACCGCGTTGTTGTTACAAGTCGGCAAACTTCTATTGTATTAAGCTTCGGGTGGTGAATAAAGTTGTCTCTATAGTGTTTGCTAAATGGCTCTTATGGCATTTTCGGATTGACGCCTGATAAACACTGGCGATAATCTGAATCTGACAAAACGCAATGAATGTTAATTAGATCGATCATTCGATCTATTAATATTAGCTCTTTGGATCGGATTCGGTAACGTCTGTTTAAACGGCGCGTTAAACGTTAATTACTAGCTGCTCGCTTTGTTTATATTGAAAACGAGGACGTCTCCGTTCGGCAAATATTTTCATTGGAAACAATAGGCTTTTCTGTTTAGTTTTAATGTGTTTGTTGACGGTGAACTGCGGCCTTCTTGGTTCACGAGCAGGCTGTAAATACGTTTATTTGGCGTTTTCAGTTTTACGTGTATAGGGCCGTACCTATAGATAGGTAATAAATTGAGTAAAGTTTCTGCAGTGGCTACTCCTGTATCTTAGTTACTATCTGAAAGTTGTCTGACCTATGTGATATAATTAATAATTAAAAGGCAGCTTTGTTTATAAATAAATAGGATTTTTAAAGAGTTTTATGTTAATTTTTTAAATTAAACCTGGTTAAGAACTGCAAGTAGAGGCAAAGAGCTGGAGACGTGTAAATTAGCGAAATTTCCGGAAAACGTTCGGAATTCTGTTAAATTTCCTGAAATTGTAACTGTATAATATCACGAGGAAACGCTCATGACCTCACGAAACGATACTGAAACCATTTTTGCACGCTTCACTTTATGTATTTATTTGCGGAAATCGCAATACCAATTAGTTTGAGTAGGCAGAGTGAATCAGGTGAATTGATAGATTGGTTTATTTTATACTATTTTTATTTAACAAAACATAAATGTATTATATTTAAACGTATATAAGTACTTATTTTTATACTGTTTTTATTTTTCCTTATGTACCTACCTATAGATCAATTGAGTAAGCAAAATACTTTTTTCAAAAATATTCAATTGAATAAAAATCTACCTCTACCGAAACATAAGTGGTAATCCGCAAATGTATGTACCAAGTCCAAGCAGTAGCTTTATAGTTAATAGAATTAGTATATAACTACCTACCTACCGTTCAGGAGGCTTATCACCAAGTCAAAACGAAATAATTTTTACGAAGAAATTAGTGTCAAATTCAATACTATTTGAATCCAAAAATGGTTGTCTAAACAAGTTTGTGATGTACTTAGTGTTCACACGGCTCTCGGCCGGCCCACACGTCTGCGATATTTTTGCAACACCCCTCCGGATATTACACCACGTAATCTCGAAGAGCGAAGTGTCTCCAATAGCAATTTATCGAACGATGGATGGCCGAACCATTATTTCCAACCCTTAACCTCTCATCCTATTAATATCTACATAATTTATTGTAAATTGCATTCTACAAAGTGGCTGCCCGCCGGGATTAGCTGAAAAAAGTAGGTGAAATATTGCGGCAATTAGCAACCCGGTCATGGCTGCGTTACAGTAATAATCGTTGCAGCATCGATTTAAATACTGTGATTGTTGAATTAATTTAATTGTATTTATTGAAAACTCGTTACAATATGTTATTTTGGTAATACGCCTTTGAAAATTATATACGTAGGTAGGAAATGCTATTTAATTCAATCATTTAATAATCTAATTTCTTACTCTTTTAACCTTTAAGTATGGACGTGGAGTCTCACAGGCTACCTAATGTTTACGTTTTCATAGTTTTGCCTATTTCCCCCCGCTCCCCGCGATTGAGCGGCTCAGTAGCTTTTGTTTTAGTTGCCAAATTACCAATGAGGGAGGAGGTTGAGTCGTCCGGTGAATATCACGTGAGTAATGACCATCAAAAAATTGACTGGAGCCTGTCAGGCTACACGTCCATTGTTGTCATACAATATATAGTGCCACAAACATATCTGTTCCGGTGAGAGCGAACTAAATTGGTCCATACCTCATTACTTACTGTACTAATGAATTTCATATTGACATAGAATTCATGGACCAATTTAGTTCGCTCTCACCGGAACAGATAAGTTTGTGGCACTATATTTTGTATGGGCAATTATGTTTTTTTTAGATTTTTTTTTCAAAAAGTGAAAAATAAATAATGCTGGTGCTTCTAAAGGTAAAGGGTATTTCTAAAAAAACTAGCACGTGTGCATGTAGTGCCTCATGTGCAAAGACGTGATATAAATAGACGATTGCCAATAGAACTGAGGTTGACTAATGAATCGAGTTTTAGGTGATGATAATTATGGTCACAGAAGGTGTCCAGGATCAAGAAACCAGTCAAGGGTCCACAAGAGCATGTAGAATCTGTCCTGCGAAAAAACATAGGATGAATACCTATGTTTGTGTTGCCTGTGTGTCTCCAAGTGTTTTAGACCTCTATGCATTGACTGCCAATAAATTGGCGCTATTAGACTGTGGTCAATATTTTATATAATAGTTACCTGAAGCAGGTGCTTTGGGTTACTTATGTATTATATTTTAAGAAAATAAGACTAATTTTGTTATAGTAATAAGTTTGACTGTTTTTAATACCAGAAAATGTAGCCTCAGTAAATTAGGACTTAAAATTGCCATAAGTTTGAATTTTTCACATTTCTATATTTTTTTAAATAATATTTGATTACATAAGAACGTTATTTTATTGCTAAATCCTTTAAATTCAATGTCCAATCAGTTTTAAAGTAATCTTATATCAAATTCTCAAAAAAAGTGTATGGAGCATATAGGAGCCTGTGAGGCTCCACGTCCGCACTGGTGTTAAGAAAAAATGACGTCCATACTTAAAGGTTAAGCAGCCACGAAATGACCAGTTTTGTAAAACGAAGTTGTAAAACGAAGTGAAACTAAGTATAAAATTCGCATGCATAAATTTTCTACCTTCATCCCTTTTGTTTCCCCGCTGAAATCGCCCTACATCTCACCCTAGTTCGTTTGCAGTAAAAAGCAAACTTCCAAACTCAGTTACCGACTGCCTAATTATACACAGGATTACCTTAAAATTCGGTCTTTATTTACCTTCAAACTACTTTCGTATAGGTATACCTACCTACACACTGCTTATTTTAGATTCATTACGAAGTATAAATTCTTTCGTAAGTATTAACAGTTTTGTTCGGAAATATATCCAACACCTGTAAACTTTACACATCGAGCGATGACTGAAAAATTGCACACAATGTATTTCACGTAAAAATGCTGTTTATAAATTAACTGGAGTGTTTATTTTACTTCCATTCGAAGATGTTTATTGTATTTTGTGTTGGATTCTCACACCTGTGACGTAATACGCATCTTGAGCCGTTACAACTTCACAACACTGAACGTTTAACATTTGAGTATAAAGTAACAACAATATTTTACCATCGTTCCCTATAAGCCATGACTGATCAGGAATGTTCGTAAAATTCGGTAGACGCACATTGAAAATATTTTTTTTGAACTATATAAAATTATTATGTAGGTAAAATATTTATTTTGAATCTGTCACACATAACCCGCAATTTACTTACCTACTATATAATAACTTGAAATAAACAGTATCTGAAACGGGGTTTACCTACATACACAACAAGAGTCCACTCACGCACCAAAGAATATATTTTATTCAGTTTAAAGCTGGTAAGTAAAAAGAGTTGGTACGGATATTAATATTTAATTATTAAAAAACAAAACCTTTAAATGTACAAACACAAGATTCGGATAGTGGAGTAGCTTTTATTCAAATACAGCATTAAACATGCATAGAACAGTCGTTTGATACAGCCGGGAAAAGACGGGTATAATATCGTAAATTATTATGATAGACCTTTTTTAAAAGCCTTTCTTTGTATCTGACACGAATTGGGGTGAATATTTTAAATCATTTTGTGAAGTCAAATCTTTAGAAATGAAATGACCTAGCGGTTACAGATGGCATCTGATGGCACTTCAAAATTCGTGTTCGTTCGTTGCAAAGAAGGTGGTAGTTGATCTAATTCATTTATTTATTTGGATGAGAGTCAAAAATAATTATCTATTATTAGGTTTTAGATAACGTTTTGAACAGTAAATCCATGTTAAGGACCCAAGCTACATTATGCTTCTTAGTACAGTAAGGGGCAGATAAACCTGACCCCCCTCAGAAGCATTGTTACTATGAGACGGGGGTCAGGTTTCTCTGCACCTGACCGTACCTACCTCCTTAAGTACTCATACATTTTCTTTTCTATTAATCTCGCTTCCAAGACAAGATCACTCATTATATTTGTCAACAATAGCACATTATACTACATCGCTTGCTATGTTAAGGCGGGCATCTACCCATAAATTATCGGAGTGATGAACCCATTTGCGATTCCGTATCGTATCCGTTTCCGTATAAAATTAATTGGGGCGTAGCGCGCGGAAGGATGCGAGATGGTAACAACTCATACTGAATATGACGTCCCAAGCCTGACTTGAGATTAGCGGAGCCCTTCGCCTTAAATATATAAGCGAGTATTTAAAACATAAATAATGAGATGTATTGTATAGTTTTCAGTACTAATCTAAGTATAGGGCGTATCGGTAAGGACAGCTGTTTTCAAAGTAAATCTGTGGTAGGTTAGCACTAAACTGAAAGAAACAATCCGGAATTTGAAGGGTGTTGTTACTGTTTTAAGATTTTTCGGCCAGCGGAAGTTTCAAACCCACACTCAAAAAGGCTCTCATAACATTTGCGATACATAAAATACGCGTAGGTATATGGCTATTGTGTCGTACGGTTTCCATTTATTTTTTTAAAACATTACATCATGTACGAGTTTGAATTTCACTTTTTGCACTTGAAAACCCGTTGCTATTTCTACAATATTTGTTCAGAAAGATTTTTTTATATGCAAAATGCTGAACTGCTGTATGTATCCGGGCCAAATACGCCTTTTTATGCACGCCTAGTTGCACAGTGGTCGCATATTGCAGTGGAGAAGTTTTATGACTAGGGGTAGACAAACACAGAATCAGTAATTTAATAAAATAACAGCTTTTGTAAACGTCCGCATTGTATGTTGCGAAACAACAACGTGTTAGAACTTTACTGTACGTTTTGCACTGTGCTAGCTCACATACCTATGCAAGCGCTGAGCCACATTTTTCCGATTCCGCATAAAACTTATGCATGGGCACGTATCAAGCTATTTTCAGGAACTTTGTAATTACTATTGAGCGGGCGGCCTTCGAAGTAAAGCCACTTTGCATGATTAGCACTTTTACCCGGTGTTTGCATTGGAACTTTCATTTTAGAACGCTTCTTAGAAGTTGTATTTGCTCTCCTTCGAATCTTTGCCTTAAATTCTGTAAAGTTAAAGAAATGCTTCTATTAAAATTACAGTGGTAAACGGTAATCATTTTAATACCAGCATGCAAAATCTAAATAGAATTCCTTGGAAAATATTTTCAGAAGTAATTTCTGCGATTACGAAATCCTTTGTTTATTGTTCCGAATTAATGTAATTAACCCTAGACACGAGTCCAAATGTGTTAACGGGTGCCATTGAAAAGCTAAGCTTCTGAGGGACTTGCAAAATTGAGTCGTTGGGCTTGTTAACAAGGTGGTTATTCGCGTGGCCGGCGATCTCATTAGCATTCATGGTGCGCCCGCGACTCCGCGCCCCCGAATAAAGCATCTGTTAAATGTCTCGTGCTGACTGAAACTTGCTCGTAATTATCTGTTAACATTCCAAAGTTTGACCTCGCGAACCGTTGCCGCCGCTCTTACCCCAACTTGTAAGATACCGGCACCCACCGCCGGCGTTTTACTTTCCTAATAATCAGGCTCAGGGAGATTTTTAATGAAAAAGATTGTTCGCCGTTATTTAGGAAGTTTGTAAAAGGGATTCGCGAAGTTTGTTTTGATTTAGTGCGCTCCAGTTTAAAGGACGCTGTTCATCTTTTTGTTGCGGTTTCCGCTAATCGATTACGCCCTGTTGCCCAGCCCGTTCTTTCTAAATTAATTACGACTTTACAAATGATACCCAAATGTTCATATAAACATGAATACACATACCTACATTGTTTCAGGTCAAAGTTAACGTCTTTTCATGCTTTATCTGACTGGAAAGGTAATTATTGCCAGAACTTTCATAAAAAATATGTGCAAATTTTATTTGCAATGTCATCTTCGGTCTGACCAGTCAATAAAGCGTGTCACAAGTCTACATTAATCACAGCAGACAGAATAATTCGCATCCACGTTATCATTTGAAAGCTTTCCCAATACCCATGGAGGTATTGCGTAGACAGCAAAGGTTTAAATCGATTTTTAATTAATCTTTTCGTTTACGTTTTTGCGTGCGCCGTATATAGATATCGTGGCATGATTTGCGCGCCCAGCGATTACGCGATCAAAATGATCCGCAGTGAATAGAACCGATGTAAAGGGCAACGACAATAATAAAACATTACATTTAAAAACGTTCCAACAGCTAAACCGATATTGATGAAACATCGATTAAAGAGTATTTATTTATGATCTTTTTATTGTACCTACATAAATAAAAGTAAAAAACATACTACGTACCTACATACTTTACGTTTACGTTACTTGTTTCAGTCGGGAATTTTTAATACAAAAAAAGAAATAATTTCTTGTCTCGGATACTGTACAGTCTTGGAAACATTCGCCGTCATTTCCAACTAGTTATTATTTACGTTGAACAGATCGAAGGCACATCCGCGGGCCGCGTCTCGCTCTCAAAGTAAACACTGAGCGGATGATAGCATTCCGCGTGCAAACTCATATTCGTTCGCCAAATTCCTTGCCTCTGACTAAACGTTTTACGTTAAAAACGTAATAATTCCGAGATGTGAAAAACTTCGCCTCGGGCACGGATTTTACAGCCGATTGCCCCGACCCGGCTAACTCCACCGTAATTCCGGATGATGCGTTAATTTTTACGACATTTTAAGATTCTAAGCGTCTTTTACCCCGTAGATTGTTGCAAGTGATTGCAGACGAATTAATTAAACCGTCTCTAGTAGCGTACTTTAGAGCTTCGTTATAAAGCTTTAAAATAAAAATGTCCTGCGGAAACGGTGTTATTTCAAGTTGCACGCTTGTTATTTCAGCCCGTGTAGCAGCGTGTTCTGTTTAACCGACGGCTGAGTATCTAACTCCTTTGCATGTTTTTTGCAGCATGAGATAAGTCGCTTTGCCGATAGGGCGCGCGTGAAAGCGTTATGGCATAAAAAGTGCACATTGAATAGCCGTCTGCACCGGAAAAGTCGAAAAAAATCGACGCATGAATTCGTTCCGTTATGGCCGATATGTTAATAAACATTGAACCTGACTTCAATGGCTCTAGAGATGCATTTCGGGGGCTGCGTAATGGAAACTGAAAAATTGGGTCTTTTCCCGAGAACTTTTAGTTGAAACTCCGCTTTTTTCGGAACTTGTTGTTCTGTCATTTTCATTACGGAAAAGTCCCGGAGGTGAATAACGGATCGAAGTCGGGGATTAAAACGATAGACAACCCAACCATTACTTGGTTTCACAATGTACTTATTTATTTGTTTGTTTCTAGAGTTATTATTCCTGAAATTCCGGTGTAGAAGGGACGCACGTGTTCACAATAGTGTAATGGCTAACGCATGCTGTAAGTTGGTGCCGGGTCTATTTCGAGCCGCTTCCTTACCGTTTAGCCATTTATAGTTCCCACTGTTTACTTAAAATGCCATTGCGTGTAATCCCACCGAGTTATAAGCGCTTTGAACTATACTTCAAGTAGATATGGAATCATTTTTAGCTACAGTTGGACATCGATAAGATATTAATTTTAATTATTGTTAGTGCTCATAATTCGCACTACCTATCACTTTCTCCACAACGCCCAAGGTTAACTGGAAGAGAATGCTTTTAGCATTAAGTTCGCCTATGTACAAAATTAATTTATGTGCAATAAAGAATTTAATAATAATAATAATAATAAAACAATATGTTCAAAATATTCAGTTTAATGCACTAAAATTTAGAAGACAAGTTCTTCTTTATTAGTATTAATTGGTATTGCCATAAAAATCTGAATTTCATAGCTATGGGATGGGCCAAGAAACTATTATGAGACAGCAGTGCTTTTAAAATTTTATTTACGATATACACTTTCTTTATTAAATTTGCTCCTGGCTTCGCAGGTTGCCGGCAAGGCCTCGCTTTATGGCTCAATTTAAAAATGTTTCACATTATCCACAGGGAAAATATGAGTTTAAGTCTTAGGCTTACCTTCGAAATATTAAGTAGGTAATACTGCAATTTAGAAATGCCTTCTTTCATTTTTACAGAAGACTTTTACCGGTTGCTTTTCAAATAAGTCGCATAACAGTATGTTTAGATATACGGATGTATATACATTTTATTCGAGACGATTTCTTTGGCCCCGCGTACGTTCGTTTAGGAAGCGCAAAGTAAAGGCCATCTTGAGAAAACAATGCCAATTGAGACGGAAATTGACGAGCTCCCGAACTATTCGCGATCAAAGGAGCTGCTGCAAGTTTTCTCAAGGAATGTTTTGGTTAAGAACGTTTATATGAGAATAGAGTCGTAGTCACAGTACCTAATTGGTACATTCCGAAGTGAATTCCTGGCTAATATCTCGTGGAGGGCTCTCGGTCGCGATTGATCTCCGCGGAATGACTCCGTCTTCACTTTTGATCGAGTATTTTCGTTCCCTTTTTGAAAGATCTCCTTTCGCTATTTATTTACCTCAGGAATTTAGACTTTGAGATTCTGGTGAACTAACTCTTGAACGGAATGGAAGAACGGAAGCTGTTTGTGTTGGATTTAAATTGGCTCTGTCGTGATTCGAGGACCAAGTATTAATAAACATCTGGTTTTGTATTGATTTACTATTACTACCTATGTACTTATGGGTATACCTAGTTGGCTGTTTCTTCTCTTCTTTATCCTCTTTATCTTTTTGTTCTACCCTTAAGATATATTTTACATCCACATAATTATGTACTTATTTTAAAACGCTCTTCAAAAACGCTTAAGCTTTGAAAACGTAGTTGAAAATTGATGTAATGTATTATCTCTGATATGAGGGCGCTACTGAGCTCTTGTTGACATCGACTCTGTATTATTTTAATTATAATAATTCAAAAAATAAACTGAATCCGGATAAAAGTGATTATTTGCATAGATAAAGTGATATAGAAAGCGAATAATTGTTATCAAGGCAAGAAGTGGCGAAATTATCAAGAAAACAAGTGGAAAAAAGTGTAACGGTCAAATCCAGTTACCAGTTTATAAAAGTGAAATAAAAGCATGGATACCCCTCCAAAGGAAAGTCTTGCAGGTAACTACCCCAGGAAGAGTGATACACTGTAACAATCCACAATATTTCGCTATTCTCCTAATTTATAACCTCAAAAGATCGTAAAAATCGATTGTGCACAATCATCGAGCGATATCTGAAACAACGCCATCTAGGCAACAGTAGCAGAACGATATAGCACACGCACCACTCCAGAGAAAAATATATTTACCAATAAAATCGATAAACCGAAACTACCGCCATCTAGAAGGGAGTAGCAGAACTTCTTCCTTTATTGCGAAGCATATCTAACTTATCTCTGCATTATTACCCAAAGCAAACAGAAGAGGGCGCTTATATCAGAAACATGGAAGAAATTTTAAATACGCTTAAACAAATCCAAAACGATCTGGCGACCCAAAAAAGTGACATGCGTAACATGGAAGAAAATATTAAAAAGGAAATAAACAGTCACATAGATCAAAAATTTACCACAATACAACAAAAAACAGCAAACTTGGAGAGCCGAATTGATAAACAGCAGGAAACTATTGAACGCTTAGAAAAACAACTTAAAAGGAAAAATCTTTTGTTTTTTGGCATGAAAGAATCAGAGAGCAACTACTATGATTTATTAAATGCAATATTAAATATTTTAAATAACATTATGAAGATTGATTGTCAGCAAAGCGAAGTAGAGCTGGTAAGAAGATTAGGCAAGAAAGGGGAGAAAGTGAGGCCTGTCATCGTTACGATAACAACTATGGGGCGGAAAATAGAGATATTAAAGAAGAAAAAAATGCTTGAAAATTCAACTATATATATTAAAGAAGATCTCACAAAGGAAGCCCTAGAAAAGCGACGACAAATACAGGAAGAATTTAAAAAACAGCGAGACTCTGGCAAAAACGTTGTCATTCGATATGATAAGATAATTACATTGAGCAAGAGAGACCAAAGAAAGACAACAGGAAACGAAAATCAAGAGATAAGAACTCAAAAAAGGAATCTATCAGAGTCACCTGAGTCTAAAAGTCAAAAAACCCCAAATCAAGACAAAAATATAAAACAAATACCCAAGAAAAATAAAACAAATAATATTACATCATACATAACTAATTCAAGATCTACAAAACCTCCGAATCAAACACAACAATGCAACAAAGATGATGTACATCAAAAAAACGTATAACTATAGTCCCTCCAACTCCTCCAAGCCGGCTGGTCACCGTGGAGGAGGACGACCAAAACCCCCCTAAAACAAATTACTCTGGAAAAAGTAAAGAAGAAAACAAAAATGATAATTATCTCTATATTGCAAGTTTAAATGTTCGGACATTATTAAAAGATAGAAGATTATTAGAACTAAACCATGCCATAAGCGAAATAAAATGGGACATCATTGGCCTATGTGAAACAAGGAGAGAAAACGAAAAAATTGAAGAATTCGATAATTTTATTCTCTATCACACAACTGGAACGAAGGGAAAAAATGGCGTTGGATTCCTTATAAAAAAGTCACTTAAAAACTCTATAATCAGCTTCAAATCTTACTCAGACAGAATAGCTGCAATCGAAATTCGAATATCTGATAAAGAGATATGGACGATTGTTCAAGTCTATGTACCCACTGAAAGCTATAGCATGGATGATATGGAAATTTTCTATCACACTTTGGATACTGTGTTGGACTCTATTCATACAAAAAATCTAATTTTAATGGGAGATTTCAACGCACAAATTGGTGAGAAGCAACAAGGGGAACAATCAATTTTTGGTAACTACTCTCACGGGCAACGAAGCAAACATGGTCAAAGGCTGGTAGAGTTTGCACTTGAAAAGAATTTATTTTTTATAAATAGCATGTTCAAAATCAAACCGCATCAGAAATGGACATGGAAATCGCCAGATGGATTATACAAAAATGAAATTGACTACATACTAACTAACCACCCAAAACGCACACACCATTTTAATATTATACACAATTTGAATTTTGCAACAGATCACCGAATGATAAGGTGTAAATTAAAGCTAAATGAAAAAAGAAACAGAAACTTTATCAAGAAAACAAATACCATGTCAAGAGACCTACCAAAGTTGACTGGAACAAGTAGCAAATATTGGGAAGAAAAATTTATAGAGTCCGTCACCAAATCGCAAGACATACAGGAACAATACGAAAACTTTGAATTAGTGATGAAAGAACTGATAGAGCAAATTCCAAAACAGAGATATAAAGAGAAGCAACCACTTAACACCTACACTCTACAACTTCTAAACGACAGGAAAAAATTATACCAAGAAAAGGGATCTAAGGAAATTAGGCAGCAAATTACAACAATTAGTAAGGAAATAAACAGACACATATCAAAACACCAAAAGAATGAGAGACAAAGATTATTCGAAACATATATAGAGAAAACTGGAGCCATAAAAAAAGCATTTAAAGAGCTAAGATGTAAGAGTGAATGGACAGCAAATGTGAAAAATAAAAAAGGTAAAAAGCTCTACAAAAGACCGGATATAATAAACGAGGCCACCAACTTCTACGAAAACCTCTACACATCAAATGACTCATCAGAACTACCTATATATTCGCCTTGTGACTCTACCCTACCCGGATTTATACTAAAAGCTGAAATCGAATATGCAATAAACTCACAAAAAAACGACAAAGCACCGGGGGAAGACCACGTTACTAACGAACTGCTGAAATCTTTGTCAGAAACATTACAAGGTCCACTTCAATTATTGTTTAATAACATCCTTCAATCGGGAAAAACACCTAAGCAGTGGTCAAAATCTACAATTATACTGATCCACAAAACAGGCGATCGAAGTGACTTGGACAAGTATCGGCCTATAAGCCTCATGTCAAACATATATAAAATATTCTCAAAAATACTACTGAATAGAGTGACGAAAATTTTGGACGAAAACCAGCCGCGCGAGCAAGCCGGTTTCCGCAAAAGTTTCTCCACAATGGATCACATTCATGTTGTATCACAAATAATAGAGAAAACAAATGAATATAATAGAACTCTATACATGTGTTTCATCGATTTCACTAAAGCCTTTGACTCATTGAACTATAGGGAAATCTGGCAATCTCTAAGGCAACAAGGTGTTGAAGAAAGATACATAGCTATACTTTATAACATATACAGCAATAATTCAGCAAAAGTTAAACTAGAAAGAGAAGGTAGAGAGTTCCCAATTAGGAAAGGAGTTCGTCAAGGTGACCCTATATCACCAAAAATATTCTCAGCGGTATTGGAGTCTATTTTTCGCAACTTGAAATGGGATAAAAGAGGACTAAAAATTGATGGCGAATACTTGAGTCACCTACGCTTTGCAGATGACATTGTCGTTTTCTCGGAAAATCTACAAGACATCCAACAGATGCTGAACGATTTGGCAATAAATAGTAAAAAGGTAGGTCTGTCTCTAAACCCGACTAAAACCAAAATAATAACTAATGGCAGTAGAGAAGATGTTATAGTGGAAGGCAGAAATATAGAGTTCGTGGATGAATACATCTACCTGGGGCAGCGGGTATCTTTCAAAAACCAAACTGAAAATGAAATTAAGAGACGCATAGCCATTGCATGGAGTAAGTACTGGAGTTTCAAAGAAATCATGAAAAACAAACAGATAAACATTAAAATAAAAAAGAAATTATACGAAACTGCTATTATGCCAAGTTTATTGTATGGATGTCAGACCTGGTCCTTAAGGAAAGAAGACGAGAATAGACTGGCAATATGTCAAAGAAAAATGGAAAGAAGTATGCTGAATATCAAACTACAAGACAGAATAAAGAATATTGATATAAGAAGAAAAACAAAGATCTGCGACATACTAAGTAGAATTAAGAAACTGAAATGGAAATGGGCAGGACATATCTGCCGAATGGAAAACTCCAGATGGACAAAACGTGTCACGGAATGGATACCACGAGAAGGAAAAAGAAGTAAAGGACGCCAAAGAAAGAGGTGGGCAGACATTTTCCTACAAACATGTGGACCGAACTGGATGACTAAAGCTAGAGACAGAAGCTTGTGGAGATCATTGGGGGAGGCCTACGCCGTGGAGGCGACTACTACACAAGAATGTTTTTAAATAAAATTTAACATAATTATAATTATAATAAATTAAAAATTAATCTATTTATATGAAATCAACCAATTATTTAGTTATGTTTTTATTTAGAATTTTATTAATATTATGAACGTTAATATTTAAATTTGATTTCATTTAATTACAAATGTTGTAGAATTATTATAATAATAAATTAAAAATGTAATTATTTTGAATGAAATCAATCCACTAATTAATGTTTAATGAAATCAATCCAGTAATGATTTATTTATTTTATTTATATTATGAATTATGCATGCAAAATTTTTTACGTGAATTAATTAGTATGTACATTATTTTAAAAACTCATGTGATTTGTGAAAATGTTTTACTTAATTAATTTTAAGTACATTATAATATTCTATGCATGTGCACCTTTAAATTTATAAGTAGTAGAAATAAAGGCTTTTTTATTTATTTTTATTTATTTATTATTATCTCTATAATTTTATGTTTGAAATAAATAAATAAGTACATTTAAACCCCTCCACAGATAAAGATAAAACGGAATAAGAAAACCAAATAATACTTATCAAAAACGCATCGGCTGCCCATCTCCTTTGCATCAACATGTAGAACCTGCCAAACCATCCCCGATGAACTAACACATCCTAATACTAGTTCATTGGCCTTGTAGTAATAGGGAGCAACTTCCCTACCTTCCTGCTAGTTGGCAAGTTCTGACATCACATCTTCCCCGGGTATTGTTTAAAGTTATCAAGTTTTCGAACAGCAGACGTAAGTCGACGGCGACTAATGAACGCAACATGGAATACGCCGACAGAAATAACGAGTTTCGACAAAATATTCCTATCGCATGTCTCGCGTTACGGTGTGCGGAAAATGTTTTTAAAAGCTAGGTATTTAATGTAATGTTTTTTCTGGATCTTCGGAAAATAATGACAACATCGTGTTCTTCGTTTTAAGGGTATCTCTAAATTATTATTATTTTCTTAGCGTGTCAGTGGCAAACACTAGCGCACGTCCAGATTTGGTCCCCGTGGTCAGAATAGCGTCATTCGCTGACTGCCCAGAGTGCGCCGGACGTACGTATATAAAGTACAAAGTCAAATTCAGACGCTTTTATCCATCGTATACGTACCTAAATATAATTATTTTTTTCTGATGAATGATGAATGTTAAATTGATAAAGCTGCGTACAGACCGGCCCAACGAACGCCCAACGATGGATATTTATCATACATAATACAGGGCAGATTACAGCAACGAAGGTCAACGAAACCCGTTCGTTGGGGTTCGTTTGGCCGGTCTGTACGCAGCTTTAGGCATACGGGAAGGCTCCTTTCGAACTTATAAAGTTAAACTGGAGAAGCTAGTAAATAAAGAAGCGCATGTGGCTCAAACCCGATCGCTGTAAAACGGTATCACAAAACACCCATAAAATGCTGTTACTACCAACTTCGACCATGTGGAGTTGAGTGCAGAACATTGCAAGTGCAAATTTTCATAAACACTGAGCTCCAGATAAGATGGCAGTCCGCTGGATTCACTTCATCGCTCTCGAAACACGAAAAAGCTCATACAATTAGTTATGATGCACTCGAGTTTGGAGCCAGACATGACTACGAATAAAGTTATTGCGGCAAACTTCGGGCTCGTGGTCTCGTATTAATGAAAATTGTACTTAACAACTTTTGTTTCTATAGCGACGCTGTCGTGGTTGATATTGGTAAATTTTACATTAAATTATAGTACATGCTTAGATATTTAGGTTTGTACCTATTTATGTAGGTACTAAGATAACATAACATCTAAAAAAAACTGAAAATATATGAATTACTTACAACATTTTTAAAACGATTAAAAATAATCACATATATTTAATACAGTTTATTAAACTCTATTAAATCCGGAACAACTAGGTACAATAAAATATTGACCATTAAAACCCACAACATAACCTAACCCCACCAATAACCAAAACAAAGGCCACGGTCCAATCTTAATCAGTTTTCAATCCTCATGACTTGCCTTCGGTATTTGCATGTCTAACTATCTTGCGAGTCCATGGTCGGTCAACAATGGGGCCGTTTAGCAATTCGCTCTTATAATGGAGTTAGTAGAGATTGCGGCCACAGCTCGCCTCCCCTATGAGACCGGGGGGTCACTCTCTAAGGCGAAAAACTAAGTTTCAGAACGCTGCTGCGCGAGCCACGAATCTATCTCGTCGTATTAAACGTGCCGATTGCACGACAGCTCTCGTTTGATAGTTTTTCGTCAGTATAGAGTTACCCTCCTGCCGCCACTAAAATTACGCCCGGGTCATGTGGTCCGGATTCCGGACGGTATGTTTGTGTTTGAATATTTTCAATTGCGTTTTGAGTAGGTATATAAATATAGCTTTATCATTAAAAATAAAAGGATGTCACTATCTCGTCTATATTATGACTGCAAGTGCCAGTGTGCAGTTACTAAACATGGGTAGCTGAATATTAATGATATAGTTACAAACAGGAACAACAAATAAATGTCTTTATCTTTATGACTAAAACTTACTTGAGAATTTTGGCAAACGAAATCAGTCAAGCCGTATTTTTTACAAAGGTCTCCAGTAAATAGTTGACCATAGGAATATGACCAACTTTTTGTTTTTATAGACCCCTGATTCAACTGATGGTCTCCTAACCTAAAACATCCAATCACACCTAATTTCTTTATGAAATATCAAGGCCTTGGCAGAAAACTTGGGCCATCTATCACACACGCTCCAACACAAATACGATCCTCATACACTTCAATTCAGTACAAACACGAGGCCATCAAACATCGAAGTCTGTATCAAGAGGGCAGTCTGTTGGGACCGCATCCGTTCATTAACCTTATGGCAGATAGATGCATATTGTTGACTCAGCACGATCTAAGACGGATCTCTGTGTTCCGTCTCCGTCTTTAAACACTGGCTGGTACTGGGGCGTTCACTGCGTTCAGTAGTGTTGTGTTCTATTCCATTCTAAATAGAATTTGAGTATCCATCTTCAGTTACATTACATAATATCACACTATGAAGCAATATATGAAATAAAGAAGATATTATAGGTATAGGAATGCAAATTCGTGTTGCTACTTAATTAATATCTATCTTTATTTTGGTTAAAACTACCATACAGAACCCCTTAAAATAACTGTCACCGCGAACCCTAAACGGAACAAGGCAGATGGATTAATAAAGAAAACCCCCAAAAGGTAAATTAAGAGGGTGATTTGTTAGCTTAGTGTTCAAATAATAACAGACCCTGAAAGAGCTTTTTCGGGTATAACCAGGCTCCAATTAGGATTACCAAGATGGACGACAAGACCAAGGTGTTCACCGTACTCGTATTAACTTATTTTAAAGATTATATTATGGTGTTTTGGCCTGTAAAGTTTGTGAAATCCATTCTAACAGATAATAAAAGAATTCTAATAATGATATCCTTTATTGCACATAATAAAAGTTGTACATAGGCAAACTTAACGCTAAAAAAGCATTATTTTCCAGTTAACCTTGGGCGTTGTGGAAAAAATTATAGGTTGTGCAATAGGAAAAGTTAATTTTGTGGTATATATGTTTTGTATTGAATATACGGGCTGGGTTCAAGCTGGTAACCGGCTATTTCTCCGATACTAAACTATATTGTCTGCACAGGTCTATAAAACCTGTATGTAAAATTTTTAACATGACTCTTTGTTGCCAAAATATGAATAAATAAATAAAAAGTACACCTGTCAGACCTACATCACCTATAAAATATGTATGATAAAATTTCATAAATAGTAGCTATGTATTCTAAACATTCACGTTTGTTCCCAGGTGAGTCCGACTTCACTACTAGACTGCAACAACGGTCGCTGCATTGCGTCCGAAACGGTGAGTTGAACACTACTTTTTACTATGATAATTACATATTAATTATTATAATTAGATATTAATTAATTACCGTTATCCATTCCTAGCTTTATACCTTTAATAAGCCTCGCGTTCGCAGAAAAATGCAAAAGGAGCAATAAAAAGGCCGGCTAATCAGTACGACTTCGGACACTCAAAGAAGTATCAAAGCGAAAAGTCGTTCTGTTTGCGCGGAACTTGCAGATGTGAGGGGGCACTCCAGTTTCACGAATGCAATATGTGCCGCCTTAACTGCGACTTTATCACGTAGCAGTAGGAGTAGCGGTAGCATGGCTGTGGGTGTAGGTAGAGGCTAGGTTTTTAAAAAAAACAAATGCATAGGGTATACATTTTAAAGTTTTTTCGTTTCCACGATTGCGATTTATGCCGCCTTAACTGCGACTATATTGCGTTGTGTTAGAGTAGCGATAGCATGGCTGCAGGCGTAGGTAGTAGGTTGTTTTTTTTTTTAAAAATCAAATGCAAAGGATATAAATTTGAAAGTTTTTCGTTTCCGCTGTGCGTCCCACAGACCGGCGAAGGCCGGCGCATCCATTCCAGCCCGCAACTGTTCACGGTTCGGTTCCAGACTAATTATGGCCCAGTTTTTACTCAGCCACACTTTAACGTGTTCTCGCTCCAGTCGTCGGTGAAAAATCGACTCAAACTAATACTCAAACATCATCTTTAGAACACACGCCGTTAAGTCCGTTTTCCAACGGCCCGTAATACGGACGCTATGAATTTGTTCCACTAAATTGAAGTGTAACCCAATTGTTTTAAGGTTCATTTTATTTCCTAAACTTAAAAGTTTGAATGCCAAAGTGGGAATGTTAGGAGACGGTCCATTTTAATCTTTACCCTCATTGAATTACGAGCGAAAGTAATAAAGGAATTTCACAACTGGAATTTCCCAGCTAGAAACCTTCTCATGACTTTCGTCCGTAACTCGAGTTGATAATTACTAATTACTGTATTTATTTTCAAGATTTAACTTACTTACTGTAAAATTAGTAGGAAAGCGTGAGCCTGGGCATAGCGATAATTTGAATTAGTTATGTACACACACACACACACGCACTCACGCCTTGTACTAATGTACTCCCTTGCGGGGTAGGCAGAGGTACATTGCTGCACCCACTTTTCGCCAGAGTTATGTAATTTAGGCCAAATCACATATTAGAGGTATACTTAGAAGAAATACGTATTATACTTTGATCGTATTTGTTGACAAGTAATTCTACATACATTTCATTAAGCTTTAGCTAACTTGTAAAGTATTTTTCTTTAAATATAAGAGCTACCTCTAGGATGATATTTTATTTCCATTCAGATTTGAATATAAATCTTATAATCCGAAGCTTAAACCTCAAAGATAAATTGCGAAAGAATAATGCAGATCCGCGCGCGACGGTCTGTCAGCTTTTTGGTCGATTCTTTAGCGGAAGAGATTGGAGGATCGACTCGGGCTGACTCCAGTTTAGTTAGCTCCATAACTTTGACGTTCTCTCTTACTTTGTAGTTCGACTAAGCTGCTAAAGTTAGTTTTTTAATCTCAGATACTAAATTGACAGTTTTTTTACGGTTCATCAACAGTACCGCGATTATGTAACGAATAGTTCTATTGGCGGGACAATAGACTGTTGATGAACCGTTCAGAATCTGTCAGTTAGTATCTGAGATTAAAAAACAGACTTTAGCTATAATCTTCGAACTACCCTCAAAATACTGCCGCTTTTTCATGTGTCAGCCTATTTCACAACATTCACGTCAGCTCACTGAACAAAACCAAAATTTATGTATGTTTAACGAGTTATCAAATATTATATAAATTTATTTCTTTCCCATTGTAACCGACTCCGCAAAATGTACATGTGATTGACGAGTGAATAATTAAATCGCAATCGAATACCTGTTCCGGTATTCAAAATTTTAACGAGCACAGAGTATTTCGATTCCGGTATTCCGATTACATGTGGAAAATATTAGCCCGAAGAATTTCATTTTTCGCTCGAGTATCGCGCTACAAAAGTTTGACTCGCCGGTATCCGGAGCGATGCAATGTTTGCCAATTAGCGTAGGCCGCCGTCGGCGATAGATACCCTTCCTTCCTAATTGATATTTGATTCAGGAATCCTTTCTGAAACGGAACAGATAGCATCCAACGTGTACTCTTTTGTTAAACGGCCTCAGTTGTTGGTACCCGATACCAAATACGTCTTCATAACTTTGAAACGTGATCATTCCAACAAACACTACATCTATATTATAAATAAAATAAATAAATAAATATGTGGGGACATCTCACACACGGCCATCCGACCCCAAGCTAGGCAGAACCTGTGTTATGGGTGTCGGACAGCTGATATATCTACACAAATACATAGATATATAGATACTAAATATAAATATCAACACCCAAGACCCGAGGTACAAATATCTGTCTTTAAACAAATATCTGCCCCAGCCGGGAATCGAACCCGGGACCATCGGCTCAGTAGTCAGGTCACTAACCACTACGCCATTCGGTCGTCTAACGTCTATTATGGTCTCATGCAAGTCTCACAGACATATACAATACATAGATAGAGTTTTTGTTTACATAGATTTATTTTTTACTCCAAGAAATAAATAACAATTTTACATAAAAAAGTTAATTAGGGTACAAAAGACGTTCTTATTGTTAACAGTGATCTGGCAGACATTTTTTGTGGGTTGGACAAAAAGAGACAGAAATAGGGTAAATGTACTACATACACCTACTTTAATCCTAACTAATATTATAAATGCGAAAGTCACTGTCTGATTCTCCTACTATAGAATAGATTTAACATATTAGGTTTTGTATTTAATTCAGACAACTGAAAAATTTTAATACCGCGATGTAGGATCTTCATATTAATTGGCCTCCGTTCCATACAAGCTCTCTGTATTGCGCTTTTAGTGCCATCTGTTGGATATATCCGGAACTGTCTGTCTGTCTGTTACTCTTTCACGCCAAAACTACTGAACGGATTTGAATGAAATTTGGTATACATATGGTCTAGACCCTGAGAAAGAACATAGGCTACTTTTTATTGCGAAACGGAGGTTGTAAGGGGTTAAAAGGGGGGGTTAAAAGTTGTATGCGAATACTTAATTTTAAAAGATAAAAATACTACGGCTGACTGGCGTAGTGGTTAGTGACCCTGACTGCTATGCCGAAGGTCCCGGGTTCGATTCCCGGCCGGGGTAGATCTTTTTTTAAATAAACTTTATATTTAAGCACTTGATGAGCAATTATTAAACATTTTGTTCTAGCGTTTTTGAAACTTCGATCTGTGAGTGGATAAAATAGGGGTTCATATTTTGTATGAAGTTCGTCATTTTTGAAGATAAAAACATTATATTTTGTATTTAGGCACTACATAATCACAAAAAAAATAATAATTAGCATTTTTAAAAAAAACCAGTGTGGGGGTGTAATATAGGGGTTGAAAGTTTTATGGGTGTTGAGTTTTAGAAGTTTAATTTATATAGTAGCTATGTCCGCTCCTAGATGGCGTTGTCGGATCGGATATAGATCGCGGTATGGTTTGATTTTAGCTAATGTACTTATAGTTTGTATGTATTTGCAGTAAGTTTTGCAGATTTTGGACCTTATATCCTCGAAAACAACCCATAAACGACTGTACTTTTCAATACGAGGTTTCATTCATTGTCATTTGGTTCTTAATAGTTCTTATGCGTCATTTTTGAAGATAAAACCATGAAACTTATTACGTACGTGTTTTTTAGGAAAAATGTGCAGAGATTTTCTATACGGAATTCCCATGACTGACACGCACACGATATCAACGCACAGGCTAAACGTAGCGTAGGCACTTGAAATTTGGAAGGGACGTAGCTTAGGTACCGTATTTTCCCACAAAAACCGGAGTTTGCGGGATTTCCCCGCACGCGTTCATACAAGTATTCATTGTAACGCGTGGAATATGCACATGAGATGCGGGAAAATGGCGTGCTATCCCACGTGCGTGATGAAATCTGCATGCTGTTAAAACAGCCGTAAAGCTTAGTTACAATAGGATATTGCAAGATACCTAGCTGTTTTCAATCTAACATGTCTGCACACCTTAGTAAAGTTATGGTTTTGTTTTGAAAAATGGGAGTTAAAGTGAAAAAAAAGTAGTATGAAAAAAACCAAAACTGCATAAGTTAGATGCTTGAAATTAAACATTTATAAATTACTATTCTGCCATTGCTATACAAGTCTTTGCTCAATGAAGTCATGAAAATCATTTTTAGTCAAGTATCTTCGTACTTATTTGTCAATTTTCATCTAATTTAATACCACCATGGCCTGTTATTGGGTAGGTAGTTCGGGAGTCGTCCACGACAAAATAATTTTAAGGCGAAGCGAAGCTCGCGGGCAACAGCTAGTACATCATAAATATTATTACTTACCTACTTTAAATAAATATATCTCAGCCTTAGTTTATTATCGTATCTCAAGATGAGTAATTCACCTAATTCTAATGACCCTTTTAGTAGGACTCGAAAGTTCTTTGTACGGGTCGATGACCTTGAGAGGGTTGGGTCCCGAAAAAAGACAAGGAGGTAGTCAGAGTTGCGGCTTGGTAGAGCACGCTGGTGCTTGCGAACGCCCGAACAATTCCGAAATATCCTGTAGCCAAAACATTGTGTACTACAAAAATGTAAAAACACGGCCTGGCATTGTGCACTACCCGGCACATACAGATAACCGTCTCAATTGGTGGCGAGCACTTGTACCATCGGCGCTCCCCTGCGCTCTCGTAAGCCGAGCCTCGACGAGTTTTTGAATTTTTAAATTACTCATTGTGCGATGGAATACACCCCCACACATTTATTCGAAATTACATTCTATTGACATCCGAATATGCACCCAAATTCATACGCACAGGTCTCAAACTTGCGTCACCGACGCAGCGCCTTACACCTTTACGGACCGCAGCAATCTACACTAGCAGGCTCGGGACGACGTTCCCTGGAAGGAAATTCTAACAAATATCTCTCTAAATTATTGATAAACATCCTTATCCCCTGATTGCGCGCTAAGCTTGTAGCTTTCTAACTATTAGTACGGGATCATTACTTGCAAATTCTCACGTAATCGGTAGATATACGGGTCGGAATTCACTGTGTTTAAACCCACGTATCATCAAACGTGCTTCAATCATTTGCATGTTCGTGTATGCGGTGTTTGGGATTATGAAGCGCTCTGATGTGATTCCAGTGTTAGATGGAAGAGAGTTTAAAAGTATATCAAATGTAGAGTGATCATTCGTGCGGAACTTACAAAGATACAGCGAGAAATAGGGCGTGAACAAAGACGTGCGAGCAAGTCTTCCACCGCTCATACATTCTTGTGGCTCAGAATACGGAGCTGCATAGATGGAATGCATTGTTTGATTCCGTTATAACTTTGTTGTTATAACGTTTTCAAGTAGGTACTCATATAGATGAGTTACGACTTCTGTCTTAGTTATGAGTATCATTCCACATAGTTATGACTTATATTTCGTCGTTAACTGTCTCTTAGTTGTGCAAGTTCAGCGAATCACTGAAATACACTAAACTTACGACGTTTATTAATGGATCGTAAGAGAGACATTAGAAAGTTGTAGATTTGCAACACATACAATACATTTCATCTATCTTGTATATTAACACGAAATTTGCGCAAAACTACTCTTCTGCGTCTTGGGCTACATATCACAATTAGTGCTCCAGCGAGCCTGCAGGAATGCCAGCCAATTTAAAGCAAAGCGATTCAAACATAAATTTATCAACATGGAGCATTGTCTCGAGTACTAGTGATGGTGGAAGTCATCGACAGAACCCGTTCCACGCCGCCGGCGTACCGCATCGTAGAATGTTATTACCGAGGTACTTGGGAAGCGCGGGCGCATGAAAGGGATGGAGATACGAGAAAGTCGGGAGAGTAAACGAGATGGTTACAGTAGGAGGACGCGAGGGGTCAGCGAAAGTGCATTGCCACGGCCGCGGTGCAAGCACCCGATGGGAAAAGCATTTCTGGATTTAGAAAGAAGTTGTGATTTGATTCGTTCAATATTTGCGCCGCTTGAGCGTTATCCTGACCTTATAAATGTCTATATCTGGTTGGGAATGCTCAATCACTCACTGGGAGGTCGCCTCGTCGCACGTGTCAGTGCGTGTAAATATATAATGGCGCGGTTAATTTATAATGAAGAGCGCCAATACACGGTTCATTGAAGCGCGCCCCAGTTCTGATTTTAAAGGAAAGGTAAAAATGAACCGTGTCAAGAGCGGTTCGGGACTCTCGGCGAGGCGAAGGGCATGCTCAGTGGACGGACAAAGAGAGCAGTTTCAGATACGAAACACGGACTTACCTTTTAAGAAGTTGCGAGGCACCTGAGATACGAAGCCGTGTCAGTGGCCTTATTTTCGCGAGAATGCTTGTTTGTTTTTGGGGGACTTTGTAACGTGTTTTAGGATGGCTTTGTACTTTCTTCTGGCCAAAAATGAACAAGCATCGGCTGCGTATTTTATATTGTCACGCTACCAGACGTTGTACCGTTCGAACTATTATAATATTTACTGTCATTAAAACGGGCGACCATTGTCTTCGTCATTCCTATCCTAAAGCATTTTCGTTATTGAGAATATAGCAGACATCTATTCTAACTAACATCATTATTCACCTGCCTATTTTCAAGCAAATAAATATTATTACTTTTATTTATATTTTAAACAGTATACCTATATAGTCTCATGAACTTTTTTTAAAATAAACGAACATAGCCGGATCCTTTCCTCGGGGAAACTTCAATATACTTTATCAGTTTAAGCGTAACCGCGCCACGGAAGACGGCGGCAAACGAATCGCTATAATCTCATTACGGACCTACCGGCATTTTTCACTTCCTAACAAGGGATTGCTACCGAAACGAAAACGCAATGCTCAGGTAGGTTCTAGATTACATTGCTTTGTAGCTGTAGTTTAATATGCAACGAATTTAATAGTTAATGGTCTCGCGACGACGCGAGCTCACGAGTGTGCGCAATTACCCCACACTTATTCCCTAAAGGGGGGAGTAGGACCGTTAGATGTGGATTTATGTGTGTGCTTCGGCGCGCTGACACAGGTTACGGCTGTCGAGCACTAATCAGATTTGGTAACGTAAAATACTGGCAACATTCGCACTCTATCATCGTCTACGTGTGAAACTTGTTTGTGGCGCCAAGTTGAGTCGTGAGAGTGAGTCGACGGGTCGCCATTTTCCAATATACTTATCGGTCGCTTCTGCTGCTAAAATTGACGAATATCGTTTTTTCAACGAAAAACGTAAAACAAAGGTAAATCCACAGTACAAGCGCAGTCCGCTCCCGTTAAAACGTAATAGCTTTCATAAAACAATTTTAAATTCATGACATACTCCATCCATTAAAATACAAAGTCGTGAAACTGAAAGCCTATCCGAAAATGTTATACTTTTAATGTTTAGTAAAATACCGAAAGTATCGGGCCAACTCGCAGTTTACGCGGAAAAGTTAAAAAATTTAATAGATGCGTAAAAATTTAATCGCCGTTCCTAATTGAATACTGAAGGGAGGTTGGTGTTAAAAGTAAAAATGTATTTTGTCGTAGAGCGGTTTTGAGATAGATATTTGCTGGAGCAATAAAGCATAAGCTGTTAGGTACTCTATGATGTTAATTTACTTTAATTTAACTACTTTAATTTAGAATTAAAATAACGTAATCACGTACGTTTTGCACTAATCCATTCCTGGTGTAAGCAGACGTGCATTGCCGTTCGCAATCACGACAACAAAACTTAATAGATGTGGGATTGGGATTGGTTGGTGTTGGGTGTGGGAATCTTTCAGATGCACACTATTGAAAGTAATGAAATTTATACCATTAAACGAATATCGTGCATAAAGCATGAATTTGTGCAATAAAGAATTAAATAATAAATAATAATAATAATAATATCTACCCAGACGGGCCCAGAACCCGGGACGACGATAGAACAGTCGGCTTGCTGATAACCTCACAAACACCAGCTCATCATCATCACTCAACATAAAAGCCGCACAATTTTCATTACCTGCCTTTTATTTTTCAGCGTTTTTACAAAATAATTGCGATCCATTCATCTCGATTCTACCTTATTATTATGACAAGTGGGATACACAGCCAAGCTTTTAGAGCCCTCGCTGTTTTCACCGAAGACATCGTATTTTTCTATGAAAATAGCCAAGACTGAATATCATCATCATTAATATTTAATTTTAGGGACACGCAACCGTAAATGGGGTAACACGGCATTATAATTTCGAAACGTCGTAACGCAAATTGAGTTTTTAATCGGCCTAGGGTCCAGGCGGAATAACGAAATATCAGGGTAAATAAATAATTTGATAAAAAAATCAAAACTATTTCAATTATGCCGGTTACATCGGTATTAGGCCATATTCATTCATTTCACACCTATCAACAATGCAACATAGTTATAAAAGTTTAGTTTGTCCTAATAGCTATAGAACCAAAAATTTACACCTAGTCCCTGTACCTATTTATTGTATCAAATATAAACATCACATAACAATCTACAGGTCTTTCGAGAAAACGTCTTGGAAATGGTAAGAGGTATTTAAATATTCCTTGTGTATATTACTTTCTGTGCAACTACCTTCTTGATAAATAAGATTACAGCTACTTATGTGTGAGTTGAGAATGCGTTACTGCCTGTTTACAAGTGTTGTCCTTGCTCGGACATGTTGCATGGACCTTCCACTCTTTGCAAAAATATGCTGTGAATTTTTTCCCATTCACACTTTTTATTGAATGTATTTTTACGCACTATTTGTAGTGTATCTCATTGTTGTATCTGCTGTCCGTTTCGTAAATGTTTGTCGTTTTTATCCTCTTCTTTGTAATTTTTTATAGATAATTCGTAAGCCAAAAAGTTCTCTTTTTTACTTCTACGATGTAAATGTTTTATGAAAGCATTAAATTTTATAATCTAGATGGGCGGGGACAATTGTTTTCAAGTTCAACACTTTTTATAATTTTTTTATTTAAATCTACATTCTACAAAGACAGAAAACAAGCAAATGAACATAGCAATAGTAGAGAATTTCATTAAATTAATTCAATAGCTTCTGCCTTAAACGTAAGTAATATCGTGAATCCTCTAGTATAACCGATGCCGCTATGCCAGTGATGCCATAATAACTATACTATCCCAAACTCCATAGTCAACGAAATAATAAGAAATAATAAGAAATCATGTAACTATTGATGTAGCTACATGGAATCATAGTTGTAGTGATAACTACACACTTATAATAATATAATCATTATGCTGCGAAGGCCCATTCATCAAGTACACATACAGAATAATCCCACATTCTATCCCGCCCTAAACAAATTTATCTGCCTAAGTTCGCGATGTTATATTGTATACCTAAAACAATTTGTAAGCTTATACTTTATCCTATTTAATGCCACCAACACATGGGATCGGTTTAAACTAAAATTTGTTCACAATATAATTTATCAACGAAGCTAGACAGACTAGGTAATCTGTTTTGTTATACGTGAGTGCCGCTAGTGTACTGTGAAAGTTCTCTTTAGTTTTTAAAATGTTTGCAAAATTAAGATAAAAAGTTGTAATTAAGTCAATAATCAAAATAAACTCGCATCAATCTGCCCACCGTTTCTACCGAAAAATAAACAATTAATTGATGTGTTCGATTTGCAATCAAATAAAGTACTTTGACTTTCGTTGCTTATAATAATAAAATTCCACAGCTGATTTATTGTAAATTGACATTTCCTGTCCCGAGTAAGTCTAGCTTAACTTTTAAAAGCCACACTCATATACTTATCATGCATTACAATAATTTCAATGAAAGCGACGCATCGGGACCCCGCATAAACAAGGTTACATAATGTCGTATCGGTTTCTTTGTTGATTATTTCACTTACATTGTTTTTCTGAAAGAATTCTGAGGCGTGCACGGTTTTATATAGGAGTTATAGTACTTGCGTGTATTTGTGAAAATAACACGACTGTAAGTATTGACTAGTAGCTACTGATGCAGTTCCTACCGGGTATGAAGAGGTTATTTTTTATTATTTGGCAAGTTTATGGTAGGTTCGTAGCCCTGATGAAATCAGTTTTCTTTCGGATATATCTTAAGATTTATTGGAGGTTGGGATCATTGTATTTCGGGCACATAATAATATTGAGGTCTTGGTCACCAATTAAAAAACGATTAAACATTAATCCTAGGTTGTGTTTCTGCACCTTCTCTATAGCAATGTTATCAACACGCGACCCCCTAATGTCTCACTCGCAACATTGACAACTTCCACCTTTTACCAAATTGTATTTTCATGTTCGTCCAAGTTTTCCTTATAAATATTGTTATTACGAGTGTTATATGACGACAGGTAGGGAGCGTATTTACATTCGGCAGGTACGTGAACTTGCTGACTGTCAAATCTACTGTGTGGGAGTGTAGCTTTGCTCCCTGCTCGTAAGTACTCGTTTGAGCCGAGAGTTTAGTGGCGATGTTGCCGTCTTGAGAGCCGCTGGATGCGATTGGTTGCAGACTTTTTTTTTAATTATTTACTTGTTCAATTTAGTTACAAAGATATAAATAATACGTGACTGGCGGTTGTACCTATAACTTTCTTATAAAATCTTTCAGTGCATAGTACATATTAGTACCTACCTACTTACCTGGTTCCGATGGAGATTGTGAGCGATTAGCTTTAGTAGACTCGCTTTGTGTAATGAACACGGTTCGAGGGGTGTGTTTAGTTCCCGGTATTAATTATCGCAGTACAATCCGCCACTTTCATGCATTGTATGTTTATGTGTGCTCAACTAGGCACTGTACTCGTATGGTAAGCTTTAAGGGTTATCACTAACGAAAGCTGTTTCGATGATTATGTTCACGATAATAAACTCCCTCGTGCCGTTGGTGTCAAAGATCCAGAACAATACTCAGCATAATTAAACAAACAGACTCACATTTTATATCTAACGCGAACATCCAAAAGTAAATTACAACGCTAACTCAACAAGCCTGCAAACATTAATTGTGCAAATCCATCTTGAGAGTAACATGTTACACAATTGTGTTTTAAAAGTACAATGTAACTTAAAAAGTATATTAACTAGTGTTGCTCCAACAGCCGCGGAACGAAGATTAATCGCCGGTGCGCGGATTACCGCGGTGCGGTGGACATACGCCCCGCAAACTTAGCACAACACTGCCTAACACCTTTACTGTGTGAGGCATAGAGGCGCGAGTGGCACGCTTGCGGTGTAAACAAAGATTGCTGGTTGCGGTCAATCGCGCTCCCCGCCACGTTGTAGTGTGGCCACGGGCTCGTAATACCCCTAAAGTGGTTGCTTACTTCATATGAGCTGCAGCTGCAGGATTGATATTATGCTTTAATGCGGCTTGGGATGTGGACTTTATACAGTGTATTTCGCTATTCCAACAGGAAGAACATTTTTACAGGATTGCTACTTAATATTTTCAATTTAAACAACAGTTGTATAATATGTGAAGTTATTAAAATATTCGATGTTTTTAAGAATAGACCTGAGTATTTAGTAAAGGGAAAATATTTAGGCGATAGCGCTGACGATTCTCAGTTGGTACCACACACTTAGTATTGTTGCCGAGTACAAATCGCTCATATATCATAATAATAAATAACAAAAAAGGGTTAGATCCATCCCCCAGTTGCTCATATACGCCATCCTTTAGTAAACTGTCAACTCGCGAACAACGAACCAACTAATTCCCCGATGAAAACCCTAATTTGCTAGCCAACTATCAACGTTTTCCGTTGTCCGACGACGCCCGACAAAAACGTCAAATCGGTGTCGTAAAAACCCCATATTTATAAGTCACAAATCATTCACCCCTCGTCATATTGGTAAACTGCCGTCTGGATGGTCCCTCAGTGGCAGTTATTGGGCCTCTAGAGGTCCGTATATACGGAAGCAGCCTAATGACGATCGACTACAATAGAGTTGGGCCTTTGTTATTGCTATCTGACCTCAGTGCTTCGAACGATTTGTTAAATGAGATCCGGCGGATGCGGACTTCTTTTGCCAACTACGTATATTTTTCTTGCGAATGACGTCTGGCCTGCCAGTATCGGTAACTTTATTCGTTTGCGATTTGCTTTTGCTTCCTTTAACAAGTTCGCTTTAAACCACGACGGTTGAAGAAGTTATTGGACCAATTACAGTAATAGTCAGATTACTCTCCGTAGTGAAAATTAGATTTTGTTATTGTTTGTGGTATTTGGATAGAAATATGTTTATTACCTATATCTTTCTTTTTATCTGGCATTAGGTCCACCCTTTGTACACTTTTATGTTTATATTTTGGATAATAAAGTTTTTTTTAATACATACAGTCTATTATTGTCGTTGCATTGATTTTTACTGTCCACACTCAAGGTAACGTAAAAAAGTATAACATCCCTCTTTTGGTCATGGAAGTAAAATGATAAATTCAGTAGCATGATGACTGTGTCTTAACTCTTAATTAACTCTGTGAGTTCTTAATTAGCTTTCTTCGTCAAAAACTGTAACTATTTCAACACTGTAACAGTTTTTATGAGTTTGCAATTTTCAGAGTTTTCACAGCTTAAGACCAGCCCCCCATGGACCTAAACTGCGTTCACTTTGACACTGGGCTCTGGATTTAAATTTATCACTAGCATCTAACTCGTATGGCATTGCAATAGAGACTATAGTTGTTTGAGAGTCGTTGCTGGTGAGGGGATAATGCCTAGTGATTGCTCTGTACCTACTATCAGCATGGCTCTGCGACAATTAACTTAAAACGCAACAAGTCTAGCTCAGTTTACTTTGCTTTTGAACTGGGCTCCAGCTAGTTTTATTGTTCCGAATTAACTAAATTAAACGACAAAGAAGGTATTAAGAACTGAACGTATTTTCTGTTGTAACTGATGCAAAAACGATTTAGAAAGTATAATATTTGAAAGAGAACATTATCTAATGATTTAATTAAAACGAAGACTAAAATTTTATCATGTTTCAAGAACAAAGAATCTGTAAACAATGTTTTTTTTTTACTTATGATATAACTTTCAAACTGTGCCTACATATTCATATATTTATTCACAGCAACCGGAAGTTTTCAAAAAACTAAAAGTCAAAATAGGTACGTTTAATATTTCCTTACCCAGTTTTACCTACTCACCCTTTTAAAGCAGAATGCTGAATAATAAAATGGGACAGACTGTCTGAAGACTAATGCAAACAAACGGCGACTTGTTGCATTTAACTTAATTAATCTTTGCCTTAGGTAGGTCAAAATTTATTCGTCTCTGCGGTTTTTAAATCACACCATCTTCATTTACTTGGTTGGAAAGGGAAATAAAAGTTTAAATGAAAAGTAGCGTTTGGTTGCGAGGAAATGAAATAGGTATCTCGTAACTGATATAACGTGAAATATATTTTAAATGAGTATTAACCATTGCTGTTATTTCCCATTTACCCGTCGGAGTTATATGGAGATAGACCAGGTATATTGTATTCTAAAAAGTTAATAATAAAAATGGACAGGGTACGAAATCTCGCAATTTCAGTGAATATGTTATAGATACCTATTTATACTCCGTCAAAGTTGTACATATTAACGTTATATAGGTACGAAGATGAAGGAGAAAAAGCTTACGTCAGTAAATACTTAAGTCGTGCTCCATTAAAGTTATAATTCTTGAATTTCTGGTTGGCGGCTGGTAAATCTGGATGCGTACGGCGAAAAGCGGCCTAATCCGGTATTAGCTGAGTCAAGGGAGTGAACCCATACAACCTGCCTCTTACCTCTGGGATCCTAGTACTTTTGACAGATTTTTTATTCGTCTCGAGTGAGGTTTACGTTACAACTTTTATAAAAGTATACTAATGATTAAACTAGCAAAGAAATCAGTTATTACATTTTATTATTGTTGATTTAGTGACTCGGAGATTCCTAAGCGTAGGTCTGAGTACATATTATAATAGGTATATGTATGTAAAGTAAGACTTCATAACACATAAGTACCTAAAAATATGAATTAAGTATCGTCGTGACCGTCAATTAGGTATTATCACTCAATCAATTTGTGAAATTCGATTTTAATCTGACGACTTACTACTACGAGTATTACGAGTAAGTATAATTTACATTTAGAAGCGTCCGTAGTCGAGCGGGCCTCAGTGATCGTAACTGATCGCTGAGGTTAAGCAACAACTGACACGGTCAGCCATTGGATGGGTGACCAATTTCAAGTGGTGCTTTTCTGGACGCTTCCGTGCTTCGGACGGCACGTTAAGCCGTGGGTCCCGGTTGCTGCTTCGGTAGCAGTCGTTAAGCCTAGTCAGAGGCCTTCGGGCGGCATGAAAACATCTGACAGTCGGGTTGCCCACTTACCCGACAACTCTCTCAGCACAAGCTTGCTTGTGTTGGGGTCCACCAACCCGCACTTGGCCAGCGTGGTGGACTAGGCCTAAACCCTTCCTTCATTGGAAGGAGACCCGTGCCCCAGCAGTGGGGACGTAATGGGTCGTGATGATGATAATTTACATGTTTTTGTATGTTGTTCTACTATGAGTATACACTTCTTAAGTTATCATTATATTCATTAATGTAATTGCATAAATTATAATAAAATTATTGTTGTCTGTAGTGACACAAATCAACTCCTGAAGTGCCTGAGCTGCGTTGAAAATTATCGCTCCTAATACGCTTATGTGGGTAGGCATAAATTATGAAGTAAATTTCATTCCGGTATTTCAATTTCAGCAGCGTAACTTTCATGAGCTCATATCTACCACATTAAATACATTTATAACCAAAATACACGGATATAATTTATTTTTTTGGATAAAAATATTATGATTGCTCGCCAGACTGTTATAAAATTGGTGTATGCAAAGAAGTCTTTTATTCGTCGTCACTGCCATTATTGATAAATGATATCGCGGGGAAATAGGTAATCCATCCCCCCAGATCCCAATATCCAAATATATCTTATGAGTACCTATCAATCTATTACTGTTTTGTGTGACAAATACTAGAGCGCGTCTAAGGTTTGTCACCGTGCCTGTGGTGACAGACTAAGCCAGTCAGAAGGGCTAGTACGGCGCGCATTTAAGACGTGACAAGAGTTTTGCATCGCGCTCACTCACATCGCGCAGCCTCAAGAGCGAGCGGGACGGAGAACTCTTGTCATGTCTTAATAGCGACCTGTGCTACAGGGCCTGAAGAGGGTCATTCGCCCATTGCGGGCTCTGTATATACCTAAATTAAAACCTTTCTGTCTTGTCCTTCTCTGTCAGAGAACAATTTGTTTTGACAGATAAGGACAAAACAGTTCAATAGTTAAAACGTCCTGTAACTTTTCTATGAATAATAAATCAATAATTAATATTATTACCCCTGTAAGTATAATGTACAGTTGATACGTCAATCGGGAAGCCTCCCTTCGTATGCCCCGTGACTAGAGCGCAAGCTATATTGCCCGGACTGTATTTGTACGGAAGTGTGACAGTGTTAATATTAACCGGTTAGATTGACACCGGTCGGTTAATTAAACGCCAACTTCCGAGTACACTGTGTTCGAGACAGATTCGCGGTATCGAATATTTTGAGCGAATTTTCACCGAAAACTAGTTTAGAATATAACTTTTCCACTCGATAGTGCTCGATGCGTATTGGTAGACGTGTGAGCCAATTATTAACGTTATTTTTATATTGCTTTTTCAATAAAAAATACACTTTGCCTCTTTTAAAAGTTTTTTCCGTGTGAAAAGTTGACGCGGTTGTGCTTGTCATTTGAATTCATGAATATTCATTAGAAAAATCAGGGACAAAGGGTGTTAAAATTGAGCGTTAGATACACAGTCCAGCTAAACACTTTCACTTAATTACTGGTGATTTTAATTACCTACCTACCTAGCCTTAAAAATCAACAGACTTAATTGTTTATAATACCATAAGGGTTGTTTTAATAACTCTGCGGAACAGGCTCTCTCCCATATTGCTAGTGTGATTGCTAAATAAAAACAAATTTATAGAAATCAAAAATAAAAATGTTTTAGTCATTGTATCAGAATAAAATCTTTCTAATAACTATTTCATTATAAATTCAAATAACACGTTATAGGCACCCTACATAAAATGCATTGACTTATATATTACTAGCGTAAGGACAGGCCCAACCGCTCTAGAAAATGACACCCTCGCGTTGGCCCTAGAACCTCATAAATCTGTCATAATTTGTATGAAATTAGGGCCAGCGCGCGGTTGCCATTTTCTTTTGACAAAACGTTCTGACGGGCGTATCCTTCCTTTTGAAATCATTGATAAAATGCCAATTCATCACCTAGGGCCACTTGCACCAACATATTAAATATGGATTTAGTGTTAAATCTCGATTAAGGGCCACTTGCAGAAACATATTAAATCTAGATTTAGTGTTAAATCTCGATTTAGCGTCAAATTTAATATGGACTGACGTTTATTAAATCGAGACACTAAATCTAGATTTAATATGTTTCTGCAAGTGGCCTTTAGTGTCAAATTTTGTATGGACTGACGTTTCTTAAATCAAGATTTGACACGAAATCTAGATTTAATATGTTTCTGCAAGTGGCCCCTAGTAAATAAAAATAACAAACCTGAAGAAATATTACCAACCCAACAAAACGAAAACAAACTGAGGAACTATCGCGCTGAGAAGTGTGCGTCAAACTTTACTCTGTGGCGGTCGGTGTAAGCCCCTTAGCGCCGGCAGAAGAGGTTCCAAATTTAAATTTCGCGCCACAAGAACTTTCCCGCCAGGCGGCGGCTCATTCAATTACAACTAATAGCCTCTGATTCATGTTTATACGGCTAATTAGTCGTTTCAAGTTTTGTCACTCGCTTTTGCTGCCTGTATTCAATGATGTTTCGTATAATGGATTGTTCTCGCGCCGTTGTTTAAACAACGCTCAAGTGGCGCCCGGATTCTCATTTGTGATTTCGTGAATGTGTACCGCCCTGCCTGTACTGTCGGCCGCAAGGATAGCTTAGTATTTAGAATAAAAACTGAAACAAGCATTCAAAAGATAGATGCATAGATGATATTGACTATGGATAACAGGACACCCGATATTATAATAAAAGGGGTAAAACCTAATTGTTTCATAAAATTTCTTTAAAAATATACAGTTACCAAAGCTTGATTCGTGTCCATTTGTGTGCAATGTTACAGTACCTACGTTCTATAAATATCATCATAGCCATAATAAAGAGCGGATTGATGAACTTTCAATCCGCAAAGATCCGCAGGCATTCCGCCTGTAATAGGCCGCAAAAACCTCATTACAGACCACGCATTAGACATCAAAGCCTACCGCGCTACAAACTCGGCCCGTAGGCCGCAGCCTCCGACCGCAACAACGGAGTATTTGTTGCCCTACGGCTCCAAACTTACGGGTATACCCTTGTCCTATTTTATTCGTAATATTATCAAACATCTATACAACGTCTTCATAAATAAAATTATACTTGACAAATATTTTTTGGTTGGTAAGTTTTTATTTTTCGCACATGGCAACACTGAAAAACAAACAGATTCGCCAGTAGACAGTAACCGCACTTACATTACAACGTTCAGGAATTAGGGAGCGCAGTTAGCGAATCCCGCCGTCTAGTTTCACTCTCTTGTTTGTGTTCAGTGTAGCTTAGTGTTATGTTTTGTGTTACTGTCTACATGAACACCTTGAGCTTTTTGTTGTACTAGGGGCGAAACTTGGAGAACTAAATCGTTGTTGCAAAGACTTTGCGGGCGGCGCCTCGCAAAAAACTTTATTGTCAGGAACTAGTTGTTTGTTGAAGGGGGTGAAAGGTTTCGAAAAGTCTTTTGTGGTCGCTGGTAATCGAGTTGTTTGTGAAATAGCCTGGCTTATTTTCGTCTACGATTATTTTGAGTGACTATATTATTATGTAATTCACCTTATTCGCAGTCAAAAAATATTTCCGCTACGAAAAACCCACACAAAAGAATAAAGAGTGACCGACTCGAAAACAATACACGTCAGTAAACTAGCGTAGCACTCGAGTTGTCGATCCTATGACATAGTGCCGCCTTAATAGAGGGCCCATCTCGTGTGTTCAAGTATGCTCGTGTTGTGCGACATATCGATTACCGTGAAATTTTATTGGACACGTACAGGCCGGCAATAAATTTATTTTAAAAGTTTCGTATTTCAAATGCATTTTGATGCCGATGCCCAAAGCGAAATTTTCGATAGCCATCACGGTATTTGCTTTGAGTAACTGAATGCGTATCGGACACTCGCCCACATTGTTATGGTAATGAATGCATTATGTAAAGCAACTGCGTGAGCTAATAGCGTAAACCATCAAGTAATAAGCATAGTGTGCGGCTTATTTTCATATATCTGCACTCGAGTGCCGCAGTAAGGAAAATATTAGCTTGAAGTGGAGCAAGCCGGTGCCATACATACGTACGTTTCCACCATTGTATTGTGAGGTTCTACCGCCGGGATCCAACCTGTTGCGCGAACTATTTTATTACTACGAATGTGTTGGTGAACCATTCTTTACCGCTCTTTTGTTGGGTGTGTTTAGTCGCGTACATTGTGCGATCCAGTCGCGCTTATTGCCAGACTTATCCGATTGAAGCTGACAATGATGCGCCAATACGTTCGTATGCTGTTTAGTAGTCCATTTGTTTGTGCCTGTAACTGTAGAACATAAGAAATGGATATTAAAAAAACATGCCAGATCCAGCTATACAGAGAGAGGTATATATATTCATACGAGGCACGTGTGAGACAACAATACCCGTAAAGGTAGTGAAATAGCGAGGCGTTGTTTTTGAAATACCTTAAACTGGCTAGGTATTGTTCTATCGTATGTCAGCCTGTCTGACAGAAGCCAATGCGGTTTTTCCACAAATTGAAGGCTTTGCAGCTCGCACAATGCTCCTGCGAATTTCCCTCAGGGTTTTCGATGAAAAAAAACAAGATTCTTTCCGCCATTCCCGTCCTTCATCTGTAATTCAACAACTGCTTCCAAGTCTACAATTTTCTCTTATGGAAATGTAAATGTAAAGAATGCTGCATCCGATTTGAGTAGCTGGAGCAAATGCTAATAAAGTTTCAATCATTTAGCGAGTTATTTTTTATCTGTCAACTCCAATGCCCGAGGCGTATTTGCCGGTTGGTTAGATTCAGAGTAAACTGTGAGGATCTTCTCTTTGATGAAGCATCCCAGATCAAATACTGCACTCTAGGGAAGTTTTCTTAAAGGATTTTAAGCGCTCGCTTGCATTGCTTCTGACTAAATAGCTCAAACTTAAACTTTTAAAGCAAGTTCTCAGTCCAAAGGCGTGTAGATATATTGATATTTCCGATATCAAAGAGTAAGTTAAATTAATTTAATGCAGTGTTAATTAAATCTCAACACGGTTATGATTATCAAATATTAGCATGAATTACAAGCAACTTTAGGTGGATTCCTTTAATCCTTTGATTTGCTATCTTCATAAATTATGTCTGAAGGAACAGGAATTTCTAATAATATCTGTTACCGGGTACTAACATTTTGTTTATATTTTAACGTATTTTTACTATAATAAATATTATATAAGACGTACATAAATATACAGCGAATTGAGATCTTCCAAAACACGATTAACGTTTTTACGGAATTATAGGTACTTGTCACTTTAACTCTATGAACTTGAAGCGTAGCGTAAAATCAATTCATCGCGATAAGATACTAAAACCACTATCAGATAAAAATCACGGCGTGTCGGGAAAACACCTACTGAACTAGCCTGAGCAACTTGTGTTCATGGATTTAGATACATAATACGTATGAGACGGCTAGTTTCAGCCTATAATAGCCTGCGGCTGTTAGTCCGTGGCCTGCACGTTGCACAATACCTGGCGGTGGTTAGGGAAGCTATACAAAGTGTACGTTGATAATTGTTTAGCCGGAGATCTTATTATAGGGTCCATTACACAATATAGCGGGAGATAATCCCGGACGCGGCGGCGCAACTGCAGCGAAGCGGCGGCGGCGGCGGCAAGAGAATTGCATTGTCATCACATTTCAGACGCGGGTACGTGACCTCGTTAACTGTAATCCTTGGACACCTGATTTTTATTATATCGCCGCTACATTATTCTCGTATGGATTCCTTTTCTGCTACTGCAAAACAGACATTTCTAGCAATTATTAAGCAAGAAAATGCACTTGACAAGCGAATGTACATAAGCATTTAAATCACCGAAGATCACGTCAGCTGCTAAAAAAGGAGTAATTTCGCAAACAAACGATACGCAGCTATTACCTATTAGTGAACACAAAGCGCGTCTCCGGCGAGCGTGGTGTATTCGTAACAAAAACTGTGGTTCAGCAGCCCGTTGAAACTATGCTCCGGCTTTATAAATAGGGGCTTTCATCGGATGAAAAAACGTGGCGCGGCACGGCAGGTTGCGTGACCGGGAGACGGAGAGAGACAACATCGATCGTGTACACCGCGCCTTATCCAGTCTATGATGATGCGTCCACTCATGACGGATGGCCGGGATCGTGCGATCGGAACGCGATCGCGAATTCGGTTGTGTATGTAGCTTAGTTCGGCGGAGGTTAGAAAAAAAGAAAAAAAAGTTTACCTATTCAATGCATATACAAGACAAATGCTAAATTTAAAAAAAGATGCTAGACAATCATTCTAATTGATCTGATCATCGTTCTTCAAAATGCGTCATCTATACACTTCTTATCATGCTCAATGATACGACGAGGAGCATGAACGTACATAATTATAGTTTTGAAACAAATGAAACTCGCCTGTAGTAAATCTTCACGCTTGACAGACATCGACGGTGGAAAGGCAAAATGGTTTAAGCGCCATGACATAAAATGTTCACCAGAGCGATTTAAAGTTTGAAATTTTCGAAAAAAAATCATATCTCTGTAATTATTCTAGCTATGGCTTTGAAAATTAAAATACGTTAAATTGAAATAGTTTTCTATGTTATTCTGTATATAAAATGAATGTACATATTCTATTTACTGAAATAAGGGACATAAGACATAGGCATCTGAAATCTCAGTCAGGTAAAATTGGCTTAAACGACATTAACATTTTAATTAAATACAAGTAAAAACAATTTAAACACCAAGGAGATTTAACCATCACACCAGGATAATGTTTTATAATAATTTATGTTGCTTTAAACATTCCATAAGAATGAATTAACCGCCAGACTAAGGCAATTTATATCTAAGATGAATGACTTAAAGAATAAATGAACTTATAATTGGACCTCAGAACTCGAGAACGGTTGAACTGATTTTGGTCTAGAAACATTTGTGGAAGTCCAGGGAAGGTATAAAAGGTAAGAAGGGTAGGGTAGGGTAGGGTAGGGTAGGGAAGGGTAAGGTAGGGTAGGGTAGGGTAGGGTAGGGTAAGAAGCGGTACCTGCGGGCCAGCTAGATTGAAAACAAAAAATTCATAATATCTCACCAAGTCGAGCAAAGAAGCGGCATGGCCGTACCTTTTCTCGAAGCATTATTTTATTATAAACTTTATTAACATATTGTTCACCGCGAAATCACTTTGAGATTGAGATCCAAGTGATCAGCAGGTTTACTTATTCATTAATTAATAATCATAATCCAACCGACATTTCTTCGTCCGTCTCTATGCCACCATTCTGTCACCGCCTTTATCCACCTTCCGTCCTGCCTTCGAGCCAAGTTTCCTGCCGACTCCCATTTCAGTTCCGTGACCTGCATACCGACGTCGAAGACTTTTGTCTTTTGGTGATTTACCACGCTGGGAATACGGTCTGTAAGCGAAATTCTTAACATGGATCGCTCCATAGCTCTCTGTGCAACTCTGATTCGGTGCACAGTTTGCTTGGTCAGCGTCCATGTATCGGCACCGTATGTTAGTGTGGGCAAGACACATAAGCAATTATCAATCCATAAGCAGCGTCGCTCGCTTTAAACTATCTGTCAGATTCATAAAAGATACGCTAGATTTGATAAGCAAGCGACGATGCTTTAGGATTGTTAATGGCTAAGTTTTAGTGGTGGTAACCCCAAAGGACTATCACAATGTGAGTTGGGTCTCACCCGACAGCCGGACCGAGAACCAAATCGACCGACGATTAGTCGAAAATGGAGACACTTCTGGATGTTAGGAATAAGAGGGTTGCTGATGTCAATAGTGATCACCACTTAGTCGATGGAAAAATGTGCTTGAAGATAGCGGGAGTTTAGGAGCAGGCCACAAGATCTGCCAAAGGTGTCGTGTAAATAAGCTGCAGGACCCACAAGTTAGAAGAAAACTTAGTATCCAGATCGGCAACAACTGGCATCAAAGACGTGTTGTTAAAAATTTGCGAAGAAATAATAAGGCACAAGGAACACTTAAAGAATGAATGGATGTCTAAAGAAACATGGGATATGATCAACCATCAAGGAAGACTTAACGTCGAACTAGACGACCATTCTAAAGAAAGACTTGCGTACGAGTATTTTCTTTGTGAACTTAATATCAAACGAAATTTATAAAAGGACAAACGCTGCTAGGGGTAACCCTATATCCAGCGATGGTCTCATCGGCTGCCATAGGAAACATGAAGGATCTATACAAAGCATCTTGAAGAACATTGCAACAAAACCCAGGATATCTCCTTGTTACTATGAAAGATTGACTTTCAAGATGGTATGGCCACATTGCCGAAGTTTTTAATGATCCTAACCACCACCTGGGGAGTTGGATGCAGATGCAAATATACCAGGAGCATCTTGTATCTTGATGCATAATCGTAATCATTATGATTAATAAAATCGGCAGGTCTTACAGGCTAGTCAGAGGCCTTCGGGTGGCTTGAAAACGTCTGACAGTTGGGTAGCCCACTTACCCGAAAACTCTCTCAGCACAAGATTGCTTGTGTTGGGGCCCAATAACCCGCGCTAGGCCAACGTGGTAGACTAGGCCTAAACCATTCCTTCATTGGAAGGAGACCCGTGCCCCAGGAGTGGGGACGTAATGGTTCGTGATGAGATTTATGACTATCCTGCATCTTGACAGAAATTTAAATATCCAACCCCCGAATAAGACGAATTGATACGGACCATACGATCGCTGAAGAGTGGCAAAGTACCAGGGAACGATGGATTTCCTACGGTGGCATAAAAAGCAGGATAGATGGAATATACCAGATATTGCACTCTTCAGCGATGGAGGATGATGAAGTGAAGTTAGAGAAAAGTTAATTTAATTCATGTCCAACTTTTTCCTATAAGGTTTGCTTTTCGTTGAAATACTTTATTCTGAAAATTATGGGATACAAACAGGTCGTGGTACTCGTGGTCACTGGTCTTCTATTTCGTATAATTACCTAACAATTATCAAAATCGGTTAAGTTGATCCAGAGATTTGCGCTTGGGAACACATTTTCGGTTAGATTTTTATATAGATAAGAAATCCTGTTTCTGACTAGATTTCGATACAAATTATTTATGAATAAGTTTATTTATGATATATAATTATTATTTTGTATAAAAAGTAATGTCATGTTAATACAATACAAATATTTTACATTAAGACCCATATTGTCATAGAAAAAATATTTTATAAAAAATAAATATTTGGTTGGATCATTTTAGAGAAACGTTAAAATTCCCTACTTGCATAGAGACAGCAATTTAGGCGAAAGGATCCAAGTGCATATTTATAACTCAATAAATATTAATTATACCAACACTATTATTTAGAACCTGTGTAAAGAGTAATATAATAGATATCATAATTTAATGTAGTTATCGGTGATATAATCAAAAAATATTTACAGTTTTATACTGGCGAACGAATCTGAGTTTGTACCTACGTAATTACGCTGCGCACGCGGCGCCAACTGTCGCATAGACGCACGTCCTCTCCCAATGAACGTCCCGGCGGGGTGCTGAAGCGACACCTTTCCAACCGGTCCTATTTATATTATTGGCGTTTTCACACAATATCCTTCTGGATATAACAGCTTAAACACCATAGACCGCTTCATTGCGATTCTTTTGAATTGTTTTATATCACTTATATCAATTATCTACAAATCGCAAAAAGCTGTTTAAGTGCCAATTGTACCACTAAACAGATTTAGGTAAAGTTGTATTAACCGCCAAACGCCGCGAGTAAGGCTGACTGGTAAAATGGTTTAAGTGCCAGTATGGCTTCAAATTACAAAATTGTAAAATGTATTAAGTGATTTTATGTTATTTTTGACCAGAAGGCATTTTGTTTTATATCAATTACGCAATCAGGTAGGTCGCTTAAGTAACTAATGATACAAATTCACATTAGTTCAAAATGAATTAAGTCACAATGTTTTACTGTTTTAGTGAGGGTACAATGTTTTATATAACTTTAGTTTTGATCAAGTATGTTTGAACATACAAATGACTAAAAAAGTGGCTCTTAATACAAGAAAAAAGTATTAAGATTTCCAAAATCACCGTTGTCTTAAGCGCCAAAAAGTGCTCAGATCGAAACGAGACCCGCACCATTCGAAAGAGAAAAATCAGGCGATTCCAACGGTATATATAACTCATATTCGCCAAAAGTGGCGGATAATACATTTTGCCTTTCCACCGTCGCATGTTGTTATTATGAATTCTTCGCAGTCACGTCCCGGAAACACAACAGCAAACAAGAATTTCACTATAATAAGAGAAAATAAACAAATACCTACCAATTACCTACCTGCCTTATAAGTCTGGCTGAGGTATTTGCTTAATTAAACCGTCACCGATGTTTACACTGAATTATTAAAATACTTGTACCTATGTACAGTGCATTTAGCTGTTCTGAAATCTCCAGTTACAAATTCTAAATATTTAATTCGCAACGGTAGACCGTTCCAAGCGGTTCAACTTTAAAATTTCTCAAAACGAATGTTCTATTTGGATTCGATATTCAAAAGTATTTATGACTTGCATTCCGGCGAGACTAGCTTTAGGTTCTTAAATATTTGCCTCATGTTTCCGATAAAATTCGCGTAGTTTATCGAAAGTATTCTTTCGTGATATTCTTTCGTAGCGAAGTATTTTTAATTTGGAGTGTACTACGAAAAAATATATAATGCTATTCGCAAGACTTAAAATATTGCCGTGATATAATGGAATCCTTTTGTGGTGAAAACGTGCTCTTTCTTTTGTAGTACAAAAAGTTCATGTCAAATATTTACCTAAACCGTTTTATACTTACTTATTTTTCAAGATTACATAAATTATTTACATTGCATATAAATTCTTATTAATAAGGTTGAATAATATTCATTATGAGGTTAAACCATGTGTAATGATGAATGAAATTCATTATGAAACACAAATCAGTAACCACTGAAAGCCTTAGTTTCTCCTCAGAGAATAACCCCCTTATTCATAGAAAAGTTACAAGACGTTTTAACTAATAAACTGTTTTGTCCCTCTCTATCGAAGAACAAATAGTTCTTTGTCGGAGAGGGACAAAACAGTTTATTAGTTAAAACGTTCTGTAACTTCTCTATGAATAAGGGTGTAACTCTTTACTCTGGTTACAATTACAACGTCTGTTTTAATGGTGATTGGTAATAATTAAATGCAGCGTGGAGACGGCCGCTGCATGGTAAGTAGTCGGCTGCGAGCGTCGCCCATCCGGATGGACGATTCAGCGGAAATGACGCAGAAAATTGCTCAGCCGCCCCGTGTGGACGCAATATCCTTCGACGAGCTCCAATTATGCAGATTATCTGCCCGATATAGTTATTAGTTAGGCAGTTACATGCCCTTAGGTATTTCGGACTGTTGGGATTTGTCAGATTGCTGACAAAATGGGACTTTGTCAGGTAAATATCGGCCACCTATCTGTGTGTTTGTCAGCGGTATGTAAAAAAATTAAATTAATTATAAATATATTGTCACTTCCTTCAGCTGCATAGAGTACAATTTAATATTTACAATGATATACCTAATATTCTTTAAAGAATACTAGGATAGCTGCAGAGTATCTAGTAGGTAATAGTTTCGGTTTGAGTCTCAGTTATTTATACTTTTTAGGGTTCCGTAGCCAAAATGGCAAAAACGGAACCCTTATAGTTTCGTCATGTCCGTCTGTCCGTCTGTCCGTCTGTCACAGCCGATTTACTCGGAAACTATAAGTACTACAGTGATGAAATTTGATGGGAATATGTGTTGTATGAACCGCTACAAAAATATGACACTAAATAGTAAAAAAAAGAATTGGGGGTGGGGCCCCCCATACATGTAACTGAGGGATGAAATTTTTTTTTTCGATGTACATACCCGTGTGGGGTATCAATGGAAAGGTCTTTTAAAATGATATAAAGTTTTCTAAAAAACATTTTTCTTAAAGTGAACGGTTTTTGAGATATCAGCTCTCAAAGTCGTAAAAAGTATGTCCCCCCCCCTCTATTTTTATAACTACGGGGTATAAAATTCTAAAAAAAATAGAGGTGATGCATGCTAATTAACTCTTTCAACGATTTTTGGTTTGATCAAAGTATCTCTTATAGTTTTTGAGATAGGTTGATTTAACTACGGAACCCTTTGTGCGCGAGCCCGACTCGCACTTGGCCGGTTTTTATTCGATTTAACGCACTATGTATAATGCATTACGTACTTATATGTAGAATGATGGGTCATAGTTTCGTTCCTCTATCCTTTATTATGTGGTGATCTGGTGATTGGTTTCGTTCAGTAAACAAATAAAGGAATATACAAAGTTAAAGAAACTGAACTGAAACAAATTAATAGAAATTGCTTATTTAAATTGTATGATTATTCTTAACAACATTTCATTAATATAGCGCCGGTTTATTTTAATAAATCTGCAGTTAAAACGTTAAATCACGAATCACTTTTCAATTTGCATTTTCATTTTCATCCGGGATTCGTATCCGATTATTACAAGAGGTATCAGTGAATTACATTTGTAGGAACTCATGTTTTAATGGCATTCCGAGATTTTACCGGCAAACCGAGATATTGCATTAATAAATAAATAAAACTCCAATCAGTGTGGCCGCGATGCACGTCAAGAGATATCATATCCGATTACTGAAACGATATTCATTTAAGGAATTGGTCCACGAATTTTCCCATTACGCAACATAATTAACCAAAACTCCGTATACTTAATTTTAAAATTAAATTACGCACACCGAACCCAGTTCCCCGCGAATCCAATGAGTACCTGCCTGCCCCGCCGCACAGTCAAATACCAATCGTCTACGTAAAGGGACAGGCAATAAGACGTTTAGTCCGCTCACTATCCATAGGTGTATCGGGGGGTAATCTGCATAAACAGAAGTCTAAAGGTTATTGCGCGATTCTGTACAGCCAGAACAATTTCCCGGTTCACTTGCTACGGCATTATTATGTAGAACACGTGGGGAGCCATATTGCTAGACATTGAATTCTATTGCTAGCCGTACTTTTTTGTGACACTCTCGCACTGCTTTGTATATTGTTTTGTTGTGTGTACAAACTTGTGTATTAGTGGAGTTTACATTCGCTCATCTCACCGTCACCCTTCCAAATAGTTTTGAAACCCACATCCACCTGTCTAATGTAAACCATTTCCTTCACCCCATCTCGGTTCGTTAAGCAGAATGGTATCTCGCAGGGTGCCTCTTAGTACCCCATTTCTGGCGCAAATACTCAACGCTTGGTGACTTCAAAGGATCAAAACTTGCACAATCATTATCGAATGATTTGTCAACTTTGAGGGAGACAGGCGTGAGATTTTCCGTGATCCGCTGTTCTGATTTATAATTTAGCTGCTTTACTTAAAGGCACTTAACTCTCACTTAGGGGAATGACTGCTAGATTTTACTCGTTATTCTTTTATGTGTTTTAAGAGTGGTTGTTAAAATCCAGCAGTTAGCAGTCCCTGAGCTCATAGGAGGCAATGCAATTGGGAACACGTAGGTATTTCCCACTTAGAGGTGAGCCCGCGCCTAGGCGAGTCACGTGCTTAGTGCAAACCTCGCATTTGTCGATTAGTGCACGTACCCAGACGTTAGTGGTCGCCAGGTATGCTCCGCACCTCGCCTCGACCGATTTGTTACAGATATTGCACTAGAACCGAACGTACGTTAGCTTTTTATTTGCCTTCCGAAAGATCTATCCTGTCTGGCCGAAACTCCTTATTTAAACATTCAACATGACTGGTATGTGGTTGCAACTTCCTTGTGTCGTTACATAAAGTTTTAAGCGCTCAACTCGAGAGGTTATAAGACGTATCATTGGAAACTTACTGAAAGTTAGGTAGTGCTGCTTGAATAGAGAAAAGTTATTGGAGTTTTGGAAAAAGTTCGTTGGATAGCCGTGACTTATTTGGTCTTGTTTGAAAGAACTCTTATTTTATCATAGCCACCATAAAGTGATGATAAAGGTCATCAAGCGACAAACCCGTGCTCTTTGTCTCAGCAAGTTAGATAAATAGTGAGTGAGTGAGTGGTAATCCAGCTTTATATATTATAATTGTGCAATAAAGAATTAAATAAATAAAATAAGTTAACTCTTCCAACGTGTTGTTATACGAAAAAATGATCGGTTTTTCCGTATCATTTTGTCGTTTGATACAAAAATCGTCCAATTACGGGTCGATTGATGGCGTCGGCAGTGGCGACCTGTCACCGATCAGGTTTCAACCACTTTTCCTCCCCCGCACACCCTCTGCCTTCCTAAGACGATAACATGTTTTCACCCCCGGTCAGTTTAATGACAAATGTATCCTGAGTTCGCTCGTTCTGTCACTTTATCGGTCGGTTACTTATTTTAATGCCATCCCTTGCTTTATTGCCCTTATGATTTACCGTTTATACCGGTATTAACCGAAGCCAATCGCATCGCAATTGTGTTAAACACGTAACAAATCTATTAAATAATTTAAAAAAGGCAGACAATAGCTGAGAAAATGGTGCGGATCGGAAAACTTACAAACGATTTGCGATATTGAATCGAATGAGAATAAAAAGTGCGCAGTGTCCACTGGTGCTTTCGATCAAAGAAAATTACACTAGGCGCCGCTTGGTCTTTTCTAGGGTGCACTTGAGCTCGATAAAATCCGTCTTCGGCAACATATCGTTCTTTTCTCCGTAAATTGGGGCTGTCCCGGGGCGCGGCGTCCAGGTAATAACGCAATAAACCGCTGAGAGCTTCCCTCAAGAAAACCGATCGAGTTTTCCTTCAACCTTTCGAAAACGAGTTGTCTCCGGCAGATTTTGATTGGTGCACTGCTCGGTGAAGCCCTGTGCGATGTTGGATCCTGAAGCTTTGGAGCTAAGGTGTAGTTTGTCTTGGTGGGGGATGGGTCAGGTGGTTTGGCCGTGGTGTTTTCGCGGTGCGGCGGCCGCAGTCGCCCAACACTTTCAGTAATTGAAAACTCGATGCGCACTTGTAACAGGCGAACGTTTACAAATAAATCTTTTATGGTTGACTGTACTTGCACTATTTGTATGGGCGTGGAGTGAGATGAGAAATGTTTGTGCGATTGCTCCGACTGCGCCTGTTGTCTGGAGGATGAACTTGTTCCTTCTTCAGTTGGCGTCCAATTCTAGGTCCTTTCAAAATACTTTTATTTAAGTACTTCTGTTAGCCATTAAATTTGATTGATTTCATAAAAAAAAACTATTATAATAGTTTCCTACGTGTCCATTCAGAGCATTTGTTTTTCTATTTTCAACCACAGCTTTGCAGTAGTGGTTAATCCGCGTAGTTTTGGCTGCTGAGTAATAATCCAGACCCTTCCATTTGCTGGATCCAGCTAATGCTGTTCGCGGGTTCTTCCCGTTGAGTCCACAGGCTATGCTACGTTTTATTGTATATTTTATACATATTTCTTAGTAAAATTGTAAGAGCTGCAATCAAATTCATGACCATGAAAATCATGATATTTATTTTAGCATTTATTGCACAAATACATAGATAAGTATACAAAGGGTGGACTCAATTCTAACTTAACAACTATAATGCTATACCAAGAAATTATCCGCGGAAATCATTAATCCTATATATTTTTTAAATAAAGTCTTGGAAATTCGTGTAATAGTTATGTTTGTTCCCGCATGGGCGGCGCCCGCCCTCCCCTAGTTGCTTTCCAGTAGGTAGTATTTTAAATTACAGCACTCGGACCGAGACGTCTGCACGTAAAAACGTGCCCACTTGAAAAATAAAGACGTGGCGATGAATTGTGCCTTCCAATATTAATCCTTCAATGCTTCCACTAAGTAATTACTGCTGTTTTCTCTCAAAGCTTATTTAACTAACTCTCGGATTGTTTTCATTACGGCTGTTATTGTGATTAAACTGTTACGGGAAACTTTCATTACGGCATCAATGAAAAATAAAACAAAGTTTAAAAATTAAGTATTCACCCGGCTAATCCGGCAAATCATTTAAAACCCGTTAGCATTCCAAATGTTCACAATAAACCGTCAAAATTCTAATTAGTTTACTTTGCATTTGAATAAAGTTTTGTTGCTCAGAAGGCGCGGTGGCGGTCGAGTATTCCAATAATAATCGTATTTATTTGTTGCTTCCCGGCCGCGGAACAAAAATAAACTAAGTTGGCCAACTCGATCATCCGCCGAGAGCCGCTATGAGAATCACCCGCGACAAAGCGGATTTTAATTAAAGAGGCCCTTTTGTCAACTGTTCCTTTTAATTTTGATGAATAAAGAAAATTATTTATTTGGCGGCGTTAGCGCTAACCCTGATTTATGCTCTCAGTTAACGGACATTAATAAGGCCCGCGTACCTCCAGGGAAATTTCTTTGTAATTTGTTGAGGCTGCCTCCTTGTGTTAGCGCGTAGGCCAAGTACCTACGCCCAAGGATGGCCGGCAGCGGTACATACCCGGCCCAGACACAAACGTTACCAATTCGCTTCTGCCCTTTGATGTAACGCTAACAACATTTTCAGATGAAATTGTTTAATTTTACTAATGATCTCTCTTTGTTTTTTCAGGTAGGTATAATGTTGTTGACATTTTGCGGTTGCGGTGAGTCAAACACGATTATTTTGTGGTTTATTGTTTTTTCAGCAGGCTGTGTTTGTTATTTAATTTTATTGGCTAGACCTGCCGGCCGGATATTGGGATAGACTATTCAGAGAGCAAATAAGCGGCTATTACCTAAAGTTCGTGAGGCCGTCGGTGGACGTATGGGATATTTTCGTAGCGCTACGCCGCCGCCGCCGCCGCCGCGCGCGCTACGTGCCCGGTCCTGACCGCTCACACTCTACTAAATCTTTTAATCTCTTTACAATGGTCCAACGTCATAAATTTGACATTCGCGACTTTTTTATTACGATATTCGAAAACGTGTCCCTCCCCAGTCCCTACGGCATGATAAAATCGTGTTTTATGGACGAACATCCCGTCAGTTCATTATTTCATTTTATCGATTAAAATGACGTCAGCCAGAGTTTACCGTGTGCCCTTCGTGAAAAATGTACGTTGCCAAATGAAAAGTGCAATCCGTTACCGAGTGGCAGCGTAAACACCGTTTTGTATTTGAAATGAAATGATTCAATGGAATCGATAGCTCTGAAAGTAAATTTACAAAACAGACGTGCCGTGAATAAGTAATTCCTCTTAAACGGTCCGTTCTGGAGAAAACGTTCCGCAGATATTGTGAATGTACAAAAAATAAATGTTTGTTAAATGGACAAAAGGTCTCGGGTTAATGTTCACATTGTGATTTCAATACATTTTCCCTGTCCCATTGAGTGCGAGCGTCGCGGGGGTGCGGCGCGGGGCGCGGGGGTCCGCAGCGGGGGAGGGGGGGCGATGAATAGATAACATCCATCTGGTGACGTCCACCGCCGCCCAGCCCTTGCTCTCTTCTTCCTGCCCTGCATTGTATCCTGTATCGCAAATTAACGATCTCAAGAAGTAGAGCGGGACAGCCTGCGCCGGCACGTGAGCGATAATGACGGTCAATGGACGCGCCCGAATAGCTCCTGAAATACCTTTTTTGTATTTTCCCAAAATGTTAATAGCATTCATAGTCCCTCCTCCCCGTGACGCCCGTGATACACTGTCACTGAACCGAATTGTCTCGAGTCCTTTGTATAAATTTCAATTTACTTTATGAATAGCGCTCGCGAGTCGTGACACCGCGCTTGCTGTCCATAAATGTCTCACATAAACGCCCTTTTTCAGGCTAAATGGTCTTACATAAAGTAGTAACTTGAGAACTTTCTTGTAACAGCAAAAATATACCCGTTGTTATCGCGACACTCTCTCTTAATACTGATTTTCTTTCCCTTCCACGACGCGGGCATTTTATGCTCATCTCGGAACTTTTGCAATCCACTTATATCAGCCGTGAAGCGTTAAGCAAATACAAAAACTTTTCCATGTTTAATCTGTTCCCTCTAAGGGTATTCATTGAAATTCGCGGGCTGGAGTTACTTTAAATAATCCGCGGAGACGTAATTTTATTTATATTCGATTTCAAGTCAGCGATTTTTGTATGCTCACCCCACACTCTGTAGCGAAGCCGCTGCGTCGCGGCGGAGTCGCGCGGCTTAAACGGAATGCGTACGGCGTCGGTGCCTTGTGAAATTGAGTGCTCATTTCTTTCCGGAATTTTGATAAATAGCTACCTCTGGAATAATTTAATTTATAGCGATTCGCACACGTGCATACTCGACAATCCGCCGCGAGCTCTCTTATCTTGTACACGCAACGGGGAAATTTGATTACGCGAAAGAATATTTAAATCTGCTTACCGTGTTGTTCTTCGTCGCGAATGTTAAATTTATCCGGGGAATATGAGCGAATATTACACACAGTCGGCGCGAGCAGTTTTGATTTACCGACATTTGTTTTCCTCGGCGCCCCTCCCGCGGGATATCACTTGTTTATCTCCAGAAAAAACCTTCGTTGATTGATTTTCTGTTAGTCCACAATATCCGCTAGTTGTTTGTAGACGCACAGATGGCCGGGCAATGGGGAAAACCTCAGAGAGGCTTATTCCGATCATTGAAATCGGCCTAATGTGATCGAGCCCGACTCACCTACATCACTTATTCATCAGCCCATGAATACTTAAGTCAATTTACGGCTACTTAGCTCCGAAACAATCCCTTAAGTTTTAATGATATTGAATCCTTCCTTTTCTATAAAAATATGTATATGCGGCATTTTGCTGTATAGTTGTGTACCTATAGATAGTACATTTCATATTACTTAGGAAAATATGAGTTTCTTTGTGTGTCTAAATTGTGATTGATGATAGCCGGTTCCCTTGATGGGCATTAATATAAACATACAAAACAAATAATTTGTTAACCTTCTTTCATTCCATTTAGTGTGTGATATATTGTTTTTTGTATAAATCCACCGGTGATAGCGTGAAAAATGACTTATCGTTATCGTCAGTAAATAAACATGACAGAGTAAATACTAACAACTAATAACACATTGGGAAACCAACAAACATCCGATGAGTTACATACATATGTTGGGTGAAGCATGGATTTGAGAGCTTACGCTGTAGGCTGCAGGCTGCACCACACAAGTACACGCGTAAAAGCAGCGCGTCAATCCCTCCAGCGCAGCGCGGGCCCTGACTCGTCAGAACGTCCCACATTACGGCAGGTTATGCACGTATGTACATTAGCGGGCCGATGCTCTTGCAATCGGAATCCAATCTCGGCGCTTTACTCCCGGAACAATGTTTCAGGAGGCCTGTAATTGACAGCTGTTTCGAATACGTGCTGATAACGGCGCCACTCTGTTTTGTACTCGACTTCGATAGTCGTTTTAAGATTGACTCGTGAATACGGGCGGGAATGCTCTGTGTCAGGAATAGTGATGAGTCTGTGACGGTTTCAATGCTAGCTCCGAGGCGAGGCTCTAATTATGCCTCCATTACGTTAATACGGCGTATTAAGCTACATCATTCACAGCGGTATTTAGTTACACGGATGAATGGCATTTAATTATGGCGCAGTTAAAACAAACAAGAGCTTAAATAAAACGTCGGTGCAAATGCAGCCGAAAAATCTAGCGAACGAAAAGGACAAAGTTTCTGCATCCGAAACAAATCTTGAACAATTGCTGAGGAAAGTTTAAATAAAAATATCTGAAGCGGCGCCTCGGGACGTGACGTCACCGCGCGCGCTGCTGCGTGGCACTGGGAGATCCAAGACAAGGCCTGTTCTTATAGCGAGCACTCCGCTTTAACACAAAAAAAATATACATACCTAGGTAGGATAACATAGGTAAGGATATACCTAAGTTAATAAACTGGCTGTAGCCCGCTTACTTCACCAGCAAAAGTTTTCCTATTCTGAAATGAGCGGAATCAAAATTAGTTTTTCGGAATATTTTTTTATAATAAGTACATTAAAAGTTCAAACATCGTAATTTTCCACCCGACTTCATAGTTCAAGAGTTACCTCTCGATATTATTGTGAGCAATCAAAATCTTTTAAATACTTAAACAAAAATTACACTGATTGTTTTAGCTGCATTGTGACCACCGCGAACCCTTATAAAACACATGACCTCACAATAATTTCCACTGCTTAAGCGTGATCAGATAGGAGCATGCCTAGGACCGCTGAGCCGAGGCGTCTGGCGGGAAAATTTGTCGCTTGACACGCCAGTTCACTGGTTCAGGCAAGTCGACTTGGCAAGTTCTTACGCTGTGATAATTTCAGTACAAATGTTATTGCGGTGTGATACTCGGAGTATGCGCAGTATGTATGTAGGTAAAGGTATAATGGAACGTTAGGTAATAATCATAATAATCGACTTCAAACTGTCAATCCCAGTCAATCTTATTGTAAGACGTCATGAATGTTTTTTTTTGTATGTATGTAAGTATCGAGTTTTTTCAGTAAGTATCAGAATAAATGTAGGTATAACAAGGCAAGTACACAGAGGAAAAAAAATTAAACAATTTAAATGATTAAATCGCTTTTTTGGCGATGTTGCATCTTTGCGTAAGTAATATACCTACTTAAAACTAAAATAAAAATCAAGGATACGTCCGAGTAGAAATAACGTGACAAATAGAAACAAAAAGGATGGAGTTGGGTCCTTTGGTACGCGAGTGCCGCAATAAGGGCGCTCGAATCACAAAACAAGTGAATAACGGAACGCCAGCCAATCGAGTGTCATTTGTTTCGGCCGGCGAGGGTAGGCGCGTAGACCAATCCATCGCCTCATTCTGCTGTCACGCTGTCTTTTGTTACAATGTGTCTTCTTTAATAATTTCGTGAAATTAATTGTTTCTTTTATATCTATTATTAATCGAGTATTTTTTAGTGTTTTGTGGTGTTGTGATCTACTGAAGTGATGTTTAGTTTATTCTCGCGACTCAGATATTCGCATGATGAGCGAATTGAGTCGGCCGAAGAGGTACGTGTCTTTTGTCTTGTCTATCATAAACATAATTATAAGTGGATTAGTTGCTACATTGTTATAGGTATTTATTTATTTATTTATTTAATCCTTTATTGCACAAATAAACCGATAATAAATATGATATGTAAAAAAAATCATGAGTCCTTATTAGGCTATTCTTATTCAAAATACCTATTATAATGCTTGATGCAAAGCTTTGATATAAACAACCCAACTTATTTGGAAACTATTACGATACCATCATATCGCATCCACAATGAACTTTTTGGGTCGTCAATCATACGATAATGACTGACAAAACTCAACCTTTGTTGCCAGTTTTTCATATGAATTACCTACATGTTTCATTATTATTATTACCGTATGGATCGAAAACAAAAATGCTTTTCAATAAAATTTTAAAAACTGATAGGTATAAGAATTAATTAAAATTTTATGTAACCTACTACAGGTCGGTGTTAAATGTTTGCTGAAATGTTAAATACCTAATTTTAATGTACCTAATATTATCTATAGATGTCAGTAAATATACAGTTTTACAAAAACACCTACTAAAATATTAAAACACACATCACATAAACCACCCTCAAACATTCCTAAATGATCCCCATCGGCACTCAGAACAAGGAATATTTATTCATAATCCTCCACGGATTGACCCCAAAAAGTTCGCATCGCGAAAACCTCTTTCAACTTACCACATCAATGTTTTATTTTTGCTCGAAACCCGGTAATGTGGGGAGTGTTTCCACTCACGCCGGGTCACACTCGCCGCGTCACCGCGAAGGCATTAATCACTAAATGATTGCGTAGTGCCGGCACCTGGCAACACCTGAAAGCCCACAGCAGTTTGAGAAACAGTGTGTTTGCACTTTTGTTCTTAGTCCGTCCTATCTTGTTTGTCATCGTTACTTTTAGCAGCACAGTTTTGAGATGATACCGTGGGGAATACAATTATGTGTATTGTTCACTCTTCGTTATCAATGTTGTCATAAATATGTAATAGGAGGCAAGTTATATATCATAAGAATTATAACTGACTACATTTGTGTCGAAAGATACCACTTATCATTAATTATTACTCACTTAATCCATGTAGCTATTATTATTTATAAACATAGGCAATAGGCAGAAGAAAAAAGTAACAAATACAGTGCTTTCAGCAAGAGTATGACATCAAAAACTTATAAACGCCACGTATGAATCTGCCACATTTACTTTGCCAGTTTAGTTGAAAACAGATATAAAAGACAATCCGATGTTCCGTGTGTGACGTAGACAAACAAATAGGCTCTTTTTTCAATCAAAACAGTCCAGCGGCATAAGTCAAGTGTGTCTGTAGGGCGGATATTGATAGCGTCTCGATGGCCTTCCTACTCGCCCCCCGCTTTGGTCACTGGGAAAACATTCATAATATGTATGTAGGTACATAAAAAAGTATCTAGTACTTTTTTATTAATGATAAATCCTACACGAATGAAAAATTATAATAATAATAAAGGACTTCAATAATTATTATCTAACTAAAAAGTTAGAAATTATATACTTTTCAGATCTATGTGACAAAACTATATGATTAAAAATATAATATAAAAATATATAAATAAAAATGTTTATGGACTTCTACAGTTTTAAAGGAATGCACGAGATCTGTACAAGTTCTTTAATAACAATGTTTAAAAAATACTTTAGCTGCAAATTTTGTGAAGCTATAGTTACTTTGGATCCGAGATTAATGCTGCAACCATATTCTTTTAAACGGCTGCCGTAAAAACTTCCTCTGAAGTTGATGCAACATAACGTAAGCGCAGGCACCTGTAGTCTACCAGTAGGAAAGATAGACGGTCCAGTTTATTCCTCACTGATGTGATGAACTTAGTTTTTACAAATGACTCTAGTAGGTATGTCAATTATACATGTTTTTGTTACTATCGAAAACCAGGTATACCTAAAAATAAATAGATACATTCATACATACATACATATGCTCACGACTGTAATCCCCGAAGGGGTAGTCAGAGGTGACTCGCAGGTGAGTCACCCGTTTTTCGCTGTACATTTGTACTCAAGTTAGGTCGCGAGCCGTATCGCCGTTTTTGAATGCACTGAAGTTGTCGGGTAAGTGGGCAACCCGACTGTCAGATGTTTTCAAGATGCCCGAAGGCCTGCCCAAATAAATAGATATTTGTTAACATTATGTTTCTACTAACTACGTCTACACACTCATACCTAATACCCTATAATTAAGTAATTAACTACAGTTGATAGAAGCGATAAACATTTTGATTTGAGTGGCTACACCAATTTGACTTGCATATCCCTTCTGTTTCATTTATATTATAGCTTTGTGTCGTAAGTAGTGAAGGTAATGAAAATAAGTGGCCCTAGATCGTTCACTTCGCTTTGACATAGTCCTTGGCAAATTTCAATAAACTAAAAACTTTGCAGACGGTAGTTAAACTGCTTTTGTTATGTTACCATACAAAGACATAGGTAAATACATACTAAGACTTCAGTAAAATTTAAACTTAAAAGCTGAAAGTTTTACAAAAAACCGGCTAAGTGCGATTAGGATTCGCGCACGTAGGGTTCTGTAGCATCAACTATAAATCGTCATTGTATAAAAATAATTTAGTATTTTGCGGGTTGGTAACAGAGCAGTTTCTAGTTACAAGACAGGTATTGACAGACAGACAGACGGACAGTCGGACAGATATCGAAGCAAATATAATAATATACATATAACACATATAATTTATTTACTCACAAATACAAAACAACAAAAATATAACAGTAGGTAACACAATATAACAATAAAATAATAATATAACGAATCCTTTTTTACTTCTCGCAAAATGATTAAAAGTGCCGAAAAGCTGGCGGTTAAACATAATGATTTTATTTATATCACGGTTAGTTAACTAGCGTGTGCTCAATTTGTTAGCATTCACTGTTTAAACAGCTCACTTTATAAAGCATCAGATCAAATATTGCGGCTTGCTCAAAGGGATGCACGCAGGCCACGTTTGCTTTTGAATTTTCCATTTAAATTTAGACCTAGTTTTAGGGGTGAAATTCATACTGGTTAGAAATTTATCAATTGAAAGTAAAGCTTAACTAATAGAATTCTAAATGTTTTATTGCTTCGCCTTAAAAAGTGTTCCCGTGTTATGTTGCGATAAAAAATTGCCTATGTGTTAATCCAGGGTGTCAGCTAACTCTATAATTACCAAATTTCATTAAAATCGGTTCAGCCGTTTTGACTTGAAGAAGTAATAAACACACATTCACACTTACACACACACACACACATACATACTCAGAAACTTTCGCCTTTATAATAATATATTAAGTAGGATTATAGATTTGCAAAAATAGGTACTATGGATAATTGTACCTACGTTAATTTTTTTTTTTCAGTTCTCTGTAATGAGTCTCTCATCGTCGTCGTCTGTTCCTTAAGGCCTCCAACCATTACGCAACCCCTAGTTGACTAGAGGGTCAATTCTGATACATTGAACATACCTAACACAGCCCAGCTCGCACAGAACACGGATTGCATTCCAGATGCTGAGTAGTTACGGCCCAGTAATTGGTATTTAGTGCTTCGGACGCGACGCGTACGGAAATCAAAAATGATTGTCCGCCATTCCGCCCGCCCGCCCTACATGTGCTAGAAATACTCGGGCGGTCATATGGGTATGCAAAACATGCTTGTATCTATCTACGTATGAAACAAGTTTGTTTATTGTCACGTAACTTTCAGCTGATAATTGTTATTACATATTTATCATCTTATGTATATGATAAAAGACATAAGATGATAAATTAATGAATTGATTCATTGATTTGAAATGAAAACTAATAACGAGAGTGTATACAAACTATTATTTATACTATCACACACAAAAACCAAAAAAATATACTATTGATGTGTAAATTAATCCCGTTACGTATAAAGCTAGGTACACATTTTGCAAACCGACGCACGGTCGGGTTGCGTCGCGATCGCCTTTTCGAACATTATTATCGTTTAACAGAATTAAAACGGTTGACAAAAGCGATCGTCAAAATAAATGTTTATCCAACACATCGGGTGCTCTGTGTGCATCAATTAAAAATATATTACCAGCTGCAGTGACTTCCGGCCGGCGCCGCGCGGCCACAGCGCGGACTGGGCTAGTGGAGACTGCTGTATTCATGAAAGAATCATTATAAGCATGAGTCCTAAGAAAGCTGTCAAATCCATTACATGTTATTTGTATTTTCTTCAAGTGAGCTCTTATTTTGAATTAGTTAGGTTACAAGATTTGTGACTTTATTTATTGGTATAATGGTTGTCATTAGATAGAACTTAAAGCGATTTAACAGTAAACAAAATACGGTCAGTTTTAGCTTTGTTATTATAAGTGTTACACCATCTCGTTCGTGTATTGTTGATCAAAGAGTGTAGCGGAGCGCCTTCTGCCATGCAATAACAATAACTATGTATAATCAATCGGTTTGTTCGTCTTCATTCCATCACTGTGCTCATTCAATGCTGTGCCAGGTCTACGAACGCTAACTGTAAACTCTGCTCTGGATTTTGCATTTTTTATTGATTTACGTTTCCGCACATCTAACGCTTTAGCATACCTGTGTTTTCCCCATACAAAAATAAAAGTGCATTTTACCGATGTTTTGCCAATGTTTGATAAAGTATGGTATGTACGAACTACCAAGTATGGATAAATCGAGTATTTAGGTCTGCTGCTCGTAGTAATGCTATACCTACCTAATACTTATTATAAATAGTAAACATTGGAAAGATAAATTTGAAAAGAATTACAAACACCCCCCTTTCGGACGAGAAGTTAAAAGACTTACCATACTACTGTGAAGTCTGCGGAATCTTTAATCAATATGATTGAGGTGTTTAATTTATTCCCAATGAAGTGAACGAGATTCGCGGCGATAAATGTCGTAAAATATTGAAATATATTCATCTTGGATCTCAACTTATTTTAAGCTTTTTGGTTCTCAACTTATTTTATTTAATAATAAATGCCGCACATTTGTATTAAACTAGCCTTTTTTACAAAACTGAAAGATTATCAGTTTTTCTGAAGTGTAGCCAGTCCCCTATGAAACGATAAATATGGTAAACCAAAATAACAAGCCATTGCGTTACTACAATCAGAACGCCAGTCTAATCAAAATGTGACATCAACGCAGTAAAAATCACCTCAACACTCTTATTGCATGAATGTATTCACGATAACTTGGTAGATTGCTGTAATCGTTTTGTCGCTATAATTTTTATTTGCTCAAATAAACATATTTGCATAATTTCATACCGTTTACCTTCCACTAGGCCCGCGTGCGAGCCCATATTTGCATCTGAATACACCATTTCATGCGACATATTTTTTTAACATATCTACACGTTTATTACGCGACTGGGCTATTTTGCTCAATTCAAATCTGCGTTTAATACTGAGGTGTAATATAAAAGTTTTAATGTTGTCGTATCATGTTCAATCTAATGCAAGAGGGTAACATTATAATTTTGTCAGTTTATTTATTATCGTGATTAAATTATGTCTACTAATTTCTGGATTGGAAATTGAACAGTGTTGTTATACTTCGTTCATGATAACGAAAACTTAACGTGACGCAGTAAGCAGCTTTAACTATCGGATCGAGAAAATCATTGAACAATCCCGTAAGAAACTTATAATAAGTTATGCGATGTTACACTAATAATGTCTTGTACACATGCATTTTCCGCGCTGCGATCACAGATCATTATAAAATAAACGAGAAGTGAGTCTGGAATTGCAACTTTGCAGTAGTTTGTCACGGCAACTTGTTAGTGGATTTGCTCATGTGTATCATTTGCTCGAGTTACACATTTTTCTCTCTCACTGCAACTGTTCCGGATAAATAATAATCATATTAAACTTATAAGTGATCTTGTGACACAACTTTTATTAGCTTTTGCATAAATCTTACTCGTTGTTGTAGGTTCTAAGCATTCACAAAGTTATACGAGTGTTTACTTCTAGTCTTGTGACCAGCAATTTACACATTAGTGTCTCATTAGTACCAGTTATGTTTAAACTATTGTCTTATGATAGCTAGGATAGCCTACTCCTTCAGTTGGACTGAAATTGACTGATTAGCTGTTTACTCATTTAGTCGAATTACCGATTCGTATTTTTCAATAATTTTATGGCATATTTATTTTATACTCATCACAACCCATCACGCCCTAACTGCTGGGGCACGGGTTCCCTTCCAATGGTGGAAGGATTTATTTTAAAATTTGGCTACTTATCAATCGTCATAATGTAATCGTCTATTGTCTTAGACAAGTTTTATAGTCTATAAACAAAGATACTTATTATCGTTGAACTCCAGCTTAAGTCGCCACACGTACCTCCTATAGGCGTATAGGCCGAGAAGTACCGCCAGCAGCAGAAGTCTGTGGAGCGATATATCCCGCCTGCGTCCTGAGGGGTCACTCTATATAACGAAAAAATATTTTCGGAGCGCTGCTGCGCGAGCCACGAGTAAATCTCGTTGCATCAAACGTGCCGATCGCGCGACAGCTCTCGATTAAGTTTTTCGTCAGTGTAAAGTAACCCTCCTGTTTACACGGCCCTCGGTCTCGGCTCTCCGCCCGACGGCTGCATATTTTAAACCATTGCCGACTCCCCCCACCTCGATATGTTTATCTTGGTCTCATCTCGACATATTTATTGCGAAAAGCCACGATGGCAAAGTTACTTATTTCTTCAGCGGTCTTAAAAAAGCCAACCGATTTTTCCCGATATTTGTTATCTTTTATGGAATTTCGAATCCAACCTCACCATTGATGGCGCGGCGACTTTATTGAACCTAATATCTAGGTACAAGGAAACTAAATTAGCAAGGCTGACAGACTACATGGAACATTTTTCGTTGAAGTGAAACTTTCGCAAAAACGTTAAACAAGCACACCGCATGGTATCGGTTGCACAAAGTAACTCGAACAGTTCACCCTGTCAAAGAACAGTTTAACATAGACATTAATAAAAGCGGGCAAGCGTGTGTTACACCGTCGGCTCTGCTGTTGCCATTTCATCAACATGGTAATCGTACAAAAATAATGGCTGAAATACGGCCTCCGCGCACCTGCCTAGAATTAAATAAAAATAACGCTGCGAATAATAACATTAAAGCGAATACGCGTAATGTGCGTAAACTGTTAGCGTTGTGCGTGCCTCGCCGGTCGTGACGTCACGCTGCCCCGAGTGTTTGCTTTCAATCTACCTGGATGTGATTACTGTCTTTGGAACAGATCTTAGCATCATTTTGAACTCTTATTGTAAGTGGTTTGATATCGATACTCAAAAGCGAATAATAAGGAATTAATGCACACTGAATGTGAGTAAAAATGCTTGCAGTAAAAGTTCCGGAAACATATATGTCGAAATGGAGTTGATAGCATAGTTATCGTAAACTAAAATTTACGAATGAATGTATCTACGGAAATCAACTAAGTGACTTCTCATGTTTTTACTGCCCTCTTAGCATCCAATATTGGTTGTATATCAATGATCTGGACTAGAGTTTAGCATTAGTAGGTACCTTGTATTAACGATTTTATAAATATTGTCATCAACCCTGTAGATTAAAAGGTCCATCACCATTAACTAGAAACAATTACAGCCTAGTACACAAAACGACCGCCGGCAAAGTTTTTAAATGGTTTGTTCCAAATACACTAACTAACGGTGGAATGAACATCGATGTTTCCCTTTACCTTAGTTTTACGGCACAATATGTTAAGCAACTCTCGTAAAAGTACGATGACCATGTTTTACACCGATCGTAAAGATGACTATAGATACGGCTCACATACTCCGCCCCAGCTGAAATGGGATGCGCGTTCCACTATAATGCAATACTATATTTTGGTGATACGTCTGCTTTTAATGCAGCTTTGACAGATATGTTTGATGTGCACTGTGCATATTGGCTAGCTTCTCTGAAATCTGTATGAGAATAGTAACAAACAGTACCGAGAACTTACTAACTTCTACGCCATTGAGTAACAGTAAAATAACATCCGAAAAGGGATACTTCGGAAAAGTTTTCAGCCTTCTCACGAACTAGTGACCTAGTAAGTCAAACTACTCTTAGAAGTATATCGATGTGGGAAAAGCAAGAAAGTGTTTGTTTGAAAGTTTATTATACAGGGTGTCCCAAAAGTCAACGTCATCCCTTAAAAGGCTGATAGGTCAGCTCATGAGAGGCCAGAAAATCACAATATGACCTTAGTAAAAACTCGATAATTTTCGAGATATTGACACTTTTATAAATTTGCTGAAAATCGACACCTTGGATCAGTTTTTTGCGTGCCGCCGGTACAAAAATCCATATTGTTAGAATTTGTTTGGGGTTGCATCACCCTGTATAGCCTTGCTATTGATCGCAGTAAAAAAAAAAATCGATTAATGCTGTATGTTTAAAAAAACACGGTTTTCAAAGTCATAAAAGGTAATCGTATTTTTTTATAAACAACTTTGACTCTACATTCTGTAAAAAAAATATACCACGCAAACCTGGCACCTTATTTCAAAAGATTGGTCATTTAATGCAGTTTCCAAAATGGTATAAAATGTTGCTATTGTTTTAATTAACAAAAAAGTTATTGCTATTTTAGTACAAAACGACCTCGATGTAAAATTGTTTGAAGGAAATTTATCTGACTGTTAATTTATTAAGGGTAAGTCATGTTGGAATGAGTAAAAGTAAAATAGGTGGTGGGGTCAGCCGTGGCAACATAGATGACGTAAAAATAGCTAAGAAAAATCTTACCAAACTCTTATAAAACATATTTTGCGTTTTTTACACCTTATTTAAAAAAAAAACATTTATTGACTTTTATTTTTATTTCTCAAAATTATAACACCACATTATTTTATTTAGTACATAATCAGCAAAAAATAATACTCATTAATGGTCATAATCATAATTTTGAGAGTTTGGTTTTGTTTAACAATAACTTTAAAATAAATAACAAGTAATTAGAGGTAATGTTAATGACAAACTGATCTGTCCCTTTTTTGGATACTGTGGGTGTACAATGTACATGTGTAAGCGTTTTTCTTGTACAATATCACACATTAGCACTACTCAGGAATGTACGTTACCATGCGCTACATTTATGGGGAATGTGGAGTTGCTAGAGACCACTTTTTTCGAGAAAGATACACAAAATGCGTTTTTTTTATTCTGTGACAACGTTGTCTCTTTTCCCACTCCCGGCTACACCACCTATTTTACTTTTACTCATTCCAACATGACTTACCCTTAATAAATTCAGTCAGATAAATTTCCTTCAAACAATTTTACATCGAGGTCGTTTTGTACTAAAATAGCAATAACTTTTTTGTTAATTAAAACAATAGCAACGTTTTTTACCATTTTGAAAACTGCATTAAATGAGCAATCTTTTCAAATAAGGTGCCAGGTTTGCGTGGTATATTTTTTTTACAGTATGTAGAGTCAAAGTTGTTTATAAAGAAATACGATTACCTTTTATGACTTTGAAAACCGTGTTTTTTTTAAACATACAGCATTACTCGATATTTTTTTTGACTGCGATCAATAGCAGGGCTATACAGGGTGATGCAACACCAAACAAATTCTAACAATATGGATTTTTGTACCGGCGGCACGAAAAAAACTGATCCAAGGTGTCGATTTTCAGCAAATTTATAAAAGTGTCAATATCTCGAAAATTATCGAGTTTTTACTTAGGTCATATTCTGATTTTCTGGCCTCTCATGAGCTGACCTATCAGCCCTTTAAGGGATGACGTTGACTTTTGGGACACCCTGTATACCTAAATTGATATCTATGGCCACCGGGCGCCAAGAGCGGCGCGGAATACATAAATTCAGAACTACGGCTGTCTAACAAAAAACAGATATTGAATTGAACGAAATACGTTCACATATAATTAATTTACTACTTCGTGGATATTTTCTTCTTAAATTTTCTCCAATTGGTTGTTTCGTAGTATTGTATATCACAAAAAATAAACAGCCTATACTGTATTATACCTACATACATAAATGGCATTTCCTGCGAGCTTAATAAATAATTATTTATAAAATAAACATCAAAAATGTGTGTGTTTATGTAATAAAGAATATTTTATCTATCAAAATCCGATGTGTAGTTTACGCGAAAAATTACTTGCTTTATCTTTGTTAAAATATATTGATAGATATTTATGTATATTGGATGAATACAGAAGCGGGTCCCGCGGTGAGTCCCGACGTTAACCAAGGGTTTGTGTGTGACGCGTTCAGCGCTCTGCGGTCGGCGGCCACAGCTTTACTGGTGACTACACCGATATGTGAATATACACACGTTTTGTTACATACACAGGATGTTACAAAGATTTTCGAGCTTAGAAATAACATCTGCACATGTAGGTTTCGGCATAGTATACTTTTTGCAACATCCTGGTATAATTACCTAAATATTTATGTCTGTTTGTAAGTATATTACGTATTTTTTATGCTTTTTTGTCCCCTACTAAGTCTATTAGGTATACTTATTCCACAACGGCTATACGGCTGGCGACCTATCGCGATGTATGTCTGTGTATGTTTGTAAAATATTTACTATGATCCACAAGACGCTAGTGGTGTAAAACAACCGTAGGTATACAAACAAAATCTCTTATCAACATGAAAAATTCAGCCAGAAGTGAAATAATACTAACGAAGACAAGCACTAAACGAATAACGGTGACCATTGTCGGGGTCGCAACATCACATATTAGATTCGTATTTATTAGTGAGGAGACGTGTGTAGTAGTCAAGATAAATGTGAGGTCATCCCACGGGACCGCGCGCCCCTGTCGCCGTCAGCTGTTGGGTGAGCCGCCACACACACACACACACACACACAACTCACACACATACATACAACACGCCACACATCAGTGTTGCCACCTTGCCCAATACTTTGTAAAATATAGCCAGAATCAACGGGATGACAGCTGTCAAATCCTTAGTGGAAAATACGTTTGGCTGAAGTTGTCTAAAGTGGCTTAAGTATATTTAGGGAATTGATAAAAAGCAACTTGTTCAATCGCAATTTACCTACTACGCATATTTCATGCTTCTGATTACAAATATACCTTTTTATCGTGGTCCGTAACGTAGACGTAATTTTAAATATATTTTTAAAATTATAGAAAGGTATACGGTACAATTTACTGTGATCTAAGTGTAACTTTTATTAAGTACACTTTATAAATAAATAAAGATGTATATACATATAGATAACGATACCTGTACTTAAGCACCAATATTTATTTGGCTAAGTTGGCAACACCGACTCACACACATATGTATATTATACATCTGTGTGCATTATTAGGAAGCGCATGACAGTCCGTGGTTATTGTGTGGTAAATGATGTGTCGCAGTTCCGTTGTCCGTAAACGATGTTTAAGGTGGTTTAGGTTTTTGGTTTGTTCTAGAAAAGCGGTAGGGAATGTGAAAATATAGTAGGTATTATGTACTTACGTAAGTTCATCGCTTAAGTACTACTACCTATTGCTAATTTACCTAAGTATTCTACTAATACCTACCGCAAATTTACCCTAAGTGCATTGTACTCATTCAAACTCATTCAAACGATGGCGATACGGCTCGCGACCTATCACGTGAATACAACATTTAAACACCAGTTTTGTACTATTCAAAGAGTTCCCTAACACAGGTGAGTTAACATATTAGTTAGGTATGATATTCATTCCCTCATACATAACTCTCGTCTCAGCATCGTCTGCAGGAGCCTAAACAATAATCAAATAACCGTGTAATATGTCGCGGGGCGCGCGAGGGACGAGGGGGGGGGGACCCATTTGCATAATCCTCCATACACACAGCAGTGTTATAAACAAACTTCATTTCACGTATTAATTTATGAGCAATCGCTAAATAGTAAGAATGTGCCGTAAACACCCGCGCCTCGCTATTTCGCCATTTTTATTTGATGTTTTGAAAAAGTGTATCTTAAATACTTATAAATTAATTGAAATTTTAAAGTATTTACCTACAATACCTACTTGTAAGCTAGTCTATTTTATAGTTCGCCGAAAAAATAAATTTGAATAAAACCGCGTCTAAAATAGTAACTGAACTCGCAACGAGCCGGCTGACAAATCGTCGTCCAATATGTTGTTAAACCGGCGAAATCTCCCGGTTCAAATCGTCTCCGCACTACATATTCAAAAGTTATCCGATCCGACTCAGAAAATATTGTACATGCCGCCGTACCCTTTTCAACTGCGAACAAACGGTACCTTACGCATTGTACCTGCACGAACCTCTTTCCCTCACAAAAGCCTCCCTTATTATGCTCGCGTGTTGGATATGAGGAAATTGGCTGAATGGCTTTATATGAAAAAAGTCGCGTAATCTCCCTGTGCGAGCTACAATATCCTCGGCCTGCCTCGCGATCACCGGCTCCTGTCTCGGACAAATTCAATCATCGTCGAAGCCGTCCCAATTTGTACAATTTGATAAACGTCTCGGGTATTTCCGGCTTAATTCGAACCGCAGATTTTACGCCCGCGAAACAGCTTTGCCACTAAAGTAATTGTTGACGAGATGGGATTCTAACAACATTCTTCAAATGGCAATTAATTTGCTCATGCAAATGGGGGTAAAACGGCACCGAAACACGATTTCATATTGTTGCTAATATACCTATGTCATGTAAGATACAAGCGTCCAGTAGACATGTTTGGTGTAATGTATTTGTCGCGAGGTGGCAATATCGGCGGCACAAGGCCGCCCGCAGTCGAACGCCTGGGGACACACACTCGGCATCCTCCGCCGGAGCACAACGCACCTCCATTCTGTCACACCGGCAAGCGGTTATGAAAATTCCTACGTAGGAATTTCGACTCACACTCGAGATTTTTGCTGAGCTTTGCGGTCGTCAGTCGCGTCGTCGCGCGAATATTTTAAAGAAGGGAGTTTGTTACGTATATATTTCAGTCTGCATTTTATGGAGGCGGGAATGTGCCCGCTTTGGTTTATTTGCTGGCCGCTGTCCTCGTGAAATTGCGTTGTTTCATTGCTTACGACCCGTTTCCGGGCTCTAGTTAGTGTTACGTTTTTTGTTGTAATATACCTAAGTGTTTGTAAACACATTGTAGATTTGCGTAGCCAAACTTAACTACTATAGTTTACCCGTCACTTAGGTTTGTAACAGGATTAGTTCGGTAACCAAATAAAAACGGTTATCCGAAGAGGACTTAAAGCGATCGACCATTAACAATTAGGGTAAGAGTCTAAAGAAATGAAATCTTTTATTCATCCAGTTAACAAGAAAATTACCGAGCGAGAGCGGCCGCGGAGGCACGGATCCGATTGCACGGCTCTTACAATTGTCTTCGGGGGAAAACGCCGCCGATAAGCTTTGGGGACACCCTTAGATCAATTAGTGTGGTGTCGCGTTTTAGTAGGGACGTCTCGTTTTATTAATATAATCTTAATAATTTACTTATTCAACATTAACTTCAGTTCAAGTACTAGAATATAATTGAGGTGGACTATGTCTATTGGTCATCATAATAGCAAAACATACAAAGAAAACCTTATACATAAACTAGGAACAAAAATGTGGCAATTCAATATTTCTACTATTTCCTAAAACAAACCCCAATCTTTTGATAACGTGCAGAAATAGATATTTGAGTTACGTAACGTTCGTTTACAAAGTTATCTGCTCATCTTATCTGCCGGCGCGCCTTATTGATGGATTGAGAAAAACGAAAACAAACAGATTTTCCTTTGACACTTCGTTTGTCAATAGCTCGCACGTGAATGATTGTGCGCGGGCGGGCTTCGTGCCGCGAAATATAGAACGAAAATGATGATGCTGTAATGTTTTAATAGTTTTTATGTGAGGGAAAGTAGTTATTTTATTCTTTAAAGTATCTTCAATAATAAATATCCATCCATATCATAATATCCATTAAAAATTACAATTACAAATTGCGATTCCGACTGATTTTACACGAAGAGCGAAATAACATTGAAACGCTTTGAAAATGTGTCACAGTTACCTGGCTAGAAATTCGGAATTAGCAGGCAACCCATCCGATGCAGACGAGGAGTCCCGTAATGAGTCTATTACGTCGCAAGAGGAATACTTCGCAAATGGACGCCAATCTCGCACCGAACTAATGTAGCCGAAGGGGCCACAAAGAACCTCATTAAAACCTCGCTGATACACACGTTTTACCGAACCTGTGTACATTCACAGATAAACTGCGACTCGTGTAAGATTTCCCATCAGATATTGGACCGTGTCAAAGCGTTGGTGAGTTTGAGGCAGATCTATGCATATTTTAATTAATCCTTTGCGGCTATCGTAGCTTTAAACATTTTGAGGGTTCATTACGGCAGCTACTAGTAGTAGTTACTGAAATGCTAAATCGAGTTCCAACGTTGATTGCTATTAGACGACTGGTTGATTACTACTCGACCATTCAGCATGAAAAAGATATTCACACGAAAAACTTGCTACTTTTTTGGCATTATAAATAACTTTCATTTTCCTGTAATTCTTATATCTTCCCGTATAACACCACTGTGCTGCTTGAGCACCCAGTATGTGTATTCTATACTACCAGACAATTACATCTCAGTAGAAGCAAGAGCTCCAGACATTTAGTTAGTAAATTGATTACTGCGACTCCGCAATACTGTACTATTACCTCGGCATCCAAATTAAAGGTACCCCCACACGGACGCTGGCTAAGGCTTTCACCACAAAGAATTTAATTAACCATTACCCGTTAATAACAGACTGCCTTCTCCGAAGGAAGTTGATTCAACTAATTCGCAATGCCCTGTCATACTGAGACACTACATAATTGAATTCCCCTTTGTGCCATTTTATTAACATTTGTAAACAAACTTTGTGGCCGTGTAATTAGTAAAAGGAACATAAGTATAGATATCTTTCCCAGTGGCGCTCGCCAGTCCTCGAATGTTATTAGAGGCGACCTGTTTAGTGACTTAACCAAAATTTACTATTTTTTTTCTTTTAATTAATACTTACGTATAGTAAACAATAATGTTTTTTTAAAACTACTTAGCCACAACCACTACTAATATATTACACTTGTGCAAAAAAAAACAATGTACGTTTCCGCACGAAAAAGAAAGCACGTAACTTTATACGGAGGCCGGCGGCGCGCAATCTGAATACATCCACCGCAGGGCTAATTGCGCAAACTTCTTTCAGGCCGTACAAATTCCGAATGGGCTCTAAAGAGTGCGAATTTGCATCGAGAATATTTTTCGTCAACAATTAGGCTGTTTTGGCCTTTGTCTACGGCTCGGGGCCCGGTTTAATGGCATTTTAAAAGATTTCAGGACCGAGGCTTATCGCGGACGCCGACTCCCTTCTAACAAACCCTTTATTAACTTTACGAGGCCCCTTAACGAATAACAGAAATAAATATGAAGGTTCGCCTTTTACTGCGGTGTTTTTATGTCGCCGGTAACTTTTTTACAATCGGGCCGCCGAAACCGCTACGAATTGAATAAATTGAAAGTTCGACATAATGCCCGCGGCCGAATCTTACTTGCAAGCATCTGTCTACTGCAGATAAAAATAAAATTACGTATTCTTGCTTCTTCCTTTATTTACCTTTATATTGCTTGTGACAATATTTAAGCGATATCTTTTAGACCAAAACAGAGTTTACCCGTCCATACGTAAGTGAAGTATCCTACATTCGGAGCATTAGGTATAGCACCGTGTATTATGAGATACAAAGGCGCTGCGGCGGCTGATTGGCGACTGAAAGCCGGCGCCGGGTCGTGTTTGCCGCGCAAATGGCACGCGCCCGGAACACACGCTCACTCAAATCTGGAGCCCAGCTGCATTTTATTGTATGTATGTGTACCTTAATTTGCTAGATTGAGCGCTATTTCGAAATTAGAGACATGATCTATGTGCAAACGATAGCGTTGTGTGAGAGATTAATACACTGGCCTGCGAAAATAGGTGCTCTTTTTTTATTATATATTTAATTGACCGTTACTGAGTGTAGCTAAATGAAAGAAGAATGACGTTTTAGCATTATGAACAACTTTTGTTCCATGAATTTTGGAAGTGTGAGCCCTTTTTATTTTAAAAATTGTGTGTTACTTTTGCAAGTGGAGTTTGGCTGTATTTATCTGGGTTCCTAATGTACAATATGTTTAGGATCATAACAAATGAAGTGAAAGAATATTAAACAGCACGGCTTATACTTTAATTAAAGTTGCCTTCATATATTTGATTAACATTTTAATTTGCTGAAAGCAATTATAACAAATGTCGAAACGTAGCTTTGCGTACTTTCCAACGTAAATCCCTTTCATAAGTAGAACAACATTTAATTAACTCTGCGAACGTATAAGTCTACAATTCTTAATGACGCCATTATGACAAACGCTCATGCATTCATAATGTGCCTTGCGCCTGTTGACGAATATACACGATCATTTATCAACGGATAAAGTCTGCGTCGGACAAATGAGCAGTCTCAGTTATTCGACAATAAAATTACAATCAACATGCCGTAAGTGCCCGAAATATTTTCTTGTTGGCAATTCTCAGTATTAATTTATTTTAAAATAGCTTTCAGTAGTTGAACTTTTATTTTGCATATTAAAGTAGGCATGAATGTTACATTAAAATTTAATTAAATCTCTTGTGTTGTGTGTCTTTGGTTCGTTTATATTTTCCTACGTAAACTGGATATGTTCACTTTGTGAGAACGAAAAAGTTTCTGTGTGACTCGGCGCGGAGTTTTTGCGTGACAACCTGAACAATATTATGAAAGTTTTATTGAGTCAAACAATTTTCTCGAAATGACTACGCACAAGGTAAAGATGCGCCCCGAGCTCATACTTGTTATTCTTAAATCTCATTGTGAACAATTCCATTATGGGAACCTTGTTAACGTTTGTAATAATTCCTTCGTCCCGGGAAAAATGAGTTCTGTGTTTTCACTCGAAACTCCGGTGACTTTTGTTTAATGGAATGATAATACAAATGCTTCTTTGTAGTGAGCGGTCGAGAATGGATGTTTATTTTTGGCGAGGCTTCAAGGGTTAATGCTATGCTTGCTATGTAAATATTATTACGCTACTAAACAAACTTTGGACACAGTAAGGTCTAACGTATTCTTAACGTATTTCTATTTTTCGTTCACAAAGAGAGTTTCTCCACTCCGTAGCGAATTGAAATTCCAGCTTTCATTATACGATTCACCCCAGGAAATGACATTCGCGAACTTTGTTAAAAAGGTTTTTATTTATTAACCTAAACAAATTTAATTATAATCTTTGAAAACGCCACAATGCGGGCCTCCTCGTATCTCGTTAAATAGCCGCAAGTTTGAAGAAAAGACTGATTCTCCGAAGCCCCACAACAAAGCGCGGGAGGGTAATATTAAAGGAAAATCAGCTTTCTCATACTCCGGCTGAACCTCGGTTCGTCGACAAAAAACAACGACTTCACCGAATTTAGTTAAACAACTTCAAAAGAGGTACCATCATTATCAGTACCCACCAGAAGGTACCCTCCCCTCGCGTTCCGACAAATATGTACAAAACAACAAGCTGTCGCAGTCGGGCTCGCGGCGAAACTTCCTCGCAATATTGTAACAAATGGACATAAATGCATTTACAAAGCAGCCGTGGCCAGGCTGGATGTTAAACAATTTATCACAAACTATCTAATCAATTTTACAAAACGATCGCCCATTAATACCGAATCCACGTTTCCCCAGAGGTCAGGATTCGTGGGCCGAACTGGGCATTGTGCAAAATAAATTGTTATTAATGACCGAAACGCGCGCCCTACGGTTTCCAAACGCACCCCGCCCGCAGCCAGGCGCCCGCAGCCAGGGCGGGCGGGAGCGTCGAGCAGGCTGCCCGCCCTGAATAGCCCCGTGTCTTTTGTGATGCAGCATAATTACTTTTTCATTCACCTGGAGATGCGTGTGGAACACAATATTTACTTTTATTCGCGTAGGTATTGCCAAAGGGTGTTATAATTTGCGATAACGTGTACACATAAATAATTTGTGTGAATAGTGTTGATAATCAATCGTTAATTAACCTGGTAATAAGACTCTTTTATAATCTTAATCTGTAACAGAAACTATAAGAAATAATTTCACCCGAAACCAGCTCATTACTATAAAATATTAAGTATATTTCTTCGAAGCTGAACTTTTTAAAGTGAAATATGACTAAGTATTTCTAATTAATCGCTACATTTTTTCAATATCCATCTTCCAGTCTGAAATACTTTTCATTACAGTAAGAGCAAGACGTTAATGCAAATTCTAGGAATAGTAGATCGCAACTCCTTTCTTTTTAATTGCACTTTTATATTTTATTGTACCGTACAAACTTGTGGAACTTTAATCATAGATAAAAGATAAAAGGCATAGTTTATGAGTCAACTTGCACAGTAAGCCGATATGTCGTTGTTCTTTGCATTTTATTGTGTCTGTATAAGTTTTATGAAATAACTTGTGTGGTATAATTCTTTGTTGTTCATGATTACTTGTATAATCGTTTTTGCTTAGTACGTTCCTGGATATTAAGCTATACAATACAGAGAGCCCTGTATGTATAGCAATTTTTATAGGTAACTAAAACTGAAAGTATAAAACCTACAAATGAAAAATATGTACTTATAGGTACTAATACCAAGTTTCCAAATACCTACATAGATTTTTCATAGCCCGTTCGTAACATTTTGACTACGCCAGTTCGTAGCAATGGGCTACGAGCCTCGTAGCCAGAGAGTTGCTACGAAACGCTACGAGCCGCCTACGACACGTCAACCGTGTGATCGCTACCATGAATATTTATTCCCAAAGTTATTTAAAGATTATACGTTTCATCTCTCTTACCGTACGACTTTAGATATTTAGATGTCGATAACTTTTTAATGAGAATCTCGATAAAATCAGGCAAATCGTTAAAATCTGCCTCCTATTTATTTCAATTAGGTACATAACTGAATAAAATTCTTATTATCTTTTTGTATGATTAATAACTTAATTACCTGATTCCTTTTGTATTTATTAAATATATTATAGAAACTAAATTAATCTTTAATTAAGTAGGTAAAGTGCTACGTTACTGCCAAAAATAAATTAGTTTCGAAATCTAAACTTGCCCGCGTCCGCGATAACTCCGCTTTTCATATTTTATACGAACAGATAATCTGCTTTCAGCTCTTAAGTTTGTAAAGTGCCCTGTTCCATATGTTTCGGGTGAAGCAGAACTGCTTTCTATTCATACACTGCGGTACTCTTTTACGATTGAAGCAAAAACACGGCGAGCGTTACCGGGAGATAAACCCCGGGGCGGCGCTGTTGGATTTTACGATTCCGCTAAGCCGCCTTAAACTCCAGCCCTTCGTGAATATTTTGATTTATTTATAGGTAGGAACGCGTAAAAGGGTGGTCCAAAAACAATATTGTATCACAGGTGCGGCGGCGCTCTGGTCACTTACCATACTCGCCTCGGCGCGGGCGGCGCTTGCCAAACATTAGCGCTCGGAAATTCTAATAGACAAATTTACAGTGGCAAGTTTTATAGTTAATTCATTAGCGTATAATATACGACGGCGGCGGGCACTCTGCGTGGCTCCACTTCATTGTGATGCTAATTTAGGGCTCCTCTATGAATATGGGAGCGCTCCCGCGCGCACTTTTTACCTCCGCGCGGTAAATTAATTTGAATAATACCCTCGATGGAGCCTCCGCCGAAACTCCTTTATGACTCTTCGATGCGAACACTTTGCGCCTCAGATATTTTTTATTCCGGCTTAAGATTTTGCCAGTGCGTGTTTATGTTTAATAAAGGATTAAGTGGGAAAACCAGCTTATACTTTTCCCATTGTGTACATTACACAATTTCTCCCCCACTTCATTGTTGCTGAATTCTTTAGAACGTAAACAGATAATGCTGTTGTAAACGGTACTTACGTAGTTCGCCTTCTTAGACCGTTACGTGTGTAGTTGAAACGAATGTTCCATTAAACAAGGTAAGGTTGGCAACGAGACCGATTAAATAAATTTCACTTATCTGATAATGAGGTCCCGGCGGAGAGTGTGAGCGGGCGACACGCGCGGCACTCGCGCGGCACACGCCCGCGCACTCCCGTACGTGTTCGTCATCTAAAAGAGCCACAGCTTTGGTAATTTTTAAGTGAGCCTTTTCCGCTGCAACGCTCGCAGTTATTCAGCCGAGTTCTTTGCATGCTATAGCACTTAAAGGAAGTAAAGCCACTCCTAAACAAATGAAAGCTCTTTCGTTCGCCGTTCGTGCCTCACTCGCTCAGCAATCCGCTTACTTACAAGCGGTGAAAATTTAATTCTATTCGAATACGACATATTCGTGTTGCTTATATTTTCGAAGGCTCACTTTTAGAAGCAGGCATTAGTGGCTCCCGTAACCGACTGGTGATCGGCGGTTTCCGAGTAATCCCCCGAAGCCAAAATAAAAGAGTGAAAGTTAAGTAGACTGAATAATGCTAAGCGGCTTGTCGGACAATAATCCTACGGAAATATTATGACTGTTATTGTTGCTGAAGACAATTATTCTCCAACTTCAATACGGTATACAAAGTCACCCCTTCCCATCGGCGATGTCAACAAACGCCTGACGAATCCATAAAATTGCCCAATCCAATTAAACTGGATGTGTAAAGTTACTTTACCAATTTAATAAATCTAATTATTCGCAGTCGCTAGACTAATGTTTTTGTTTCGAATCGCTACGCTTTTTGCTTTCATTAATTTTATTTGACTTATTAAACTCGTTAGTGAAATTTGATTCTGTGATCGCATTCAATTGTTAGTTTTCTTGAGGAAAAATACAGCGATAAAAAAAGATGAGACCTTTATAAGCAGGAGCTTATTTTGGCTTGCTTATTAATGTAGGAGGCGCGGGACGTCCCCGAGCTTCGCGTTTTGTGTCGACGAGCTTTTTAGCCTATTCACAATACGGGTTGACTCTGTAATGCAGACAACGGTGATTTGATAAATGAGTCAAGCTTTTTGTGTGAAAAGACGAGCTTTATGTTCCGCCTCCATGTTTTAAGATGTTTTGAACCGTTAAACAAAACCTGTCTCGGCTACACCGGCCGCCGTGTCCTACAAAGCCCTTTGATTTATTTTCATTTACTAGCTTTAAATAGGTGATCAGAATAATTTAATAAATATCCCGCAAGATTAATAATATCTTCTCCTTACTGTACCTAGCGCAAAATCGCAGCACATCACAGATTTATGCGATTTTCAATACCTAAAGTAAAATTATATTTTTCTATTCTATTAATAGATTTTTATAACTTTAGGCATTTTCCTATATCGCGTTCCTTTTTCTTAGTGTACCTGATGTAGGCAGGCAGGGCGCGAGAGCCGCGGCTGCAAACATTCGATTGCCGGGCGGCGCTGCGCGGTGTTTGCTCGCCACTATTGTCGGTCCACATATCCGGGGCGCCATCTATTGTTTGAGCGCAGATAAGCCTCGTCGCGGTTTAGCTTCACTTTGCTTTGCTTTCGCTACTCAAACAACGTTATAATGCCAACCTAATGGCGGTTCACTCCCGTGCGGACCGGTGCGCCGCGCGTTGTAAATACCGATCTTCCGACGGAAATTACAACAACCGCACGCTAATCCGTGAGGGCCCCAATAGTATCACAAATTCAATTAGCTAACAAACGACTGGCTCCACACAGCGCTACCCATTCAAACTGCGTTAAATTTAAACTCGTATTAGATGCAGGTTTCGGAACTGTCAAAAGTTTAAAGAGCCGTTCGAACGATAAGAAGTTTCATTAAACGGGGCCGGGGAAATTGGGGTTGATGCTGGGAAATTAATAATTTGGCATATTAAAAGTCGGTAAATAATTTGCTCCAGTAAATTTGATGCAATATTGGGGTGTCTGTTGTGTACGTTGATGGATGAGGGCGCGGCTGAGCCGATCTTAACCTGTAAATGGTCGCTCCCGCGCTGTCCTAATAACCGTCGTCACAATAGTGAGCTAAACAAACAGCGGTGCTTGCTTTTATTGCAAGTCCGCACTCTCCGCCGCAGCTCTGCGGTAAACACAATAAGCCAGGCCGCCGCCACCGAGCCGTATTGTTCATATTATATGCTTGATTTTCGTTTGCACTGTTGGTTTGCATTCGAAGGTTCACTTGCGAAACGCTAAGCTGAAATGCTTGCTGCAATTTGTTTAAGCGAAATTGTCTCAAGTTTTTGTCTTTGTACCTAATATATGCAATAATTATAATATCTCATCTCACACACGGCCATCCGACCTCAAGCAAGGCAGAGCCTGTATGGATGTCGGACAGCTGATATATCTACACAGAAGGAAGACCCGATTAAAATATCTGTCTAATATTAAGGATGTCTATTAACAAGTTTTTGTATTTATTTGCAGGTAAGTCATCGTAATATCCTACACCCTGGAAGTATGAGTGGATCCCTGGAGTGAGTAACATGAACATATGATTCAAATCAAATAAAGTTTGTTTTTTGGTCAAGGGCTTCCCGCGCGCCCCCCTTCCAGTCGGGGATGATGAGGCGAAATGGTCATCGTTGGTCAACAATAATGAATGGGGATTAACTCGTATTCAAGTCCACCGACAATGTCATTTGTCACAATTGCGATCGGTCAGCCGATTTTAATTCACCGATATCCTCCCTAGATCCGGATTTTACGCAGATTTTCACCGAGCTGTACCGCCAGCTGACAGCTCTCAGCGATCGATGGGAACGGACAAAAACAAACAACCCATAAAAGAAATTTTGCACCGCGTGATTAAGTAAACCCGACCGCCGCCGAAAACATTAATATCGAGGCGGGTTTAGTCTTAATAACCGTAATAAACATTGTCTGTAACGAGCAATAGGCGGCGATGCGTGCTGATGTTACAATGTTTTTACACACGGCCGGTACATGGGAAAGCTTTCTAATTGCCGGAACAATGCTGAGCCGGCTATTTGCCGGCGGCATTGTTTTTGTCCGCGCCGGTTCATTTTACCCCACTCACCCCCGTCCGGGATATTAATGGAATCTGAATACGCACAGCCTTTGTATTCAGCTTTACGCGTAATTTAAGCTGGTGCCGCGCCGTGAGTCGGCGTTCTCGCTAATCTTACACAAGAATTTCAGGTAAGCGGTTAGGTTTGCATTTGTAGCTAGAGTTCAGTTGCTGCAGGCGCGACCGCGGCGCATAGCTCGCGAGGGAAATGATGAAACTGCCCCGTCATTATTGATATTGCAGCATTACTTTGTGTTAAGATTTTTCTGAAATTTTAAAGGTTTCCTAAACTTTTATTCTGAATTAGGTAAAACGCGAAATTTGCTGATGTATGATTTCGTAGCAATCCTCTTATTGAGGATATTTTCTGTTCTCAAAAAAAAATTATCCATTATTTTTTACAAGTTATATTTTATACGTGAACAGTATAAGCTAAAATTTTAATAGTATTGCTTTATTTACATAATTTATATAATTTACAATTACAAACTAAACTACCTATATATTATACAAACTAAACCTATGTACATAACTAAAACTATATGTAGAAGAGACCTTCTAAGCCTGGTCCCTGTGGGAGGGTTCCCAACACGCTGGCGACATTGCCCCGCTGGATCGCCAGACTCAGGCGCTGGCGGAGGTACGCCCCGGCTCGTTTGTCCCCTGAGACGTCTGCGAGCCGGGAAGAGATCTCTTTTACCAAACTTTTGGCATCCGGACATTGCTTTAATACATATAATTTTAATAGTATCAGTGGCCCAGTTCTGGGTATGTATTATTTAGCGACTTTGTTGGTTTGTCGTCGACACGATAAGAAGAAGAATACATATTATAATGATAATGATCATCTACGTCATTTGATCCAAAACCACCATAAAACATTTCAAAATTGATCAATCCAATTTGTCGATTTGCAATTTAGTTTGAGGAAAAGCTTTGTGTATCATCAAATTTAGTATCGGCAATCCGGATTACCTGTAGCCGGTCCATCCAATAACGCGCCCACACGATCCATCACCGCGCTCGCGCACTGACAAATACGAGTATTACGTATTTGTATTTCAGAAGTAGGGGTCCTCTATTTTCCCCAAATGACTGATCCCGCAGTCTTTGCATATTAGATTAGAACTAACAACGATTTCTTATTTTCATAGTAGGTAGGTACGTAATACGATAATCTCAATCAGGTAATTCATATTTTAATTTAGTATGTATAATGAAAATCCCTCGGATACTTATACCTACATGCGTTATATATATGCTTAAGTATACGTGGTATATGCTATCCTATGTGTGTTCATAAAACTGAAATGTTTAGTAATAATTCTAATGAGTAAAATTCCCTTAAATATTATAAAAGGTAATTCTAGTTGAGGAAAATGAAGGAAGAAGCTTTAATCGGGAAATCTTTCGAAACGGAAATTGGTGTTGTTACCGGCTCATATGCCATGCATTCATGTAATAAATACTGTAGTACAGTTCATGAAAACCCATTTTCACCCTAACAAAATCAGCGAGTACATTTTTAAATATACACTCACGGGCAATGCAAAAGTTCCACTCACTAAATTCCGACGACAAACAAGCCAATTTTTTTCAAAGGTTTCATTTAAAATTTTAACAAAATATTTTTTTTTAGTTGGTAATATCCTGATGCTCTGTTAAATGCACTTTAAAGTTGCAGAAGGCGTTATTAAGCTAGCCTTTTCCGTTTAGCAGTAATTTGGTGATTTTCTCAGTGGAACCTTTTCATTGCCCGTGAGTGTATTAATTAACACATCATAAATAATATAACAGAAATAAGAAAGTGGAAGTGGGTCTAGAGTCTAGAGCTTTTTTGTTGACTGTACTACCTCTACAAAGTAACTAAGTACCCGCTTACATAACTTGCCACGTTCCACAATTAGGCAGATTTGGTAGAAATACATCCGTGTATAACTAGGCGTATGTTTGGTCTTCATTAAGAAAGGGTGTATCTGTCTGTTACATATCATAAGACAGTGTTGTTGTTTCGCCGCACGGTGCAGGGACCATTAACATAATTGTGAGGCCGTGGAGTGAGACAGTCCTCTGCCGAGCCGCCAGCGTCTGTGGGACTCGCGTAGTTACTATATTTTATTGCACAATATTTCATAGATAAATAAATATATTTGCTGTGGTGATCATGCGATCTTTTTGCATCCTTTAATAAACTCAATTAGTTGTAGTTAGGTAGGTATATAATAAACGCTAACTACCTAAGTCTGCTAAAATGTACGCGACCTAGAAATTAAGAATGAGCGAGATTATGTTCTTAACGTAACTATCGCTTTTACATAAATTGCTTTATCCTTAATCTTTTTCTTTTTCATTTTGTAAAGATGTCTGTGTCCCTCTAAGATTTTCCCGAAAAGAAAAGGTAAAACATCAGTGATTTAAAAGGCGGGTTTGAGTTGGAGGTCTTTGGAGGGAGGATTCTAACGGATACGACATTTCACGGTTGAGATCGACGACTTTGACGTGCGCCATAATGACGGCCCCAGCCATCCACCCCTCCATAGGCACAATACATGCAGATAGAATGGGTAGTAGTAGTAGTCATATATTCCCAAAAAAAATGTAGATACTTTACTAAATATTTTCACCCTGTATACACACAAAGTCATTGTTTATAACCTATAATGATGATTAAATTTCTGTATGGACTCGTGTGGAGTTTATTTGAAAGGCACTCGAGGTTCAATCAGTGTAGTAGGTGCTCGTATATGAAGTCCGGGAGTGTATTTACGTTTTCACTTTAAATTTAATGTTGGAAATATTCGAAGCATTCACAAACAAACCGCGGAAACAAGCGCAACAATCGCGTTTACCGGCCGACAACGCTTTATGAAATTTCCGAAATCCCTGTTTAATTGGGCGCCTGCGTCGCCACAAATTAATTAAAATCGCTGCGGGATTTTATTAACTTATTGCGATTATATTTAAAAGGGGCGAAAACGCGCGGCCGGCCGCCCCGTCTAAATCACGTGAAGCAAACCTCGCGACCCGCCGAATACGATCTCGCTTCAATCGCTCTTTGGTTTACGGGTTTTACTAAAATCATTTCTTAAAGCATCAGCATCTTTTTAGAAAGTATCAAATGGAGGGAGGGTGAGAGGTTTCCGTTGCAATCATCTTATAAATACGACTTAAAAATTAATATACCTGTATAATATTTAATATTTATAGCCGTTTTAATATTTAACACTTTCTAATCAGTTACAATACAACACATTACGAAATAGGTACCTACATTGACACCTCACAATAATATGATATCTAAAGTCATGGAAACCTCCACAGCTCGTCACAGCCCCGGCTGAGAATTGATCGCGGTGGACACAGGGTGCTCCGAACACCGTCGCATTGACAAACGGGGCCCGGCACTTCATTAATTGTGGGCCGGCGACCGCGCGACCGCCTCTAAATAATTCACACCGGACTCTCACACTCTAATATACGGGCCTGTGCGGGCGAAAACGACAACTTTATACGGTTTATTGTATGGACCCTTCGAGTTTTGGAAGTTGTACTTTTATTATTATTACTCAATGGAAATTGAGACACTTAAAAATATTGCACCGTCCGTCTTTTAAAATAGGCTATATCTGATTCTATTACTTAAGTCCATCACGTAATAACAAGAAGTTTATCGAGCGAAAACCAGCTGTGGCCTCTGGGGCCCTCGTAACCGGAGCCATTACGCAATTCGGCTCCTAATTGATTCCTCGCTCCCTCAAGGCGACGCATTATCAACGCAGGTGGCGACTACCCGCGACCCGCCCTGGCTGCGACACTGACTACCTACCCGCCGCCTGGCGTCTCACCTTCGAATCTATATCGGATACTCTCCCAGACTCAATAAACGATCGGAAATAAACTTACAACAACCCGCGTGATAAACGGAAACGTCTTAATTTCCACAAGTTCGACGGAGAGCGTCCCGCTAGTCTCCGAGGTGTGTGTAAATCGAGTGGGTTTTCCGCCGAACGGTGAAATATGGCGAGTCGCCCGCCGATTTGTATGCGCGTCCAATGCTCCCTAAGTAATTTATCTGAGAGTGTTTTGGCGGGCCGGAGTGCGCCGAGTCGAGAGTTAGCCCCTTTCAGACGCGACGCGTGTCCTTACTCTTTCAATTTAATTAAAAGCTCAATCGGGAATATTAACAAAGTTGTTTAGTTGGTCTCTGAAACTCGAGCTAAATTTTCCCACTTTATCGGCTTCTACAGTTCCAAGATGCTTGGACGAAATGTGGCCTTTTGCAATTAGTATAATTGACGGAACGGTCTCGGGGTGTAATTAACGTCATTCCTCTATAGAAAATGTGAGGGCGCTTGCCCCCTCGGGGCTCCGCAAGAAGAATTGCAGCCACTGCAGCCGCGGCTCGCTCCATTTAACCCACTCTCGTCCTGCGTCGGCCGGCGGGACGAAATATTTTAAAATTTACTTACATATTATGTTATATAATAAGGGAGTGTCCCTTGCATCCAACATAAACATAATACAATATATAAAAAAACACTCCTATAACCCTCATCAAGTTTAACCAGCCTCTTTTAAACATCATGAAAAATGCGATAAGGACTTGTCATTTTTGTATCTTGAAACTGTCACTTGCCTTTTCAAATGTATCCAGTGAGCTACGACGGTGGACAACTAAAGTTGGCAAGTCTGTCGTTTAATTGAAACTTGTGCAGGCGCCGCGCAGCATTGCCGAGGACCTATTGTTTACTCCAGTTTTTCATATTTTTCATCCGCTTTCTCTTTCTAGGTACCCCTATCTTTGGTATCCACAAGTTTTTCGCTCGCTCGGGCCTTGATTTTTTGCAAAATAAACGACTTCCAGATAGTCGTCTGCCATTGTTATTTACGTTTCCGTTCTTTAAATATTTTAAGGAAGTATTATTTCTGTCGGTATTTACCTAGCTTGTAGATAGCATTTATTTACCGCGCATGTATAAAATGAGAGCTGAATATTATCCATAACTTGTAATCCATCCTTGTCGAAATTAATAAACAGATCTGCGCTCCAATACTCTCATGTTTCCAACTTAACAATACCGTATTGTTCATGCTTCATTCGCGATAAGAACATAAATACAAGAAGATGACTGCTACAATTTTGATATTAAACAGGGTGTGTATATCAATTCCCGTTTCCTTTTCAAACAATTTACCTAATGTCTGTAACGCTCCATCACTTTAACTTTCTATCTTCTCCGTGTCCCGCCATACACTTAGGCACGTATGAATTCTTTTATTTTCCGGAATCTTAGTCAGATAATTTTCGACCTAACTCCTTTAGGTTTAAAGTTGGCTTCAGTGTGTGGTGCGGCGGGACTTGTTGCTGCCCTCACGGCTCGGATCAAGCTGTCTCCCCGAACTAGCGTTCTTCCTTCCCTATTTTCGGGAAAACAAGGGAAAAGTGTTTTTCAGACGACAATATCGCTATCTGTTCGCGTTCACATAATTTGTCGTACGAGGCTTGATGCGGACACCCTCGATTTGCCTTATTCCTTTCTGTTATTCAGTTACAGGCTTACAGCTGTATAAGTCTTACATGTAACTTATTATTATACTTATGTAGTAGTTTCTTTCGTAGGACTGGTTCCTTAAAACTATGTATTTTACGCTTGCCGCCTAGTAAATGTAATGCTTATAAAGCCTAGAAACTTTACCTACTTAGGAATCAGTTGGCATATTCAGAATAGCAATGGCATAGCTGTAATAATTACTAAATGACTAAACAAAGTAAAACTCCTGCACATCAAGAGCCACAGCATAAAAAATCGCAGTCAACAAGTCCCGAGTCAATAGCAGCGGTTCCTAAACACCCGCTTGCTCCCCGAGCTTAACCCTGCGGTGCGGAGGGCACGCGCGCTTATCCGACCAATCTAGCCTTCGTGACATTGCACCGCACCGCCCGCCCCGCGCCCCGCACCACCCCTCGCCCCTCGCCCTCAATCTCCCACAACTTCGTCCTCACTGCACTCACTGACTTATGACTCCAACTTGCCACTCCACTAAAAAACCCACGAGCAATCGACAACTTTTTAAGACCCCCGTCAACGTCTTTATCGGTCACTTTGTTCCGGCGAAATTTTACTGGGCAAACTTTTTACTCCTATTTCTATCACCTCTAAACCCGACAGTAAATGGTCCCGACCGAACAATGTTACGTTAACGCCGAAAATATTCCCCTACCCTAATAAAAATACAATGTTGACGTATTGAAAACGTAGTGAGGTGCGTGATTACGTCGCAGCGGAGGTGAACTATGGCCTTATGACTGGGAAAACACAAAAACTTTTCCAATTACCCATTCAACGACTCCATTCAGGAGAAATCCGCCTCTCTCCGAACAAACGCCGCCATGAAAAGAAATCACCGAATAGGTGAGCGCGGGTAAACATTTGAGTAAACATTTGCGCATGTAAACTCACGAAAAAAAACTTTTAATGGCGTCCCCAGAGTTCCCGTCAAACATTTATCAACAAAAGAACGAACGTCCCCGAGGCGATGGAACTTGAAATGTATGGAAATTACCTAGACACAAGCGAGAGAACAATTCACTAACGGCGGTATAGTCAAATGTTTTAGTAAGCAGCTTGTTTCAACATTGCTACGCTATACATATTGTTACAGTTGCTATGCTATAGGGCCATTAAACAAATAAAAATAAGTTGAGTGACGTGGCAGGCGATACATCAGTCAGTCTGTGAGGTACATACGCTGTACAGAAATCCGAGGTATTCAATCCATCTTGCCCCACGTTGGGCGTCAAATAACTTGAATGGAATTTCGTTCCAGCCGCTTGTGATAGCGTAATAAACAATCTCATTATGGCCTATATCCAAAATTGAAATACAAAAAAATGGCGTGCTTTGATATATTATATTAAGCATATTCGTAGCTCAGTTACTAAATAAACAGTTTCTTTAAGAATAACACAAAATTATCATTGAAATATCTTTCCTAAGAGAAAATCTGCTCAATGTAAATAACTCTTAGCGAAATCAGGCCTAAGGAGTAGGGTGATGCTGTTAAAATATAACTTCTGATTCTACGAGGAAAAAAGCCAATTTGAATTTGAAAGATTAAAGCGTAAAAATTTATCGCCACGAAAAAATGTCCTCGGGACGTGCAAAAAGGCGTCAGGTACTTATTATTTCAACAGAGTGATCGTCTCTCGTTCTATTTGTCTTTTCGACTGTTCCGGTGCATAGTCTCCTCCATTACTCGGCACTGAAAGGAAAGTTTTGTATTCAATTTGGTATTATAATTCCCATTTGAAGTCGCCACGCACCATCGCCTCGACATCGGCTATGTAAATGGCCGCTTCCGGGACTTAGTCGCGTTCTCACCTAAAAACGATTCACTTCTGAATAATTTACTTTCTGAAATTTTTACCTGAATGTTATCCGCGCTGTTTTATTTAAGTATTCTTCAGTTTTATTCACGAGGCTGGCGTGTATGTTTATCGATCTCGGTTTGAAGTAAAGTTAATATAAACAGTTTCTCCCGGCGTGCTACTTGCAAGTGTAAATATTTCCGTACGGTTTACCTGACGTGCATTTTTATTCAGCTACGCGTGCCCGCTCCGCCGGGAGACAGGGAAACGTTTCTAGTTTCTCTTAAATTTAAAATGGAAACTTATCCCTGGGCTACCATAAAGTCTGCATTTTCCATAGAAATCCACTCGCCCGCTCGACTCGATCCTAACCGGTGTCCACGCCAAATCCTCGTGGATTTAGAGCGCGTCCATTGGCTGAGCCGCCGCCGCCGCGACGCCGCCGCCGCCGCGCTGCGTCTTCGCTCATCGCGACAGCTTTTATTTTACGAGATGTTTTCCGCGACCGTTTCGCAGATACTAAAATAATAAGAGTTTTACGTCGCCGCGTATTATGTAGGTTTTATGGCCTCGAGCTCGGCTGGAGTGCTGTTACAGTGGCTTACGAGAGCTCTTGTGACGAAATAATTAACCCGGTGTTGCTCGTATTAGTCTCCGCTACGCGATAACGCGAGCTACTTGTAACGTTCAACTTCTTCAACTAAATTTTCATTTTACGTTCCGATATATTAATTTAACATCCAGTGGAGGTTGTTACCGAAACCGTGTAGGGTGTATTAAAATTTCTAATATTTAATTTAATTGGCAAGGTGGGGGGGTGTAAGCTGATACTATAGTACCTAATGCTGGAGAACTCATCACGTTTGGTTTTATACGACTTCTTGACTGGAAGTCACGAAGCCGAATGAAAGATTCTGAGTATTGAAAATTTATATTCTTATCATAGTTGTACATCGTACATTTAGTCTAGCTACGTATTTACTGGACTTTTACTGTCTTATGGTAATAGGTATATTATAATATTATGAAGTGACTTATTTTGATATATTTTTTGTACTTATACAAAATTTTATTGTAAGTACCTACCTCCTGTGGTTGACAGAGAGAAAATGCTTTAATAGCATCAAGTCGACGCTTTGTAGTCTTATTTTGTAATATTTCTACCTACAAAAAAATCACGACATTAGAAAATTCTGGCCCAAACATCTGCATTCGCAGCGGAGACAAGGGACCGATAACAGATTACCCGCAAACACGGGTTTAAATTCATTTCCCGCGCGGCGGCGGCGGCGGCGGCGGCGGCCGATCGCGCCCCAATAAAGTCCGGGATGGAGCGCCGGGCGCGCTCCCCGGGACATATTTACTCCACACCGCCGCCACTTCCCCGCCGGCCCACCTTACATACCAATTCGACAATATATTTGTCCCAAACCCCTGACCGAGAGCAAACGAGAATTGGCTACCTCTCAAATTGAATCGACGTGCAAGTTTGCCAAACTCTTTTGTCACTGACAAAGAGAGAGATCGCGTCCTAAACGCACAAAAGTCCAGCAGACCTCGGCAGAGGATTACATACCGAAAATTCGAGCGCACCAAAACCAACAGCGCTGAAAACTGACAAAGTAATAACACGCGGACAAAATGAATTTTAGTAGAATTGCGGTTTTATTCGACTAATTAAAATAGCCTTTAAATTTAGCTCATTTTCATCCAATGTTTATTCTGCAGTTAATGCTATGCAAATCTGTATCGAGGCTGCGTTCGGCTCCCCCGGCGCCTCGGTTGTTGATGCACCGGCTCAGCCCAGCCCTGCCGACTGGCCCACTGCTAACTGGATTATTCCCAAGCGGCCACCACTTCTAGGATTAACTAACTAGCTATACTAGTACCTAATCGTTTGCGTCTTATTTCCTTAAACGGTTTTATGATTTTCACTAAAATACAGTATAAATCAATTATGGTATTTTATGTATTTATCGTGAATACTGTAAACTAGGTTTACATACAATACAACTCGTGCAGCGTAGTCCAAAGTTGATTCATCCAATGATGGCAAAGCTGGCGCTAACAAGCGATCAGTTGAATGTGGACCGGGCTGAACAGGCCGCAACAACGGAAGCCTCCCGCTAAACCAGTTAGCACATCCCGTCCACTGTTTTCACGCAAGCTGTTTCAATTTTCCCCCGTACAGAGCCAGAGGTCTCGGCCGGACATAAAGGCTGAAACAAGTTCGGCAAAGTTCGTGTTTTATCGGATTACATCGTGTCAACACTTCCGGATAAACCGGATTTTGATCCCGCTCTCAGCCCGAGATTCTGTCACTGTAACTTTGAAGGCGCAGCGACTAGACGAAATGGCGAATTGCCGTATCGGTGACGGTGTTAGGAATTTTATTGATCGGTATTAATTATTATGCAAAGAGAAAATTATAATTACTTATATTCTTCCACCCAAAGGTTGTCTTGAAAAAATCGCTTTTAGTGATAAGACTAATAAATTTTGTTCTTGTGTACAAAAATAAAGAATATTCTATCTATCTATTTATCTACTTACCGTGACAAATTTTGTTATGTAGCTACTTAGACTACTCATCAAATAGAGTGTGCCCACAGTGTGCACACCCATGTATTCATTGATTATTTTAAGTATCTACCCGTATACCTGCAAAAGCAAATAATACAAAACATTGCTCAAAGAACTTGCACTCCACTCGCTTGCATATTGCACACACACTGGTCGGTGTGAATATTGAGAGACATCAATGCCGCATTCGGAACAACACACCTAATGGACTGCCAATGGACGTCAAGCAACAGCTACGCTCCGTTCCGTTTCAAGCTCGTAACACTATTACATTACGTCCCTAGTCTTTGGTGGAAGCCCCTCAGGAAACGGTATTTAATTCAAACCAACAGCCTGAATGTTGAACAGAAACACACTGCATGCAACATAACATAAACACTCACGCTTTGTACTAATGCCCTTGCCTCGGTCTTCAGTTAAGCCCTATGCAATAGGTATTGCCATCTTAAAGGCACATCCAGTACCTGATGCAGTAATATTTAATGTTTAGTGATAAGACTAATAAATTTTGTTCTTGTGTACAAAAATAAAGAATATTCTATCTATCTATTTATCTACTTACCGTGACAAATTTTGTTATGTAGCTACTTAGACTACTCATCAAATAGAGTGTGCCCACAGTGTGCACACCCATGTATTCATTGATTATTTTAAGTATCTACCCGTATACCTGCAAAAGCAAATAATACAAAACATTGCTCAAAGAACTTGCACTCCACTCGCTTGCATATTGCACACACACTGGTCGGTGTGAATATTGAGAGACATCAATGCCGCATTCGGAACAACACACCTAATGGACTGCCAATGGACGTCAAGCAACAGCTACGCTCCGTTCCGTTTCAAGCTCGTAACACTATTACATTACGTCCCTAGTCTTTGGTGGAAGCCCCTCAGGAAACGGTATTTAATTCAAACCAACAGCCTGAATGTTGAACAGAAACACACTGCATGCAACATAACATAAACACTCACGCTTTGTACTAATGCCCTTGCCTCGGTCTTCAGTTAAGCCCTATGCAATAGGTATTGCCATCTTAAAGGCACATCCAGTACCTGATGCAGTAATATTTAATGTTAAGACAAATAGCTTCCTAAGTCATAAACCGAACCAGGATCTAGTTAACCTAATCATTACTCCATTGCATATGATACAATAATTGTTCAGTCCACATTCAAATACAGTGGTAATTAACAGATTTGTTTTTTCGCATGTTATTAAATAAACAGCAAACATTTAAAATGCAGAAATTAAAAAAATATACGAAACAGTAGCGAATAAAATTACCAACCGTAATAAAAGCAACACAAAAAGTGCGAAGATATTATGATTATTACCGGAGCCTATCAGTCTAATGTTGTTTCTATAAATCAAACAAAAACGAAACTTTTACAATCTTTCAGCGGAAATGAAAGAAAGAACTGAGTGGAATGAGGGGAAGGTTCGCCATTAATTAGTGAAGATGAATCATTCGTAATAAATCTACAAGAATAATATGATAATTTTGTAAAAGTGAGCCTGTTCTTATTTAATTTTACTCATAATCTGTATTCAAACAATATTTATAACAAACTTCAATATGATACAAAAACATAACTATATCAACGCAGCTAAAATATTAACTTTTATAGTATCAAAGACAACATGCAGAAGATTTTTCCCAACAAAATACCTTTAAAATTGGATTCTGGAACGTCTGAATCTTTCAACAATACGTGTGAGTGTAGACGAGGCTTTGATGCCCCAGTCGATGTATCTGCAGAGCCGGGATCCTTTGACTAACTCAACTCTCAACACACCTCTAAAGAGTGTCACATTCTGAGTTCTTTCATACCCCGCCCCGCGCCCGCCGCTCCCCCGCCGGCGCCCACTCGGCAATGCACCCAAATATCATCGTAATATCTCAAAGATGCCTTTTGTTTCGCGAAACTCCTATTGGCAGGATATTTCTGTCTCTTTATAGTTTCGGATCGGTTTACTTATGGTATAAAAGTCTAGATCGAAACATTTCCTACATTGCGTATATTTATTACCATATTGTACTGAATAAATAAATGTTAGTACTAATGCAATAAATTGAGTATGTACATTATTGATTCCACTCCATTTAGTTAATAAATCAGAAATCGACAACAAACAAGAATCACTTACAGAAGACAATCCATGAAGTCAAGTGTTCTGAATAATATTTATTTAACTGATGTTCCGATACACGAAATTGGAGGGCCTGAGAGGGGCTCGAACCGCGGAATAACAAACGAAATCGCAGCCGTGTATTGCCGAGGTACGTACAATATTATGCTGCAAAGGAAAATATGAAAAGGCGGAATATTGCCCGACAAAATTACGATCGCTTTACATTCCATACACGCTATTGAGGGTATATTGTTACCTTCCTTCATTGCGATAAAGAATCTACTTGGGTTTTTGTTAAATCAAGTTACAAGCCCATCTCCTTAATGTACGGCGGTGGTGTGATCAAATATTCACAATAAAGCTACGTACCGTATAAACTGAGAGATTCCCATTAGAGGAGTGGCTGTCTCAGGGCCGTATTCTTGTACACTAAATAGATGTGAACGGTATTTTTTTCTTTATTAAACAGATTTTGATCACGGTAATAATGTCCCAAGATTAAAATTTACATGAGACCCAGCTTATGTATCTGACATAAATTAACTATCGAGATCGCTTCTAGAATACTACGCTAAGGGCCAGGCGTAGAATTAAAAGCACAGCCTATTATAGTACAATAGCTTACTAAGGCTCTTATTATAATTGTCTATTAGTATATTATCTTAACTAAATATACAAATATGGTGCAGCAGTTTGATAGTTTCTTGTGAACTGGGGTCAGACGGGGCGTCGCGGGATCCACTAAGCGGCTTTGTGGAGCCTCCACGCGAGGCATAACTATCAATACTCCTTATGGGATCCCCGCGCGCTATACATTATACTATCTACCTTCTTACATTCTCTTAGCGTGCACTAAGTTTAATTACTGCATTACGCTAATAGAACTATGGAGGTTGATGTTAGGTATAGGTTAGTAATGTAAGAGGTAGACTTGTTGTTGAAAGAGTTCTGCCATTCAACCGGCTAGGATCTCGGGTAAGTAGTAAAGTACAGCCGCAGTAGCGATCAGCGCAGCTCGACAATAAATAGCCGCCATTAACACGTTTCTTATAGTGGCATTAGGCTTTATAGCGCCCGCTGAGTAGCCTACAACAAAACAAAATGTCCGTCAAATTAATCTTATGGAATGCGATTAACCAAATTTGTTCGCGCAACCGGAGAAGCACACGTGTGGAAAACGCCTTCATTGAAAACCGTTGAATTGTTGGTAAAGTAATGAAAGTTATAAACAACAAGACTCGGGCGCCGTACATTATCTGAGGGCTGCCCACTGCGTGATATTTATTCGAATTGTCTCGGATGCAAATGAACGTCGTCCCGCTAAACGGTATCCTTTATTTTTCTCTTCGTGTCTGTTTAGTTTAGCTGTATGTGTTTCTAGACTGCGTTGGTTTTTACTTTTATATACATAGTTTGGTTCTGTCAAGCTCTCGGTTTATTATTATGATGTAGGTTTAATATGCAGTCATTTTCAGACATTAGCAATTTATATATATATCTTTAAAAGTATAGTTTTCCGTACAATCTTATAGAACGTGACCAAAAAGTTGAGAAATGAAAAGTTATCTTGCAAGTTGGCATATCGTCGAAGTTGTTTAACGATTCGGCAACACTATCGTCGATATACGGCTATGAGCCGCGCGGCCCGCTTCAACTGCATAGTTCACTTTATCGCCCCAAAGTTAAAATGGTATGGGAGTTGAGCTCGACTGGCGGTTAACGCCTAACGTCTCTATTCATTACGAAAGTAAGCAGTCTCTACTTTAACTTTGTTCCCAGAAACTCTCCTGCTTTCCCTTCCCTATAAACTAGACTTGTGACAGCGAGTAATGTCCTCTGATATTGTTCTGGGGCTAAGAGGTTTGCTTCTTACTTGTGATGAGAATTCTTAACTTTAGCTGTCTCCTACTTACTTTAAAAGTTTCACCAACTTTCGGGCATCTTAAGCTACAATACGAACTCGTTCAACTTAAATATAATCAGTGGAATTGCTCCACGAATTTGCAGTAAACAGAGGTCGTTAAGGTTTATTAATGACCCGGCGAGGTCTTAATTCCGGACATTCTGTAAAGAGTCTAGCCGGTAATCGATACTTCCGAATATCGATTATGACGTTGTGCGGAAATCATCCGCTGAGGCGGGTGCTTGACAAATGCGCGCCATAAGCGGAGAACAAATTGGGGCTATTAATTAGAGGGGAGTCGGCGCCTCACTCCACAAATATCATCGAGATCGTTAGTACTGACAACGCAGCCGAAAGTCGAAGGCGCTCGAGGCAGGCTAAACAATCAATTTGGCATCCACGTATGTATACGTAAATATACAACTAAAATAACAGCAGTGGACATCCATTGAATCGTTTTAAAAAATAGCACTATACGAAACTACATAAAGATCTAATCTGTCGGCTCTGCTATCACATATCACATTAATACCCATTCATGGACGATTTCCATGCAATTTGAATAGAGTAACAGTGCATGTAACATACGTCTAAATGAATACATAGTGGAATGCTACATATGTGCAGACAAGATGTACACGCGCGCTCAATGGGACATGAATATCTCAAATACCTTTGTAGGGACGCAATCTCACCGTGATCTCTCCTATTGAGGCATCACGATAATTAACCGCTTTGTTTTGCTCTCCCATTTGCAATATTAGTTTCTACTCAAAGCGAGCCTCCACTATGAGATTGTGACAGGAATTCACTGGAAATACTACAGCAATTACTTTAAAAGTCTTGTACCTTTTTTAACTGTTGAAGGACTTTTCTATTGATGTTTTATACTCTTTGAGATTGCAGTTCGGTGTTAGCAGCTTAATAACATTGTACATAGACTTTGGCAGAACAGACCTTTTCGCTTTTTAAGTATTTTTCTTTGATTACTACTTGAAACAATTTGAAAAGATCGTTAGCCACAGAATCAAAGTTTCCTGTAAAAAGAACAGATTGAGCTTGAGGGCATAAAGCTTTTAAATCCACACGGCTATAAAATAATAACCCACCCATTTGTATGTAGCCCTGTTTCTGAAATCCATTTTGTTAACGATCCAATCCGCGTCGAGTTTCTTGAGATCATAAAAAATAATATAAAATTGTGAGAGTAACACGTGACTAATGAAAAGTATATTATCTGACATAAAACATTTTACGCGCAATGTGGGGTTATTAAATTAAAATAAAAACACAATGCTATTTAAGTACCCGTTGAGCCGTTTGGAATCAAAATGCAGGTCTGTGAGACAGCACTAAAATTCATTAAAAGCTAGCTTTTATATGTACGCTACAGTGTTATATTCGTTTTCATATTAGACCGGCCGGCGGAGAACAATGACGTCATAAATGCCAAAGCGATCTTTCATTCTCATCGTAAACGGTCTCTCTTCCCACTTCTTTCTTTTCTATTGGACCGCAGTAACATTGTTTTTGCGATTTATTCGGGAGCCGGCCCCGTGCCCTCACAGGCCCGGTGCCCCTCGACAAAATTACACTTTACGGGTTACGAAGTGATTTTACTGAATCACGTTATATCGCAACTGTCATGGCGACGGTAACGCGATAAGCGAATCGGCTTGACTGACAACTCTCAGTGGGAAAATTGATATTTAAATTCATTTAACGAGGTATTTAATTAGATCCGGCAACTTAATTTACACTAACCGCAATTACTAAATTACACAAACTGTATTGAAAGTATGAAAATGTAATGAAATGATTATTTCATTGCATAATGTAAATTAGTAAAAATCTAGGTATTTAATTAAATTAATTCATATTCAAATTAATATGCAAATCACAAAATTCTTGATTTTTTTAGTTACACCAACACTACTGAAATACAGTAGGTATTTCCCCTTTCACCACGTAAACTAATAATTCGACACTCTTCAAAAAGGTTTTCGAATTCGCCGCGCGATCTAAGTAAACTGATCCCTTTATGTATATTTTACTTCCGAGATTCCGATATGATGGGCTTCGGATGGCACTCATTCAAATGACATATTGTAGAGACGTTTGAATATATCCTGATGGGGAATGAATCCTCAGTTTTCTATCGGACCTAAATCAAATACGGCTTGGATAGCCAATATACGAAATTGATTTTGTTCGAACCCGTTCCTCTTTGTTGATCCGAGATAGGCTTTGTTGTGTGTTATCAATTCTTCCGATAACGACGTAAAGGAAACGTACCTAAAGTATACCTACACGATTTATTGAACCATCTACATTCAAGTAATACATTATAATAACTTAACGAAGGTATATTTCGAATTATGTACCAACAAACAAAATATTACACTTAATACATATTACAACAAAATTATAATTTTAAGAAATGATTTATTAATGTAAGTTGTTTAAGCTGCTGGTGTTCCATTTTGAATAAATAAATAAATAAAGAGGTTTGTATGTAAGTACGTTTGTAACAAAAGTTCAAAAATTGCTGGACCAATTTTAAAAAATATTGAAAGCATTCTTTCATGAAAAGTTCTTGCGGCGAGACGAAGCTCGCGAGAAAAGCTAGTAATAATAACATGATGGAAGTTAATAATTATCCTCCCATACTATCCTGCTCTTATTCCAATTGAAAACTGGAATTTAACAAGCCATCGGAATTAATAACATGTTGAAATTAATAACCACAAATCGATTAAAATTTGTATATTCAACCACGTCAGGACTCGCATGTTGTTATCGAATACAAACATGTAAATCAGTCGGTACATTGCATGTGCAACATTCTGTATGAAGATGCAAATAATACTCCATATAAATGTAATGAAAGACAGTGCCCCTACTCGTCCATCACAATCCTCTCTTTGCAACACAATTTCCATCCCCTTTTCTTTGTTGTGAAAAATGTTATTTAATTTCAGGCAATTATTACATGCGCTTTACGAAATTACTCCAAGGAACGATACTCGGGAAGACCTTTATTTAAGGGCGTACTATTCTTTTCTAAAATGAAAGTCTCATACCGAAAAATGGGATTCCCGCTGTTAGCGTAATCTGCTTTTTATTACGGAATAATGCAATGTTGGGTATCTTATTATGCAGTAGTCACAGTAAAATATGAACCGCTTTCGGGTCGTTACAGTGTTATAGTAGTTTCAGCTATAAAACTGTGTAATATTATGCTGAAATGAGGTCTAGAACATACAATATAAATGGTATAAGTAAATGCACGAACCATCTCCACAACTCTGCACTTAGAAAAAGGAATATAATATTACATAAGGAATTATTTGTAAACAGCAATACCATGAGGTAAAATCTTTATGATGTAAAGTTGGCCATTCGCAGAATACTTCCAGGGTAGCTGCTATAGCATCACACTCACCGGCCAGTGACATATACTCTCTCGGAATGACAATCTACTTTCTGCACAGCTCTAGCCACCACATATCGCAGGCAGGTTCATTATTGCGTGGTTACATCGCGAGCGAGCGACCATAATATGAGGTCGCGGCGCGTGCGTCAGGTGCCAGATACACGGAGCCAGGTCACGCCGCCTCGTATCTACTCACTGGAGTCATTTGTACATTTTGCTATATTACATAGCAACCGTGATTTATACCACGCGCCGGTGCGACTAACAGCTAAGGCCTGTCATCTCGCCGTTTCAAATTGAGATTGATTCACAGGATGAAGGGCTGACGTGTTTCGTTTTCTTTCTCCGTATATTACAACGTCTTTGTCTTTTTCGTGTGACGTTGCATAAACAAAATTAGGTGTCAGTGTTTCAATGGAAACTTCGGCTTTCGGCTAACGAAAATACTTATTTTATTAAAGCATTAGCTTGCCTTGATTGATCACCCTTTTCCGTCATCCGCGGACCCTTCTCTAATGGTAGCGCTGTATCTGCAATAAGTTCGCTTTTGTAGCAATATAATGATTGTCTGGAACCCCGCGTGCAGTGCTAGTAGCGCCGTGCAAACAGCGGCGGAGCGCGCGCACCAATTTGTTCCGCGGAAGTATCCGATTTTGTTTTATGCGGGGGTGGCTACGGATATTTAATCTTACAATGAGGCATTTATATCTTTAACAAAAGGTTTTATTTTCCCTAAATTTGAGTTTAATTTGTTTATTTGTGTTGTTTCAGAGGGGCTCAGACGAGCTTCTGTCGCAGAGCGGCGTGACCGTGATGGCTCCGGCCGCCCCGCACCACGCCGACAACAACAACCAGGACTCCGCCGCCAAAAAGGTACCAACACATTCTTTACAAGACAAAAGGATCCATATGAAAGGCAGCGTTTTTGATCTCATCAAAGGCCCGAAACAACCGAGCACAAAGCGCGTGACGCGACCCGGCCGACACTTCGGGAGGCGCCGGACAATCGTACACCTTTAATTATTTTCACGGTACAATGTCTCCATTCAAAATGGATAATCTAAATCGCATTAACCATTCTTTCTCCGCCGTTTTGCGTAATTAAGCGAAAACGATAAATCCACGAAATCGAGAAACCGAAATAAGTATTAAAATAAAAGGGTCTGGAAAGCCAGCGCGCGCCGTAAAGGGCCCTCCAGGGAGACTTTGCACGCAAATTATTATTAATCTCCCTTAGCCTCGTGATACGGAACCTATCGAACCCGATGCGCACTGTAACGTTGAAATTACCTCGTTTTCATACATATCTAAGAAATAAAGCATAGGTAAGGTTTTCAAGTTTGGCATTAGACATTCTGAAATAAACTAAACATTAATCTCTCTCGGTCAACTAGCAAACAAAATAATATTATATTTGAAAAACCCTATTCGGTTGAATCTACGGATAACGCATACACAGATAGACCAACACGTACGATAAAAATATAAAACTCCTATTTTTTGGTCGGAGCTTTAAAATAGGAAAAACCGTTACTTTTCACACTGGCGAGTAAAAACTTGAGTGTTCTTATGTATATTACTCACTGCTCAAACAAAAGATAAATTGCGAGAACGTTCTTATTGTTTGTAAAAAGAAAATATGTCCTAGACTTCCATTTACTTTAGTAGTCTGCATGGTTTAATATTGCGACTCGTATCTTTAACATCATTTTATTATTGTAATACAAATAACAGTAAAATAAGCTCGGCGCATTATGTATCTCTCCGGTTTGCGACCATTCCTCCCTGTTGCGAGAATTTATTGAATTAGAATGTGGAAACGTGTGGTGTGTTATTGAATAATAGATTCCAATAACACTGGTGGTAAGTTATATTTTACATTATGGCCGATAAAGTTTTCATTTCTTCAAAGAACGGGTATATACTTTTAATGTTAACCTAAACAGTCCATTCTAACAGTTCTAAACATAATAATTGAATTTGAGAGCAGTTACCGCCAATAAACTACCCTGTAGCATGTAGTTTGGCTATCTTTAGTACCTATTTAAGATTTTTGTAATAAACTCAATAAATAAATGAATTAGTTTTCTTGATATTGGACGTCATTGTACATGAGAAATGTTTTTTATTCTCTTATGATAACTTTTGTCTACTATTTAAACACATGTTAAGAACTTCCCAACAGCGTGTTAAATCCCCGTTAAAGCGATACCGTATTGCAACTTCATACCAAATGATATTTATTTTTATTTAGCCTTAAGTTACTACGTACGAGTAATGGACAACTTCGCTCCTCCGGTTAGTACATTATTCAAATTGAGAGCAGGCAAAATAAATATTAAAAAATAAAAACAAATTTAATGCAAACCGGCCAGTGTTTTCGTTCTTTTCCGAGTTCCGGACTCGGTTTACATAAATACGGGCAACGCTTTACATGCACACTTTGTTTGGCGCAGAGCAAACACGACAGTTTTGTTTGCCTGACCCGCTGCCGCCCGCAGTGGGCGCCGGTAGCACCAGCTAAATGGATTGCATCATTCATTAAAACTTGTGTACTGTACTTGCTGCGGTATGGACTCCTGGCTCTTGGAGGCGCCTCGAGGTGGAAGTATTTAGCGCCCCCGCAGCGCCCCCGCAGCGCCCCGCCCAAGCGACAGCGGGCTTCTCGGTGATCGGACGCTACCGAGGATTGTGCTTGTTGCAAACTGATGATATATATTTTTTATATATTAAATCTTTTGTAAAGATTTCATTTTACGTTGCTGAGACAAAAAATGGATGCGGTTCTAAACCCTGTTTATTATTGAAACTTCGCCGCGACTTAATTTAACTTATAAAAAAACAATCAAGGCGTACTATTCGGCCAGTTCAGCGGGAGTCATTTACATAAATTAAATAGAAACCGAGCTTTTTGACTCGGGCGCGGGACATTTTCTTATTCTTCGCCTCGAGCGGTATATTCCCCGCTGTCACCGGTCATTATGTCACAACGCTTTTAAGGAGAAAAAACGAGGAAAAAATTCCGCCATATAAGAGGAATATTTTTACTTGACAGATCGTAATTAATGAGTGTATCTTGAATGGGTCCTTCATAATTGTTCTTATTTCGTAGCTTTCAGAAACGTTGATATTCAATGAAGCCGTAATTTAATTTCGATAATGAACTGTGGTTTCTGAAACGTATAATTAGTTATGTTATTCATCTCATATTTTATCCCCTAAATATTTCATTACATAAAAGTACCTGAAAGAAGCTGTATTTTCGCTAATTAATTAGTTTCATAGAATTTTCTACTGAATATGGAGGTTGTAATCTCGTATTCATGGTTCTATTTTCAATTAAATATATAGCTTTAAAAATATGTACACATTTGAAAATAGTATTTTAATAAATAGTAAATACTCAAGTATATAACGTTGTAGGGAAGTCTGAAAAAGACATCATATTGTTACTAAAGTTACTACATCCAAATAATCCCACATGTTTCTCGGTAAATTGTAATCTTGGAGGGAACAAAAACGTTTTGTTTGTAGCAATATAAGGAGGGCTAGGAACTGTAGTAACTCTCCGAAGGCTCCACGCCGGCGGCTGTTGGAAATACTCGGGAATTCTTTATACCCGCAGTAATCGAGTTATGAACCCGCCCTTAATTAATAATTAAATAGCTACACCGCTGCTTTGTATAGGTATTTTATAGCATTAAATAAGGAAAACTTGCTTTTTATTTTCTATTTTTAAAATTATTAGTGGTTGTTTGCTTAAAATTCTCTTTTCATTTATTATAAGTAAAATTTCGACTTCATCGAGTTATGTATCAGTTGGTCCAATCCTCATTATCCTGCTGTCCCGAGAGTGCTATTTTTCATTCAAGGTAATATAACTTTTAAAACCCTTCCACTGAAACTTTCAACAAATTTGATATGATAGTTTGTAAGTTATTTACAGGTAAGTTTGTTACATTATGTTACGTGACTACTAAATAAAATTATTAGTCTATGGAGAATTTATGATAATTCGCAACTTTGATTAGTCATTATCCTATTTTTTTTAAAAAGTCACGTGTTTTCTAATAGGTACTTTAGTGTTATAATATAATTAAATTTATAAAAATAATAATGATTTGTTATACCTATAATTTTTTACGAAAGGTCTTCCTTTCCTCATTCTCAACGCAACCTCATCCAAGTATTTTAAATAAATAACTAAAAACAGTTCAAACTGTTCCAACGTCTCTTAAATATATTAGCAGTCGATTAGGCACCGTGAAAAACAACGGACGCCTCTCAGCTGACAGCAATAACAGACATGAAGGAAGCGCTCGAGTGAAAAACACACCAATGGACCCTCGTCGCGCCCCACTGGCTCATTAATGTCCAAATAAAGTAATTAATTATGTTCCCCGTTTTTCTTCCATTTTCTTGACGTGCCCACTAAAAATGACCGAGTCCGTACCTGCCTTTGTACGGGCACAGTGTGAAATTGTGAGGATACTTCAATACTTTTAGTTACTGTAGAGTTTATTTAAACTGTTAGGCAGCTGCAATGATGCACTCATACAACAAACGTGTAAAATTGTAGTATGAATAGATGAATACATCATGTGCTATGTAAAAGTTCCACTTGTATCTGTAAGTATTTTAAGATACTTAATATATAATACTTATAAAATACACCTACATTATGATGCAGACTTGTAGAACATAGTAGGCAAGGAAAAAAGCTAACTCATAAATAATTAACTGATAGTCTAGTATGCTACCCATTCATTGACTGGGCCCACTGAGGAGGCCAAGTGGGAAGGCGCCTTGTGTGGAGATCAATCAAATCAGAGGTAATGTTGGAGGGTTCCCCGGTCCGTTTTTAGCACCACTTGGTTTTTACGATTATGTATTATTACCTGTACAACTTCGACTTTATCTCGGCTACCTTTACTCGCTAAATGAAATACATATTTACGCGTGCTGTTGGCACGACAAAACGGACATTGAGTTTTTTAGTGTTACAGGTTACGGCTGTTTTTTTCGGGTGTTTTGACTTCATTAGGTAGATATAATTAAAAAACATGACAATGTCTACGGCTATTTTTTTATGAAGGTCTAACTAACTTCTATTGATAATTATGTAGGTCTCATAATTATCATTAATTAATTAATCATTTTTACGTAAACCATTTACTCATAAAAGTATAAAGCATCAGTTTGAAACTACATATTTGTAAAATTTCGAGCCCATTCAAACGATCCTAATAACGGTGTAGTAATAAAGTAGTATAATGACGCGACCACGGCCAAACATCGATGGACTCACAAAATTCAGTAATCAATTAAATGACGTCATAAAGATATTCATTGCATGGGCTCTTCTCGGTTTACTGCTAGTTTTAGGGGTACTAAAACCATTTGGCTATCTTATTTTACGATTTCCTACTACCCGCGCTCACGTCCACCTATACAAACAAAAAACTACAAAATAAGTGATATATGGTTTGCCATTAAATTGGTCCCAGTGCTTAGGTGCTAGTAAATCAAGTTATGGACGTGTTTAATTAAAACGCTGTTTAGAAACTCATTATCTTTCACTAGAGTCTTGCATTCTCTTAAAACACTGAAGAGAAATTGAGTTAATTACATAGTTATTTTTATACGTTTGAAAATACTTAGGTCTTGAAACTTTTGCCGTAAAATAAATCGCGCTGCGAGCATTTCATATTTTTATTTTAAGTTTTCACTAAATCTATCTACATAATATTTTCATTGTTATGTTGTATTGTAGATACATTTTAATGAGCAAGTTTGTGGACGATAAAGTGGAAGGTAAGTAACATAGCGCGAGTACGGGCTTTATTAAAAGTTTCCTGCCTTCCTTAGTTAATGATAAGCGATTATGGACGCGAGCGTACCAACTTATCAATATTGTTCGCTTCGAGACGTGTAATTAGATATGGTGTAAGAAAGTTACTTTTTACTTTGTATGTTATAGAAATACGAAACTTTGGTTTTATAATGTAGCTTACTTCTTTTGCTATCGATAGGGTATCGTTAGCTAGACTTTACCCAAATAATATGTATTGAAAGAAAGAAAGAAAGAAAATAATCTTTATTGCCACAGACGAAGTTTTACACTTTAAAGATGTACTTAAACCTTACCTTACAATTTAACATAATCTAATTCTTTTAATAGAGTAACACCTTAGTAACTATTTCTACACATAATGTATCTGAGGCAAATGGCAACAGACTCAGCCATGTTGTCAGACATCCGTCTGAACAACGCTGATTTCCAGTCTGCTCCGTGTTTAATAAATATTTTATATAGGTACAATTACCTTATTAGTAAACCTAATGTTGCACTCTTTAACAAATACAATTATAATATTATGATAATGTTCAAACATTAAACTTAAAATTAAATTTATATACTATATTTATACTAATATACTATACTAATATAATATACTAATACTATATCTAATATAAATATATATATATATATATATGTTTCGATATCAGTTTTTCTTTTTATTTTTTTATGGTTGTATATATTGTTTTTGAGGTCTCTATTTGTTTTAAAATTAGTATATTTTTCAACTTTAATTTGAAAGTACCAAATGACATACTCAGTGTTTTTAAAGGAGGAGGAAGGTCATTCCAGATTTTCGATGCAGAGAACTTAAATTGTATATTTCGTATTGTATATTTCATACAATTTATGAAGTTTAACTTCATACAGAATAACTATTTGCAATATTCAAGCTAATCCGTTAGCAATACAGAGTCTCAGTGTAGCAAAAGTCGGTTCGGCTTGACGTGGTATGCCGTTTACATTGTCGAAGCTAAGCCTAGCTGCTCCGGCCAACATTTCAAGAGTATTATTGCGCTGAGAGCGGCGGCAATCGGTAAAAGTTTTAATTGGCGGCTCGATCGAATATTTATTGCAAGTCCAGAATTGCTCATACAAAGTTGCCACGCGCCCGCCCGCGCCCCTGTTTACTGACACTGTTACTAGACAAACAATAAAAAAATAGGTTTTACATTAACATTTAAAAAAATGCAAGGTAATAAATATCATACTTAATAATAAAAGGACAGTTATACTACCTACTCTTACGGTGAAGGAACACATCGTGAGGAAACCAGCACATCTAAATTCTAAATTATAGATAATTATGTAGGTACCCATTGCATTTTACTCGTTAAAACAGCGACCTATCAAGTGAGTTCAAATTAATATGCCTATAGCTAAAAGTGGGTGGCTCGCTTGCCACTTCGAGGATAACAGTCGTAAGGAAAATATTGCTAAAAACCTATAGTAACTCGAAATGTTATTTATTTTATCTGGACTTTTAAGTCCCACGGTATCCAAATCAAAGTAGTTTATTGTGTAGTGTGTTGATACGTCTGTATGCAAACTCCGCTCAGTCGTACATAGAAGCATAACTGCACCTCGAAAGTTTTCGGTAATGGCTGTGCTAAATCGCTAAATTATTTTAGAATGCACTATATTGTAGTTTAGCGTTCACAAGCAACTTCTCCAGTTATGACTCCCTCGCGTCCCGCCAACATTGTATTCTGCTTTACAGGAGAATTACATACAAACCTAGTTCTTTCTTTCTACTCGTATTTCCATTTATAAATTCGATGTAAAAAATATAAAGTTACCAAAGAAAAAGTCCAAAATAATTATAATAATGTAAATTTATGTTTACCTATTCAACACACAATGGATTAAATGTCGTTGTAATGATGGAGCCCTGTAAGTATTGTAGCTGAACAATAAATATTCGGGATAGGGTCATATCAGTCACACGTTGGTTAGAACGTCGCAGCGCCTGGAGGGTTACTCTATAGTGACGAAAAGCGGACGAACGAAAGCTGTCGTGCAATCGGCACGTTTAATACAACGAGATAGGCTCATGGCTCGCGCAGAACCACTCCGAAACTTAGTTTTTCGACAATAGAGCGACCCCCCTCGGCTCGAGCTCGAATCATCGACACGATTAATGACAGCAGCGCGTCGGGGCCAGCCAACTGCGAAAGAGTCTTTCAATAAACACATCCGGTGATATCACCGGGAAAATTGACCGATTCCGGAAAATCCTCCAGGAAAAACTCACACGATATCTCTTTTCTATACCGTTGACCGAGCCCAAATTTAATATTTATGGGCGAAATGTGAGCCGGAGCGCATGATTTAAGTGCCTCATGTAAGAATAGTTCCTCACGGATTTTCTGAGCTAGCGAAAGTATTGTCCTTCGGGGCAGGTATTCTTTGTACTTTCACGTGCCAGTTGTTTTCGTTCGGCGGCTGTAGGTACCTGTCTACGGTGAAGTATCGAATACAGCCGCGATGGCCGCCTCTACCCCGATTTATTTATCCTTTTGCTACATACTCGTACAGTCTGCGAAAATATTTTTTGTTATTTGTTTGCTTATGGAAACTCGGCTCCTTTGATGCTTTTTGTCACAGGAATCGATTTGTTCGGCAAGATTTCTTCGGATTTGTCTCCTCTTCTAATGATAAAATATTATCTTGTAAAAAAATAAAGATGTAAGCTTCAGATCAAAGTAGGACAACCACAATGTAAGAAAATCTTAGCCGCAGGCTTAGGCTTCTTTGATTTTATTAATTTATCATAAATCATAATAACACACAGTAAACAGACATGGAAGAGGAACAAAGTCAAAAGCTTTATAAAAATATTAATATCTGTAGATTTATTCTTTTGTATTTTTTTATGTTATAACTGTTTAAGAATGGTTACTTTTGTTTTATATAAAATTATAATGTAGTTGAAAATTATGGTAACGAAAGAACGTGCGAATTTGTTTTGTAAAAGAAAACCAAACAACAATGGAAAACTTTTGATGGTAGCTTCGGCAGTGCGGGAACCCATCACTCTTTCGACAACTTCATTCCAAACTCATCAATCTTATATCTTTTTGACATTGGTACCTGCTACCTACACGAACTTCGAACGTTGATAATGGTTTTAAAATGAATTTCCTCTCATTTCTATTTTGAAAAGATGGCTCAGAGTACCTTCTACACGACAAAGGGCCCTACCCTCCCCTATACGTTTTAGTCAATTTTCATTGTATAATTTAAGCACTCTGGCACGTCTTTACAGTCATAACTAAAATGATGATATATAAAAACAACTATTCATTGTAAAATAACATAATCTTTAGCCAACGGGAAACAAACTACTCCGATTTCGTAAATGGCAGTATCTGATATGTGTAGCATAAGACATAAGACTGTTATTTATTCACTGTTGCTTCCCCAACTCTTACAAGAATTTACAGATGATCGTTGAACATACAGTGGAATCACGATCACGGGGAATCCGCCATACACGACCACACGATATGGCCCCAAATCTGTGACAGAACTAACTACAAAGTCGGATATACTCGTATCTTCCCGATCCCCGCAGCGACTGTTCCAGAATTGTCACCCTTAATAAGATCCGTATCCGACACCGATGAAATACAAAACACTTCGGAACATTCTCACCTTCTTTCGGTGTCGTCGAGACAAACTTATGGACGGTATATTTTATCACTCATCTTTTACAGATTCCGCCGTTTGATTTTATTGATCCGATATGCAGTGTGTAGTTCGTAACTTTATTTTCTCTTTGTACATGCACCATTTGCAAACAAAAGCAAGGGTGCTGCTGAAAAAAACTAAATCATTTTACTCGAATTTTTCAATAAAGTTTTATTCACTGAACAATGCACAAAAACAAACGGCACAGAATTCCCTTTACATCACAAGTGCAAATAATTACGACGATTTGAATAGGAAAAGCGAGCCAGTATTTATTTATAAAACGGGTCTGATTTGTTTCCAATGCAGATCACCCGTTGTAGGCTCCAAGATATTTAATATTCCGTTTCCAAAATGCCTTTTCAGCATCTCCAATCGGGTGCACAAATTACGCGTAAATAAAAACAATTCGATTGGTCCTTTCAGGATGGGCTTTACAAGTGAACTGTTGTGCGAGGCAACAGTGTATTGGTTGCTCTCAAATCGGGCAGTTGTAATGAAAAGGCTCCCGCGGGAACAATGGAGCCCACATTGGGGCTGGGCCCGATAAGCCTCGACAATTATACTACATCGACTTTTCAATTATACAGCCGCGCACCGGCGGAACAATGCTGTCAATTGTTTGTGTTAGAAATGAGCATTCGTACTCCTTTCAGCAGCTTCTGTGCACGGGCCGAGGCCCGCTCGCTAAGTGCCTCTATCAATTTGGGGCTGTTTAGCGATGTGCCCCGCGATGTCTGTAAATGCTGAATGAATTAGGCAGTTTGCTTGAAATAGATTTAGCCAGATAGTCTTTATTTGTAACTAGACCAAGAACAAAGATTCGGAAAGATGTCATAATTAATGTGTAATTATTGCATTTCAAAAATTTTACTTGAATTAATAGTTTTTTCAGCAAAAATTGGGACTCATGATTTTTTAAATATTAGCTTTTCTTACTTTTTGGGCATTCAATAGTTTTCGTGATACATAATAATTTCCCCATAATTTCGACCTTTGTAAACATCCTGTTTACTATGATGTTAAATAAATAATTACACACAGAGGGTTTTAATTAGAAAATACATATTAACATCCGTATTCGTATTAATATCAATAAACGAAATAAAATATGCATATTCAGTGGTAGGTAATACCACACAACTAGATATAGGTATATGTAGCTCCGACTACCATATTTGCAAAGCGATATTAGCTACAAATTTTCCTATCGGTAAAGAGATTTTATTGACATATACCTAGCAATATTTACCTGTTAATTTCAGTATTTACCGAAAATCAAATACCGTTTCAACAATTAATCGGCAAGTTGGTTGGGAATCACTGCTTTATTGACTATTGGCCTATTGATTATAACAGAACCACCATCCACTTATGCTTATGACCGTATTCAATATTATGATATTCTATCCAGGATGTAATGTATGCTAAAGTACTGTCTAGATAGATTAGGGTTTCTGATTAATGAAACAACTTATTAATGTATATAAAATCTGCTGAATAAGTAATAAAACAAATACTCACAAAAATGCATGCTATTGTTTTCACTGTCGTATTGTGATTTTTCTTGTGAGTTACTAACTGAACCATTGACCAGCGAATGTCTAGCTCGCCTTGCGGAGTCACAGTCCTGACTACAAGTCTAGGCTATTACGCACGACTGGCTTTTATAAAAGTTTACCGACGTGGTCGTCTACCAATATTATAATACCCACTATAGATGTGTTAAGCTATCAAAGCTAGACTCGGTGCAAGGAGACACGATACTATGATAAGACTTTATGTCATGCGCTTATTGTAATATGGTAGTTTGATGGTCAAAACGCTGTCTTGATAATGTCTCCGCGCTATATTTATTTACAGACGGATCTTTGCCCGTGTCTTTTAGATATTCAGTGTGTATTGACGGCTGAATGGCGTAGTGGTTAGTGACCCTGACTGCTATGCCGAAGGTCCCGGGTTCGATTCCCGGCTGGGGCAGATATTTGTTTAAACACAGGTATTTGTACTCGGGTCTTGGTTGTTGATATTTATATTTAGTATCTATCTATCTATGTATTTGTGTAGATATATCAGCTGTCCGATACCCATAACACAGGTTCTGCCTAGCTTGGGGTCGGATGGCCGTGTGTGAAGTGTCCCCACATATTTATTTATTTATTTATTTATTGTGTCACTACGAAAAAAAATCAACCTCGATATGTCCACTCCCTTAAAATACCAACTTACCTTACCACCACATATACATGAATTCAAAACTCTTTTTTGTCCGCAGGTGAAACTAGAACAGAATGTGGGCAAGCCGTCGCGCGTCATCCACATCCGGAACATCCCCAACGAGACCACCGAGGCGGAGATCATCCAGCTGGGCCTGCCCTTCGGCCGCGTCACCAACGTGCTCGTGCTCAAGGGAAAGAATCAGGTAACCCTCAGCCCTTACCAGAATTTTAGGGACAGTTTTTTGATCCGTAGTTAACTCAACCAAACGTACAGGTACAGGCAAACGCCCTTCGGCTAGATGGCTTGACGACTTGCGAAAGGTAACTGGTTATGATTGGACGCGGATAGATATAGATCGCATTAAGAGGCGTGCTTTGGAAGAGGTCTACGTCCAGCAGTGTTACGTCCAGAAGGGCTAGTACGGGGCGCATTTAAGACGTGACAAGAGTTTTGCATCGCGCTCACTCACATCGCGCAGCCTCAAGAGCGAGCGCGACGGAGAACTTTTGTCACGTCTTAATAGCAACCTATGCTACAGGGCCAGCTGTCACGCTTGTCACGTTATTTGAATAATGGTTAAAGTTGACCACGGATCAGAAAATCTGCCTTTAGGCGATTACTTACCTACTTAAATCGTAAACGCACAGCCCGTGATAATCCACTGAATGATATGAGCCTCCTCCACGACTTGATGGTTATTGCCATATGCTCATTGCGACTCTTGTGAGGCGGCAAACCTAGTTACCTAGTATGCCTAGGATATAAAACATTATACTTAGGTACATATAATTTCAGATAGTTACGTACAAAATACCTCATATTTATTTTATTTGAGTATTCCATTCCTCTCCACTTGTGTACAGATCAGCTGTATTTTAAAACAATTCCAAGAATGTCTTGTCATGCCGATCCTTTTTTAACATATTGAAAAGGGCTCTTCATTTTGTCCATACCCTTACTCTTATTTTGTCTTATTTGCTAATGTGAAAACAATTTCACCTCTTATTCGAATAACGAAACAGCTGCCGAAACATTATTCTCTAAACCCAATTTCTACTTAGTAGCCGTAGTAGAGACGAAAAACCTAATGCGGCTAGTCTATAAAACTAGCTTTCAGGGCACTTCACGAAAGAGTTTTCGAGTTAAAAGCAATATTTTCATTGTGCCTCGAACTGTAAACAACAGGCAGCGTAGTTTCCTACAATATTGCGATAAGGTGCATTAGTCGAGCTCCACTGGGCCGGTCCCACTTAGTGACGTACAATAATTAGTCAGTCTAATGTATTAACTGATATGTTACTGCCGCTAATAAGGACTCGTATCGTTATATTTGATGAATGCGCGCATTAGCTGCTCATAACGCCGAATCTGTTTACTACCTGCCATTCCTCATTTAACTGATGTGTTAGATTGTTACATCGCTGAATAGTTCCCGGATGATATCAACATAAACACAAACATATGTGCTGAATTATTGTTAACACGTTAGTTTTAACCTAGTTATACGTTGTAAACTATTTAAAAATAGTAGGCCGTGTAACTGGGCATCTCTAGCACAATAGTGAGGCACGACGGAAGCACAACAAGTGGGCGGGCGGCGAAGCGGCCTCGGCAAATAGGCCGCGGCCATTGTGTCCGACCCACCTACTGCCTGGGACTCATGCCAGCCTAGTACTTAGTACCCGCTAGCACACGCATTTCCAGCTTATGTTAGCTTATGTATTTCCAGCTTGATAAAATATGTAAATATACGGACTGATTTATTCAAGTGTAGCTTATCTACATTCTTTAAGAAATCTAAATTGCGGAAAATATATTAATGTGCATATTACGCTGACGGTTTATACGGAATACAGAAGCCTTATGTCAACTGGAGGGTCCTTACGAGTTGACCCAAATGGAGATTGCATCTACAATCATATTTAGCGGAAATTAAGAGGGCTCCATGTCGAAAATAAATTTCAATTTGAGGCGGGAAGGGCCCTCGAGTTTAGTTACATAAAATAGGGAATTTTCAACAGAAATAAGAATTTTATGAAAGTTACTTGAATGTTGACTTAAATAAATCGATCTAACGTAAATGTGTCCCGGATCATTAAGCCATACAGGACGGCAAACTTTGCCAAAGCGAGTTTAAGCGCGACATGCACCAAGTTTAACTCGCGAGTTTTACTGGATCGGGCCCACCACCGCACGTGCCGCTACGAATTTACGGTCTTGCTCTGACAAATTAAAAATGAGTTAGTTTACAGCCAAGAAATAAAATAATAATAAAAGGAAAAACCTATTACGGTGAGGGCAGGCGGCCGGCGAGACAATGTTATCCCGTCTAATAAATAGCCTGTATGACATCTCCCGCGGTATATAACGCGCCGTGAAGGAAAACAATCTCTTTTCCACGAAGAAACAAGTCGAATCCCTCTCTACTAACTGCGGGACTTCCAGCTTATTTATATTTTGCTTTGTCATGAATTTTGCGCGCTCACCTGCTCGCGGCGGAAAAGTTTGAAAACTTTCCAATTATTTTAAATGTTCATTCAAATACTTCCATTGTGGTAAAGGAACGTACTGACAAACGAATGCTGGTTCCATATTTGAAAGCTCGTAAATATATTTTATATATGATGTTTTTGAGTTCCCGGACGTATCTGTTTCCCACATCACTTGATACTAATCAATGTCGGGCTCTCGACGTGCAACGAGCTCGTTTGAATACTGGAGTGGATGATCAAAAGTATCGCAGCTCGCGTAGTGCCGGACTTTCGAGAGGAGTTTCAAAGGCGCCATCTGTCGAGAGGTGGACAAACATTGGTGGCTGAACGCTATTTTCGTGATTAAATTGAAATACCGTTGACATGACACCAGCCCTGGACGTCGGGCGCACTTTTGTTAGTTTACTTTTATCACTCTTCACTAAGCTTAAAAGAGTGCTCCACAAAATTGATGTGATCGGGACGGGCTACGGAATAATTTTCTGCTAACGGGCCGGACCGACCATATACAATATGTATTCTCCGGTCAGCCGTGTTCAAACGACAAAACCAGAAGCTGCGGTCGCGGATCCGGCTCGGTATAATACACCTGCTAATGTGCTAGTTGCAAATAATTAGTGTGTTTCGAATAGGGCTTAAAGCTTTTGAATGTATTTAGCGAGCGCGGTCGATAGCAATAGCAATTAATCGGTTTGCTGGTCAGTGCGGGCGGTTATCAAATGAACATGAACCCAAATATTTCTAGTGACGATTAATTGTCCCGTCGTCGCAACATCGTCGACGTATTATATGTACCTACGTAATTACGTATACACATGCTTCACATACCTCGCAGTAATCATTCTAAGTGCAGAGATTCTATCCTATAAAAATGAATAAATACTTTCTAAAAACGCTTTATTCGTGGGTAATTAATAGGCATACTACGATCAAGGTTCAAGTAGAAAAGTCAATCCATTAAATGTATAAAAAACACAAAATGATAGTGTTATCATTTTGTGTTTTTTATACATTTAATGGATTAAGGGTTGAAGAGTGTTCTTCAACCCTTAATGGGGAGTATCGAGCGCTTTTACATAAAATAGTAGGTTTAGGCACAAATTAGAGGGTACGGCGGCAGCCAACAAAACTACCTAAGGGTCGATCAATGTATGTTGTTACATCACAATATGTATCGGTATCTGTCGTATCCATCATGCCCCTGTATGTGTGTACAAACTATAGGTATATCTTCACCTGTATGGATATTAAATTACAAGCCGAAATTGTTATCTGGCCGTATGTTAAATTAAGGGACATCTACTGACAGATATTACATTCACGTAAGTTAGATGCTTTTAGACGCGGTAAGAATATTATGAAAGGCAAATAAGACACGACACTTACAAGTTGATTATAATTATTAGAATAGGTACCTACCTACTATTTATATTAAATTTTTATGTGTAATACATAGGCAGTAAGAGTGCCCTCACGCTCGCACAGCAACCATGATGGCCGGCGGCAGAGATTGCTTATTGCATCTGCAAAGGTCAACGTCCGAATTTCTCCGTGCTTGCCGACCGGCCTCAACGCTAATGTTTAATGTAAGTTCTGCATGCAGGCGTTCCTGGAGATGGCGGAGGAGATCTCGGCGGTGGCGATGGTGGCGTACTTCGGCGGCTGCGTGGCGCAGCTGCGCGGCCGCGCCGTCTACGTGCAGTTCTCCAACCACAAGGAGCTCAAGACCGACCAGACACATAGCAATGCTGTAAGTTTTAAATTATTGTATGTGATGTCGCAGGCATTTTGTATGATCTCGCCGTTTACATACGGCGTCGTCAGTTTACAAACCTTCGCTGTTTTGTAAACTGATGACGCCGTATGTAAACGGCGAGATCTTACAAATTGCCTGCGACATATACATAGTTATATTTTTTGACGTAGGTAGGTATTTCAACACCCTGTAAAAGTCGACGACGTGTATTAAGCCTCGTATTCACTAGGCGACAAATTGTCGCAGAACCTGTCTAGGCACATGTCGTCTACGTGTCGCCGCGACGTCGCGCTCTGTTCTGCGACGTCGCACGCGACTATACAGCGACATCTACGTGTCGCAGAACAGGTTTCGTGTTTTGGCTCGCGAGACAGAACTTCCTGCGACATTCTGTCTAGCGACCGCTGTTGCAGAGTGTGGACGCGTGCGCGACTTCTAGCACGCAGCACTAACTGCCACGACTTCCTCGGGCGACATGTCGGCGGAGACTGCTGGTGTGGACAAGCAACATGTATCACGACATGTTACCAAAATGTTCTGAGAACACGCACCGTAGATGTTCTGTAACAGTCTCAGAACTTGTGCCCTAGTGAATTCGAGGCTTTAGTATATCTGTCTGGTTTAAAAGGATGATTTGTTTCGAATGGCTTTTTGTCTACAGCCGACATCGTCAAAAGAGTCCTGTGTATTTTACGAAAATATATTACCGGTAATAGTTTATTAGGTACTTCTATCATTACTAGATTTGAATGTCTTAAAGATAAAATCTATATCATATTTTTATTATATCTATCTACTTCTCTGCTGATCCATGGTATCTCTGACTAGATAATAAATAATGAGGATTCAATGTACTTTTTCGTATTATTAAACATACAATTACTGATTCATAAAATCCGTTTACAGACTTTCAGAGCTTACCGAGATAATTTAAATATGAATACTAAATGAAAATGTAATCATCCGCAGGTATTATTTCAAACCCCGCCCGTCTAAAAAACAACAGAAACTAATTAGGCTGTAACATTACCACCAAATCCCCCATTGTGCTGCCATAATTCCGGCAACCAGCTGAAATCCGCCAATTCAAATATGAATTTTCACCAATAGCGTAATGAAAGTTCTATTAGCATATTAGAGAGTACACTGCTACAAGAGGATTAGCGTACATTTTGTGATTTGGCATTAAAACGTTCCACCTCAGAGTACTAATTGGGAAATTTAACCTCCAATCTCTCTCGCCAGTGACCCGTAGGGTTACTCTCCAAACATTTTAACGGTCTCGGGAATCGAATGTGGGCTTTCTTGTCATATACGAAGTCTGTTTACCTTAGATAGTATGCTAACTACTAGACGATTCATATTTTAATGACGTTGCCAACTACATTTCATTGTATAACTAGGAATATAATAAAAAAAACTCAAAAACTTTTTCTTGACAGTCAGTAACGTTCCTACATACCTGAAACTTTTACACAGCACGCATGAAATGATACGTATCTGCTCTCAAGAGTAACCCGGCAGTTAATTTAATGTTTGTTGGGATATCAAGGACCACAATTTAGATAACAGTATTCAATAAGAGAGTAGGGCGCATCGGGGACCGCCGTTGTTCGGGTTTGATTGAGTTGGGCAACTATGACTGGCCTGCTGATAGATAAAGTGTGGTGACTGGGACAATTGTCGTGGAAAATTTATTCCGACGGGGGTTTCCCGGTTCGAACTGACGATTCTAAACGAAATATTAAGTTAGATTCAATATTGTTGGTTCTTTTTTGTAAATCTGTTGATTATTTTGATGCTATTAACACAATGCGTATGAAAATCATTAAGTAAACGTTTATGACACCATAAAATATGACCCCTTTCTGGAAACAATAGTTTCTTCATTAATATAAAAGGCTCTCAGGATAGGTATATAAATAACAAGACATAATAGAACCACAGCAATAGCATTTTGAACAGTGCTCCATCTGTACTCTGAAGAAGGTAATAAATGTCGCCTCCTTAACCCAATCCTATTTAGCTAGTAATCAAATTGAATAATGTACGTACACTACAATTGGTCTTATTTTCTAAAAATTATTTTCAAGTTGCAAGATAAAGAGTATCGTTATCTTATCCCTTTTTGTAGTAGGTATTATAGGTGGTAAAAGATGGAATACTACTTTAGCCAACTAATAGATGTTCAAGAAGAGACCCTGGTAAACGGAAGATAATCAATATTTTCGGTTTTCGGTAATAGAATACCGACGGGAAGAGATTAATTAAGATGCTTAATTAGGTTTGGTTATCTACGAAACCTATCAAAAACAAATTCTTGATTATTTTAATAGCAGGCAGCTTTGGTAAAGGATGTTTTATTGTTGGCTTAGTAAGTAATTTTCGCATAACAAAACTTTCTCTACGAAGCATTCACTTGGAAACTTTTGTTATGAAAAATATTATAATCCATAATCTGTATAAGTATTTTTTTCCCTATGCTTCGTTAATTTTCATTGTAGGTTCCTTCGCTTTATACGTCTTCTGCATTATGGACAGTCAGCATCTGACGCTAATCTGACTCACTAATCCTTTAAGCCCTACAATGACAACCTTAGGCTAGCTCTAGTATTTGTCAATCAACGAATAGTTAATAGAGTATTGTTATTATGTACTTAAGTACTATAGTTACTATTAGGTCTAAGAAAAAATAACTTTAAGTTAAGAATTAATCATCTGAATTTCTTACGTAATACGAACCCTACATTAATGTCCAGAGAGTGTCGATTTGAAATTAGAACTAGCTGATTCTAGTGCAAACACACTAACATTCAATAGTAAGTAGATTTGCTCAATTTCACTGAAACCTCAACTAATACGCGCTAATGGTAATTGATCTATCCAAACACTGGATAATAGACAACTATTTAAGTTTAACTATAGCGTTAATTAGCCGAGATGTTGACAGTATCTATTTGCTTGTAGTATTGACGGCGGCTCCACCATTCATACAGGCGGTGAATAAACAATACGATTTGGGCTGTTTCTGTAAATACATTGTGTAAACGAGCGCGATTATGTTGTTCTCAGTTAAGATAAGCTTCAATTCCAATTACACACTCCCAGTTGTACGTACACACGTTTGTGAATAACGTTGGTCAGAGTTAATTGTAAATAATTTTACGTACATTTGAAAATATGTATTAACTTTGCTTTACCTACGTGATTAATTCAGTATAATGCCTGCATAGCTACTCGAGTTTACATGAAATAATTAAGGTTTCAACACAAGGCAGTCACTGTTTTTTCAAACCTATTTTCGTACAGGTATATTTCAGCAAAACGTTTTGTTATTTTGTGCTAAAAAAGGTTTCATTAGAACGAATACAACAACGTTTAATAATAACGGTATCCTAAACATACAGTTTGGTCCCACACTGTGATTGCTTTTTATAAAGTCCGGGAGCCAAAGTCTGGCTGTTTCATTCTACTTTGGAATCAAAATAAATTAGAGTAAATTGGTAATTATAAGTGCGTAGAATATAACAGAAATTTAACTTTTCTGTAAGTATGTAACATGTATGTTGTAACACAGTTCAACAATTCGAGATGTCAGGAAATCGTCTTTGTATTTGCACACTATTAAAACTTATAATGAGGGTTCCTTCCCTGGTCGAAAAGTTTCATAAGGCATCGTTATCCATTTCTTTTTGCAACCAGCTCTTATTTTCTGTTTCTGAAATACTTATATTTTGTATCTATATCCAGCTTTTTCTGAATGTTTCATGCTATTACGTAAATTTAACTCTATTTAAATGTAATAGAATGCGATATCCCCTCACTGATGCATCACGGAATCTTAAAAACAATAACACTTAAAAATGTGAACGTATAAGCCCACATTTATTCCTAGTCCTTATTATAGATAAACCCCATTTTTTATAACTTCTTATTATTAACTTTTTATTTTTAGTTTAGTTTTGTAGGAAAGTTATTGGTATTCTGTATTAAGTACCACGTTCTCTCAATGTATATTTAGTCATGGCATTTTTATTGGTCGGTACTCTTTTAATTAATTAGGTAACAGGAAGTTTCTGAGTAAATATTACTGAAAGGAAAGAAATGTTATTTCAGTACCTGCTGCGCTTCTTATTTTGCCTATCGATCTCAAATGCGAAACCAAAAACAGTTCTCCTCCATCATGGACGGAACAGTAAAAATCTAAAACGAAAATACTCGAAACCCTTTAGTGCACCAAGAAATACTTGGCTATTTCGATTTTTAAAGCCGCAGTAGATGCATTTTCTGAATATTTTAGAACGGTCCCGAGCATTTGATCAATCATGCGACTAAGAAAGGTTTTTGTGGGCAGTGAATAGAATTTCCTGACTTCCTATTGGAGGAACTTATTTGTCGCGGAGACCGCGGTCGCCGCGCCTGAATGACGTCACTACGTTTGAGAAATTGCGAACAAGCATTCAAATAACTTAGACTTTGTGTTAAGGTTAGGGTCACTAAAACGAGGCTTTTGGTCGAATTTAAAACTACTGTTTGGTTACATATAGGTTCATAGCTAAGAAGACGTATTACAGTTAACAGAATTCTATAATTTTCCTGGTTTCGTCCCTCATAACATCTTGTGAGGCGGCGGTGACATTTCTTTAATTCCCTCGCAAACGCAAACCGAACCTCCATCTAAAACAACAAAACACATTTCACACACAAATCCCCCGTGTAGCGCAGACACATAAAGTAAAATATGAAAAATATGACACGCGCCGCCGGAGAAAGGGTGGGGGATGGCAAGTCAACGCGAATTTGTAGCAGAGCCTTTGCCGTCGGCAACAGGCTTACCATGACACGGTCAAAGCCTTATTTTTGTGTCTCACCTGCCCGCTTGTCAGCCCGCCGTCGCACAAAGCCACGCGAAATACAGGATCAAAGCGCCCCACATGTGCCGGGCCTGATGCCGGAGAAATACTCGCCCGAGCATTGTGCGCGAGCAAGGGCAGTGCGCGAGCTCACCACGGCCTTTAAAGGGCCAGTGACGGCATAAAAGGAGCCTCCACGAGTGATGTGGAACTGCACTTTTTGTACGTCCGGCGCACGTTTGCCATTCAGCGACTGACTCCGATCGGAGTGGCTAATCCTTTCATCAGGCCTAGTTTTTGTCACCGATATGCTCAGAAGAAGAGGCAGTAGTATTGTGTCTACTGCGTGGAGGCGCTGTGATGTGTAGTGTCTTGAGGCACGAACAAGCCGTAGGCAAATTATTGCACTAGGCCTTCTATGTGGATTAGGAATCATTCCTGTGCCAAATTCTTTCGATTTACATACTTTACATAGGTAATTACTATTCATGCTGCGCTATGTGTGTATGTATAATTTAAAATCATTCATAACGAAAATGTTAAGTCCTCGGACCAATTTGGATAAGTGAGGATAGCCCAGGACCCTTCGGAACTTGGGTAAACATAACAAAGGTAGTATAGTTAAAAATTACAGTATAGTCTGCAGTGGCTTAACAAGTTGATATGATGATAAAATGTATTGTATTGCATGGGACAATAGCTTAGATACCGCACTGTCACCTTTTTCTAAAGCTAATGTCATCGGTGTTCATGCTGGATAAAGTGTTGATAGTATCGACCTATACATATAACCACAAAGCAAATACATATAACCTTTGAAAGGCTTTACAAAATAAACCAAAGCTCAAGTTGCGGGATCCATCGGTCACTGAGAGCTTAGGAAAAATAATAAATGCAACTCACGTGTTGATATATATTGTATTTCAGTAAGTACACATACAATACATATCTTCACTTGTCGCATTGTATTCTATTGTACAGGTCTTTATGCCTGACTTGGTTATATCTTTATACACGGTTGGAGATGAAGATACTGTACTCGAGCTGGTGACCGCTGCCGTTGGGGTGAACATTTCCTAGAAAACTCCGTAGCAGCTGTAAATACTCGGGGACGAACGGATTAAAGCAAAGCAAAGTTAAAACTACTTCACAAACTCATTTTTCTGTTTTTTACTGAACGTATCTAGTTTTATACAGTTCGGAAATTATAAGTGGGTTTAGAAAACTACATTAAAATGGTAAAGCTTGTTAAATAAATTAATGTTACTTATAACACAAGACTCATAAAACTAAATTGCATTTTTTTAAATATTAGTACCTTCCCTTATTTAGCGCCCACTACAGACATAACTTTTTAAGTACTTAAGTTAAACCTGCTACAAATAAAATAGCTAGTTGATTAGTTTGCTCCTTGTCCGCAGTCGGCGTCAGCGCAGGCGGCGCTGCAGGCGGCCCAGGCCATCTCCAACAGCGCGGGCGCAGCCCTAGTGGCGGGCGCGGGCGCCGCGCTGCAGCCGGCCAATGGCGGCACCGAGATACAGGTAGAGGTACTTGAACCTTTTATGTTGATAGGTTGTCGCGTATGTTACTGTCACTGCCATCGTTACTTTAGTAATTAAAAATCCATAAGCAAGCGTCGCTCGCCTAACATCGGTCAGATCCGTACAAGTTACGTGAGATTTGATAAGCGAGCGACGCATAAGGATTGTTAATTGCTTATGTTCGGTGGTGGTAACCCCACTGTAGGTACAAATTTTAATGTGTACTAGCTTGGAATGGAATTTCACTATGCCTGGAAAGCAGAAAAGATTAGGTAAATACACAGATTGTTACTTTACAGATTTTAATGTTGCTCTAAGTTCGTAGGCGTGATGATATGTTCATATAAATAATAAATAACATGTTATTTGAAAATTATACTTTATCTACGGCTACATATTATGTATACTGCGAGTACAAACTAAACCAAAAGTAAGCCAAAAGTTTGCCCACGTCATTGTAAGACTGTTGCGGTTGCTTGTCATCAATAAATTATTTCCAAGAAAACAGGACACCAAGTGCAGGAAAATAAAATCGAGTGACAAAGTCGTAAGGCGCTATGACTGCGCCGTGCTGGCATCAAATAAAAGTCTTTGGATGCCGGCGAGAAACAGTCTAGCGTCGCATCGCAGTAGCAACCATCTTTTGAATTAGTTATCAACTATACAAAACCTAATCATATAGGTAGTAGGGTACTTGTATTCGACCGAAATTTGACGTCCATAGCATAGAACACAAGCAACATTATTTAAATAAGAAGCTCAAAGTTGACCCTGCACGGGCGTTACAAGTTTAATACCAAAACAACACAGCGAAACGTTCCCCGCTCATAAATTATAATACCTCGGTCGGACCGCTCCGCTTTAACTGAACATTTCAAACAGATTACAGACGCCACCTTAAGTAGAAGTTCCACGTGTGTGCCGACCCTTAATTATGAAATTCATAGCTTTATGTAATGATTGAATTTGGTAGCAAGAAGCATTACAAATAATGTCAGTTTGATCCATGTTTCATGTTTTTGTGTTTATACAGGGTGGTCCAAACACAGTCCTGCGGGTGATCATTGAACACATGCTGTACCCCATCGTGCTAGACGTCCTCTACTCAATCTTCCAGCGATACGGGAAAGTTCTCAAGATCGTCACATTTACCAAAAATAGTAAGTAGCAATCAAAATTTTAACTCTGACATGAAGCTTTATAATCATTTATGCAAACTTTCATAACAAATTCAAAATTAAATTTCATGTCGACGCGATGTGTTATAGTGATAGATTTACTAAACAAAACAGAGCCCAAAATCCAAGGGCGCAATCCGTTTAAAATTTAAACCGTACCCCTCATGCATATCCTAAATAAATCCGGTACGCAGGAGGCTGTACGTAGGTACATATTTGATAAGCTCTCTCCGACCCGGCGCGGCGCGGCGGTTACTCCACGCTAATTATTGTTCAGGTATACTTGTACAATCAGGTGGGCCCGGTCAATGACCCTACCGAGGATTCAAGTGCCCGATTGTTCACAAACACTGTCCGATGGCCATTAATTATTAAATTTTCAGAGCATTCCGCTTCATAACGGTTACTATGTGATCAAAATGGCCTCCAACGAATAATGCCCAACTTGATTAGAATGCATTCGGTAAAGTGAAAGTGCTGTAAGATAAATCAGGTAAAACTGCATTTAAAAAAGGCAATTGGACATTAGTAAAACGGGGTCAGGTCTAATTTGACTTTTTAAAAGATGGATTGTCTATGGTCTGGCTCGGGTTGTGTGTTATTCCGTTCGGAATCTCAGCTCGTAAGTTATCGATATCGCGTCGTGCACCTCTCTCTGCTAATGTAGCATTTCCAATTTCCGAGCGTGCCTCTCTGTAATCGAGTCTTGCCTGTGTTCCAATACAACCTGCTTTGTTGTTTCGGCGTTAGGCAACGAAAAAGCTAGTTCTTTGTTCTACTTTTGAACCTTGCGAGGGATTAGTAAATGTAGGCTTTAAAAACACCCATTTTTATTTAGTCTATTCCGAATAATGCCTAGTGTATGTAAGTAAAGTATACTATAATAGGTATACGTGAGTTTTTTGTTGTCATACTTAACTACCAACTTGTTTAACTACGTAATTAATTATTTTGTCTGATTGATTACTTTCATGAAAACCCTTAAGTGATCAGGGGAAAATTAAATGAAAATGTACATCTAATGCTTACAAAATAAATATTATTATAAGTATTTAAATGAACCTCATCAATACGATTACCTAGTCTCGGTACCTCCTTCATTTTATGTACTGAACTAGTTATTTGTAGCAATAACCAAAAATACAACGTGAATAGTGAAGCTCGTCAGTCATAGAATGGCATACGAGAGGGCTTTAAAACCGCAATGAATCTATCGGAAGCTCCTCAAACATCCTCGACGCCGCATTCGAGCCCCAATCCCAGTCGGCGCAGAACGCAGATCCGAAACGTATAAATTCTTACTTCAATTATCCTGTCTCGTAGCGCCCACCAAACAAACCACATATTTGGTGCCTAAAACACATTCTGAATGTACCTCGAACAAACTTTTTTCTGCACCAAAGACTCTTTAAAGTGCCTGCTGTAAAGGGTTGTACCAGTATTCTAATTTCGACTCTACATCCGAGTACTTTCCACAAACATCCTTTGAAGAGATTCATTATGGTTACCGCTATTAAATATTTACTCCTCGATTATTTGTGGTTCGTTCGTAAAAGTTGTCAGCCGTTATCAAACGGGGAACTGCAAACAAAAATACCGCTTCCACATTTTACCGGATTTAATATTTTGTCCATATCCATATTTACACAGTCAACACTCCGTCGCAAAGTTACCCTTCACTCGTGTTTGTTTATTCCTAAATACTTCTGTCGAATATGTAGGTACTTACTTATTTCGTCGATAAAATGTTCCTTCGTATCAGAGTGATAATGAGAATCAATATAGCGAAGAAATGATTTGGTCCACGCGAGGGTTGGAGGGTAACATAATGGCGTTTCTGTGTGTTCTTTGAGGCCGGCCGATGACGGGGGTTGCCCATCAAGCGAGCGCCTAATCCTCCAACAAATCTCAATGAAGAGCGCGTAGTCTCCTTAATCCCTCCCCCCGCGCCGCTCGCCGCGTCCCCCCCTCCACACGCGATTGGCTTTATTAAGGTGTAGACCGCTACAATTATTATGCGACCCCTGTTTGCGGTAGGTATCGTGCCAATGTCACTAACCATACCTTAATTAACTGTTACTTTACCCCCAAATCTTTTATTCCTCTATTCGACAGCACAATATACGTAGTAGTGAAAATATTATGCAGGTAACATATTATTAACACATAGTATTCCCAGTAAAGCCGGGTTATAAAATAGTTTGACTTTATAGCTGCATGCAGCTTCATTGCGAAACAATCTCCCATTCGGAGGGATTCCCGGTGGCGCCTCACAAATCCTGCCATTCCGACTCCGTTTCAGGACCTATATATTCATTTATTCTATGGCGTCGTCAACTATAAACTATGACACAAAAAACGGCATTCGGAAGGTAAGCACAGAGACATTCCGAGTGTTTTAGCAAGAACGCTAAATGCGCGTGACAGCGGCAATGAAAGGGGGCATTAATTGCGAACGACGTATTCAAGTGAGTCAGAGCTCGGAGGTAGACGCGATTTATTCAGATTATACATTAATCGCCCGTCGTCCGCCGGACTTAGTCGCAACATCGCTTAATATTTACATAGCGGAAGCAACCTCTTTGCTACGGGGCGGAACGTGGATTACGAAATTTTAATTCAAACCACAACTTCCATCTTGCTTTCATTCAGAGATTGACGTTTAAATATTCTATTAAATTAAGTGATTGCGCTGTCTGCCTGAATTTTTGATGAACGGGTTGATTGATTTAGATCATTTGAATTTCTTCCGCTAAATCGAAGTTTATGAAGTTTGTTTAATTTGAATTTTGTATGAGTTGCGAGAAGAGTAAACAAAAGTTACATTGACTTTGGCAAATGCAATATTTAAGTTACTCTTGCATATTTTACACAATTCAATTATTTTAAAAGACATTTGTAAGATTTAAGCTTAAGACATTTGTAAAATTATCGATCTATTCATAGATAGTAGATTAGGATTAAGTACCAAGGTACCTAACTACCCAATCGCCTAGGATAGTTATACTGTTTGTCGTACCTTCTATTTTTTATAATATATCGTCAGCCCTATGACTGCTATCAAATCCATATATTTTATTTGTAAAATATTTATTTTACTATACTCCACTTTGTTACTATTGTTACTTAAACATATCAAAAATGACACATCTATTCTATTCTATTCTATTCTATTCTATTCTCTGTGGGGGTGTAAGTACCTGCACCTGGCTCTCTCGAATGGAACCGTTGTGCATATCCCCAAGGTCTAAACTGCCTTCCTAAGCTTGGACCATTTCCCACCACGCTGGTCCACTGCGGGTTGGTGGGTTCACATTATCTAGATGTGCTAAATCTAGATATGCAGGTTTCCTCACGATGTTTTCCTTCACCGTAAGAGCGATGGTATACATTGTACTTAAATTCAGAAAAGAACTCATTGGTACATGTCAGCGCCAGGATTCGAACCCGCATCTCTGGCGTGAGAAGCGGGCGCTTACCCGACTGAGCTACCACCGCTCTGTGATGACAACTAAATATGGTCTGTCTGAAATGACACATAAATATGGTTTTACTGACAAGTTGTTAATTTTTTTTATTTCATAGGAAGATATTGTTTGTGTGTTCCTAGAACATACCCGTAGATTGGCTTTAATATGGTGGACGCGATCACAAGTTGTAGGTAACCACCGACCGCTTCTCATGTCAAACCTACTTCGGCAGTGAGACTCGAACCCTCGTCCACCCTCGGCCTAATCTTGAGACCATTGCTTCAGAATCAATCACACCATCATATCGCGAACTCTCTTACACCCAGCATTTTGCTAGAAACACAAAGCAAGACAGCAACATCCAGAGCCCGCAGTTTAGGTCTACTGCGATTGGTGATCGGGTAACTCAATTCTGTGGGTAATAAATGTACAATCGTAGTTCGAGCTGTTTCAATCACCATAAATAATAAATAGTTGTTAACAGAAGTCAGGTGATACTCTGAACTACTAGTTTCTGGCAGTCATTTCCTCTAGTAACTTCGGTAGTGAAACTTTACAATAAATCATCCTGAAATGAAGATAAATCTTGACTTAGGTGATTTTAGTAGTAGTTACTTTTATAAGTACCTACAACTAAATTAAGTACACCGACATATTTATATATTTTATTAGTGAGTTGTACAAAAGAAAACATACATAGTTTTGTTAAAAGCATGAGGTTCAAACGAGGATCCGTCATCCCTGTAAAGCTACCCATGAAAAGAATAAGGAAAATATTGTAACTATGTCCCGGAGGGGAAAACTTCATATATCTACCTACTTACACGTTTTATACACAACAAATCCTCACTCATAGACAAACTAAAGAAAATCCTTTGATGGATAAAACTCCTCACATATCACTTGCTAAGCATACTTTATACATCCACTTTACCCAGAATCCTTTAGAAGCACAAAACTCTTCGCCACCAATTAGCATTTGAAATGAAAACACGTAAGTATTTTATAAGGCCCCTCAGCGTGCTTATTTTCAACTGAGTTTTACACAAATTAAAGGGGATTTATTCGGATCTAATGCCGTATTTCTAAGAGGTACGGGCGTAATTCAGAAAAACTATCTCGGGTTAGGCTCTTATATATTCTAGTTTAGCACTCCCAAATGGCAGACCCAAAAGATATTTGTTCTTAAGGACCGTTTAACTATGTATGAAGGAGACGTCGCGTAACTTTTAATTTGGTCTGGCATTTCTGTTTTGTTTATGTCGAAGTACGGTGAGCTTCAAAAGCGGTTAGGTATACAGATCAAAGTTTTTAAAACAATGCTGCACTTGAACATGTGAAAGTTAATTTTTTATCAATTATATTAGAGGTATTTTGTATTAAGATATATATATGTATATTATGTACTTATCACAAAATTTATAACGTTTCATAGACCGTCGATTATATAATGTAAAAAAATATCACGAGTGAGATGTGGGTTGAGTCTTCATAACAACTTTTGGAAATCACTATACCTACCTAAACCAACAGCTCCATATATTTTAACATTTTCATAGGGTTCAACAGTGAAATACAATAAATATAAATACCTTACTGAATAAGTCGATAACCAAGTAAATACGTAGGTAATGCGAATAGTGACCGCGGCTAACAGAACAATATTGGTTAATGTTGCCAGCTCAGGTGCGCGTCGGCTGGCGTCGGAAAAATGTGAATTTATGTGCTCGCCCAGCGGACGGCAATGATCGCATGGCTCACGCCTTAAATTAGAGGGTTTAGGGCTTATCCGCCCGCAGTAAATACACTTGACGACGAACTACCGCCGGCTCTTGGGAACCGGCGTATTTACCCCTCGTTCCCTCTGTTGTTTATAGCTGTTTTCACAGAATTGCCTAATTTAATGTTCCGGCGGACGCCTTTTCAGTAATTCAGTGCTATTATAAACTGCTCGTTTCTTGATATCTCCACGTACGACCGCATCAAAGTTGCCGCAACAACCGGGTATTGAGTTCACGGAAGTGGCAATAATTTAACTGTCTTCAAAGTAGGTAGGATACTGTGGAGTTTGGTGTTGTGAGCCGTCGCTAAGTGTTGCCGGCGCAGCGCACCTGGGTCGCGGCTGCCGCGTCGCGTCCCACGTTGGGCGCCAATTTCTACTTAAACTCCGCACCCTCTACGTGATGTTTGACAGGGATTCGGGGTTAAGTGCACCACTCGTGCTGGCGATAACACGACAATGTTCCGCTTTGTCACGTTTTCACAAACACTATAGACATTACGAAGTACCTACTTTAAATTTTCCCCAAAACTAATTGAAACTTTTTCGCCCCCAGATTCATTCCAAGCCCTCATCCAGTATCCAGACACAGTATCAGCGCAAACGGCGAAAACGGTAAGTAATAAAAACTTTCAGTTTTAGAATAGCGAAGCCATAAACAAAGTTCGTATTGCTGCGCGTCTCATTCGCTTTAATGACATACGTTCGAACTATTTAGAAATAAACTCTTTCCGCTGCACCGGGTAAACTTTAAAACAATAAAACATGTAATTACAGCAGCTTGCGCCGCTCAACTTAAAATTCCATAAATTACTTAACTAAAAGGCAGTTCATGATGCTTGACCGTGTTATTTTCAGCACTAAAAGCTATTCTTCAGTCAAGCAATGATTAAAAGTTAACGCAAGCTAGTTGTCGTTGTGACCTGGTTCAGACAGCTCATGTTGTAGTTGAATATTGTTGTTGTTTTTTTTCTAATATAATGTAGCTAGTTATTAACAATGGTATCGGTAAACAAGGCGCGACAATGGCCCTCGCCCCACCAAGTGGGACATCATTTTTCTCCGTCCAACTTTTCCCATTCGCTATTCATTTGCGTTAGAAGTTGGTCGTCCCGCCGCGAACTGCAGCGACTGTTTTAACTTTATTTCTGATGCAGCGTTCAGGGCAAATTAAATTTCGTTTTGCGGCTTCCGCAAACTCACTTTAGGAGTATAATTATTGAGTTTTTGTTTTTTCGTGCCCCGCTTGTTATGAATCGCGGCAGCTAACTTTGTTGTCGACCATTGATTTTAAAAATTATGCCACTATTGTTTCGTTTATATTCTAAAGATCAAGAAGGTATGGCTTTTGGTCTATGTTTTACGAAGCACAATAAAAGGACATAACCTATAAAGGAAACCAAATAAATTATCCGATGTGGTGTAATCCACATTAGGTTCCCTCGGTTGCACAATTTTCGTGCAAAAACTTTTCTCGACATAAGACTACATATACCGATATGAAAATTCTGAATTTCCATCAATTTATACAGATTGAAATAGGCACTTACATATTTCAATTAATTTCATTGCACTCTAATGGGCGCCTGCCGCTATCAAAGAGCTATACAACCATTCCACAATAATCTGGGTAACTCGTCGCGCACAATTCACTGATGAAATGTACAATAGCTATTCGCAATCCACTTTGACAAGGTACTTTCGGGTCTCACATAGAGCTTAATGCTCTGTATGAATGAGAGAAGCCATTGCAAATATTTAGCGAGAATGCGCATCAGAGTGTATGTCCTATGTCATATAATATACGGTTGCCAACTTTAATGAGTGTCCTCACTATCCGTGTTCATTTCAAAAATTTGTTAAAACATATTTTTACTCTCAATATTTTTAGCGGCTTTACATTTAAGTGATACTTAGGTAAACGAAATAGGCGCTATAAGTACAAGTGTGTTCGACAGCCACTGACACATCAATCCAGATATAGAAGTCTACTCCCGCAGCATTCCAATCTTTAATATTTCTTCATTCTGTCTTCACATCGACTTAGATTCGCGCTTGTCAGTACTTATAAAGCGGTTAATCTTACCAAGATTGAGATAAATATATATTACGGTTCCAGAAATCGTAGTAATGCCCAACTAATAATCTCATACACTGAAGCCGCCTTGGAATTGGCGTCGTTATAAATTTATTTTATTTTACAATAATACGGGAATTTATTAGGTATGATAACCGGAATAATCTCCCCGGATCTTTTCGTTAACTACATAACTATTTAAGTTTACGACAAAAATTTGAGGTATTTGAGGCAAAATCTGTCACCGCTTTTTCGTGATTTTTAACCAAATATATGAATGAATATTAGGTACAGGTATGTTTCTAAACATTTCTCTATGCTTGAATGTACTATGATCCCCAATTTTAAGCTATATAAATCAACAGCGGGATTCATTTCTTGGTTTAATTGATACATTCGTTAACAAACCAATAAATTCCATTCTGAATAGCCGATATAAGTTAGATTTATTTATTTAATACATATGTGTATAGGTAAATCGCATTCATTTTTTGCATTTGAGAAATCAACTCATCACCATAATACTAACTTAACACTCAGATGGCTTAAGCACAGCTACAATAAGAGCTTCAGACCGCAATCTCAAGAGAAATAAGTAATTGCAGCGTTTCATAACTCCGACAATTGGCACTTGGTGCTGCAATATTCCTAGAGAGGAAATAATAATGTACCTAAGTACTAATTAGTTAAAAGCAGAGGCAAGTAAAACCAACCAATTAGCTGCACGAAACTTGGCTGCACTTAGGGCGGGTGCACACCGGCCAATATGTCTTACAACCTTCCCTTTTCAGGGAAACTTCTGTAGTTTCTACACTTCAGTAACACGGCCATATGTAACGTTTTGTCTGTAGTTTTCATTGTTCGAAACCTTTTTTGTTTTTAGGTTAGTTAGTTTCAACCAATAAATTATTTTAAAATCTTAAAATCCACAGATACAACATAGTCAATCATATTTTAAGCCGTTTAATAAGGCTATATTTGTGAGTTATTGTAACAGCCGCCTTAAGTTTGTATTGGGAATTGATGCTCTCCCAGTGTTCGCATCAGTGACACTGTAGGGAAGTACCCGGCTGCTGCTTAGGTAGTGCTTGCCATTTCTAAGAGCAATGCGAAAATACAAGTTTCAATAGATTTAGGTACTGCAATTTGTGTTAGTTTGAGCTTTTTGAATATCCTATACTATATAATATACCTTTAAGTATGTATATTATATAGTATTTTTCTACTGAATTATTTTTTGTTTAGTTTGTGGAATAATAAGTGTTCATGTTTTAACATCGTGATGTCTACCTATTAGGTACTCGTCTGTCTATCCATTTAATCAAGGTTCAATGTAATTAATTCCACAGAAAATAATCATTTGGATGGGTAAAACATCGGTACCTAATATGGTAAAAATCACGCTGTATGTATACGAGTATAGTAAAATACTTGTAAAAACCTATACTCAAATCAAATAGTTAATGCAAATAATAAGAATCTAGTTCACGTCTAGAAATTCTGTTGACTTTACGAGTAACATAATACAGTAATAAGGCATTATCAGTGCTACAAGTTAGTGCCCTCCGGATAATACGAGCTGAGATGCAACTGCGTGGGTACAACTCGCGCTCCTATAAACATGACTTAACGAGCACACAATGTTGCTCCTTATTTACTACCTAGCTCCTACATGTCAACGGAGACGACAAGAAAACTTCTATTTCTACTCGCACATAAATAAAGCTAACTGCGTACTAACAGATAAGTCTACTCAGATGAAAGATTAAATTCAGATTCAAATCCCCGACAATTTCATATCTTCCCAAAGATTAATATCTTTAAACCGTCCTCGGAAATGTAAGCCTGTAACGTTTCGTCGTCGCGTATTAAAAAATCCTCTCACCTGCCTACACGTCCGTAAAGCCGAGCGTCTTGCTACCAGCAGCCGTAACGTTTCCGAAACGAAATTAAAACGGCCCACCGCAACCTAAGTGGGACCGGAGTAAGCGGTACAAAGTGAAGTCGGATAGTGCTTCAGGCACAAAGGGCACAGTTGGATGCGGGGAAATCCCCGATCCGCGGCTCTATGATCCTTGACATAAATCTCTAACCTCACCATCAAATCTTTTCAGAGGGCGGCTTACGCGAGCCATGAAATGTACCGCGCTCCTAATGCGCCGACGAGCGGCTCCAACTCGCTCTTGCTGCTGCGAACAATCACAGAACACACTTTAATATGCACAGTGTTAACCTTCATGATTACTTCGTGACGGGATTTCATTCTAGCGCTAACTTTCATAATATTTGATCTTCTTTGAAAGTTCGTTACCACTTTATGTTTGCTGAAAGTTCATTGCTTTCTAGCAATATTTACTTGAGAACATGATTCAGGATACCTACATATATCGAAAACGAAAGCTTTTTGTTAGTTCTGTGGTAGGTATTTAAATAAGTAAATAAGGTATGTTTAACAGAATACCTACTCTTTAGAGAATAAGATAAACTACGTTTTGATACAAGCAAAATTTCTTCTATTTTGGGTTTGGCAGCACAAAGTTTCTTTTCAGTTTTTAATGTTGACATAAATATTATATGCACACAAGACGGTGACAGTGTAGAGCAAAGTGCAATTTCAAAATGTAAAGACAAGCCGCGCCTTCAGTCTACAACTATCTTGGATTTCAAATAGAAAAATCGGAGAATATTTTTTGTTCTCTGTCGTTGTATCCTGTTGCATATTTCGATTTAGAATATGCTCACGTAGGTACTCACTGACTTTTGAAGTTTTGTCACCTTTATAAATTTGAAATGGTATTGTAGAATAAAGATTTGTTTTCCTCTCTTGTATTCAATAGCAGAATTCATACCTATTGCGTTTGAATATCTCTATACATATACATGTATATATCTCAAACGTAGCTGAATAATTATATATGTGGGAACCTCTATTTGTTAATATTCGTGGAATACGAGTTATACTTGCAAATGACATGGACGTAAATTTAATGATCATTCATTATTTAGCTTTCCATCATACCTACGAGTATATAGCTATATGTACCTGCTCACATTATATAGAGCCTGCGTCCATCGTCCGTCTCGCCCGCACAGAGCAACGATGATCGATGGCGGTTGCTGAAAGCCTCAAAGTACGCAGGTTAATTTGAAAATGTCATCCCAGATTAACTTGGGGCTTTGTCGTCTGATATTGATTGATAAATGCACGCTACGGTGGCATCATTCCGAGAGTGCCTGAGTTCGTTCCGTTTGTCGTAGGCTCAGATTGTAGATCTATATTTGACTCTATTTTAAAAATCAATTACGCATTTGCTACATAGATATGTAAGTAATAACACCACCATCAACTCCACTTGGTGAAACAACAAACATGGAAATGCGATACAGTGTGAACGGGCGCGTCCAAGTCTGTATTATTCAGATTGTCGCACCGGATCCATTGCTGTGGACAGCGCCCGGTCTCTATCGTCACAATTTATCGAAGCTTTCGACTAACATAACCGTTGCGCCTGCAAGCGTCGGGAGCCGTTTAAAATTGCACGTGGCACCGCGTTGTTTGAGCCGGTCGGAACTGTGGGCTGTGTCAACAGTCGCGCTAGGTGCGCCCGATCCCGATCTTGAACCACTCCGCCTCTGCTTCACACGATTTAGCACTCTTATTTTAAACGGTTGTTTACTCGCTGCAGTCATTTCGGGTTTGGTTACACATTGAAAATGTACCTTTCAACTAGTAGCTTCGCTTGCTTTGACTGAAAGCTCAAAACACGCACACGCTAGTTCTTTAATCAGGCGGTCGGTGCGCACGATTGATCAATAGAAAACTTTAATAAGTTGGCATTATGTTTCATAATACATTACCCTCCTTTAAAAATACATATAAGTACTTAGTCTTAAAATCACTATTGTAATAAGTATAAAAAAACATTGAAGGCTCATTTTTATATTGTTAGGTAAGTAATTAAGGTAATTTAACATTATTTTGCACATATAGGTAGGTATTGAATTCGGTTGAATGTACTACACAGGTTTAGGTAAGTAGGTAGGTAAGCGAAGCACGGGACGTGTCTGCTCGCCGGAGTTGCCCGGCGCAGCACGAGCTAACTCAGTGCCGTGTTGGACATTGTTTAACATTTGTTTGTTAGGTTTTCAGGATCGTTTGCCGAGCGTAAGTGTGGACGTATAGACACAGGACACACTGCATCTGTTACGGCAGCTGCTGTTTGCTATGTCAATTTTGTTTAGAATTTTGCGTGGATTGGCCAAAAGTAGTCAAAAAGATCCTTTCGAAATATTTTTTTCTATTCTGCCAGGTCTCGATCAAGTACCTACACAGTTTGGTTTATATAGCGAGAAACAGATAGCACCCGCGGCGCGCAATCAAGGCTGACATAACAATGTAAACATCAATTAGTTAGCCTGAAAATCGGGCGTGGTTTTTGAACTATCTCAGCCTGAGCACACTATCTGTCGTCCACAATTAGGGGTAACCTCGGGTATTAATTACATTGTCTAATGGCGCGCAAGGTTCGTAGGTACCGCCGAGGATCCGTTCCGATTGTTTACACACCTTCATTTATTGTGATGGTTTTCCTGTTTGTTTTGTACAGATTTCCGATGAATTGATTAAATACAATAACTATTAAAAGGTTTCATTTGTTAATGATATTTATTGTGTCTATTTATCAAGCCATTTTTCTTTGGAAGAAAATCATGAATTTGGAAAGGAACATAACCTTTTGTTTTAAATTAATGAAGTGGCGTCAGTCAGCAGTGTGGCTACTAAATCTATGAATGGCAGCTACCTAAAGTCCATTTAACCCTTCAGATACCTGCAAATTAAATTTGTCGCTAACGTTAATGTTCGTGTAATAGAACCTCTTGCTCATATGAGACAAAAAGAATAATACTTAGATGTAACATCTGAGGCAACGTGTTTCAGCTTTACCTGCACGTTTGTGTAAGCACACGAGCGACAACTTAAGTAAACATTCATTAGTATTTACGGTACAGCCAACGCCATTCAAGATATGCAAAAACTATATAACAGTTGCATTGCGGTAATCCTTGCAGCGGAGCAGAAGTCCTGAGCGACGTACCTATAAATATTAAACGAGCGCTCAACAAAAACGGTTAAAATCTCGGCGGCGCGGAAAAACCGTTGAAATTAGCAGCGCGGTAGGGGGCGGATTAGGGTGGACCTCACTTAATCCTTCAGTAAGAAGGCTTTGCTTAAATGAGTTCTAACGAGCTTGAGATAAAACAATTAGCAGGAGCGTGATTAAGAGATATCGCGGACACTTGTTACACTGGCAGTGTTGAGCTCTTCTGTTTGCCCACCTCGGCGATCCGCAAACGGTCTTACATCTGCCACTAAGCCAACCAGCTATCTCCAATATCGAACCTAATTGCCCAAACCTATACCGATAAGTCAATACCAATTTCAATATTACCATTCACTGTTTATATCTCCTTTTCCGTCTCTCCAAATTCTTCTTTTACGCTGTAAAAGACCCAATATCAAATCGGGCGTGGCGTTTGTCATTTTATCACCTTGTCAGTCCTCCTAATATTTTTTTTACCTCAATTACGACTCCTCCCGCGTTCGCAAATAATCGTTTCAGAAGATTAAATGAAATTCTCGCGAATACTGATACCTACCGGCACTTCCGACCGGCGGCGCGGCACAATAAAACGAAGCCAGGCAGGATGCTCGTCCGTTTTCAAATATTTTACTGTAATTTGTTAAATTTCTCGATAAAATGAATTCGGTATGCAGAATAATAAATATTCAGAAATACCGGCTACCACGAGTGGGGTGAACTTTATGACAGAGACGTCGACGCACCCCGTTATTTTTAAGTTTATCTGGAATTTAATAAAATTATAAAAGAGGCTTGTAAAGGGCATTGCATGCCAGCTATTAGGGTTGCTCTATCCTATTACATATACTTATACTTATTACTTAAGTACAAAGTAGGCACAATTTATTTGAATGATAACTTGTTCAGGTACATATAGCTAATTAATAAAATTTCAATTCCCTTGTGTTTACATACGAAAGAGACTTTTCAATTTCACGCAGGCTCAATATCTAATTACAGATGGCGATGTATTTCCCCCGGTTCCTTGCGTGCCTTCACAATTTTCATATAAGTTGAGCTCTAAACGAGCCAATCTATTCACGTCTACACATCAGGGGTCGCATTTGCATATAGAGAAGAAATTTATTAAATCTACAACCAATATCGCAGCGTTCCGATATCGTACTCCGCTTTTTACTTCTGCATTTTGTCAGCCATTACCTTTGATCGCATCCTGTGAGGGGGTAAACAGCCGATAAATATCAACCCTTGCTTTCTTTGTTGATTGATTGAAATCGATTTTTTTATCCTTTCGGTAACGGTATATAGGTTAATGATTACAGTTCATTAGCATTTAGAATATATTTACTTATAAGAGTACTTATTTCAAATTAAATTTACAGTTTACTAAAAGTTTCGGGATTCAGTGAGTGTTTCCTATGTTCCTAACACACATTACATAACAAATAAAAAAAAACATTACTTACAAAGGTACTACTTACCTGTTTGCTTAAATGTAAAGTATACAAAAAACAACGGAACTACGGATTTATTAAGATGTCATTCAAATTGAAAATTAAATGGAAAGGTATCATTTTGTATATTTTCTCAATAACATTTAGCTAATTAATGCCCAGATATTTTAATGACTGCTGGGGTACGGGTCTACTTCGAAAGAAGGAAAGGTTTTAGGCCTAGTCCACCAGCACGCTAGCCTAGTGCGGGTTGGTGGATCCTTTCTGTTGATAAGTATTTGTACGTATAGGTGTGGAGGTGTACTGTAACAAGTTTATGTGCCGATATAGGTACTAGGTTTAATATACCATTGAACCAAAAGAATATTGCACCGAAAACCCACCAGGTATTCCATTGTTCGCGGCGGTTTTAATACCCTATAACCCAAATAATGAGGTCGTGACCAAACGGTTCCGCGGCGCGCACTAAACATTTATTTGTTGGAGCTGCAGCGGCCCGATACCCGCGCCGCATCGCCAACTCTGATATAAAAGAGAATTAATTAAAATGCAACAGCACTCAAGCCATTCTCTCAGAGTTTTATGCTCTTACCATCGCCAGAGGTTAACCGTTAGTTTTTTATTAAAAATATGTTTTCCTAGCAGGAGCGGGATCGGTCGGAATTTTCAGTCACGTTTTTTACTTTGTTTGGGGATTAGTTTTCAATGGGTTTTTTTCTCCTTACACACCTAATTTCCCTTTTGTAGCTCTCTGACAAATTAGCTTTCCGAGTATTGTGTCGCATCGTTATCACGTTAAAATTACCAGTGATAGAAATTTATAAACAACCTGCCATAGACGATTCTGGTTTGTGTTCGGAAAGTCCCGTATCTATTAGTACCTGTATTTTTATACTGAAATCATTTCCATAAGTACCATGGTGTCATATTAGTGCTCCGCCAAATCTCTCAAATAAAAATAGAATAAAAAATGCGTTTTGTCCACAGGCGCTGGACGGCCAAAACATCTACAACGGCTGCTGCACGCTCCGCATCGACTACTCCAAGATGACTTGCCTCAACGTGAAGTACAACAACGACAAGTCGCGCGACTACACCAACCCCACCCTGCCGTCCGGCGACGGCGACGCCCACCAGCTGTTGACGAGTGAGTTGATGACGTCACACGCTCGGGCCCGCCTCGCGCACGCCCTCGCCACCAGGATGAGTTAGTCCCTTGTAATCCGCGGCAGCACCGGCGCTTCCACCGCTATCCTGTCCGCACGTTTGGAGGCTGATGACGTCACGTTTTGCCCAATCACGCACAGTTGCTCCCGAGCTCGTAGCGGGACTGTGGCAGGCTCAGAGTGAATACCTTCGTGGTTACAATTGATGCCAGTTCTAGCTGCTGTCAAAGTGTGATGGAACTTTAAATGTGGCTATTGGTCAGCCTCATTCCTAAAAGTAAAAAGGTTTGCTAAGATTCACTGTTAACATGCTAGTCAGTTAAAAGTATTAGATTACCTAAGTTAATGTAAAATGTGCCTGTCTTCGATTAAAGTTACAATTACAACCTTGTAAAGCAAAACCAAGGAGCAAATTGTGTCCAGTGATTGTAAATAACCTAAGCGTGTCATCGGTCTGCAACTAACGCAAACTCACTTCTTGCCGTAGATAGTTTTCGTCTTCAGAACACAACTATAACACAGCGGGATATGAGTAGTGGTAATCCTTTATTTTATACTCATTCGGAATGTCTATTTCTAAATATAACATTTTATATTCGCTTAAACCCACGTAGCATACACCTACTAAATAATACGTTAAGTACCTGCTTAAAATTTATTTCCACCTCTCAAACCTATTTCACCATTTGCAAAATAACTGAATTACTTTAATAACTTTGCATTTCCAGCTTGCTCTTTTCTTATTTATTATTCATAATTCATTGCAAATATTCCCGCAGTGACAAATAACTTCTCATAAATCCGTATTGCACCGTAGAGGATTGTGTGTAATATGCGAGCGCCGTGCCCACCGTTGTAGGGTAAACGCCCCCGTTGGATGACTATTGCGTACTTATATCAGAGTTCTTTGTTCATTTTGTTTTATCATGCAAGGTACGTTGCAGAAAATAAGTCATATCATTACATGAACAAAATATCGTTGTTTCTAGAGATTAAAGTGTCTCGGAATATCATTGAGCTCTTCAAACTTTCCATGCTTACTAAGGCACATTTAAGGCACTTGAATTGTTTTATGACTTAAAGTGAACAATCTCCTTCGCTTAGGGGCTTTAAAATGTTTGTGTTGTGTTTTCAGGCGGTGGCGTTCTTGCTCCACCTTTCCTAGGGCTAGGCTCTGGGCTGGCGTCGCCTTACGGGGTGGGAGTCGGCGGAGTTGGTCTGCCGGCCTTCGGAGCCTTGACGCTGACGCCGGCGTCCCCCGCCCTGCGCGCCCTCGCCGCGCCCCCGCTGCCGCTCGCCACCGTCCTCCTAGTCTCCAACCTCAACGAGGAGGTCAGTATCAACAATATCACACTCTTCTCCCTCTATCTCATTAATGATGGACAACAGAAGCGAACCCCCGCACCACTTCTGATGTTCAAACCTGTGCAGATGATCCATGTACCTACCTACCTAGCCCCCCATATGTGTTATCTATCACAAGTACTACACACACAACTTCCTTTAAAACTCATTGACAATAAATACCTATGTGGTGATTATTTATTTAGATAAATACAGCCTTCACTGCCTTACGTCACCACAGATAACAAAAATCACTGCTTTATAGCTTAAATGTTCGAAGCAAATATAGTGAAGATATTTCTTAAATTGAAAATTATTTAATCCATGCATAAAATTCAAATAATCTCATTATTTGAATTCGTATATTTAACGTTTATTGGCAAATTATTCGAAGCGCTACAGACAATGGCCGGCTACGTTTTCTGTTTACACTTCACCTAATATGGGTTTCACAGTTTGGTAAACGCAATCAACTAATGCATTCACTAATAAACAAACAAACAACGTTGCCGGGTAATGTACTGGTATTGTATCTTATTTACTCTTTAAAAATAAGTTGCTAATTTATTCATAGATATGATGTGAGATATCTTTTATAACTATATAATACTGTCTCTTTCTCTTTCCTGTTGTTTTAGATGGTCACGCCTGACGCTCTCTTTACCCTTTTTGGTACGTGTGCACATACATTCCATATTTTATATTAAAACATTAATACGCTCCTGTGCCCTGTCGCCTGAAAGACAAATTGTCAGCTAACATTCTCGTCTCCTCTGAATAACCGCTTCCGACCGTCTCTGTGTGAGCTTGGCTTCATAACACGCAACTTCAATAACTCGTGACAATTTGTGTTTCAGCCGCCCTAGTTGTAGCTGAGTTCAATATTTTATTGTACCTAGTGTTGTCTTCGTTTCTTTTTTTCCTGCCTGTCTGAGCCGCCGGTTTCAAATAAAAATGAGCGTAATAAAATTACGGCTCACAATATGACAACGTAGCAATAGTAACATCACAAAGCTTTCTGCCACTGTGACAGTTACGAAACGGGCTCTTAAATAAAGTAGAATAGATAATAGAGTCATTAGCCGAGCTTAGTTTTTAAGACAATAGTCGTAGGGTTATTTTAATTTGCTTACAACAGTTAGTTGGCTATACAATAAAAGCCTCTGGCTGAACTAAATCGTGACCAGTAATATAGCTTAAAGTGTCCTCTTCTTGAATCATTTCCGACTGTCAAGTTTCCGCGGTATTTATTTTACTTATAAGCATTTTACTAAAAACATACATAACTACATACAGTCATTACTTAATTGGTCTAATCGGTATAGTTATAATATTTCCTACCTACATCTACTCCACTGAACAGTTGCCTAAATCGTACCATCATAAACACCGATCCCTGTTGCAAAATAAAAATAAACTGTTCACACGTATAATTTAGGCAACTGATTCCACATAAGTATTGTATGGATATAACTTAGAACTTAATTAATACGTTAGCATTTTAGATGGTACCTAAGACTGTTTTTACCTCTAGGCGTATACGGTGATGTGCAACGGGTGAAGATCCTGTACAACAAGAAGGACTCTGCCCTCATCCAAATGGCTGAACCGCATCAAGCTCATCTAGGTAAGTTTAAAGCCAATATAATGAAATGTCATACTTCAACGTTGGATCTCTGAGAATATTATGGTTATAGTGATCATAAATTATTAGAATCGTTCGATCATCTACCGATTTCCCGCTACATTTTACGGAACTATCAAGTCTCTTTCCCCACATATTTTATTTATTTAATAGGTACCCTCGAGTATAATCACAGCATTCGTACTCAGTAAATATTTTAGATTTATTTTATGCTTGAAGGTATCCAAAGTCCAGCGTAGGTACTTTAATTACTAGGGTATTTATAAGAAAATGGATAGGTGATGTAAGAAAGTCCTGCATCTCTGCATGTATCCTTTATGTTAGCTTAAAACAGTTCAAACATGTTCTTAATTTTCCACAGCGATGACCCACATGGACAAGCTTCGCGTGTTCGGCAAGGCGATGCGCGTGATGCTGAGCAAGCACCAAACTGTGCAGCTGCCCAAGGAAGGTCAGCCCGACGCTGGACTCACCAGGTTAGTTACAAATACCCTGTCACGGACACTCCGTTGCTTGGAAGTTTTAGATCAAGCGGATCAGTGAGCCCCTTTTTGCCCGTCACTTAAAATACCCAAAAATATCCATAGGTTGGTACTTCATCGTTTCATGAAAAGTTAATATCACAGTTTAGTCTGAAAGAGTCGACTGGAGTGTTGTAGAATCTTAAATAAGTTTAAAACGCGAAAAGTTCACTTAATATCTGTTAAGCTCGGAGCTGTAAAGGAATGAACTTTTAACCGTTTAAAATACTAAGGAAATTGAGTCATCGAGCTCCGAGTATCAGAGCGGCTATAAACAGGATTGCTGCTGTTCAATGCACCGTGTTAAAAGGAATTTACTAGATTTTTGTTCAACTTTTTTATGACAGAGATTGATTAATAAACCTCGTGTTCTTTTACAGGGATTACTCTCAGAGCCCGCTGCATAGATTCAAGAAACCCGGCAGCAAAAACTACCAGAACATCTACCCGCCCAGCGCCACTCTTCATTTATCCAACATTCCGTAAGTTGAGCAATCTGATTCTGATCATTGTTTAATGTGGTCATGTATTTATAGTATTATGTTCTGACTGAAATTCAACGTTTTCAGAGCTACCGTGTCCGAGGAAGACATCAAAGAAGCGTTCACTAAGCGGGGATTCACCATTAAGGCTTTCAAGTTTTTCCCGTAAGTGCATAATAATCAAATTTTAATTTAGGTAATAGATCTTGGTCTCTTTCCTATGTAACCCTCAAAACATATGGGTATGTGTTATTGCTTTGCAAGTGCTTCATCTCATTGAAGATTGAAATATGATAATATTCGTCTTCAGGAAAGACCGCAAGATGGCGCTGGTGCAGCTGCCATCTATCGACGACGCGGTGGCGGCCCTCATCAAGATGCACAACTACCAGCTCTCGGAGTCCAACCACTTAAGAGTGTCTTTCTCCAAGTCGAGCATCTAAACCCCGCCCAGCCCACGACTCTACTCGGAATATCACACAAGCACTGGTGGCCGGTATTCTTCACACGTTTGGCGAGTTCATTTTCCCGCGGCCCGGTGCTGTACTGTATACGGGTGATAGACCATGACGTCACACCGTACCTCTCACAAATTCGAGAATTTACTCGACTGAAAATTAAAATATCTGTATTACGCTTAATCGGATCACTATTAACACTATACCTAGGTATTAAGTGCTATTCTATTTTCTTAATAAATACGTACACTTTACTGCTACTGTAAATGTAAATTGTACATCATAATCTTGTAAGGTATTATCATCGTCACTTTTAACTTTACGAATCACCTTTTGTAGTATGTATTTATTAGTAACCTTGGTATGTATTGTGTAAACCAAGTATTTCTTCTGAGAGGTTTTCTATATTGTGTGATATTCATTCCATGATACCTACGGTCGAATCTGCTTTTCATTCATTTTCTTATGGTATATTTATAAGTATAACCAGTGCTTATATTTTATTTTTGTAACTTGAATTTATCGAAATCCTTTTATTTTCCAGCAATTAGATTGCGCTAGTTTAATTTGAAATTAGCAATTTCATCAATGTTAAACATTGTTAGCAATTATTATATCCTGACATTATTATCCACTCAATAATTTTATCCATAGTTACAAACGCATTGTTTGAAATATTTTCTTATGATATATAATTTTCAGTTATCATCCATAAGTTATATTTTATAGTTAAGTATATTTTATTCTCTATATTTTAATATGGCACAATTATCATTATTACTTATCGCATTTTATAGTATTTTAATTTTATACGCATACACATTTTTCTTGTTTGTCATTGCTTGAATATTATCGTTAGAAATGTGTATGTGTGTGCAATATTAGTTTGATAGGCGATTTAATATATTTTAGGTTAAACTGTTTTGTCTACTACAGTATGGTTATGCTTCCAAATTGTTTTATTGTTGAGCCCAGTTCTTGTTTGAATCAATCACTGTAATTCGATCATTAGTTAGTGTAATCATATCTCTTATTGCTAAGCATCTAGATAATATAACTACCAGATATAGAAACTTTGTGTTCGTGCGACATAACAGTGACATGATGCATTTATTTCGATGTTTAATTTATGATAATGGTAGCTACGTACTGCGTAAACATTTAATATTATAAATGCTCGTGCATTCATTTCAATAAGCAAATTTAATTGTAGATTATTTATTTTCTATGGTTGGGGACGACTTGTTTACTGAACAGTGTGAACAGTATCGAAATGACGTATTTTTTAGAATAATTTTCAGTAAGTATATTAAAGATATTGTCACACTGTTGCCTACGATGCCGGCGGTCTATGCAGTATTCGTGAGATCTGATTTCATTCTATCGTATTTAATCAACAGTATTTACTAGGGTCACAACTTTGTTGTTAAACAGTATTTTAGTTAAATAACTCCACTTCATATTCTACGTACGTGTAAATGTAAATACAAACGTTTCCGTGGTCTAATCTTAATGCTTCTCAGAACTGAACTGAGCTTCCCGTCGTTTTCATACATCTTTGCCTTCCTTAATTAATTTAAAATGCGTCTAGTCCAATGCAAAAGAGATTAAGATTGTGAATTAAGTAATTTTATTTTATAAAAATTAACTCTTAACAATCATCATTTGAACTGTTGGTAGAAGCATGTTTAAAAGCGGGCTTGAGGCCGAGGATTGACATAATGCCCTAATGTTAGGACCATTGTTAAGTGTTCAGTTACACGTCCAATTATGTGATTAGGCAACGCAAGCGTGAAAATGTCAAATAAATAAGTTAGGGAACTTTGTGGTATGATTCAAAATATTTTTGAAGGCATAGTAGGCTACAAAGCGAAGATTAGTGAAAACAGGAGACGCGTATTCGAATAAATCATATGAAATCAAATGTCCGATAATTATTATTTTCAAAAGTTTGCTTTATTGGTTATAACTGTTTGAATATATTAAATTTATGTCCGTTTGGTAGGTAAGGCAAAGCTACTGTTGTTTTGAGTCACGAGTGACTCTATGCATTAATACTGACCGCCATCAATAACGTCTATAATGTAATCAATATAACCATTACCGAAACGTATCCCATTCCGATATACACATCACGGCAATTCAAGTTTTTATTTTAGATGCATCATGCGTTCAGTTGAATAGAAACATATTTACACTAAAGTATTATAAAATTTATCTTATACATCACGTACGTTAAAATAAGAAATAAAAAATAGAGCTTAGTAAGAAGATAATCAGAAAAAAAATTAGTTCGTCATGAAGATGTAAGTTAGAGAAAAATTTAATAATACAAAACCGTGTATTACTTAACCCGTACGTACGGCTAAGATGTAAAAGTAGTAATTTGGTTTAGATAACGTTAGGTGACCAGGGTGTGGTGATATTTTGCACGTTTTTGAAAAATGTTTTTCTATAGGGTGCAGGCTGCCTGCTGCACCCGCGTTTTGAAATGAGGAAATGAGATGAGAGGGTGGCGGTGGTCGAGCGCGGAACGGTTGTCGCATTTGTCTATGTGATTAAACTTATTATTAAACCGGTATCACAAAAAGGAGATTACATATCCACTATACATATTTGGTGTGGAACGCTACACACATGCCCGAGTTTCCCTTCAGTTGTTGCTCTCGCGGCGGAGGCACGTGGACGCTTACCTACCGCTCAATTTGTAGTCATAATGATACTAATGTGTGTAGCGTTTTCTGGCCTAAAGTTTCTCTGCAACATTATATCGATTAATAGATAATTATATGTATTTTTGTGTTTAGAGAAGTATTTTAAATATTTAGGTAATAATGGTAATTATTATTAAAAATAAGAAATTAGATCAGTGTTTAGAACGAGATGCCAAATTTAAAGTCAATATACATTAAGTGAAACGTAATTGAAAGTAATCTTAACAATATATTGAAAAGTTGATGAAAAATGTTACAGTTAAATTATATTTGAGAGTTTTATTGAGCGCAATGCAATTTTATTCATTGTAAGTGAAGTTCAATTTGTTAGTTAAAGTTATGCGTTTAAAAAGCATCAATTGTTTTTGAATGTTTTCATTAAATCAATGACATCCTAGTTTAGGATAAATTACTGTTCACAACTTGTTGTTAGTTTCATTGTTTCTAAATTAAATATTCTTGAATTTAATCAAATGATTACATATCTAAGCATATCATTCTGGTAATATTATTTTCGCGCTTTTTTCATATTAGAATGCAAACTACCTAGTTAGTTTCTCTTGATGAATAAAGGCCAACATATCAATACGTCATAGAATTTGGCTAAGGCGCATATTATAACTACCTACCTAGCTAACTCAAAATGTCTTTGTCACTTCGTTATACACCCGTATAATATTATAATTTTATTAATAGATTACTTACTACTTTACTTTATTCTTACGTTTAAAATGGCAACTATTATTTTCATACTTATTTTAGGTAATCTTTTTTCTTTAATTTCTTATTTAATCTTAAGCTTTTGGTGTGTTTAATTTCATTCTTATTTTTAATTTCATGATTAAAATAATATTATTATATTGATAAGTATTTTTTTTATTTGCCTCTTTCCTTTTTCCTACCTTGATCGTTTCTTAATACCAATTGTATGAATGCTATGAATATATTGTGGTAAACGGTGATGCTGCAGTGCGTCTAGAATAACGGAACCTCCCATTATTATTTTGAAACCCGATTATGTCTACCTAATTAATCATAATCTACTATGTATGTCGAATAATTTATTTATCACAAACGCACACTTCTTATCATACTGAAATTTCTTAGATTCGAGTTTGATGATGTTAAGGTACTTGTAAATAAACTTATAAATTTTAATGGGATCAATATAATGAGAAGATTGTACGATTGTACGCAATTGGTACTCTTTAGTCATACTTAGATCTAACTACTTATACTTAACTAAATTATTATCCTACCACTACTACCCCATTCATATCCTATGCTATGCTTTTCTGTGCTAACATGTATAAAGAGTCATTCCGAACCACGAACGCTGTGGTCCGGACCTCGCGACGTCTTCGTTTTAGACAACTGTTGAACGTTTTTAATGCAAAGGAGTGAGGGACTCAAAATATTGCGAATGATATGTTTTAAATGATTATCAGATGGAATATGTATCGCACAGGGTATAATGAAAATAAATGTATCACTGCGTCCGGGCATCGCTCATATCCGGGCCAGTAAATATATGTCCGTGCCACGTCCCTTGTTCCTCCATCAAAAAGAACTGAAATATTATTTTTTATTAGCGAAAATGGTATTATTACTTATAAAATTGTTGAAAAGCTTAGGACAAGAAATAATTGTCGGTCTACCGTGATGGTAGATAGAGAGACAATCAGAAAATGCGAAAAACGGGGATGCTAATAACTGTTACTTTAATAGGGCATACCTACAATCACTTTGGATTTTTAATTTAATTTCATCTTCTGATATAAGTAGTTATTTTCTTATTACTATGAAAATTACTTACCTATGATTGAATATATACATATAACTTAATGGCCTACATTATATACCTAGTTAGGTATATTACATCTTATCAATTATACGAGGTATGAAAAGGTTGCCCTATTTGAATTGACAGTTATGGTAATTTAAACTTCGTATGTAAATATACACAATTCCATATGTTAATAGTTAAATTTATAGGCCCTATATAGTAAAATTAACATAATCATTAGTAACATACTTATTTCAGTAGGCGCTCTAGTGAATAAAAATAGAGAATCTTCTAGAAAGTATCGATTTAAATGATTTTTGATCAATAAATTATTTTTTTTCGATTATTTGGACCTTTATTTAATAAAGTAAAATAAAGGTGTGCAAATTAAAGGGTTGTGTGTAAAGTTAAAATAATTAAATAGATTTAGTCAGTGGTTCTGAATAAATTACCTACCTACCCATTCCCAGGCACATCTGTTTTGTTGACTGTCTTCATACATCTAACACAATTTTAACGTCTACAATCTACATTTTAATCTTTAATATGCCAAAGACCAATCATTGGGACAAAATGACAGGGATCTATCGATAATTTATTTTCAACTTAAAATATAAAATATTGTACCTACCCTAACTACTGCAACAAATCCTAAGTTAAAAACAGAATTACCTATACATTTTATAATGATACTAAATCTCTGTTTTTGACTTAAGCTTTATGTATGTAAATAAGGTAAGCTTTAAAAAGCGAAATATCAACTATTTTGATGAGTATACCTACCTACCATAAATCATTTTACTTAAGTACCTACAATACTTTTTTTATTATGCTATATGCCCAGTTAGAGGAAGAGATGACGATAAATAATTTTAGCTGTGGGAAGAAATTACGTTTACGGATGTATTCACTGTTCATCTTAACATATAGTAACCAGCCAAGGGGTCTGTATAATAAGGATATTTGATATAAAAAGATGTTCGTAAAACACCACACTTGTATTTTATCGTCACCTGTTTAACTAAATGGCCATTAGCACTTAACTCAATTACCTACTGCAGCGGTTATGAGATTAATTATTATAAGGTACCTATACAGATAACTAAGTACCTAACTACCCTATTGAATTCTAGATTTATTCTTTGTCATTTTATAATAAAATATAGTTGAAATTATGCTGTTTTATTCCTTCGTTGCCCACATAATTTTCTATTCAGATATTTTATGTTGATGTGATATCGAGATAGTTATTCTTATTCTTGGCGCGTCGATGACAAACTATTGGACGTTGGCAGATTAGCGTCTGCCGTTTATTGCCCAAACATGATATTACGCCATTGGAGATGGCTTCTACGTATACTAAGACATTTCATCAACTAGAACAAGACAAAAGAAACTTACTTCTGACTTACCTTTATCCGATTAATTTGAGGAACTTTATAAGATAATAGCTGTTCCCGCGCGCTTCGCTTCGCCTTAAAAAGTTTTCCCGTGGGAATTACGGGATAAAAAGTAGCCTATGTTCTTTCCCAGGGTCTAGACCATATGTGTACCAAATTTCATTCAAATCCGTTCAGTAGTTTTGGCGTGAAAGAGTAACAGACAGACAGACACAGTTACTTTCGCATTTATAATATTAGTTAGGATTAGGATAAATCTTAAAACATTCATAAGATATGTACTACATATTAATAAAATTAGGTAGCCGGTAGGGTTTCAATTAAACTAAAACCTTACAAATTTATTAAAACTAAATAAAGGTAAAAACTTTGTAAACTTTTATAATTCCCGCTTCGCCTCTCCCCGCCATGTATTTCCGGTATAAAGTAGGAGAGTGCTCATTGGTCTTTGTACACACAGAGTAGATATTACTTTAATTTCCCAGAATACTGACAAAATCGTTCACACTCATGTCGCTGGCATTAGTTAAAATAGTACCGAACGTTCAAAATACTGCAGATAAAATACCTGCCGAAAGTTAAAAAAAAAAAACGAAAAACAGCCAATACCAAAATGCTCTTTTATATTTGTTGGTGTATGGTTGGTGTTTATAAAGATAAAAAACATACCTATAGTGCCACAATCTTATCAGCGGTGGTCAGTACCTATGTGCAACAACGAGAAGTCATTGTCAAACGTCATTTCATACTACATTTGAGTTGTCAATTTCTGCGAAGAAGCTGACGCTACGTTATTATGTAGTCTGAGCCTATCTGAAACCTAGTTAAACATTGTGAGATATGGCGTTTCGACTTTCTCCGTGTTCGGCATCATAAGGGTCACAGTGACAGTTAAATAAAGTCCATTTTTCTCTCCACCTTTAGTTTGCAAGGTGCGGGTGCCTATATAAATAGAGTGAGTCGCCCGCGCGCCTCAGTTGGTTTTTGATTTTTGAAGTGAACACTTCGGCAAAATGGCTCAATGTAGCCACGTTTCTCGTCGGCTTCGCTCCGACGGGGAAAAAAATATAATATTGAATTTGCGGAGTCCTCGCTGCCGGGAGCTGTAGCGTGATGCGGACCAGGCGGCGCGGGGCCTGCCGGCTGCTGCGCACGCAGCCATTGCTGAGGATTTCGCAACGAAGGTTTGAGTTGATAAGCCGTGAGTAAAATGCTATTATTTACTGCTTTTAAAAGCTCAGCCACTGGTCATAATGCTCCGGCGCTTGGGGTTTTTATCCCACGCAGTAGGGACCGATTCAATAGTCGTGGTGATGATTGATCACATATTCCGGTCCTACTAGTGGCGCTTGAGCTAGATACTTACATTAATGACCGCTTTAAGTAAAGCATATGTTAATTTTATACAGGAAAAAATAATAAAAATATATTTTTCTACCCTCAATTTCTAATATTTTTAGAAAACAGTTGATAAAAACTTTGCTATTACAATAATTCACTTAATTATAGCTTATGAAAGGCTTTACAAACAGGAGCTTTCCAGGACCGTCATAGGATTTTTTACAGGAAGCACGTGGCTCCGAGTTTCAGTATGTTGGGACATTGTGGCATGTGCGGCGAGTAATGTGATCCGCCGGTACCTACCCGCTGAGGGTAGGCAGGCCGATTCGGTGAAATTAAAGTTTCGTGTAACCTGCACCCGGCCCTGTGCTCCTGCGCTGGCCGCCGTCTCGTGGCACCTGCATCGCAGCGTACACCCGGCCCTGCGCTCCTGCCCTGGCCACCGGTTCGTGCCACCTGCATCGCAGCATACACCCGGCCCTGTGCTCCTGCGCTGGCCGCCGTCTCGTGCCACCTGCATCGCAGCGTACACCCGGTCCTGGCCCTGGCCACCGGTTTGTGGTACCTGCATCGCTGCATAGACCCAGCCATGCACTCCTGCCCTGGCGGCTGTGTTGTCCCACCTGCATCACTGCGCACACCTGGCACTCCTTTTCTGGTTGCCAGATCCAAGCGCCCCCTGTCTGGGAAGAGATTTTATGCTCAGCGGAACCGCCTGCACTATTGCTAGCACGGTCATCATCATCATCAGCCATCATTATGAGTGACTTATTTAGAAGGTATCGAGTAACGTGCGCTATTCATCAGTGATTTTGGCATATGCAGACGAACGTTTACTGCCAAGGTTGGTCATGTTAGCCATACAAGGGCACACCAACGAAGCCTGAGTAACCACCTGCAGTCGCCGTAGCCGCATCGGCATGGATGACGACAAATCGGGTAACGTGCACCGCTTCTAAAAGTGTTATAGCACTTCAATTTGATGCCTCCGCTGAGGTAGGGTATTCTATTAAAGCAGCTTTCTTCTGAACTGCCCAAAGTGACCTGTAGACTGCTCCTGGGGATAGTTGTGCAATCAATTTTTTATTTCGATGTCTCTGCTGAAGAAACTGTCTAATGCAGCTTTTGTTCTAAACTGCCTAAAGATCATTGGACTTATGGGAATGGTGACGCACGGTAAGTACAGGAGCGTTACTCTATACTGATGAGAAACGAACGAACGAGAGCTGTCGTGCAATCGGCACGTTTAATACATACAAACAGATAGAGCGGCTCGCGCCGCAGTGCGCTGAAAGTTCGTTTTTCGTCATATAAAGTGATCGCCCAGACACTATCTTTTAAGTGTCATGACACATCGGCAGATTCCAGCTTTGAGTCTTTTCTTTTCTCGGCTGTGAGCAAAGTGAATCCCACCGGCGAGTGTTCAACCTAAAAGCACTGATCTAATTCCTGATTTCGTGAAAGTCGCTGTTGCTATACCATACCGCTTCACAAGTTACCGAATTTATTATGATCCTACTGTCGGGTGATCATGATCGGACTGTCATCGCGGTTTCTGAGTGGAACCATATTAGCTGTCTTCCTTATGTCCCAGTGGATTGTGAGTGTGTATCCGAGCTCTTTGTTGAAAAATGCGTGAACCTCCTACGCAGCAGCTGTCTACTAGTTGTGTATCGAATAAATCGAGTAATGGTGCTCTTGCACGAGACGACTACCTTTTGGTAAAATTATAACTTCCACTATTCTGGGAACATGCATATACCTACTGTGTACTGTGTATCACATCACGTGTAGCCGCAGCCCTACTCAATGTACGGGGCTAGATAATAAACAATGGCAGTCGTCATTGAATTTCTATGAATTTCGAAGGTCATCATTTGGAGCACAATCCAAAGTGTGAAAGTACCTATTCATGCCTAAACGGCTTCTCTAATGAAAATGTATTTTTAATTCGATTCTGGCGCAAACGTTTCATAACTATTTTTCAACACTGTATCTGCTGAAACTACTTAGACTGACTGGTTAAGATGCAGACGTGCCGTTTTCACAATTCCATTTTGAGTAATCCTCAACTGTTTTATGGATCTTTCGGTTAGTTACGTAACTAGTTACCAAGTAAAAAATTACTTGTGTCATGCGAGTACGAGCATCTCATTTAGGAGCTCTCTGGCCTCTAGCTGAAGGCTAGAACTGGTATATATATCTACTAAGCTAGTACAGAGTTATAACCGGGCAGCGGTGACGTGGTAGCTGCTTGATTTATTAGAGTTTGCTGAAAACTTTCTAAATAAGTAATAATTATTAGTCATAATATTAACTCTTCGCAGTTCTTTCAGAATGCAATACCAGGTCGCTGAAGTAGGTAACCTTCCTTAGCTGGACAACAACAACAACAAGCCTTATTGTTTTAAAGAATGTCACAGTTATTCGCCGTTCCACTGTCATATCGATGTCAAAGGACTTTTTGTTGGGTATAGCTAACTACCTGAGTTTACCTATAGATAGCCGCAAGCTATCTGCCGTTGGCGAACTGTCAGTTCTGATTGATAAGTCAGGCTCGAGGTGGCTCGTCCAACTGTCCATGTTCCCGCCACCATGATTGTTGCTTCCACAGATTAGAGAGTCTATGTTGGCTGTCGTTGCATCAGGTCTGATCAGGCACAACTAACATCTTTACGTACCATCTTTATTTAATCGAGCTAACTATTTTATTTTGTTTTATCTAGGTTGACTTAATGGTTTCAAAATCGAACCTACAACAATGTAAGTAGGTACCTACCTACGTACCTTTGAAGTTGCAACAAGGCGAAGCCTTAAGGTTTTGGCCGAGACCTGCCCTTAGTGTTGACGAACATACCTAAAGGTGACCTTGTTAATGTTTTTTATATGAAGTACTGAACATTTTACTTATCCTGGTGGCATGACTGATCATTTACTTACCCAGTTAAGACATGTTAGCCGGGTTTCATTTATCAACTATTATAATTGTTATTGTTGTGTTAATCAATCTTTATTAATTGATGTCATCTACCAAGGAATGCTGCCAGAGCTCATAATATTCACACATGATGATACAGAATGATAGTAGCCCACAAAATCGGTGCAAAGGCTTATAAAATAACTTTCCTTCCTAGTAGGACTGCACAGGAACTCGTTAACCGCCGAGTTAGTTAGAATACAAAATTAGACTGTGTGTTACTTGTCAATCTAGAATATGAATATGGTGACCTGCATCATGTTTTGAAAAACTGAATACTTAGTTATCCGCCAGTGTCACGGCCTTCATCTAATCTTTTCCAGTAGCTGATGAGGCTGAGATATTTAGTAAAATTATCTTCCCTTCAAGCACCACTCCTCGTTCCAAGGACTAGATGCCGCGCCAGGTGTTGCAGGCCGTGTCGTCGTACAGGGCTGACTGAGCAGGTCCTCGAGGCTCCAGGGTCGGCTGCTGCATTTCTGAGGTCAGTCCAGAATTACATACCCTAGTCAGCATGTGCTGACCTGAGCCCCAGCGGCCTGGATCGATATTCTACATTTTACAGCTTTTAAATATTGTTGCAAAGTATTTCACTGGTTCCAGCCATTCGGCTAGTGTATGTTAAAAATATTGCCTTGACAATAACAAGATTTTGATCAATAATTACTTATAAGTATTGCTTTCGAAGAGGCACTGTGTGTATCCATATGTATAAATACCTACCTATATGTATAGGTACATACCTTCCATAACTTTCTGATAAGTCAGGAATAATAAGGAAGTACTTAAGTCTTATGTATACTTATACCTTTCTTTTTAGTATATCTATTACCTAGAAATCTATGCATTATAAATTTATAGATTCAAATATTTATCTACTGATATACTCATCAGTAGCTTATGGGTCACAGTTGGTTTTCTCTCCACCATGCGATAGTAAACACATCTCACAATGTTTAACTAGGTTTCAGATAGGCTCAGACTACATAATAGACGCATTTTTCCTGAAATAAAAATGACATATTATGCATCTAGCCTATCTGAAACCTAGTCATTTCTGCATGGTGATATTACAACTGAGGCGCGCGGGCGACTCACTCTATTTATATAGGCACCCGCACCTTGCAAACTAAAGGTGGAGAGAAAAATGGACTTTATTTAACTGTCACTGTGACCCTTATGATGCCGAACACGGAGAAAGTCGAAACGCCATATCTCACAATGTTTAACTAGGTTTCAGATAGGCTAGATACATAATATGTCATTTTTATTTCAAGAAAAATGCGTCTATTATGTAGTCTGAGCCTATCTGAAACCTAGTTAAACATTGTGAGATGTGTTTACTATCGCATGGTGGAGAGAAAACCAACTGTGACCCATAAGCTACTGATGAGTATATCAGTAGATAAATATTTGAATCTATAAATTTATAATGCATAGATTTCTAGGTAATAGATATACTAAAAAGAAGGGTATAAGTAAACATAAGACTTAAGTACTTCCTTATTATTCCTGACTTGTCAGAAAGTTATGGAAGGTATGTACCTATACATATAGGTAGGTATTTATACATATGGATACACACAGTGCCTCTTCGAAAGCAATACTTATAAGTAATTATTGATCAAAATCTTGTTATTGTCAAGGCAATATTTTTAACATACACTAGCCGAATGGATGGAACCAGTGAAATACTTTGCAACAATATTTAAAAGCTGTAAAATGTAGAATATCGATCCAGGCCGCTGGGGCTCAGGTCAGCACATGCTGACTAGGGTATGTAATTCTGGACTGACCTCAGAAATGCAGCAGCCGACCCTGGAGCCTCGAGGACCTGCTCAGTCAGCCCTGTACGACGACACGGCCTGCAACACCTGGCGCGGCATCTAGTCCTTGGAACGAGGAGTGGTGCTTGAAGGGAAGATAATTTTACTAAATATCTCAGCCTCATCAGCTACTGGAAAAGATTAGATGAAGGCCGTGACACTGGCGGATAACTAAGTATTCAGTTTTTCAAAACATGATGCAGGTCACCATATTCATATTCTAGATTGACAAGTAACACACAGTCTAATTTTGTATTCTAACTAACTCGGCGGTTAACGAGTTCCTGTGCAGTCCTACTAGGAAGGAAAGTTATTTTATAAGCCTTTGCACCGATTTTGTGGGCTACTATCATTCTGTATCATCATGTGTGAATATTATGAGCTCTGGCAGCATTCCTTGGTAGATGACATCAATTAATAAAGATTGATTAACACAACAATAACAATTATAATAGTTGATAAATGAAACCCGGCTAACATGTCTTAACTGGGTAAGTAAATGATCAGTCATGCCACCAGGATAAGTAAAATGTTCAGTACTTCATATAAAAAACATTAACAAGGTCACCTTTAGGTATGTTCGTCAACACTAAGGGCAGGTCTCGGCCAAAACCTTAAGGCTTCGCCTTGTTGCAACTTCAAAGGTACGTAGGTAGGTACCTACTTACATTGTTGTAGGTTCGATTTTGAAACCATTAAGTCAACCTAGATAAAACAAAATAAAATAGTTAGCTCGATTAAATAAAGATGGTACGTAAAGATGTTAGTTGTGCCTGATCAGACCTGATGCAACGACAGCCAACATAGACTCTCTAATCTGTGGAAGCAACAATCATGGTGGCGGGAACATGGACAGTTGGACGAGCCACCTCGAGCCTGACGTATCAATCAGAACTGACAGTTCGCCAACGGCAGATAGCTTGCGGCTATCTATAGGTAAACTCAGGTAGTTAGCTATACCCAACAAAAAGTCCTTTGACATCGATATGACAGTGGAACGGCGAATAACTGTGACATTCTTTAAAACAATAAGGCTTGTTGTTGTTGTTGTCCAGCTAAGGAAGGTTACCTACTTCAGCGACCTGGTATTGCATTCTGAAAGAACTGCGAAGAGTTAATATTATGACTAATAATTATTACTTATTTAGAAAGTTTTCAGCAAACTCTAATAAATCAAGCAGCTACCACGTCACCGCTGCCCGGTTATAACTCTGTACTAGCTTAGTAGATATATATACCAGTTCTAGCCTTCAGCTAGAGGCCAGAGAGCTCCTAAATGAGATGCTCGTACTCGCATGACACAAGTAATTTTTTACTTGGTAACTAGTTACGTAACTAACCGAGATCCATAAAACAGTTGAGGATTACTCAAAATGGAATTGTGAAAACGGCACGTCTGCATCTTAACCAGTCAGTCTAAGTAGTTTCAGCAGATACAGTGTTGAAAAATAGTTATGAAACGTTTGCGCCAGAATCGAATTAAAAATACATTTTCATTAGAGAAGCCGTTTAGGCATGAATAGGTACTTTCACACTTTGGATTGTGCTCCAAATGATGACCTTCGAAATTCATAGAAATTCAATGACGACTGCCATTGTTTATTATCTAGCCCCGTACATTGAGTAGGGCTGCGGCTACACGTGATGTGATACACAGTACACAGTAGGTATATGCATGTTCCCAGAATAGTGGAAGTTATAATTTTACCAAAAGGTAGTCGTCTCGTGCAAGAGCACCATTACTCGATTTATTCGATACACAACTAGTAGACAGCTGCTGCGTAGGAGGTTCACGCATTTTTCAACAAAGAGCTCGGATACACACTCACAATCCACTGGGACATAAGGAAGACAGCTAATATGGTTCCACTCAGAAACCGCGATGACTTGGATGGTTTCAGATAGGCTAGATACATAATATGTCATTTTTATTTCAGGAAAAATGCGTCTATTTAATTTGTTTTGTGATTTTCTGGGTGAAATACTGCCAAAAGCGCTGTAATGTGATGCAAGAAAAGTAGTACTATATATATTGGCTTTTATGCAGGAAGAATATCGTATTCAGGCGCCTTTAATTCCGTAATTCCGTTTGAAAAATTGGAAGAACGAGTTGCAGCGGCTACAGGTTAGTGTTGCCAAATATGACGAATAATTTTACCCATATATTCTCCATGTAATTTTATGAAATATTTTCCCGAGAGGCCCGTGCCCCAGCAGTGGGGACGGGATGGGTCGTGATACTCGTGGTGAAAAGTATATAATCTTTTTTTTTCTTTGATTACAGGTGTGAGGACTTAACTAACTTAAGCAATATACCAAGAATTTCGCGAACCTGCAGCGATTTTAGACGAAATAATGATGATTTTGATTTATGACATGTCATTGTTTTCCCAACCTATCAAGAGTTGGCTGAAAGAAATAACTTTTTGGCAATTAGCCTTTGGAAGGAGACCCGTGCCCCAGCAGTGGGGACGTGATGGGTCGAGATGATGATGATGATGATGATGAATTAGCTTTTGCATTGCACACTGTCTGAATTTCTTTTAATTGTATGCTTTTGTTTCTTGTTACTTTGGGGCCGTCCATTAATCACGTGAGGCTTAAAGGGGGGGGGGGGAGGGGGTACGGAAAACCTCACGAAACATCACGAGGGGAGAGGGGGGGTCTCGTTAGACATCACGTGTATTAATTTTTTGTCAAAAACCGCTAGGTATTTCAGAAACGAAATTTTGAACGCCGCAAAAATTTGAATGATTTTTAGTATGACCTTGATTGACTCGCCCAGCGTTGCTAAGCAACAACTCCCCGCGCGCCGCGAAAGATCGCCCGGAGTCCTTGCAATTTTCTTTATATTTTTTCTAGTCAAAAATAGCCTTTACATAGACTTCCAAAAAAATACACGTGATCCATGGGGGGGGGGGGGTTAGTCCCAAACCTCACCAAATATCACCAGGGGGGAGGGGGGGGTCAAAAAATGAGAAAAACGACCTCACGTGATTAATGGACGGCCCCCTTAGAAAATGTAAAATAAAGTGTTCAAAAATAATACTTAATTAATTGGTTTTTTTTTAAGTCTATCTATCTCGTTATTCTCGTTATTCCCACGACCCACATATATTACCTATACCATTGTAATCTAGATTTAATCTCTTATATCAGAAGCAGAACATAATCAGAACTAATTTTATTTCTGTTCGCCGTGGACAAATTTTCCATACAACAAATGTCGTTTGATATAATTATTATATCCACTTTCATTTACTATCGACCCTATATTTTGATTTATCTATACTTATGAATGTACCTAATTATAACAATAGGTAATAGCAGAAATACATTGTCGTTTAAACCAGAAATAGGCAAAATTTAATCGATGGCATCACTGGATTTGATCACAGCGACGTCGCCCAAGGGCGTACCCAGGATTTAAGCTAGGGGGGGGCAGCTCATACCGGTTCCGAGATGATGGTCGGTCGGGTTATATTGAAACATCATAGATAAAAGAATATTAAATCAAAATATAATAAAAAGAAAAGATACTTTGTTTCCAACACTTCATATTGCGCACAGTAAGTAACACGTTTTAGAAATTCCCTTCTTGTAAGGAAAATTTACGTTTATTTTATCTTCTAGGGGGGGGCAGCTGCCCCCCCCTGCTCCTACCTGGGTACGCCCTCGTCGCCACCGGAACAGGATAAGATTGTGGCACTATACATATTGTATTTCCATGACAAAAAGTGTTGATATCTCAGAATAATAACGCTGATTCTCCCGGGTGACAGTTGACATCGAAAGTCACAGACTCAACTGTCAAATAAAAATATAACCTAATTTTTGGTAAAGGAAAGTAGGTAAAGTAAAATATCACAGTAAAATATTTTTGTAATCTCGCTCGTACAACTGCAAATTAAATTTATATGAGCAATACATTAGAACTATGCCGATAGACAGATAGAAGAGAAACTGATAAAATGTTTCGGGTTTTAAATATAGCTAGAGTCACCCCAGTGTTTGTATTTCCTTTAATGGAAGACCGTAACAAATACGATGGTGACAATTTAAATAGGAAACCGAAAAAAGAAATAAATACCGGCTATGATAGACTCAAGGAAATGTACACAAGGAAGTAAGTAACCTATCTAATTAAAAACCTCCGCTATGTCTGTTAGAAGAGTTATGTGTTGCTTACTTATGTTTACTCTATCTAATATGTTACACTATTGTGTATTTTACAGTGAGTATTTGGAAGCATCCGTAGAACTGTACAATGTTGTCCAAGCTACCTTCACTGGCGCATTTATTGGAGCGTGTATGGGAGGATTTGTGCGGTCACGGGAGGCCTACCTATATTTCATTGAAAACAATCAAGCAACAATTTTCACATCAACTATGGAAGCAAAGGTAACTTTTTCTATGAATGCTGTAGTGTAGCTCGAGTAAAATGCAGCATTTAATTGGCATAAATGGTTAGGATAGGATTAAGATTTTTATTTGAAGCTAGATTAAGATTTTAAAGTAATCAATTACTTAAGTTATTAAAAGTAAAAATATTTTTATTGCAATTTTCAGAAAAAGCTACAGGATTATGTGACAGTGGCGTTTGCTAAAGGTGCTACCTACTGGGGTTGGAGATTAGCTTTGTTTACTGGAATCTTCAGGTGAGCTTTCACTAAGATGTAAAAATCAAGTCTATGATTTTGGAGCTGCTGATTTGCTCTGGCTCAAATGGTTTTCTAGTAGGATTCTCACTAAAATTTCACCTTTTACAAGAAGAATTCCCTCTTTTACAAACTCTTTAGAGTTTTATATGACTATTACTTCATTCTAAAACAAGAAATCTTATTGTTATTCTATAAATCTACTTTTTCTTATAAAATTTCCAATATGAGTTTCAGCATTTATTCTTATGAAATGAACAACTTGATACTATTATTTATAATACAATATGAATATAATAAAATAACATAATTATTCTCGATTGATTTCAGTTTAGTTTCAACTACAATATCAGTGTATCGGGGTGAGACATCTGTGATAGAGTACACAGTTGCCGGGGCAATAACTGGCGGGCTATACCGAGCCAACCTTGGATTAGCTGCTACCTGTGTTGGGGCTGGATTAGGTAAAGTTGTGGTTGTATTATTATGTATTTTGTGTTATGAATTATGATCATTATTATGATCTTAATTAGTATTCATAATGTACTATTGATTTAGATGAAATTTACGAGTTATATTTCCAAGGAGCAGCCCAATACTGTTACTGGCATTTGCATGTATATTTTTCTGAATGAGATGTTTACTGCATAATCATATTATTTATTTAAACTTTCAGGTGGTGTCTTGAGTTCATTTGGTGGCCTCGCTATTGTGTTGCTCCTTAAGATTACTGGCGTGACTATGGAAGATATAAGATGTGCATTGCACACTATTAAAGAAGCCAGGTGTGTATAAATTGTTATTATTCCATTTCAAAGTAGTATTATCGTAGACCATTATGATTATGAGATGGACTGACGACCGTAGACAGGTGTTTATAGGTAGCAGGATATACTGTGATGAAGTGACCCCCAGTCCCCAGATAATGACACTGACTACAGTTTGGAAAAATCTTAGTTGTCCACAGCGAGAAAGAGGGCTTACGTCTTTACGTTTTGCAAAGTTATCTTCAAAGTTACCTGTTATCTGATTAAAAGTCTAACTAATTCCAACTTATGCAAATACTTACATATATTTTCAGGGAGGATCAATTTAACCAAGCTGTAGAAAAGGCGGCGACTATCAAAAATGATGACTTGACAATCCAGCATGATCTACTGGTGCAAGAAAAAGGGGAGAAGAAAATTGAGGATATTTAAATTAATAATTTACGTTTGTTTTTGTGCAATAGAGACATTACGGTCACATTGTATGATGTAGTACAATACAGTACGTAGTATTGTTGTGTACATAGTGCCTATTTACTTCATGTGACCAGAACTCTACCACCATCTCTAAGTGATGCAGTTTCTATTCAATCTGTCATAATAACATTGTATGAATTGAATAGTATTGTATTTGTGTCCATTATGAGAGAACCAATCCATATCAAATAGATAATCAATGTCAGAGCGAACAGCCCGCCTTAAGAGAAAAGGGGATACTTGATATAAGGGGTGTTGCAAAAAGGATATACTAACCCGAAACCTACATGTGCAGCATGGTATATCTCAGCCCAAAACTGAAATGAGAATTTCAAAATTCGCGAAAAAAAATATCATTTTCTATAGAAACTATGTCGGTTACGTGACTTTTTACTATGGCTTAGATATACCATGCTGCACATGTAGGTTTCGGCTTAGTATACCCTTGTATTTATAGTGACCTCAAGATACAGAGCCCATTGGCCATAACTCGACAGGCACTATACCTTCAGTCAGAGCGAACAAACACACTCGGGCCAAAGTATACTTACAATATTTATGAGTCACTGATAGAAGAACGCTGATTCATATAAATATGTAGTTTTCAGGGCCGGATCTGAGAAACCTATACTTAGAGTTGGTGGTGCATAGAAGGAGTTTACAAAAAAGTAAATCTGTGCAACAAATATGATATGATATTTATGAGTATGTAAATATAGCGATAGAGTGTTAATATTAAAACAATTTATGTATACAAGCGGTTTAATTGTTTATTTATTGAAATTGGTGGCTACAAATTTAAATTCAGTATGTAGATATACAAAGAAGTTCAAATATAATTACTTACCAATATACAAAATATTGGTAAGTAATTCTTACAGTGGTACCTAAATAAAACAATTCGACTTGAACAATATAAAATTTGCTGAGAAATATTGAAGGAAGTATCATATTAACATTATAAGGTCCACAAAAAAATATGTCGTATATCAGCAGCAGTGTGTCAATAAGGTAATTTGAAAAATATTATTATAAAAAATGTTATGAATCCGTATAAAAATACAGTTTTCAACAAGAAAGATCTCAATATTTAATAAATAGATAAGTAGGTACTTACTGGTTTATTTTGCCATAACAAAACTTATTGCTATCAAATACCATTATTTTAACGGCAAGAGAAGAGAGTAATAAATTACATATCTAGCAAGGAACAGAAAACTTAATAAATATGTAATACTTTGGAAGAGAACACCAGTCAGTAACTTAATAGCAAAGAATACACGTAATTATTAATAATTCCATGGAATTTAATTCACAAATTCAACAAGATACATAGTAAATAATATGTACACCCATAGTACGGTATGAATGCAAAAATACATGATCCTATTTAAAAAGTCTAGTATAATTAAAATGTTTAGTATAAGTAATAATAATAGACACCTATGTTACTGCCCAAAGCAGTTTTATTCTACATACACATGCTTCTACTTCTCTTTAATTTGCATTGCTCATTGGTATACTTATAAAGTTATATTAATTGTTATGCTATAATTCGATAACAACTCACCAAAGTTAAATTTTGCTCAGATCGTCCTAATATAATTTTGTTATTAAATTTCATACAATTTTGTGCTTCTTTTCAGTTTTTTATATCATAATTTCACTTTTTAATATATTAAATCTGGCATCAAGCCAATAATCAATAGTTTTATATTTATACAATCTAACAGCTTAGCATTCGTATTATGACATGTATTAAATTATATCGTAATTATAATCGTGATATTCGTGAACCCTGTAACGGTGTAACGGTTCTCAGTATCGACATCGCTGGGTGCGACTCTCCTTCAATATACAAATATAACTATCTGGTGAAAGAGTTGTCGGGAAACTTGCAAAACGGTTACAATTAGGTTAAACAAAAACTACCGTTCAATATTGTAGACGATTTCCAAAGCTCAATTTTTTTATTTAGGACCATCAAAATGAGAAAAATAATTCAGAGTCCAAATTTATTAGAGTGACTGTAGTTAGTAAAACAAAATATTGTGCCTATGGAATCGCTACCATTCCGAATCAACAATTTTTTAATTTAGCGGTGTTAACATGGGTATGCAAAACTAGCTCTTTCTTCCAATCTTTACCAAAAACATCATTTTCACGGCACTATATTCAAAACTAGTTACTTCGGGATCAGATTTTGCGAACGAACAGTTAAAGTTATCACATATTATAATATTTACTGAGCAGGTTGGGACTTGGTGATCCTCTTGGCGCCCCTGTTCGGGGGTCCCTTCGGTTTGGCGAACGCCGGCCGGTGGATATTCCTTTTTGGATGAATCTCGTCGTATAGGAACTCTTCAGTCAGTTCTTTGCCGTCGTCAATTTCCAACTGGAAAAAGATGTGAAGAACGTTAAAAACGAAAGCAAATGGAACGTGTTATGATTTAATGACTAGAAATGAAAATAGTCAAATTTATCATCTCAAGCAAGATTTCAACATGATTTCAATCATTTCTTCTTTCTATTACTAGAAGAAGTTTAGTAACTTGGACTACTTATTTATCAAATCCATGTATTAACACACTCAAAATGAGATATCGATATCATGAAATCTTTTATAAGGATACTACACTAAAAACTTTGCTACTAGTTTTAAAACAATGCATTTCATATGACTTACTCTTTTCTCCACAACAATTCCAAGACTTTCAATGATTTCTAGGAATTGCCCTTTACAACTGGAATACATCATCCTCTCTTTGATAGTGCAGTTGTATCCCGGCATTGAGTATATGAACACTGTAATCAATGGAAAAGGGAAATCATAAGTATATTTGCGGTCGTGCTCACTTATTATTTATTGGTCTGTTTTTGACACAAGTTGCTCGACATTTGTCCCATTGCGCGTTGTTCTATGCGTTGCGCAAATCTCGCTTAGTCTTGAGCTTATTAACCGCGATAGTCGCGATATCGCGCCTTACGACTATAGATTTCGAAGGATTCAAGCGATAAATAAGCGTTCTCACTCACCGACGCTGTCCATATGATCGCCTTCATACACGTGTGAGAATATGTACAGGTGATACCGCGCCACGTCGCTCGGAACCTGCTGGGGCAGGTCTAGCAACGATATCTTTGACGCTTTCGATAAGTGGATTCTCTCCTCTTCTAAATCTGGAATTTATGAAGTAAAAATTAAGTAAATGTTTGCGCTCAAAAACGCCGAAACCTCATTAGGTTACTTTTCCAACTGAATTACGCACGTGAACTGTGGATTTAAATAGGTTTTGCATCAAGTATACGCATCATTGTGGCAGCGAAGCCAAATGCCAGCTAAGGGCGGAGATTTGTGACGCTATCCAGCAGTGCACGATTATGGAGTAATAATGCTAGTGAGTAAACAGTTAGTGAAATAAACATCTGATTAATAAAACAATCTTACCTATTTTAAATTGTAGATAGTTATAGGAGCCTCTTTGGAGATCAAGGATTCCCTGTTTCGCCGCGTCTGTGATGGGAAACGCCACTCCGCCCATTGTGGATTGTCTGGAAGTGAGTATTCAGCACTCATTATTAATCATCACAACCCACCAATTCCCGACTACTCCTGGTCCATGGGTATCATTCCAAGGAAGGTTTTTTAGTTCAGTTAGTTTTTTTTTATATTTCATAGGTACTTGTAAAATGTTTGTGTACTTATATCTAACTGAATAATTATTTTCTAAGTTTAGGAATCCTAAATAGCTATGCCATAGCTGCTATGGTATCTAGAACTAAAAACACCAAGTTTGGTTTCCTCGATTGGCCGTGCGCGAACATTCTTGGGATTGCTAACTAGAATATAAATATTTATTTATGTATTACCATAGTTATTGCTCACAGTTAATAAAGTTTTATGTAAAACATTTTGTAATGTGAACATCTAGGTCGGTCATCTACCTACATATATGAACTATCATTATCATAGTTTTAGTATTCACTGAACTGTGACATAATAATAAGTCAAGTTAACTCCATAAAAAGTTTGTATGTGTAGTATAGTATATAGTATTATATTATTAAATGTGGTACCAGGGGCCCAGAAAATACCTGGAGTCAGTGCTATAGTTGGTGTTGTGATCATTCTGCTGCAATTCCTTCAGTGCTTCTTCCCTCTCAGTGAGCGGCGCGGGGGCGCTGATGCCTGACAGATGCGCCTTGTACCCTTTGAGGCACATCTCATCCTGGAATATGGATAAATAGAAAAATAAGTCCTCAAAAATGATCCTGCCTAATGCAAAGTCAAGCTTTAAAAAACCCTTAACAGCAAGTAAATATAGAATAGAATAGAATACTCTTTATTTTGCACCATTAAAGACAACATTAGAATTCACAACTTATATATAAAATACTACAAATAAGGCGGCTTTATTGCTTAAAGCAATCTCTACCAGACAACCTTTCATATACATGTTATGCAATATACATGTTATTATAATGTAACAGAAGATAGCCAGACAGAAAACAATAGAAATCCTTATTATAAAGTACAGAAATAATACAATAGATAACATATCAATAGAAATCAACAATGCATGCTTGAAATCACATGTCTTATCAAAATGTAAGTTTCAAGAGATTTGTACTTCAATTTATAACAAGCACTTATGAACTAATAATACCTTAGCAGTTGCATGCATTTCATCCTTAATAAGGGCAGATCCAAACTCCTGCTTCAAAGTAGCTTTAGTTGAAGCGTACAGCATTTTGTGACGAACGGCTGCCTCATCAGGGGACCAGCTCAGTAGTAACCACTCGTGGCCGAGGGAGTTTTTCGTGTCCAATCTGTAATCCAAACAAAATAATACATAATAATAAGAAACTTATGGAAAATTTATGAAAACCCAAGAAACTTTATGAACTTTAAGGAGTCAAAACTTTTAAGAGTGTGATGTTGGTTGAAAAAATATGTAAATTTAGTTTTTCATATCATAAAACTGAACACTAATTGGGCACAGCCAGCTAAAATCCAATTAATTTTTAATCTTCAATCATGATCACAATTTACACTAGATTACATGTAGAAGTGAAAGTAACTCAATAAGTAATGGTTAAGTCACCAACCTGTACAATATGTAGCAAGGTATATCATCAACAATTAATGGAGGAACATATTTATCGAAATCTTGCTCCCAGGTGCCTTTTGTAGGGTAATGTTTGGCTAAGGTCAGGGTTTCTGAAATGAAAACAGATAGAATTTGCAGTATAGTACAATGTTTGCTATATAATGATAAAGGGTTAGAAACTCTATAAGGGCTATATTATTATATCCATGAAATTATTTCTTCTCCTCTGTGACTGAGCCTTTGAAATAGAGGTAGAATAATATTATGACAATGGACAAATAATTGTAAAATTTTATGTCCAATAAAATGATATTCTTTTCTATTCTATTAGAAGTTCCACATATATTTCAAATTTACCCACCATTGTCTATACTGATTTTCATGGCACGTATTTTGCCTTCACGACATTTGCCAAAATATTTCTTGAGTTCTGCATTAGCTGTAAAATAATTAGATTAATTTTGAAATTATTGATAATTAAAAATATACACAATAACTAATCAAAGCAAAAAAGGTGTGACTGTGATATGATTGTGATAACTAAATAAAACAGTGGAGTATCATAAAATTTCAGAATAGCTTTTAGTTACAATGAGTTCATCAAATCTACAAAACAATTTCCTTCATCAAATTAACAAAATAAGCAGTGATACGTATTTAGAAAGTGACTAACTGTTGTTTCATAACATTCCACGTTTTATTTATAATCTCTTAAGCGTTTGAATCCCATTGCAGGGGACCAATAGCAAAACAAATAATTAAATAGCAACTGTGTATTGCAAGTGTTTTTTGTTACCTTGTATTCCAGTCTGGTGAGACATTTTTAACTATGTTTAAGAAGTTCACAATATGTTTGCCTTTTACAAAAGACTCTATGAGCTAGTTACGAATCAGAATTTAATAAATTAATACGAAAAATTTATGAATACGCCACCTCCACTCCACCCACAACAAAAAACGAAGTTGAAGTTGACATTGACAGATTAGTGACTTTGACATTGCATTGACACTTCACATTTGACAGTGACAGTAGATAATGCTCTCTAATCTGTGCATACAGACAAAAAATGGGCACAAGTTTATTGCCATCTATTGCCATAATACGAGTGGCCCGCAAAACTCACTGCTCGTAAGATCGCGCCGAGCCGGCACGATCGATGGAATTAAATGAAATTAATTTCTTTCGAACCTACCTATTTGAAGCAACAATACTACGGTTCGGTGAATACTAAACGGCGCACCCCACTCGATAGATTTAATGCTGAATGTGTTTACGAAAGTCCATGCGATGGGCTTTACTTGGCAACGGACCAGTAAAAACCGATACCGGTATAAACTCACTAGGTACTACCTACTCGTTGCATATTTTAATTTTCACATAAAACTCGTTTCTTAGGGGGTCTTGCACAACAAAGTTAATCAAAATTAAATCTATGACGTCTATGACATCTTGCTCTGACATTATACTTGCATTATACTGTCAGAGCAAAAGACAAGCTATTTAATTTTATTTTAATTAACTTTATTATGCAAGCCAGCCTTAATCTTCAATTTAAAACTTTTAGAATAATGCGCCATCTGTTGGAGGACTATTAAACAATTTTATATGAACATAGTACCCTAAGATGGCAAGACATTCATGACATCAATATCCTACAGGTGCCACTAGATGGCAACAAACTGAACAAAACGTAACTAAGTATACAGTCCGCGCCACCACGGCAAATTCTGGAACTACCTAACTACCTATGTCATGACATAAATTTAGTTTTGTGTAGGTACTGCAGGCCTTAAATAAGTAATACTATTATTAATAGCTATGTAGGTTTAAAGTATTAGGTCCTTACATATGAAATTGGCGTTTTCTATAGGAGGAACATAAAGTCGTTTTTTTTTTAAATGAAATATATTAAATTAATCAAAGTATGTACCATTGCTATGTATGCACTTTTGCCATCTCATAGGTAGTTCATTGATCCCCTTACTAAAAAAAACCATTCGGGCGGGAATCAATAAAATCTTTGAAGGCGGTTTGGACTGCCCCATCGGAGTTGAATTTTTTTCCTTGCAAGTAGTTACCTATCCAAATTGCGAAAAAAATGGTAATCTGTTGGAGCAAGGTCCGGAGAGTACGGTGGATGTCTAAGACATTCTAATTGAAGCTCCTCTAATTTGGTAGCCGTCTGTTGTGCAGTGTGTGGTCTAGCGTTGTCCTGAAGCAGCAGTGGCCTAGAGCGATTGACCAGCCTCGGTTGTTTAGCAGCTAGCTTTTCCATCATGGTTTGCAGTTGCTGACAATAGATATCTGCCGTAATCGTCTGGCCAGATTTAAGAAAGCTGTAGTGAACGACACCGGCACTAGTCCACCAAACACTTACAAGCAACTTTTTTTTAGTCAATTTTCGCTTAGGGCAGGATTTGGCTGGTTCGCCAGGGTTCAGCCATTGCGATGAGCGCTTCCGATTATCGTAGAGGATCCACTTTTCATCACAGGTAATGATTCGATTTAAAATTCCTTCATTATTGTGCCGGTTGAGTAACGTAACGCAGCAGTCGACGCGCGTTTGTCGGTTTGCTTCACTCAATTCATGAGGTACCCACCTTTCAAGCTTTTTCACCTTCCCAATTTGCTTCAAGTGGATTAGAATAGTTTTATCACTAACACCGGAGCCTGCAGCTAACTCGGACGTGGTTTGCGATGGATCCGCTTCCACAATAGCCGTCAATTATTCATTATCAACTTTGGTCTCCGGCCATCCACGAGGCTTGTTCTGCAGGTCGAAATTTCCAGAACGAAAACGTTGGAACCAAAAACGTACTGTGTTTTCTTTTGCGACACCGTCACCATACACATCATTAATCCTTCGAGCCGTTTCTGCAGCACTGGTGCCACGGTGGAACTCATACTCGTAAATAACGCGATATTTCAAGTTTTCCATTTTGTAAACAGAGTGACACAAAGAAAAAAACAAAAGAAAAAAAAACAAATGAATTAGGGGGCTTGAAACACAAATGCATGAGTAAATAGCTGTATGAATTTGAATTTGGAATTCCTAACCATAAAGGTAATATTTGAGATCAAAGTGGCCAGTACGACAAAACTCCAATTTCATATGTAAGGACCCAATATTTATATGTGTTCATAATATATTTAAGTACCTATTATTGTATGTAGGTATTTACACATTGTTCATAGTAATTATGTTGTATTTTCTCTTGTCTTGTCACACGTTACCCCTTTCTTTATACTTTATATTTCCTTTCAATGTGGTTGTCTGGAAGAGATAACTTTTAGTAATAAGGCCGCCGATTGTACCATTTTTCTTTTCTATGTTTGTGAAACTGTTTCTGTTTGTGTGCAATAAAGTGTATTTTATCTTTATCTTTATCTTACTACTACGTTGAGTGCAGCCTCGCCACCGCCTCCACGGCTATCGGACTTCCGTGGTGGTGCGGACGAAAATGGCGCTGCCAGTCTGCCAAATCTTATTTATACTTACAGACTTTTTCTTTCCGAAAACAGGTCACCGAGCTCTTAATTCTGAACAACTTTTGTTACAATAACCCATAAACCTAACAAAAGTGGTGTAAGTATAAAGACACACCTGTATGAATCTGACTATAATATGTCCAGCAGTGGACGTTTACGGGCTGATGATGATATAATTAATATTTAAAATGTACCTACCTGCTACAAAAGCAAAGAACAAACAAACTATAATAAAAAAAATTCTTTATTTAAATTGTTAATCTTGGGCTGCTAACTTTTATTTTCTGATCTTCCCCTTGAATATTCACCAAAAGTCATTTAATCTGAAATTGCTGAAAACCATTTCTAGGTATAAATAATACCTTTCATATGAACTATCACTTGCAGCTGAATTCCTTCAGGTTCCACCTGCAAACTTGAATATTCGTGAAATATTGTCAATTTTTACCCAAAATCTGTCAGAAAGTGGCTCCTGGACACCTGCTATACCGTTTCAATGTTGGTGAAACTTCTGTCAGTGTTTTATAATGAGTCAACACACATAATAAACCAGGTGAGATGCTGGCAGGTCTTTGGCATCTTGGTGCCCCCATACAAAATATCCCTTAACCAACAAGGGCGTCAGTAAGTAAACGTCGTATTTTTTTTATTTAAGAACATACTAGCTGTTCCCGCGCGCTTCGCTTCGCCTTAAAAAGTTTTCCCGTGGGAATTCCGGGATAAAAAGTAGCCTATGTTCTTTCCCAGGGTCTAGACCGTCTGTATACCAAATTTCATTCAAATCTGTTCAGTAGTTTTGGCGTGAAAGAGTAACAGACAGACAGACAGACAGACAGACAGAAAGACAGACAGACACAGTTACTTTCGCATTTATAATATTAGTAAGGAAGTAAGGATTAAGTGTTTATATGAATATCTAACATTATTATTCCAATGTATTTGGTGCTTTTTACGTGTTCTAACTGATAAAGTATGCAATGACTGAAGTGACCATCTTAATTTGGTCGGCTATTCAAAGGCTGCTAACTGTAGGCTGCTAACTTCACACACCTGCCAGTGGTACGGTTAGCAGATTCATTAGTCGATATACTTATACTTACCTGCCGATCTCTAATTACTACCTAACTATCTAACGCTCTAGCATTGGGAACTAATAAAAGTCCAGTTGTATCAAAAACTCATTTATTTCTAAAAGACTCTTCAATTTGTTCCGTGGTCTTGCCCTTGGTTTCTGGAAGGAACAGCACACTGACAATAGCCCCCACGATGTTAATGACCGCGAAGAGGAAGAACGTAGAATGCATTCCTAGCATCATGGACACCGGAGCGAAGGTCTTCAGCTGGACGAAGGACATCAACCACCCGTAGCAGAGCATGTAGCCCATCACCCTGGATCGTATCTGCAAAGGAAGAGAAGGGTTTAGGTACCTACTCAAACATAAAGGAGCTACCTATGTGGAGGCTGAGGTCGTTTCCGTCAGAAACAGGCGTTTTTAGCGTTTTTTACATAAACTTCTAAACTCTTCTTAGATAGTTAAGTACTGGGAACTGGCATGTATAGGTTTTAAAAATTTGAATTAGCATGTAGAGGAAACGTGGTAGTTTTGAGAAACACGATTTCAAACAGAAGTTATGTTTTTTTTCAATTGGCCCATTACGTATCTATCTACGGATGGTTACGTAGATTCGACACCAACACACCCACCAACCTGAATAACGTATCTTATTCTCATAACTCCACTTCCACCATAAAAAACCCTTAAAATACCAACCTGAAAGTTGAGACTTTCCGCCATAACCACATAGGGCAGAGGCGCCACTCCGGACGAGTAAGAGAACACCGACACGATGATGACAACACCGGGCAGCCAGCCGGGCACCGAGTAGCCGTTCTGTTGCAGCATCATGATCGTGCCCAGGGTCACGAAGCAGAGCGAGCTGGTGGTCGCTGTCGTGACCATCAGCGGCTGGAAACCAATAGGGTAAATTAATACATGTAGGGAAGGAGGAAGGAGCCTTCTCGAGAGAGCTAAGTATCATCTGTAAGTCTGCTGGAACGAAACTTGCGACGGCGGGGCGCGGCGGTGCGACGCTATGTTAATGCATTTGATTACATCGCCGTCGCGCCGCCCCGCCGTCGCTGACGCTGAACCCGTCGCAAGTTTCGTACCCGCAGACTGGTAGGTGTATGGTAGGCATACGTATCGTATGTTGTCCAGCGCGTTCATTGTCAACGACACCCCCAAAAGGATGCCCCTGGGGTGTAGTTGACAAATAGCATTTGTTAACTAGAAACAACTAGAAAGAAATTACTTACGTTGATTTACGTCAAAATAATATAAGTCTGTCATTTTTTTTCTTATATAAGTATAAGAATTTTTCCATATTTATGTACATTTAATACCTCTATGTGGAAAGATGTGGGTTACTATGTGGGAATGTAGGTATTGTACCTATCAAACAAAAACTTATCTCCGTTGTCAGTTCCTTCCTTCTGCTGATTATTTAATAATATAGAATATTTGAAGTAAGAAACTATTTGATAAGCAATCGTATAAGCCTTATTCAAATGTTTGCGTACCTATTAAATAGGATATGGGTAAGAAAGTATAATTTATGGTCGCACATTATCTAAAACGTAAATATAGAATTAAAACTCAGTTACGTAGGCAGTAGGTACATATTGAAACCGGCCTCTTTTAAACTGATTCAGTAATTACCTATGTAAAACATTGTTACTTATAGGATGGTTGAGAATTACACCGCTGCTCTACAAATGAAATGGTGCAAAATTATTACAAACATTTATACCTGCATGACAAACTCAACTCAGTGGCTGATGCCTAGTTCCACCATAGTCTGTTAGATCATTAAAATATATTACCTACATGTCCATATTAAATTCTTGACAGATGTGAAGTACATTAGAACATTTCACGGGTAAGTATTAAGCATGCTGTTCAGCTGATTCTGTAGCTATCTACCACATTATGCAAGGGCCTTTTAGTTATACTTAAGTGATCTTTCGGAGTCTCCATTATACTAACCCGTCTTCCGAATCTCTCCACAAATGTCATGGACACCATGGCGCCAGCTATCATGACGACTGGGAAACTCATGGTCTGCAGGTCAGGGTTGATGGTCACTTTGAATTCCGCCATGATGATGGCAGCATACGATATCACGGCAAAATTGCCGCTTAACGCCTGAACCGTTAACATGGTGACCACCAAAGCGATGATTTTACGGTACACTCTGTTCTTCACTGTAAATAATAAATAAAAATGTTAGTTTGTAAACTTTAATCTAGGGATAAGTTTATTGGGCTAAAGGTAGGTATTTTTATAAATCTTTTTTATTGCCTTCAAGATTTAAAACTGTATACTTTGTTAGGTTAGGTGAGGTTAGATGAGATGGGATGAGATGAGCGGAGAGCAGATATTTTTTCAACAGGACTTAGTTATTCATTCATGTTGTCTCCGCTTAGCTATTTACGCAAGTTTTTGATTATCTTCGTGGGAAATTTTCTTGCCATGGGTCAAATCAAAGGGGCCAAATTAAGTTCAATTGTGGTTCAATTTAAAATTATGTACCTATATAATGAGTTTGTTACAAGAGTATGAGAGAATGATCCTTCAGTATTTTCTATAATCCATTCAGTTGCTAAACTTCAAATACCTATGGTTCAAAGTTTTTTTACGCTGCAATATATATTATGTCTTACCTATAGAATATAACGTTATATCGGGCAATGATTTGAAATATTCAGCTCCATTCATTAGGTTCTTCACTTCAGCTTGAGTGCCCGCACTATCTTTGCTCAAACCTCTCAGGTATGCAACTGTTGCAGTTAATTCCTGTAACAAAACAATATTCATTTTATAAAACTATTTCTGAAATTATATTTAGATTTTTTTAACTCTTTACTGAAACATAAAGTTTCACGTAATAATGTATTTAAGTATAATAATACACTCACGGGAAATGAAAAAGTTCCACTCACAAAATTTAGACATGGAACGACTCAATTATTTTCAAACATATAGGTAATTTAAAATATTAACAAAATATTATTGTATTTAGTTGGTAGGTAATATCCTGATGCTCTGTTAAATGTACTTCAATGTTGCAGAAAGCGTCATTAAGCTAGCCATTTCCGTTCAGGAGTATTTTGGTGATTTTCTCAGTGGAACCTTTCATTGCCCGTGAGTGAATTATCTGTGATGTATTGTGGAAGTATATCTGTAAAACGATCACGACTCGTCAACGCAAAACGACAAAATACAAACAAATAAAAGTGTACAGTTCCTCACCTTGGTCTTCCCTTGTTTAGCCAGGAACGACGGTGACTCAGGCGCTTTGAACAATGCCAACATGAGCAGCAAGGGAAGAGGAACAATGATCCAAAGTGTTAAATTGTAGTTTAGATACGTCCCCATTACAAACATGCTCAGTATTCCAATATTTTGCAACAGGCTGACCAAGGATCCTAAACTTCCTCTTATGTGGTCTTCGCTGATTTCTCTGATGTACATTGGGGTAATGACGTAAGCGCCAGCATTGGCTATACCACACACAGCCCTTGATACGATCAGATGCCATCCAGTGGTCGAGAAGAATGTCATGGTCCATGCTACCTGAAAAGTTATACACACAAATAAAAAATAAAGGAATATACTGGACGAAATTAAGTACACTTGTCCAAAATTAATAATGCACATGCAGATGTTCACACCCGAATCATTAAATCGTAAGAGCCTTAAAAAAACACTTACATTTTGCACCTTGTCCGAAAGAAATAGGAGTCAATATCATGTGTCACATAATCGAAAACAACCGATCTGTCAAAGATTTCTATGCGCATTATCAATTTTGGAGTACTGTAATAGTTGTCTTTGGCCCATTTTCTCATTTGAGCAAATCTACTTACGCATGAACTTAAGGTTCTGATTGCGTTGTTCTCCGTTGTTAAACCAACTAAATCATAAGTAAACGGAAACTATCATGGAACTTTTGAGGTTCGTACCAAAACTATGGGCCCGTTTGTGGAGTCACTTACCAATTGCACAAAACTGACGAGGATCAAAGCGGTTCGTCTGCCATATTTGTCGGCCAACATAGAGTAGAAAGGCGAGATGAAGCCAGCAGTTAAAGCCACGATGCTGACGCACCAGGATAGCTCCTCAGCAGTGATGGGCTTGTCCATCGGCGTGTCTGGGCCCTGAAGAACCTTGCCCATGGGGGAACCCCACCCGGCCCCCACCCCATATATGAACATGACTCCATTTACTAAAATAGAGGGAGTAAAGTTATTTATCCACTGTTTCAGGTAGTTCAGTTTATCGGGAGAAAAAGTTGTCTATATTTTTGTAAATTAAAAGTATTGTTGATGTTTTGATATGTAAAAAAATAAATATGTAATATCAGGTCCTGAAAAGACACTCTCTGGTATGAAAAAAATACCACTATGGTACTAGGCCCTAAAATCTCTTTGATATACATGTATTAAGTTATGTATATGTTATATTGTTGACGTTTGAAGCAAAATGCTTGCTTAATTTTAATTTTATACACTCACCAGCAATGAAAAGGTTCCAGTGACAACAGCACTAAATTACTCGTAAATGGAAAAGATTTTCTTAATGGCTCCGTGTGCAAAATTGAAGTTTTAACAGCGCATCAAAATATTACAACTAAAACGTATATATTTTTTTGCAAATCATAATTGAAATGTTTTTAAAAAAATTTGGTATCGAAATTTTGTTAGTTATGGAACTGTTTTTATTGCTCGTGAGTGTATCATCAAAGAACGTTCCCTCCATACAATAGAATCAGATGTAGCACTAAATTCCCAGCTGGAGCCAAAACAAATATATATTTATTAAGTGTGTTTACATGTAGACGTCAGTCATTATGTATATTATGTGTAAGTACTTAAGGTTAATATTGTTTACCTAGAATTGCTGTAAGCCACTGTGAACATGTTGAACCCTTCAGTGCCGTTATGGTTTCACCTTTTTCTTGCATTTTGATATTGGTAGACATTAAATTTATTTGACCTATTTTTTATACTTATCTACACACTTTAAAATATTTACATCTAATGATTTTTTTTACACTTAATTTTAATTATTCCATATTAAATTCTAACAAGATACTACTTCCGTTTCCCCTGTGTTTCACTTTTTAACTGAAGACATTATCTTGAAGGCACTGAACAAAAGCAATATATTATTTACTTGCAGATATCAGGCTTTGTTTGAATAATAAATAGAGGGGAGAAACCATCACATAATATTTACCGACGAGGTTTCATCAGAAAGTGAAATGACTTCAAATGAATGTCACTTTACTGATCGATCTCACTAAAGAGTCAATTTGATTGGTTTATTGATCCGTATGTATCCGAGTAGTTAACTCAACTTTAACAATTACCAGATTTTAATCAACTTGACATTCTTTTTGTTGTTTTTTCTCTATTATTTGTCAATAAATGTCTTTCTTTCTTTTCTAAATTTAGTATCTGTTAAGAGAATCGCATCTTATCCCATATGCCCAGAACTAGTCATGTCATCAATTTATGTTATCGGATATGTGTGTGGTCTTCACATGCATTTAATGGTATTTAAATAGGTTAAATTTGTAAATATTTTTACTAACTGCAAAAAGTGGGTGCAGCAATGCACCTCTGCCTACCCCGCAAGGGAGTACATTAGTACAAGGCGTGAGTGTGTGTGTGTGTGTGTTTTACTAACTGCCTCTCTGTATTCTAGTGGTCGAAGTTCTGCTATCTGCTATCTGCTCTGCATAACCCGGAGTCCAATTTCCGGGTTTGACCCTCTATTTGTGTCTCTAACTGTGGTTCCAAGTTTGGTTAGGACAGAATGGCTGATCACCTGTTGTCCGAAGCAGTGGAGAAATGGTCCATGCTGTTGGATGGGCATGTATAAAGCAGTCGTTCCTAGGGCGTGATTAACTAAATCGACGAACGAACGAACAAGAATTGTCACGCAATCGGCACGCTTAATGCAACAAGATAGAGTCGTGGTTAAATCTGCATATTTGTTGTTCAGAGCGCTGCGCTGTTCATTCTTTCGTCGATTTAGAGAGTGACCCCCCATAACCTAGGGCCTCGATCACGAGTGCTGTCAACTCAAATCGCTAGCGTAATTCGATAGCAATCTGTATAAAAACTATGAAAAGTGACTACGTTGGCGTTGATCTTTTTCCATATTGTTTGTGTAGTATCGTACAACGCTAGCGTATTGTCACATCAGCCCGTGATAGACACATATAGCTCCCTCCAGCTGAGTTAGTCAATAAGATCCATTGGGTTATGAGAGTGATCGAACAGAGAGTGCTCCTGTGTTGTGTACTGCGCTTATTTGGGCACTACAATTCTAGAATCTTCTTCTGCATCGATGGTTGATCACAATGAGATTGGCTGTCGCGCCGTAGTAGGAATTCGGCTAGGACATAATTTTTGTCTTACTGCCGTACTCAGATACAGCATTTAACGTATGTTCATAAAAAAATAACTGATCACTTTTATTTTGTATTGACATAGTAAGTTTAAAAAAAAATTAAAGTAACCATTAATAGCTGATTTTTCAATGATCAGATAAGGGTTATCTGAGGAATAACAGTGATCATTTTGCGTCTGAATGTTTGCATTTGACAGTGACAGCAACAAATTTATTCCTCAGATACCGTGTTGACCATTGAAAAATCAGCCCTAAGTTAATTAATGTCTCTGAGTAGGTACGGCAGTTAACCCTTTAACTGATGATGGCAATATATGTACGTGCCACCATCTTATAGGCCTGAGAATTCTAAAAGTTTATTCGATCTTGCTACTGGAAACGTCACTAATACATAGCTGAATGCACATCAGTATTTTTTTTCTTCAATCAAATCAATTAGCAGTGCCAACATTAAAAAAAAAAGGCCCTTGAAAAAAAATTGCCTCATTTCAAAAGTACAAAGTTTATTTAAAAATATCTCATCAATCCTGCAGATAAAAATGTGAGTAACCTTCTTTTTTATATAAACATGTAGTATAGAAGACGATATGATCACTATTTATAAAAAAAATCGACATTTTTTATTCGAATTTCCTTTTTTTTGTGGTGGCCATATATATGCCACTATCAACTTGTAGGTACCTACATGGTGGCAATATAATGTACACCGCCAGTCCAAACCCCGGCAAAGCTCCGCTCCCTCCCTGCTTCCTCCAGACAACGATCCACAATGAAGCGGAACAAAGTCCCACCAGATGATGCCACCGCCCATGAGCCGGAAGACATGCCCGGCACTCCAGATGGCACGACTTCCGAAGATGACCCGGAAGGACCGGACCCAGAACAAGCTTCCACCCAAAACGATTCGGTGAGGGCACCCACAGGTGACGACGCTCCACCCAGCTCGACGGCACCACCGTCCCCACCCCCACCAGCCTGCCAATCTCCCCCACCCACCAGACCCCCAAGCACCTCAAGACCAACACCAGAGACTCCACACCGAAGTCCCCCAGCCACAAGACCCCAGAGTGCCTCAACATCTGCACCAACATCTCACCAACATCAAAGCCGCCCAGCTACAAGAGCACCAAGCAACGCAGAACCAACCGCATCCCCCAACACACCAGACAGGCCAGACGAAAATGAACCCCCGGACCCCCCGTCCCCAGACCCAGACTCGGACGAAGATGAGACCGACTGGAAAAAACAAGAATGGACCCAGAAACCAGATCAGCCACCCTGACACACCGAAAGTTCAATCCCCAAAACAGCCTCCAAACAGAACGAAACCTCCGACCCACCCCTCTCCACTCTTCAGCGATGACGCACCAAACACCACTGTGGACCAAACCAATTTATACCAAGCCATGATTTCTTCTTTAGTGGTTGGTGTATAATTTCTCGATCCTACTTGTACAGCGTATAAATTAGTTTGGTCCACAACAATGTCCAGCACGTCATCACCAAAGAACAAAGAAAAGCAGGTCAGAGGCCCCGCTCCGCCCGGAAGCCGCTCCGAAGACCGAACCCTCGGAGCACCAAAGCAGCCGAGATCCGGCCCCCGGGTCCACTCCTGCTCCCCCCAACCAGTCCCATCCTCACCCGAATCCGAAGACGAGAAATCCGAAAGCTCACCCCCATCCAACCCATCCGGCATGCTAGAGGATGCAACCGGCTCCGCGCCACCCGGCACTCCCGCAGCCGAGCGGCCCCGACGCCGGGGAGACACCAGTGCAGACACCGAAGCACCCCGAGGTCCTGCAGCCGAAAGACCTCGACACAGAGCCTCCGGTGCCTATCCCGAAGCGCCCGGAAGTCCAGCAAGTGAAGGAGACCGACAAGCCGATGAGGACGGAGACGACAGCGCCGCCGAACCAAGCAGAACGCCACCACCTGCAAGCACCCTCACCAAACCACCCCGGGCAGAAACCCGTTCCGAATACGACTCCCCCAAACCATCCCCAGAAACCGCACCATCCGGAACACCAAACGCGTCCCCCAACTCATGGGCAACAGCATCATCCGACAAGACCCCACTCCGCCTCACTCCACTCATTGCAGATCACTATCCAAAAGAAACAAAGAAAAAACAAAACTCCACCAAAGTTCAAACCGGCAGTGTACATTATATTGCCACCATGTTTTTTTCATATGAAATATATATATTTTTTATATTTTTTTCGAATTTTAATAAAGCTTTACATATATAACCCATACCCAAAGTTTCATTTTTCTGCTACACTTGGATCCTTCTGCTGGTTAAAGGGTTTTAAGTAAGATATTCTACAGTGACGAATCCTTCCGACTTGTCGTTGATGATGATGTTGATGTCGATCAATTGAATGGGATAGGATGATTGTACTCTCAAAATGTATTTAAGCAAAGAAAACAATGATGCAATCTGAAGTAACTGATATATATGAGTAAAATGCAAATACAAGCTGTTATTTAAAGATTGCTTTCTATTCTAGTTTGATGTATGATTAGGTCTTTTTTTTATAACATTTTAAAATTCTTATTTGAATATTGTAAGGGGAGATATTATGTACTATTGCATTATTGTTTGTTATAGGTTTAAATAGTTTAAGTTCATTAAAAACAGTTATTATTGATAAAATTTAAACTTCATAACTTTTATGTTAAGTTAGTAATAGCCACAGTTTTTTTTTATGAAAACGCTTTTCCAGGATAGCAATATTTAGAGTCAAGTGATACATGTGTACAGTGTTTCGAAAATAAAACCGTAAAACTTGCGGGAAACACCATACACGAGCAATGACAAAGTTCCAGTGACAAATTACTCCTAATCGGAAAAGACTAGCTTAATGACGCCGTCTACAATGTTGAAGTAAATTTAACAGCCCACTTTCAACTAAAAACGGAAATATTTTGTTAAACTTTTAAATGAAATATTTGATAAAAGTTGAACTTTCTCATTGCTTGCGAGTGTATTCAGTAGACATAATAATTTCCACAGTATTATAAAAAAACAGATAGGTTTACGTAGGTACGTAATGAAAAATTATGATTACTTTATGATAACAATGTTTTGCAACTGAATACATTTAGATGTGCTTAGATAAATTTGTTTTGGTATGAAATGAAAATACTATTTTAATATCAATGTTGGTCTGTAGTTTTTTGTGTTACTATGTATGTTATGGATTATTTGTATGTATCTTTATTGTTATTATTTGATTGCTATGTTGATCTACCTACATTACAACTGTTTGAGCATGTAAGTCATTTAATTTTTTCAGCTCATATCAGGTATGATGATGGTTACTTCCTAGTTAGCCAGGAACATAATTTATAATAATAATAGGTTGATTATGTATCGTTTCTTTACATTTTCTTATCGTGTCGGCGAGCGGTGAGGTGACACAAGAGCTAGACTACGGTTTGCAGTCACATCGTCAGATCCCTAATAGGGTTACTTAGGGGTTGTTTTGTCCATCAGTGTCATAGAACAAAACAGTTAAATAGCCAAAACGTCCTATAACTTTTCTATGAATAAGGGGGTAAGACTGCGCAGGGTTCGAATTTAAAATATACCTAGTCACATATACATAGTTGTATTATCCGTTATATATTGGAAGACTTTTATAATTCCCGAAACTAAAAAATATTTAGTTATAAGCATATAGGTACTTGAGTATTTTTTATAATACTCACATTTTACTTGCTCAAACACTCATACGAGCCGTCCTAAGCCCATAAAAAATTCAAACGTCAAGGTTTTCTTAGCTCCAGCCCACGAAACTGTAGGTGGACTGGGGTTAAATTTTTAATAGAAGAAACGGCGACCAACAGCCGGAGTAATGGGGGGGTAAATATCGCAGTGCTCCTTATGAATGAATAATATATACTGAATCTACCAAGGAGGCGGGGGAGCCTCCAGGGCGGTTGTATGTGAATAGTGCCGCAGGTTAGCATAAACTTGCAGGTTTAACTTACCCACTGCTTGAAATTGCCCATAAATTGAAGTTTGTCTAGAGCAATATGAAATGAGGATTGATTGTGTGTGTTAGTCTTTTATTGCACGCAATTCCTAAAGTTTGGACGAATGGGACAGAGTCGCCTTGATGAAAAAAAATCCATCGCGTTGTTGGTAGTTATATTTTTTCTGAGTTACGGTCTGAACTTCGACAGTTTACATATAGCAGACACATAATAATATTATGTAATAAACACCTATTAAGTATATCAACAAATAATTGCTTGCAACACATAATTAGGTAGGTATTAGACAACATACACCTTCGAATTACCTACCATATGCCTAATCAGCGAATGAAACAAGACAAGAACGATGTTTAAAAAACGCGTTTATTACGTAATAAAATTGCTATGTACCTATTAACCTACCTATACAGTAGATAGGTACATATATAGAGAATATGTTTTGACTACTATAATATTACTTAGGTATTATTAGTGCATTTACTTACCTAGTGAGATTCCAGAGAGAAAACAAACTTTATTATTCATTTGGCGCACCGGAATCAGAGGGAATTTCATAAAGCGCAATATCTTGCGGCTTTTCTAATAAACGACCTTTGGGATGGAGACTATTATATTATTATTATACGTATATCATTTGAATGTTCAACCGAAAATAGATCTTATGCTCTATTTTATTAAGGGTGGATTCGTCCAAACTTCACGTTACACAACTAAACACAACGCTGGAAACAGCGTATTAAAAAAATTGTGATGATTGGATAATTTGTTGGCATATGTGTATCGATTCTAAAAGAGCATACTTTGAAGGTAATAAAATAAATTTGGATGAATAACAAACATTTTGTGTTTTATTGATCCAGTCTCGATACTTTTTACACAGAATGTATAAGTACCTATAACACTTTATTAATAGATATATTTTTCCACCTCATAACTTTTAACAACGATTCACTTCACAATAAATATGTTTAACCCGCCACTGCACAGTTGATTCGTTATCCAGCTGGGTAAGCATCATTATTGTGTACCAAGTTTAATTTGCAATAAACAATCTCCAATTCTCCAATTAATTGATACATTTATTATTTATTTTAATACCTATGTAGTTAATTTGGAATCTACTCAGCAAGCTACCATGTTTCATACTTCGAAGAATGCCATGAAATCAGTGATAAACCCAGCTAAGCTAAGTACTTAAGTACATTATAATTTCTTCAGGTAGAGTGTAAAACTGTTAAATAAAACTATAAAAAGAGAATTAGTGCCAATTTCTCCAGAGTCGGTTATCTAACCGATCAGTGATTGGTTATCAATAATTATACGTCATATCCATATAAAATTCTTGACAGATGTGTCAAAAGTCAACCACTAAGACCTGGTTATGCTCTAACCGACTATGCAGAAATTGGCACTTAATCTAATAAAACTGAACAAAAATATGAAATTATTAGCAATTTAAGAAAGTAAGTTTCAATAATTTCACTGACAAATTGGCACGATCGTAATTGTGAAATTACTCATTGAAATGGTATTTGTACGATTCGCCTATTCCTCGTCGAAACCAATATTCCAAAGCATTCCTAATTATCAACGTCCGTGGTCATATTCCATTGATTTCTGTTCCATCCAGCTAGGTTTGGGTATGAAATTTGGACGTCGATTGCGTCTCTTTTACTCAGTCCGATATTAAAAGAGATGGCAATAAACGTTATTCTTTAATCATGTGAGAACTTTGCGCTGAGAATTGAATCAGAGCCGTTTGACTGTGATTTTCTATTTGCAAAATACGGATGGTGGTGCTAACACTCGTATTTCGTATTGCATTGGTGAATGCCTAATATTTGTGAAATTTTAGGTAAGTAAGTAATCTAGTTATTATTCTGTGGTAATAGTCATTCTTCCAAACAAAATTGTCAAAATTTTGCTTTGTTTGTACCTATGTGTATGTCACACAACATCTTGTTTGTATATTATTAATCTTAGATAGTAGGTATCTAATATTTGTTTTTGCAAAACAATCAGGTGGCCTAACAAATGTTCACACTATTACGCGATATAATATATTTAAATAAATTCATACACATTATAAAATAGTTCATGCAATAAGCTTGAAATATTGCTGTTAGGAAATGAATAGAACAAACATAAAAAACAGAAAACATTTATACCTACTAGAACTAGAAAACTTTGACAGGCAACAGGCAACGCATGGAGAGCTTTGTAGAAGTATTGTCGGCAACATTGTGTGTCCCACATTCGCTATTGAATCAAGAACTTAATGCCACAACATTGCTTTAAAAAAAGCGCACTAGACCGCCATAAGTACCTACTCTTATTGCGTTGAAAAACTCGTACATAAATGGCTTCATGAGGAATTATTTCCACTTTTGCAAAAACAAATCCACTAGAACTTTTACTGTGCGTATTGTACAAAGTTTGCGTCGACAATCACATTTTTTACATTCGCAGTAGTTCATATTGTAGCGACGGCGTATTGTAAGCAGTGAATGGACTTTTTAAAGAATGGCTCTCTTGTTTGCTGTTTTTGTTTCAGCTTACTCTCAATCTCCTTTAATAGCAACTGAATGACATCGCAGTGGACACTGTATGGACTAGCTCAGCGTAACACATTAGTTTATAAGTTTAGTAATACTTTAGGAATACCTAGTACCTAAGTGTAGGTGATCAATAAAAAAACGGCACATTAAAATATGATGTATACATTTATTTAATTTCCTAAAATGTATTGCTGCCTTGTTTTGACAGTATACGGCCTTCAGAAACACAGAGATAGATTACTGCCAGTTTCTATAACTCTATCTATCTATAACTGGTACCTAGTTACTTTCATACGATTTTGACAGATTGTTACTTTTGATTATGTCAAAATTGTATGAAACTAACTACCAGTTATGGATAGATAGAGATATAGAAACTGGCAGTTAGTGTTCCTTTCAGCAACTTAGCATAAATTGTTTAAATTTTTGTTATAGTTTAAGCTCACATACTTTTTACCTTTTGTTTATACTCCTCTTTAGCTAAGCAATTTGAGTGTTGGCTTGAACTGAAATAAAATAGATCTATAGGTCCTATATCGGTATTAGAACAAATGACACGCGACACAGCGTCCATGGATTGGGATCTGTGGACAAATCGACGAGGTTTACATCTGGAATACCTTCATCATCCTAATTTATTGCTCAGTCCAACACTTTGTCCGGTGAAAAGGTATAGAAAAGGAGGTCAACAATGTTATTTAATATAAACTTACGGGCAATGAAAAAGAAGATAAAAACTCACAAAATTCCAATATAAAACAACTCAATTTTTTTCAAACATTTTACTAAAAAAAATATTGCTGTGTTTAGTTGGTATGTTGGTAATATCCAGATGCTCTGTTAAATGTACTTTAATGTAGCGGAAGGCATCATTAAGCTAGCATTTTCCGTTTAGGAGTAATTTGGTGGTTTTCTTAGTGGAACCTTTTCATTGTCCGTGAGTGTAAGGCGAAATGCGTGAGTTAATGACTTAAGTGGCCATTCCGACAAAAGAACATCGGGCGTTTTTGCCCCTTTTTTTTAAAGTCGCGAACATTATCCAAGATAAGTACTTTTAAACATAGTGCTACCAACCAGGTTTTATATTCTGTAGTCATTTTAATTCGAAATAACGTAAATATTTAGAAAAATTAAAATCATATTTTAAATATCACTGCTTAGTAAGTCAAAATATCAATCCGACCTACATACCTATATAGTACGGTCAGGTGCAGAGAAACCTGACCCCCCTCTCAAAGTCACAATGTTTCTGAGGGGGGTCAGGTTTCTCTGCACCTTACTGTAGCAATACCATGATAGGTAATCTAGATTTAATCATCTATTCATCAGAACTAAGTAATTTTATTTCTGATCACCGTGGGCAAATTTCACATACAAAACGCCTCATGTCATTTTCAAAACTATTTTTGTAAATTTCCTTTAGTTTTACTGTACTTTACTACTTTTGTAAAAACCTGAACTTACTTATATATTTTTAAAATAATATATAAAAACCTGAACTTACTTATATATTTTTAAAATATATAAGTAAGTTCAGGTTTTTATATATTTTCAAAATATATATATTTATTTATTAGGTACCTTTAAAAATTTCACTCCGAACCGAAATCTAGATGACAGGAAACTCTTAGCAAGAACGCATGCAAGCGTAATTAGCCAATCCGTATGAACTCTGAAAACATAAACAACAATTTTCACTTGGCATGTTACACAGTAGAGCCTTATCGAGCACCTAAAGGGCAGAGCGAGTCACGCGAGGTGCCTATTAAACGGACTTGTAATAAAACATCAGTTTTATAATTATTTGCCAGGGAAATAACAGGCTTGGACAATTTGTGATAGGTATAAATTGTCGGCATTAAGCGCCCCCTAGGGCTGCGTTTGCTAAATTTTTACCGCAGAGTTGGTGACACAGCGATTTTTCGCCTCCGGTGAAATATGTGAATGGTAATACAGTTTGGCTTTGGGTCCTTGAATGTCGTATAATTTTTACGTCTCGCTGACGAAATAAAGGACGTATAAGTTTGATTTGTCTGCCAGTCGTAGCTGTCAATAATATGTGGGGACATCTCACACACGGCCATCCTACCTCACCCTATAATATCGGACACGTAATATATCTGCACAAATGGATAGTTACATATACATAATTAACACGACCTTACTTATATATAATTAACACCCAAGACCCGTGGGGTCTGGGGCAGTGGCGGCTGCACCTTAAGTGCGCCCGTGCAACGCACTACCATTTAAAAACCTTCTAAATATGTACCTTCCTTCTTCCTATACCATACTAGACGAGGTAGGTACGTCTAAAGAAAACTTCACAAAAATACCAATATAACAACCGTAATACCTACCCTAAACAGAAATTACATAAATCTGATTATCGTTACGAGTTAAATTAAATCGAGCTGGCCTATTTTGATTTCTACTGCGAAAGAATTAGATCTTATTTTTGCTTGAACAAAAACGGCCTCGTGCGCTCGGATTGTCGCACGCAGCGAGCTCCTACATGTAGTATGAAACAGGATGGAAATCGCCTGGCGCGTGAGACGGAAGATGCTCAGTACAAACTGTATGCAGTTCTAGGATAAATTCGTGCGCCGCACGCGACCGGAAATTGCCGAAATAATACGAATGACGCCACGGGAGGCGCGAGCGGCGGCCTTGACCGGTGGCGTGACCTACGAACGATGCACTTGTCATGTCATTGTCGCAGTTTCACCTTTCGCGCGCGAATACGTAATTAATTTGTTACTCTAATTAAGTACTTATTAACTAAGAAAGTAGTAAATATTTCGTGAGTGTGTATGTGTGTGTGTGAGTGAAAATGAGTGCAAAATACAATATGGACTTTGTAGTGTTCACTATTAAACTGATATAAACAGACACGTAACCGAGATATCGGCTCGCAACAATCGCACACGTCTTTACTCCACCGCGGCCGGTAGGCGACTCCCCCCGCGCCCCGCGACATGCGTCTGCGATTCTCGAGACGACAGAATGGTCATACACAGATGTAAACACTACATCCCTCCCTTGTCATTTAAATTTTGATTTGATTTGCTCAATCACTACCAGATTTTTCCAATCCATATAAAAACAAAAAGCTCAGTAAACCCTTGCGTAATCCTCATTCTATAGAGAATAATGAAATTCAAACAGATTGCTTCTTCGACTGTCCTTCAACTATCATTTTGAAATGTTAGCATTATATTATTCTTTGTGCCTAACCTTATCTAACTTAACGCTTGTGCTATAGACTAATTAGTCTATGCTTGTACACTGATCTCTTTAAGGGAAATAATAATACTTACCTACTTATTGATATTTTAGTACTGCCACTTCCAATCATTAAAAGGGCACTTTGACATATACATATTGTCATAAGTAGGTATGTACTTATAATAAGTAAGTTACTTACCTTACTTATATACTATAAATTTGTATAAGAACCTAAATACCTATGTTTAAATCAGTTATTATTGGCATAGTTAGGTACCTATTTCAAAATTAACTAACTAGGTATACCCAACTTAATTAACTCAACTTGTCTGTTGGAAATAAGTAGGTATATTCTTTTAACTGCTTGTGTACTTACTAATACAATAATAAAATAATATTAACCTGACCTACCAATAAGTTAGGTATTTTCTATTATGCATCATACTTGAAACGGACTCGCGTCCTGGCACTAAAGTTCCTTGCCCCCGGTTTTCTCCGTAGAATGGGTAGGTAGGTATGATCTTTCCGAATGGGAACCTATGCGTGTTTTGAAACTATACAAGGCCAGAACGCACCCATAGTGTACTAGCACTGTATAGTTTCAAGTGACAAAAAATAATATTTTACTTGAAAATATACACGATTTGTGCGTACTAATCGCGTATACTTTCAAGTTGGGATTTACTGAATCGTTCTTGAAAATATACATTGCTATTACGCACATTGCTTGATTGGCGTACTTGTCGCATATAATTAATACCTACATGCTGATTCTGATTTACTTAACTATTTCGGTAAATGTACATGACTACAATTTACTTGTTCTGCCTGTCATACCTAAAGAATGTTAATAAATAACAAGTAAGAATACTAATATCTTATTATTTATATGAATTAAGAGTAACACCTACTACACTTACGAGCAATGAAAAAGTTCCAGTGACGATAGCTCCTGAACGGAAAAGACTAGCTTAATGACGCCGTCGGCAATATTAAAGTACAGCATTTAACAGCGTATCAAAATATTATTATAACCAACTAAAAACGTAAATATTGATCAAATCCTAAATTGAATGTTTAAAAAATTGGGGTCATTTGGTGTTGACTTTTTGCTACTTGGACTTATTCACTGCTCGAGAGTGTAGTAGGTATTACCCTATAGACCTATTACAGACATATTTTTCATCAAGTTTTGAATTCGCCGTTATTGTCTTTTATGTATTGTTCTACACCCTCTTCTGAGATAATTTTTACTATTTAAAACAGTTCTAGAGATTAATTTAAATCAATTAACTTTTTAACTGTACGATGTTATGTAAAAAAACACATTACGAAAACAATGGCAAGTGCGGAATGATAATGCAATGTTTAGAAAGCAATAGACTTATTACTATTTCGAATGAAAGAAAGAGAGAGCAACAATTCAGAAGGGCTACCTGGTAACTAATCACGTATACTTTCAAGTGCTCGCATGGCCGCTTGGCACTTGAAAATATACACGATTAGTACGCAGTGGTAACTGCTGCAGTATATTTTCAAGCCATAATTTTGGCCCAACTTACTTGAAAATATACGCGATTAGTGCGTAATGGCCTTGTATACTTTCAAGTAAATCATGGCACCATTTTAATTTGAAAATATACGCGAGCAGTCCCACCCTCTGCGTTCTGGCCTTGTATAGTTTCAAAACACGCGGAACCTATAGTTTATTTACCCAACTTTCGTTAAGGTAACAAATAGTAACAATGTTTTAATTTTACAACAAAAAGCAAATTTAGATAGATAACTACACAGGTACTGTTATGAGTTATGATATTTGAGGTTATGTGACACAGGTAAAACTATTTTCTGTGTCAAAACCTAAGTAGGTACCTATTTATTGCTAAATGTATTACAATACCTAATTTCGTCGCAGATGGCCTCCAATAAAGAGTACTTAGGTACTTACCTTAGCTTTTACTACTAAGTTTGTACTTTGAAAATCTCTAATACCTAGCTACCTACGATCGTAGGGCTCTGCTGTTGAAAATGACAAAATGGAACGTTGAATTGATACTTCCTTTAATAATGGACGAGAATCTTTGGCTAATTTAAGTAGGTAAGTAGGTACTCAATATACTTAATAGGATAATACAAATACTAAGTGGTTAAACAGTATTAAGTATTTGTTAACCATCGAAGATGTAAACTTATATAGGTGTGTGAAGTTAGCAGCCTAAAGTTAGCAGCCTTTGAATAGCCGACCAAATTAAGATGGTCACTTCAGTTATTGCATACTGTATCAATTAAAACACGTAAAAAGCCCCAAAACATTGGAATAACAATGCTAGGTATTCATATAAACACTATAATATGTTCTAAAATAAATAAATACTAAAAAATACGACGTTTACTTACCGACGCCCTTGTTGGATAATGGATATTTTGTATGGGGGCACCAAGATGCCATAGACCTGCCAGCATCTCACCTGGTTAATTATGTGTGTTGACTCATTATAAAACACTGACAGAAGTTTTATCAACATTGAAACGGTATAGCAGGTGTCCAGGAGCCACTTTCTGACAGATTTTGGGTAAAAATTGTCAATATTTCACGAATATTCAGGTTTGCAGGTGGAACCTGAAGGAATTCAGCTGCAAATGATAGTTCATATGAAAGGTATTATTAATACCTAGAAACGATTTTCAGCAATTTCAGATTAAATGACTTTTGGTGAATATTCAAGGGGAAGATCAGAAAGTAAAAGTTAGCAGCCCAAGATTACCATTTTGTATGGGGGCACCAAGATGACATAGACCTGCCAGCATCTCACCTGGTTTATTATGTGTGTTGACTCATTATAAAACACTGACAGAAGTTTCATTAACATTGAAACGGTATAGCAGGTGTCCAGGAGCCACTTTCTGACAGATTTTGGGTAAAAATTGTCAATATTTCACGAATATTCAAGTTTGCAGGTTGAACCTGAAGGAATTCAGCTACAAATGATAGTTCATATGAAAGATATTACTAATACCTAGAAACGGTTTTCAGCAATTTCAGATTAAATGACTTTTGGTGAATATTCAAGGGGAAGATCAGAAAATAAAAGTTAGCAGCCCAAGATTACCATTTTGTATGGGGGCACCAAGATGCCATAGACCTGCCAGCATCTCACCTGGTTTGTTATGTGTGTCGACTCATTATAAAACACTGACAGAAGTTTCATCAACATTGAAACGGTATAGCAGGTGTCCAGGAGCAACTTTCTGACAGATTTTGGGTAAAAAATCACAATATTTCACGAATAATCAAGTTTGCAGGTGGAACCTGAAGAAAATAAGTTGCAAGTGATAGTTCATGTGAAAGGTATTATTAATACCTAGAAACGGTTTTCAGCAATTTCAGATTAAATGACTTTTGGTGAATATTCAAAGGGAAGGTCAGAAAATAAAAGTTAGCAGCCCAAGATTACCATTTTGTATGGGGGCACCAAGATGCCATAGACCTGCCAGCATCTCACCTGGTTTATTATGTGTGTCGACTCATTATAAAACACTGACAGAAGTTTCATCAACATTGAAACGGTATAGCAGGTGTCCAGGAGCCACTTTCTGACAGATTTTGGGTAAAAATTGTCAATATTTCACGAATATTCAAGTTTGTAGGTGGAACCTGAAGGAATTCAGCTGCAAATGATAATTCATATGAAAGGTATTATTAATACCTAGAAACGGTTTTCAGCAATTTCAGATTAAATGACTTTTGGTGAATATTCAAGGGAAGATCAGAAAATAAAAGTTAGCAGCCCAAGATTACCATTTTGTATGGGGGCACCAAGACGCCATAGACCTGCCAGCATCTCACCTAGTTTATTATGTGTGTTGACTCATTATAAAACACTAACAGAAGTTTCATCAACATTGAAACGGTATAGCAGGTGTCCAGGAGCCACTTTCTGACAGATTTTGGGTAAAAATTGTCAATTTTTCACGAATATTCAAGTTTGCAGGTGGAACCTGAAGGAATTCAGCTGCAAATGATAGTTCATATGAAAGGTATTATAAATACCTAGAAACTGTTTTCAGCAATTTCAGATTAAATGACTTTTGGTGAATATTCAATGGGAAGATCAGAAAATAAAAGTTAGCAGCCCAAGATTACCATTTTGTATGGGGGCACCAAGATGCCATAGACCTGCCGGCATCTCAACTGGTTAATTATGTGTGTCGACTCATTATAAAACACTGACAGAAGTTTCATCAACATTGAAACGGTATAGCAGGTGTCCAGGAGCCACTTTCTGACAGATTTTGGGTAAAATATCACAATATTTCACGAATAATCAAGTTTGCAGGTGAAACCTGAAGAAAATAAGTTGCAAGTGATAGTTCATATGAAAGGTATGATTAATACCTAGAAACTGTTTTCAGCAATTTCAGATTAAATGACTTTTGGTGAATATTCAAGGGGAAGATCAGAAAATAAAAGTTAGCAGCCCAAGATTACCATTTTGTATGGGGGCACCAAGACGCCATAGACCTGCCAGCATCTCACCTGGTTTATTATGTGTGTTGACTCATTATAAAACACTGACAGAAGTTTCATCAACATTGAAACGGTATAGCAGGTGTCCAGGAGCCACTTTCTGACAGATTTTGGGTAAAAATTGTCAATATTTCACGAATATTCAAGTTTTCAGGTGGAACCTGAAGGAATTCAGCTGCAAATGATAGTTCATATGAAAGGTATTATTAATACCTAGAAACAGTTTTCAGTAATTACAGATTAAATGACTTTTGGTGAATATTCAAGGGGAAGATTAGAAAATAAAAGTTAGCAGCCCAAGATTACCATTTTGTATGGGGGCACCAAGATGCCATAGACCTGCCAGCATCTCACCTGGTTTATTATGTGTGTCGACTCATTATAAAACACTGACAGAAGTTTCATCAACATTGAAACGGTATAGCAGGTGTCCAGGAGCAACTTTCTGACAGATTTTGGGTAAAAAATCACAATATTTCACGAATAATCAAGTTTGCAGGTGGAACCTGAAGAAAATAAGTTGCAAGTGATAGTTCATATGAAAGGTATTATTAATACCTAGAAACGGTTTTCAGCAATTTCAGATTAAATGACTTTTGGTGAATATTCAAGGGGAAGATCAGAAAATAAAAGTTAGCAGCCCAAGATTACCATTTTGTATGGGGGCACCAAGATGCCATAGACCTGCCAGCATCTCATCTGGTTTATTATGTGTGTTGACTCATTATAAAACACTGACAGAAGTTTTATCAACATTGAAACGGTATAGCAGGTGTCCAGGAGCCACTTTCTGACAGATTTTGGGTAAAAATTGTCAATATTTCACGAATATTCAAGTTTGCAGGTGGAACCTGAAGGAATTCAGCTGCAAATGATAGTTCATATGAAAGGTATTATAAATACCTAGAAACGGTTTTCAGCAATTTCAGATTAAATGACTTTTGGTGAATATTCAAGGGGAAGATCAGAAAATAAAAGTTAGCAGCCCATGATTGACATTTTGTATGGGGGCACCAAGATGCCATAGACCTGCCAGCATCACACCTGGTTTATTATGTGTGTTGACTCATTATTAAACCCTGACAGAAGTTTCATCAACATTGAAACGGTACAGCAGGTGTCCAAGAGCCACTTTCTGACATTAGTTATCATCAGTTTTTTTGTACTTACGACAAAAAAACTGTACTTATAGAAAAGGACAATACTCTTATCAGTATCACAAAAGGTCATCTTTTCAGCCTTACTCTTTCCGCCATACAATACGCATGACGCATGACGCAGGTGTGAGCCTTTGATGGCATGCCGACTAGTGTTATTTTATAGTTGGGAACCCATTTACCTACCTGCCTAAAACAAAGAGTTCATCACACCACAACAATAGAATGTTCTATCTTATTACCTGTTGCGAACCTAAAGAATTGATTATGGTTATTTTTTAGTGCGTAAGTATACAGAATATTTTTTTACCTTAGATCATAAGCCGACTAGCAAAAGTTTTTATTGACATGATGTTCACCTGGCAAAATAATGCTATTGTCTCTCATAATATGTTATTGCGATTCAATGTATCTTGAGTATAATTTTTGTTATCTTACCAGTGCATGAAAAGTAATTTATTCTGGAATTGCTGAAAACAGTTTCTAGGTATAAATAATACCTTTCATATGAACTATCATTTTTAGCTGATTTCCTTCAGGTTCCACCTTCAAACCTGAATATTCGTGAAATATTGACAATTTTTACCCAAAATCTGTCAGAAAGTGGCTCCTGGACACCTGCTATACCGTTTCAATGTTGATGAAACTTCTGTCAGTGTTTTATAATGAGTCAACACACATAATAAACCAGGTGAGATGCTGGCAGGTCTATGGCATCTTGGTGCCCCCATACAAAATGGTAATCTTGGGCTGCTAACTTTTATTTTCTGATCTTCCCCTTGAATATTCACCAAAAGTCATTTAATCTGAAATTGCTGAAAACCGTTTCTAGGTATTAATAATACCTTTCATATGAACTATCATTTGCAGCTGATTTCCTTCAGGTTTCACCTGCAAACTTGATTATTCGTGAAATATTGTGATTTTTTACCCAAAATCTGTCAGAAAGTGGCTCCTGGACACCTGCTATACCGTTTCAATGTTGATGAAACTTCTGTCAGTGTTTTATAATGAGTCAACACACATAATAAACCAGGTGAGATGCTGGCAGGTCTATGGCGTCTTGGTGCCCCCATACAAAATGGTAATCTTGGGCTGCTAACTTTTATTTTCTGATCTTCCCATTGAATATTCACCAAAAGTCATTTAATCTGAAATTGCTGAAAATCGTTTCTAGGTATTAATCATACCTTTCATATGAACTATCACTTGCAACTTATTTTCTTCAGGTTTCACCTGAAAACTTGATTATTCGTGAAATATTGTGATTTTTTACCCAAAATCTGTCAGAAAGTGGCTCCTGGACACCTGCTATACCGTTTCAATGTTGATGAAACTTCTGTCAGTGTTTTATAATGAGTCAACACACATAATAAACCAGGTGAGATGCTGGCAGGTCTATGGCATCTTGGTGCCCCCATACAAAATGTTAATCTTGGGCTGCTAACTTTTATTTTCTGATCTTCCTCTTGAATATTCACCAAAAGTCATATAATCTGAAATTGCTGAAAACCGTTTGTAGGTATAATTAATACCTTTCATATGAACTATCATTTGCAGCTTATTTTCTTCAGGTTCCACCTGCAAATTTGAATATTCGTGATATATTGTCAATTTTTCACCCAAAATCTGTCAGAAAGTGGCTCCTGGACACCTGCTATACCGTTTCAATGTTGATGAAACTTCTGTCAGTGTTTTCTAATGAGTCAACACACATAATAAACCAGGTAAGATGCTGGCAGGTCTATGGCATCTTGGTGCCCCCATACAAAATATCCATTAACCAACAAGGGCATCAGTAAGTAAACGTCGTATTTTTTAGTATTTATTTATTTTATAACATATTATAGAGTTTATATATGAATACCTTTTATTGTTATTCCAATGTTTTTGGGGCTTCTTACGTGTTTTAATTGATAAAGTATGCAATGACTGAAGTGAACATCTTAATTTGGTCGGCTATTCAAAGGCTGCTAACTTTAGGCTGCTAACTTCACGCAGGTAACTTATATAAGTACCTCGTTAGAAATACTTAGTTATTAGTAAATTTCAACGCTTACCTTTCATTTGTAAGTATTGCACGCTAACTTACTAACAGTCATCTAGTCTTCATCCTCCTTGAAAGAAAACTAGAGTAACTCACAGTTTTGCTCCTCGTCGCCACATGTAGTGTTCACTATTAAACTGATATAAACAGACACGTAACCGAGATATCGGCTCGCAACAATCGCACACGTCTTTACTCCACCGCGGCCGGTAGGCGACTCCCCCCGCGCCCCGCGACATGCGTCTGCGATTCTCGAGACGACAGAATGGTCATACACAGATGTAAACACTACAGACTTCATAAAAAGCAATAGGACATTTCAAAATAGACTGGACATTAAATCTGCTGGGCCGCCTCGGCCTTTTCTCATCTTAAAACAGGAGTGCAAAACAAAAAATAAAACTTATTCCTGAATTTTCAAAAGTGAAATGTACAATAAAAAGTAATGGTTATGTGGATGTGAGAGACTAAATGCTTTATTTTGCTTTCCGTGTGTTGTTTACGTTTCGGCGGAGAAGCAATTTCGCGTCAAAAAAGGAACGCAGAATGGATTTAAAATATAAATAAGGTAAAATATACTTATAATTTTTTTACTTCTAATTGTAATAGGTAATCTATTTTTCTTCCAAAATTTACTAGACCCTTAAGTGCACCACCAGGTATCTGAGGCACCAGCCGCCACTGGTCTGGGGCAGATAATATATCGGGCCCGGATAGTCAGGTCACTAACCAATACACCATTCGGTCATCATGAGTAAACTGTATAACGGTTGCTTGTGTACTCTTACAAAATGTGTGTTTAATTTATACGTACGGGTTGCTTCTGTTTACTTACATTAATTACCTGACCATCATTAATATCGAAGTTATTAGGAAGTGACGAGCTTTGGTTAATTCATGGATGTTATAAACGTCATCGCTCATTGCAGGTTGCATGCCCTGAGGCAGTCTTATTCAAGTCTGCGATGCAAGATCATTTTAATCCATTGACAAAAGAATAAAGAGAGGACATGCCATATCAACGAAAAAAATGCGCTTACCTAAACTTTGGTGTCAATTAAAATGGCGGCTTTTTTCTTGAAAAATGTAAACAAACAAATTGTTTGACAGCTGAAGTACCTTGTGTTTGGATGTCAATCTTGGTCAATCAACATGGCGACCGATCGCAATGTTGTAATTTTAGGCAAAGACAAAACTACTGTTGTCCTTTTTTACGTACGATAACACCAATAAGTTAAAAAGAGACGACGATATATTTTTAAGTACCGATTTTTATGCCAAGTCCTCTTTATTCTTTTGTCAATGTTTTAATCAACCTCACATTTTCAAAAAAAGGTTATAAACTTTATAGTGGGTTTGACACTTGGCTCGTCTGATTAATGACAGGGGGATGGAGGCGGTGACGGCCAAGAAATGGAGGAAGAGTAGTGGGCAGACCACCTGCCTGATTCTCAGAGGTCACATGGTCAAGATTGTGCAAAGAAATTGGATGACAGCAGCTCAGGATAGAAATTCTGGATGAAAAGACGTCTATTTACCCCCATAAATAAATAAATGAACAGGGGACTATGGATATCAAAATTTGATGATGATGATGATGATGATTTTGTATAACCTTTCTGTCAAGAGTATCGCATGAAGAGTCTAGAATACGGTTGTGACTGTTAAGACTGGTGATTGGGTGTTCGCGTGTCGTTTATATATTGTAAATAACATTTTAATTGCTATTTGTAACGTGTGACAGAAGGAAATGAACCTCGCTGAATATTGAGCTCTGACCTTTAATTTACTTTACTCAAAAGGAATAACCTAAGTATAATACATTTATAGAACATTATACATACAGTCATGCTCACGCCTTGTATTACTTCTACAAACTTACAAGTAAATGTGCTTTGGAGAATGGCATGTGTCAGCGGTAGTGACCGATTGCACAGCTTTTTTTTATCGACGTAGTTGAACTTGTTTAATGCACGTTCAACTTCCGACATGTTTATCACGATTGGTGATACATTGACTTGTACGGGGCGCATTTAAGACGTGACAAGAGTTTTGCATCGCACTCACTCACATCGCGCAGCATCAAGAGCGAGGGCGACGGAGAACTCTTGTCACGTCTTAACAGCGCCCTGTGCTACAGGCTATCATCTATCCTTACAAAATACAAAAAAATATACAAATACAAAAACGTTTATTCATTTGCCATAAAGTTTTTCAGTAAACTAAGCTTGACCCCTTCTTTTAAGTACATAAGCACCTGGGACTGCTTGGGACTGCTATCAGTCGAAGGAAACATAGATTTTATAAACACGATTTGACAATGTTTCTTCTCAATACGACATTGCTATCCTTGCTATCGCATACTCCAAGGACGCAAAACGCCAACAAGAAAGAATAACCGAAACACAGAGACACATCTCCATGTGGGGGTAAGTTTGCACATAAATCAGTAAGGGAACTTTATTCAAACGACTTCTTGGCGACATTCGTTCGGTTGCACCGTCAGACAAACTTCTCCAGTTGGCTCTTTTGAGAGTAAACCGGCAGAGTAGAGTTGGTTAGAGTACAGATGGTGAGTTTGAATAAGTTTTGCGAGTGCGGTTTCATTGTGTGTTAGTATTTTATATTCTTCCGCGTAGTCAGTGGTCAGTGGCGCGTAAGTTTTTTAACCACTGACCACGTATTTTTTCAACGATTTTTTTAATCATAATATTGCAACTTAAAACTGACATAGTCACGCAAGTCTCAATTTATGTTATGTAGTTTCTCCTGTTCCCTGTGGTCGCGCGGTTCGGTTGCCTTTGCTTGTACAAAGTGATCGGGATGCATGGTCCTTGAAATTCCATCGTAGGTATTACACATTCGAAGAGCAACTTCCTATAGGCAAACTTATTTAGCTAAACTAGATCTCAACTCGAAGTAGTTGGAATCCGCAGAATCAAATTCAATACACAATGCCGCAACTTTAGTTGAACTTGTCATAATACCTAGCTATAATGTGGCTATGTAGGTTAATAGCGATAATAATTATAGTTCCAGTCTTGATAAATAATCTTGATAGCCATATACACTTCATGTTCGTCCTATTTGGTGTGAAATGAATATAGATACATAATCAAGAAAACAAAGAATGAAAAAGTTCCACATTTTTTATTGGTTAATTTTTAAATATTGTAGCCGCTTTTCAAACAGCGGCAGCGGCTATAACATTTATAAAATGTATCATTATCATTTGCTCATCGCTTAGGATTATAGAGCCAGAGGTTCTTTAATAGACCTCAGAATAATAACGGCTTTTACTCTATGGCTTGCTTGACAATAATTTGGCTGTGTCTGTCACTTTGACATCACAACAGTACCAAAGACTACTAGTACTTTTTCCCTTTACCCTAGAAATCTCCAATTACAGCTAATTATCACAAAAACATGGGTTTCGACTACTATGGCATACTATCAGTCAAGAGAAACTGCACCCAGGACGAGATAAAGAAGGCATACCGGCGCCTCGCGCTCAAATACAACCCTGAACGATACGGGAATGACGAAAACATGACACAAATCTTCGCCCTCATAGCTGAAGCCTATGAGGTCCTGGTAGACCACAAGCTACGAGCAGTCTTCGACCAATACGGGGAAGAGGGGCTCAAAAAAGGAGTACCAGGGCCGCAGGAATACATACAACCCTACACATACCATGGAGAGCCACTCAGGACTTATCACGAGTTTTTTGGAACCTCAAACCCTTACGCTGACCTTCTAGACAACTACGAGAATGCATCCCAGGGCAATTTATCCAAAGGATACAAGGATAAGGACCCAGAAATCATTAGACCTCTGGCTTTGTCTCTTGAAGAAGTCTACAAAGGTGGTATGAAGAAGATGAAGATACAGAGATTGGTGTTTACCGACGAAACGTGTTCTGAACTGAAATTGAGGGAAAAAGTGTTGTCTATTCCTATCAAGCCTGGGATTTACCCTAATACTGAGATAAGGTAAGTTTATAGTGATTTTTTCTTCCTTTCTTTCATTTTCTGTCTTATTCTGTCTCAGTGTGTCAAATAAATGTATCTTTCTTTCTTTCTTTCTTTCTTTTTCGTACAAGTCTAAAACCTTGTAATTATTACGAAAGAGTTCCATTGCTCTACAACCCAGAAGGGCGAAAATTCAGCTTTAGAACATTACTTTTTTTAGCTGCCAGCATTTCTTCTTATTCTAGGTTCAAAGAGGAGGGTGATCAAGGACCCACCAGAATACCGGCTGATGTGGTATTCGTGACCGAAGACCGTCCACACGATACATACGTAAGACAAGGACTAAGTGACTTACTGACCGTCCGAACTGTGTCCTTAGAAGAAGCACTATGCGGCCTGACCATAACTCTGAAAACATTAGACGATCGAACCCTACGCGTTCATGTTACTGACGTCATCACTCCGACTTATGAAAAGGTGGTAGAAGACGAGGGGTTGCCTCTCCTACCGTGCCCGACTAAGGCTAAAGGGAATCTGATAATAAGGTTCCATTTAGAGTTTCCTAAATATCTCTCGAAGCGAGCGAAGGACGTGTTTGCGGATGCGTTTGAGGTCAGTGAGAAAGAAGCTGAGAAGTTTAAGAAGTTGAAGTGTGGTACACTGGAAACTGATTGAGATTTGAGAATCCTTTATCTGGTACCTTTGTTCAAACCGGGTGGATTATTTGGATATCTTTTTTTGTTGTTGCGAATATTATTATAGCCGAGACAGTTTGTTGTCTTGACGGCCGTCTCAAGTAATAAAATTACACTTCCTATGTATATAATTAGATTTATTTATATTCTTATCTTTCTTTGGAAATAAAATATTTGAAAGATTTTTCTTGTACTTTTCCATACTAAACATAAAGCTTTAAGGCATGGCAATACAATTTTAGTCTTTATTTTTATGAACAGCATATTATTTTAAATAAAATTCAACTTACCGCCGCAAATTCGGCAAAGAAAATTAAGTCTGCCACATCCGTTCTAAAACAATCTAGCATTATTAAAACTGACATTATAACCTCCACAGAGGTTTATTTAAAACGTTTAAGAGTAAAGTTTTCGCATAAATCAGCAAGCGTGCTGGTCCGAGCCTCACGTAGGTACGCCGGTACGCCGACTCTTTGTTATCTGTGAACTTGTAAAACTTTTGTAACTCACTCGCACTCGACATTTACTTACCTCGGTTCTATACGTGTTCGTGCAATCTTATTTGCCCTGGAGACACAGTTTGCTGTAATAACGCGGGCTGATTCAAAAGCACGGACGGTAGGGAAATAATTGAATTAAAGTGAAGCTACATTAGGAAATTTGTCCCTCAGATGTCGTTTGATTTTCAGTTTGTGAAATACAGATGAATATAAGGATGGCACCGCATATTTGATATGAATCGGCCAAGTACACAATTTGATTTGTTTTTGAATTATAAGCTTACTGCTTGGAAAATATAGGTGAGCTATCAGCCTAGGTATGTGGTCCTACTTATGTTACTACCTACTTATGTAAATCTTTCACCCCAGTGTTTTATCATCACAACATCATCCGCCATATTTCACACTATCCTTCGCCAGACTTACTCGACACGATGCCTCACTAAGTAAGGAGTATTGTAAGGAAAGTCAATTGAATAAATTGTTATAACGAGGTATGTTTTAAAATATTCTTAGGATTATAAAAAATATTCCTCCTACGCCAAATTTACTGACTGATAAATCAAATCACAAGCCGTACCCTCGCGTGTAAGTACATACCTATTAGATCCATAAATTCATGTAAACCGTCAGAAAGCTTAGCAGCAAATAATGATCTCAGTATTAATATACCAACAAATTGTTTCGGCCTTCTACCCTCAAATATTAAAAGCCCATACATAAATCGTGACCGTAATCATTTCGCCATGTTAAGTCCTTGGTCGGAACCCTTAATTTTGTAACATAAGGGTGTAATTTACGATTGAGTGTTACAAGGAAATCTTCGAAGCGATAATGAAAGAGGTTTTTATCACTTTTACCGAACTATATCTTTAATTAGGTTCTTTCATAAGGTTAGGCCATTTGTATAAGGGAGCGTATACAGCATGAGTTCTATAAACCATTCATACAAATAAATTATGCAGAATAAGGTGTTGATCTTATATCCCGGAATTCTCACGGGAGAGCTTTTTACGAGGCGAAGTTCGTGGTTGTAATATAATTAGTAAAATGAGTAGGTACGTGTAGCTTGAATCGATAGTCTTGACAACGACTTCAATAAAATAAAATCAAAAGCAAAACCAAACGAAAATTTAACAGTGAGAGTAAAATGGTAATTCTGATATCAATTTCGTTTTCATCAATATTCCATTTTCAGTCGGTCGGTGATGGCCCACTACCAAGAGATTTTTATTGAATAAATTAGCGTTTATTAAAATACGTTTATATCGGAACGTCGATAGATTATCTTAAATGTATGAACTTGAAGTTATTTGTTTGAAATTCGGCGATTATATTTATTTCTAACCGACTTCGAAAAAAGGAGGATATTATTTATAATTGTAAATGTTTATGTAGTCTCCCTCCAGTGCCCAACAATTTTTTCCACCATGTGAACAATAATGGTGTACCTATGAGTACAATATACAGTATGAAATATACGAGTATCAGTCGACTATCCGACAACAGGTCAGTATGTCGGGTAGGTACGGTGGCCTGCGCCTAAAAGTATACAGGCGGAGTTTTTAAAATAGCGATCTCAAGCTCACATGCTGGTCAAGCACATCTACATAAACACCACTGCTACACACATCACACACAACACGTCCCCGGATTTATAACAGATGTAGTTGGCCCTTCATCATCAGGGATCGCTATATTAAAAACTCCGCCTGTATACTTTTAGGCGCAGGCCACCGTACATTACTACAAATAAAAATAAATAATACCAAACCTACCTCTACCAGTGTAGAGGGTGGATTTTATTTCCTAACTAACTAAAACTACTACTAGAACTAAACAAAAGTCCATGATTGAGAATAAGAAGTTTTCTTTCTGTCATGCATTTGGAATTGCATACATGCATCTTAGAAATTTATGTGTATTATACGATACCTTGTAGTTGGTATTGAAGAGTAAACCTGTAAGCAAATTTACAAACACTTACTTCTATTTCTAGTAGCAATACGAAACAAATTTGCATCACGTTGACGTTTCGACTGCCATGTTAATTCGTTAACCTCCAGCCCAACATTTGGTATTCAACAGCGACAAGACTGTAGGCCACTGATCGTACGCATCATTCACTCAAACTTGTCCTGTAAAGTTCATACAGTGCACCTCAACAGTAAAACAAAATTTGACTCTAATACCTTGTTTCAGGAGTTAAGATTATGTGCAGCTGTGTTAACCGAGGGGACATGCTGAAAGCGAATGGTGTGTATTATACTCATTTACATTCAACCTGGATACAGGGCATTCGCTTCTATCCCCTTTCCGTGTCATCTTGACGTTTCTTGTGTACAGGAAATTAAGCAACGGATAAAAATAAAAAGAAAATTCAAGATGGACGGCGACGACGGATTCTTGTTGTTTTTCTAAAGAATAAGATTTTTAAAATATATTTGGTCGGAGACTGTTGTGAGCAGAATAATGAAAAGTATTGTATTCCAAAATTAAAACCTTTAACAGAGCATGAACTGAACATAAATTTTACTTATTCACTAGTTTATTATGTAATAAGTTAAATTCATGTTCAGTTCGTTTTTTTACAGCATGTGCCGTAATTAAAAGATAACAACGATCACTCACCCAGGTGCTATGGTTTATATAAAAATTAATGTCTATAATAATTGTAAACTTATTTATTTTTATGGTTGATCATTTATTCTCAAGCTGAATTCAATAATTCTCTTTAAAAATATGTTGGATGAAAAAACGTAGCCCTTTTTAATAGTATTTTATCACATCAACAGCTTATGTTGCATAGAATTTGCATTCGTTTATTTCAATTCAAAAAAATATGTCATTTCTTTGTGTTTAAAACCAGTTACCATATTGAAACCTATAAAGTTTTGCAGACTTGCGGCCTAGTGAGTTGTCTAAAAGAATATTGTATTTAATGAAAGCAAAAACACGACCGAATATGACGACCGAATGGCGTAGTGGTTAGTGACCCTGACTACTGAACCGATGGTCCCGGGTTCGATTCCCGGCTGGGGCAGATATTTGTTTAAACACAGATATTTGTTCTCGGGTCTTGGATGTGCCCGTAAAATGGCAATAGGCCCGCCCCCTATTACATTGGGACTAACATAACACTCTGGCGAAAAGTGGGTGCAGCAATGCACCTCTGCCTACCCCGCAAGGGAGTACATTAGTACAAGGCGTGAGTGCGTGTTTGAAAGCAAAAACTAAATACCAACAAATGATTGAATTTTTAAACATCTTTCAGTTGCATACAAGTTATGTCCGATTGCAGAGCTATTTAACTTGATAGTTCTGGCCTGGTTTTGAGTTAACTTCTCTCTAGAGATCCTTACAATCCTTAAGGATTATCTATTGCAAAAGTGATACGGTAGTATAAATTTCATAGAGTGCCACATGTTTCTACACAAAACAATTGTTAGAGAACACCCGGGCTAACGATTGAAATCGGATTACAAACATCCTTAATGATCATTCCGACCGACCATTAGTAAACGCCAGTCGTGTGAGAAACGAATATATCGATTCGATAGTCTTTAATTAAACTAGCCTAGTTCAACCCGGTGGCGTTAAAAGAGTTTTTGGCTTAAAATATCCATGCTATTTCTGATAAACTTTTACAACTGACAAAAACAGGACTGGTATTTATATTTTTAAACAAGTTTTGATGATGAAGTTCATAAAATTTGCGAAACACTTTGTTGCTTCTCCATTTTAAGGTATCATCCACTGCTGGACATAGGCCTCTCCCATGGAGCGCCACAACACTCGGTCCTCGGCCTTCCTCATCCAACCATTTTTTATAGGAATTGGAGAGTTATTTGTCCAGTCATAGAACAAAAGTTGTTTAGAGTGGCTACCTGTGTCTAGTAGTTGTCTTGGAGCTTGGACGACTTACAAAGATTTATTAAGAATAATAATATTATATTCCTAGCAGCAAGCTCGTGCATTTTAACTAAAATATCGCAAGCTTAGCTCAAAGCTGTATTCACGGTATTCCTAGATACTTGTAAAGTAATAAAAAGTTAATGCAGCACTTATGTTCGCGAATCTGCCCTGAAATATGTTCTAGTATGAAATTCTCCAAAACTTATATTTTGGCGTGGCTACAAGAAGGGTTTCTTTTTAATATTATTTAATATTGTTTTAAAAGTAAATATAGCGTTTAATATAGTGATTGTTTTATATTGTGACTGTCAAGGGGCACTCTAGCTTAACCATAACGTAGTTTCCCTTATCTCATGGGATTAAACTTAACTTTAGAATGACAGCAATTTAACAATAATAAATATTATATTTAGTTTTTTGGTATAGGTTTAGGCATTCCGAATATTTTTTGGACTACAACTATCGGATTGACGTGACCATTTTTGAAATTTGAATGTATCATGTGCAGCTCGTGTTAAATTCCATGTCTAGTCCTCTGGGCTAGATATCCTCTACGTATATATGTCGCAGGCATCTGGTTTAATCTCCTGTTTGATTGAACCGCTAGCCCGTTCATTGGATGACGCTGCTTAGTTGTATGACTAGGCCGAACGTTGATTGCACAAGCGTCACAAAACGTCCAACTAGTTAGCTGACTTAAAATCAGTCAGGTGGTGAACAAAACAGATATGGCGTCTAACAGCTAACAGCTGACACAAAAAGCACCTATATTGTTAGTTTTTTGCAAATAAATTAGCTTTAAAGTGCGTTATTTGTGTTAAAATAGTGTGACAACATGGATTTACCTATTATTAAGCCGCGGGCGGATGGTTTCAAAGAAAAAATTGTGGCGTAACTGGATAGTTATAAACAACAATATGAAGGTACGTTTATTGTTATTGTTTAGTTAATTTGTGAGATAAGAGCTTTGTAACATAGTCTTTTTGTTGACTCTTGTCTGGTCATGTTCACCCTAACCAGACATTACAAAGTTGCTATACTATATCCCATTCAACGACTCCGCTGAATGACGTTCAGTAAAGACGTCGAACGTTACAATCAACGACTTGACGAGTTGTCCTTTAGTCATACAACTGAATAGCGCCATCCAATGAACGGGCTAGTGGTTCAATCAAACAGGAGATTAAACCAGATGCCTGCGACATATACATATTATAGTGATGTGATGTTATGATATATTATAGATTATTAATAATTATAATATTATCTAATACTTGTACTTATTTTATTTTAACACTTTTTTGTACACAAAGCATTACCAAAAATGTATCAATAATGTTTAAATAAAGAACAAAATGAAAAACACAGCATAAGCATACACGGGCCATATTGCCAAAAAACAATTTCTTCAAGCCATCCTTCTTCTTCTATTGTGTCAGTAAATGAGTATTATATATCTACACCATATAATGAGAATGAAGTTATTGTGTATTGCGTGATCCAGAAACATTACTGTAAACGCAAACGTTAGAACAATTAAAACGAACATACATAAAACATGGCAAAATAATATGAAATCCACTTTTTATACTCTCCATAAGTTTTCAGTTAAGGGGGGCCGAAACTTGGACCATAAATTAATGTTATAAACAGCTGCTTATATTATTCATGGGACGGAACTAACTTTGTTTTAACGACTTTGCCTTTTATAATTAGCTTGTGTATAATGTATAACGGTCGCATACAGCAAGCATTTAAAATAAAAACACTCCAGTATTTATATGTGTGCATAAATGTATATTTGAATAAGTATTGAAAATACCAACAAATTCGGGGTTCAACAACGTTAAAAACCCCAGATATTGCAACGAAATGGATTCATAAAATTTGAACTTTATCGATTATTTTCTTAAAACATAGCAAAAGATCCAGGCAAATAAAAATAGATTCAAATGCTGAAAACAGACACTCAGAAACAAAAAAATAAGTCATATCATAAATAAAAAAATTATAAATAAGTAAATCCCTCTTTCTCAGCCAGGTAAAAACAGCAACAAACGTAGATAAAAATAAAGAGCGATATCAATAAATCTCCTAACTACATATAATAGGCATTCTTTTTTTCGTAAACGAAACGCACCTCTGCATGTCGTGTCTTTGACACGGAAATATGCTCTAAATCGAACGCTGAATGGAAAACTCAGTTCTGATAAATCTCCCTTCGTGTTCATCTGATTTATTTACCACCTCTATATTCAATGATATCCTCTTTTTGCTGACGACTCCATAAATAAGATAAATGTGCACTATTTCGCAGGGTTGTGTGATAAAACTGGGCTGGTATTATATAGCTGGGTTATTTTCAAGTTTTCCACCTGAATTGTTTTGGTCCTAATCGTTGGCGTAATGCGTAATATAATATATAAATATCTATTTTATTTTAGTATAAATATAATTATAACGTACCACAACACACTTTTACATATTTACTACACACATATTTATGTTTAGTTGAGGCTCCACTCCCACTCACTAAAATTGGTCCTGGCAGAATACCAGCGCTGTGATTATTTAATTATAATCATAGTATTATGCTGAGTCAGAACCCTTTTGCTAACATGATAAATACACATGTTGCTTTTCAATCTGCATGTCTTTTAATAGTGTTTTGTGTTTATGTAATCTTAAACTTTATGTTAAAAATCTTGCTGTGTAACCTGTGTATGTGTTGTGTTAAGTAAATAAATAATTTATCTATCTATCTATCTAATGAAAATTATGACCCTAATGAGGTAAAAGGTAGCTCGCATCGCACTAGTTATCAAAAAGTTATAAGATCTCTTGTAGAGCCAAGTATCAAACTGTATATGGCCAGAAGGGCTAGCACAGGGCTCAATTAAGACGTGACGAAAGTTCTCCGTCGCGTTTGCTCTTGAGGCTGCGCGATGTGAGTGAGCGCGAAACAAAACTTTTTTACGTAGCCCGTAGCGCATACCAGCGTTTTCCCGCTATTAGTCTCATAGGTCGCACGGAAAGTGTTTAAAAGATTGAAGATAAATGCGTGTATGTACTTATGTAGTCTCTTGTCTATAAAGGGTGTCCCGTAATTAGTGAACCAACGGAAAGCGGGTGACTCAGGGGATCAATGTGTACACCAAGTTTTGTTCTATGACTTCTGGAATAAAATAATATGCTTCTCTATAGTAATGTGTCCATCAAAAATTCTTTTTTACGAGTACAGCTTTGATATATAATACACTATACACTTGCGAACAATTAAAAAGATTAAGGGCCTGTTTCACAATGTCTGGATAATGGCTACCTATCGGTGAAAAGACATGCTGTCACTGTCTAAAAAATAATGACAGAGTGTGACAGCTTGTATTTTCACCGACAGGTAGCCATTATACAGACATTGTGAAACAGGCCCTACGTGACATATGGAACGGCAATGGTACAATAACTTTTTCATTGCTCGCGTGTATACAACCAGTGCTTGTAGCAAATATACTGAGTGTACATTTACACATAGCAGCCTTAAAACAAACAACTTCAAGTTTAATTAAAGCGTTCCATTAACGCGTTTACGCCTCTCGTCTTAAAGTCTGTAGGGATTGTCAGAGGTGCGATCCATCCTTATTACGAGGTTAAACAAACAAGAATGGACTGTAAAGTACTCCATGAAAGATTTCTTAAATACTTACTGTATCCGTAAACTATGGAACATCATTGCAGGTATGAAGCGTTTATGTTTCTTATTTAAAATACAACATGCTTGTGTTTATGCAAGAACTACATTCTCAACTAAGGGCCACTTGCAAAAATATATTAAATCTAGATTAAGAGTCAAATCTAGATTTAAGAAACGTCAATGCATATGTCGCAGGCTTTTTGTAAGATCTCGCCGTTTACATACGGCGTCGGCAGTTTACAAACGCTCGCTGTTTTGTAATATACCGAAGGCCAAATTTATATTGCCGTGTCATTTTATAATATGCCAAAACATTTCATTGACAATCCATAAGCCGTTTACATAATGCCGCGGCAAATTGAAGAATTTAGTTCTGGTTCTCACCAAGCGCGGCGCTGTTGATCACGACAACAAAAATGGCGTCAAGTAGTGGTTCTGTGACTCAATAAATACTCAAAAAAGTGCAAATATTACGAGTGTAGCAGCATTTTCACCAAATAATTGTGTCTTTAAAGTCATTTAATACAGTTCAGGAACAGTAAAAATGCCGTAGACAAACGACAAAGTTTTTGAGATTATCCCGCACCTAAAAACTACTAGGTTATCTATAGATCCCGGTATACGGAGGACATATGCAGAATATTAATTTAGAACTTCATAAATTGTTTAGTAAAGGGTTTAGCGTTTTCTTAAGTTTAATGCATTCGAGCAACAGTGTTTGTTTTTATCTGGAAATGCCTTGTTTTATTGTTCTGTGTAAATGACTACGTTTTTTATTAAAATGTATCTTTTTATTAAATATTTAAACTTATGTAGTACCTACTTTAGAAAACAAAAGTAAAAAGTCTTACTTCAAATCCTGAAATAAAGTCAGATTTTTCCATTTGTTCAAAGTTCAAACTGTGTCTTATCATGGTTTCATGGTCACCCTAAAACTGCAATTAACATCGAATTCAGAACTATTGAACGAGTTATCAATATGCCTTCGGCAAATTACAAAACAGCGAGCGTTTGTAAACTGACGACGCCGTATGTAAACGGCGAGATCTTACAATTTGCTTGCGACACATATAAATGTATGGCTTAAATTGAGATTTATCACTAAATCTAGATTTAATATGTTTGTGCAATTGTACATGACGCCTTTAGAAACTTAGGTGTGTAAAAGATAATGTAACACTACTTAAATTGAGTCTGATGAATGAAATTCAGATTTACATTAAAATTTGTAGATTTGAACTGCTCCTAATCATTATACTATACCTTCTATGATTTTAACTTAGGGGTTCTAGTAGAGGCTGACTACAGAGGGTTGTATGAGTCTCCGTAGGAGAGCCCTAGCAGTATATGTATGATTATACGGAGTGTGCTGTTATAATAATATAGGTTTTATTATTTATTTTATTATTATTTTAGTTCAGGTTTGATTAAGTATATTAATTTAAGTTCTATAAATAACATATTTAGAATAGTTATAATTTGTATGATTTTTGTGAAATTTTCATAAATTTATCTTATCTTATCTTATACCAAACTTTGTGTAACATAGTTATTTTATTGAAGTTTACGTGCCATTAAACCTGAAGGGTTTGTCTTGACACTAAATACAATCGTGGTCGACAAATCAGTAACATGAATATAACAATAGCTATTAATTATACGGTAAAACAGAGAAAAGAATATATTTTTTTTACTGAAGCTGTAGTCATATCCAGCAATTACTGAGTTCATCATTTGTTAAATAAATAACTTTTAGAATTCCTTTCTCTTCGAAATATGTATACTTTGCTATATTACTTAACTTCTGAACTTGATTAATTAAAAATTGAACTTAATAATTTTTCATAATATTTCAAATAGGTTTTATTTTTACTAAAATACATTAGATAATATATAAAATATTAAATTTTAGAATAGTGTCCGGAGTGCACACTTGGCCCTATTATAAATGAGCCGTCCGAATCTCGAGGCTATCTAAATAATTTATAGTAACCAGGTGTCACACCGGCGATGAATTTGCATAGCTGGTAATGAGAGGCGCTTGCTGCTCCATAATTCACCGTCATCCCTGTATTTCTTTAGCTTAAGAGCGCTTAATTGATTATGTACGGACGCAAAATTCACTATTCATATGTTACATTTGAAATATAAGGCATAAGGATATACTGCCTCTGTGGTCTAGTGGTAGAAGCTTCGCTTCATGACCCAGAGGTCCCGGGTTCGATTCCCGGGTGGGACCATCAATTTGTGTTTCTAAATTGTGGTTCTAAGTTTGGTTAGGACATAGAAGGCTGATCACCTGTTGTCCGAAACAGTGAAACGATCCATGCTGTCGGATGGGCATGTAAAGCAGTCGGTCCTGCGCCTAGCTCTCTCTAGTCGTGTCGGTCAATCCGTCCCATTGGGCTATGAGAGTGATGGAACAGAGAGTGCTCCTGTGTACAGTTACTGCGCACACACTTGGGCACTATAATCTACTCCAGCGTAGATGGCTGATCTCAATTGAGATTGGCCGCCGTAGTCGAAATTCGGCTAGGAGGACATTATTATTATTATTATAAGGCATAATTCGACAATAGTTTTTATAGGTAGGCTAAACTAAAAAAAAATGTTCGATCCATAGAACAAAATACTTTAAAGTTGATAAAAACTATTTTTTTATAGACAGTAAACTTTTTGAAATGACCTTCTCTATCACCCAAAAATTTGTGGTATTCATTTTCCGAACACGCCCTATTTACGAGTATTATATGTCCTGGCTGCGTGATTGGTAAAATTGAGCCGCTTGCATTTACATACAAATACAAGCAACTTTATATAGATCGTGTCTGAAAAGAAACCAGTCAACCCTGTAGATAATATATGTATGTATGTGTTTTATAACATATTCGCTAAGTGTTTGGTTTAATAAAAAAATAAACGATACCTACCTAAAGATAAGACAAGCGATGGTCTCTTTCCACGATCAATCACAATGGCCGTCTGCCAGGACCCTTCCCGATAAAATTAAAAGGCCAGGATAAGCCGTAATGGATAAATGGCGTGTTGGTCACCTAATCTGATTGTGTGACCGACAAGTTTCGTCCACAAGGATTATCTCAAGGATTCTCCGTAAAAGCCTCTTGTAATGATAAGATTAACAAACATGTAGTCAGTTATAATTATGTAATCGCTGCGATACATAATGTACTTATATTAAAGTGAGTCCCCCAGGTATTAGTAGGTACTGCTGTATTCTAATCCATGATATCAATAAAATATTGGCTAATAATAGCATTCATTATTTGTAACAGGCAATCATTGCTTGATATTAATGATATTCTTGAACCTTAACCTTCTTGAATCCTTTTAGAACCTTATATTTTATCCTCACATTTAAGTAGACTTTTGATTAATGGCTAGCAACTTCATTAATCTGTTTTAGGGTTCCATATTTCAACAGTTCAACTTAAAAGTAACCCTTTCATTATTTATGTTGTACATCTATCGGTCCCGTCCGTTTGTCTGTCTGTCTTTTTTCAAGATCATTTACCTCGAATGCATAAAGCTATGATGAATTGAAATTTTAATCGTATTAAAAACTCAATACCCTTTATAGACTGTTGTGGAATATGCTCGGGTCTTTCTTGCATTTGGTAGATCTTTTTACCTGACTGCCGAAGGAGGAGGGTAATGTTTTTAACATAGCTTACCTTTCCTAGTAGAGAAAAGTGTTAGAATGACTCGCGAATTCGTTGTAGGTAAAACGTGGTAATACGGCCTTTGATTCCTCGGCAATCTTTTACTCAGTGGATCTTGACAGAAGTATGACATTGATGATGATGAGGCTAGATGGGTGACGGACAGAATAAATCGTTGCGCAATCCATCTTCGGGTGAAATGAAATTATTTAATGAAAGCGTCACCGAGCGGGGTGAGCACTCACTCTGCCGGCAAATGAAATGTGACACTTGACAAATAGATAGACTTTAGTTTTTCCAAGTGGTAATTTTATCATTTTAATGAGTGTTAGGAGGCAGTTAAAACTTTATAATTCTTTGTTTTAATATGAGGCTGGTTTAGTTGTGTTTTAGATGAGCAATGGTTGCTATTTTTCTTCAGCTTAGTTATAAATTTTACCATTATGCAATAAAAAATTATCTACTATTCACAAAAATACATTGAAATATTTAAAGTAGGTAACCGTATTGTACTCGTATCATTACCACGAAAAGTTTAAACAACGTTAAACGGGTGTTTACTGTAGTCAAAATTTGACAGATTCATACGGCATTTGTCAAATCTGACGTAATTCGTATGGATCTGAGAGATGTTTGTTAATTTGTTAATGTGTCGTGGCACTTGCGGTACGGTAGCTAGTATATGACAATGGCCATACTATACGAAATTAATTTGGATTTGCGTTTGATTAGATTCCTACAACTCCAGCTCTGTTATTGGTCATTCTCCGGCTGACATGCATTGTTTATGAGGAACAAAGGCTGCTAATGCAGAATGGATTCTGAACATACTGTGCAGTAGTACAGTCCGACTACGATAACTTAGCAACAGAAACATAGTTCTTTTTTTAAATGGGTACCATTATTCTTTATGATTTCTGAAACTATGTCGGTACGTCTTACTCTTCTTAATTCATTTAAGGGTACCAGCAAAAGATAATAATGATACAAGGGAGACTCGGTAAGCATGAGACTTCAGTTAGAAAGAAACATAAGGAAAGGAAACGCGTTGGAATCGAACGAGCTTTATGTACATATTGCAGATATAATAATATATACACGCAATTTCAAATGGGAAACTTTCGGCCAGGGTTTATTGAAACTTTAGAACTAACCTAGGTAAGATATTTTTATTTATTTTATTTATTTCATTACAAAAGTTTACAATGTTTTTTTTCGCTGTATAAACTATATTAATATAAAAATAATAAAGAAACAGAAAAGAAGAAGAACATGAGTATGAAATTCAGCGCTACGATTGGCTGAGTTATCGCTGATTACGTGTTAAGTTCATGGTTAGGTAGATGTACCAAAGTGAGAAACCGGGCTTATATCAATATTCCCTGTTATTGCCGCCGCGGGGCGAAGACGACCGAAGAACCATTTTATCAGGCCGTTCAAAGTCACCCTGCGGTTTCCAACTTTGTGCCGTTATTCCCGGACCCTCTAAGAAGATCTAAACAAAGAGTTCAGATATCTTGAGACATTGTTAATTAATTAAATTCCTGTTAAATTATCTGTTGTGTTTATTTTACGATTCAAGAGCGTTCCCGGCTGGCTAGAAGACGTTGTAATTAAATTATTTATTAATGTGCTCCCGGATTCGAGCAAAATTTGCTTCCTTCCGATTTAAGAGGGAACATTCCAGAGATTTTTTTGTTGAAATATTTTAATCTATTTCTTAGCTACCTTTCGGATTGAGCAAATAAATTATTGGGTTAATAACTAATGATTGTATAAATATACAAGTGGTGTATAATGAGATCAAGTATTCAGATTCTCGGCAGAGTTTATTCCGAAGGTTTTGCACCAATCAATTCTTGAATGGTGGCCTAGAGATGGACGAAGAGCTGTTGGCAGACCACCTGCTAGATTGTCCGATGACATCTGCAGGGTTGCGGGGAAGCAGTTGACCAGAGCGGCACAGGTCTGCACATTCTTCAATTGGCGTACAAATAAGGAGGCTTATATCCAGCAGTGGGCGATAGAAGGCTGATGTATGTATGAAGGTTTTTCTTTCTTTTTCTGAATGTTCCAACCTTAGAGACAGTCAGAAGAAGGTACTAAAACCTCCGCAGATAATAGAAAAGAATAGACTAAGTATAAATTATGAAATTATCATTTACCATACGAAGTAGATCTAAAACTGGAATACAGAATCTGTATTTATTAAATTTAGCTCCGCAATAGCGGCGGCGGTGGCGGCTCGCGGTGGCTCTGACGGCTATTTCCAAGTTGTGGCCAGATTATAGATTGAAATACACTGGCGATCAAATAAATGGACTACTTAATTCTAGTTAGTGCATGAAATCCGTAATACCTAAATTTGTGAAAATCTAAATTGAATTCTGAAATTATTTTTATTCGCTTTTTCAGCTAACTATAAGTATGTACCTATATATCTATAACAGTTCTGCACGACTACGAGTATCTATAAAATATAAATTGTAAGAATCACACATACATATCTAGTTCTTGTAGCCTTAAATCAATGTTACGATAACCGAAATTGTTACAAAGCAATTAGATGCAATAACACTCTGAGTGCGAGCGCCGAGAACTGAAACGATGAAACAAACATTACACGATTTGGCAACTCCTATTCGAGGTGCCACGTTTCTGTTCCACCATTTTGTGGTCCTATATGGCCATGATACTTTATTATTATTGTACGGTTCAGAAGGGCTGCCTACTCCGACTTTAACAAATAATCATAAAAGTATTCGATTCCTGCTAGTCATAAGCAGCTCCTATTCAATGTGATAAAAAATAGTTTCTCTATTAAAATTACATGGTTTTTTTATTTTCACGGGACTTTATAGTGAGTTGACATTTCTAATTTCCGAAAGTTGCAAAGAATGACCCCCAGTCACCCACTTTCGGCTTACTATACCACTGTTGCAACAGCCTGTATAGGAACGAATCATCATCAGCCAATAGTCATCCACTGCTGGACATAGGCCTCTCCCAAGGAGCGCCACAACACTCGGTCCTCGGCCTTCCTCATCCAACCACTACCCGCCACCCGCCTAAGGTCGTCAGTCCAGCGGGCAGGAGGGCGTCCTGAGGGGAGGAACGAATCATTGTATTTGAATTAGAGTAGTGTGGACTGAGTACTACGCACACCGTCATAATAATATCATAAACACCTCCATTCGGTTATCCTTTGCGATCCAGTATCCTTTTATCCCAATTTCCACCTATTATGAATTTGGTCCTTTGTACGTGATCGTTTTTATTGTAGGTTTACTGTTATGTTTCCTATATACAGCTGTTATAAAAAGGCGACCGAATGGTGTAGTCGTTAGTGACCCTGACTACTGAGCCGAAGGTCCCGGGTTCGATTCCCGGCTGGGGCAGATATTTGTTTAAACACAGATATTTGTTCTCGGATCTTGGATGTGCCCGTAAAATGGCAATAGGCTCGCCCCCTATTACATTAGGACTAACATAAACACTGGCGAAAAGTGGGTGCAGCAATGCACCTCTGCCTACCCCGCAAGGGAGTACATAATATATAGTACAAGGTGTGAGTGTGTTTATATTTATACTTAGCCAAAACGGGGTGACTCAGGGGGCCAATAAATTTTGTTCTATGACATTAAAAAAATCAAGAATTTCCAAAAACTAGTACATACTTAATACAGTAAAAAATTATTATCGTTCAAGAGAATCAAGAGGATTAATTGCGATATAGCTTTTCTTATTTTTCGTCTGTCGGATCTGAATTAAAAAGAAATAAATCAGATGATCCCTTTGTCCCTTTAAGCGATTATGTCACTTGAAACGATTTATGATTGTACCAAAGAGATATCGGCAATGAGGATGTAGACAAGCGAGAAATGCCCTATAATTATTAACTAAGCATCTGCGATATCGCAAACATGTTTTGACAAGGATTTTCGGATTCAAATTGTTTTGAATTTGATAGTAATTACTTCGTAAATGTTACTTCACTACTTACCGTAGTCATAGACTAATATTAGTGTATTAGTCTATGCCGTAGTGTTTACGCATCTGTATAGACAGCTACTATTTCGTCTGATATCTCGTTCGATAAGCGAATCACATTTTATCAAGTGATAGTGAACACTACACTCACAATAACCTAAGCACCGTTAAACCCCTTGACATTCATCACTAACTGCCAGTTTCAATAACTCTATCTACCGATGACTGGTAGTTACATTCATACTATTTTGACATATTAAAAGTTACAACCTGTCAAAATCGTATGAAAGTAACTACCAGTCATAGAACAACGCGGACTCGGGAGTACCCTCGGGAAGCGTCATAGCGATCTTTCTTGATACAAAAAAGTCTGCCAATTTTTGCGGGGGGAAATTTTACCGTTTACCTTGATTATGTCTCATGGGACATGTCATTATGAGTTTTAATTCCTAGCAATAAGGGATATGCGAAGAGACATTTAATTATGAACACAGTGTTGTCATTATTTCTTGCCATGGATGTAACCATTATCGATAAGTGTTATCGATTAGTTCGAGAACATGGGTTGGAAATATTTATTTGAAACTATTTAAATTATGAATTAAACGTAGCATTTAATTATATAACAGACTATAAAATATCCTAAAAACTAATAGATATGTAACAAAGAAATAACACACATAATATAGGATGTAGATGACATGCTTCCAAAAAAGGTAACCATATTTTGTGATTTACTGATCAAACTAATCAACTTTTGCTCTACGACTAAAATGTTTTTGCTGCTCCATAGAACCTTGGTACGTTACGTGTTTTTTTTCTATGGGGAGTACAAATATCTCGACTTTCCTGAAGTCGATGAACAAAATGGTTCAGAATGTCTCATGAGTCAACCTTTAAGGCTAACATCACCACTTTAGCAATATTTTGTATAAATTCAAACAAACTTAAATAAATTGTGAGATCTTTTAACTATGACCTTTTTTGTCGATCAATACATATCTACTTACCGGTACATCACTATTGAATTTTTTTGACATTGGTTGCTAGGCAACGGCTAATAACAATAAACCATGACCAAATCTGTGATCAAATCCGGGATCCGAATATTCTATGAATTCAAGGTGTCATTGTAGTATGTTAACAAATCATTTTCTATGAAACGAACGAACGCTTTGCCAACTAGATTGAGTCTAGTGTAAATTGAGACTGCAACTAGTTTTTATAAATCGGTGGGCCTTTCTGGCCTACCACCCCGGCAGAGGGGAACGTCTGCCTATTTCGTCTCCAGACCATTCATACTCAATGCTACCAGTCATCGCTAGATAGAGTTATTGAAACTGACAGTAAAAGCCGCATAACTTTTGAACGGCTAAGCCGTTCCTGATTAAATTTTGCTAAGAACACTCGAGGCATTATTACTTATGACTCAAAATAACTAATCAAAAACCGGTACAGCTGTTTGGTAGAGCTTGAGCTTAGAGTGGTAGTGACCACAAACAGATACATACACTGATACAAAGACACGCTAAACTTATAATCAATCATTAATGGGGTTCACGAAAGGAACCTCCTCGAGTGGCGTATCAACTGTATAAAAAAACTCCTACATTACATTATATAGGTTATGTACATGTTCAATATAGTTCCAACATCACCATTCCATCTACAGGTATAATGCAGACACATAATGGACATAAAATAGGTATTTATGTCTCTCTCACAATGGGATGCCCCAAACGGTATTGTGCTGACAGATTTCGGGGTAATTTATGTAGCGACAGAGGACGATAATGTTGCATTTATCGGTAACGGACTTTATAAACAGCTATTATGGAACCCTGAAGTGTTGGTGTGAACTATAACTAACCTAGATACTATAACTGGGGGTTGCAAAAGCGGTAGGTTTATCAAGCCGAAATGGGATGATTGAGTTGGTTATTCTAAACAACTTTTATACACAACATAGTAGGTATGCAAAATAAATGAAATGTTCGTTTTCTACTTTCATTTGGGTTCCAAAATAGGATGGCCTTGAACTTTAGTACAGTTTATATTCCCTCTGGAATCCCTGTAAACCATATTGAACTATACATATAACATTTTGTTAGGTAAATTAACAAGAAATTAAATTTATAACCTACGCAGATTTTACACGGCTCTATCGATGGTAAATTAATAAAAATAATACTACTAACTACTTATAATAATATGAAATACATTAAAACAACATTTTATGGCCGTATCATTAATATTTTGAGATGCTCATTAGAATCATATATATGTGGAGGTGTTGGAAGCTGGCAGTCATATTACGTTATAGGTAAATGGCGTTTTAGAACCCTTGGATCAAAACACAAAGATAGCTGCGACGACGAGCAAAGCGAGGCTTCCTCGTAGCATGCCTAGGTTTTTAATAGTTTTTTTTTTATAATTAAAAGGAAAGGCTCATATTTAACACGCATAGGCGTAAATCTCGGATAATTTAATTATGGCGCTTATTTAAAAGTGCCTTAAAATTCCTTTTCATCAACCACCAATAACTCTCCTCTTTTTACCGTCGGCAAAACTGCGCATGTAAAAGTTACATAATAAAGCTGCCAGTGAATTCATTACAGCGGTTGGGCAGTCGTTAGTGGTTCACGCTGTTCGCAACTCTCATCACACAAACCCTAGGGGTTTGACGTCACTGCAGACAGATTTATGAGCGAATATTTAAAACTACACCTCTTAACTACCTTTGCGACTAGCTCTAGGTAATTTAACCCTACATTATTAAGTTGATTCGGCCATGAATTATTGTAAGGTCCCTGCCTACCCTTACAGTCGATTATGCTATGCCTACCTACCTATAGGTAGGTGTAAGGGCTTTCGAACATGGATTTTTACTTAGCAAATAAGGGCCGCCCTGATTCGTGGTTTTCGCCCTAAACCCTAAATATTTAAAAGACTGGTCGGCGGCAGCCATGCGTGACTATTCGCCCGATGCAAATGAAGCGTCGTCCATTTTTTACAATAAAACCTAAATGGAGCCTTTTAACGCGACACGGAAAATCGATAAAGACTCAAGCAATGAGGTTACTTGTGAAAAAGGTATGTAAATAACATGTTTAATACTCGTGTAACCAGCACATTAAAATAAAAAAACACACACACATACAATTTCCCGGATAACGCATCTGTTGAATTTGAACAAAAACATCGTAAGTGCTAATTATTACAGCTCAATGATTTAATTATATTTTGCGAAACAAAGGGGCCGGCGCGCTGGCCGGCGAATAAAGGTACTCACTATTAATTCCATAGGCAAGTGCTTTCAGTAGAATCACGGCGGCAGTAATTAAGGTTGCTCGATTGTAAATAACAGTTATATTACACTGAATGAGCCCTCAAAAAGCTTTTATTGCGTGCTTACGGCGGCCGAGCGACTCACGTGGCGCAAGTGCAGGTGTGGAGCGGTTTAGAGGTAGCGCGCCACGGAAATCCAAGAACTAATGAAACTTCTTGAAGTAAAATTGTAAATGGAAATAGATGAATCTTAAAATTTTATCAACGCATACTTGAAACAATCTCTATACTAAGTTTAAAAAGTATTTTAACAATCTCTATAGTCTCTCTCTATCCATGTTACGTACCTATCACTTGTCACTGTATTTTAAAATTTAAGTGTTTGCGCTGGAATGGTGTACGTACCTAAATAAGTACTTAGATACTGGTAATAAGTCGGGTAGGTACTATTATTGTATACTATTATTTATCGATAAGCCAGCTGACAAATAAATTGCTATGTCTGTATGAACAGAATTTCGGCCTAGAAATATTATTGAAGGGTACAGCCTCAGAAATTCTTTAGTCAATTTAAACAAGTATCAAAAAGAAATGAAGAAGGACGAATATTTAATCTTTTTTATTTGGAGTCCTTTGAGTGTTTTTATGAATGCCTTTTCGAAAAAAAATACGCTAACAAATCTAAGCTCATAATTTTACAATACGTTAAATTTTCTTTAAAATTTCTTGTTTTAATATGAATCAATTAAATGAAAATGTTTATATCATGCACATGAGTCTCTAATAAATAATCTATCTTAAGTATAGCCCATAATTCTAAACAAAATGTTCTGAAATGTTCTTTGTGGAGTTCGCTATTTTGCCTAATATAGAAATGAACTAACATGAATCTGTCAAATCATGAAATATAATATTGTAGGGAAATAATGTTATTTTCTTATCAAACCACACGAGGTTCTTTGGAATAGTCGACCTTCGTCTGCGGACCAAAGACTTGTAATATAAACTGAGGTAAACGCAGTACCCTATTCACGTTCTACCTGCGCCAAAATCTTTCTTCTTTCTTTCTTTCTATCCTGTTTCAGTACTGTACAGAAAGGGCCTATTATCCGAACAGCGAGTAGTTTGTAAAAATTGACGTTCATCAGAAATTTTTATATTATTAATATACGATGAATAAAACATTAGACTTTTTTTTAATAGTATGTGTTTCATGATGTAACGGCGACGTTTTGCTTAGTTAGCCGCGTCTACCTTAGTTTATATTAGAAATCTTCTCTGCAAACCCTTACATTTCTCCAGAGGCCTCCAACAAACAATACTTACTTTGTTATATTGATTGATCGGTTGCGTCTTATTTTTATTAGTAGATTCTTTAAGCACATCGATGATTGTCAATTTCAAACCAATAATGTGCCAGCAACTAACCACTAATCTGGCCAGGGACTAACAACTAATCAAACCACAATATAAAGTTAAAAGTGAACAACTAATCTAGCAACTTTTTTTTAAACTGAAAACTTTGCTGGACTTTACGGGTCAGTACATTCACCATCTCTTGTATATTTTTAAAGGAAATAAACATTTTTACTTTTTACTTTACTTTACTTTACTTCAACAAACATACAAAAAAAAAAACATGTAAAATTATTGGTCCAGATATAGTTGAGTTATACCCTTAATACCCTTTATACCTTAATACCCTTTTTGCTATTCATTGTTATATTATAGATTGATGTAAGTATCACAAAAAACTGATAGCAGCCTCAGAGTGCCTCAGACTAATTGAATTATTGTTTTACATTATTATTATCTCCAATTGAATTCGTGAATTCAAATTAATTTCAAAATTATTTCAAGATCCAATTAAACACGTTGCGGGTTTAATAAATTATTTTCTTTTAAATTCAAACTTTTGCAAATAAACCATAATATATCACAATCTGTAGACGGTACAAACGCGTACAGAATAAAGAAAATAAAGCATACAGAAAACTGCATGATTCAGCGAGGTATGGTCTCCAAGTATCACTAATATCCATTCCATTTATCCCTTGTCCCTTTCGCATCTCATTCGCCAAAGTAAAATTAACTTAATTGATGTAATAAGAGAGACTAAATGCGGTGCTGCCAAGTTCTATTAAAGGGTCAAGCCACTGTGAAAGCTGCTGGGGCCTGGATCGTGTTTTATCTTGTTTATTCGCTCTCCCTCCACACATATTGCATCTAGCTCTAATAGCTGTTGAGACGAAGCACTTGTGTCAAGGAAATGAGATGGAAAATTTCAACTTGTATAAAAAAAAACTCAATCAGCTTTTTGAATCTCTGGTTCGTTTTTGTACTCGATAGCTTTATTCGTGTCTGCGCTTCGCTAGTTAAATGTGTCAATAGCGGTTGGTAATAAATTTAATGTCGTGTTTTAAAACTCTGTTTATGGAGACACAGGATTAAGTAATTATTTATCTTAATTATCTCGCTATCTATCTACATAAATAGGTACTTATACAATGAAATAGGCAAAAGGTTTGCATTATAAATTAAATGCAATTAAAAACATATTATACAGGGTGCCAGACGGTGATTCCACATAAAGGGGAAGTACTTCAGAAACTGAAATTGAAGATTTTGCTGAAATGTGACATTGATTTTAAAAACAATACATGGCTGTCTTTAAAACAGAACCAGTAAAAGTTGAATGTTGAATTCAATCAATGGTCAATGTACTCTCCTACTAAATATTTGGTGCCGTTGCACCACATAGTTCCAAAGCATTGTATCTACTTTAGTAGGAATTCTGAGCGTTCTGTGCGCTGTGGGACTTTGTGTGATCATGATTACGATCAAACCCGTACTGAAAGTACACAATATGGAAGTTTTCATGGTAAGGAAATTTAAATTTTATTTATTGCGTATTGTAAAGAATAGAAACATAGTATTCGTGTTTCGAAAAAGCTACAGGCATGTGTAACATAATACAGAAAACGTTTTTTTCAACAGAAATATTTATTTTAGAACCTATATTGTACTATTTATATGTATAAATCGAAATACATAGTTCCTGTTAACCTAGTTTATAAAGCAACATCGTGTGAGTAGTAATTAAACCAATTAATTATATTGATTCTATGAATCCGCAGATGATACTACAAAGTAAGCATCCGACTTTGGGCATCGTACGCAACGGACGCGTCGCATTCAGTATTCTTTGCATAGATAATTCACTGCACTGCGTGATAGGCTTATACCCAGCAGTGGGCAAATACGGGCTCAAAATCATGATGATGATGATGATGATGAGATATTCACACAAATGCGTCCACTTCATCGGCATTGTCGACGCTGTTTCTCCATTCATTTATGACAATCCGTTATTTTTTATTTTTATTTTATAGGAAAACATAATTATATGACTACAATACATTCATTAAGACTAAATATAAAATACGTTTAACAAGTTTTTCATATAGGTTTGGTTTGGTCCGATATATACGATACCGATAGGTAGACGCTTACCTCAAGCCGCTGTCGCGTTGCGTCGGCCGGAATGCAGCAGCAAACGTTAGAATAAATTCACAAAGTCTAAACTGGAATACGTAAAGTGTGCTCTAACCAACGTTTACGGAATCTCATTTAAAGTTTAGCATACCTACTTGCAGTAGAAGCCGCCCCGTGCCGGCGGATGTGTGATCGAATGATTGGAGCTGAGCTGTTAAAGCAGCGAAATTGAGTTTTTTCAGAACGAAAATTGGACACTGATTTAACTTCGAAGTCTATCTTGGCAGTATTCAATAATATGTGGTGCAGGTTTTACCTACTATTGACTTATTTGTTGGGATAACTATAGTGTTTCATTCTTATTTCAAACTACAGTTTTCTATGGGCTACTTTTTCTTTTGGCGCTGAGGTACTTAACTTAGTTTTCTATGTTGTTAACCAGATAAACATATTTTGGATAATAAGAATGCATAACAATAAGTCATAAAACTATACAATCAAAGAAAACATAATATGCCTTAGTTGTCAACTTTAACTGACAATCCGACGATTACCGACGAATCTAACGCGTTCATAAAGTAATTTACAAGCAACATACTCGTACAGCCTTAATGGTATTGCTTCAAAGTGAAATATTGGGCGTCCCAACTTATTTATCTCTTTAGCTGTTCAACGATTTTTTTCGGTAAACGCTGTTTCAGTACTGAAAAAAAATATTTGAAGTGTGTTATTCTGATTCATATAGAGCGTCCGTTTGCCAGCTTGAGGAACAAAATGTTCAATATCACATTTCCCTTTTAATTTATTAACATAAATAAAAAAAATATCAAAGGGCGATGAGTATTCCTTTCACAAAAAAAATATTTAGTACATATAAATACGTTAGTTTTTTATGAATAAATAATTAAGGGGTGTCCGTCATGTAGTACTGATTCATATGTCGTAATATGTTGATGACCATACTTGGTCTTGTAGTGGCAATGGGAGTTTGGCTGTCCGCTCGCTGGAAGTCAGCTCTCCAACGGAACAGCTAGTAGATGGAGGTGCTCCTAGTATGCCTACATCCAGGTGAAAAGAAGGTCAAAATCTGATTCATATGGTCTTGGTTCAGGTATTTTCTGATTAATATGTCTCCTGTAAAAAATATATTTTCTGAGTATGATTGTTCAATATGAGTTTCATGTAATGCTCTTAGGTAACAGATTTATGAAAAAAATATACAACACTGTAGTGTGTATGTACGGTGGCCTTCGCCTAAAAGTATACAGGCGGAGTTTTTAAAATAGCGATCTCAAGCTCACATGCTGCTCAAGCACATCCACATAAACACCACTGCTACACACATCATACACAACACGTCCCCGGATTTATAACAGATGTACCTAGCTGGTCCCTTCATCATCAGGGATCGCTATTTTAAAAACTCCGCCTGTTTAGTTTTAGGCGCAGGCCACCGAACTATGAACTACCTAAGGTTTTATGCGAAATCCTGATTCATATGTATATGATTCATACGGTAAAAAACCTCATCCTATATACATAATGTTTCAAAATTTTACGTCATGCTTTGGAGGGCTGATAACACCTTAGGAGTGACCAGAATATCGCTATATGACCTTAGTAAAATGTCGATAGTTTTTGGGATATTGACACTTTAAATTTTCTGTAAATTGTCGCCCCAGACGAGTTTTTTGCATGTCACTGGTACAAAAATCAATATTTTAAGTTTGAATTTTATTTTGCGTAACCTTCTATAGTTCTTCTATTGATGACAGTCCAAGAAAATCACGAGAAATGCTGTATGTTTAAAAAAAAGATGGTTTTCCATGGTATTCTTTTTTCTGTTTCTGATACATATACACACACACACACTCACGCCTTGTACTAATGTACTCCCTTGCGGGGTAGGCAGGGGTGCATTGCTGCACCCACCTTCTATTCTATTCTATTCTCTGTGGGGGTGTCAGTACCTACACCTGGCTCTCTCGAATGGAACCTTTGTGCATATCCCCAAGGTCTAAACTGCCTTCCTAAGCTTGGACCATTTCCCACCACGCTGGTCCACTGCGGGTTGGTGGGTTCACATATCTAGATGTGCTAAATCTAGATATGCAGGATTCCTCACGATGTTTTCCTTCACCGTAAGAGCGATGGTATACATTGTACTTAAATTCAGAAAAGAACTCATTGGTACATGTCAGCGCCGGGATTCGAACCCGCATCTCTGGCGTGAGAAGCGGGCGCTTACCCGACTGAGCTACCACCGCTCCTCGACTGAGCTACCACCGCTCCTAGAGTACTTTACCGCACCCACCTTTTGCTAGAGTGTTATGTTAGTCCCAATGTAATAGGGGGCGGGCCTATTGCCATTTTACGGGCACACTGATACATATGGCAACAAAAAATTGTAACGTCATTAACTCAAAAACTACTTGATAAAAACGAGAGCTTTTTCCAATTATATGTTATTTGCTATATCCATTTTCATTTAAACATATGTTATAGAGCTAAAAATGAAATTAAAAAATGGCCATATAAATCAGACGAAGAATTTAGTCTTTGACTTAAACCTGTTTATTTCAGTGAATAAAGTACCTAACAAAGAAAAATAATAGTAATTTGCGAACAATTTCTGTTCAACTGCATTTTCTTACAGAATTATCATATTTCCCGCCGTAACTTTTTTAAGGTCATACTGTGTAATGTTGCACGAAGTAGCTGCTTAAGTGCGGTGAAATATTAGCCCTGTTTCAAAGCTTTTACAAATATTACTTATTCAAAGAATAGAGTTGCTGCCAAGCCATTTTGTGCACAGAAAACAAAACTTTTACAGTTGACTCAAGCCGTAACTTAAGTCCCACTTTACTCAAAAATTCTCTGCATAAGTCAGGTTAAGTAAAATTGTAGCTTTAATTTTTCGAGGCCTAATCCGAGTTTATCTAAAAAGTAAAAATATAATATTGATGTGCTTCTAAGTAATCTAATGACATGTCTTCAAATCACTTTTATGCCTTTTAAAATATGTAGGAATATAGGAATTCTAAATGAATAAAACTCGAATGTTTTTCTTATTGATAAAACACAATACATAAATATTACTATTTAAAAGTGGATTTATTATATAGGTAGGTATAATTTAGGCGAATACTCAATAATACTCCTCTCCTACCTTATTCACAGAAAAGTTAGAGAACTTTTTAGCTATTGAACTGTTTTGTCCCACTCTGTCAAAGAATAAATTGTTCCTTGACAGAGAACAGTTCAATAGCTAATTAAAACGTCCTGTAACTTTTCTATAAATAAGGGGGTTAAAGTTATAAATTTATTGTAATTTCGTAAGTGAACTTTAATATAAATATCTTGTGAAACTGATGGTCTGCGCTTACAGTTCCAAGTGGCTATGCAATTCCAGTCTTAAGCTGAACTCCACACGAAATATTTATAAGGAAGCGTTCATAAATACTGAATGTCCAATAAATCTAGGCTAAGAGAGGCGTTAACGTACGTGACTCGAGCATGTGATATTTTAAACTCTCAAGTAAGAAGTTAAACGCTTCTGTTATAGCGTTTAAATTGCACACACCGTCCTCTGTAATTTATATAAAATGAATTTATTACAAGACATTTTGTCCATTTCTCTTCTTCTTACAGTAAAGTAATGAGGTGTAGTTTCCTTGCAATTCATTCTGGTATATCTTAAAGTTTAAAGCAGATAGACTCTTAGAAAAGAAACTAAACAAATGGAATGCTCGTTAGTAGAGGCAATAGTTAAGGCGGAATTTATTGTCAGAGCTACAAGTAAGGAAACTCCAGTTTACGGGACTGCAATCGTCTTACTTAAGGGTAAACATTAAGGTTTATGTTTGTTATATTGTATTGTATTTCAAAGAATAAGAACATAAGCATAATCAAGTACCTAATTATATAGAAAACAAAGCGTTGGCTTCTAATGTATTTCCTATCATAACTAAATTACTAACTTATGTAGCAAGCTCGCAAATGTAAAAGCTAAAGTAAGAATAGCGTAAATTTTACGTCCACAGAATGTCACAGACATTTTTCCTTTTAACGATATCAAATCCCCTTTTTACTATTTTAAGATCAGCGTCAACGGTTATTCGTATTCTATTGTGATTATTATAGTCTACTTGGTTATGAATTGGTATACACTTAGACGTACAACATAATAAACATTTAAAAAAAATCTTTTTCGGACGGGGGTTAAAAAGGGGGAAGTGCTTATACTGCTTTAGGTGCATTGGGAGTGTTTTCCTATAATTTTGTCTGATGTGTGGAAAACTTTACAAATTGTTACTGATTAATTGCATAAAACTATATGATAGTGAATCATGACTTTAAGGCCAATTTTATAAAATTAGAATTTACACAAAAACAGCAGAATACAAAAACGAACATTGAATGCAAACAAAAAACGTAATTTAATCAGAATATCGAGACGGGATACGGTGTCGTGAAAATGGAAAAATATTTGACGTTCGATCCACCGACAATGGAAGCGTGTTTATGATCGTACGAGTAGTAACTAGAAGATTCAATTTCGAAGTATAAATTCCTCTTTCCAGCCATAAACGGCCTCTGCTGGAGTAATATGTGCTCAAGATAGCTCTATATTTTGTCCTTTAAATCTTAATTAATCTTCTATAGATTGGTAAGTTTTGTACTAATATTTGTTCAACTTTCTTCATTATAAAACACTATCGTGGCCATATGGTATCATGGCTACATGGGCCCGGGATTTTGAAACTCGGTCTAATCTTTGGTAGACAACTTAAACGACTCTACAAGTTTTTCAAAAATTGCACAATTATTCTAACATAATTATAGGCACCAAAGGTGGTCTTATTACATTATTATTGTACTTATGTTAATTCGGGTCCAGCCAGACTCGTCCCATTCCACACTCGACCCGGCCAAACTCGACCCGAATTTCATAATTTCGATAAGGTTCATTTTTGTTTGTATTTTTTTTCTTATCGCAAAGTACAGTCGACAGAAAATGTTTATGGATTTCTTAATTGATTGCATATAAAGTGATTATCACTTAAATTTAAGAAATATGTTGACTAAACTAGCCTAAGTTTGACCTCAGTAACAGAGAGAGGTAGTTTACCCTTCTCATTGTTTTAGCCTGAAATAAACGGGATATCGATAACAATGGTCAAGATTTGGATGGCCTGCATCCATCTCTTTCGCGCACTTACTTGTATTGTAATTTTATAAACAGCAAACGGATTTTATAAAAAAGATTTTATACATATTTCATTGTAAAGATATTTTGTGTAACTGTGATTTTAGCACACATAATTATTAATAGTTACTTATTTTGTTAATATTTATTATTACTTATTACGTTTATAATTCAAAACATGTGTTACCTACTAATAATGTTTATAGAAAATGATAAATAAATGATTAAAAGTACAAATTATTACTTTTGTTTGAATTAATCAGCACATAAAACACCTAACTATAATTTCAGTAAAAAAACTCTTGTGGCTGACAGTACATTTCATACATTTCAACAAAAGTACCTAGACCTTACCGTATTTTAGAAATTCGGGTCGAGTTTGGCCGGGTCGAGTGTGGAATGGCTGGACCCGTTAATTCTTGTGCTCGTTGTTAATGTATTGTTTTTATTGAATTTTATGACATGTACTGAATATGGATCAAGTTATCTGAAATAAATGAATTTAATTAAATAATTACTAGCGATTTCTTCTTTAGAACCTTTTATCTGATTAACAATGATTGAAGCTCAACTTTTGCACCAGTAAAGTGGAATGGTAAATGCAAATGTTCCGAATTAGCATGTATTCAATTATCGCGATTTAATTGGAGCTACAGCGGTAATACCACATAATGCTGTCACTGACATTTGACATACGTAAGTGTGTCTAATCAGCTTTGTAAGCCTTCAATAATCTAAATTATCCTTGGCTTAGTATGCCATCACGAGCGACCGATTAGGGCAGCTCCTATGGCTATAGGTACACATTGTATAATATGTGTTGCAACAGTGGTATAGGTACTGAGCCAAAAGAGGGTGACTCAGGAGGTTAATCTGAACAACTTTTGGAAATTCTTGAATATGTTTTTTGCTTAGCCATAGACACTTTGATGGTCACTTTTAACCATATAATAATGAGTATGAGTACTATTTTAACTAATAAAGCATTTTGTTCCCGCGAATTGCCAAAATTTATTGACAAAATTAGTTCAGATTGACCCCCTTTCGGAGCTTAGTATATACCACTTATACAATTTTACTTCAACTATGTATGCTGACTTGTATTAACAATTGAATATTATAATTAATAGTACGTACCTGTCTGACATTATTATGAAACTAAGCATAAAGTCCTCTGGTTATGTTGTTTCTAGTGAATGCAGAAACTGTTTATCTAATTCATATACTATCGTACATACAATACAATAGTTATCAGATGAGTGTCCAACTGTATTCTCACTGACAACACTCACACAGCTACTTGTGTAAAGGTCGATTTACATCTGACGAGTAAATGCTCATTCTATTCCCATTAAATGAAATGAAGTGTAAATAACTGAATTAAATAATTTTAGTGTAAATAGGCGTAGATTTTTTAATGGCCTTTTTTGCGTTCACTACTTAGTTTTTATGGAATATTCTATGAATGCTCGCTAGTTCAGCCAGAGCGCATAAACAGTTGCTTAGATTGTTCAATCTTGCGTGTTCTATAATTCTGAATACTTTTCTTTCACACTAAAATATTATCTTGATGTAAATCGACCTTTCCAGAGCATATGTATGATATAGCAATCTCCACGAAGGCTATTAAACTTCGACGACATAGAGTAGGAAGTGGATTCCAACTTCGAATGTCTCTATTGTAAGTTGTAATACCTTTCAAAGTACTTGAGATTGTGGAGTGTTTGAAATTGTTAACAAGTACGTGAATCTTGTGACCTTGTGAGCTCAAAAAAGTATTCGTAGTATACAAAAAACGGCACCCTTGACACTTATATGATTATTTTGTTTTCTGTTTGTTTTTTAAGATCGAGATCTTTTCAAACGTTGGGATTATCACCATAATGACCTTATGCTATATAGTTGAAATTGAAGAAATAGATTTATATCTACGAACCTTGCAATCGGTTCCTTAAAAATACTTGTAAGTGTATTTATTTATGACGACCGAATGGCGTAGTGGTTCTTGACCCTGACTACTAAGCCGAAGGTCCCGGGTTCGATTCCCGGCTGGGGCAGATATTTGTCCTTACAGTCTTGGATGTGCCCGTAAAATGACAATAGGCCCGCCCCCTATTACATTGGGATTAACATAACGCTGGCGAAAAGTGGGTGGTTTTTTTTTATATTTATTTATACACTGTATTGATAGAAATTTGCATTTTCCAACAATTTTATCCATGCGGTCGGAGCCGCACCGCGACGTGTGAAATTAATTAATGAGTACAACTCGACGCTTTTAAATCGCCATTTTAAAAAGCGTCCCTTTTACAGTGCGACAATCTTATCTGTTCCGGTGAGAGCGAACTATATTGATCCATATCTCATTACTTACCAATGAATTGTATATTGTAAAAGATTAGATGGGTTTATTAATACCGCAAGAGCGAATTAACAATACGAGCAAACTTTAAATTTTATAGAATTAAGAAATATTACACATTTACGTGAGCTGTCACCGGAAGATAAGTTTGTGGCACTGTACGTACGTTATGTCTGCGTACCTTTTTAAGGTTACCAAATGTCAAAAATCTACCACATCGATTCGTTTTCGTCATGTGTCGCTCGGTCCGTCTGTCCATCCATATGTTGCAGACATTTTTTTTCTGAAACTTTATAACTGGATAGATACTTTTCAAATTTGAAACAGACAAATAATGTTAGAGAGTCACACATACCAGTGTTTTTGTAAATACAGTTTGCTATAATACAACTATTTACCACACACATGTTCATTTGTGCAATTTTTTCCTGATTCTCTTCTTATTTTAAACTGATAACCATTTTACATAAATAATCAGGACTTATGTACTTTTATATTTAATAATCTGATTGAAAACACACTATTAGACGGATTCAGTAATAAAAAAACTAGAGAAACCTTTTACCTGGAAACTCTATACTAGGCACGATATCGGATCTTTTTCTCAAGGTAATGGCACAATATATCTCCTAGATAGGTAACCCCGGGAGATCGAGATCTACTGAGCCTCGGGAAACTAGGTAATGCCAATAATAATCGAATATTTGTATGAAATGTATAAAAAGTGCATGCTGGAAAGGAAAATATTTTGTAAAATAGAACTATAATTTATAGGTAAATATTAGTCATTATTACAAGTCTTTTATTTTCATCGTATACAAACATACGGCTTGGTATACAATACTGTGTTTGACTTTCTAAATGGTTGGGTATGAAAAAGGCACATGTCATTATAAATCTTAAAAACTTTCTTATTCCGTTGATTTATACGCAAACTTTTCATAAAAACGCTTCTTCCAAAAACTACAAAAAGTTACATTACTTTGAGCTTTGTACTTAGCTAATGAAAATGAATGAAACGGGTCTTGTAAAGAGTCTTTAAATAAATAGTAAAGCTATCTAAGTAATTGTGCAAAGCCACCTGAGAACCGGCTTAATGGTCAGTCGGGGAGAAAAAAGAAGTGGGACGCTTAGCTCAAAGTGTTCAGAAAGATGAATGTTCGGTTAACGATCTACAGTGACTGGCAGAACTTGTAAGCTGGAGTTCTGCTAAATACTAGAACCATTATGGCATGGAGTTGTCTTGATGTTGACATGAATGGTAATTCATCATCATCATCTGACCGTCTTTGTCCACAGCTGGACATAGGCTTCTCCCAACGAGCGTCACAACCCTCTATCCTCGACATTCCTAGTCATGCATCGTCATCAGATCTGTCCTGTGGGGCCGAGTTTGAGGTTTCCACAAGAGAAGTCGTTTACCTCACAGGCCATCGGTTCTACTGCATACTTAAGAGCTATGTAATGTGTCATAATCATCACCCAATAACCTTTTAATCTCTCAATGAATAACCGTTTTTTGTCTTCCTCGTCTAACCATATAGACACTCTATTGTTCACCCAGTCACTAGTCATAGGTAATATGCAATGCCATTTTTTTCGGTTACTAACTAAACCATAAACTAAAAAAGTATACTAAACTATAAACTTTTGAATTCGTGTGCGAACCCTCAAATATCAAATATTCGACTTCGGATATCCGGATACTCTTGATATGCAGCACTAATTGCACGGAAGAGACTACAGTTTCGACGTGAATTATCGGATATTCAAACAATGGTTTGGTACCCTTATGTGGATTCTGTCTTTGATTAAGTCGGATATCTGTAGCATGACTGCAGTGGAATATTTGTTCGCCTCTATTCAATCACAAATAGAACATTTAAAGATTGTATCAGTTTTGATCTATCAGTTCTATTTCCGTCACATTACTCTATGCATACATAGGTAATACCTAGTAGCTATGAGTATTTGAAGACTCCTGAACAGAGATAGGAATATTTTTTTTGTATTCCGATCGAAATATACGTAGGATCTGATTTCATAAAATTGACAGGGATTTCAGTTAAGTTAATTAATGAATTAGATAAGTGGGAAGACTATTCAAATAATGACCTCATGGTCTTAGGCCCTGCTCGGTGACAATTCTGGAAATAACAGCGCTGCATGTAAATCAACTGCATACCTGCAAAAGCACCTAGTTGTAGCACTAAAACAAGGAAGACTGTTTTTTAACAATGTCGTCACGTGCAAAAAAAGGAGAAATGTTACGTTCGATAAATATCTGTGAGCGCTCTGAAGAAAGACATAAATAATATTTCTCTAGTTTCCGACTTTAATGCCATTCCGTGCTTGGAATTTCGCAGAGGAAGATGTAGCATCTTATTCCTAAAAATACACCCTTCGAAAGGCCTTTTATGGTTTGGACGCAGTTAATTATTTGTAAAGAAGTTTACATCAAACAAATGTAAATAAAAAACGGAAGCGGAAGTTTGGCTATTTGTTATATCATTTTCTTTACTTCATTAACTTTTCAATGATGGCTATAAAAGGTGGCTCTTGATTTCATGACGTGTCAAAGACCAAAAAATGGTTTTTCACTTCTAGAACTACTGTGGGATAAATAGTCATTTCTTACAATACCGAAATATCCTTGATCAAATTATAACAAGCTGTTCAATATCAATAAACTATATAATATTGTAAAGTTTTGTAAAGCAAATGTTTCCAAAATTCATAGAACTCACAATGTTTACGGCGTCACACACTCAAACATTACCATAGGTCTCATGGTCTGCCAATGGTATAATACAAAAAACCGGCCAAGTGCGAGTCGGGCTCGCGCACAAAGGGTTCCGTAGCAGCAAATATAATATTACAGTTAAATCAACCTATCTCAAAAACTATAAGAGATACTTTGATCAAACCAAAAATCGTTGAAAGAGTTAATTAGCATGCATCACCTCTATTTTTTTTAGAATTTTATACCCCGTAGTTATAAAAATAGAGGGGGGGGGACATACTTTTTACGATTTTGAGAGCTGATATCTCAAAAACCGTTCACTTTAAGAAAAATGTTTTTTAGAAAACTTTATATCATTTTAAAAGACCTTTCCATTGATACCCCACACGGGTATGTACATCGAAAAAATAAATTTCATCCCTCAGTTACATGTATGGGGGGCCCCACCCCCAATTCTTTTTTTTACTATTTAGTGTCATATTTTTGTAGCGGTTCATACAACACATATTCCCATCAAAGGAGAATGGCCATTTCTCTATGGCGCCATGACCCAGAGCGGCCATTGATGAAACATACACTGATGTGTAGTCCGTGACTACAGCATATACTGGTATTAATTTTTTTATTATGAGACATGGGAGAACGAAGATATAGGTGCTGAAAGATCAAGTCTTTCTACTGTACTAGATGTTACCCTCGAGCTAAAAATTGATTTTAAAAGTGATTCCGTGGGAATTCCTGGCTAAAAAGTATTTTATGTTACTTCGGGATAACGGGAACTTGAATAGAATGAAATAATTTTTGAAATGGGTCTCTTTATAAAAATAGGTTTCTGAGTGTGAAATGTGCAAAAATAATTATGATATTATTTGCATAAATAAAATCATGTAATACATTTTGTGATGCGCTATGAATTGGGAATCCCATGATTTAGATTATAAAACTTATTTGTGCGTGTACCATTCAGCAAAATCTTATTTAACGAAAAAAATATATTTAATTAATTTACTTTTGAACCCTAATATCTCAAGAACCCCATGGTTTAGATTTTTTTAAATATTTTTCCCTGATAATAGACATTTTTATCAATAACTTAAAATAGGTTTGGTGAGTGGCTGCTAACTTATGCAAAGCGGGTCAGGTTTCGCCATTCTTCTTTCATCACTGTAGTACTTATAGTTTCCGAGTAAATCGGCTGTGACAGACGGACAGACGGACAGACGGACAGACGGACATGACGAAACTATAAGGGTTCCGTTTTTGCCATTTTGGCTACGGAACCCTAAAAAATAGGATACGATTCGATTTTTTTAAACAATAATTGTTTAAAAAAATTTATTTATATAAGAACAGTTTCACATAAAAAGATTAGGTAGGTACTTACTAATGGTGAACACGTATCATATCACACGACATTACTTATATGTTTTGTTTAGTGTTCGTATTAATTGAATTACATAATAATAATTCAAAATTCAAAACTTAAGGTTCCCATTCACGGGCGCGCCTATCCGCGGTTTGTCGCTGGCGACAAGTCCGCGGACAAATCAGCGTGTAAATGGGCAGGTGGATGCGGCTCGCGGCTCGGCGCGGCGCTCGCCTTCTGGGCTCGCGAGCGCAGCGAGAGAAGTATGAATATGTTCCTTGTGCTAGGCTCAACAAAGTTTACAATCGAATTGACTGCAACTCGTGGCTCGTGTAGTGTGTGGGCGATGACGGTTTTGTCCACGGATTGGTACGGCTCGGGGGTCGGCTCGCGGTGCGTGTAGTGAATGGGGTGCTTAACACCGCTGTCTAGTTGTGTTAATAGTTTTTTATGAATTTCAAGAGTGACTAAATAAAAACCTTTCCTTTGTGCATATGTAGAAATAAATAAAATAGGTCCCATCTACCTCTCTAACAATGCCGTTGTCGTATGTAAATTCTTCTAGAGCCTGACACCCACTGTTCACATAAATTATTTAGATATCGTCTGAATTGTATATGGCTTAATATACCAAAGTGAAGAAAAAGCGTTGCGGCATAGTTAATGTTCGTATGGAACGTACGTTGGGAATTCCGTATAATAATACAAGGTACCTTCCGCAGTTTGTTTTATGGAGGAACTTAATCAAAACCCGCTATGTGTATAATGTCAATTGAGTCGGGCACGGGAGTGGTAAAATATTGATGTTGGATATTGCTTTCTTTATAACCTGAGGCCTTAGCGGGAACAATTATCGTGAACGGGAAGTAACGAGTGCAAACCTCAAGCGAAAGTTTGTGAAATAGAGTGAGAACGACCGATAATTTAATAGTCACTTGGTAAATTGCGTTTAGCACAACAAAACAACCTTCAAAAGAGAGTGGGTGAACATCTAGAAATGGAGATTTGTATTTCAAACTTGAATAATAGCTGTTAATGAAATTACATGAAAACTCGAATCATGCACCTACCGCACCAAAATTGCATTATCATCTGCATATCATAAGGCACTATAGCGCGGAGCCCATAGTTCCGTTATCTAAAATTACGCTGCAGCGCTAGAAGCTATATTTACATTAAACGCATATTTTATACTTGAATCTGCTAGCAGCTAAGTACGCTGCAGCATCAAGCGCTAAATCCGCCATTTATACGATCTGCGCGGTTGTTTACCGATTCATGTGCTACCAATAAGGAGGTCCGGAGTGCAATTTCGATCACGATAGCTGGGTGGAACGCCACCAGTGGTCAAGGCAAATAGAAGGGAAACTTTTCAAGCTATACCTATAAGATTATTCAAGATCAAAAGTATTCCAGTGTCTTGTTGTGTATTGTATGGGTAGTAAATTGGTAAGTTTAAAAAAAAATAACAATAGGCCAGCTGAATTGGTGAACCAGATCCTATAGCTCACCAAAATATTTAAGGTGTACAAATTGTATAACAGACTAAGCCAAGTAACAAGGTGTGTACTTATAACATACTTAATAACAAAAGAACTAGAACAAAATAGCAATATTGTTTGTGATGAAATGAAAAACTCGACTCGACTCGACTGTTTAAGACTAACGACATTTCATAGAAATAAAACACGAAAGAGTTGCAAAAGGGCGTAGAAGCTTTGCTGTTCTCAGAAATTAAGAATCCGAGTTTAACAAAGACCTTTTCATATTTGCTAAGAATTCTATTTTCAATTAACAATAGAAAATCACAGCTAAAATTAATATTTACCAACACTCACAGTTAATTACCTAACAACTTAATAGAATTTCAAGATTATGATATTCTTTTGACATCCATTTTAAGGGCATTAGTCAGTGATATAATAATATCTACAAATTACACCCAAACCCGGGTACAAATATGTCTTTGAACAAATAATATCTGTCCCGGCCGGAGATTGAACCCGGGACCTTCGCCATAGCAGTTGGGGTCACTTACTAACCACTTCACCATTCGGTAGGTATATGTAATAGTGTGTAATCCTACTGAGCGGTTTCAATGACATGGCCAGCACTGCCGCGCGCGCAAACAGAGATGCAATAAAACCGGGCAAGGCGACTTAATAGCATTTTTATCGGACTACACATGTACCTAGACGCCGGAGGTTTGCTTACCCCTTCTTTTGTTCTGCCTTGACCATTAAGTGCACAGAACTAAGTGAATGTGTGCAGTACGTGAGCTAGCTCACGTGAATATGTATTACGTTCGGTGTTGGCGGTGTTGGGTTAGGGAGCGATCGTTTCGATTCGGGATTCTACCAGCACTGCAGACTGTAAATGTGTCTGTTATTTTTTTCTCCAAAAGGCGGTCTTACGAATTAATTTTCGTTGGCAGTCCTGGTTAACCTTCTCAATCTGTATCATGAAAAACTGTTTCATACAGGCTTAATTATTTAAAAACAAGTGTATTTATGTATGTATGTCAATGAATACATGGTAAATAAAATGTGTATAGACATAAATATATGATCTTTAAACATAAATGATTACCCGAAAGCTACAAAAAACGCTCGAAATTATAGCTGAACTTATATTTACTAGAGCTTGTTCCTTTGCGTGACTGCACTCTATCCATTTCCCAATAGATACGAAAGACATTTTTTCACACAAACTGATTTGAATGTCCAAGGCGTGGGGAAACAGCACTTAGAGTGATTAAGTTTTTTGCTAATATTTACGATTGCCGTCAGTGAGTTCGCTTTTCACATTTTATATCGAACATCTAATCAAATGAAACGATAGTGTAAAATAGAAAATTGTAATCTCCTAGATTTGTTTGCATTTGTTTTGTGGTAGAACACGTTTTGTGCACATGCAGATAATACATAAAGAATAAGAATAAGAATAAGAATAATATTTATTCAGATAACTATAGGTAGTATTTTAACAATATTACAACTCTTAATGCTAAAGGTAGATATGAAATACTGCTCTGAACTAGGAAATAAGTTTTTCCTGTGTTTCAGACTAAAAAAAAGTATTATATAAAGTATTATATAAAGTAAGTATGTTTATAATTAATTAAGACGTATTTTATAGCATGGATATTAATACTGTACATGTACACGTTACTTATCCAGTACATATCTAGACTATTCTAGACATACAAAAACACAATAAACAAAACTCACATTTAATTTTCGGTGTACGCATAGATGAGTTTCCTGGAAGCCCAGACTATAATCTAGGAAGGCTCTTACTATAATCTCTACAGTGGTGGTTTGGAGATTGAATAATAGAAAAAAAAAACACAATGACTACATATTTGTGAACATAATTTTACAAATTAAAGTCAGTTTCCACGACTACTGCGGTACTGCGCCGCTCAGTCATCGAATCTGTTCATTCTTATGTAGGTAATATTTCAGTTTATCTCAGTTTTGATTTAAGTATTATTTCATTACTGTACCAAAACAAAATAAAACAACAAGTCTAACTTGCTCGTTATAGTGCTTTGTAACCCAGTCGGACAACGGCGTGCATTCACTCCTTTGAGTCGCGTCATTTGTTAGGAATTACGCCCTTTTGATCGCTGAGCATCCATTGTGTCTCAAAATGGACGAACAAAATAATTCTCGACTCAATATTGAGCACATTTCTGTCCGCGATACAGTGGGAAAACTGAAACGAATGTCAAAGGCTGCAGTGTGACGCGGCACCGGCCGCCCGTCAGCTGCGACCAGACAACCAGTCAGGCAATTAAGAAAGAATTCAAAAAACTATCCTGCAAACCAGAGTTTTTGCTTGGCAAACGTAAAATAGGAATAAATTCACCAAACGATAGTGTTTGATTCATTTTTATGGACAAATTATGAAGGGAGAATATTAACTAAGTAAGTTTAAGCGGTTCTTTGATTACCTCGCATACAGAGTACGATGTACCTATTATCCGAGTGAAATGCTCAAAGTGCTACGTAAATCACAATTGGAAACCTAACAAATGCAAGCCGGTACAGAAGACAGGCAGTTCAAATGTTTACCCCTCGTCTCTCAGGTCATCAGTGTAATACTACACGGGGGATTGGCTGTATACTGTGTAGCCACTCGAATTGGTACTATCAATCGGATTGCGCCTAGAGATATTCTATGCTCATATAAAATATTAACTGTGATGTTCATAGAAGGATTATTATTATTAGGTGCTATTATTCATAGTATGTAGTATGCTCATTAAAAAATATTTGTAATGTCGAAGTATAAACTAGAGAGCAATTAAAAAGTTCCACCCACAAAATACCGACACCAAATGGTATTATTATTTTATTTTATTATTTATTTAATTTTAGGTAAAATACATTACAAAAAACTAAATTAAGTAACTACTCAGATACTGCAATTCCTCTTTAGTCGGTAGTTAGTCTCTCATGTATACAATACTCGTATACCAGTGTAAAAGAATGCGTGGGTAGGTACTATCGCGTGACGGGTCTCGTTTGTAGTGGAATAATGTGACCATTCGAACTTCTTTACTCTGCATTTTTATCTAAAGCAATAAAGCTAGCCCTTATCAGTCTTTACATGCTGTCGCTCGGCTCGTGTCAATTTGAATAAAGATTGTCCGCCAACTATTCACTATCTCACGATATATCCCTCACGCCCGTCGTAATAAGACGAAATAAGTCTCAGCCTAGATCTAACAAAAAGCGCAACGGAAAGACGAGGTAATCTGGTACCGATTTTATCTGAAGAATGGTTTTTGCCGTCCAATGAAAGTCCAAAGTTACATAAGTCCTGCAAAACCAATTCGACGTAAACGGATTGGCTTAACGTGATGTGTCGGATGTTTTTTTCTGTATTGTGTCTTTTGTGTACGCTAAAAACAGTGACACGATTTTCCTCACTGGATTCTTTAAAATAAAACAACTTTACTTTTACTATTCTCTGGACTATTCAAGTATGCATGCTGTCGTATTTTGTGAAACCACACATCCGAGGTACGATACGTTTTCTCGATAATGAAGACAATGTTGGCACCCAATCGAAATACTATACAAGTATACCTACATTATCTAAATTCAATGACAATGTTATGTACCAAATTTTTCACTCGAGTTATTTTCCAACAAGAAAATTCAGTAACAAAGCGTAAACAAACCAGTCCGGGTATTATTAGGCATATTGTGCCCATTGAATACAACTTTTCAGTACTCAAGCCCTATTGAATGTGGAGGGGCTACGGCCTACCTGCTTCCTATTATGTAAGGCTTTGTTACCGTGGTTTTTGTGCACCTTTAAAACAGAAAATGTTTGGAATTGCTCAAGACATCAAGTATCTTCTTGTTTTTCATATCTAAGTATATAAAATATTATATTTTTATTTATTTAATTTTTAAATCAAGTTGTAATTAATAAATACATAACAAAACTAAATATTATTAATGTTGGTAATTTTTTATCATGAAAATTGTAAATCTGCTTTTTCCTCATCCAACCAATACATACTTATCTGTCTAAGGTCGTTGTTAGAACGGGCCGCAGGACTATTAATTACTTAATTAAAAAATTAACATGTAGCCAATGAAAGTTCACTTCCTATCCTATCACACTATTAATTTTGCAATGTTTTCAGTTTTTTAGGATTCAGTACATAATGCACGAATCACCCTCCAAATCAAAAATGTATAAATCCAGACCATTCCTTTACGTGATTATGTCAACCGAAGCGATTTATGATGGCATCTAAGAGATTTCTACGCAGGAATATTGCGGCAGGAGCCGTTCTGAGTGAAATATAGCAAAAGGAGTCAGGAAGTGGAGTCGTTTTGTTCAAAAGTTTTTTCTCGTCTGTGTAATTGTTGACATCTTTGTTTGTGATGACAATAGCGGGTATTTCCATCTGATTTCATTCAACTGTATTGTATTTCTGGCGCTCGGGTTATGTTGGTTTGTCGGATTTAGGTACGTAGGGTAACGTAACGTACCTAGGGACATTTTCGACTACCCCAACTTTGAATGAAGCTATCGCAGCGTACAACTAAGATATTAATGTGAAATTTACTTTATTCGGTAGGATATATAATCTATTATCACTAGTATTTGTGCTAAAGCTTTAGTGTGGCCAGTTTTTATTAAATTAAGATAAAAGTAAAAATGCTTGTTTTGACCCAAGGTACGTTACACGTTTGTACCTTGGGACACTGTTTCCTATAGCATTGTACTATGGAAAATGCAAACTTCTAAATAACGCCTTATACCTCTGTTTTTATTGACTTACTGCATCTCTCTTCTGTCTAGTTTCACTCTGGCACTAATAAGAACAGAGATATAAGGCGTTATTTAGATGTTTGCATTTTCCATAGTACAAATCCATAGGATAACAGTGTCCCAAGGTACAAATTTAATCGTGTCCCAAGGTACAAAAAAGCAATATTTAACCAAAATTTAAATATCTTTATTTTTAATTAATAGGAATCTTTCAGATAATTGCCATGTCATAAAATTAAATAACTGAAAAGTTATACGTGACATCCATGTCTTTATTTTGAGCATGCCTCAATGAGATAAAGCAACACAAAAAACTATACAAAAGCTACTTTTGACTCCAAAAAACTTCATATTGTCTTCACCACACACTCGATGCTGGTATGATCATGAGACTCACTAGTTATGCCAAGCGAGTAAAATACTATGCCTAGGGTAGAATTTTAATGTGTTTATTTAGCCGGTTTTTAAAATACAATCAATGTCCCGAGGTACAAGCGTCCCAAGGTACGTTACGTTACCCTACATTATGGGATTTAGATTTGCTGTGTTTCACCTTGACTTGACTTCCACTTCATAATATTTCCGAGTATAAACACACACGCATACATACGAGTGTATATAACGATATATATCTCACGAGTCACGAGGCACGGCCACACACAAATAAAAGTGATCTCGGCCATTATTCACTACAACTTACAGAAGTTCAATAAAAAACTTTCTTGACAGTGAAAATGGGCAATAATTTACGAAAATCCTAGAAAGTTCCGATGGCAAAAAGGTATGGAATCTTCGATATTTGATGCCCCTCAATTATGATATTGGCCCAGCCATTGTTATAGAAATAATTGGATTTATCTTTTGTTGTTGATCGAGGAATCCGTTTCCTTTGTGTGTTTTCAGAATATTAAAACATCAAAAGCATGATTATAAAGCACAAAGATTAAAGCTTAGAGCGACGACAAAAGTGTGGGATCATATTTGATTTCAGAATTTATATTATTAATAGATTTGTTAATCTGCATGCACATGCGTTGGTATATACAACATGATATGGAAAAAAATATAGTTCCTACTTATACTTTTTCTAGTTACTGCGTCCGAAAAAAATAGGTAGATATTTAAGTAATTATCTAATTATTGATTATGTAAGTAAGTACTTTATTTATAAATAAGTAATTTTGTACATACAAAAATAGCCGCTGACATTGCTGCATAATAAAATACTGGAAGTTATAAAACTGGAGGTAGGTAATATAAAACGTGACGTCACCACTGCAATAGACCTGAGTCCGTGTACAATATGTGATAGAGTTTTTGAACTTACAATCCAAAGTTAATTTCCCAAGAGACTTCCTGCCGGTTCTATGGTTAAACTTTTTTATGTTACGTCTAGATACATTTTTTTATGTTTCTTCTCGATGGAACCTATCATATACCTATTATGTATTCTATGCTAATATCGATACTACAATAATACAAACATAAGATTTAAAAACGATCAATTTTAAAATGTGTAGCAGATGCATCTGCTGACGAATCTCTGCAAGCGACCACACGTCTGTTGATCGGTCAGTCTGAGTTGAATATCGGCAGACGCTACTCGTAAACTTGGACATCGAAACGGCAGCCGTTGTAGCTATTTATGTGTTAAGTACTTTTGACTACTAATTGAGTTTGCATCGCAGTCGAGTTATCAAGAAGAAGTGGAGAAGAAGACGAGTCTCACTGTCTGAGGCGTCCGCGGACGTGTGGTCACGATGCCGGACGCTCGCGCTTGAACCCTTTGATCTGTGCCACAAAAACCGATACCAAACGGATTGGTGGCAGATGTGTCTGCGGACGTGAAATACCTCGACAGATGCCCAAATCACCCCCTCTACACGTCCGCGGAGGTCTTCTCCGGATGCATGTCCGGACGCATCGGCGGACGTGAAGTGGGACCATCAGGTAGACTAATGTGTAGTTGTCAGGCAATGGCGGAATGGAGGTGGCGGGATGACCTGGAGTCAAACCACTTTTTTCATCTTGATGTCTTATGGCCCCTATTGAGCTTCCACTACGTCATTGTATTCTTGACGTTTCCCTGTCTGGTAAGTAAAGTTGGTTTTTCTTTGCAGTCGTCAAATATGTATGGGATTTCGAATGTCTAAAAACCAATAATATAATGGACAGAGTATAGTGAGATAGAGTTGGATAGAGGGCAGCATCTCTAATAAACAGCTGACAATATAACCTTAGTATAACATAGGACTAAGTCATTTTAGCTTCCGTATTCATACCCGTTAAAGTAAAAAAAAAGGATTACATTACATTCGGAATAAAATCTGATGTTTATATTATGTAAATATTTAAAACATAAGTATTTTAGGTATAACCTAATTTGACGATTGGGGATTGAATTTTAAGGAACAATTCTAGTTCCAATAAATTTAAACCCTAAAGTCCATTAGTACTCGGAAATCACTCTGGAAGTACATAAACCGCTTCATATTCGTAAGTTTCAATACAACAATAGCGAGATTAATGTATTAATTCCAACGAATTTCCTAATTCCTACGGCTTTTGCGAGAAAAGTTGGGTCCAACCGAATCCGAGCCCACCATATTCCGTGAATTTTCTAAAGTTTATAAGTTCTACTTTAGATTAGAATGTTAGTAAAGGACATAATATTGAGTATTTAACTGAAATAATAGTTTGGTAAAAAAACATGAAAGTATTTGGGTGTTTCAAAACAGGTTTATTTGTCTATCTTGACTTTTATTTATACTAATATTACAAATTTGATGGATGAGATTTTTTGTTTCATTTCAATATTTTCAATAGACTCTGGAACTAATTTTAATTAAGTAGTCAATAGTTTTTTTTTCCTCCTATATTAATATCGACTGTACTTAGTAAGTTAACGAAATGTTCCAGAGAGATTTCATTGTAATCGGTTCGAATGTGGCTGAAGCCGTAAATTTACTACATAAATATTATTTAGATAGTATAAGCTATATATTATTCCGTTTGGTTGTAATAAATAGACATTTTTTTAAAGTTTACGTAACTACTAAATACGGGCCAATTATTTTTTGTGTACAAATTAAAATACACTCATTAAAATAGTAATAACGTCTTACAAACATACTTCTATAAAGTCATGACTGCAATCGACAATTTTACTCACTGTTTAATCTTAGAAGAGCTTACTGCGAGCTTATTCAGAGATATTTTGAAGAGAATGTGTATTATTTCTGCCTTCATTCATGTTTATTACTTGCTATATTCGTAACGACGTCTAATTTGAGTTTTCATTACTTATCTAAACTTATTGCGGTACGACCCAAAGGTCATAAAACTCTTAACGCGTGAAAATAGAGGAGCATCGTGGTCATTACGGCTTAACGACCTTATTACGTAGGACATTAAAGTTATAATTATACCAGCATCATTTCGTTTTTTTTTGTGACATAAGTTGTCGTAAGACTGAACATACGGGCTGAACAGGAATATTATATTGGTGGAATAAATATAATAATAAAGAAACCTTCTTTCTTCGAAAAAATGGGGCAAATAACAAATAATAAATTGTAAAACAATGTCAATCACGTCTTTCTTTAGCCAGACTAGATGACCGCCAGAAACACTTTAGACAAACCTCTTAGCCAGATCAGTTCATTAATTTCCATTCATACAGTTAAACAAATTTTAAGCTAAGCTCCCGAAGTGGCTTTCAAGCTCTCATTGTGGAGTAAGGGACCAAAGCCGGCTAGGATTCTACCGCCTGACGTAAGTGAGTTGTCATCAAGACGATTCACCCTAATCTCCTCAAAGAATCGGGGCCTCAGTTTGTGTAATTTTGGCGTGGAGCGCCGCAAATCCTGGGATCAGAGGATCATTAAGATCTCGCCGCCGCGTCCAAGAGACTGATTACTCGAAGAGGTTTGCTAATCCTATGTAATGAATAGGCTTAATATTTCAAGCTCTAACGAGAATAGGTGGTTTTCTAACGAATCCACAATTGCGTTGTTCAAGTATAGAAGCCGGGTGGTGGTATGCACGGAAATAGCACTCCGCTTAGACTCCGCTAAATAATACTTTACCATATATATTAAACTGTTTTAATTTAAAATAGTGATATAACGGAAATAAACTTTCTAATACACTTCATTCACCTGCGAGGCAGACGAAGGATTTAGCTAAAGCATAATAAATTAATGCATAATATTCTATTCCGGACTTCCGTCAGGGAAAACTGACCGCTATCCTACTTCCATTTGAGACTTAATTTATATCAAAGTCGCTTGGCCAATTCAGTTGCCGGGGAACAAGTGTGCGTGCAAATATAATATGCATTACCTACGGGAAATCTTCGGAGCATGTTGCTCATTGAGCTATGAAACGTTGTTACTATGGAATATAGAATAAAACTACGAGTATTTTCTCTTAGGTTTGTTTTTATCTTATACGCGTCGTAGGTTCTATCATTAAAATCTAAATTTTTACTTTTAATTTCCTATAATAATTATATGAGTTTGATATTCGTTTAGTACTCAGCAGTTCTAACGATGATCAAAAAAATATAGGTTACACAAACCACACAACTATGTTATACACTAAAATCATTTTCTAATACTCGTAACTGTAGAATTACCAGGGACTGCATTTATTTTATATTATATACAATCATATTCTTATGAAAAATTTAAAAAAGTTAAAAATACTTTCACATGTATAAAGTGTATTTAGCGACTGAAGCTAATCCGACGGGCCAGTGGTCAAACCGACTCCAACATTTGGCACGGTGACGACTCTCTGTTTGTCACGAGGAAAGAATATTTTTCATAAATTACGTATGTTGAGTGAGAGAGAGATTTCTTACAAAGTATGTTTTTCATAACGTGTAAAATGAATGAATCGTTTGTTGATTCTCACCCACATTTGGCTCACTATGTATTTTTGATTGGCAACCGGTTGGCGTTGATATATACGAGTATAACAAAAAAAACACTCAAAAAATATTTAAAAACGAAGCGTAAAACCGGCGTTTTATGAATTTTGCGAAACCTTTTTATAGAAATCAACTTTTTATGCGTACTTTGCCAGCAGATATGGAAAGCGGATTTTCGCTATTGCATATCTGTATGGATGGGTGAATTGATATTTCGTTTTGGCAACCCAGCTCCAATTACGTTTTCGCCGATAGTGGAAACCAACATAGTAATTTTTCAAGGGTTTCGTATTCGGACATTCTTTTTAACCACCAATGGTGGAACAAAGGCCTTGTATGTTTGACTTGTGTATCTGAATGTTACAAGGTGGTATGCATTGCATACTTTCTGTTCAGGTAAAGTGAAACCTGGATAAGTGGGACATGGATAAGAGGATAAGTAAGATTCTCCCCTGCAAAATGAAACCCTAGCCCTGTCCTATTTATTATGTAGCACGGTCACGAGTCTATCCCATCTGACCAAGAGTTTAATTGCAGAAAATAGGTAGAATAGGACAAAATTAACTCACGTACCGGCTCAGCCGTAAACTAAATTAAACCGGCCACCTTGCGCTTCCTGCCGAGTGTCTTGTCATGTCTTCATATAAAATTAACTCGTAGGAATCTTGCCTATTTGCCAGACCCTTAACTGAGCTCAGGTACTTGTGAACTATGTACTCTATTTCTTCGTGTTTATATGTGTTAAGGATCAAGGCTTCTGTTGAAGTTTGAATCGCACTTTGTAAGCACTTGTACGAGTTATGCTGTACATGAATATACTCAGGAACAGTTTCTAATTTCAGTAAATCTAGCTATACCTTAGTAACTTAACTGACCTACGTCTTGCTCAATTCAGCCAATCACAGCGCTGCATGTCATCCTAAAGTACTGCTTAACGTGACGTTATCAGTCGCGTTACACCCATAACCCATGACTCGTTGACATCATAGGTGGTCCAGAATGACAAATTGTATGACCACCCTTTCTGTTGTGAACTTTAACCCATACTTATCACCGTAACAACATTTTATACAACACAAAAAAGCTAGAACAGAAATATTATTTTCCGTAATCTGTATAATAAATTAAGCATCTATTTGCGTCAGCTCTACCTCAGTGAGTCCGCAAATGGAGGTAGTGGCGTAAACTTGCAAATGTATGCAAGTCGGGACGCCCGCCCAACTGTCGCCCTAGCGAAAACGTGATCCAAATCCGTTGTCCGATGTTGTTGTCGAGTGACAACCCTACTGTATCTTTGAAATGTTTTTTTATGTTATATGTTCTTTATTTATTTATGATGGAAATACCAACACCTTAATGTAAAAGATTTTAAATACATGTTAAATATAGCACCACAGCAATGTAGTCCCGTACTTACTGGTAGGACCTTACCTTGAATAGTACCTTAGTATTGTATCACCGTAGAACTGTAGCATTGTAGCACGCGTAGCACTGTTGCACCGTAGTATTGTACCACCGTAGCACGCGTAGCACTGTTGCACCGTAGTATTGTAGCGCCGTAGCACGCGTAGCACTGTTGCAACGTAGTATTGTACCACCGTAGCACGCGTAGCACTGTTGCACCGTAGTATTGTACCGCCGTAGCACGCGTAGCACTGTTGCACCGTAGTATTGTAGCGCCGTAGCACGCGTAGCACTGTTGCACCGTAGCATTGTAGCGCCGTAGCATGCGTAGCACTGTATCATGCGTAGCAGTGCAGGGGTCGTATGGTATAAAATAAGCTACAAAAGGCCTATAAAAGAGTTATTACAGGTCACAACGTTACTATACCTTTACCTTGAATTGGGCAATTCATATACCATTTTTACTGTTAAATTATTGAGCCCATATACACACAGTCAAATAACATTTAACATTTGGTTTTGTGTTATGTATGTAATTATCATAAGTTGTTTATTTGAATAAAGATTTATTTTATTCTATTCAAAATAAACTAAAACATACTAAATTGGTTGTCATTTTATAGTATGGAAACTTCTGCTTGTACTTCTTATAAATAGTGGTAGAAAAATACGATCGCAATCACAAATATTTTCACCACGCACAGATTTTAAACTTAAAAAAAAAAAAAAAAAAACACGCACTCACGCCTTGTACTAATGTACTCCCTTGCGGGGTAGGCAGAGGTGCATTGCTGCACCCACTTTTCGCCAGAGTGTATGTTAGTCCCAATGTAATAGGGGGCGGGCCTATTGCCATTTTACGGGCACATCCAAGACCCGAGAACAAATATCTGTGTTTAAACAAATATCTGCCCCGGCCGGGAATCGAACCCGGGACCATCGGCTCAGTAGTCAGGGTCACTAACCACTATGCCATTCGGTCGTCTTTAAACTTTTTAAACTTAATAATCAATAATGCTGTTACGATGAACCCTATTACATCCGGGACTGTAAATAATCCCTCACGAATATCCATTAGGAGATTTACCTCGAGACATTGTTATGTAATGAAATGACGGATAATTACTTGGGATCCAACCTTTTATCCCTATTGATTGGATCGGGGCCGTCGTCTTAAAGCCCACTGCTAAGCCATGTTAAATTGGAACTATGTTCGCAGAAACCCTGTCCGGACTTAAATACAGACTAGAAATTTGTAAGTTTATGTTTTTTTCAAGGATGCTCATTTGATGTAATTAGAAATCGAGGGAGCTCTTGTTAGGCTTTTGTTTTTCTAATTCTGAGAATTATTAAAAAGATCGTTTACTTTTTATGTAAGAATCAATTCAAATGAATGAAACAGCAATTTACTTAAGATCGTTGACGGTATGGTGTAGTGGTTAGTGACCCTGACTTCTGTGCTGAAGGTCCCGGTTTCAATTCCCAGCTGGGGAAGATATCTGTTTAAAAACTGATATTTTTACTCGGCTCTTGAGTGATGGTTTTATAATTATAATGATATTCATCTGTGTAGGTGTAGATATATCAGCTGACCGATACCGATATATAGGCTCTGCATAGTTTGGGATGTCTGATATGAGAGATGTTGGAAATGCCCCAACATATTATTATAATTTTTTATAAGAAGACACACTTTATATAAAAAATGAAAACATTTATAAACCAGAACAAAATAATAACACCCATTGCGTATAATTTTAATATTATAAGGCCCTGTTTCACAATGTCTGGTTAGTGGCTACCTGTGAGATAAATACATGCTGTCACTCTCTGTTATTATTTATTTGACAGTGATAACATGCATTTTATCTCACAGGTAGCCATTAACCAGACATTGTGAAACAGGGCCTAAGCATCATTATGTATCAAAAACCTCCACTCTTTATCCTTTCACGTAAATCTATTTGTACACACCGACATAAACGTACATACCAACCAACTGGATTTATCAATAAATAGTCATTTTCATTCGGGAACTTCGTCTGTCGCGGCGGAGATAGCGTTCGTTTCCTGAACATTTTCAGCAACTGAATTTTACCACAATTTCCATTAATTGTCCGCTCGGATATTGCCTTTTCACTTGTAGCTACTTCTATTTTGTGACGGTTTCGTGGGATTTTTTATTTGATTTTGCATTCAGCTAGTTGTTCGTTGTTGATAAGCTTAGTTTTTTTCCTGCTTTATTTGTATTTATCAAAATGGTATGAGTGAAGAATTCAGTTAAAAATTTAATTTATTGTTTCCTCTTCTCCATACCTTATTAAATATTTTTTATCTTTATAATTATGTGTCTAGACTTAAGTACTCATGAATGTGTCTTGGAAATTGAACTTAAGGTATCATACCAATAAAATTATTCAAATAAAATAATTGACGTAATTGTAGTTACATAATTCTAAAGCAAAAAAAACTTTATGTTAAGATATATTGCTCTTTAATGTTTTTTGTGTATTAAATCTGGTCTTTAAAATAAAAGTAATCTCAGTAGAATTCTTGCCGCCACAAAGCGCACACGCCACCGCCACCGCCACGCCACCGCGCTGTCCCGCTCTCCAGTTTACATAATAAATGCAAACAATATTCAACAAGGCACAGATTTATAGCAGCCGGGGTGTTAGGAGCCGTATACATATCAAAACAGATGGTTTTGTTTAAATCTTCCTCCTGGAAATAGAGCAGATGTATTTTTTTTTAAATAAATGAAATAAAATACACGCTTAGGCCTGTTCCCTCTGATGCGGGGACCAGTAGGTGTTTTACTATTATATCTAGCATATGCAATGCAAGTAATTAACCAAATATATGTCAGAACCAGTAATATACCTTTTTGAAATAGTATGAAATACCCTTATTGATGAGGAAGTATTTTTTAAGCTGTTCTATATAATTTATGTATGATGTGCATTATTATTACAGTAGAGACAGTAAAAGGAAGATTTCATTTCATTTCATTTATTCTTTCACAATAATACATTGTATTTGAATGTCACACAATAAAATTACACAATGATTATAATAATGCAATACAAAACAAAATACTAAAATAATACAAATAATAAAAAAAAACAAGTCAAAATAGGTCATGCACATGCAAGTTAATAAATTCGTCAACTGAGTAGAAGCACTTTTCCAACAAGAAGGCACGTAAAGAATTCTTAAATAAAGTTATTTTGTCAATTTGTTTCAAGTCAATTGGTAGTTTATTGTATAAGAACACAGCCTGATATCGCGCACTATGTTCCGCAATTTTGAGTCTGGCGCTGAGAGAATTAATGCGAATATCTCTCCTCCTTGTTTTATTTCGCGCTTCCTTAAGATCTGCTGATTCGTATCTGGGTAGATTTTTTGATAACTTTGTGAGTAGTACAAAAATATACAAGGAAGGGGCAGTTAATATTCCTAACCTCACAAAGTGTTCCCTACACGAGTCCCAGGGTGGAATCCGAACCATTGTACGGATGGCCCGTTTCTGGATTGTAAATGCTTTTTTCATGTTGTAGTCATGACTCTGACCCCAAAACATGATGCTGTACCTCAACCTGGATTCAACTAATGCGTAATATACCATTTTAAGGTTTTCCAAAGTCAGCTCGTCTCTTAAAGTTCTGAGAGCATAGCATGCCGAGCTGATTGAACCCTCTATTGCGGTAAGTTCCTGCTTCCAGTTTAATAACGAATCTATATTTATACCTAAGAACCTAACTGTCTCCACTAAACCTATCTGATCTCCGTCAAAATGAATATTAAGGGTGTCCTCATTCCTAGCGGTGTTTCTAAAGAGCATAGCACTAGTCTTACTTGGGTTAAGATGGAGTTTATTGCAACTAAACCACATCTTGAACGCATTTAGAGCAGCAGTAACGTTTTGGTTTAGGGTTTCAATATCGTCAGCATATAGAACAGCATTAGTGTCATCCGCAAATACCACCAGTTCTATATTTGGTATATTGTTGTGTATGTAGGTTATCAGATCGTTTGTGAAAGTTATAAAAAAGAGTGGTCCCAGAATTGATCCTTGTGGAACACCTCTTGTCACCTTACTCATGTTAGATTTAAATACCTTTTCCTCGCCAATTTCTTCAAATTTTATTTCAACAAATTGATATCTGTTTTGAAGGTAACTTTTAAATATCTCAAGAGCTTGTCCTCTAACTCCATAGTGATCTAGTTTGTCGAGCAATATTGTGTGATCCACTGTGTCAAAAGCGGCACTTTTTCTTGTCATTGAGTTTTTTGACGATGTCATCTACTAGAGAGTCAATGGCATCACTTGTACCTACACCTTTTTGGTAGCCAAATTGTCTGTCATTTAATACTTTGTTCAAGTTAAGATGAACAGTCAGTCTGCTTTTCAGAAGTTTTTCATAAATCTTTGATAAGGTTGGTAGTAGCGAAATAGGTCTATACTTCTTGGGGTCAGTTTTTGATCCCTTTTTTAAAACCGGTAATATTTTCGCAATTTTCAGCTGTTCTGGGAAAATTGTATGTTCCATGCAGTTATTAAAGAAAAATGACAACGGTTCTGCCAATACATCGATATTTTCTTTCACAATATTGATTGGGATTTCATCAAATCCAAACGATTTCTTATTTTTCATGCTAGCTACTAATTTGACTAACTCTGCCGGTGTAACAGCTTTAAGATACATACAGTCTTCTGTTCTTACCGTGTTGGTTGTCAATATAGTATGAGCTGCGTTAAAATTTTCTGTGGTAGCAATTTCGCTATGATCAAAAAGTTTCGAAAATGTGTCCACTACAAGTCTTGGGTCATCAGTAATTCTATTTTCAAGTTTTAATGTCAGCTTTTTTTCATGTTTACATTTTTTTTTGTTACGATGTTTGTTAACCACGTTCCATATTGATTTCGATGAAAATTCAGTTTTTACAAGTTCTTTTATGACAGTATTCCGTTTTAGACTTCTAATAACTTTACGGTATTGGGAAATATAATTATGCTTGTAAACCAAAATAGAAGCGTCGGTATTGGATTTATTTCCAGAACTTAAAAAACGCTTCATTTTACTGGAGACCCTTATGCCTTTTGATATCCAACGATTTTTGTTCTCAATATTTGAGTTTATTTTTCTTTTACGTTTTGGAAAGCTGCAATGGAATATTTCAGTGAATTTACATAGAAAGCCATTTACACCTAATGCATGCCAGTTTTGGTTTAAAATTTTGTCTCTGAAAGTGTCTTTGTTTTTTTTACAATAAGTTCTTTGCTCTTTGTAAATACCCTGATTATTACTAAATTTACTATTGTTTGATGACACGAGTGTAGTTTTGTAGGTGCCAGAAATACCTGCATGTCCGTCAGCTAGATTATTGTGGTCAATTTCAATATTAGTTATGTCATCAGTGGGTAAATTAGTCAAAAAATTATCAATACATGATAGTGAATTATTTCGAATGAACGTTGCTTCGTCAAATAGTGGTCGAAAATTATAACATGTCAAAATATTTAAAAAATCGTTTTTGTATCTATTATTTGTCAGTAGGTCTACGTTAAAATCACCCACAAGAATAACCTTCTTGCTGAAAAAGTGTTCCAGCAGTGATTCCAGTTTAGTAATAAACTCAACAAAGTTTTTTTCAGTAGGTGTGCGGTACAAGCACAAAATTATTAAGTTTGTATCATTATCTTTTACACCACATAATTCAAAACTGTCAATTTTGTACATCTTTTTACAGATTTCTAGCTCTTCACATTTACAATTTTGGTGAGCTAATATGAGAGAGCCACCTCTAGACTTAATCCCTCTAGTATTGCATGCGGCCATATAGTAATGGTTCATGTTAAAAAGCGGTGCCGAGAATTTATTTAAAAAGTGTTCAGTCATACATACATACATAGGTTGCTTGTCTAGACCGCTAATATATAATTCAAAATCATCCTTATTATTAGATATACTACAAACATTTTGATGAAAAATGTGAACTTCTCTATGTAACTCTTTAGAACATTTTTTAACGTTAATCATCGGCTCAGTAGTGCAAGTACTAGCGAAAAATCTTATCACCATTGTCATTAGCACTTTCAACAATCTCATTGCAATTGGAGTCATCTAAGCTTAGAGCGTTGTTAACAGTTTGAGTACCTTTATCTGCACTACTTACATTACTAGCTGATTTAAATTCTGTGTAATTGTGATGATAACATTGTTAGAGGATTTCTCGTAACAATACTCTACATTTTATCAATGATTACTTACCCACATTGGTAGATTTGCACAAAAAAACATGAAGAGACGATTCGGTCAAGGAAGAAAAAAATGGCGAAAGGCCATTGACGTTAAAACTGAGTTGTTCAAAATGCACTAGGAAATAGACTGATATTGACGTAATTGCGGGTTTCGTTATATGTATCTAATTAGATTTATTTCATATATATGAAGAACGCAACAAACGATGTTAATGCAAGCAGTGTTCGCATTAGGCGACCACAAACATCAGGCTGCCTCACACAATCCGATCGCGTATTCTCTTTTGCTCCCGGCTAAACATACAGTACACAATGCCACAGCGTATTTTACACGCAGAATTGTATCTGCGCTACCACAAAAAACTTTAAACACTATTTAACAAGTGTTTAAAACGAAATTTGACAGATTTTCTAGGCGTTTGACAGCACTAAACACCCGTTAAATACTGCCTAATTTTATGTGGTAAGGCCCTATATGTTTAGCTGTCATCCTAAAAAGAGATTGATGCTTTATACATTTGACCGGTATGTAACTGTGGGTTGATCGCTGCAGTGATGGTTGTAGCTGTCGTAGTTATCATAATTTCCAAAAATAACTTCACATAATTATAAATAACAATATAACGAGACAAAAAATAATAATTGGGCTCTATACTTACCTAAATAAAAATAGTTCAACTGAAGCTGGTAATAGCTGCACCACACTGAGGTAAACATATTTTAAAATAAGTACCTAGACTTTTGTAGCAGTGCAAACTCACCATGAAAAAACCTCTTCTGTTGTTACTGTTCACTGTGTTTATATGACTGTGTAATTTTGTTTTGAATGTAGTGGCTAATGAGCCGAAGTAATCAGACATACACACTATTTGGGCTCTGCTTTGTGGTGCGTGAAGTTTAACATAAGCCTCTGCTGGGTTTGTGATGCGGAATATTAGGGCACGTCCCGATTAGGGTTAAACTCAGACGCAGATTGTTAGTTCTCATGCCAATCCGTATTTTTTAAATATTTTTGTGGTATATCTTCCAGTACTTACAACTTTACTGTACCTATGTAGATTGCTTACGTATTTAACACGCTGAAATAAAAAAAAATTAAGCTATCGTTCATATCGCTGATAATACCTACTCAATTAATTAATTACTGTTTTACCAATCAAATCATAACAGGAAAAAAACAGCTCAAAGTGATAATGAGAGCATGAAAATATAACCCTTTGAGGCTGTAATATAGCAGTTAGCATATATCAGTTTAGCATGAGATTCACGGTTAGAACAACAGCTCACTTTAGTCTTGGAGGCTGAATTTGCACCTAATCGGAATGTGCCCTAAGAGTAATGATATTACGATTCACATTTAGCTACCTGTTGATGTATGGTGGTAAAGTACAAAAGCACTCAAATTACCATAATATAATGATGCAGTTAATTAGCAATTAATGAATTGCTATGACTGCACCTAGGTTCCTTCAATATCTTATAGCCTTTGTAGAGTACTATTGTAAATCCAGATATATATAGATAAAACTTTATTTGACAATAACAGCAATCATACTTAATTATACATACACCATAATACAGAAGTTACGTATAAATTTGCTGTCCGCCAAAAAGGCGTCCACTCAGCTATTGCAGCGCCTTTGGCCACAGCCAAGGACACCGCGCTGGTGTTTCAGTGGAGGCCTCTTTAGTTCACTACTAAAGAGGCCGCACAATAACATTAAATAAACAAAAAAAAAACGAAAGACTAACAAACACAAGGGAAACAGACTAAAGAATATTCAGAACACGATATAATGTCGGACCAATTCCTTCTAATTCCAACCCACGAACTTTGATAAATTCACTGTATTGTATAGTGTATACAATACATACAATTTAAATACAAATATAATTTTCAAGTATCAAGACTTTATGCTCTCTATTGACGGGCCCCATAGTGCTTTGTAACCTTTCACTGAAACTTCAGCAGTAGGTCATAAGTGAAGGAGTCACGATGAATATATTATGAGGCTTTAATAATTCTATTCATAGTCACTATGCAGATTGTAGAGTGTGAATGTTAATACTTGAGCCCTTAGGGTAGTATCAACATCCTTGACAAACAACTAGGGGCTCGAGTCTGCTAAATATTATTCAGTTCAAATGCATGTCGATTAAGAAGAAAGAGCGCGGAGTTACCTAGACATTTGATTGTCAAATTTTTGATTGTAAAATATCAGAATGGTAATAATTAGCAGACTTGAGACCCTGTTAAGCATGGATAGTAGGTATGTTTTGTTAGCCAAACTTGACTACTTTGTAACGTGTTTAAGCTGACCCTAAGAAAGTTTGTTTTGTTAATAATATTAGCTCAAACTCTTGCCGAAGGGTTTTTATTAAATAACCATTGTGTTAAATTTGTCTAACGCTTTAGTGTATTTCAATAAAGTTAGTTAAGGTTTTATATATATTATTTGAAAAAAAACTTAAGTTTTTCATGAAAGTAGGTATAATACCTACAGGGTGGATTTTTTATGTGTGAACTTGTCATAGACATACTGAGCAACGCCATAGAAAGACATAGATAAAACCCAGTAGTGACATTTCTACACATGGCGGCCTCCTCTACTGTCAATTTGCACATAAGACTGTGTCAAGTTTTCTAGTTGTATTAGTAATCAAATACTTTAAACAGTAAAATAGCGAATAGCAAAAAACCATTTAAAACAAAGTGAAGCTGGAGGGAAAAAGTTTGTTCTATTTTATAAACAGAATTGAATGTCAGTTTTCGGACATTTCATGTTTTTAGGCATGTATCTAGAGTCCTTTGTACCTTTGTCCTTTGTAAAGGTGGTGTTCATGACATTTGTCGTCAAAGGCTAGTGAACAGCCTTTTAGTATGCATAGAGGATTCTATTTATGCCCTCTAGGTTAACTCTGTGTGGCTTTAAACCTTTCAACTTTATCTTATGAATAATATTTATGATCAAGAAGTAGAGAACGCGGTCAGTCATTTTAAATCTAGAGTCACAGCTTTATGGATCTCGGCGATCGATGGGATTGTACTTATTTCGTAATCATACAAAATTCACACATATGACACATATCAGTGTATTTCTGCGGCCATTTCCGGATTTCTATTATCTACCACTTTTGCAACATTCTGTATATTCGTTGTCGTGTTTAATATTATTTTCCATAAAATTTATAACAAGTCCCTTGCCAGAAATAGTGGAAATCAAAGCCAAGACAACGAACGTTTAGACTATTTCCCGTAATTTGAAATAAGTTAAGTTTGGATTTTTATGTTACTTAAAATATCTAACCGATCTTTCTTAGAAGCCTAATGAAATTGTTTCGAATTTTCGTTTGCGGATGTCTTGAAATGAATATGTAAAGGTAAAATTTTACCTGTTTATTCCATGAATACATTTTTTGGCGTCGTTGAAGACTTTTGAGCAGGACTTTCTTTTATTTGAATATTTTCAAGTAGCCAGCGCACTTGGCTAGAGGGGAAAAGTTTAAAGAATTTCTCTTCTTCAAAGACGTAGAGGCATTTATATTAAATTTTAAATGTCTCATGCGGTGGACTGTATTGAGTTTCTGTAGGAAATATCTTGTTTCACTTTTTATGTCTTTATCAAGAATGATACGAGTACTTGGTATTTTTTATACTGATTTACTAAACAACCAGGTTGGTACAAAAACATGTACATTTACCACCTTACCTTAGTGATTGTTAACGTAGACGTTACGGTAACGGGCGCGGCCAACTATGATATGAAACCAGGGATATTGTCTAAATATGAAAACACTCGTGAGATAAAGGTGAAGGCGCCACCTACCGCGCTCGCGAGTTCAATATGAACAACCACTTAACTTGTAATCTTTAGGTAATTGATTTCAACAATATAGCGTATGAATTAGTCCATCAGGTACTCTACACACCACCTAAGCACACATTTACAAAGGCAGCTGCCGCCGTAGAAATTTTGATATACAAAGCGTTTCAGCAAATTCACTTTGCTAGCGGCTGTTGTTGAAAATTTAGTAGTTACGTTTGCAGTATCTTAGCAGCTTTACGAACACGGGGGTCACTCTACACTCTCTTATAAAGAAATAGATTCGTGGCTCGCGCAGCAAACGCTCCCTAACTTCGTGTTTCGTCAGTATAGAGTAACCATTCAGGTACCGGCCGCAATGAGAGAGTCTGGATCGCTAAATAAGTTAAGAAGCTACGTGGAAATATACCGAGTGTACGTTAAGAACGGTCAGTATGAAAAAGTCTGAAAGTATGCAAGTAGGGTACCTACAATGTTTCAGATATACCAAACACAAACTATAAATACCACTAGCTGAAAAATCTTTGGTTACAATCGGGTTTTTAGGTCATGGAATTTACTAGCAAAAATGTGTATGAAAAATATTTTATTTCTTTAACAAAAACGGTACAAAAAACATTTTATGGTTGCGACCCTCTATTAAGTGTAAAAACTACATTGTGTATATAACTACAACCACATTTTAATAAAAAATACAAACAATACATGTACCGTTTAACGTAGTCAAAAATAAACTGTATGTTTAGGTCTTATTCAGTAAATGTAAGGAATTATAGGAACATAATTAAGTATTACCATAACTATCTCATTCTTTCATTATTGTATGATATATTTTAGATCATTTTTCAATTCCCGATTTTAAAACTGCATCGACAATCTATAGTATTATAAATAAATCCCTTAAGCGTTAATTTTTAGAACAGAACTTGTATACTGGACACGATCAATTTATCTCAAGACTAAATATGTCAGGGGCACTAGGCGAAGTTTTTGTAAGCGAATGAAGCAAGACAAACAACAAAAACTAAGCGTTTAAAACTTTTTCTTGGAGTCGGCAAGCTCCGAGATTAAGTTGACTCATCCATTTTAGTACACTGCAGGTACAAGCTCAGGTATTTGCCGCTTCACTGTTGTTTAGATTGAGTTATCAAACTGTTTTAATGAAATCACCCTATATATAAAATTTTATGAGTCTAGTTTATTACAAAGGCATTTTACTCTTACAAAATGATATAAATATTTTTGACATGACTAGACATAGGTTATCCGTTGCTATGGCGCTGAAATCCATACGTTATGTGTAATCATAAAACAGCAGGGCATTCATGTATCAAACGAGACGTCAAAATACTGCCGAATCATAACAAAGGCTGTTCATCAAAATATTACTTTTTAATCTAACATAAAATATCCCCTTGCAGTGTAGCATTGCAGTGGCGCATTAGGGCAATTTATAGAGTGTCCGCGTCGGCTGGACGCAGCAGTGATCACTCGACGACACCTCGATGCCTAATAAATCTTTCAGCGTGTTGCAGGCAAACTGTTCCGGACCTTCTACAGACTGCCCAAGTCCACCGTTCTATTCGGCTCGGCCCCTGCATTTTTTATCAGTAGGCACTCCGAATATTTCGCATTGCTTACCCAGCATTCCAAATTCAGACGGTTTGATTTTATTATTTATTTATTTTCCCATTTACTTATCATTACTAGTCTTTTAGTTAGTGTAGAAAATTAGTTGACCGGACATTTTGATCACTGAAAATGAAAAATGTAACATTAATCGTCTTTTGGTTAGTGTAGAAAATTAGTTGACCGGACATTTTAATCACTGTCATAAAAAACTGCTTGTTAAATCCTGGTGACAGACGGACATACGAGCCTTCACGTTTTGAGTATAGAAGCTTTAATTTTTATAAATGACATCACCATCGATGATTACTTACAGCTATAGCTTTAAAGAGACTACTCTTGTTTCAAGATCTAGTAAACCATCTGTATCGCAGACGTACATGGTAGCAGTTAAAATAGAAGAAAAAGTTTGCACCTAGTAGGTTGAATGCACGTTGCACGGCCCATGACAACATAATGAGGCTACGTCACGAGGCAGTCAACCGACGACGCGCCAACAATTTCCTGACTTCCTGACGAACGAGCTTCCAATTTCAAATTTCGAACTCCGCTTATTTACAGATTTCACTCCGCAAATAAGACGTCTGTCGGCGTCGACAGCTGTAAATGAAACGCAAAGTATTTTAGATTTGACTTTGAAATGCATGTTTTTTCTGTTATGCGTGTATTTGGTTTTCTCTATACACAACCTGAATGCTTAACTGGGCATTTATTATGTATTTTATTTATGTATATACGTACGTGTGCTAGCTTTTTCTATGTATAGTGGACTGAGAGAGAGAGAGAGTTTCTGTTAATGCCTCTGTACCTAGAGGCATATAATTATTATGTATAGGTTCAAAGAAAATAATGGGCGTCGAGGACACTATTGAACAACAAGCTTAAGCCACAGCCTTAGTGTGCTGTAAGAAGCCACTATCAAACCATAACTACACCAACGCAGACACAATACCGTTAAACCAATTAGCAAAGAAACCATAACACGAACAAAGCCTTCAGATCTACCATTACTTAAGCTGAACTTAGTTAATTACTTCATTTTGTAGAAATTGCGGTTTAATAAGATTGTAATAATACAATGGAGCCTTAACAGGGTTTTCTTGTTCAGTGCGATATAAAGGGAAGCAACTAGTCCGTTTAAGTGAATCGGGGAACAATGGTGGGCGGGAAAATGGACCCTATACTTATGGTTAAAGCAAATAGGAATAGTTCAACACACGGCTTTAATATTACATACATAATGTAGGTACATAAAAAAGAAAAATATTTCAACACTTTAAAATTTACATGAGTACAAAAAAAATAAGGGACTAAAATAAAAGAGTATGAGTTAATTACATACATAATGCTCACGACTGTTATCCCCAAAGAGGTAGTCGGAAGGAACTCGCACGCGAGTCACCCGCTTTTCGCTGTATATTTGCAGTCATGTGATAGGTCGCGAACAGTATCACCGTTTTTGAATGAGTACAATGCACTTAGGTTACCCATCTACAGTCAAAATGTGGAGATTTTCACACGATGATTTTCTTCACCGTAAGAGTACGTTTAAGTATTTATAACTGTTTTTTTAGATCAGTTATGTAACAGTTTGTCGAAATTCAGTATTCGACCCCTCCACGATAAGATAGCTTAAAGTTCTTTTAATGAACTTATGTTTTGCTATCGTCCTTTTACTTATTATAAAATGGAACAAAACGCCATCGCACTAGACAACTAACTTGCTAAGTATTTTAGATAATCAATTTACCGTACAATGTTTTTTAATTCAATTCATCTTTACGAATTATCTATACGCTAACAAACCAAATATTTTGTAATAAAACATAATAAACCTGCGTAATATTTTCCTGTAAAAAGAATTTAATATCATTTAATGCTCAATTACTAGATAATAAAGCTATTTCGAAGCAATCTGAGCATCAATTTTAAAGCCCTCTTCCCGTAAAATTTATAATTAATTATCAGTCTGGAACTATTATTAATTTTACATTCCATTTACTGCCATCGCAAAATTCGGTTTATGGGCTATAAATTCTTTTTGTTTTTCAGAAATGAAGCAAGAAGAAAACACACGTATTAAGTAAGTACTTAAGTCTACGAAACATCGTCGCATACCTACATCATCGGTCTTTGAACATGGGTGCTATAAGGTTGACAAGTGTCTGGCCCTTTTATACTGTGTAGTTATAAAATTTAAAAATAAACTAACTTTTCATTCGTAAAGGGCCCGTTCAATATTATACGAGTATAGCACTTCATTCATACGAGATAAGAATGTATGCAATATAATTATCATGATCATATCATGGTCAGAAGGTAGCCGTCGTGGCTACCTTCTGACCATAATCACGAGATTCATAAACTTTTAACACCTGATTTCCTTAAAAACGTCACAGGAAGATCGTCACAGTTTATGTTCATTAACTTAACGACAAAAACCGAAGCTAATTATCTCGAAAAATACTTGAAAGCCGACGGGAATCTTCACATTTTATGATATTGTTAATTAAAGGAAAACCCGGACCCAGTTTGAGGTGGACGCACAAAACATTAAATCAGATGAGAGATGAGCTAATCAACCGAGAGGATCCATTTAATTTATAATGAAATCGTATCTTTGAATCCTTGAAAATATTAAAATTTTAGAAGATATCTTATCATTCTCGTTTATTTCCCTCCTTCTATTTTAGCTTTAGTGAGTACTTATTAGGTTGGTAGGTACATAGGCGGCTTACTTTGCTTAAAGCTATAATATGTGTCACGTACTGATATGTAGCTGGGGATATTAAATCCGCAAATCATATTTTCGCATAGAATTTTTATCCGAAGAGAAAAATCTATTGCTTGCAAGTTTATGAGAGCTCCATAATAATGGCTAAGCTTAGAATATGTAACGCTAAGCTAAATTGAAAACTTAAGGAACATTGGCAGAAGCTCGTCGCATGGTTAAAATATAATATGAGTACAAAGTAGATAAGTACATCACACATAAAATACAAGACTATCTACATAATATACCTTTAGTCGTAAGAAGGAAATTGAGTGAATGAAGATGAAGATTGTCAAAATAAATGTTTGATTGAACGCATTGGACGGTGACTTAGGCCTGAGTCTCCTATTTTATGCTATATGCGGCGTCCGACTTTGACGTAAACGTTTCGATCAACGTCCTACGGCCTATACGGCGTCTACGCGCCAACGTCGGCGTGTGAGGGAGACCGCCTCAGTACATTTCTATAGTGAGCATCGTGACGCGGCCTACGGTGTGACGCTGGACGCGCCCTACGGCCTAAATAGGAGACCCGGGGCTTATGAAACTGATTGTACCAATGATATAAGTTTAAATTAGGTTTAAATATGCCTATACGTCTACATATTTGGTAAGGTAGGAAAAACCATTTTTTTAAGCGAAACGAAGCTTACATACAAAAACTTCATTCTTATAAATTTTCAATGCTTACAGCATAAAGTAGTTATAAAAACTTAAAGTCAATACCAAACTAGTTTACAAACTATCATTAATTTTCCCACTGCATTTAGGTTAAAGCCCATAAGCTTACATGATCGATCAATGCCTGAACGTTTTATAAATTCACGTTGTAAAAATATCTAGGCCAATTGTGTTAGTGTTCCTAGTTGCTACCACCTCACTAATAACATAACCGAAGTTAAAAATATCCGCGAACGTAACTACACTGGCCTGCTGCAAAAATTGGTACTACCTTTTTTTTCTAAACTATTTATAGGTATATAGATAGGCCGTTATTGTAAGGTGAAATGGGCTAAGTAAGCATTATGAAAAACTTTTGCTCTATGAATTTGGAAAAAAAATATGGAAATGGGCTAATTAAATTTACATTTAAAGTTAATTTGTATGGACATGTAATTTTTTTGCGCGAATTTTGAAAAGTCTATGCAAGAAAGCACCGGTACTTACTTATAAAAGTATACCTACCTAAAACTATAAACGATAAAACTTAAATCTTTTTTAACAATGCTATATCTAAATATTTTTTTAGACAGTATCTTATCATTTGTAAAGTTATTGCAACATTAAAGTTTGTAAATTATTTTGGCAGCCCCGTGCATCTCAACTAAAATAACATAACTCGAGTTAAAAATATCAGCCACTATGTCGACGCTGATAAATATAATTCCAGTATACTAGCTGTTGCCCTCGAGCTTTGCCGATATTCATATCTATCTCTTCTTGTATCCTAACTAGACACCATGGAAGTAGAAAAAAATAAAAATGTATTTTTTTCTACTTTCATGCTACACACCTTCCCTTTCCTTTTCTCCTTTCCATCCTCTTTCCACTTACTTTCCTTTTGCCGTGTTGAATGTTGATTCAAGGTCAGTCAGTCAGGACAAATTATTATATATATATATGCTTTATATACTTTAATGATTATATATATATATATATATATATAATAATAAATATTTATTTTCAGACCACATAGTCCATATTAAGTGTTAGTAACAATAAATCTTAATACTAGGTTAGGCTAAATACAAACACAAATATATATTACTAGCTGTTGCCCGCGAGCTTCGCTTCGCCTTAAAAAGTTTTCCCGTGGGAATTCCGGGATAAAAAGTAGCCTATGTTCTTTCTCAGGGTCTAGACCATGTGTTTACCAAATATCATTCGTAAGTAATCCGTCCTGTAGTTTTGGCGTGAAAGAGTAACAGACAGACAGACAGACACAGTTACTTTCGCATTTATAATATTAGTTAGGATTAGGATATTATTATGACGAAATTGCATTGGAATGACTAAACGAATTGTGGTAATGGTAACACTTGGCAAAATAAAAATGCTGGGTCATGACAGCTATACGCTTCAATTACTGCTTTGTTTTATATGTTTAGAGCGGTGGTAGCTCAGCAAGAGCGGTGGTAGCTCAGTCGGGTAAGCGCCCGCTTCTCACGCAAGAGATGCGGGTTCGAATCCCGGCGCTGACATGTACCAATGAGTTCTTTTAACTTAAGTACAATGTATACCATCGCTCTTACGGTGAAGGAAAACATCGTGAGGAAACCTGCATATCTAGATTTAGCACATCTAGATATGTGAACCCACCAACCCGCAGTGGACCAGCGTGGTGGGAAATGGTCCAAGCTTAGGAAGGCAGTTTAGACCTTGGGGATATGCACAAAGGTTCCACTCGAGAGAGCCAGGTGCAGGTACCTACACCCCCACAGAGAATAGAATAGAATAGAATATATGTTTTGAAAAAGTTCGTGTGAATGTCATCCGTACGGTCATTCTAGTCTCGTTAGTAACGTTTCGCATTCGTATCACTATGTACTTATATTGCATTTAAGTACATAGTGCCTCTGTGGTCTAGTGGTAGAAGCTTCGCTTCATGACCCAGAGGTCCCGGGTTCGATTCCCGGGTGGGACCATCAATTTGTGTTTCTAAATTGTGGTTCCAAGTTTGGTTAGGACATAGAAGGCTGATCACCTGATGTCCGAAACAGTGAAACGATCCATGCTGTCGGATGGGCATGTAAAGCAGTCGGTCCTGCGCCTAGCTCTCGCCAGTCGTGTCGGTCAATCCGTCCTATTGGGTTATGAGAGTGATGGAACAGAGAGTGCTCCTGTGTACTGCGCACACACTTGGGCACTATAATCTACTCCTGCGTAGATGGCTGATCTCAATTGAGATTGGCCGCCGTGGTCGAAATTCGGCTAGGAGGACATTATTATTATTATTATATTGCATTTACCCAATATTGCGTATGAAGAAATCCAGTGACGTAATTATGGAGCGGTAATAAATTAAGGTGGATCTTTTTCATTGCTCATGAGTGTATCAGACAGTAAATTATACAGAAAGACTCGACGGCAGTTAAAATATAAAACTAAGAAAATGGCCCTTTATCCATCAAATTGAGTAATTTTTCACAAAAAGGGCTTCTTAATAATGGCAGTCAATAAAAACGTCGATGCTTTTGTTATAGTCCGTTCAATCAGTACCAGCTACTTGAAGACTGTTTTTTATACCCGTACCGTTACCCTGCGGTACGACGGTTTGTGTGGTATTTTAATCATAATACAGGGTGTTGGCAAAAATGGTATACCAAGCCGAAACCTAGAAGCTGAAATCTCAAAATTCCCGTGTTATGTTGGTTACGTGACTTTTAACTATGAAGAATGACATTTTTTTGGCAAATTTAGGAATTATGATTTCATTTTCGGGCTTAGATATACCATGCTGCATAATTGCTCATGTTGGTTTCGGATTAGTATACCCTTTTTACAAGACCCTGTATACGTAACCTTTTCGTATTTTTTTAGTGATTACACTCTGTGATGATAACGAATTTCTGTCCTTACGAACGATGTTTCGTAAAGATAGGTTGGTACTTTTAACTTTTCAATTTCAACGTTGGGTTTCCGATCTCCTCACGTCCTTAATTAATCATCCCCATTTCCCGCGCTGCCTAAGAAAATCACATTCAATTATGATCCATGTAAGCCGTCTGCAGTATTGAAATACGGAGACAATACAGTTAATATAGGCGACGCGTCGGGACGCAGATGTGCCGACGTAATGGGGATCTTCGGGGGGTCACTCTCTAAGGGCTTGTGTACAAAACTGCGTTGCGACGTCGTATCGCAAAAATCTGCGACTGTTTTGACAGTTTTTCAGGGCAAATGCTTGATTAATGTCGCAGGTTTTTAAGATGTGACGTCCCAACGCAGTTTTGTGTACAAGCCCTAAGACGAAAACCTAAGTTTCAGAGCGCTGCTGCGCGAGCAACGGCTCTATCTCGTTGTATTAAACGTGCCGATTGCACGATAGCTCTCGTTCGTTTTTCGTCAGTATAGAGTAACCCTTCAGACACTTGGTGAAGTTTGGAGGACGCAATAAGGCCGATCGACGACACAATGGCCGGTGCGGCCTCTTCCCGTGGATATGTTCATGGCAGCTTATCGCTTTTATACGGTACTGATTTTATAGCTGCTTTTTAGTGACTTTATAGCGAAAATAAAGACACTGACTCCACGGTGTGGATTTTGCAGAAAAAACTAACTTGTTATTCATACCAACTATCAACTGTTTATAGTTTAGACTCAGTAGACTTGTTTACTTTCATTTCATAACTCTCTGTCTATAATTGTGTAAAAAAATAGTTATACTTAATACTTAATTAATATTGCTTACTACTGTCCAAGCCAAATAAAGCTTTTCTTTCTTTGTTTCTTTCTTTACTTACTTATCATACAATACAATCTACTAAAAATCCCTCTAACTATTCACAAAATTACACGACCATTTTTTGTCCGAACAGTAGTAATTGTAACTGTACACTTCAACAATGAATTTACAGAGGGTCTCCGCAAGAAAGTGACAACTAGCAGAGCGCTATCGCTTGAGATAACATCCAGTGTTTTTGCCCGACCCTGCCGCGGGCTGCGGCCTAACCACATCGATGACAAGGCCTTCTGTGACACAGGCTGTAATCTATTTACTTTGAGAATAACACCCCGAGGCGAAGGCCTTAATGCACACTATTCTGGGAAACTGTGCAATTAGAACTCGATAACGTAATTGGCATGTGAATATACAGGTGTGTAATGTTCTAAAAGTGATTTCGAAGCCGAAACTCATGGGTGATCGGTGACTCATGGGGTCAATGTGAGTAACGTTTGTTTTTGATTGACACATGGAAATTCGCGAATATAAATTTTTCTTCTCCATAAATATTAAAAAGTCACTGACCATCGTTTCTAAAGAAAATTATAATGTTTAAAAACACCGTAGGCCAATTTTCCCATACTCCAATAATATACAGGCTGTTGCAAAATTGGTATACTAAGCCGAAACCTACATGTGCAGCATGGTATATCTAAGCCCGAAACTAAAATTAGAATTTCGAATTTCGCGAAAAAAATAATTAATTTTCCATAGTAAAAAGTCACGTGACCAACAAAGTTTCTATGGAAAATGAAATTTTTTTTCGCGAATTTTCAAATTCTGATTTCAGTTTCAGGCTTAGATATACCATGCTGCACATGTAGGTTTCGGATTAGTATACCCTTTTTGCAACACCCTGTATTAAAAGTCACGTGACCATCGTTTCTATGGAAAATAAGTATAATTAATATTATATTTAAAAACACCGAAGGCTATTTTTCCCATATCTCCATTACCTAAGTTTCATTTAACTTCACCAGTCAACCAAAGAGATAATAATCCACTCCTAGGCTGGAACGCAAACAAACCAGCCTCAGAGTTTAATATAGTGGGGGTATTTTATGACCGACCAGTATGCGTCTTCGTGACATATTAACAGTTATGGCCGAACAATAACCCTGCCTCATGTTATTGACGAAGGGTTTGTCTAAGTCAGTCCTTTCAGTGCAAAAGGTAGCACAGAAGGTGCAATTAAGAGACATTGTGTAGTGATGACGGTGTAGTGGTTAGTTACCCTGACTGCTATTCCAAAAGTCCCAGGTACGAGTACGATCCCCGAAATTTGACATGCCCCGCCTGAGGAAACAGCACACAAAAAATGTTTACCTACTAAGCTAAAAACTCTCTTACCACACACAAATAGAGTCTAAACTCATCGTTATCCATAGTTTGCCGTCAGTTAAGCCGAACGAAGGGCACCCCACACTTCGTTTACCTGTTTGTGGTCTCCACTTGTAATTCATCCATCTGAACGATGATAGATTCTTTCACACAATATTTGGTTTGCCCATTGTAGGTTGAGATCAATGGAAATTCTGAAGTTATTTACCTGAAATGTAAGCTCTTGAGTAGAGTATACAGAGTGGGATTTTCTCCAGTTGGCAGGAGAATATATCCGTCATACTAAGTAACTTTCACTATAGGACCATTTCGGAAATGGCGAATAAAACTGCTGTTTCATAGTTAAGTATCAATGACTCTACAAGCTTAGATACGTTGCACTAAAGTAGATAGATAGAATATTCTTTATTTGTACACACATATAAAATAAACTTACTTAACTTAAATACTAACACATATTATTATGTACAAAAATGGCGGTTTTATGGCTTAAAGCGATTTTTTATGTAGATCATTATGATTGGTAGGTAATCGCCTGCTAAACAGAAACCGCACTGATGAAATTTCACCCTGTATAACATACACAAGTATACAATACAATACACAAGCCAAGTTTACTGTCCTTAGATGTTCTTCCGTGCGTCGCCAAACCACAATGAAATGAATTGGGGTAGTCACTAGTTGTATTACTTTGAGTTTCCGATTGGGCGGATGTTTAATTATACTCTGAACAACGGATAGATACACTGTTTGGGGGTAAATTGAAGGTATATTCCTTACAACAAATCTTGAAATGTACCACATTTCTTAAAGAACTTGGACTTGAGCTGTCTCCGAATATATTATGTTTGATTAATAAAGATTAATTAGAACTGACATACAATTCCTATTACAGAGATGGAAAGATCCGACAGCCCACTGTCTCAGAAACGATTTTATTTTCCACCCTCTTCTCACTATTGGTCTTTTAAAGACCCAAATAGGTCAAATAAATATTGGTTTCCTAAACTAACCTAACTAAAATTTATATTTCTTTGACAATTATGTGTTTTCTTTTTTGTCTCGAGAAAGCGTAATCTGTAATTAGTGTACCAGAAACCGTTTATCCCGGTTCTCGATCATTCCATTGTGATTCCAGCAAATGAGCTAAAACCTGCGATATCTTCCTCATCAGTCACCCCCACCCCCCGTCTGCCCCCTCCATCAGCCATTAAGGTGTCATTGACGATTAATTAGCACATTACCTGAATCTTCTCAGATCATTACATCGAAGACTCCGCTTCTCTGCTCCGCTTTAATGAACGCAAAAAAACTTGGAAATGATTTTTTACCAAAAAGAAACTTAAAGTATGTTTTTTGAGTGATTTCATTTTCATGACGACCGAATGGCGTAGTTGTTAGTGACCCTGACTACTGAGCCGAAGGTCCCGGGTTCGATTCCCAGCTGGGGCAGATATTTGGTTAAACACAGATATTTGTTCTCGGGTCTTGGATGTGCCCGTAAAATGGCAATAGGCCCGCCCCCTATTACATTGGGACTAACATAACACTGGCGAAAAGTAGGTGCAGCAATGTACCTCTGCCTACCCCGCAAGGGAGTACATTAGTAAAAGATGAGAGTTTTTTTTTCCTTTTTTGTACATAAATAGGTTTTGAAATAATAAATTTTTACCTACTTATATCCATCCAAAGGCTGTCTGGCAGAGATCGCTCCAAGTAAAAAGACCGCCTTTTGTACCCTAATTAAGTTAAAACACGTGTTATATATTAGTGTCACTTCTTTCCTATTTCAATAGTCAACGGCAAAAATAATAAAGACCAAAGAAATGCTATCAAAGAAAATACTTACTTAATTATATTGATGTGGCTTCTTGCTCTTTTGAGGTCGAATCAAAAGACATTAATTAGCTAGATATCTGATGGTATCCGTTGATCAAATAAAATATACACAATTTAGTTTTCTATTCATACTATTGCCAGTCTGAAATAACAGATCTACCATAAGATATATTCCTGAAGAAAAAAATAATATTGTTATGGAATAATAATACCATACCCGAATCCGCGTTGTTCTATGAATAATAGGTAAGTATATACTATTTTCCAAAACAAACTTTAACAATCACTGGTACAAAAACTTTTCAGTTTTTGATTAAGGGCCCGTACAGGGTGACGTGCCGCGCCAATTTTGGGTTTTCAATGCTCTTCACACAGCACACGCAGTGACACGCACACATGTAAGTTTGCACAGTGGGTCGATAAACTTTTACTCGCCAACTTTATTGACAATTATGTTCAAGTACATTTTGGGTGATTTTAGGGTAAGTAAGTATAATTCTTACTTACACTGGTAGGCACCAGGAAAGAGTAGAAATTAATAGGGGTGCCACTTTACTCTATACTCGGAACCCGATTAGCTTTCTCAAACAAATGTGGTATTTACTTGTAGAAAGGTAACTAAAAGTATTAAAGTGTAGATAATAAGTTTCGGACATCCTCCAGCCAACTGAACCCCGACGACAAAGCAAAGTAAATACATAGTGTCGCAAAAGGGCTATACTAAGCCAAAAGGGGATGACTCAAGGGGTCATTCTGAACAACTTTTGTTCTACGAGATTTGCAAATTCGCGAAAAAAAATATTCGTTTTCCATGGTAAAAAGTCACATGTCCAACAAAGTTTCTATGAAAAAGGTTTTTTTTTGTTAATTTCCAAAACTCGTAGAGCAAAAGTTCAGAATGACCCCCTGTCTTACTCCTTTTTACCCGACTGCCGAAGGAGGAGGGTAATGTTTTTTGATTGTATGTATGTATATATGTATGTTTGTCTGTTTCTTTGTTCCCTCCTGTAGCCTAAACGGCTTGATAGATTTTGATGTATGAGGTATTGTTAGAAGCGTATTGATGGCGCGATGGTTATAGGCTATGTGACGTTCCATTAAAATGTACATAGCGCCCTCTAGAGGACATAACGTGATGATCGAAAAAATAATAATTCAACTTTGTCGTGTAAGGTATCAAATGAAAGGGCTTGATTTTCACATTACAAAAATATGCATATTGAAGGTATTTAAATAACAACACCAAAATTATTGAAATTAAAAATGATCATGAACTACTGACGTAAAATTTCATAAAATAAAAACAACTAAAAAGTTACAAATAAAAAAATACAATTATAAACAAACGAAAAACCCGACTGTACGCTAAAAACATGAAAACAAGTCCCAATGTTAATGGAAAGTATCGCAGGCGGGGACCAACTTGACCGCCACTCAAGGCCGTTTTCTAAGTAACATTCAGCTAAATGGTGAACCCTCTGCTGGTATAATTTGTTTATATACCGCTTTTTCAATACCTGTAAGTACATTTTTTGGCAGCATAATATTTTTACTTAATTTTAGGGTTTCGAACGCGAAAAGAAAAAAAGCAACCGTTATAGGATCTCTTTGTTGTCCGTCTGTCTGACTGACTGTCAGTCACCGCCCTTTTTCTCAGAAACGGGTAAAGATATCAAGCTTATATTTCGCATAGATGGGGAGTACCCCAAAAAAAATATTATGGTACTCCCTGTCCCACACAAGTAAATTGGGGCTTATATTTTTTCCAGTTATTTTGATGTGTATCCTTTTTTTTTCTTTGTTGTTTTGTATAAGTATGTGTTTCTTTTCTTTAAATCTGTATTTTTTTGTTGTTGCTGTCTATGTGTCGAAAAAATGTATCTTTATCTTCAAATCACGCCATCTATCGTTTGTTTTTTTTGTGGCTACTGTCTATAGAAGAAATTCCGTCATTGACAATTTTACGTTACGAATTTATTTTTATTTTTACATTTTCGTGGAGAATCAACAGCATTTTGTTAATAAATAATTATTACTTATGAACACATAACAACTTGATGCCATTAACAGAATGAACTAAGTAAACCCAGTAAACCTAACACATACAGAGGAAAAACAAAATCTCTTTCTCTCTCTCTGAAAAACATACTTAATAGCCCAAACTCGATGCTTTTAGCTATTAACATCTTTGAAATAAAATTGAGCCACCACCGTGTTACTGCCCTCATCAGATCCTCACGAGACCATACCTCAACCAGCACCAAGAGACTGTATTTTTGATCCCTAACCTAATGTTCGTGCGTATTGTCATCACTTAGATCCATTCGCTATATTCCTGCTCCTCATCAGACCTTTACGAGACTGTAATATCACGAGAATATTGCACACTATCTAATTTAATTTAATGTATTGAATATACTGGAAGAATTATGCTTCCTCAATTTCAAATCAAATTATGTTGGTGTCATAAAAGTTGAAAAAGTGCAATGACAACCAATGTGCAGTGATTTTGTATCTGTACACGATAAGATCGCGAGCTGTCAGTGCTGCCTAAACCGACGTGACCCTTCTTTGGAGGCCAGCGGCCAACTGAGTCAAACGTCACTTGTGTTTATGATTTTATAACACAGAAAGCCGCCATAGATATTTGTATGAAGATTTGAGGGAAAAAAATTGCTCAAGTTTGGGATTAATTTACACAAAATAAGTGTGTGTTTATTAAAAAACAAGGTATTTAGCGCCTAGTCCAAGCCTTTAACTTTATAATATGATAAAAATCATATGAAAATTCTTAATAATTACGACACAGTTGTTACAATACGGGAGTGTGATTGACTGGTTTTTCTTGATATTCTGAAATTAATTTACAGTTATCCATAATCATTTACTTAAATTCGAATGATTCAGCACCTAGCTAGACTCTTCAACTACCTGTGTGATTTTTTTCAAGGCTGTAGAGCATCATTTACTACATAATTCTATGACAATGCCAACCCTCGATTCCCTATTGCAGACCCTTAAGGTACCTAATTTACTAAAAAACTAATCAAACGAAATAAAAACCGTAACCCACACTATGCATTTTACGTAACTACGTAAGCGCAAATCTTTACCCTTTTTGGGTAGGTATACCGCAGCTGGGTAAAATAAGAATTCAATCGTGCGGCATAAATAATGTAGTCGTATTAAAATCACCGCCCTCACGGAAATGCTTACAGTAGGGAAACTGTGTACAAATATTTGCATACATTTCAATACTTTCTCTAATCCGTTTTCCGATTATCCTTTATGATCCTATCCTAGTTTGTGTGAGCGTTCTTTCCTGAATATGCTAGATTATAGCTGAGTTTACAAAGGTTTGGGAAAAGCAAGTTAGTTTTACTTGGTATAATACAAGATAAATACACTCGCGAGCTAAGGAACACACTCACAAAATAGGGAAGCTTAATGGCACCAAATTTTTCAAACATTTAAAATTTGAAAAAAAGATTAACATTTTTGTGTAATATTCCGATGACCTGTTATAGGTATGTATTTAGAATTTCGAACCCTAGAAACTTAGAACGTTTCATCTAGTGAAGACTATTACCCTTCAAGTGACGTAACACTAAAACGTATTTTCTATTTCCTTAATTTTTCTTATTGAATCGGACCGCTTTCGTTCTCCCACCCTCCGAGACTCCGCTCCGACTCAGTCCGTCAGTCTGTGCCATGCTGCCGTGAAGTGCGGACGTCTGTTATGTACACCGCGAGTAAACACTACGAATTTTATTTCAGTTGGACATTGCCATGAATAAAAAATGTGCCCAGGATTAATTTTATGGTGAAGAAACTTTAAGTGCAGTTTTTTTTTGTGTGATGTGTTAAACGATGCGGTGAAAGTTTTTTTTAAACTTTTGATTGAAATTATTGAAGTTTAGAATGATTGTCTTGTTTCTGATGTTTAATCTATTAATTAAAGGTAAGCAAACCTAAGAATTAATTTTGTATATCATATTATTCGTTGGGATGGGAAAATTGAATTAAGTTTATTAAATTGGCGCCCAACGTGTGTCTGAACCATAACTTCGTCAGTCAATTTTAATTGCTTATAATATTAATTAAAGTAGATAACTGTACGGACTATGATTATTTACTATAAATAGAGCAAAACAGCCGCGTTATCGCTTCTGGGAGTACTGGGCGTCACTGTTGTCAAAGACGGATAAGTTATTCAAATAGATAAAGCTTATGGATTGCCGGAATAGGTACCTACCAACATTTATATTTGTGAGAAACTTGAAGCTTAAACTAACTCGCCAATAGTATTGGGCTACTAATATTGCTTCGTGTAATAATGTTTTGGAGTCGTGATCGTTTGTTTAAAAAAAAAATCCAGCCTGTAAAGCAACCAATGAAAAAAAAAACATCAGTAAATAACTACACGTAAACAATATTTCTTTTTCAATATTTTGCAATTGCACAATAAAGTAGGGTTTTATGAAATAAATGCTTTCGCTTTTTGGTGTCGAAATTAAGGCTTTACTAGCTGAGCCTTGAGTGTTTAGAAACATAAGTAGAAAATAAAAAACCGACTTCAAAAAACCACTAAAATTAGTAAAATGTAAGAAATAATTTAAGGTTTACACCAATTCTATATGACAGTACAATATATATAACAGGAACTATATAGATAGATATAGATAGATATAGATAGATAGATAGACAGGCAATATTATAGATAAGCAGGAACTGTTCTTTTTTAATGTTGGTGCGGTGACCAAGTAATCTGAAGAAATATGGCACCAACTTCAAAAAATAACAGTTCCTGTGTTCCGGGGTGAAACAAAATTCTGAAAAAAATGGGACCACCTTGGAGCTCAACCCAATACATCAATAAAAGAATTGTCAAAATCGGTCCATAAACGGCGGAGTAATCGGTGAACCGGTATACTCATACATAAAAAAGGAGCCCGATGAATTGAGAACCTCCTCCTTTTTTTAAGTCGGTTCTAATTTTTCGACTACTATGCCAAACTTTTCAGTAGCTTGCTTTCAATCTCTTATTGGGTAAACCGATGTGCATAACGGCTTCTCGAAATACACACAAAATATTTAATGCCTAGTTTTGGGTACTTAATAATAAAAAATCAAGGGCCTTACCACAAAAACTTAGACAGTGTCTAACAGATGTTTAGCGCTGTCAAACGCCTTCAAAATCTGTCAAATTTCGTTTTAGACACTAGTTAAACAGTGTTTATAGTTTTTTGTGGTAGCACGGCAAATGTCTAACATTAAACTGCATAAAAGTTTGCATAACTGTTAGGTAAGTAAGTAGGTATTTAATGTCAATGATTTTTTTATTTGATACACTGCCAAAACCAATAATTCCAGAAATACCTTCAGAAAACAATATTATTACTTTAACACAAGAGTAATTTAAAGCAATTTGTTTTCAGCTGCATCTTTTGTCGTCAATCACGAACAAGAGGTTTTATCAAAGTATATAAATTATGCGGTATAAGAAATCGTCTACCACGTGACTCTAACAACTAAAATATAATTGAAATCCTCTTCTTGCACTTTGTTTTAGATAGCACCTACTTAGCACTAAACAGGGATCGCATACATGAGAATATATTATATGACGAGTATTTTATCTTTGTTCTCTAATTACACTCACGGGCAATGAAAAGGTTCCAGGGACATATGGAACGTCTTTTTCATTATCTTAAATTAAAAACTTTCGGTAGCATCGTTTCAAAATGCCTACGTGCCTAAGCTCCAATTTCTCCATAGTCGGTTAGATCGTAACCAGGGAAAGGATGATCAATTATACGTCATCTGCATATTAAATTCTTGACAGATGTGTCAAAAGTCAAGCAATAATCCCTGATTATGCTCTAACCCACTATGGCGAAACTGGAGCTAAATCGTGTACTACAGCCACGTACCTCGGTTAATTAGCGCTGTATCTGATTTCCTCTCGGAAAGATTTGCTACCGCGGCTTATGATAATTACATCCTCTTTTATTCATTATCTCATCAATGAAAGTCATTGAAAATTCGAGTACTTATTCATATTGAAGAGTTTCACTTTCAATTATACCATTATATATTTAATGTTATGGTGGTAGGTGGCGGCTGACTGTTCGATAGCTTTATTCCGATTATAAAACATTGTAAAAAATGTGATTCTAGCGACCGGATGGTACATACGCAAACACAGCCCGTAATAATATACTGCAGGACATAAGCCTCCTCCAAGGCTCGAGAATTGCCATAAACTTAGTTTTTGAACATCACGTACAACATCCTTAGTATATTAAGTATCAGAAACTGAAGTGTCTTTCACGCTTTTTTAAAGCAAATATAGCCAATACCCGATTCTCATCATCAAATATGAAACACATTTTGATATAAAAGCTCTTATAAAGGTTCTTTTCCGGACGTTTCCGTGCTTCGGACGGCACGTTAAAGCCGTGGGTCCCGGTTGCTGTTTCGGCAGCAGTCGTTAAGCCCAGTCTAGCTAAGAGGCCTTTGGGCGGCTTGAAAACATCTGACAGTCGGGTTGCCCACTTGCCCGACAGCTCTCTCAGCACAAGCTTGCTTGTGTTGGGGTCCACCAACCCGCACTTGGCCAGCGTGGTGGACTAGGCCTTTAACCCTTCCTTCATTGGAAGGATACCCGCGTCCCAGCAGTGGGGACGTGATGGGTTGTGATACTTGTGATGTGTTGATATAAAGGCGTATTTTAAGTATTGACGTTACTTGTAAAGTACATCCTGTCACAGAATATGAACCACAACACACAATAACATAATACGATAGAAAAACTTCTTTTTTACTGACCCTAAAACTTCGCGTACGTTTGAGCTGTAAATATAATAATGTTAGTTTTATTACTTCCATCGGTGTAATGTGTTTAATTTCTGTTTTGCTATTCTAAATTAAATCTAAGTATTTTATGATTATGTAAATAATGTTTAAGTTGAACTATTGTTATGTGAATGAGGCTTACAAAAACTACAATAGGATGCCTATGATCCCTATACATGAATTTGTTTCCCACCGTGTTTCTTATAAGCTAGACAATATCTACACCAAGAACTCCATCCCCAAATATTAAAACCCAACATTCTGTGACGCAGGTATATGCAAATTCTCCTCTTCAAATTATCCACCACTTAAACTTACATTCAACTTAGACGAGTGCAAACTTAAGTCTTAAAAGTCAACGCTTGAATTCTGTAACTTAGAGAGTTACTCATGAATAACTGCATACAAGTTTTAATGTAAGCTATACGTGACTGAGGAACTAGCAAGTCAAAAGTTCCAAAGGCTAAACAGGTTTTGCTTACAGTCTTTAGTCTAATGGTGGGTGGAGCGTTTCTGTAATGTTCTTGTAAAGTTTTGGATATCTTAGGCCGACTTCATTGCGGTCTTACTGTAATATAATATGTACTGTTATGTGATGTAATATATGGAAACTTATAGAATTATCTGCAGCTTGACTATAAAAAAACATATTTCCAAGAGAAAAAGTATATTATACGTATGTATATTACATGTATGTTTATAATATATTCTATAAATACAAAAAAAAAATAATGAGTTTATTTAAAAAAATGTTTTACTACTAGGATGCTTTTTTATCTCTGAGTGACAGACTATATTTATTTACCAACATTTAACAGGAACAACCTACACGAAGAAAAGTATTTTTATAATTGTAGCTCGATCAAAGAAAATTAAAAAAAAGTTCGTTTATAAAATAATATATGTTCCTGTTCCTACCTATGTCGCAGGATAGAGTAGAATTCGATGATTATACGAATATATTTGTAGCTTTATTTTGTTTGAACTTGAATATTTTACAAAATTACATCTTACTCAGCAAGGACCAATAGGTTAGACGGTGAATGTAAATGGAAAATTTGAATGCTGAATCTTGGATTTCAATAAAACTTTTAGAGTTGAAAAAAAGTATGACCAGGCCTGGCGCAATATAGCTTATACTAAAGTCTGTTTTTTTTTGTTTTGTTTCTCAGATACTAAATTGCCAGATTCAGAACGGTTCATCAACAGTCGACTGTCCCACCCACATAACGATACGTCACTTAATCGCGCGAAAATCGACTGTTGATGAACCGTCCAGGATCTGTCAATTCAGTATCTGAGATTAAGAATCTATAAACCCTTTTTGTAACAATTCCTGTTGTTCCAGAATCGATACCCTTACGCATACTCCGGGTGTCGGTACCGGCGTACAGGATGCGGGGGCAGCCGGCGCAGCTGCAGTGCGACTACGAGCTGGGCGGCGACGGGCTCTACTCCGTGAAGTGGTACCGCGACGACGAGGAGTTCTACCGGTACTTGCCCAAGTACAACCCGCCGTCGCACGCCTACAAATTGGAGGGGGTCAAAGTTGATGTGAGTGTTTTGGAGCTTGGTCGTCTCCGCTGCACGGGTCTGTTATCGATGTGATAAACGACACTATATCAAGATTCGCTAAAAACAAAGCGCTGTGATTGGTGGAATGCGCATTATACGAGTGTATCGACGTGGATAACGAATCCGTGCCACGGGTTCTGGTTTGTTATAGGGTTACAAAAAGGGTTGAGCAGCCATATGTCACTGTGTCGCGAATACGCAATAAGCAAGCAAAGCGTTGTGATTAGTAGAATGCGCATTAAAATAGTTTATCGACTTGGATAACGGATCCGTGCCATGGGTTCTGCTTAGTTATAGTTATGGAAAAGGGGTGCGCAGCCAAATACGCCACTGCATAAAAAACATACTGAAGCATGGTGAGCAAAGAAAAAGTTCCAGTGACAATAGCAACACTTGCGCATACTCCGGGTGTCGGTACCGCCGTACAGGATGCGCCGGCCTGCCATTGCCTTCCTACATGTCACTGGAATTTAAGCATTGCTCGTGAGTATAGTTAGCTACTCTGGACTTACGCTGAGTTGCAAATGGAACTTAAAGCTAATGTAATCATACTGCCATTGCTTTATCAATATTCGGACAGAAAGCGACAGATATTGATTTAATGCCAACATTAGCTTAAAGTTCTTTTCTGCAACTCGGTCATAGTTAGTTATTGAAAAAGGGAGGGCAGCCAGTGCCCATATGCCACTGCGACTTGAAATCTATTGTGATTTCAATGAATGGATTATATCTCACTCAATGTATTTTATAAACCTAAAGTCCAGACATAGGCATTAGGCATCTTCCGTGATAGGTTACTGCATGAAAACAGAAGACCCATCAACTTATCTGAAAGGCGTCTACAGTACGTTTTTAGTCAAGGTCGCCACTCTAAAACAGGTTCAGTCAATCAATAATTGATTCTTCGACGGATGTGACTGTTTTCACTTCCGCTTACATACTCGTATGTGAAATCTTTATTGCATTGCTCAGTTTTTGGAGATTAGTCCATAAAAGCTACACATATAGCTTTTATAAGTCAGTTGAAAAATTTACAACATTATAAATGAATATAAATTTTATTGACATGTGCAACAGAATTTATCATTATGGTGATTGTGTTCATAATAAAAAAATCGATATGATAAAACTCTTCCTTCCCCATTAACTACTATGTTATGAAAATCCCAAATCGAAGATGGCTGAAATGTCTAATGCACATCCCACATACCCGTTCACGTATATTTCAGAGTAATGTTTCCTATATATCATGGTATCTGACAAATTCAATACACCGAATTCATACGAGTAAATAATACCACTCTTCTTATCCGTCAATAAAACAATACATTAATGTAACAGTATATCAAGATCCGCCTGTTTATTTTATTCACGTCTTGATGTTGTCTGAAAGGTGATATTCCTATGACTTCCTACGGGTATAATATTATGTAGTATAGTTTTTCCCTTTCTTATGCGATTGTGTTCGCTGAATTGATATCAAACGAAGCACAAATATCCTTATAAAAGCAGACTTTCAAAGAAACTTTTATATTGAAGGCTAGGCAGTCTAACTTATAAAAAATAAACCTTTATAAAACATCCAAATCCATTTTATCTAAACCTATAGAAGTAAAATCATTTATATGATAATAGTTATGTTAGAACTTGTTAAAAACTTCACACGGATAATCATTTTATTTTTAAAACTTGTTGTGTAGGTACCTGTTTAACGAAAAAATAGAATAATTTGTAACGTCTCTACATCCAAAGATACCTGTAAGAATCCTCAGATTTACCCCAGAAGATATTCCTTACTTATTTTTGTTTCGTAGTTTCCAAAGATATGGATGCCTGGATGAGTTCTATGATGTCAAGCAGTATTTCATTTTGTAGTCGGCTACAATGTCACCATTTAAGTGTGTTCAACACGTGGTAAAAAATGCGAGTGGCAAAAAATAACTATTTCTGGTATTCTCCGGCTGCGAGCGCAGGTAAAAAATAACAGAACCCACTTGCGGTTGACATGTACGTTCCAGTCGACCTGCGCAGGTACATTTCTATAGACTGCTCCGGTAAACTTACTTACGTACTTGGCTGTACTGTTGGCTCAGCGATCCAAAGTGAGTCTTTGCCTCCGATACAAGACTTGAAGGTCGTGCGGGTTCGCCTTGACCGCGTCACTCCAGGGGTACCTGGGCTGGCCCACCGGTCGACGGCAGGTCGTATGGCCCACATAGGCTCTTTCTGCGCTAAACTATGACTGTATATTCATAATGACATCCAGTACCATTGACAATGGACGCTAATGGCTTATGTGGTCTTCTCGCAGTTGAGCAAGTCTGACGACCGTCGCGTGGTGCTGCAGCAGGTGACGCTCCGGTCCAGTGGCGTATATCGCTGCGAGGTGTCCGCCGAGGCGCCCAGCTTCGCCTCCGCCGCCGGCGAGGGACGCATGGAAGTCGTTTGTGAGTACCTATCTTTATTCTGTTTTGCGTCTCTATTAAGTGCCATCCACCCGTGCCTAATTATCTCAGCATGATAGGTGCCTTTGTCGTTCCGGTTAGACGTAAAGGTTATCGGCGCAGGTTTACCTGTACTGGTTTGCCTGCACAGGACGTGAAGGAGCGTGTAACTTCAGCAAAATTGATTTCCGTCGTTTACACGGCGGCCTGCGCAGGTAAACTGTTACACGCTCCGATTGACCTACACAGGTAGACCGTAAAGTGTATGTTTTCCATTGATTCATTTAATAGAATCACAAGAATATATTTTTCAGTGAGCTTTGTGAAGGGAGGTCAATATACCCAAACATTAAATATTATGGGACAAATTCTAATAAAAATATCTGCCAACTGGTCTATTTCATAGCCCCACTAACTCAAGTTACCAATATGCATTGTTTTTTCGCCATTTATCTATTAATAATTTTGCTATGCAGACCTGCCTCGCGAGGGGCCACGTATCACTGGCAACCAGCAGGAGGGCGGTGGCGACCACTTGTTCCTGAACTGCACCTCGGGCCGCTCCTACCCCGCCGCCGTGCTCAGTTGGGACATCGATGGGGAAAAGGTAAATTTATATACTTACATGTACTTACAATCTTAATTAATCAAAAATGTGTAGGTATTTAGTATTGCTTTAAATCACTGAGGGTTTATATTTATCCTTTAAATGTGTTCTACTACACTACTTATCCAGTGACTTTATTTATGTCGTTGTCGGTCTAACGAGTCTTTGGTATACTTACCTGATAACCATTACCTTCTTGGCTACCACTGTCTTGCTCCAGCCGTCATCTTCTCTCTTTACCAGATATACTGCACCTTGAATTAACCACAATTGAATTAATTAACCAATCAGGTGACAAATCCGGATCTGCTGGTGCCGTACGGCGCGACGGCGCACGCGCACGGGCTGGTGTCCGTGGCGCTGGGGCTGCTGGTGCCGCGCGGGCGCAGCATGCAGGTGCGCTGCACGGCGCGCGTGGCACCCGCGTGGCGCGAGGGCAGCGAGGCCGTCGTGGGCCACGGGCTGCTCGCGCACAGCAAGGAGGCCATGCTCTTAGGTGAGTGAGAGGACGAGTACAACCGTGTCATAATATCCGCTGTAGTGGGAATGGGAATTAAGTTAATATATTTGCTTACATGTGAATAATTTGACTGGATGTATCCTGCTGCATGCGTAACGTTAATATAAATTGTCTCTCACGCCTAGAAAGTAGTAGGTGTAGACTTACCGATTAAGATTAGAAAACACGTTTAAAGATTACGTAGGTTTATAATTATAATAGAACTGAAGTGCTGGATTTGATACTGTTTATCAACATCATTTGTAAGATGATTCGAGCATAACTTATGAAAATGACGGTATCTGTGCGGGGTGCACCTATTCTGGTTGAGGGAAGTACGGCGGGCAGGGATCAGGAATGAAAGACTTCTATTCTGTTCACCAGTCAGGAAGTGAGAGAGCTAGAGCTGTTGCTTGCTTGTTCTTCTTCTTGTTCTTTCTTCGCTGTTTGCTTTTTAACTGAATTTCACTGTTAGAACTGTTTTGTTCTCTGTTTACTATTGTACTGATTGACTGTGAGGCGCGAGCGTCGCCTTTTATACCATTCTCTACGGATGATAGAGTATTCCAGAAAGCTCTAGAAAAGACTTAATGTTCTACTTCTTAGTAGAAACTTCTAGTTCCGTGCTGCCATCTGTTGTTGAATAGATGAACTATATAGTTAGGCTACTTTCTACTAGATGGCGCTAGTTTCCTCACTTCCCGAGAATGTTTTATTTACTATTAAGTGACAGACACAGACATAACTATTTCCTATCTATTCTTGTCCCGAACATTACTCCCGCCGTGCATTGACGCCGTGATCGTCATTGCAGATCTCGGTGAGGGACGTCTGGCTCCGCAGGCTCGGAGGGCAGGATTTCCAGCTCGCTCGTCGCTCCCTGTAGGCTCTATCATTAGTTGTCGACGGCGGCGGCGGCGGGTGCGGTGGCGCGGCGGTTTTCTTCGTCTGTGGCATTTATCTGTTGCTGTATTCTCGTGGGCCACATTGAGGGGGCGCCCTTTGGGTCTGTGTACTTCTCGTGTAGCTGTGCTGCTCACGTTCATCTTCGGTGCCCATCGCCTGTCGTGGACTGTACTATGGTCTTCGATTGAGGCGTCGCGACGGGCGGCGTAACGGCGACATGAACGTGAGGCTTCTGTTTGTTTTGTACACTTGGCGACAGTACTGGTGGCGCGTCCTTCTAAGTTGCTGTGGTGGCGTGTGGGCGCAATGAGTTCACGCGTAGTCAGATTGTTAACTCTATGGTGGCTCTTGTCCACAGTTATCTTGTGCGCTCCGTGCAGAACCCAGCCTAGAGGCATGTGTGAGGCAATGGGTTCATCGTGCTGTCCTTGTCGCACCTCGCTCGCGATGAGAAGATGACAATTGTCTTGACCGATGAGAATCTTTGGTCTTGCTGCTTCGTACTTCAGCTGCTGTGCGATGTCACGCAGATGAACACAATTTCGCAGATCTTCAGATTTCACCGTCTGTGCGGAGAGTCGTATGTTGTCGATGGTCCGCGCCTGGATAGTGTACTGTGCGCGTTCTCCCTGTATTGTAGCTTTGACACGACTAGAATGGCACGCGTTTATCTTGGTGTCGGCGATGGCGGCTATGTTGAGCGGCTCCATGGGGCCCGTGAGGCCCGCCTGTCTTGCCATGGCCGCGTCAATTAGCGTGACGGTAGAGCCATCGTCGAGCAGAGCGTGCGTGTTCACTTCTCCGCCGGTCCGACGATCTTGACAGGTAAGATCTTCAGATACGCATGTGTTTTGCGCGGTGTCCACACAGACGATACTGTTACGCTATTCTTCGTTTCCGGTCCGGTTTCTGTTGATCTTCGAAAGTGCAGCAATCTATGATGGAAATAATTGCAGCCATCTTCTCCGCAGCGGATTCGCTTGCAACTGTGGGTTTTATTCTTGTAGCGAAGGCATCGGAAACATAGTCGCTGCGATTTGGCTATTTCCCATCGCGAGTTCACATCTGTTTCTGCGAACTTCGGGCATTTATTGATGAGATGTCCTTCTGTGGCGCAGTGGCGGCATTTTACTATTTTTTCTATGACTGTGGCCGCTGTGGTGTAAGCTCTCTGCATTCTGTTTTGACTGTGATCTGCGGGTTCTGTCTCTGGCTGTGCGTAGGGCCCGCAGAGGTCGGCTTCTCTCTGTAGAAATCTGGAGAGCTTCAGTAGGTCCGGCTCTTCTGTAGTCTGAGTGGCGGCGTAGTCAAACCATCGGTAGCGTATGGCAGGCGTCAGCTTCTCTATGGTGATCTTGGTGGCCTCCGGGCTGTAGAGGTAGTGTGTGCGGTCGAGCGCCCGCAAACTGGCGACAACGTTGAGCACGCGGCTGGTGAACACGCAGACATCGCGCGGGTTGTCCGTGAGGCGCGGCAGCGCACGCAGGCGGTCGAGTTCGGACATGGCGATGGAGTCGGGGCGGCCGAAGCGAGACTCCAGGGCGCGCATGATGTCTTTGGCGCGTGCGTTCAATATCAGAAGGTTCTCGACTGCTTCCTTGGCTCTTCCTCTCAGGCTTCGTCGTAGTCTTGCCACGTTGTCTGTCTCGGTGAAGCTATCGGCTGTTTCGTAATATGCGGCACGGAATGACAGCCACTCGTGGTGAGAGCCGGCGAAGTACGGTAGCTCCGTGTGGTAGCGTGGCGTAGCTCGTTGTCCGGCCTTCGCGGCGAGTGCTATTGCGGATGCCAGCTCGGAGATGTTGATCTGTTGTGGCTGGCTCGCAGCGGCTGGGACGTCCCGCGGTTGGCTTCTTGACTGTAGGGCTTCATAGTAGGTACCCGCTTGTGGGTACGATGAGTGAAGCGGCAGCACGGCGTCAGTCGGGTAGGCGACCTGGGCAGCGGTGGCGGCGACCTGGGCGGCCGCGGTGGCGACGGGGGCGGCGTGTGCAGGCGCGGCGGCGGTGGCGGCTGCATCGGGGGCGGCCGCGGCGGCGGGGACGGCGTGTGCAGGCGCGGCGGCAGTGGCGGCTGCGACGACGAGGGCGGCCGCCGCGACGACGACAGGGGCGGCAGCAACGGGGGCGACACCGGCGGGGGCGCAGGGCGCGGGCGGCGGAGCTTGTAGCTGTGGTGGCACTCTCCGTTTGTTTCAGCCACTCTTCCACTTTGTTCCAACTTTCAGTCGCGTGTTCCGACTGCTCTTCATCTTCGTCTTCACTACTTTCTGCTTCCAAGACGGCGATGCGTGCGGCGGCGAGCTCGAGTCGTATTCTCAGCATCTCTTCCTTGGCTCGAGCTATTCGCAGCGCACGCGCAGACTTGCTACTCTTCGACTTGCACTTCTTCTGTGACGACGCGGCGGCGGGCTGGGGTTTCTGTGACACGGCAGCAGCGGTGGTGAGAGCTTCTGCTCCGGCCTTCTTCACGGCAGCGGAAGAGGTTTCTGTGGGGGTGGCGGAGACAGAAGCGGCGGCGGCACCAACAGCGGCAGACCCAGCGGCATCGTCGGCGGCCTCGATAGCGGCAGCGACAGCGGCGTCGGCAGCGCCAGCAGCTTCGGCGGCGGCAGCAGCGACGGCGGCGGCTCTCGTGGTGATCGGCATTCTTGATCCGACTTCCTGCAACGACGAAGTATCCGGCTCGAAGGACCAAATGTGCGGGGTGCACCTATTCTGGTTGAGGGAAGTACGGCGGGCAGGGATCAGGAATGAAAGACTTCTATTCTGTTCACCAGTCAGGAAGTGAGAGAGCTAGAGCTGTTGCTTGCTTGTTCTTCTTCTTGTTCTTTCTTCGCTGTTTGCTTTTTAACTGAATTTCACTGTTAGAACTGTTTTGTTCTCTGTTTACTATTGTACTGATTGACTGTGAGGCGCGAGCGTCGCCTTTTATACCATTCTCTACGGATGATAGAGTATTCCAGAAAGCTCTAGAAAAGACTTAATGTTCTACTTCTTAGTAGAAACTTCTAGTTCCGTGCTGCCATCTGTTGTTGAATAGATGAACTATATAGTTAGGCTACTTTCTACTAGATGGCGCTAGTTTCCTCACTTCCCGAGAATGTTTTATTTACTATTAAGTGACAGACACAGACATAACTATTTCCTATCTATTCTTGTCCCGAACAGTATCTTCGTGTACTCTGGAACAGTTAACTTGCTGACAGAATATGCCAGGGTGCAAATGTATACGGACATTAATCTCTAGTGTAAACCCTAGATTATTGTGTTTGCAGTACATACACATTTAGACCTAATCTTAGTTGCATAATAATATCACAGCAATTCACATAAACCATTTCACATAATAAAATAAAGCTTTTCCTTGATTTTTATAATATGTGGGGACATCTCACACACGGCCATCCGACCCCAAGCTAGGCAGAGCCTGTGTTATGGGTATCGGACAGCTGATATATCTACACAAATACATAGATAGATAGATATTAAATATAAATATCAACACCCAAGACCCGAGTACAAATATTTGTCTTTAAACAAATATCTGCCCCAGCCGGGAATCGAACCCGGGACCTTCGGCATAGCAGTCAGGGCCACTAACCACTACGCCATTTGACCGTCTAAATCATTTGCAGTTTTTTGATTACATTTGCAGTTTCATGATAAATGTTTGAAATTATAATCAAAATCCAAGGTTGTGCAAATAATTTTAGCACCAAGAATCAGACCAGTAAATTCACTACGACTTATTACTAAAAAAATACTACCTACTACGTACCTCAACAATATCTCTAAGCTAGTAAAACCTTTTACCAACCGAAAAATAGGAACAAAAGCAGTTAGTAATCTCGATTTAAACACATGAAATAGGAATTATCCCAAACGAGGAGCAAACACGAGCGCTAAGCCACGCAACTCCTCTGGGATCTGGCACTCAATACCCATTTTGCAGCAATAAGAAGTCTTCTGTGAGACCATTGAAAAAAGAACTAAGTAAGGGTGCCTTTCCACCAGCTATGCTGCGATGATGTGAAAGAAATCCGTTCCCACCAGTATTGTAGTCACTATAGGGACCAAAGAACATGTTGAATATCAAATAATCTGATTGAAAAGCAGCTTATAGATGGTATTGTGGTGGCGATAGTAGAAGTGTGACATTCCTATGAGCCCTATGACCAACCCCGTAGGTTCCTTCATTCAGAAGATGTACTTTTTTTTTTCTACGAGTTCCTAATTCTTCGTTTTCTATGAATGTTTTTTTCTTTCAGTTCGCAGCGGCGGCGAGCGGCCGCCAGCGGGTGTGATCCTGTTAGCGGGTTCCGTGCTACTACTTCTCCTTAGAACTTTCCAGACGTGATCGGGGAAGTGATAAATTAGAGATTAAGGAAACGTGATATGTACAAAGTGAGTTGTTCTTTTGTAACCTCGGAATTACGTTAGAATACGTTGGGGGTTTTTTGGGGCATTTAGTGACGGAATAAAGCGAAGGTGTAGAATAGTATTTGTTGATTTGAGAAATGTAATAAAATAATCGCTCTCTATTTCTGAAGACTCACCTTTGCTATATTAACAGTCAAACATTGTAGGTACTTTATACAGCTGTTGCATATCTTTTCATATCATGTTCATGACTTAAAAAAAGACTTAATGTAAGTTAGTGTAAAGGTCATAAATAATTATTAATTACTTTAAATGAGTGTTGTTTTCTACTGATAGGTACTTAGTTAAAGTAATAATTGTACATAATAGTAAAAAAGCCTTCTAGACGTAAATTAATTGTAATATAAAATAAATAGGTGTTATGACAACATAAATGGAATATTGATGACAGTTAAATTTATATTACTACCTATATTTCCATCAATGCCACCTCTATTAATTTACTGAAATAAAAATCTGTCTTTCAAATTGAATTTGTTTTACTTAAAAAAATCTTTCTAAGTTTCTTTCTATTTTCAATCCAGGAAAGTGCTTAACAAGAATGGCTACAATGTTTTTTTTTATTTTCCCTGTCTCGTTTTAAATTCATTAGGCGGCCGATTACAGCTCTTTGTAAAAGTGATAGCAATGTAAGAGCTTTTATCGGAAAATACGGTACCTAGTTTCCTAATGCTATAATTATTATCTCTTGGAGATAAATAATTTAAAAAAGGTACCATGTATTCGATAATTAGGTAAGTTCTATATGGATGGCATTTTCACTCCTCCTAGCTTTCACTTGAGGCTGCCTTTACACCCGTGCTTAGCGGGCTAGCAGAGCGGAGTGTAAGGTAAAACCTAAAATATGAAAATGCATAAATTCTTCGCACATGTAATTTCATTGGACGATTGTATAATTAACTAAATATCCGTCTGTAAACGACCTCTACACATTCACCATTCCATATAACACTTGCTTTAGTTTTAGATCTTTTAAGATCTCGGAATATGTATGTATAGCCAGTAATTGTTTATTTTCGCATTAAACAAAGAGTCGTAGTTATTTGCCGCTGTCACAGACCGGACCCGATATAATATAGAATAGAGCTTGATATAGTACCTAAAACACTTTACATTTTAATGTTGTTGACTGTACATCACATCGCCTCTTTCTCTAGAGTCACCACATCTAAATTAACATTTCAAATGCAATTTGAAATTCAACAGAAAAGGAAAATAATTTATTTCCCGAGAGCCTTAAATACTGTTTTGATTTTCATATTTAATTTTCTCGTTTTATGTAAATAGTTTCACTTGTTGATGTTTCTGTTTTAATGTGTTTCATGGAAGTAGTTTAGAGCATAAATGTTGATAAAGCTAGCTCCATACCAAGTCGTCGCCATCCTCTGTAATGAGTAAGGGCACAGGCACATTAAATGAAAATTCCGTTGCAGAATTGAAGTGTCGGAACGCCAATGCAATTTTGTTGCTCATTTATTTTATACTGTAACTATTATACATAAGGTTCATTAAAATTTAATGTCTGGCGTTACCTACCTGACCACTACTAGATTACAAAATAATGTAGGTACATTCTATGTACCTACATAATTATGTATTAGAACTGAACTAGGGCTTGTCACCGTGGTGACTAAAGGATTAGCCAGTCAGATACGAGTATTTGTCAATCTCTGACTGTCCTGGGTGCGCCGATATACAATAAATGTTCAGGATAAGGCACTCGAGGAGGCTCTTTTCGTGTATCCCCTGTATGTATGTCCTAGTATCCTAGTATCTGCTGAGGTAAACTTCTAACTGCACAGTGAAGTTAGGCGCAGAGAATACGAGCAACGCTTCCTGCGTAACTCGCCCTGAACGTCCTATAGGCCGACCGGTGTGAAGTTGGACCTATTTGTTAGCTCAAGCGCTTTAGAGTTTGGTCACTTTAAAGTTAGATAAGTACTATTAGTTGCGAATTGCGCGTGAATTCAACTTGGCGAAACAATTGTTTTTACCTAGGTCTTTGCTACTCATTATGAATATACCTAAACAAATTTAAGTAATTTTTTACGAAATTTTTCAGCGCATTACAGTCCAACCGTAGAGTCACCTTCAGTTATATCTCGCTAGGCGGTTGGTGGGTTTTTGGGACGACTCATGAAGGCCCGACGAATGACATCATTAAGAGCTGCTTGACCGGCTAGCTGACAGGCGCAGCAATAGAACGAGATGCCGCGGTGGCCAGCTGGTCGACGGGTTTCCCAACTACCTTTCCGCTGAATATAGGTTATGCCGATAGAACTACCACAACATAAGTATAAATAGATTAAAACTACAAGTATTCATAAATAAAACGGAGATAAATAATAGCACTTACTTGAAGGAGAATTGACCTACCAGCTAAAACATTGCCCAACTTCCTCGAGATAAATTATTCTTGTACTGCACACTGCATCACATCCCAAACCGCAACGATTGTGAGAAAGTGATCCGTAGCGCAGCCTCCACAGGGATTCAATTCGCTCAATTGTTAGCACTTCTATTTCAGCCGAAACAGAATCGATGAATCAAGGGTCACGGCCTAATTATTTGGACTCTCTATTAATGTTTCCAATTTGTTATAATGACGAAACTATTATTTTCCAGCATTTGTGGCCAATTTACCGGGTCATTATAGGTGGTCCGCCATGATTCATTGCGCGTATTATCGTTTAACGTTATGGGAATAGATAGGAGGGGATTACTTATTCAGTTGCACAGACCAAAGCGGGAAAGCCGAGGGAATGCACGGTTCCTAAATTAGACGTGCCTACACTTATCTACCAGGAATGCATAGGCCTCCGGCGGTTCACAGTGAATCATCGAATTAGCATAACTCTTGTGAGTGATCGCATGCGGCCAGCTCAGAATCCATTTCCGCACATTTGCGAATACGGAAGCGGTCGGAACGAAGCCGGAAACTGGGCCCACTGTTGCCTGTGTAAGTTCATTGTCTGTCTTAGAAACTCTGTGGCGCTATTGTAGAAATCTAAGTGCGTCTGTGTTTGGTCAGGTACCTAGAGACTATAGGTCCGAACAGAATGGGTTCCTGGCATGTAGATTCCAACTAAAAATAATTTGTAACTGTGGTTAGGAGACCAATTATTAATAAAAAAGAAACAACAAGTCTTTATGCGACTCGTTTAATTAAATGAATAAATAATTAGGTAAGTTTATTAATACAAGAATTGTGTTATTACTAAAGTAACTTATAGAATTGTGTTATAATGTTTCATACAAGATTCATACAAGATAGAATTGTGTTAAATGTTACAATGTTTCCAACAAATTTTAAAATATTCAAGAAGTGAAGTTTTGCAACTTACGCACAAAATAGAAGAAAAACTGAAAATATTTCATTTCATTTATTACCTATTATGCCATAAATTACATGTAACGGTAAGGTGTAACTATTCATATTATAATAATTTTAATAAAAAATCATTCTGGCTATTTAATTTTCCTATAAATGATAAAATATTTTTTGGTACTCTTACCTTTTCTACTTTCTTACCTTTTTTTCTTCAGTATTTAATGTTACGCAAACCATAAAACCAGCATTAAGTCTTAAGACAGACCTGGATTCGGTCATATCTCTTTACAGACAGCGTCACAAACCACTGTTTCTTGAACTTTATGTGGGTCGAATATACCTAGCGGATTCGGGCTTAATGTCATACGTGACGTCATTATTATGGGATTAGACGAGTAAGACACGGGGTGCAGTAAGCCGGGAGATAATAGCGAATCTATTTAGTGACACGGAAATAGATAATGTTATTATAGCGCTTAGATTAACAATATACGGACAAGATGGTGTATCCCATACAAAAGCAAAGCATACAACTGACCGACTTTTGTTTACTATCGAGACGTTTCTTTTGCACTGACACTCCATCTATGTAGTTCGTATTAAAATATCGTTGTTATAGCGTAGCAGCTTGAAAACATCTGACAGTCGGGTTGCCCACTTACCCGACTACTCTCTCAGCACAAGCTTGCTTGTGCTGGAGTCCACCAACCCGCACTAGGCCCGTGGTGGACTAAGCCTAAACCCTTCCTTCATTGGAAGGAGACTAGTGCCCCAGCAGTGGGGACGTGATGGGTCGTGATGATAGCGTAGGTATATATAGGCGGTCTTCCCACTGCTTCGCGTGATGGCAGTGTGAGCACCACCTTACTCATTCATACGTTGCGTTGCGTAAGGTGTATTAAAAGTATATTTAGATGGTGAGGATTTAAAGAGTTTCTTCTTGATTAAGAAATAATGTATATTCCATTATACTCAGGTTAGGGTACAGGTTCTTTAGCCAGGGGTTTCACCGCACCTAGTTTACTAGAATCAACCCTATGTGTAAGTATATCTCCTTAAGGTCTGAACCAATTTTTAGGTTATAGTTATACCTGTTTTATATACAGGCCGAAAGGGGGTGACTCAGGGAGTCATTCTGAACAACAACTGTTCTACGAGTTTTGAAAATTCGCGAAAAAAAATATTCGTTCTCCATAGTTAAAAAAGTTGGAGTCACTTCTTTCGGCTTAGTATACCCTTTTTGCAACACCCCGTATGTTAGATAAAATGCTACCGCGCCCGCGAGTTCAATATGAACAAGCCCTCAATAATAACAGTACAGCTGCCCTTTTTTTCAAAATAGTAGAAGAACCGTCAATGTTTCAGCGCTATTCCATTTACAATTTAATTTTCAAGCTTTCATAGCCGCTCGGATAGTTTACTATGAGAGGATGATAAATTTAATCCATCGTTGGCATACGCGTGTCGATATTGTTTGTAAGCAAATCGGCCGGCAACTGAACGGACAGACGGGCTTGGTCGAACGCGCTAATACGATGTTATGCGGCCTTTTGTGTGTGTGAAAATAAAAAAATATTTAATTCTACCTTACGAGGTGTTTTTCATAAACAACGCGGCAGTGGTATGCATAATCTTCTTTTTGTCGGTGATAAAAACTTGAGCTGGTCTTGCGTTTCGTAAAATGACTAGGTCTGTGTCACTTGATATTTTATTTATATGCCAATAAAACGGAATATATTTTTATTAATTCAAAAGAATCTAAATATCTAAATAACATTTAACACAAAACTTATAACTAGAAAAAATTAAATATGCACTACTAACTAAATTATAACTAAATTATTAAACTCAGTAAATATAAATAAAAACGCTCTAAATTATTGAACTAATAACTTAAGAACTAATAACTGTGCTAAAACTGATCTATTGGGGGCGGTCCGGTATATGACTGGTGCATGTGCCTAAAATGCACGCCGCGTTGTCTCTATGGACGGCAAGGGAGAGCCTTTGTAGGAGGAATGCTCCGGACCGGAAGTCGAGCCCCTTGTCCCTCATTCTCCGTCCTATTTCTCTGTTTTAGCATATTAGGTATATATTTATATTTAAAATACAAATAAACATGATTGAAACCTGTTTAGTCAATATCCTTATCCAAATATGAAATATACTACACACACCTCTATTTTTGTAAACAATAAGTGAAATCATCTTCGTAAAAACAAACGTTGGATGTCACATATAAATATTATATCTAGAGGTATGTAGATCCGCAACATCGATTGTTGGGCCAATATTTACATTCTTCTCGTGAAGTTTCAATCTTGCTCACATCAACATGTCGCAGCCGTGCAATTTGATGTCGAATCGTCAGCTTTCGGCTTCGAACCTGCGACGTTTTGGCTCGGAGAACATTGCTAAAAGGAAAAGTGCCTGAATTTGTCATTTTTTAAATTATTTTCAGCCATTTATTGTTTTATTTGTAAACAAAAAAATAATTTAGGAGAGGAATAAAATTAATGTAATTCCTCTTTCTGTTTCTTCTTATCCTTTAGCATGACGTACCACTAGGCATATTACCAAATAAAATATAGTGGGTAAATTTTGTTACCAAGGTAAATTTTGTTCAAATAATTTAAAAAAATGGGGCCATTTGATGTCGGCGTTTTGAAAATGGATCTTTTTCATTGTTCGCAAGTGTATATTTCCATTTCTCCCGTGACCCGTGCGCTACCTTCCGTCTTCAAAGCTAAAGTGACTAAACATGTCTAGCGGTGTCAAGCGCTATTTACATTATTTTCACGTACTTTGCCACTACCGCTGGCCTGAATCGTGTTTCGATAGTCAAATAGGATTCCGCAATATGTCTTCAACGAATACTATTCAAATGTTCAACCCGAAGTTTTAAGGTGACTTTTAGGATCATTGTAACTGTAACATCCTACAAAAAAGTGCTATATCTAGTGTTTTGTTTTAGAAAGAAGAATGGCGAAACCTGACCCGCTTTGCATAAGTTAACAGCCACTCACCAAACCTATTTTAAGTTATTGATAAAAATGTCTATTATCGAGGAAAAATATTTTAAAAAATCTAAACCATGGGGTTCTTGAGATATTAGGGTTCAAAAGTAAATTAATTAAATATATTTTTTTCGTTAATTTTTTATTTATTTTTATTTATTTATTTATTCATCATCACACTACATAGCATTACAGTTATAAAGAAAAACCTTAGCGCTACATAGAGGCACAATAATAATAATACTTATTTAGTTATATAATAATAATTTATCCATCAGACTATTCAGACTCACAAAATTTCAGACATGCCTTTTTTAACTTTGGCCAACCATCCGCAAACACATCAACTTGTGGTGCCGAATCTATTATGGCATTCACCATCGTAGTGGCCCGAATTAGAGGCGATTGTTGCCGCGCCACCGAGCGCGCTGCACCCACCGCCAGCAGCCTGTGAGATCTGGCTCGCAGATACTTGTTAGGGGCAAACAGGCAGCAAACCTCACCAACCATATGAGGACATTCCGTCTCTCCTCGCAGGGTCCTACATGCCATTATCGCTAGGTTTAGATCCCGTCGAACTTCCAACGAGTTGAACCCCAGCATTCCCAGCAAGAAGCTAGTTGGATAGAGGTAAGGATAGTATCCATATTTTTTCTTATATAGAAAGCGAAGGAATGCTTTTTGGACCTTTTCTAGCATGAGGGTATATGTGGACTCGTGAGGAGACCAAACAACAGAGCTGGACTCAACTTTGCTTCGCACCAGAGCACTGTATAGAAGCTGGATGACGCATGTTTGACTAAAATCTTTCGCATTCCTTATAACAAAACCCAGTCTTCTAAAACAGTTGGCTGTAAGAGCTTTAAAGTGGTCATGAAATGTCAGCTTTGTGTCAAATGTAACTCCAAGATCTGTAATGGTGTACACGCGAAGAATAACATCCATACCAAGCCTATAATCCGCCTCGAACGGGTTCTTCGCTCGGGTGTAGGACATAACTGCGCACTTGCTGGTGTTAAAGAGTAGTTTGTTGTCCAGCGACCACTGGTGAACTGCATCAAGGTCCTGTTGCAACAGAGCACAATCAGCCTCCCCACGCACACGCATGGAGAGCTTCAGATCATCGGCGTAGAGTAGGCACGTTGAGTTGTGCAGTTGTGATTCTAAGTCATTTATCATTAGAATGAAGAAAAGTGGTCCCAGAATTGAACCTTGGCTGACGCCGGAGCGAGTATGATAGGGCTCAGAGACATAGCATCCATGGCGCACAAACTGTTGCCGGTCGCGAAGATAGTCCGAGCAGAGTCTGAGAAGTTTAGGAGAGAAACCTATCGCACATAACTTCCCAAGAAGTATATCGTTATCGACTCGGTCGAATGCTTTTTTAAAATCAAGGTAGGCGACATCCACTTGTCCACCTCCCTCCATGTCCCGCGACACGATATCCACCAACGTAAGCAAGTTAGTCTCTACGGATCTCTTTTGACGGAAACCATGCTGGGCGTCAGACAGAAATGGTGCAACCTGCCGATAGATACGCTTGTGCAGTATAGACTCAAATATTTTTGCGGTCGCACAAAGGATAGCGATCGGTCTGTACTGATCCACACTTGACGTGTCATTGGTTTTGGGGATTGGAGAGACTCTGGAGAGTTTCCATCGTTTGGGGTAACTGCCAGTATGTAGAGACAGATTGAAAATATAATAAAGTGGCTCAATGAATGAACTACTGCAAGCTTTTAAAATGTACGGAGGAAGATTATCTGGCCCTATTGCACTACGAGGCTTTAACTGGTGTAATGCTCTTGCAATATCCTCTTTCGATATTTGACCTACATGTATTAAGCTGGCAGTCTTATCTGTGCATGAGCGATTTACAATATCAGCGTCAAGTGAGGGGGTGCTTTCTAAAAATACACTAGCAAAAAAGTCTGCAAATGCGTCTGCAGAGCCTTTGCCAGTGCACTCAATACCCTTATAGGACACAGTAGTCTCAAAACCTCCTTTGGACCTTAGCTCTGACATGTGTTTCCAAAAAGCGCGGGGATTCGACCTTAAATGGTTCTCGATCGAATAGGTATGAGCTGTATACGCTTTGGACAGTTTATGCTTAACATTCTTATGCAGTTCACTGTACGCCGTATATATGGTTGGATTTTTGCTGGCTTTCCATTTCCTGTGGAGGTTTGCTTTGAGGTTCATATCCTTAATTAAATCACCAGAAACCATACAGGATAAGACCGAGATAATGTTTTAGGCCTGTTCTTTCTGGGAACTGACTTATTGAAAATATCATATACAATGCTATAAAAAGACTCAACGGCCAAGTCGGCATTATTATGAACCAGTACCTGTGACCAATCGGCGTTGGATACTCGTAGCAGATCGTACATCAAGGCAAAGTTAGCTTTTTTAAAATTCCAGTCCAAACCTGTATCAACGTTGCTGGGATTCAATAACTGAGCCTGCTGAATTTCTTGCAGTGGTACTGTGATATGAAGCGGTGGGTGGTAGCGGTCGGCGCGCGGCACCAGCCCTCCGCAGTCGGCGGGGCGCACACAGGTTGACTTGAACCTCTCCGGCACCAACACGACATCAAGCTTTCCACCAAAATCATTTAGCACATCATTCATCTCAGACATACCACAAACACTTAAAAAATATGCGTAGTAATTATTAACAGTAATAGAGGCACTATTTAAATTAAGATCTCCAATGAGGACCTTCAAACCTTTAAGGGAATTTATCTTATTTTCTACACAATGAAACCAGTTCATGTAAACTTCATCTTTGGCTCGTGGATCAATGTACACTACACACACATAAACCAAATGTCCATGTAAAATAAAAGAAGCCCATAGATCTTCACCTTTTTCGGTTTCTAGATCGGAACGCCGTCGTAAAGTTATTCCGGGGCGCGCCGCTAGCAGGACTCCGCCACACGCAGTTGGGCGATCGCGCCGCAGTATGCTCCAGCCACCTGCAGTTACTTCAGCGTCATCTATGTCTTGATCGAGAAAACTTTCAGTGATGCAGATTAGGTCATGGTCTAAAACTAATAAGTTTTGTCGTAACCACTTTAGCTTAGTTCTGAGGCCTCTTACATTTTGGTAAATGATATCAATGCAGCGTGTGCTATGTGAGCTGTTTGAAGAGTTATGTTGGAGGCTTGGCAACCGAGGCTTTTCGAAAGGGAACCCAGGGTTTTACCCTCGCATTATCAGGCCAGATGTCCACCGAGAAGCACTTATCATAGTAAATGTCTGGAACTCCGATTTTGTAGGATTTATAATCGCCTTTTGGTTTAAGTTCTTCGACCGTGCAGGTTCCGTTGGGGCATAAACTACGTAAATAGTCCCTGATCTCGTCTAAACCGGATTCCATGTTCCAAAGATGGAGATGCTTTCGGCGCTCTACTGCTCTGAGACGGGTCACGCTGGGTCCAGCTTTGCACTCGAGAGATGCCAAGCGGCGTGGTTTTTTCCCTCTGACTTCAGTCCACTCATCTGAGACCGGGAGCTTACGCTGAACATCCTGGGATAGGTCATCATGGGTTGATGCCGAACCGCTACTACGCCTACTGGGCCTGCTATCCGAGTTATTAGTGGCCGAGCTAGATGTTCTAGCAGCACACTCGAGCGCTGGAACAGGAACAGTGACGATCGCGTTTCGCTTGGCCACTTCGTTGAACAGCCTCTTCGGTTCTATGGGAGCGACAGATGGCGCTTGAGTGTTGTCCGGAGTTGGTATTTTTGAGTCACGCTGCTCTAAAGCCACAATCCTGGCTTCATTTAAGACCACGCTGGATGCATGTTTTTCCAGATTCTCGTTGCATTTATCCAATCGCAGTATTGCCTTAGCCAGCTGGTTGCTCAATTCTACAATCTCCATTCGAAGTTTCTGAATCTCGGTTTTACATTCTATTATCGGGTCCTGACCTACAACTTCGGGATCACTGATCTTCGTACGTTCTACTTTCCGTAAAGTGACATTCATGTTCCTTGGGGTACCAACGGGCGTCTTACTGTTATCACCCCCTCTTTTTCTGGAGCATAAACACTCGGGGCAAATCCATAATTCCTGTTCTTCAGGACTAGGGACACGGGTTGCGAATGGAGTGCATGAGCGATGGTAGAGTTTACGGCAATCCTGGTTACTACAAATCAAACGATCCTCCTCAACTTGAATTTTAGTGCGACATCCGTCACATTTAAAATTATCTTGAATTTGAACCTGTGTCTGCAGTTCATCCAGGGTTTGGTTAGCCGACATTGCTAAATCAAAGTGTAAGGTGTAGCAAATAGGGCAGCGGAGTAGCAGAGTCGCAAGGCGGGCTCCAAATTAAGACCGCCTTCATCAACAAGAAATCGCTCCAAGTTAAGCTGCCTCAATAGTGACTGACCGGTTGTATACGATTATTTCGTCAGGCAGCGGCACTCGCTAGCTGGGTCAGTTGGTACGGCGGCCGACTCAGACGCCGATGATCGCGGGTTCAAATCCTCCAGCCGCAGATGTGTTTTTCAAATATTATTATGTAAGTAATTTGAATATTCTTACTCAAACCCGACGGCGACGGCTCACGACAGCTATCAATTCTTCGGGTGAGTGACTGAGAGGTCCGACACAATCCAATATGGCCGCTGGCACTTATGAGAGAATCCACAAGAGTAAGCAGGAGGTACCGATTATCTTAAAAGTTGACAAATTAAAATAAAAATAATTAGCGTAAACTATCGCAGCTAAAAATAAGTCCGCTCGCTTCAAGTGCAATCGGAGAAAAAAGTTAAATAAGATTTCGCTGAATGGTACACGCACAAATAAGTTTTATAATCTAAATCATGGGATTCCCAATTCATAGCGCATCACAAAATGTATTACATGATTTTATTTATGCAAATAATATTGTAAGGGCAGAACTGAAATTGCAATTAAAAAAAAAGAATTATCTATTAACCTAAAAACTAATCACATGTATTTACAAAAATTATAACTAAACTTAACAAACTAACAGAGGAACAGAATTATTACCAATTATACAAATCAACAATAGAAATTAAAGAAAGACACAAATACCGAACAGCAGATTACACCACGAGCAGAGCTTCCGCACGCCACCGAGTCCAGCCGAGAAAAGAGGCCTGCGCCACCGTTCGCTGCCCTTTTATAGGCGGAACGCCCGGCCCTTGCTCCTACGTAGGGTAGTAGGATCCAACACGGCCATCCTGATCATGCGTCGTCCTCGACAGCATCTGATATGTCCGGCAAGTGCTGCGCGGGTGCCTCGCGGGTCTCGCTGGCAGGACGGGAAGGACCAGCGACTGGCTCTGGGTCCTGGTGAGCGGGGGTGGTGGTGTCCTCGGACAGGTCGCCTTCTGCGAAACGAACAAAACATTATAACCAGTGCTAGCATAGCACACTGGCCTACTCTTCACAACCATTCGTTTCATCTTACAAGGCCCTTTTCAGTCATCAAACACACGTACCAACTAGCTACATAAGTTTATGCAGTACTAGGACTGTATCTTAGTACTTCATAAAGTTCCATTCATCACACATTAACATTACAACTCATGTCATCATCAGCCGTACATCACACAATACACACACATGGATCCATGTTCATACGCTGTCATATGGGGCATTTTATAGCCAAAAGGATCGTCTCGCAGTCCGTCCTCCATATGACCCATCATGTAGGGCAATTACCAAATCGCCAAAAGGATCGTCTCGCAGTCCGTCCTCTACATGTACTTGTACCCGTGAGAGACTTGTCAGGTACCTCGCAGTTTACCTGACGTAGGCGTCTCGCAGTCCGCCTACCGTCTCATCACATGGAGATCTACACGGCTCTCTATAGCAATGCAGACCCCTTAAAGTGCACAAACATATGTACTCACGCTCAAAGAATGCAGCGCAAGTCTCAGGGCACCACTCCCCTTTCCATGGCACCATATACTGAGCAGCAGCTTGCGTCGTCTTCCCATAGGAACTTGCCAACAACTGCAGCTCATACCGCCCACTTGGCAGAGCGCGTGTGACTCTGTACGGGCCGCGCATGCCGTGATCCATCTTCCCAGTAGCCTGCGAAAACTTAATCACAAAGACCAAATCGTTCACATTAAACACCCTTGGAGGGCATCTGTTACGGTTCACATACTGGTCCTGTCGAGATTGGTTTCGTCTCAACAGATCACTCGCTCGGGCTCGGCGTAACTCCCTTTGGGCTTCCCGATTTGGTTGTTCGCCTTCGAATGAAATGTCACGGACTAGTGACCTGATGACAGGGGTCGCTGCGTCTGCACCCACCAATAGGTTTAGTGGCGAGGCCTGGGTCGTCTTCTGCTTGGTCACGTTTATGGTCAGCTGCAGTCTCCACAGCGTCTCAGACCAGGCCGCCCCTTTGTGGTTGGTCTCGATGCGGAGTAGGTTGAGAACTGTGCGGGCATACCTCTCAACTTGCCCATTTGATTGGTGCATCTCTGCCGTTATCAGGTGTATCTCTGACCCTATCTCTTTTACAAAATCTAGAAACCTAGCAGACTGATACATTCTACCTCTATCTGTTACAATGAGTTTTGGTGCACCAAACAATGAAACTGCATTTGTAAACACACGTAAAAGTTCCTCAACATCCTGCCTATAAATTGGGTAAAGCAACGTGTACTTAGTAAATGCATCCACAATAAGTAGTACGAACTTAAAACCATTCGATTCGGGAAGAGGACCCAGTACATCTGAATGCAGCACTGAAAAGGGCTGATCAGGTTTTTCCCATGAAGTTATATTTTGCTGTTGGGACCTAGGTACACGTTTCTTCGAAATACAAATCAAACAGTGCTCAATGTATTTTTTAACAAACTGTCTTAGGCCTGGGAACCAAAAGTGTTTTAATACTAAATCCAGGGTTTTGTCGTAGCCAATGTGATTGTGCTCATCGTGAAACACGCGAAGTAAGCTAAGTCTATGACCGCGAGGAACATAACAAAGGAGTCGCGACTGTTCGCCTACTGGCGAGTACTTGTAATACAGAAGATCATTTTTCTCAACATAGCGATTGGGGTCCAGGCCACCCTCTCTAAGTTTCTCGAGGAGGTCTCGCGTTTCATTATCTGCAGCTTGTGCTATTTGGGCCCAATTGCGATGTTGAGTCACATTCAGTACTTCGCGAACGGGGTTCCTACTCAGGTAATCGGCATGTGACATCATCGTTCCCTTTCGGTATTCCATATCAAGAGTAAAGTCCTGGAGATAGATCCACCAGCGGACCACTCTCGGAAGCAGGTCCTTTTTACGTTCGGTTGATTTGAGAGCATTGCAGTCTGTAATAAGTTTAAATTGAAGCCCAATCAAATAGTGTCGAAAGTTCTGCAATGCTTTCACAACAGCCAACGTCTCTAATTCATATGAGTGATACCTACTCTCTGCGCCTTGAGTGGTCCGGCTGAAGTAGGCTACAACTCTTTTGTTACCGTCCGGGTGGGTTTGCAAGAGAACCGCGCCGTACCCAACGCTACTCGCATCAGTATGCACCTCCGTAGGTAATTTTGGATCAAAGATAGCTAAGACAGGCTCGTTAGTTAAAATTGAAATTATTTCCTGTCGCACTTTCTCCTGTTCGGTACCCCACTTAAACTGTGCGCCCTTTTTGGTTAGTTGGGAGATGGGAAACGTTTTTGTCGCGTATCCCTCGATATACTTCCGGAAATAACCAGCTAGCCCTAAGAACTGCCTGACCTGTTTTACGTTCTCCGGAGCGGGTGAATTTACCAGTGCTTGAATCTTATGAGGACTCGGCCTAACCTGACCTTGACTTATTATTCGCCCAAGATATTCGACTTCGGTGGTTAGAAAGACACATTTTCGTAAATTTATCGAAAACCCTGCCTCGGTTAAGGTGGCGAGTACTTTCCTCAGCAACTCTATCCCCTCGTCTATTGTGGTACTCATCAGCAGCACGTCATCAATGTAAACCAGGACTTGTCCCGCGTCTATAAATTTGCGCAATGTTTTATTAATAATCCTTTGGTACACGATTGGCGAATTTGAGAGTCCATAGGGCATTTTTAAATATTCGTAGTGCCCCTCGGGTGTGACGAATGCTGTCCGATGTATGGATTCATCACTGATCCTTATTTGGTGAAAACCCGAAGCCATATCAAGTGAGGAGTATCGCGTTATATTTTTATCACCTAGGCGGTCGATGTGATCGTCGATCAACGGTAACGGATATCGCTCTTTGACAGTCACTCTATTTAAAGCGCGGAAGTCGACGCAGAGACGGTCCGACCCGTCCTTCTTCTTCACGAGGATAATAGGACTAGAGTACTCTGACTGCGATTCCCTGATAATGTTCTTTTGTAGAAGATCATTGATGATTTCGCGAACCTTGAGTTTTTCAGCGATCGATAATTTGTAAGGCCGATAGGTGACGGGTACATCACTAGTTACATTGATATGCATTTCGCCCGTGGTCACAGTAGTGGTTGCTGTGCCTGTTATAAAGAAATCCGCAAAATCATCAATTACCTTCATGAGATAATCACGCTCGGTACCTTTTAGCGGGGTAGTTATAAGTGCTTCGGTATCTTTTGTCACGGTGAAAACGTGGGCATTTTTATCACTGACAGGCGTACGAGTTAGGTATTGGCAGTCTTTAGTTCTAACGTAGGTAATACCATCCCTATTTAAAATGTCGGTTCCGATGATTAAGGGTGTTTTCATAAACGTGGCTGGCACCACTATAAAATCAGCTTCTATCGCAATGTTGGCAAATTGGACCGTAAGAGTTGTGCATGACGTGGCTACAATTTCATGGTTACTAATGCCACTTAACACGCACCTAGTAGGCTTTAATGTAGGATTCAGATGTTTTATTACGTCCGATGATACGAGAGAAACATCAAGTGCCCCACTGTCTATTAATACGTCGACCGGTACGCCTTGAATTACAGCGGTAGTTATGTCGTTTGTTTTTCCGTGGAATCCTGACAAAAATTTACATTCCGATTGTTATGCTGACCTTGAGGGCCAGTCGATCTTTCTTTCGCAAAACAAACACTCTCCGTGTGCCCTATCTTTTTACAAAACGTGCAGGTCGGAGCACCAGGCCGTGCTTTGAAGGTCGATTCTGACGGCTTAAACCTCTTGGGACAGTTATGAGAGAGGTGGCCATGCCCCTTGCAGTTAAAACAGATTTTACGTTGGCTCTGATCCGCATGTTCTGTACCACGTTTTCGTGATGGATGGTCCGTCTTTGTTTTAATGAAAATAGCCTTGTTTTGCTCTGGTTTTACATAAATAGACAGAAAAGACACAAGTTTTTCCGAAGAAAGTTCGGCGTTCGCTGCCGCTGCTCGCACCTGTGCATCTTCTATTCCACGGATAACAATCTGTGTTACTAACTCGTCGGGAAGTCCTTTAATTATATATAGGCGTAACAAAGTACGACGCGCGTATTCCGCGTATGAACTAAACTTACTAGAAGTCGTGCACATTGTCTCGAATAGTATCGTCGCGTAGTCAAGTTTACGAGAACAAAGCGGCTTAAATTCCCGCTTGAAGCTGCTCCACGATCTATCGGTCGATACCCATTCGTTTAGCCAAGTTCTAGCGTCACCTTTTAAACACCCTGCTACACGTGATAAGCATTCTTTGTCATCCCAGCGATTAGCTAGTTGCGCGCGGTCCACTTCATCACACCAAGAGTCCACGTCATGAATTGACGGGTCAAAGTTTGACACATAGTAATGTGAACGTCCCGGGTTTACAAATTGAAACGCGTCAACAATCGCTTGAGTAACCGACGAGGCCGATGGGTCTGGTTGTGAGATGGGGGTAGAAGTGAATTTACTTTCTATCATTTCGAGCCGAGACAAAATCGTATCGAGTGTTCGCGATTCTACGGGAACAGGATTAGGTGTCGCGCTAACGTATGACGCAGGTGGCGACGTCACAGGGGATCGAACCCTGGAGGGTGTACGTTCATAACGATGACGTGATCTACGTGAATGTTTTCGCGACCGATCGCGCCTTCGTTCTCGTCGGTGCGACCTGCTGCGCGATCTACTCCGCGAACTATGCGTGTTAGGCATGATTGTTTTGTACAGAAAAAATTGTGAAAAACACACAAGTTGGCAACGATAAAGTTCCTCTGTTTTTAAATCAAAATTGCTCAAGAAACGTAGATGTGGGTGTTGGATTGGAATCCTACTTCTGATGTAAGGGCAGAAAGGAAATTGCAATTAAAAAAAAAGAATTATTTATTAACCTAAAAACTAATCACATGTATTTACAAAAATTATAACTAAACTTAACAAACTAACAGAGGAACAGAATTATTACCAATTATACAAATCAACAATAGAAATTAAAGAAAGACACAAATACCGAACAGCAGATTACACCACGAGCAGAGCTTCCGCACGCCACCGAGTCCAGCCGAGAAAAGAGGCCTGCGCCACCGTTCGCTGCGCTTTTATAGGGAACGCCCGGCCTTTGCTCCTACGTAGGGTAGTAGGATCCAACAATATCATAATTATTTTTGCACATTTCACACTCAGAAACCTATTTTTATAAAGAGACCAATTTCAAAAATTATTTCATTCTATTCAAGTTCCCGTTATGCCGAAGTAACATAAAATACTTTTTAGCCAAGAATTCCCACGGAAACACTTTAAAAATCAATTTTTAGCTCGAGGGTAACATCTAGTACAGTAGAAAGACTTGATCTTTCAGCACCTATATCTTCGTTCTCCCATGTCTCATAATAATAAAATTAATACCAGTATATGCTGTAGTCACGGACTACACATCAGTGTATGTTTCATCAATGGCCGCTCTGGGTCATGGCGCCATAGAGAAATGGCCATTCTCCTTTGTAAGTTTACGGTTTTTTTTTGTTTTAACGGGGTTGGCTAACTGGGTTGAAATTGGGTCTGAATCAGTTTTTTTAAATTATGCTCATAGGAAAAAAACAAATTAAAAATGAAAAATTTAATACCTCGTTTAATTTCCAGAAAAATTAGATATTTGAAGAAGGTCGTGATGAGGTTTTCGCTTAAATCAGTCTCACAGTACGATAAAGGGATCCCCTGACTCCACTTTTAATCGTATTTTAATAAACGCTAATTTATTCAATATAATTTCTCTTTGTTGGCGTGTCATGATAATGAACAGAAAATGGAATATTGATGCTATCGAGATCGAACTCTCATTTTGGCAAAATTGCTGTAATTAAAATATCAATTTGCAGGGAAAAAATCATTTTTTTGGAAGTACACATAGATATGAATTTCTAGAAAAGATTTTATTTCATTGGTATCAGAAAAACCTAGCTGAACAAAAAAAGAACTGAATCTGTTTAGTTTTCATTTTTGCACGAGTTTACGCGAATACACAGTATAACAAACTTATGATAACGAGTAACGAATCTTCTATGATTATGGCTCTTAATATTTTTAATAATATGTACCTATGTATAAGATTCGCAGGGTATTTTATGTAAGTACATACTTTTACTTAGACCGTGAAAATCATAGCTAAATGAATAATAGAATAATTCGAAAAATCATAGAAAGCAGTAATAAATTAAGCATAAACTCTAAATATGAATATATATTTTTTTCATCTGATATATGTAGCTGCAACTACTCCTGTCGGAGATATTTCAACGCATATATCGGTATATATAGTAACGAACGAGTGGCTACGCCGTAGCAAGCAATTTAACTAACAGTGCTACGCTTTTATTTTAGTAGTTTTTATAAGCTTACAAATATAGATTCCCAGATACTGACAGTCAGTGAGTAAGCTTTTTTTTAATTATTTTTTTATCGTCCACTTTAGTTAATACACTTAACTTACAGTTAAATTATATTACAACTAAAGATAAAGATAAAGATAAAGAAACATTTATTCGACACATAGACAGCAACAACAACAAAAAGAAAAACTTATAAACTCACGGGCAATGAAAAAGTTCCACTGACAAAATGCCGACACCAAACGACCATTTTTTTCCAACATTTAATTTATAATTTGAACAAAATATTACCGTTTTAGTTGGTAATATCTTGATTCTCTATTTAATATACTTCAATGTTGCATAAGGCATTAAGCCTAGCCTTTACCGTTTAGGAGTAATTCGGTGATTTTCTCAGTGGAACCTTTTCTTTGTCCGTGAGTGTATTTCCCTATAAAAAACGCGGGTACCAAACCACCTTAATAAGGTGGCTCACTTATGCGCACTTTTTTCCAACCTTCTTATTGAGGAGGCGTGACATACGAGAGGTGAAATACTATGCAATCAGAAAGAATTAAAATTCTACTACGTCTCGAAGCCTGGTCCACCTGGTTCGAAAAGGTTAAGAAGCACCATAAGTACTATAAGGCGGCCCCTAGAAGATCAATATTGACAATTGTGCAATATAATTCATCTTCTAGGGTTAATATTGAAGATTGCGCAAACGTCATTTGGATTAAAAACTTATTGCACAATAAATACATTGCACAATATTATTGTAGGTCTAGGGTCCGCCTAACACTCGGTATTTATATGGTAAGATTTCCAAAAATATAAGTAGGTAACAAAGGTGTAAAGTAAGTTGCGAACGCATTTACAAAGGAGGCGAGAACTTCGTCGCAGCCCACGGGAATGTCACAAGAGAGCCGTTTGAATAAACTTGCCCACTGATTTATGTGGAAACTTAACAGACTTCACACCTAAATGTGTCCTTTTGTACAGCCAAAGTGACTACTGTTTATAGTAGGTACTCAGCGCCGGTTTCCGAAAACTTGGGAAATGTTAAGCATGGATTAGGTAATAAATATTTGGCCAAAGTTATAAAAATATATTTTGTGGATTTAACAAACCCAACGAAATAATATTTTTACAATAAGCAAATAGGTATTATTAAAATTATATGTCACAAAAAATATATATGAGAAAAATTGTGAATGACAGGCTGACCGCTTCAACTTTGAGAGATATGTCATATTATTATGTACCTCATTTTACATTAGAATACAGCATAATTTATTGTGTTTAATTCTTTTATTTTACTATTTTCTGCGTTTTGTTTAAGTTAAATCCTGATTAACTTTTTAGTTTTGTTTAGGAAACTAGCTTTCAATACTCTCGAGTGCTATCCGTTTTTCTTGTCAGCGTGTGCTGTAGATCTTTGTTTATTGAAGTAGGTAAGTGAATAAAATAAAAAGCCTATAAAATAACTTATTCTCACGTGTTTAATATTATTATATCCAACATACAGGACATATTTATCCGCTAGTGAGAGTATGTCGGGAATACTCAGGAATCAGACACAATTTATACCTAAAAGGAAGTTTTCTGTCAGCGCTTATTATTACATATAAAAAAGACAAAAGTAAATCTGAAGATGGTGATCATGCAAAATTGTGATAGTAGGAGTGTAGCGCACGTTAATAATGCTACAGGTTTTGGCTCGTACGATTTTATCTATTGCAGCTTCTGAGTTCACAATAATTAAAAACCTTAATGGATTTTAAAATAAAATACCTAACACCATAAAACACCGTTAACAACACATTACACAGAAACTCTGCTATGCTAAAAACTCTTGGCAAAAACTAGAAATACACTTATGTAAATACAAACTGGGTCCGACACAACATCTGCATAGCCCGTGACCATCACATTGGATTCTGTTTAAGTTGCAAATTTATGCGAGGACAGCGCCGCATGTCCAAATGTCTCCATTTAAAAGACGTGATCGAAATCCGATGTTGGAGTCAATTATGTAATAAGTATAATATTTTACAGCCTACAGTTACGTAGTTTCAATAAAGAAAGGAATTTTGAATGTGTTCTCGGAGCTCGATAAATTCACAGGGTGAGAAAATCATGGTCGGCCTTCTGCTAAATATGGCGACCAAGCGCTAATGGCAATCACCTAGATTGAAAGGAAAATAGACTCACGGGCAATGAAAAAGTTCCAGTAAGAAAAGCACCAAATTACTCTCAAACGGAAAAAACCTAGCTTAATGATGCCTTCTGCAATCTGAGCATATTTAACATCTCTTTAGGATATTAACAACTAATAACGATACTATTTCTTTCAAATATTTAATTGATGTTTGAAAAATTGGGGTCGTTTCGTGTTGGTATTTTATGTGTGGAACTTTTTTATTGTTTCTGTTTTTTATTGTTCAGTGTGTCAAATAAATGTTTCTTTCTTTCTTTCTTTCTTTCTTTCGAATCGGCACTGCAATCATAAGCCATTGCAGTGCCGGTTCGAACAACCTATCAGAACAGATATCAATCTACTGTTTGACTGCCTACTCGTATTGTAAGTCAAACCTGAAGATGCCAGTGGTACCTAAACACACACCTAAAACCTGTAATTGCACTAAAGACCTATCGAAAAGTTAAAAAAAAACAAAATTTATAAAGTAATCGGAGTCAGTAAGTATTTAACTATTCTATTATGGATGGATGCTGCTTATTCATTCAATGGGAAATAGGTGGATTTATTTTAATGAAATTTGGTAAGTAAGTATGAAGTGGCATCCCTTTTTATACGGGAATTCCCATTGTAGAATATTATAGCTCGCGGACACTAGCTAGTTTTTAACACTTTTCTAAAGCAATAAAAATTATGTTTTACTTTTTTAACCAAAACACTTTGAAAATATTCGATCGAATCGGAAGAAACTGGATCAAACCAGCAATAAATGTATGGGAATAGCATGAGCGAATCAGAAATCTAAATTCGTCCAACCGGGCACGGGCGGCGGTGGCGGCCGCGCTGTACATAATTCATCGTATCTTTCTTTAACCATGACAATTCAACCGCAGATTTTACGACAGCTATGAAAAAGGTCTGTATGTATATTTGAGGAGTCTGCTCGTGAACCGAAATCAAATATTAAATACGTGGACTTCGAAGTCGGCCGAGTTCAAAGATTTCTTTATGCACACGTATTTTATCGTTTACGTGTTGCTTCAATGTTTGTTTTGACGGTAATGACATTATTGTTGACATAGTTGGTTAGGCGAACGGACAGATAATTTAAATAAAAAACCAATGTAGTTATTTATATACACTTTATTGCACACAAAAAACAATTTTTACACAGAAGCATTTTAAAAAACATAGCTTATAATTTGCGCACAAAGGCGGACTTATTGCTAAAAAAGCAATTTCTACCAGCCAACCTTTGATTGGTGGTTATCGAAAGTATACTGTAATGTAAGCTCTTAAAATGTACAATAATAAATATAGGTATGTAAACAATAACAAAAATAACAACTTTAATTTAAACTAACAAAATGGTATATAGTTATAGTAGGTTTTCTTCTAAACTCTGTATGATATATATATGCAAGAGTCGTGATTGACTTGTCATTCTTCAAAAAGCAAAGATAATATTTACAGAATCACCTAGCCATAAAAAATATGGGTAAATCTTGCCTAGATTCTAAATTATTATGCTCCTTGACTAGAAACAACTTAATTCTATCCATTTGCATATTCCAGACCAGATAAATGAACTTAATTAACGCCACGTTATACCTATTACCTACGCTTTTTAATTTGGTTGTGCTAACTTTAGTTACCCACCATGCAAAGAATTATGAAACTTGTGTTTAGTACAACTCCGTTTTAATAGGCGTCTTGCGTGACGACCACTGCCGCTTTTTGTTCCTCGATAAGAAACGAAAGCCTACTAGAAAGGTATTCAGAACGGCGATACTAGAGCGGTATAATCCAGAGTTTACCCCCACATTGCGTGGCTAAAGTTGAGAAGCAAGTTTCAATTGCTTGGCCGCACAGCAATGCACTCCACGCTTACTTACGTACCAATTTTCTGATCTATATTGCTACCTGGAGAACGTTTTAAAATTGGTGTTTATAAAAGCATCAAGAGGCGACGAGGAAATGTTGAATTTATTTTAATCGAATCGACACGCAAAGGTTATTATTTAAAACTATGTTCTTGAAATTTCAATTTGGCAAACACGAACTGTGCGCTTGGTGTCACTTTGCTAATGGTAATGGCTCCCATTTTGGAATGTTAGTGTATTTGTGTACAACAATTCTTTCTAAAGCAACACTCACCTTGCTGTAAAGTTTCAACTCTAACAATAAAATGGAAATAAAATTACGGTACGTAATGAATTTCCTCTGTACTCAACAGCCTGAAATTCATTTTAAACAAAAGATTCGCACCAGTTACCATAGTTTAAACTTTATGAAGGAAACAGGAGCGTTTCATTTTTGCCCGTCGGAAACCAAAAAAACGATTCATCTCCAGGGACAGCCGGAGATCCTGCCGAGCTCTTGAAATTATCTCCACCAACGATATTATAATACGAACTAGATGGAATGTCAGTGAAAAGAAACGTCTCGACAAAAGAAAACACTTCTACCACTGAGCTCTTAGTTTGAATTAGTTCGGTTAGGAGATTTGTGACAGTGAATAAATTCATTGATAAAGATAAAGATAAAGAAACATTTATTCGACACATAGACAGCAACAACAACAAAAAGAAAAATACAGACTTAAAGAAAAGAAATACATATACAAGATAACAAGGCCAAAAAAAATAATAATAAAAAATTAACATGAGGCAAAAAAAAACAAAAATACAGGCAAAATATAAAACAATAACACAACGGGTTGCTGTCCGGAGTGTCGAAACGGCACCAGCTCAGCATGAGCTGTGGACAGTAAGGCCACAGCGCTGATTTTCAGCTGGCCCTTTTAAGTGACCTCAGTCACGTACACGAGTACCTAGTCAAATTGCGGGTCCGCGCTATTAGGTTTTTAAAAACTAAAATTAAAGACGAGCATAACCGTTCCGATTTGAGGTCCGTTTAATACTGACTCATACAATGACATAGTCTTAACACTAAGAGTGGCCTACGTGATCAATCTGCTGATACATCACTCTACACTCCATACAGTTGATGCTTTACAAAGTTGGAGATTCGTGGAATGATCCATCAGCATCCTGGCTGATGCAATAACAATATAATATGTTGCAATGCTTACAGTATCTCTGTTTATGTTTATATTTAAAGTTCCAGAAAGTTCTAAGGGTGAGATACTTGGGGGTACATAACTCCTCCCTCCTTAAGAGCGAAATTATCGGGGGGTTGCACATGCACATCTCGATGATTTCGCCACTGCAACATATTAGTGAGCTTTTTCCTATTTTTAAGAATAAACACAATAATCATTAAAAATACAATAAATTACAGTAAGAGAGTGCCTAGACTAATGCTTTTCACTTTCACTGAATTGCCCATTTCACTATCACTTTCACTATTGAGTTGTTTCAGCATGTAGGACATGTGTTGCAGGTCGCTGAGGTCCATTCCTTGAAGATTTACTGGATTCTCGTTTTCCTTGGAGTTTACTCTGTTTTGTAGTTCCGGCAGTTTTATTGAAGGGATGCGTTCTGATGACATATTCTCGGTGTATGATCGTTGATGATGCAGCTGCATATTGTTAATGTAGAGATCACAGGGTTCGTCTATAAGTATTATATACGTACCCTTTATGGAGTTACGGCTTATTTCGCTATTACATCGCTTTTCAATAATAGTTGTGTTGCGGCTATATAATATCCATTTATTAATAGATATTTTCTGAACCTTAATCTGTTCTATAATCACTGCATTCTGATTACAGTGAGTCGGGTGCTCTTTAAATGTCATCAGCTCCTCAGTGCATGTAATTTCAGGGTATGGTGCTCTATTTTCATGAGTGCATAGGTAATTTTCTTCAGATACCTGCTTGCAAGGCTGTATAAGTGGTAAATATGTAACACCTCTCACCAGGATATAAGGATATTTGGGAATTATTACAAGGGTAAGGTTTTCAGGGTCATGAAAGATAGGTAAGGGGTACATTTTATAATAATTATAGGTAGAGTTTGCTATCAATGGTATTTCTAATACAAATGTTATCTTTCTATCTATCATGTATGATTTAACATTGATTGTATCTTCTATTTTTACTAAATTTTCCAAGGTAGGTGTATACATAAGGTTTTCAGATTTAGATATATTAATTAACAGCTGTAATAAATCAGTTGAGTTAAGTATAGATTGATGTACAATATTTATCTTAGTGAAGGCTAAGGCAGTCTCTAACTCGCTAATCTTTATATAAAGCGTTCTAAAATTACTTACAAATAGGTTATACAAGCTTAGGATATAAGTAGAGTAAACTGCATTATTTTCTTTAGTGCTGATTTCCTTTAACATTATTTCAATACGTTTTAGTCTATTGTCCATAATTTTTGAGTTATTATGTAATATTTCTGATGAGTTAATTAGGCCGTCTATCATCTTAGAAACAACGGTTAAGCGTTTGTTTGTAGAGATCTGTTGATTATTTAAATTACTTATTAACTGTTCGTAATGTTGTGCGTCTTCCTGATCTAAGTTTCCTGTTATGACTTTTATTATAGAACCAATAGGGTTCAATATTCCTCTACGGACTCGGTGTGAAGGGATAATCTGTTTAAACTTATCTATAGTAATTTTCTGTAAATACTCTACTTGTTCTCGTATTCCTAAAAATTCATTAAAATAAGGCTTATCTACGGATACTAACTTACTAAAGTTACTATACTTCCTATTATTATATTCTAATTCCATCAGTAGGCCATTTAAATCTAATACCTTAAAAATAAGCCAGTTATCCTGTTGAATAACAGCTGTTCCTTGTCTTACGGGGAGGATCCCGGGATTGTTTTCAATCTTTTGAAGTTGAAGGCCCAGGCTGGGGCTCATGAGAGCCATCATGGCCACTAAGCAGCACCTGCGAAGGGCGTTTTATGTTTTTAATGGGAATTCTAGTCTGTCTACCTCTGACGGTAACAGGGACGATATTTCTTTCAGGTTTTCCTGTAACGATCGCTTTTTCAAAACGGGGTTTATCCTTGCTCCTGCGGGTGTTGACTAATTTTGTGAAAATTGGTTTTCCTTCTGAGAACTGAATATCGGCCTCACCACCACGTTTTTCACGGGATTTTTCTTTCGAGGTAAGCATTTTATCTGATATGTATTTATATAGAACTTTTGTTCGTTTTGCGTGATCTTTCATCAATTTTTGTAAGTATTGTTTCTCGAAGTTTACGTTAAATGGGTTTTCAGACTCTACATGACCAAAGACGACTTCAAATGGTGTTAAGTTAGTAACGGAGTGGATTGAGTTATTATACGCCATGATAGAGTAAGTCATTATGGATGCGGCGTCGGTACATTGTTGCTCGTATTTTGCCAATCTGTAAATTTCAATTAAGGTGGAATGAAATCGTTCGACTATACCCATTGAGTTAGGGTTTCTAGGCGTGCCTATGTGCAATTGAATTTTATAGAGTGACATCATTTCTTTCAGAAGCTCGTTGTTAAATTCAGTACCGGGGTCGCAGCTTATTTTCTTTGGTACACCGTAATAAGAAAAGTATTTTATTAGTGCGCGGATGACTTCAGGGGTGCTTTTACTAGAAATTTCGATTGCTTGGCCTAGCTTGCTGAAAGCATCAACAAGGGTGAGGTATATTTTTCCTTCGATAGTGAACAGATCTATGAATATTTCCTGAAATGGGGCTTCTTGTGTTTGAGTTAACTGTAAGTATGGTTTCAGGGGTCTACGGTCATATTTCATCTTTTTGCACACGTCACATGAGTTAATTACTGCTGAAATTGTTTCAGTCATGTTATGCCAAAAGAAATGTCGCCTAATGTGTGTGAGGGTTTCTCGAATACCTCTGTGGCAGGTTTTTCCGAGGTGAAATTTCAGAATAACCGCCTTCTGTTCATTTTCGTCCTCGATGAAAACTACTCTTTCAGTGCACTCGAAAAATTGGATTGAACCACCCTTAAAAAGGCTGATTATTATATTGCTGAACTGTTTTCGATGTTCTTCCTGTTCGAAATAGATGAAATACTTGGTTTTTGGTTTTATGTATTCTTTCAGGAATTGTTTTATTAGATCTTGGTTATCTATGGGTAGGAAAACTTCTAAGACCTTTTGTTTTTCGCGGGACCTGTCTTGAACTTGCATACTGTTTTTATACCATTGAAAAACTAATATTTGATTAGGCTTAGTATCGATTGCTTCGTGTAAAATAGGTATACCGTGTGACTGAAGGTCCTGTGTTGAATGTATTGTATCAGATTTACTGGAGAGGGATGGAACCGGATATGTAATATTTTCTAAGTCTGATTTTTCAGAACTTGAGTCGGAGATGGTGATTGTTTTTTCTTTTTCAGAATCAGATATGGTGATTGTACGTGAGTCCTGTGAATCGCGGGGTAAGTCCTTTTTGTCATAATTTACTACCATTGAGTCCTTATCAGATAGTGCATTTACTTTTATACGCGACAATGCGTCAGCGTTACTGTTTTGTTTGCCCTTTTTATATACTATGTCGAAGTCATAGTCTAAGAGATATAACCTCCAACGGGTAAGTTTGCTGCTGGGTTCCTTGAGAGAATGTAACCACGCCAAGGGACGATGGTCGGTGTAAATGATAAACTTCTTCCCGTAAAGATAGGGGCGGAAGTGTTTGATGGCCCATACAATGGCTAGAAGTTCACGTTCGATCGTGCTATAACGTGATTCGGTTTCGGTCAGAGTGCGGCTTGCATAAGCGACGGGGAGATCACTACCTACTGCACCTTGTGAAAGCACTGCACCAAGGGCTATCTGGGAAGCATCGGTGGTCAATATAAAAGTTTTTTCAGGATCTGGGTACTGTAAGAGGGGTGCGTTTGTTAATAGCTCTTTACACTTCTGAAAGGCATCTATGTATTGTTGATCTATTACAATTTTGTTGCGTTTCTTGAGACAATTGGTAAGCGGTTTCGTTATTTGGGCAAAGTTTTTGATGAATCGGCGGTAATATCCGATGAGGCCAAGGAAACTTTTTATTTCGGTGGTAGTTTTAGGTATGGGATAATTCAGGACTGCCTGAATTTTATCGTCATTCGGCTGTAAGCCGTTCTGAGTTATTTTGTGACCTAGATAAAGAACTTCCTTGCACAAAAATTCTGTTTTGTCTAACTGTACTTTCAGGTTGGATTCTCTAAGTCGTTGGAAAACTGTTTTGAGTTTGTGAATGTGCTCCTGAAGGCTAGCTGAAAAGATTATCACGTCGTCCAAGTATACCATGCAATGGATGTTATGCAGGCCTCTTAGAACGTTGTTCATTGCGCGCTGAAAAGTAGCGGGCGCGGTTTTTAAACCGAACGGCATACGCGTGAACTCGTAATGCCCGTTCTGTGTACTGAACGCCGTTTTCTTTCTGTCTCTTTCTAGCACTTCTACCTGGTGATAGCCGGATGCCAAATCTATTGTGCTGAAATATATAGATTTTCCTAGCTTATCAAGTAAGTCAGTGATGTTAGGCAAAGGGAACTTATCGTCTGTAGTTATTTCGTTAAGGCGTCGGTAATCGACTACCATACGGAACTTTCGTTCGCCGGATGCATCTAATTTTTTTGGTACGAGGTGAACTGGGGCACTCCACGGAGAGTGGGATTCCTGTATGACGTTATCTTTAAGCAGTTTTTCCACTTGTCTATTGATTTCCTCATTAAGGACCGGGGGTAATCTATAGGGTTTTACATAGATCGGATCTTCGTTAGTGGTTCTGATTTCATGTTTTACCTGATTGGTGAAAGTTAAGGGTAATTTGTCTGTGTAAAAGATATCGCGGTACTCATAACAAAGTTGGAAAATTGCTTTTCTTTCCTCCTCGTTCATGTGATCAAGGCGGATTTTATTAAGGTTGTCTTTTAATATTTCGTCTACATCATAGTCGGTGGTGGCGGTGTTAAAATGACATTTTATTTCTGTTTCCTGAAAAGGTTGGACCTGAAAAGGCTTATGGAATGTAAGCGTTACGCTTTCCTCTGAAAGATTTTGTATAATTGTTTCAGCGAGGCCATTCTTACAAGTGACTATTGCTGAAGGCATTCTAATTCCGTTTCCGAAATCTCTGTAGTCAATTATCGCTTCACCATTTTCTAAGCTCGTGGGAATTTTCACACGGGTTTCAGAGCGGGGCTCAAGGATAGCCTGTCGAGGTGGACTGTATATTATTGGTATCCGTGTGTTGGGTGTTATAAGTAGTTGGTTTTTCATATCTACTGTGGCTTCAAGCTCCGTCAGTAGATCTGAACCAATCAAACCGTCATAGTTTTTATCTATGTTGTACAGATAAAATTTATGTTTCAGTGGGCTCTGAAATGTTTTCAGGAGAGGTATATAAATTACTTCTCCGTGCTTGCTGCGTGAATGGGTACTAATTACTTCAAAGGGCTCTTGGTATTTGAAGTCTGAAAAGTAATAGTTCGCTATTTCAGGGCTCATGAAAGATCGGGTGCTACCAGTGTCGATCATGAACTTAGCATTTATTTCAGGGATGACTATATGGGGTAGTTTATTAACTTGGTGGCAATTTATTTGTATTATCTCTTCGGGTTGGTTGGGGAGGCTTCTTCCTGAAAATTTTCATTTTCAGTTTCAGTCTCTATTTCCTGATTAGACATAGGTGGGATTTCATTGTAGTATTCGTCATTGTACGCGGGTTCTTCGTGAGCGTACTCAGGATAATAGACATTATCGTCATAGTTTTCAGGTTGATTTTGCTCTGATTCGGGTTCGTATGGCAACTCGTTATAAAAGAGTTGGTTCATGTTGGTTGGTTTTGAGAATTGTTTTACAGGGGCTGTTCTCATGGATACGTCAGTCGTCACTGCATTGTTGGATTTATAGGGGTGAAACTGTTGGTTGGGAATTCCAAATTTAAACTGTGGTCTTTGCAAGTTTTGGTTGGGGATGCCGAACTTAAATTGATTTTGGGGTAAGTTGGGCCTGTAACCAGTTGGCTGAAAATTGGGCCTGTAGCCTGTAGGCTGGAAATTCGGTCTGTAGCCTGTAGGCTGGAAGTTGGGTCTAACATAGGGTTGATTTTGGGGGATGCCAAATTTAAATTGGTTATTTTGTGGAACAAGAGGTCTGAAGCCTTGCTGAAGGAATGCTGGTGGTCTGAAAGAATTTTGGTTGTTAAATGATGTTAACTGAGGGGGTTTTGACGTGGGGGTTGCATTCTTTAACATATTGTTTCTAGATTGATATTGGAATTTGAAGTTTACCTCTTCCAATACGATGCTGAGGGCACTTTCAATCGAATTACATTCTTTCAACCGTACAATCCGTATTAAATCCTCAGGCAAGTTATAGAGGAAAACATTTTTGGCAAGATTCTCATATATTGTTACTTTACTTTTTCTTAGTTGTTGGTCTTCCAAAAGGTTGACCTTGGCTATTAAAGCGCTTTTAATGTGTTGTATTCTACTGTAAAAGCTAGAAAAGTCTTCTTGTGGGTTAATTTTTAACGTTTCCAATTCGATGGCTATACACTCTTCTGAGCGTTTATCACCGAAGCTTTGTGTCAAAATTTCTTTTAGCTGTTGCCATGACTCTATATCCTGTCTTTCGCTGATAAGAACAGCGGCTTTGTCAACTAGTTTGCTCGTAATTAGATGGTACAGGTAGAGCTCCTGTTCGGGGTTGTTATCTCCTTTATATGCATTGATAACATATTCGCATTTCGTGAGAAATGTCCTTAGTAACTTCCCGTCACCATTGAAGGTGGGTATTACTCCAGAAAATTCGCGGGGTATTAAAATTATTTTAGACATTACTAATTTTAAGCAAACGCTTCCAAAATAACTCAACAATTATGGGAATTTTCCTAGAATAATGATTACTTATCCTATATTTTACTTAACTAGGGGTTGCAGAATTTGATGCACTATTTTTAGCTTTACAATTAACTTTTTCTTACTTTTAATCAATTTAATCAATTTAATACACTTTACTTAATATCTAGCGTTAAGCAGAGAGAATTTGATCCCTAAATAACATGTGAAAAATGGAGAGGACTGGATTTGGGAGGTGAGAAGTGTACTTACCAACGCATCGCTGCCTCAACACTCGAGCAAAAACACTAATGCACTTTTGAATACCCTTTTCTTGACGTATTTGTTTGGTTCTTGGAATAGCCGTTTAATAGCGAATCGCGACGTAATTTCACCTTTTTAGGTAAGCAAAATTTGATGCTCGAACCGACAGATGCGAAACACGCGCTGCTAATATTAGCGACTATCCTACCGGCTGCGCCAGTCAAATTGCGGGTCCGCGCTATTAGGTTTTTAAAAACTAAAATTAAAGACGAGCATAACCGTTCCGATTTGAGGTCCGTTTAATACTGACTCATACAATGACATAGTCTTAACACTAAGAGTGGCCTACGTGATCAATCTGCTGATACATCACTCTACACTCCATACAGTTGATGCTTTACAAAGTTGGAGATTCGTGGAATGATCCATCAGCATCCTGGCTGATGCAATAACAATATAATATGTTGCAATGCTTACAGTATCTCTGTTTATGTTTATATTTAAAGTTCCAGAAAGTTCTAAGGGTGAGATACTTGGGGGTACATAACTACCTACTTAACTATGTACAAACAAAAAATAAATAAAAAATAATAATATATAAGTATAGGTATATGGGACGTGTGTGTTGTGTGAATTACTGTTATGAGAGTGTGTATGGTAAGTAAATAAATAATGCAGCTTACATTAAAATTATATAGGTATGTGTGTGTAAATTCTGTAAAAAATAAATAGTACTTGTTAAAAAATAATAATGATACATTGGTTGATATTAATATTGTTTGACAGTAACCAAAATGCGTAAAATTCTGCTTTGTTTTTGTTTCGTGACACACCGTCTTGCTCGCATATTGTTAGTCTAAGATCTCCGCTGTGGAACTGAATAAATTTCAGATGTGCGAAGGAGTGCCCTCATCAAGTTTACAGCTCCACCGATTTGTCTGAAGCTCCCACTGGACCGAACGGTGCGTAGCGTTTATTCGCGTTTCGTGATTCGATCTACATTTCCATAATCCTTTTTACGGTACATTGTGTTATGAAAATATTTTAAATACCTATAAACTAAGAATCAATACATTTAATACTAACTAGCCAATTTAAACATAGCTTTATAGCGTAGTCAATCGAATCTATGTATAATTTAAGTATTTTTTTACAGTGAACTACATTCATGCTATTTATAGCGTCGCTTGCCGCAAAATTCCTTAGCAGTGTGTAGAACCTCATACCTAATTACAAACTGCATTTTTATATGAAACTTAAATTTAAAAAAACCATAAGCAAGTATTCATAACTCGAGTCCATATAAAAATTCAAACCATTATTATGTATAACTCAAACGAAATCAGTCTCAAAGTATTGTTATTCTCAGCTATTACAATTGTAGTCTTTGTTAGGGTAACAGAGTCATATAAGGGCACTCCAAGTCTGCATCAGTTTCCAGTATCCAATTACTAAATTGGAACGAGATCTGAATATTTCACGGCCCAACGTTTCAGTATTGCAACGAATTGGATTTGTTTCAAATTGATTGGTGCTATTTTATCCGGAAAACTATTTTACATGTCTCACATATTTTAGCGTAACGAGTGTAACATACTATCTACAGGGTGTTCCAAAATTGGTATACTAAGCCGAAACCTACATGTGCAGAATGGTATACCTAAGCCCGAAACTAAAATCAGAATTTGGAAATTCGCGAAAAAAAAAAAAATTTTCCCATAGTAAAAGTCACGTGACCAACAAAGTTTCTATGGAAAATGAAATTTTTTTTTTGCGAATTTTCAAATTCTGATTTCAGTTTCGGGCTTAGATATACCATGCTGCACATGTAGGTTTCGGCTTAGTATACCCTTTTTGCAACACCCTGTATATCACTATTAAATATAGTGAAACAACATGCTATAACTTTACAACTTTACTGGTATGTGCAAAGAGATGGTCTGAATTAATTTGTGGTGGTCATCTTGATTTTGATTACTGTAATTTTTTTAATCATGTGATAAGTTGCGAGCTGTAATATTGCTGATTCAAACAAGTACCTAAAAGGCATCAAATTTTATACGTAATATATATTTCAACATAAAATCATGTAGTACCGACCATTTATAAACACTATGCTATTATATGAAAATATACAGTTTCCTACGTTCATTTACTCTGAAGATACATATAATAATAATGTACGAATTCACACAGAATTTACATCACACAGACTCTCTAACTAACACAATGTTTTGAATTTCCACCGCCGCAACATTTGCCAAATCTATTTTCAATAACGTGAAACACGCAAGTACTCACGTATGGGAGCTCGAAAGCACTTATCGAGGGCATCCGTGATCTGAACAGGCTCTAGTATGTAATATTCGCCGGCAACATCGAACTGAGATTGCAATCACATCTGCAATACGCCGCGTCGGGCGCCGCACGACCCCAAATGTCGATAATTGAGACCACCAAGCAACCATATTCAATTTCAATACCACTGCTACGTACGGTGGAGTTATTTAATAAAATTGTACTTAACCAGTGTTTCTGATTTTAGATTATATGCAATAAGCTTAGTGTTGTGAAGATTACACATGTTTATTTAATGTTCTTCTTATTGTTAACGTGACGGACACAAAAGCTAGACTAGTGTTTGTCACCCAATATAATTTTGAGATTTTCCTAAAAATGTTCCTATGAGCTTCTGTAAAGTTCACTCAGAAAGACAAAATTATAAAGTGTATCAAATTTAAGCTTTATTCTAGCTAGCTGTTTTCTGGCGTCTTCAGGTTGGAGCCCAACAACTGGCTCCGTACGGAATCCTAGCGGAATGACTATTATGTACTTACAACTACGACTATAATGCCCAATAAAACTCAGCATAATTTTATTAAGCTCCTTTACTTCTTATCAGTACCGTGGTCTAATTGGCTAATAGAACTATATTTTTTCCTTCCATAATCCTTACATTCATTATGTACGTAACTCAACAACATTTGCAAAACTCGTATATGTATTTACTTAGCTGATGTGTACATCCAAGTGTATTTGTCAATGGTATCCAATCATTGTGAAATCGTAACGTGCAAACTTGTGAAAGCGGTAAAACTCATTTTCCCAAATCGGCCAGTAAAACTCGCGAAGAGGAAAATTGTATTCAACTTCATTTGCTTTTATTGTTATTACTTTCTGTAGGTTTAAAAAAACAAGTGAAAATGTTTGACTGACCTACTAAATACCTGTTTGTAATCAATACTTCGTTCTTCTTCTTCTTTGCCTAGTTCGCTGCAATGTTCCATTGTGCGGTGGTTCTAAACTATAAATACAATTGCTAATCCCTGACTCAACAAAGGGGTGTTATCCATATATTGTACGTTAGTGTAGGTCTGTGCCTCGACCCAGTATCGTAGTTTTACAAAATATAAAGATATACCTAGAACCTAGAAACTTACCGAACATAATTTTTAATGTCCAATTAAAACTGTATTAGTCGACCGTAGAAATAAAAATACGCAAATTACGTTATACAAAGTTATTTTAAGAAAACCTAGACACGAAACAAAGAAATGGCGATAATAACAATTAAGCCTTACTTAACAGACACAACCCAATACGAATATGATTGGTATCTGGTTCAGGCAGATTTATATTAAGTATAAGAATTTCCCTGAAAGCCTGCAGCTGTTTGTAGAGGTTGTTGACACACAGCCACGAATCCGCAAATAGCAGACTAGGAACGGTTCATGTATCAACACAACATGAAGGAAAATCGGATATACCCCTTTTATCTTTGTAAAGGCAAACATGGGGGGCTTTCTGCTGCCAACGAGTTACGTAAAAGTGTAAATAAATGCGTGTATGTGTTGTGAGTATGTGTGAGTTTTTAATTATGTAATGAGTAGGATAGGGATGAGAATCGATGAATCTTTGGCAGCTGCACCGCAAGATTCTATAGCTAGACCAAACATAATTTACCTATCTACTAATTAATCTGATTTCGATATTTTTTTTTCTTTTTAACTTTGTTTATTTAATATATATAAATAATATATATGATATATATAAAATCTTTCGTCTTCTTAGCGTGTTGGTGTGAAACACTAGAATTAAAGTAAAGGTTTGTTCAGTCGGTGACTGTCTAACATCAAAAAATGCGTTAAAAATACTGTTGTATATAAACTAAGACAAAATGTTGAAAAAATTAATTTTTATTTATACCTAAAGTACGCAGTAGTTGAAATAGGCAAACCAAACTATTTATTAAACTCAAATTTCAAATAACTAAACTTTAACCGTAGCCAATTTTCACCGTCTCATTTTATTAAAGCTACAGTTTCGTTATTTCTTTGAAGACAAAATTATCTTCCGCTTTCCGCAATCATCTGTATCAGCAAGAAGGAAAATGCAGAAAGCTAAATAATTATTCCAATATCCCTCGCCAAGGCTCCCAGCCGTTGCAATAAGAAGATTTTTTTGTGGCCGCCGCGCATTAATGGAAAGTGTAAGAAATTGAACCTCGCTCAAATAAACTGTTTGCATTTATCTCCGGGAATTCGTTTACTTTGTTTCTTTAACTAATTAACCGCCACGGTCGAGCGGGCAGCCGCATCGGTTGATACGAAAAGATAAAGCAAGTTTTTAACAGTTTTGTGGTTTTACTTTTTGTAATAGTCATAAGCGAATGCTTAATTCATTCGTTTCCGATTCTATTCAATTTTTTTATGCATTTATAAAATAGTTTGAGTAGGTACCTAGGTAGTTTATATTATTCCTTAACCTGCCTTCATAACAATATTTGGAAATTTAGAAGCTCCTAACTAGAACACTGAGATTATTAGGTATTAGTATTATACGGTACATGAATGGTACCTTTTATGACAATGCGAGTTTGACATTAATCTTGACATAGCGGCTTGCGAAATGACCTAAATACGTAACAATAACTGTCACTAGAACTTCCTGGCTGGGAGATTCGTAGCATCAGCGAACTGAAAGCAATCCAAGACTTGGATCTGAGCCGAGCTTCTTATACTTGGGATTGTAAAATAAGGGGGAAGAGAAAGAGATAGGCTTACATAGTTTAAAACAGCCATTGATTAAGAAATTTATGCACGGATTTGCACCTACCAAAAAGTGAGGGCTGTGTTAAGACAAAAAAGCGCGCTCGTAAACATGAAACAATAAAACATCTTCGTAATTATCCACCCTGTACTTTATAACCGGTATCAATGACCGTTTCTGTGGCATTACAAATTATGTTTTTTTTTTCACTACATACATGATACGTCAGCAATAGGACAATACAGTTTGAGTTTTTATATTTATTTGGCTTCTCCTTGTTACCTGTTATAAGATCTCAATGTATTGCAACGATTTATCGCGACCCATGAGAACTTCGGAGAAGCTCTCATTGTAAAGGCATTGTGTATCAGAGACTCAGGCACTCAACTATATTAAAATAGCTTTTTGTTCCGGGTATTGTGTCATCGGAAACTATACACAAGACTGCTTTATTTTCATCATTAAGTAAATAAGTATATTTATTAAATAAGTACTGAATTATAGCTATTAGGATATTAGTTGCTAGAGTAAATTTTCAGTTCATATTTACGTACTTATAGCATATTGTAGATTTACTACTTAAATTTATAGTATGTGTGATTGTGAATGCGTCACAATGACACATACTATAAATTTAAGTAGTTACTGACGACATAAACAATAAATACATTTATATACTATACATAATATACTCTTACTCGTTTTCGTTTCAATGAACCTGGACAATACCAATCTATAGAGGTTAATGTATCAATTATACCGCCCAAGGATCACATATCTATGCGGCCGGTATCGTATCACAATCGATTCCAAATATGACTAGCCTTGCTACATGCCACTAGAGGTGAACTCTCGACGTGGGTATGTCGCCTCTATGGCCAAGGTATTAGGGGGCACATATTGAGCAGTACGCCTGTACTGTACTGTACATAAGCAATAACATTATCGAGCAGTGACCACTGGCTGGCCAGCTCTAATGGCTTCCATTACGCTGCTCACCACCTGCGCTAATGGGCCAGAAATATTTAATTGATGAGTGCTGTTCAGATTTTCCAGCACGCATTTTTGAGCGCTTGCAGCTTTTCTTTTGCTCTGTGGCGCAGGTAACATGCTGCAGACTAATTAGTTTTAAATTACCGAGATCGAAACATCCGTGGTGGGTCCACGTGGTTGTTTTTCTTCGATGGCCGCCGGACAATTAATTACAGTGACTTTGCCTCGGTGACAAGGCTTCATTATTATTCTTTCCAATTTGAATTTAAATGTGAACCGTAAAAACTTAACCGGTGCCTTTTCTTATCCCGTCTCGTGAATGAAATATTAATCGTAGAGTTAGGTTAGACTGGAAGCCATGAGAAATGGTGGTGTGCTTATTCCCGTGATTGTTCTAGCCAGTAGACAAGATGACGTCATTAATCTCCTGGTAATGTACCGAATGCAAGCGCTGGCTTGACTCTGAGCATTTGCTTATTCTAATTCTAAAGACTTGAATCTTTGCTAAGCATATATTCTTATTTGTCTATGTATGTTAGGCGTGATGCTTATCCCTCTTGATTGAACAATAACTTTATTTAAAATCTCTTTTAGAGCAACATTTACTGTGTACCTAGTTGTTATTTATACTTTCTGAATATATAGATAGGGATATCATTTTAGTAGGTACAAACCACTTTTAAAATTATTGTGTAGACTTAATGCTGATGGTAATCGCGATGTAATTATCAAGATTTTAACCTACGCATCGTAAAACAACCAAATAATAAATTTTATAAAACCGTGACAAATGGGAATATTCTCCCACAAAAAATCCGATACGGCTTTAAACAATGTTCACTTTTGCTAACAAATGCCATTTAGTGGATTTATGCTTCATTTTGAAACAAGTCATTCTTTATTATTCCCTGCATTTTTACCATAACATGAAAAGTATTAAAAAAATTCAATTATGATACCTGTACCGTTGCAATAAAGTTGACTTTTCTGAAAGTATTTCAGCCAGCGGAAAATATGGTACGCACGCCCGTACTGAAAATCGTCCTTTGGGTCATATATTTTAATGATTCCGTTCCCAATGTTGCGTATAAATCGATTTTTATTGTGTTTTTTTGATAACTGTATTTTATATCGATAATCTTCAACTTCAAGTTTTTTTTATTTTGTTTGTATTAAATACCTACGTACATTACATCTTTATTGTTCTTATTAACAACTAGTAGGCATTATCTTTTTCTTACACGTGTAAATTGTAGTTAAACACATTTATGAATACTTTTAGAAAATCGTGAACGATAGAAATTAATATATGAGACATGTTTTTTATACATCTCGTTTCTGTATATTTTTTACTGGATCGCCTTTTTATCTCCTATCTTTACATAAAAAGTTAAATTACAACTACATCAACACTTATAAAACATCGTTGCGCTTTTGGTTGAAACTACGAGTATACCAGAATTTACTATCCTACCTACTATACGCACTATTCATTTGTAACATAAATGTATTTTAGGTTTGCTTAAATAAATAAATAAATAATTATAACGATGCATCGTTTACAATTTACCATCCATAATTATTTACTTATTTAATTGTCGAAATTTAAGTTCAAATCATTTCATTTGAAATCTTTTTACATAAGTACCTGATATTTTAATAAAATGAGTAGCAAAACATACATTTTAACAGTATATCTTTGCTGCTAAATACCTATGTTCTTTGTTTTAGTATCTAGTCAAATCACGTTTATTTCATAAAGTACGAAGAAAAAATCTAGTTATTTAGTTATCCGCTTGCCATGTGGACGTCGTTTTTGGTTCTATTGACTCTTGCAACTAAGATAAATTTGTGTTTGGGTAATTTTATAACATTATTAAAGTACCTACATAATAATTAAGTATATAAAATATGTTTAGGAACTTTAATAAACAAAGGCTTTTATTTTTGTATTTTGTGCATTTCTCTGTTCATCTTTAAATTTATAATTAAATCTCTTATAATATTATAGGCACATATTATAATAATTTTTCTTTTATTAAGCATATAGTTTCATCAATTCCAATAACAGTTGGTTACTTTCATTACTTCAAACTGTACCTAATTTTATATTCAAAAGATAGGGAAGGTAACGTAATTGTACTTAATTGAAGTATTATCGTCCACCATCCCGCACTAGGCCAGCGTGGTGGACTAGGCCTAAACCCCTTCTTTTATTGGAAGGAGACCCATGCCCTGCAGTGGGGACGTGATGGGTCGTGATGATGATGTGAAGTATTATCAATTTGTTTAAGGTTATTGCAATGGTGATCCAAATGGCATCAGTGGATGTGGAGACAACTGCAACCGGCTCTGTGATGACCTGGTCAGACCCTTCAAAAGGGACTACTGTTCCAAGAAATGCAAAATTAATGGGTGTGACTGTAAAGTTGGCTTTTACTACGACCAAGTGACAAGGAAATGTGTTTCCCCAGAAAATTGTAGTAAGTTGTTTTCTCGTTAATCGATGATTATAATATGCATATTCCTTTTGCTTTTTCTTCTATTTAATCATTTATCATGTATAAATATAAGTATTTTATCCCTTAAAATTACTGTAAAATAATGTATTTATAAGTTATCTAATTATTCTTAGAAGAGGTAAGCCTTTGCTACCTCATCTATCTTTTATGTATCGGTGATAATAATTATGTAAATGCTTACATCAAATTTGCAACACGTTTTCAGCTGGAATTTGCGATATTAACGAAGAAATTTCCTCTTGTAAGAACAACCTGTGTCGGCAAAATTGTATAGATAAAGGAAAATCTTTTAAATGTGATGGCGATTTTGAACAAAAATGTTGCAGTATTGGCTGTGTTTGTAAATCTGGCTATTTGAGATCTGCGGATGGAATTTGTATTACTGAGGCACAGTGCAATGGTTAGTAATTGGGGATAGTAGAGAACGACATAAATACTGAATATTAAAATCTACATAGTGTCTAAAAAAAAACTTTTTTTTAGCGGAACAATGTGGTGTGAATGAAGAATTCTCAACGTGTTCAAATTCTGTGTGTCGATTACAAAATTGTACACAGAGGGGTTTAAAATTGAGTTGCACAGAAATAACTAAGAATAAGTGCGTGAGAAGCTGCATTTGTAAGAACAACTATTTGAGGGCACGGAATGGAAGCTGTATACCTGAAAGTGGTTGCGAAGGTAAAATTTGTTAATTACTTAATAGCGCTTAGCTTAAACTCGATATCTCGTGTGTGAGCTACTCAGAACCTAAGTCAGTAAGCTTTAATAAATGTTAACATTATTTATGTATTACATCACTTTTAGCGGATGGAAGTATACCAACCTGTGGATTAAATGAAGAATATTCAGCATGCTCTAATGCAATTTGCCAACCTGAGTATTGCGTTGATAGAGGAAAACCAATCACTTGCGTTGGTGTACCTCGAGAAAACTGCACATCTGGTTGTGTTTGTGCGAAATATTATTTGCGCAATAACAATGGCCAATGCGTACTGGAAGACAAATGTGAAAAAACCAATGGTATGCTATATTTATCGTATTTGCTCTGTATGTTTTTTTTACCCAAATATAATTTTAATTAATAATAATAATATGTTTCAGCTTCAACTACAACTACCGTATCTAGTGGATCTTCGAATTCATCTCCAAATGTCACAAGCCCACCTACAACCCCTTCTAGTTCTTCTTCAAATTCAATCAATACAACAAGTTCTGATCCACGGAATAACGCTAGTTCTCCTTCAATAGAAACATCAACGTCTTCAACAACAAAAGCAAGTTCAGATCCAGGAAGCACTACCTCGAAAATAACTACTGCTAATGCTTCGTCTCCAGCTAGTAACATAACTGAATCATCAACAACTAATTCTCAGCCATCTGAGCAAACAAAAGCTAATTCCTCGTCTATATCCCAATCAACAACTAGTACAACGAATGTACCCAGTACGAATGCAACAAGTATACCTTCAACACAATCAACTCTACAACCCACTGGGTCTACAGCTTCTACCTCTGTAACTGCTACCCGTCCTGGTTCATCCAGTCCAAAAACAACTATTAGTTCATCATTTTCTACAAAATCTCCAAGTAGTACTTCTCGTCCAATAACACGTCCACCTCCTACTACCACTAAACGCCCAACTAACCCAACCTCAAGATCTACTACTCGAATCAATACCACATCAAAACCAACTGTAGCTTCTACTTCAAAACCAACAAAGTCAACCATAAAACCTACTTCAAAACCAACCCAAAAACCTACAACAAAGGCCACAACAAAACTTAAGCCAACAGGTAAACCTACTCCAAAACCAACCAGACCTCCTTCAACTATAAGACCTACTACAAAACCAACCGGACCTTCTACAACCAAAAGACCTACTGCAAAACCAACCGTAGCTCCCACTACTGTAAGATCTCCTGTAAAACCAACCGTGAAGCCTACTGCAAAACCAACCGTAGCTACTACAACCAAAAGACCTACTGCAAAACCAACCGTAGCCACCACAACCACAAGATCTACTGTGAAACCAACCGTAGCTACTACAACCGTGAGACCTACTGCCAAACCAACCGTAGCTCCCACAACTGCAAGATCTACTGCAAAACCAACCGTAGCCACTACAACTCCAAGGCCTACTGCAAAACCAACCGCAGCTCTTACAACCATAAGACCTACTGCAAAACCCACCACAGCTCCAACGGTGAGAACCACACCTTGTACAACTTGCGAAGAAAATGAGGAATATATGGAATGTGCAAATACTGTGTGTCGACCACAGACCTGTTCCGAGGTAGGGAAAGAGTTGATATGCCCAAATGATTCAAAAAACAACGAGTGTGAGGCAGGATGCGTTTGCAAACAGGGCTATGTAAGATCGCAGAGCCTAAAATGCATTCCGGAATGTGACTGTTAATGATAAAGTTTACAACAATATGAATTAATTAAATGCCAATTCATAAATTATTTGTTTTTATTTTTTTACTTTCTTCAATGTGCATTGCTTTTTTTTGCAAATTCTACCCTATACATAAAAAAGTATATTTGTCATTAATTTTACATTGTAATAAGCAATAGTTTTAAATTAAAAGTAAAAAAAAGGAATTATATATCCGAATTGATAAACGTAATATTAAATTTATAATTGTTTTACCGTGTTCGCTGCCATAAACGGATAAAAAGTAACCACCATAAAATATTAATGAACCCATAAATGCCTAATCTTTGGCATGATTCATGTGTAACATTTTATTAATCTACGACTAAAACCTACTAAGTCATGTTGTTTCAGTTTTACGACTAAATTAATATTATCAATCTATTAGATTATCTCTAGCTTTAGATATAATTTTCAATAATTTGGACCCTTCCTTTTGTTCTCAACTGTATTCGTAAATAAACATTACACCCTCACTAACAGAGCATCGCCAAAACTGCCCGCGGTATTTTTCTCACCAAAAATTCATAAAAATGCCGAGTGCAGTTCTGGCTGAGTATTCAGTTTCTTAATAGAGCTATTAATCCTGGCGTAGCGAGCTCACGCGCACTGTAGGTAGCGTCAGTAAATTCTTGTGAATACATAATTCGAAGGGGCTCGTGACTTTGCCACACAAATTTATAACTCCCGTGTGCCCAGTTTAAAACACACATCAACTTAATTAATTCCGTTTTTCAGTTTATAGTTCTTTTATGCAGTGCTGTAATGAGATTGCCTTTATGTCAATGTTTGTCGTCTGGCTTAGAGTGGTGGGCATAGAATACTTAATTGGTTGTTACAGATAGTGTTATGTACACACGTTTTCTGTCATTGTTTTTTTTTTCATATTGTCATATTGATTGAAATTTAATTTGCTCACGTTGAGTTGCAGAAAAGAACGTTATGCTAATGTCGACCTTAAATATATTGCTGCCCTGCTTTGATAGTAGGTATACGGACAGAAACAGACAGACATAGATTTAATTACATTAGCTTAAAGTTCCTTCCTGCTACCGTACCACCATCGACACAATCACAAATAACAATCCATAAGTACATAGCTTCGCACGCCTTTCAAACATCTGTCAGATCCGTAAATGTTACGTCAGATTTTACAAGCGAGCGACGCTGCTTAGCTAATGTGCGGTGGTGGTAACCCCACTGAACTCAGCGTTAGTGATTCAGGCATATGCCATTATAGAGGTGTTAATGAAAATCACATAACAAATATTCTGTTTTCTTTTTAAATACTAATAGCCTGGTATGTCATCGTCATCAGCCCGTAATCATCCACTACTGGACATAGGCCTCTGCCAAGGAGCGCCAGAACATTCTGTTTTCGGCAGAACACTTTGGTCCGTCTATATAAATCTCCTATAAATGACGGGATACCTAACGATGTTCAAATTTTTATAAGAGCTATTATTATCTATGGATAACTGACTTGGAGATAAAATACCTCGTCTGCGCATGCCTTTATCCACCCACTACCGGATACTTGCCTGAGGTCGTCGGTCCAGCGGGCCGCAGGTCTTGCCACGCTACGCTTGCCAGTTCGTAGTCTCCTCTCGAGAACACGTTAACTACACCAGACATCGCATCTTCGGCATTTATGGCCTGCCCAATTGAATTTGAATTTGAATTTGAAATTGAATTTGAAAAAAAATTGAATTTACTTCAGCTCGCAGATTTTAAGAACCAGCATTGTATGTTACGTGATTATTCTTACCAATTCCCAATTCTTTTATGTTGTCCTTCAAAGAAACCGACAAAAATTTGTCCATTGAAATAATGCCACTACTTTACTATTTTATTCGTAGAAAAGGTCTTTACTTAATTACGGTCGGCCATACGACTAATTGAAGTAAAACATTGAATAATTAACTAGTAAACTTGCCGTTTTTACTAATAATATAAAGCTTTCCCTACTAAGAGAATTAATTAACTGCTTTTCCTATTTAGAGCTATAAAATACTACTAGGTATATAATTATGTACAAAGTTAAACAATTGAGACTAAACTCACCGATAAATTCAGATAAAATCTGCATAACCAGTTTGTGATCTTTATTGAAAATGTCAGTTTGACACTTTAGGGTGAATTCGTCCAAACATCACGTTACACGAGAATAACTATACCGGAATTAAAATTATACGCGAGTAAATATCTAGGATAAGTACATTTGCATTCTACCAAGTTATACTATGATTAAATTGAATGAACGAGGAACGAAACTGTAATGCAACTAAAATAAAAATAGTTGCGTTTCAAAGCATGCAATAGAAATGACATGCCAACTTAGTTTGAATGGATTATAAAAGTATCAAATTGTTTATGTTTTAATATTTTATTCTCTGTTGTTATTCTGAGGATTTGCCTTTTAACGTACTTTTGTTTATTTCATTCATTTTCATTTCATTTATTTAATACCATAAACAACATGTCGCATAAGATGTTAACATTGGTTTATGCATTTAAAGTACTTACAATGTTATTTTACCCTTAGGGTGTAGTACAAATTTTTAAATATAATATCTAGGTACTATACACAATCAATAATTTAATACGAATTATAATTTTAAAAACAATACAGTAAAATGAGATGTCATAACAACACAATAACACAATAAAATTTATAACAATTTCTATAAATTCATCACACACAACACAAAATTATGATTTGACAGATGTGTTTATATGTCATTATGACGGTTTTCTAATCAGCTGATGTGCTGCCGCCATTACAAAATTACTCTCGGATAAGCTCGTTACACGGTAAATTTTGGCGGTATAACATTTTATTCTTGGGATAAGCTACTTATCTTGGTTTCAGGTTTGGTAGAATGCAAAATCTGCTTACTCGCGAGTAACTGGTACTTTACTCGTGAGTAAAATGTTACTCGACGTTGGTCGAATCCGCCCTTAATCTAATAATATCTTTTTAGGACGAAAATGAGCCCTTACAACACTCGGAAACATCGGATCAGGAGGTTTAATTTGTGGTTAATATATACTAACGAAAAGCTGTCATGCAATTGGCACGTTTATTACAACGACATAGAGTCGATGCTCACATAGCAGCGCTCCGAAACTTAGTTTTTCATTATATTTTATAGAGAGACCCCCACTTTTATCCACTGAATTATAACTCAGTTCCTACAAACTAAATATAAAACTAAAATCTTGGTAGATTACAATATACCACGAAACCTCTCAACTGTAACTACAAATTACTTCACAACTTTTCCTTATCGTGTAGTAGAAGGAAAACACCGTGATTTATTCTACCTTCTTTATTTCTCTTTAAGCTTGACCTTCGTCTTTTTGTGGAATATTAGCTAAAAGAGAGCCAACCATTCCGACACTCATGTACCTACTAAGGGTGGGGAAACATTAGCATAAAACGTTGCTTTCAATGGGTTCCCTCACGATATGAACCATTTTATCAAGTATGTAATAATAATATTCTCGCGAGCAATGAAAAAGTTCCAGTGAGAAACATCTTCATTCATGGCGAGTGTATTATGTTAAACTATAATCTAATTCTAAGATATAAATACACTGATAATATACCTGCCTTGATAAAAAAAAAGTGAATAAAATTCAGCAAACAAAGTGTTCATTACAGCTAACAACGTCCCAGGGGTTCTTCATTAATGTTTTTAATTTAAACTGCAGCTTAGTAAGCTTTAGTATAAAAAGTCCGAGCACTTTGCAGCTAAGTGACAGCGAAAAACAAAACCCGAAAACAAGTTGGCACAGCTCTGAAGCATCTTCAGAGGGCTTTAGCTGGTGCAACCGCACAGCCGACTTGCGCAGAGAGCGGAGTAATATAGCACGCTCGGAAATGTACCGAAATAATAATAATAATATGTGGGGACATCTCACGCACGGCCATCCGAGCCCAAGCTAGGCAGAACCTGTGTTATAGCTGTCGGGGAGCTGATATATTTACACAAATACATAGATAGACCTACATCCTAATCCTAATCCTAACTAATATTATAAATTGTTTGTTCACTTACTTGTTTGTTTATTTTTTGTTGTATGCTTTGTAATTGGTTAATTCAAACGATCGCACTCCTAATCTACGGCGTTCCGTTCGCAAAGGATCCAGCTGAAAACCAGCGCTATAGTCCCCGGGATTATAGCACATGCTGAGTCTGGAGTCCTTTTCGACACTGAGCAGCAACTAGCACCTAGTGTACCCTACCTACTAATTTATTAATATTTATTTTTCTAGTAATTAAGTATTTTTGTTACCTGTTTTACTGTCCATGTTGTTGTTTTTGTGTCGAATAAAGTTTTTCTATTCTATTCTATTCTATTCTTTAAATGCGAAAGTAACTGTGTCTGTCTGTCTGTCTGTCTGTTACTCTTTCACGCCAAAACTACTAAACGGATTTGAATGAAATTTGGTATACATACAGTCTAGACCCCGGGAAAGAACAAAGGCTACTTTTTATCCCGGAATTCCCACGGGAAAACTTTTTAAGGCGAAGCGAAGCGCGCGGGAACAGCTATACTAAATATAAATATGTATATTATTAAATATAACATGTAAATGTATATACACTCACTAGCAATGAAAAAGTGCCAGTGACAATGGCACCAAATTATACTCCCAAACGGAAAAGACTAGCTTGATGAAGCCGTCTGCAATATTGCAGTACACTTAACAGCTCATCAGAATATCGGTATCACTAAGCTATCTCGTAGGCAACCCTAAGTTTGAAGAAAAAAAATGGAGGATATAAATAGAAAAAACCGGCCAAGTGCGAGTCGGGCTCGCGCACAAAGGGTTCCGTAGCAGCAAACATCGTTTTCAGTGTAAGCACAATAACTTAACCAAAATTACAGTTAAATCAACCTATCTCAAAAACTATAAGAGATACTTTGATCAAACCAAAAATCGTTGAAAGAGTTAATTAGCATGCATCACCTCTATTTTTTTTAGAATTTTATACTCGTAGTTATAAAAATAGAGGGGGGGGGGACATACTTTTTACGACTTTGAGAGCTGATATCTCAAAAACCGTTCACTTTAAGAAAAATGTTTTTTAGAAAACTTTATATCATTTTAAAAGACCTTTCCATTGATACCCCACACGGGTATGTACATCGAAAAAAAAAATTTCATCCCTCAGTTACATGTATGGGGGGCCCCACCCCCAATTCTTTTTTTTACTATTTAGTGTCATATTTTTGTAGCGGTTCATACAACACATATTCCCATCAAATTTCATCACTGTAGTACTTATAGTTTCCGAGTAAATCGGCTGTGACAGACGGACAGACGGACAGACGGACAGACGGACATGACGAAACTATAAGGGTTCCGTTTTTGCCATTTTGGCTACGGAACCCTAAAAAGAGTAATAAGTTTCAAAAATAACCAAAACCAAATGAGGTAAAGCCTGTAAAACGGCATTCTGATTCGAAGCGCTTCGCTGGGCCTTTGGGGGCAATAAATAACTTTTACAGAACGACTCCCAATTGACAAGGTACTTTATGTTGATTATGGAAAAAAAAACATTCAGCCGGGAAAATTATTTATTTACGGCAAGGTTGTTAAGGTCACTTGATTAGATATGTTTTAGGTATAATTTAATAGAATTAGTCATGAAATTTCCTAATTTATTTTGTACTTTTATAAATTTTATTCAAGGTGACCATGGGTTTGTGTTAGCGTTACCTGACTCTACAAGGTCAACAAACCTGTAAGATTTTCATTCTCAGGACGCAGAATATTAATATAACAGGTAATACTATTTAATATTGTATTTACCTAATATAAGTTGAGGTATATACACCAACAGCGTAATAAGGATAAACAACACTTTTATGTATGTCATGAAATTGTATTGCCGACATAAAGGGAACACTTTTAACCATATCCGTTTACATTTTACTGCTATAATATTTTGATAGGCAAATAAAACGATAGCATTCTGAGCCATTTTGCGGAAAATGATACGTTACATTGTTTGTTGTATTTGGATTGAGAATTTATTACATGATCCAGGTATTCTATTCCAATCATAGTATCATGTAACATGCACAATAATACATTCGCTAGCTAGGTACATAAATTAGAAAATATATTATAATTTATAGGTTGAACTCGAGCATTTATCCACTCGTGAGCAACGAAATAGTTTCGCTTACAGAATGCTATAATATTTAAATTAGCTATAGTTAATTTAACATTTGATCAAAATATTTAACATTTTAGTTAGTAAACCTAATGCGCTGTTAAATACACTTCAATATTTCAGACAGGCTAGTATTTGTCGTATAAGATTAATTTGCTGCTATTGTCACTGGAACTTTTTTATTGCTCGCGAGTGTTTTAAATTACATACTCAAACATAACTGTTATAATGAAATACTCAAAGATAAAGCTTACTTCGCAGTTTTGTGTCCGCACAATGAAAGAACCGCGCGCCGCCGGAACACCTAATAGATTTTCATTCCAGTTATAACAGTTACTGCCAATAAATTCGCCTCTATGCCCTTTCTATTGTAGGGGTACAAACGCGAATAGGTACTTTTGTTTTCCCGGCACTGTATAAAGTTGGGCATAAAAGTCCGGACATATCCCGTTATAGAGAATGCTTTCAATTGCAAATAGGCTGCTGGGCTTAGAGGATACAGAATTTATGACATTGAATCCAAAATAAACGGATTGGTTCCGATACATGTTGTTGGAGTGTAATTGCCCTTGTATGTGGGTATTTATGGCGTAAACTTTATGAAGTGCATTAAGTTTTTAACTGGCTTCGAAAAAAGGATTAGGTTCTCAATTCGTCTGTAGGTAAGTTGTAATATCCCCCTTCTGTAGTGACGCTTCGGACTCTAACCTACCTATTTGAGACGTATTTTTTTCGCCCTACATAAATTGGAACGGAACTGAAGAGAAGTTTTGTAACGGTATACGTGTTTTGCATTATTCGTTTGGCCAATACGTGATCGTCTAGTCTAGCGGTTAGGACTCTACATTGCCGAAGTAACTCAAGTTCTTTTAGGAGGTTGAGAGAATCCCTACCCTAGCACTAATCCCTAGAACCCTAGTTCATAATCCCTAGTTTATCTAATTTTTAGGACAACAGAACAAAGCTCAAGCAATAGTTATTTCTTAAAAATATACATAATTGAGAGTGATTTAAAAGTATATATTATATATATATAAAAAGGGTTTTTTAATTTGAATAGAAGGTGCGCCCCGCCTCGCACACCCTATGAAGGACGACCAGATCCGTCCACCAGACCCATCTACCTTCTCTAGCCCACTGGCTCTATTCAAACTGTTTTTTTTTTTGTCAGTCAGTCCCTAGGAAAGGATCTATTGATTGGGATCCAGACGATGTTAATAATATTTTATTCAGCTTCACAATTCGGCACGGATATCTCCTGAGCCTACTTAAGCATTTATTCGACACGGATATTTCCTGAGTCTACTTCTGTATCCATAATATGTAATAGTTATTCGGCACGGATAGTTCCTGAGCCTACTCTTGTATTTTCGACACGGATATTCCCTGAGTCTACTTATACATTTATTCGACACGGATATTTCCTGAGTCTACTTATGTATCAATAATGTGTAATAGTAATTCGGCACGGATAGTTCCTGAGCCTACTTCTGTATCCATAATATGTAATAGTTATTCGGCACGGATAGTTCCTGAGCCTACTCTTGTATTTTCGACACGGATATTCCCTGAGTCTACTTATACATTTATTCGACACGGATATTTCCTGAGTCTACTTATGTATCAATAATGTGTAATAGTAATTCGGCACGGATAGTTCCTGAGCCTACTCTTGTATTTTCGACACGGATATTTCCTGAGTCTACTTATACATATTTTATTCGACACGGATATTTCCTGAGTCTACTCATGTATATCGTCACAGTACAATGTTTTCCAATAATGGACATAATTAAAATATAATTATTATCTCCCATTTCAGCTTGTGTCAAGAGCAATCACTCAAATGTATCTCTATATTGTAGATCTCAGAGTTATGTGACAATTAATATTTTATCGATGCTGGCTTGTATCTACCATGGTACCTACAAGTTGTTCGAGGTGGTTTCCCTGCCTCTAATTAACTTCATCACAGTCAAGCTCAACATTACTTATTAATAACTAACTGTCATCATCTCCTCCTGTATATAGTATATTGGTAAGTTTGTAAGAAGAATCCAATTCAGCAACTGCTTTCCTTTACCCAAGCTGATAAGAAGTCATTTCAATTTATTTATCGGTAGTAAGTAACTCATGTACTATGAAAATATTTTCCTATCTTATTCAAAACTTAGTAAATTTTATTTAGAATAGAATACAGTTGAAACTCTTATGGTCGCCAATCGCCTCAATGACCCTAATTATAAATTTTGTTTAATATTATCAACATCTTATCCAAACCCAAATCAATAATTATTTATATTAGCAGAATTAAAGGAGAATAATAAGTATAATAAATTATTACTAATCACTTAATATGTAAATGTTGTCATGGTCACAGTCAATAATATATAGCCAATGATACCCATTTAACCTTCAAAAGTAAAATTGCATGAATATTCACTATGGAAATATTTATTTTATCTTTTCCAAATATTTCAGTTAACTTAAAATAGTGTTAGTGATCCTATGGCCGCCATCCAACACATTGACCCTACTGGTATAATTACCTAATTGAAGGTATTTATTTTATTTTAATCATACAAGTAGATAACTTTAGTAAAAGTAAAGTTGGTGCTCAACTAGGCCGCCAACTGACTCATTGACCCTATTATTTATTAATTTTGTTTAATATTCTTAACATCTTTTTCAAGCAAAATCAATGTTTATTTATATTAATAAAAGGGTATAATGCAGGTTTTTAAGTATTATAAATTATCATTAACTTGCTGAATATATAAGAATTGTCTTAGTCACAGTCAGTCAGGTACAAGTTATGGCCAATGTAACCATTGAATAAAAGGAATAATTACATGAATTCTATTCTGTTGTCTGATACATAACTAGTTATTGTAGTAAGTAAATACCTATTGAATTCCAATAAAACAAACTTTACAACATACTTAGGTGGGTAAGTAAGTAGCACAATCATACCTATCACATATGTAGATCAGTAAGAAGCCTAGATTCACTAAGCATACATACATCAATAACATTCACCACACATGAGATACAAAAGGATAACTTGTTTTCCCCTAAAATTCAATAACCTACTCTCCCACAGCCTAAACCTAACTGCTTAGCATCTAAGTGGTTTGAAGATGAAATGCATTTTATATTATATGTTCCTAGTATCAAGTACCTAGTAAGTAAGTATAAATTAAGAATCTGGGTTTCTTAGTTCTGAACTAATGTTTTGAAAGTAGATTTATTTTGCAACCAATACAATACTGGTGTCCCTTAAATGTTTGTTGGTTTTGTTGCTGCCTAATTGTTAAGTATGTTTTTCTTTTATGATAAACAATACTTCAAATACCTGAATTTACCAAGTGTAGCTAAACCCATAATAAAACCATAGAGAATCATTAAACTAGTGAATCACACAAGTACACACAATAATTATTCAAGTAGAAACATAGTATTTTATGAAAATATGGTCCGGCCAATTTTCATCCCGGTGGAAAAATGTTTAAAATCATTTCAAATATTAAGAATACAAGTAATAAGTAATGTTTATAATAACCACTCTTAGAGAATCAAAGTAGGTTGAGCTAGCTGTAGATTTTAAATTACTTAAGTACTAAATAGAAATGCTGATTCAAATAAGAATATAATTTTGCTAAATAGATTCATAGCTTAATATGAATAACCTGAAGCATATTCTTCATTCTGGTTTCAAGACTGAATACATAAGTACATGCTTACATGAGAACTAGATGGAGTTGGTAGAAATAAGTTTATATTGTGTATCTCAGGAGATAAGTAAATAAGTACCAACTACCTAGGAATATGAATCTTCTTGTAACCTAAACAATTTCAGAATGATCTAATATGTTATCTAATAGATTTACTTAAATTGCAAGCACTTATCACTGAATAGGATTCCACATAATTATGTTATATATCTGATGAATCATCCATTATTATTACTTAGGTACTTATTCAGATTGTTGTGCAAGCCTAGTAAGTTTGTAAACCAAATATGTTGGAACATAGGTTATGATCCACCACAATGAAACATAGGTACACCTAATGGTCTTTATGCTAATTACTGTTCTTTACTGGGTATGCAAAGACTGCTGGGTGAAACAATTTCAGGTAGATAGATTGCTGTGAGTAAAAGTAACATACTTAAATACTTGACTCATTAGCCATCATCTCAATAGAACATACTATTCAATATCTGTACTATATTGATATAAGTAACTAAGTTTATTCCTTCCAGGTAAACAAACATAGCTTGATGAAACAAGTGGGGTAATTTTCCCATAGTCGAATGTACTTATGCTTGTAAATTGATTGTTTTATGTAATAGAATCTTTAAGGCTGATTGATGAAGTAAAAGGTGGTTTCCTTGGGTCTCTCCTAATAAGCCTAGGTACCCTAGCAGCCTTCAATTTCAAAATGGCCAAGAAGCTTAACAATAAATAATGGGGAACAATTGGATTTTTAGGTTATGAAAAATATTCTAATTTTGAAACCAGAACAAAGTAGATATATATTCTAATATAAAGAATGGGGTGAAGTATAGATATGCTGTGATACTTCTAAATAGTGGTTATGACAAAACCCTATCGACACTTAGCTGAGGATCCTGAGGCGCCGCCGCCGGCCGGTCGAAGCTGCAAAACCACCCCGCCATAAAATACACTTCCACTAACGCTCCATCCTATCACCCGAAACTCCACGAGAAGACCAAGGGCCAGTTTTCTTCCCAAAATCTATTTATAGCCTCCCCTGACCATCGACTCTCTTTTCCTCTTTTTTTTTTCCGGTTCATCAATCGAACTTTTCGATCCCCCATCCCTAAGATCCTAGACTACAGGTGGCGCCACTGAGCTAGACAATAACACAACTATTAAATATTTTTAAGGTAATAAACCGATGAACTATTGTTCTATAATTATTGATAATTAATATTATTATTATTTAACTAGTATTTACTAATTTTAAGTCCTGATTCGATTAATTAGAACTAAAAGATACTCAGTTGAGCGTCAAGGAGGCGTAGTACGTAAAGTGTTGCGTATATTAGTGTTGTGCAAATCTGATCCTCATAATAATAACTTATCACTATGGCGTCATTCATTTCAATAATCAAACAATAATTAACAGAGCCATATAAACGGTTGAAACATAATATAACCGAATCTAGTATGATATCTCTTTAAACTCTAAGCGTCAACAATAAGACTTGTACTTATTCTAGGTATCTGCCGATTCGAACGACACAACACCCCCCGAACATTACCATATAAGGAAATGCGTCATCGAGTCTAACCCACTGGATGGCACTAGTGTGGCATTTCTACATCGCGGTATGGTTGTGTTTTCCAACCAGCGTATAGTCTTATTTTGCTTTTAATAAAAATTTCGCCAATCTATACATAAATATTGTAATAATAATGTATAAGTCTGCTACGGACGGACTATGTTCCGTTACAACCACCCCCTAAATTTTTAGGAAATGCAATTGGATAAAAATTTACCTATCTAAGACTTATACATTATACATGAATAACGGTACATGAAAATAACAACCTAATATCAGAACCTTACAATACAAATAAGTTTCGTTACAACCACCCCCTAAATTTTTAGGAAATGCCATTGGATAAAAATTTACCTACTTAACTTGATAGACAATGATAACGCTATACCTTAGTGAAGGTGATAAACCCCAATACTCTCATATTAAATTTACTTAATTCATAGTATTGTAACCAGTGTTTTATTGTTACTTAGTTATATTAAAAACAGAATATTCGAGGTAACAGTCGCTGTACCCTTCGCTATCTCGAATATGCAACGAGTTCGAGGCCCCCTACTGCAGATAGATGCCACCCACTCGACCAGCGCACCCAATGAAGACAACAAAGGTGTCATTACCCGACAGGCGTGCACATAATCAATCCTATCAGGTAACTCATTTGATAACTCTCTTATAAGAATTCATCAAACGCCCTATATGTTTCTCAGTGATTTCTCCATACGATCGATGCATTGGGTGAATTGCTTACTGTTTTCTTCCCAATGTCTTTGCAATTAAGAAAAGAAACTAAGTAACAAAGTTAAACTAAATACTTGAGTTGAGACCCATATCCCCTCTCAAATATGTGATCGATTAGAGCCCTCACTGTAGATCCTCACCGAATGTCCAGTCAAGCAGACACCATCTACGACACAGGTATCATTATCCAATAGGCTTACATTATCAGTAGTCCTGTTGAACAACTCATTCGATAGCCCCCTTATAGAAGCTCACCAAATGCCCTATGTGCCTATCAGTGGTTTACCCGAATCGTTTTACTTTTCTACTTGAATTAACTCCACTTCAACACCTTCACAACACTTTTATCAACAGAATTTTGTAAGGTAAATTTAAGAATCCCTGGGTCTTATCACCTTCAGCATTTACTAAACCTACCTAGCTTTATGTAAACTTGTAAGCTATAGTGACAACAGGATAAAAGTTTATAAGAAAAACAAATAACTGAACGAAACTTTTAACGAAAAGAAATGCATCTCTGGAAGTACTTCTTAATTATAGCTTAGTTACGTAAATATTAATTAATAAATTACGGCACACTAAAATTGTAACCAGTGGTAAGCGTAAACAAAGTATTCGAGATAACAGTCGTTGTGCCCTTCGCTACCTCGAACACGGAACAACTCCGAATCCCCCACTGCAGATTAATATCGCCCCACCAAACCAGCACTCCCGCGAAGGCGACAAAAGTATCATTATTCAAGAGGCTTGTATTTTTAGCCTAATGAATAACTCATCTGATAGCCCCCTTATAGAAGCTCACCAGACGCTCTATATGTCTCTCAGTACTTTCTTAGAACGATCGGCGCATTGAGTGACATTTAAATTAGTTCCTCCTCAATGTCTTTGTGATTTATGCAAATCAATAATAACTCATTAATGAAAAATATTTGAGTTGAGATCCAAAGTCACACTATTCCCTTCTCAAATATGAGATCGTTGAAAGCCCGCACTGTAGACCATCGCAGAAAGTCTTAGTCGGTCGAGACAATAAAACGACAAAGATATCATTATCCAATAAGCAATGCTACTGGATAACTCATTTGATAGCCCCCTTATAGAAGCTCGGCAAATGTCTTATATGCCTATCAGTAGTTTATCCGAATTGTTCAGCAGTAGGTATGAATTTAAAAACCATCACTTTTCACCTTCACAAAAAAATATATATATTATAAAATGTAATCTATCACGGTAAAGTTATTAAGTATAGGAAGAAGTACTCCAAAACTACATTCCATTTCATTACCATACCAAAGTACAGTCACCGACATTAGCGCGCCCAAAAGTATAAAATTTACAGGGCCAATGAATAAATGACACGGTTACACGGTGTGACCATCATCACTGTACCTTCAGATAACCTGTACCTAAACTTAAATCCAAGTAGAAACTTATTTACTATCCTTCTTGTGTAAGTACACAACACACCCCCTTGATTTAAGAATTTATCCACTCTCCTAATCACTAATCATAATAACAATAATCCTATTCTAATCCATAACTTTTAGTTTAACCCAAAATCCTTTACAAAATCAATTAGTTATTTAAAGGAGTGCAATGAGAATTTAAATCAGCTATACTCAACCTGCGGCCCGCGTACCATGACTTAAACGTGTTTGTGGCCCTTACATAAAAAAAAAGTTTGAGTACCAATAATTTAAATGGTGTATCACCCCCAAAATTAAACAACTCTAAAATATTTATCTATGTTGATGAAATACTTAGGTAAGTTAGGCACATTCGTTCACTCCAAGACAGTCAAATTTAAAATGCATTCAAATTGTCAAATAACTTAAGCTCTTATCTATTTCTGTAGATGAATACTCTCACCCCCACGTGTGTAACAACAGAACAATACTTAACCCACATTCACATCACAACCGTCTTTCCTATTTTATAGTACTCGTGTTGATTGACTCAATTCATTCACCTCACTACACTCTCATTCATAAACATTCCTACATTTTTAAACCATATTTACTAATTTTAAGACACACCCCCACTCTCATATGTCACCTATTCCTAAACACACCCTACTGATGATGATGATGATTATTATTATTATTATAAAATTGGAGCAGTCCATATTTACTCACTTTAAGCGACACCCCCACTCTCTTATGTCACATATTCCTAAACACACCCTACTGATGATGATGATGATTATAAAATTGGAGCAGCCCATATTTACTCACTTTAAGAGACACCCCCACTCTCTTATGTCACCTATTCGTAAACACCCCCTACTGATGATGATGATGATGATTATAAAATCGGAGCAGCCCTAAGGATACCTATTCTGTGACATTTACCTAATATTATGTTGAACCGCCCGATGATTATGAATCTTGGCCATCATAATCTAACACATCATTATAATCTAATACACATATTATAGTTTATAAAATATAGCATGAGCCCTTTAAAATATACCACGTTTGATTGACAGATCTTCCTGGTAGATGACTATCGACAAATAATTGTAAAATTTTACGTCGACTAAACCATTTGATTACCGACATAGCTGTCAAAACATGCAAGCTGAAGCGGCAGTGGGCCGGTCATATCTGCCGAAGAACCGATAACCGTTGGGTTAGACGAGCCCTCAAGCGGAGACCACGAACAGGCAAACGCAGCGTGGGACGCCCTCCTGCCCGCCGGACCGACGAACCTAGGCGGGTGGCGGGTAGTGGTTGGATGAGGAAGGCCGAGGACCGAGTGTTGTGGCGCTCCTTGGGAGAGGCCTATGTCCAGCAGTGGACGATTATTGGCTGATGATGAAACCATTTGACTTTGACTTTGACTTATGCCTGCTAAATAAAGTTGGGTTTCCCTTGAAAGCGAAGAAGTGACAAATAAAATGTATGGATTTGACAGCTGTCATTCTAATCAAGCTATTTTTAAAGAACTGTAACATACATTCACTAGGCTCACCCCCACTATCTTATGCCTTCCAGCTTCCTCTCCTGGGAACAGTCCTAAACACCCCCTATATGTGATGACAACATTGAAGTAACCCTATGAATACCTATTTGTGTGTAACTTTTAATCTAATGATGTTACGGCCGATGATGATGATGAACCCAAGCCACCCTAATTTAACACATTGATAAAATCAGATATAAGTAAGTATGTAAATACGAACATAGTTTCCTTCACTAGCTCATTTTATTTACACCGTAATCTTATCATTCCTCTATCTCATAATATCCCTAATGTCGTGCACATTATTCACAATATCAATCCATACTCAATCGCACCTACACGCAATTAGCAATCCAGTACCTATACTATATGTAGCTAGCACGCACTCACGCGCAGCCTGTATTTAGGTATACACTATACACTGCAGGACACGAACCTCCTCCAATTCCCCAACAACAGAGAGCCACCTCCACAATCTCCATGCACATAAATTTAACACCACAACACACATTGAACATCAAAAACCCGAGGATCGAACTCGAGACAGTAGTCAAGGTCACTATCCACCACAACATTCTGTAGTGTAGCCAGCTAAGTATTTACATACATGTAGAAACATAAGATCATAATATCATAACCTCTCTTTCTCCACATGCTAGGTATCGATTTCCCCCTCCTAGTTCCAATTATATACCTAATTACCTATACCTGCGTATTAGCAAAACGCATACCTACTACATACATGCCATTGAAGTAGGTACAACGAAAGGAGTGACATATCCACTGTACCCAACACACGAACAGTGCCTCCGGCATCGGCAAACAGCCACCGACAACTGATCCCACTACATAATCTTTTAACCACGGTGACAAACACCTTAGTGACAATCACTGGAGCTGGACAGCTGTTTGTCACTGACATTATAATAAGAAGTAACATTACCTATCATTGCCTAATTAAATAGGTACATACATGAAGGTCATTGAACCTGTACAAAACAGTCTTTAATTTTGTCGACACGAATGCGGTAACTATATACATATTCAGTTAACCCCACGAAAGCTGAATATACTATTACTAAAATCCACAAAACTCACAATCAACTATCATAACAATAATATTCGCTAAACTTATAACAGCCCTTTCCTTTGTCCGCAAGGTACCTACACGTCAGGTACCTAGAACTCACCTACATCCATACCAAATTCATGACACCAATCCCCTTCTATCGTGGGTAAAAGTCACCTTGACATAAGACCCAACACTAATCCTATCTTTTCTATGCTGGCAAAATTTATTTGTCATACATAACTAATTCTCATTACACCCCTTTCTCTAGCGTTGAAAGTATAAATATATCAGCATATAAACATACACCAAACCTTTAACAACACTCTTCCTTTATGGTTTAATTAAACCCACATAACGGACTACCTAAATAAATGAGTAAGAAAATTATACAATGCAAAATATTTTAATATGTATACCAGCGCCACCTGTGTTAAAACTCTTGAACTGCAATTAATCATTGATATCTACAGGTAATCAGGTTCGAACATCAAATACAGCTAGCTAACTTCTTCCTGTTGTATTCTTATTTACCTTTTATTTAAAGGTAAGTAGAAGTATAAAATAACAGTAGACAGACAGTACACTTGGAATTAACCCTAAAATCGGATGCACACAATCAAAATAAATTTGCAATGAGTAGATATATCTCATCCGCCGCTGTGAAACTGACACTTATTAAAATGTGTCTACTATCTACCTATAATATGTGTATATGTATGTATAAATAACAAAAAATCTATTCCCTAGACAATCGTAGTCGTAGAAAAAATTAAATAGGTAAACAAGTACTTAGGTACTTACTAAAGTTTGCATTCACCAAAACATCTGTTAGTTATAGCTACCTACCACGCTAACTTCGAACGGTCTTTGACCTTACTAGTTTATTCTCGTTTACTTAGTAGATACCTACTTTATTTTACTATAGGTACCCCTTTTTCCTTTATTAATTTAATGAAATAATTACAGAAAATGACGCAACATCCATGCGCCAAACCTACCAGTATCAAGTGCACCATGGTAAGATCGGTATAAATGAACCATGTAAAGTGTGCGCAGCTTCTAAATCACAATGTCATGTCTTTACCAAAATAATAATGACAGGACGCTACCTATAATCTATTTGATTGTTTTACTAATGCATTTGTAGGCAACCTACACGTATTTTAAGCACACTAAGTTTGAATGCAACAAATTTGTATACAATAGGGTAAAAGTACCACATATCGGCACTTCAAATGTTTCAAGCAAAATTTATACAAGTATACAAATATTATGCTAAGTTTTTTTTTTTTTTTATGTAAAGGGTAAAGTTACCAGTTATTGACCTTTTAAATGGTTCAAACAAAATTTATTACCTAAGTGTACACATTATATATATTTCTTTTTTTATTTGTTTTTTTTCTCTAAATGCCTATTTTATTGTACGCCTACACATATGATTTTTCTATTAACGTTTTCTCTCAATCTCCTTCCGTTTCACGGCAACAATTGTAGGCTAAAAGCCTTTTAAGTTTTTGAATAATGCAAAACACAAATAAAATAACGTTCCTAATAACCCGATCCTGTTTATAATAATTCTGATCACCCTATCCTGGTCTACGGCATATCAATTGTAATATCCCCCTTCTGTAGTGACGCTTCGGACTCTAACCTACCTATTTGAGACGTATTTTTTTCGCCCTACATAAATTGGAACGGAACTGAAGAGAAGTTTTGTAACGGTATACGTGTTTTGCATTATTCGTTTGGCCAATACGTGATCGTCTAGTCTAGCGGTTAGGACTCTACATTGCCGAAGTAACTCAAGTTCTTTTAGGAGGTTGAGAGAATCCCTACCCTAGCACTAATCCCTAGAACCCTAGTTCATAATCCCTAGTTTATCTAATTTTTAGGACAACAGAACAAAGCTCAAGCAATAGTTATTTCTTAAAAATATACATAATTGAGAGTGATTTAAAAGTATATATTATATATATATAAAAAGGGTTTTTTAATTTGAATAGAAGGTGCGCCCCGCCTCGCACACCCTATGAAGGACGACCAGATCCGTCCACCAGACCCATCTACCTTCTCTAGCCCACTGGCTCTATTCAAACTGTTTTTTTTTTTGTCAGTCAGTCCCTAGGAAAGGATCTATTGATTGGGATCCAGACGATGTTAATAATATTTTATTCAGCTTCACAATTCGGCACGGATATCTCCTGAGCCTACTTAAGCATTTATTCGACACGGATATTTCCTGAGTCTACTTCTGTATCCATAATATGTAATAGTTATTCGGCACGGATAGTTCCTGAGCCTACTCTTGTATTTTCGACACGGATATTCCCTGAGTCTACTTATACATTTATTCGACACGGATATTTCCTGAGTCTACTTATGTATCAATAATGTGTAATAGTAATTCGGCACGGATAGTTCCTGAGCCTACTTCTGTATCCATAATATGTAATAGTTATTCGGCACGGATAGTTCCTGAGCCTACTCTTGTATTTTCGACACGGATATTCCCTGAGTCTACTTATACATTTATTCGACACGGATATTTCCTGAGTCTACTTATGTATCAATAATGTGTAATAGTAATTCGGCACGGATAGTTCCTGAGCCTACTCTTGTATTTTCGACACGGATATTTCCTGAGTCTACTTATACATATTTTATTCGACACGGATATTTCCTGAGTCTACTCATGTATATCGTCACAGTACAATGTTTTCCAATAATGGACATAATTAAAATATAATTATTATCTCCCATTTCAGCTTGTGTCAAGAGCAATCACTCAAATGTATCTCTATATTGTAGATCTCAGAGTTATGTGACAATTAATATTTTATCGATGCTGGCTTGTATCTACCATGGTACCTACAAGTTGTTCGAGGTGGTTTCCCTGCCTCTAATTAACTTCATCACAGTCAAGCTCAACATTACTTATTAATAACTAACTGTCATCATCTCCTCCTGTATATAGTATATTGGTAAGTTTGTAAGAAGAATCCAATTCAGCAACTGCTTTCCTTTACCCAAGCTGATAAGAAGTCATTTCAATTTATTTATCGGTAGTAAGTAACTCATGTACTATGAAAATATTTTCCTATCTTATTCAAAACTTAGTAAATTTTATTTAGAATAGAATACAGTTGAAACTCTTATGGTCGCCAATCGCCTCAATGACCCTAATTATAAATTTTGTTTAATATTATCAACATCTTATCCAAACCCAAATCAATAATTATTTATATTAGCAGAATTAAAGGAGAATAATAAGTATAATAAATTATTACTAATCACTTAATATGTAAATGTTGTCATGGTCACAGTCAATAATATATAGCCAATGATACCCATTTAACCTTCAAAAGTAAAATTGCATGAATATTCACTATGGAAATATTTATTTTATCTTTTCCAAATATTTCAGTTAACTTAAAATAGTGTTAGTGATCCTATGGCCGCCATCCAACACATTGACCCTACTGGTATAATTACCTAATTGAAGGTATTTATTTTATTTTAATCATACAAGTAGATAACTTTAGTAAAAGTAAAGTTGGTGCTCAACTAGGCCGCCAACTGACTCATTGACCCTATTATTTATTAATTTTGTTTAATATTCTTAACATCTTTTTCAAGCAAAATCAATGTTTATTTATATTAATAAAAGGGTATAATGCAGGTTTTTAAGTATTATAAATTATCATTAACTTGCTGAATATATAAGAATTGTCTTAGTCACAGTCAGTCAGGTACAAGTTATGGCCAATGTAACCATTGAATAAAAGGAATAATTACATGAATTCTATTCTGTTGTCTGATACATAACTAGTTATTGTAGTAAGTAAATACCTATTGAATTCCAATAAAACAAACTTTACAACATACTTAGGTGGGTAAGTAAGTAGCACAATCATACCTATCACATATGTAGATCAGTAAGAAGCCTAGATTCACTAAGCATACATACATCAATAACATTCACCACACATGAGATACAAAAGGATAACTTGTTTTCCCCTAAAATTCAATAACCTACTCTCCCACAGCCTAAACCTAACTGCTTAGCATCTAAGTGGTTTGAAGATGAAATGCATTTTATATTATATGTTCCTAGTATCAAGTACCTAGTAAGTAAGTATAAATTAAGAATCTGGGTTTCTTAGTTCTGAACTAATGTTTTGAAAGTAGATTTATTTTGCAACCAATACAATACTGGTGTCCCTTAAATGTTTGTTGGTTTTGTTGCTGCCTAATTGTTAAGTATGTTTTTCTTTTATGATAAACAATACTTCAAATACCTGAATTTACCAAGTGTAGCTAAACCCATAATAAAACCATAGAGAATCATTAAACTAGTGAATCACACAAGTACACACAATAATTATTCAAGTAGAAACATAGTATTTTATGAAAATATGGTCCGGCCAATTTTCATCCCGGTGGAAAAATGTTTAAAATCATTTCAAATATTAAGAATACAAGTAATAAGTAATGTTTATAATAACCACTCTTAGAGAATCAAAGTAGGTTGAGCTAGCTGTAGATTTTAAATTACTTAAGTACTAAATAGAAATGCTGATTCAAATAAGAATATAATTTTGCTAAATAGATTCATAGCTTAATATGAATAACCTGAAGCATATTCTTCATTCTGGTTTCAAGACTGAATACATAAGTACATGCTTACATGAGAACTAGATGGAGTTGGTAGAAATAAGTTTATATTGTGTATCTCAGGAGATAAGTAAATAAGTACCAACTACCTAGGAATATGAATCTTCTTGTAACCTAAACAATTTCAGAATGATCTAATATGTTATCTAATAGATTTACTTAAATTGCAAGCACTTATCACTGAATAGGATTCCACATAATTATGTTATATATCTGATGAATCATCCATTATTATTACTTAGGTACTTATTCAGATTGTTGTGCAAGCCTAGTAAGTTTGTAAACCAAATATGTTGGAACATAGGTTATGATCCACCACAATGAAACATAGGTACACCTAATGGTCTTTATGCTAATTACTGTTCTTTACTGGGTATGCAAAGACTGCTGGGTGAAACAATTTCAGGTAGATAGATTGCTGTGAGTAAAAGTAACATACTTAAATACTTGACTCATTAGCCATCATCTCAATAGAACATACTATTCAATATCTGTACTATATTGATATAAGTAACTAAGTTTATTCCTTCCAGGTAAACAAACATAGCTTGATGAAACAAGTGGGGTAATTTTCCCATAGTCGAATGTACTTATGCTTGTAAATTGATTGTTTTATGTAATAGAATCTTTAAGGCTGATTGATGAAGTAAAAGGTGGTTTCCTTGGGTCTCTCCTAATAAGCCTAGGTACCCTAGCAGCCTTCAATTTCAAAATGGCCAAGAAGCTTAACAATAAATAATGGGGAACAATTGGATTTTTAGGTTATGAAAAATATTCTAATTTTGAAACCAGAACAAAGTAGATATATATTCTAATATAAAGAATGGGGTGAAGTATAGATATGCTGTGATACTTCTAAATAGTGGTTATGACAAAACCCTATCGACACTTAGCTGAGGATCCTGAGGCGCCGCCGCCGGCCGGTCGAAGCTGCAAAACCACCCCGCCATAAAATACACTTCCACTAACGCTCCATCCTATCACCCGAAACTCCACGAGAAGACCAAGGGCCAGTTTTCTTCCCAAAATCTATTTATAGCCTCCCCTGACCATCGACTCTCTTTTCCTCTTTTTTTTTTCCGGTTCATCAATCGAACTTTTCGATCCCCCATCCCTAAGATCCTAGACTACAGGTGGCGCCACTGAGCTAGACAATAACACAACTATTAAATATTTTTAAGGTAATAAACCGATGAACTATTGTTCTATAATTATTGATAATTAATATTATTATTATTTAACTAGTATTTACTAATTTTAAGTCCTGATTCGATTAATTAGAACTAAAAGATACTCAGTTGAGCGTCAAGGAGGCGTAGTACGTAAAGTGTTGCGTATATTAGTGTTGTGCAAATCTGATCCTCATAATAATAACTTATCACTATGGCGTCATTCATTTCAATAATCAAACAATAATTAACAGAGCCATATAAACGGTTGAAACATAATATAACCGAATCTAGTATGATATCTCTTTAAACTCTAAGCGTCAACAATAAGACTTGTACTTATTCTAGGTATCTGCCGATTCGAACGACACAACACCCCCCGAACATTACCATATAAGGAAATGCGTCATCGAGTCTAACCCACTGGATGGCACTAGTGTGGCATTTCTACATCGCGGTATGGTTGTGTTTTCCAACCAGCGTATAGTCTTATTTTGCTTTTAATAAAAATTTCGCCAATCTATACATAAATATTGTAATAATAATGTATAAGTCTGCTACGGACGGACTATGTTCCGTTACAAAGTGTGTATTTTTATGTAGGTATATAATTTAAATTTTGATATTTTGTGGTGAGAGAGTGATGGTTATGTGTCTACTTCTCTCAATCAAGTACCAATGACGCCCGTGAAATAGATAATAATGTTAAGCGGCCCACCCATTGATCCATGTCCCGCAGTAGTGGGAATTAGATCAATCTGGCCCTGTAGCACGGGGCGCTAGCTACAGGGCGCTATTAAGATATTATTATGACAAAAGTTCTCCGTCGCGCTCGCTCTTGAGGCTGCGCGATATGAGTGAGTGCGATGGAAAACTTTTGTCACGTCTTAAATGCGCCCCGTGCTAGCCCTGAGGTTTAGTGCTACAATGACTCTTGGTGATTATTTAATATTTTTAATTTATTAAATTCAGATATTAGTAAAACTTAAACTTGCATGAAGTAAAAAAAATTAAAGCCACCTATTAATCTCTCGTTAAAATGGCGGAGCGTCGTATCTCTAATGGACACCGGCAAAAGTGCTCCGATAATTAATGAACTTGCCGACGAAACGAAATCATATCAGAAGGATGACGTCAATGATTTTGCAAAGAATTAAATCAGAGTCAGTAGGTCCCAACATATGTACTTTGGAAACTTTTGGAAATACGATAAATAAATCGCGCCCTCAATAAACATAACAATGTATTTCGAATACAGGAATAAAAAAAGAATATACTTACATACCTACTGGGTATGTAAGTATATTCTTTTTAAATAGATACCTACCATTTCTACTTATTCATACTTATTTATTTGTTGTGATAAAATGAAAAGGCTTGGTAAAATAACACGGCGGAATTTAATATTCTTGGTTCAATTTATGTAAATATTCTTTGAAGATGATAAAATTGCTTTTCAACTAAATAAGATCTGGTACTCTTTCTAGCTTTTGGTGCCGCGATGGAGTAAATCTAATGTATTATGTATTTCAGTTCCATAATGTAAGTAAGTCGGTGTTTTCGTTTTTTGTAATCAATAAACTTGATGGGACATAATTATTTTATATTTTACCGTTGAAAACTTAACATTCTGCTTTTCTCGCCTATCAGCTGTCAAACGTCTGTCAGATTCATACAAATTATGTCAGTTTTGACAGATAAACTATGCTACTTTGTGCTTAAGGATAGCCCCCATTCGATTTAGGGCATTTCGAACAACTTTTGATATACTTACGAGTAAATATTTTTTTTTCATAATTTCACTTAAAATATTTCCAGCCTTTTTCAATTCTAATTATGAATCAAGTTGAAATGCTCGTACTAAATACAACCTTTCCAGAATAAGGTAACAAAAATTGCACCCGCCTGTGATTTTATGATCTGAGATGACCAGAAGAATCATAAATACATAACTTTCCAGGTCGCTATTCTCATCATTTGAATTATCTCACCGAATCCACATTATCGGGCAGTGTCTGTGGGCAAAACGGATTCCTACTACGTGAGTGGAATCCTAGGGAATTATACCCCGTCAGAACAGGCATACGGAGATGAGCACAAAATGATCCAAATCTTCTTATCGTGTCGGCGACAAACACATGCGCCAGACTCAGAGTAGCGCACAGCATTAGCTTCAGTCACTGACAGCTGATGGTGCGTCAAACTCCCATCCTCGTCGCCAATGTGATATTTTATGGAATTTAAATGAAATTTTACTAGAGTTATTTATAGCCATACTTATAGGTATTCGGTAATTGACAAACTAGAAGTATAAACAAACTTTTATCAAAAATGCCAAACACCACACTCGTCAAACGTATAGTTATTGGTTTTTTTAAAAGCCATGAACGGTCACTCGAGTCCATGTTGTTCTATGGGGCATAGTAAGCTGAAAGGAGGTGATACAGCGGGTAATTCTAAATAACTTTGGAAAATTCGCTTAAAACATATTTGTGACTCGATAGAAACTTTGTCGATTACAATAAGGAGTTGATAGGAAAAAAAAAAACATTAAATGATTTTAGATCAGATTTTACATAATAAAGAAAGATAGTTTTCATATTCCTCACACTCTGTGTCCTAGAACTGTCGGTCTGAAAGACGGAAGGTCTTGTACAAGTTATGAATAACTTCAACTGACGAAGTAATACATAACTATAGAGCCACACGGCTCAAAAGGAGAGTTTCTAAATCTGAAGATAGTATAAATGTAGGAGGTAAGTATCATCTTCAGCAATAGAACATGAGGATTCGTGTCTTGAATATGGCTTCTCCATGGATAATTTTTTGGTCACGCCACTTTTACTAGATGATTTATTTTCGTCAATTAAAATTTTTATAATATATTATGGGCTTCACGGAACAAGGTTTCTGTCCAGTAGTGGCCAATTACCAGATAGTGGATGTAGAGAAACCTTCCAGATTCGATTATAAAGTTCTGAAAATACTAGCAACCTACTTAATAATATATAAGTTATCTTTCAGTATGTTGTGGTGGATATAATGAAAAAACAACATCTGTGAGGCTCCATTGCTGCGAGTCGTATCGCTGCCATGACACGTCTGCCTAGGTGTACTATGTATTTTAATCCTAGATTCCTAGATTCCTACCTAGAATTTCAATGATCTATAAATGCTTCATACTCCAAAGTCGCTAACAACTGAACCGAAAATATCTAACGGTTCAAAGTTTGAACGATCGTACTAATAGTTACGTAGTTTGTAATGTGCTACCGCGGTAATTTTGAGCCATATTCGAAACAAGTTTAGAAGCGAGTGTAAGTATCTTTTGTTTATATCGATTTTGATAATTATAATTGTACTTAGAAATTATTTATTTCAAAAAAACTAATTGGTACATGACAGGAATCGAACACACTAACTAAGTCGAGATCATGTCATTTACACAACCACGGCACCTAATGAGAGCATTATTAATTAATATTTTTTGCTGACTAATCTAATTTCAAAAACTTTTGTGTTGAATTTGAGGAAAGGTACATATAATTATTTAGTTTCATTGATTCGTACTACTTACTATGATGATGATGATGTACTACTTACCCAAGAAATGGAGGTTTAACTTCTTAATGTTATTCTTCAGTTTCAGAATTCATTTTCTCTCAGTTCAAAGTTCAGACCTACATTATTTTATGTATGTATGTTTTATAAGCACTTCAAGTCGATTTCTTTATTCACTGAGCAAGAATACGCAAATGGTTCAATCAGTACCAACCAGCTACTTGAGTGATCGATTCTTAACTCCCACGTAAAACGACAACAGAAGACTCACTTATCTTCTGGAGAAACCACCGCCGCCGCTGTGGATATTTCGTGTTTCAATATACTTACATAATATACTAGCTCTTCCAGCTTCGCTTCGCCTTAAAAGGTGCAAAACACCCTGTATAAACACACGGAGCTGGTCATCATGATTAACTTTTATGTAAATACTTTTGTAAGCTTTCGTATCAATAATTAATAGATATTTCCAAAATTGGCAATTTTCCAAAAGTTTTTTTCATTCTAGATAAGTCAAATTGTATTGAATTTGACACTAATTACTTCGTAATTGTTACTTTGTTTTGATTTCACGATAGGGTCCCTGGTTTGTAAATCGCACCATGTCTTTGAAGTCATCTTACTGTGTCAGCTTTACTTCAGTACCCTGGCACTTTGGTACCATTTTTACTCGCACACAGAGAATACCTATGAGGAAAACCTTGATGTCGGGTACATAGATCAATTTCACGAATAAATTGTTCCATCAGCCTTTTAGGTGAACTTTTGCCTGACGAATCCAGAACCCTACTGAACCATTTATTTAAAAGGTGAAGAAAGTATTTTGCATAAATATGAATATTTTAATCAACAGTTTTATTACATACTACTCTTCTTCTTCTTTAAGTGCATCTCCACTACTGGAGGTTGGCGGAAATCATTACAGAATGTTACACAATAACCATACGCTGAAATAACTAGATTTAAGTGCGCACAAGTTCTAATCCGGAAATACTGAATCTATTTATAGGTACTTAAGATTTTCATAAATATCGACCGCTACACTTGACGTCGGCCTTTTACAAGAGGTAGGTACGTAGACAGATATAGTCCTTCACTGGGCTGTAATATACAATACAAGCCTTGGCTGCTTAGTTTGACCAATTACTGATATGATCCAATATATTTATTATTCTTCTTCTTATAGTGCCTCTCCATCATTGAAGGTTGGCAGTCAGCTCTTTGCAGCGCTCTCTATTCCCGGCTGTTTTAAATAATTCTTCCACGGTTTTTACCGGTCCACTCTTTGATATTTATTATTATTCGAATATAATCGCAAATTAATCGTCATGTACCAAAAAACAAACAATACGGGATAATCCGGAAACCACTAATCAAATATATATTTCAACATTGAATCTACAAGGTATTAGTAATACTGATAAATATTTGAGCAAATGATGATCCATTACGACACAAGTTGACAAGTCTCCCTTGAGAGAAACCTTCAATTAACAGCAATACCATAGTACCATTAGTAGGCGAGCCCCAAGAGTCATCAAATCTAATAAATTGACATAGATTAAGTTGTATTATTCAACATGTACCTATGGTGCGAATGCGGATATTTTAAATAAGTATGGGTATTCTAATGAAGTACTTAATTCATGATAGACTTATCTCTATAGATGGACCGCTAAGACAAACGTTCTTTAATACTTCCCTTTTACCAGGAGATCCTCGTGACTTTCATACATACACTGTTTGTGACTTTGTTGTGGCAAAAGTGTTGTTTAAATTGGTTTAATTAAATGTGCACACAACCGAAAAAATACATCTTAGCTTTTAAGATAATATATAACATTGCCGCTTTATAACAGTGACTCAGGGGGTCAATCTGAACAACTTTTGTTCTACGACTTTTGGAAATTCACGTAAAAAGTCATGTGACCTTCAAAGTCTATGGAGAAGCAATATTTTTTTGGCAATGATTCAAAAGTCGTAGAACAAAAGTTGTTCAGATTGACTTTCTATTTCTAAGCCACCCACTTTTGGCTTAATATGCGAATAACTTTTGCAACATACTGTATAAATCCGTTGCAAACTGAACACATAACCCATATCGGTATTAGGTACTTATTTTCCGTCCGCCAACTAATTTCAAACCAGACGGACTAAACCTCTACTAAACTATTTGCTTGTAAACTTTTCCGTAGCGATGTTGGCTTTCTAAGTTAAATCAGCATACCGCGGCTTCCCGGATACTTGCTAACTTTTAACTAGAGATTCATGTGCAGTCAAACTGTTTGATTTGTTAGACTCTATAATAATAATTTATTTACTTCAGAAAATTTGTCTACAACTCTACAGTATATAAAAAAACACGGTTTACAGCTCTAATAACTACTATACCCTGACTGAGTTTTTCACGACTCATCGAATTAATAGGAGGAACATAAATGAATATCATGAATTCTTTCTAATTAAAATTTTAAATCAAATGTTTTAAGAAGTTGGGGTCCTTGGTGTCGGCATTTTGTGAGTGGAACTTTATCATTGCTCGTGAGTGTAGTACGTTATTACGAGTATAATAATGTATAGGCAAAAGCTGTTCAAGATTTCAGTCATGCCTTTACATACGTAAACTATACCCAAACATACGAAAACTAACTCTCTTGAAACTACATTATATTCAAATGCGAACGCGCTCGCGTGATTTCAGTTATTAGGGCTGGCCAAAATATGGAGGTGAAAATGACAAGTATGTGTTTTGTATAGACTATTTCATTAGATGTTATCAGTACAGCCATTCGGTAAACTTGAATGTTACATCGTTGAACATTATATAGGGTCAAACACGCTATTTTTCCATTTACATAATTTCTTTGTTCGCTTATACTTGGCGAGTAAGAATTTATTTTCTTTTAACCTCCTTTTTACTTTAAATAATGCGGAAATCTACTTTCTTAGCACTTTGAATGGCCTCTAATACGTAACAATGGTACCTAGCTGCTTGCATGAAAGCGAGGTTATTATAATGTAATATTATTACCTACATATACTATACTTAGTTCGAAACCAAATGAGTACTGAACACAACCACTCTCAAGTAGACATGTAAAAGCTTTGTATACATAATTGTGGAACAAGTTCAACCACTACATTTTCAAACACACAAAGTCTTCTCCACTACTTTCAAATGCAGAACATTAAGCAAAACCGATCTCTGTTTGTGTAATTATAATAGTATAATTTATTTTATAGGTTGTTTATTATAATAAATAACTATTATAAGAGTACTATGTAATAAATGTATGATGGTATATACCGAATGTATATTGTGGTTATTTTTATTGTGTACCTAAGTATCTTTGTTTCTCAATATAGACATAATGGACAATCTTCTATCCTCTAAGCCTATCGCACTACCATTCACTTTTGAAACATTCTAGACGTTTACAGCATTAAGCTCGCCTTTGTACCAATTTAAGTATAGGTACATACCCTCTAAAAGTTAAAACTTGTTGCATCAGCTTGGTATAAAGTTGAGAAGACCCTAGTTAGCTTGCAGAGTTCATTATAATGTACAGACAACATTTACATCCAGCTACTCTGCCGCTGTTTTAAATTTTCCGGCGTAATCTAGAAATAACATTTACTTTTTTTTCCTTTTCTTCTTGGTGGAGAGGTAAAGTGCCTACAATCTTGAAAGTATTTCTAGGTTCAGTGGTAAAACCGAGCAAGTGGGTTTCAGAATTTGCATTTATGGTTCCGTACCAAATGCAAAACTTATTACACTGCACAACCCGACTCTCACTAAAGCTATAAAGACTAAAGATCTGCTAGCTATGCATAATATCACTTACTTTTACTCTATACCGCCCTTGACGGGAGAAGGCGCCTACGGGAGAAGGCGCCTTACGACGCCTTCCCCAAACGTTAGGCAAAGTTGCAGAGGTCGCAGGACCGCAACAAATAGGTATCCCTTAGAAAAAAAAAAAAAAAAAAAAAAAAAATCTATACCGCCCACAGAGCTTCTCAATATAGTTCTGTGATAAAGCCTATGAATTTGCAAAGAGCTTATTGTCATCCATTTTTAATATTTGTCTTTAAAGCTCTAGCTGGTGAGCTTGATTAAAAAATATTTCAAATAGATTTTTTTATATATATTTAATTCGATTAAATTGCATTATCTTCTAATAAAACATAGTGACATGGCCGAACAAGTAATGTGCACCGTACATCCATTAAGGCCGACGCCAAACTTCAGTGTCCATTTCCTTGCCATATGTCGCACACAGCTTGACGACCGCTGGCTGGTGTAGACAGCTCGCGGTGACAATATGCTTACAAAGTGTGACTAGTGGCCGCCAGTGCAACGGACACTGTCGTCAGTTGTTTTGATTAATCTGCAACGAAGTGTATTTATAGTTTATGGCCCTGTGTTTCGTCTGGCGTGGTCGAGTGTGTGGATGTTTTGGAACGCTGCCGGAATTCGTGATATTTTGTTGTTATGCTAAAGCATTGGGACTGCTTCAGTCGTGAAAGCGCGAAGCTGGTTTAAAGTTTAAAAATATAGGTATTCAATGATTTCTTTATTTAATTAATGCACACAACGCTCGAATCTGTTGTGTGAAATTGAAATTTGATAAATCGTTTAATCCGTTATATCGAACGGATTAATTTATTAGTTTAGTAGAAAGCAAAAAAAAAACTACTGAAATGTTTAAATCTGTCTCTAAAGGTAGGCGCGCTTAGGTACATTTTAAACATTTATTTGAGTATCGCTGGTGTGGACTTCATACAGTCATGGCATTAATAACAAACGATAAACTGAAAGGGTATATAATATATATGACTCAGGGAGTCAATCTGAACTACTTTTGTTCTACGATTTTATTTTTTCTTATAAACATTTCTTGTTACGTGACTTTTAACCATGCAAAGTACACAGTTTTTTCTACGCCTTTAATTTAGATTTTTTTTTTTTTTTTTTTATATACAGTAATCCACAACTCAACATTATTACATATAAACCAACATAATTTAACTTAACATAGGCCATTTAAGAATTATTATTACGTTTTTTTTTTACATTTAACGACAACATATTATATTGCTAAGTAAATTTTACATAATAACATATTATAAAGTAAGTTGTAAGTATATAAAGCAAACAAACAAAAAATAACAATATTAATAAATAAAATAATAGCAATTAAACTTTGTACTGGAATATTTTGAAAATGGAATGGAAAATGGAAAAGGGGTTCTACCTGGGTTCCGCTCATCTGGCATAATCTTTATTGACCAAAACTCATTTCGCATAACTCGTATGGTCTAAACTTTTTTGGCCGAACCATCACTTTGCCAAGACTTATGTGGCATAAGGCTCGTTTCGTCTAAAACTCTTTAGGCACAATCTTTAAACACCTAAGTTTCGTTTGCTCAAATTTATGTTCGTCTATACCTATGTATAATCTTGTTTCTCCTAATGTTATCTTAATAAATAATATATTAAGTATGTAATAAATGTAAAAATTGTGGTATTTTTCTCCTACATCCCGAAAATCACGATATTGTATGATCAAAAAATCGAAAGTTAACGACCAATATAATTATTACAAACCCCATGTGATCGAAACCTAAAAATAGGTGCGACGACGAGCAAAGCGAGGAGGAGCGTGTTAGGTGCACATGTTCATCAAAACCAAAGCGGAGCGCAGCGAAGCGGAGCGGAGCGTTTTCCAAACAGCGGAAACAATACAAGACCCCAGTTTGCGCTATGTAGGGAGACGCTCCGTCAAAGTTAAAGCCAAACGAATATTATTACTTTGTATACCTATGCCATAGCATTATTAGGCTATTCAAGATTTGGCCATACCATTATTAGGCTAAACAATGTTATGCGAAATAACTTTTTACTAAACGAGATTTATGCCATACGATTTTCGGCGTAACGAGACTTTGACCAAACGTTACTATGCAATACGAGGTTATGCAAAAAAATCTTATGCCAAAAAAGGTAGAACCGTTCTACCTTTTTAGGCCTAAGATTTATTAGCCTAATCTCGTATTGCATAGTTACGTTTGGTCAAAGTCTCGTTTCGCCGAAAATCGTATGGCATAAATCTCGATTATTAAAAAGTTATTTCGCATTATCTTGTTAAGCCTAACAATGGTATGGCCAAATCTTGAATAGCCTAATAATGCTATGGCATAGGTTTATACAAAGTAATAATATTCGTTTGGCTTTAACTTTGACGGAGCGTCTCCCTACATAGCGCAAACTGGTGCCTTGTATTGTTTCCGCTGTTTGGAAAACGCTCCGCTCCGCTTCGCTGCGCTCCGCTTTGGTTTTGATGAACATGTGCACCTAACACGCTCCTCCTCGCTTTGCTCGTCGTCGCACCTATCTTTAGGTTTCGATCTCATGGGGTTTGTAATAATTATATTTGTCGTTAAATTTAGATTTTTTGATCATACAATATCGTGATTTTCGGGATGTAGGAGAAAAATACCACAATTTGTACATTTACTACATACTTAATATATTATTTATTAAGATAACATTAGGAGAAACAAGATTATACATAGGTATAGACGAACATACATTTTAGCAAACGAAACTTAGGTGTTTAAAGATTGTGCCTAAAGAGTTTTAGACGAAACGAGCCTTATGCCACATAAGCCTTGGCAAAGTGATGGTTCGGCCCAAAAAGTTTAGACCATACGAGTTATGCGAAATGAGTTTTGGTCAATAAAGATTATGCGAGATGAGCGGAACCGTGGAAAAGGCTTAAGTATATATTTACCTTTAATGTATGTTGTGTGGTGTGTTTGTATGTAAGTGGTACGTGTGTGTTTGGGTGTATCTCTGTGTGTGTCTGTATGAGTGTGTGTGTTTGAGCGTGTCTTTGGAAGTTACCCACTTTCGGCTGACTATACCACTCTGAATAACTAAATTTCTTATCGGTTTTTGATCTTTGACTTTGATTTTAGGTATCTACGAACTAAAACAACGTAGAAAACAACATTTAACCAAAATAATAAAAAGAGTTAAAGAATAGCCTATCGATTCACAGAACAGTTAAAGTATGGCCTAATGATTCACAGTGAACAAAAGGAATCGGGGTACTCGTTAATTCACCCATCTAGATGTTTATCGCTACAAATTTCAACAGCGCTTGATTTCCAAGATTAAATTTCATTTCAATTAAAATGGACCGGGAATGCTTAGATGGAGATGCTCGAGAGAAAGAAGAAGCTTGAGATCAAATGACGTAGAAACCATTCGGTTCAAATGATTAAACTTGATTTTGAGAAGAATTTCACTGATTGAATATTCGGTTTTCTTCATTAAGTATAATGAAATTCAAAATGTTTTGCCGGAAGGAATAATGATGATGTATATTTTATTGTATCAGGTATCTTACTTTGTGTGATAATGATACAAGTACCTACTATAATAATAAATTATTATATAGGTATATTTTTTTTTACTTACGTACTTCTCCGTTTTTACTAACTTGTAGATTGAATTTGACTGTAACTATCTCACTATATTTAGATTACTTTTAGTAATAAGGCCGCCGATTGTACTATTTATTTTCTTTTCTAGGTATGTTTAATTGTTTATGAAACTATTTCTGTTTGTGTGCAATAAAGAGTACTTTATCTTTATCTTATATTTGAAACCGAAATGAATCAAATGCATGAAAATTTTGTAGTTCCTAACGCACAATGCGATGTTCATTATCGTATTTTCCTCTCCGTCGGTGATGGAATGTCGCTTCGAAGCAAATCACGTGTCAAAAAATATGACCTGTCACCGTACCAACATTTCTTAAAACGATGCCGTTGCTTGTCCAAATGCTAATCATAGTCACAAAATTTAACATCTTACATAAAATATTTTTTTATAGCTACCTATATAGAGCGGTGGTAGCTCAGTCGGGTAGAGCGGTGGTAGCTCAGTCGGGTAAGCGCCCGCTTCTCACGCCAGAGATGCGGGTTCGAATCCCTGCGCTGATATGTACCAATGAGTTCTTTTAACTTAAGAACAATGTATACCATTGCTCTTACGGTGAAGGAAAACATCGTGAGGAAACCTGCATATATATAGATCTAGCACATCTAGATATGTGAACCCACCAACCCGCAGTAAAACAGCGTGGTGGGAAATGGTCCGAGCTTAGGAAGGCAATATAGACCTTGGGTATATGCACAACGGTTCCATTCGAGAGAGCCAGGTGCAGGTACCTACAACCCCACAGAGAATAGAATAGAATAGTCATACCATACCTATATATCTATTATAGTATGGGTATAAGTCACAATTCTCAACCCTTCAGCTTTAAAGTGGTCCGCATTTTCATATCATAGTAATATCATAATGGAATAACAATAATACACTCTTGAGAGTATCCATATTAATTTTGACACATCTCCAAAGTTTGAAACCCCCTTAATTATGACTTACTTGCTACTATAAATAACATTAAATCCGTTATTCTTAAAGATAATGATAATAATGATATACATAAAGAAAGTGCGTGGCTACAGCTTATAATAAGTAAATCGACTTAGTCACAAAGACTGTTCGTAGTACGGAGGCTGACGCGTTTCGTTCACACGTCATCAGCTCATCTCATGTGTCTTTTGCTGCTAACATTCCATACGAGCAGAAAGAGGAATCGGATCTACCTCGTGACGAGGTAATGAGTTAATGAGTCCTTCCAGCTGTCAATGGGTCAACAATTATAGGGGAATGGCAGAGCCATTATTTCTAATGTGGGCCCTTAAGGACGACACACATAATATATTGGATATCTCCATTTATAAAGTATAGTTTTGTTTTTATAAATAGGTTATTGTTACGAGTATATTAATAATCAATTATATTTTTCTCGATATTTTCTATGAGTTTGCTACTAAATAATCTAGTTGGATTCAATATAAATTGGAGAGATAATTATGCATAACCAACTAGTAGGTAGGTACCTACTTAACTCAACTAATAAATTCGTTCCTTCCTTTTTTTCTTCAAACCCATAGCAAAATTCCAACGAATATAAATTAATATGTTGGTGTAATAAAACGTAGCAAATTAAGATTTCCACTTTTCCTATCCTCGGTTAATAGTCCCGCAACGTCATAATTCATTAGCAGCAGTAAATTCGAGAACTTCGGCCCAATGGAACGGTTAGCGAACAATTATTTGATCATGAAATAAGCTTCCAACTGCGCCTGAGGGGTTCATCGATAGCGGATGCCATATTGAAATGAACGCAGTGTGTCTTTATAATAAATACTTAGATATTATATTATAATTTTAAGAAGGTTTACCTTTATTCTGCCTTCTACAATGTAGAATCTAGATCCTATTATCTGGAACATATTATCATTAAATTAAATTAGTTTGCAAATTAAATACTTAGTGACCTAACCTAATGTTCACAAATCTTGTAGGGTATAGGTACTTACTTGAGAATTAGTGGCTTGTTTAAAATACGATATAATTTTAGTTAGGTACCTACTTCTCCCAACATTAGTTCTAAATCCAAGTTAATTCCAAAGCCCATCAAGTTTTTTATGTCCATAATAGTCTCCCTTGGGGCACCCCATCATAACAGACAAATTTGATAAATCACCTCAACTCAAATCGTTATAGATTTCCCTTTGTATCCTAATGAACTGTCAGTCGAGCAAATATCACAGAAATTAATGTTCTACATTTCAGTTCATTTATCTTTGTAGTTGCTATCAAAGTGGAGGAAACTCTGATAATTGTTACTGTTAGACGTCGATTTTAACCTGGATTATCCTCATGATCAATTAGGTATTGCTCTTAGTATAGAGCAAACTAAAAAAACAGATTTCTCAATTTATAAAATAAAAAAGAATGTTCTATGTCATTTGAAAGAAGAGAAGATATTTGTAAGATATAGGTGTCTGAAATCAGTGGTATCTAATTAAATTTAATTTGATTTAAAATCGCAGTAAATTTTGATTAATCGTTTTCTTATTTTCTTTGATGATATTGATAGGATATTTTTAGTAATTATATTAATGTTCTAGCACAAACACATATTTTTTTCGATAAAAAATACATAAATATATTACGCCAATTGTACCGTCTATGTTGTGCATTGCTTTTTGTAATTTCTGTTTGTGTGCAATAAAGAATTATCTATCTATTATGATATAAATTATATTTTATCGTTGACTAGACAAATAACATTAATCCAATCAAAAACATAAATGTGAAATGAGAGCCAAGTTCAATATTACTATACTTACGAGTACCTAAATGCCGAATGTTGACTTCAACGACAAAAGAAGTGAGATCTAAATGGGTGCCAAGTTCAATGGTCAGTCCTGAAATTTATTTATTAGTAACAGTATTACATAATCATATCTTCTTATAACATAAATAATGTATTGTAGCCTATAAAGGTCTGATTTGGCTAGTTTTTTTAAACCTATCTCAACGAATTATTATGTTCGATCAGCAATAAAAAAAATGGAATTAAATAAGGACCGACAAATTCTTGTTGGTTCAACTTTGTGAAGGCTATAATTCATGTATGAAAACTAGCCAAGACAGACCTTAGGCTACAATACATTATTTTATGTTATAAGAAGATATGATTATGTAATACTGTTACTAATAAATAAATTTCAGGACTGACCATTGAACTTGGCACCCATTTAGATCTCACTTCTTTTGTCGTTGAAGTCAACATTCGGCATTTAGGTACTCGTAAGTATAGTAATATTGAACTTGGCTCTCATTTCTCATTTATGTTTTTGATTGGATATCATTACTTTTTGTTGGTAAGTACATAATAATATATTATCCTCGTAACGCCGTAGGTCCTTTTAAAAAGACAAATTTAAAAATGCATAAAGAAAAACTTTAAAGTCCCTAGACTTTTAAAAAGGATAATTATTCACTCAACCTACATTATCATATATTCAATATTATTACTGTATTTTCTTACGTTTACGGGGTACTTATAATTTTCTTGTCAGTGTTTTTTTATCCTATTCGATTTAATCAGATCCGATCCGATTTGATCCAATCGTATCCCATCCGATCCGATTTCAGCCGATTCGTCCGATCCGATCCTATTTGACTCAATTTGATCCGATCCCATCCGACACGATCCGTACCCATCGGAACCGATCAGATCCAATCTGTCCGATCCGTCCGATTCGTCCGAACTGTCCATTCCGATTCGATCCAATTTGATCAGATCCGTACTATCCGCTCCGATTTGATGCGATCCCATCCGATAAGATCCGTACCCATCCAATCTCATCGGAACCGATCTGATTCGATCCGATTTGAGCAGGTCCGATCCGATCCATCTGATCTGTCCGATTCAAGCAGATTCGATCTAATCCGATCCGATTTGATCCAATCCCATCCGATACGATCCGTACCCAACCAATCCGTACATATCCTATTCCATCCAATACGATCCGATCCGCATTCCATTCTATTGGCAGCTATCTTAGACTAGTTAACATTAATATTATGCAAATGCATCTCAAAACCATTTCATAGTTTTCACATATTATGATAGTAATAGTACCATAAGAGTTTTGATCTATACCTACGTGAGTGAGTCAGTCAATGTTAAAAATGAGGTTTTTTGGACATTAATATCTAAATAACCGTTTGAGATACGCTTATGAAATTTAGAACCCATATGTATCTCGCTAGTGTCAACATAAGAGCCAAATTTCATACGTTTATATCAAATAGTTTTTGATTTATGAGGGGGTCAAAAGTGTCTCGAAATGGTTCGTGTAATATTACACACGGTGCTGCTCGCCAGTTCTGTTTCTCGAACTTGGCTTGACACGCTACCGCGTGTCTAGATACATATTACGAAGGTTTTACACGCATAAGTGCATTTGATAGTATCACATTTCACTTACCACTAAGATATCATAAGTGGATTTTATGTCTTAGCCCTTCTTTAAGCATTGCTAAGGCTTCTATAAGTAGCACAATTAAATAATCTGATTGGCAAAACTAGTATGTTTTATGCAAGTGTGAAAAGACGTTTCGATAATAATTACATAATGTACCTACGTTATATGGATTTTAAAGTAAAGATCGCTCCCTAGCTTTTTAAATTAATCAATTTTGTTTAAATTTTCATATCAAATAGGAAACTTTAAAATAATTCCATAAGCATTTCAAGCAATAGCCAGCCTTGCTAGATAAGCGCTTTACAATACGCGATTACTTGCTTAAGTTTTAACTCAAAATTAAACTATCTTCTCCAAGTTTAAACTTAAATACTCAAGACAAATGACAGGTACGTAAACTAACCGTTTAAAAGTTCCCGGTTGCCAACGAAGACCTAGGCAAGATTAAATTGTCGCACCCGACTTTACCTGCCTCTTAATCCACTCTAACTTGACTACAAGAGGAAACTTCGGCTGGACAGTATCGTGGCTGTTACCTTACTCTTATTTTCTCTCTAAAATGGTACTTACTTGGTTAAATTAAACACACATAATATTCTCACGACTATGATTCAAGGGTTGTCTTGAAAAAATACTACCATTTTTTGGGCCAAAATAAAGAGTAGTAGAGCCAATGAGTACCTATTCACATAATTCAATTCAGACATTGATAAAGGGGATACAGGCACATCGATTGTTTTTCGAATAGTTCGGTACTTACATATTTTAAAACACGTACATTTTTTACGTTTATACTGTAAAATCAGATTTGCAACCTAAAGTGTGGTTACAGTCCACTACTATTATTTATCAAAATATAATAATAATAATAATAATTTATTTATTTCAGATATAACAATCCATATGTATTAGTAACCTAAACCTACGATGTTTCCGCGCAGCATTCCGGTAAACACGAAAAGGCAATTAATATTCTTAATTCGGCACATTATTATGGTAAAATGTGAGAGAATTCGCACGCAATATCTCACCGTAATGTGTGGATTATCACGCCAGCCACCGATGGATCAACGTCGGCAACTGTCGACCAGCACCCTTAGCATGGCGCGCATGTCTTATCCAACTGCCTTAAAACCATCGATGATGAATTTATCTATCAAACATCTGTCAGATCTATACAAATTATATCATCATCAGTCAGTTGACAGATAAGAAATCATCATCTTCGGCCCGTAATCGTCCTATGCTAAACGTAGGCTGCTTCCAAGGAGTGCCGCAACACTCTGTCCTCGGCTTTCCACATCCAGCCACTACAAGCCAATCATATAGCATTATCGTGAGAATAAGAGAAGGTAAGTATAACAAATAATAACACAGCTTGTCCTGCTTTCCATACTGCGGCGCCTGGAGTGTTGAGAGCTGCTAACGTGCCCCCATTTATTATTTTAAGGTGATATACATTTGCGAATTAAAATTGAATTTTTAAGAGATTAAAGCTTGCAATATAAAATTAAACCAATTTTGCACTTCCTTCGTTTAACTAATAATAATGTCCTCCTAGCCCAATTTCGACTACGGCGGTCAATCTCATTTGAGATCAGCCATCTACGCAGGAGTAGATTATAGTGCCCAAGTGTGTGCGCAGTACACAGGAGCACTCTCTGTTCCATCACTCTCATAGCCCAATGGGACGGATTGACCGACACGACTGGAGAGAGCTAGGCGCAGGACCGACTGCTTTACATGCCCATCCGACAGCATGGATCGTTTCACTGTTTCGGACATCAGGTGATCAGCCTTCTATGTCCTAAACAAACTTAGAACCACAATTTAGAAACACAAATTGATGGTCCCACCCGGGAATCGAACCCGGGACCTCTGGGCCATGAAGCGAAGCTTCTACCACTATACCACAGAGGCAGTTTAACTAATAAATACCCAGCTATGCTACATTTTCAAGATTGTTTCAATATTAGATCAAGATTAGATCAGTCAAATTCATAGTTATGACGTAAGCCTAGACTAGTCTCTTAACCGCATATTCTGTACCTATTTATAGGTTTTACTTTGTAGATATGAAATTGTATTTTGAGCGCTTCAATAGACAGCGTTTTTTTTAATTTAGTATCATTGACCAATTGACGACTTACGGTTGAGAACTATTTATCTGAGAACCAGTGTAAAAACGGTCAAAGGACAAAGTATTCTGTGATAAGGGTTGACGGCTCAAAACCAACTACAACGCCAATTTCATTAAGTAACTAAATGAAATGGACCGTTCCTTTGATGTAGACAAGCTGACAGAGTTGCTTTCTGACTATTTTTGTGTTTGCCTATATTTATTTAATGTAATAAAATAATAATGAATGATTTATAAAAAAATTATGCAGGGTAAATTTAGGTAGCATAAACGTTTTATGCAGTCATTGGATAGTGATAATCTGTGAAATTATCCAGACAGCCGACCGGATTTGTTATCCAGACATCGTAAATATGGTTTAAATTTAAAATTATTTTCTAACTACAATAATACCTATACGCACCGCACGCATAAATTATATATAACAAGAAAATATATCGGTTAGTGATAAAAAATAACCCCTCAAATAGACAGACTTGTAGCAAGCATACATATACATTATACCAAACTGAAATAGCCGATAGCTAAGTCGGTTCTACGGATGCAATTTTAATCACATTTTATAGCAGTCCAGCTTTACTCTACGTCGGTCAGTCCACATTTTGTGATTGATATTGCAGCGATGCTATTCAATTGATTTCTATCTACTATTTTACTTATTTTGTCGAAATAAAATGTTGTAAAAGAAGATTGTAAACAGTTATTTTGACATTGTGGCATAGAGGTAAGAATTATTATTATATTCGTAACAAAGCTTTTTCCACGGGAATTCAGGAAAAAACAGTCAAGTACAGTAAAATTCAGTATAAAAAAGCTTAAATTAATTATCCACTATAACATATTATTTTTTTACTATTACCTACGTCGGAAAATAATCATTTAAAAAATAATTATTTACAAATTACAAACGGGCTGCTTCCCACTCCCCGTGGAAATTCTTGTATGAAATTAAGTTATTAACTCTAAATATTAGTTATTTTGAAGTTTACACAAAACCTTTTTACAGAATACCGTTATAAAATTGTTAATGAAAACTAAACAATTTCACGTTCAAAGCCCGTCGACTCCATCAGGTTTAAAGTCTTAAAAACGACCGCGACTCGACTTAAACCTCCGGCTGAAGAAATAACGATCTAGTCGTTCTATGGTACAGAGACCTTTACAAAGCGGTACGGATCGGATTATAGTTTATACTCGAACATAAATAATGTAATATGTGCGTACGACCTAGATAGATAAAAATACACACATCACGTTTCCATAACTAGGGAATCGCTCGTATATAGTAATATGTAATATGAATTAAGAAAAAAACATAATATAGGCAAACACGTTTTAAAAATTATATTAAATTTCCTAGAGTATTTGATGGACTACATAATGGTGTAACATGGTTCATCAAAAACTGTAGAAGATTAAGTCATTTAGTAGGTTTATGAGAGGAAAATGTATTAGAAAGTAGTGGTAGGATCAGATGGTATATTTATCTGAACTATAAAAAATCATTCCAGGCGAAATTCATTCTGTAAGCATCGTCAATAATTTACTTCACGACCACCATCCCGTGGTCAGACCACCTGTTCTTGATGGGGAAATGTACTGCAAGGATCGCTTTTAAATTTTCAAGAACAGCCCGAGAACAAAGGCTGGCTAGTTTATTTGAGCGTAAGGAGTAAAATGTGTCGACTGCACGGCAAATAGATATTTTTACTGTACGGAGAGGCGCCGTTACTTACTAGTTTTAGTATTAGACCACTGGTACGGCTACTGTTTAACCCTCTGAAAAGAAATGTGTATTACGTTTGTCATGTAACTGGATCTGTCTGAGGCTATGTTAGTGAAAAGACATCGGATGAAGTGTTGTCGTAGTTGTCTAATTATAAGTTAGTAATATGATGAGAGAATACTGCAATTTTCATGCAAAAATATCTGCTCCTGCCGAGCCTTGAAACCAATACCTTTGGCACTTTGGTCAGCGTAGTATCTACATATTGCCAGCGTTCGCTTCGCCATAAAAGGTTTTTTTATATAAAAAAATATATTGTAAACCAAACTCTTCACTCTTTTTTTTATGTAGCCTGTGTGGTGTCCCGTTGCTGGGCAAAGGCCTCCTTATAAATTGTTTACCGCTCCCGATCCTGTGCCTCCTTCGGCCATTGAGGTAAAAACCTGTCGAGGTCGTCCCGCCATCTCCGACTAGGTCTTCCGCGACGCCAACGTCCTTTCCTCTATCTATTAAAAAACCGCATCAAAATCAGGTGTGTAGTTATAAAGCGACGTTCCTTTATATCACGTAGTTATTAACCGCTCTACCGTTTGGAGATCGTGTGTGTATGTCGTCTCATCGTTCGATGTTCGTTACCGCTCTTATATGGAAAATTAAAAGGATTTGCACTATAATAATTACGTAGGCGTCTGTATCATGATGTATCAATTGGGGGAATAATGAAGCTGTTCATCCTAACTAATATTATAAATGCGAAAGTAACATTTTGTCTGTCTGCCTGTCTGTCTGTTACTCTTTCACGCCAAAACTACTGAACGGATTTGAATGAAATTTCGTATACATATGGTCTAGACCCTGAGAAAGAACATAGGCTACTTTTTATCTCGGAATTCCCACGGGAAAATTTTATAAAACGAAGCGAAGCTCGCGGGAACAGCTAGTTATCAAATAAATTATTCATTAGGCGGCTAGTGACGTTCGGCTACTCGTCAAATCATCTAGTGCAACATCTTGTTATCATTCCCACCTTTATTTAGTCGCCCCACTGCCGTCACAAACCCTCCTACCACCAAGCACACTGCACAGAGCGTGATCGGAGCTAATCAATGCGAGGCTAACAACTTTAGTTAGGGGTAGTTAAAATGTCGGAAGTTCGTGTGTTTAATTTCTAACTATTACCCGGTCTACCAAACTGTATAATCTATACGTGTGGGTGTACACGGGCAGATGCGATCTTATGTGGTGTTCTTCATATGGCTTAATATACTTATATGACGTAGGTGGGTGTGTAAGTACTGACTTAAGGCCTGACTAAACCGCAAATTTAAATCCGTTCTACTTATGGCAATAGTGAGAGAACTGGGACCGAAGTATAACGTTACCGTCAGCGGTAGCAAATAACTCTGCGGTTTGAATACGAGTAAGTAGATATATCACATCATAGACAGAGGTGGGTACCAACTTATACATTCAATTTATTTGTACCATTTGTCATTTAACATACCCTCGATGAACTGTTTATTTTTTTGATGTAGCCTGTGGTGTGACCCACTGCAAGAGAAAGGCATCCTTATGAACAACCTACCCGGTACATCCCCATACCATGGTTCACGATCCTGTGCCTATGTGTTCATTCTTAGTTTTTATTCCTTTGGTTATTTACAACGGTTGTAGAAATGAGTTCAAAATTCGGTGTTCATCCTATTTTTTGAAGCATCATAAAATAAAAATAGAAAACTTCATCGTGAACTCTATCACAAGGACCATTTGGCGGACACTGCGCTAACGGAAACTTGCTGGTGTCTATTTCACTATTAAGGTTTCTTTGATCGTGTCTATAGGAAAGTTGGAACTAAGTACATTGGAAAGTTATCAAATCGAATTACTTTACATTCGCCACTCGGATTTCAATTTCCTCAGATGAGTTCATTAAGTGAATCCTGGCAAAAGGAAACCAAGACATCTTGAATGAAGATTGAACGGAAAATATTTCAGTTCAGTAATTTTAAAATTAGTTCATACATAGTAGTATTCAGTGAAGTAAACCATCGTTCGGCTGCAACTTACTGTGCAAACAGCAACATAAAATATTTTTGGCTAAGTATAAATAACTATCACTAAAGTGATTTCTGACACTGACGTGATATTTCTTCATAAAATGTAGAGCTACCAATATTTTACCTAATGGGTTAAACAAGTTGTCGGACCCTACCTATAGTACCTACCTATGTACATTATTGTAATATTCATAAAACAGTGTACCTATCGCAAACTTGTTTTGACAACGATTATCAGAGGGTTTAGTATAATTTGTTAGATTTACGCAAACTATGAAAGTTTACGTTTTCTCGCATACAAAGTGGCGTGTGTAGCGGAAACTATCATGCAACTTTTGACAGATAATGTAGGTATGCAGATGACAGAAGAAAACGTAAAGAAAACATTTATGAGGAATTATAAAAATTTATAACAATGGCCATTTTGGCATGTCCCTCAACTTCTTTATTTATTTGCAGCCATTTCTTTCCTTATATTGGTAAAAAATGCCTTTTAACTGCAAATATAACTTATTGACTTTATTTTAAACTAAAATATATTTAAGTCCGGCTTAAACTGAATTTTTCAAAAATATTTTATTAAGTCACCACCCACCATTTTGCCCTGTCCCCGGCATAAAATGAAACTTGCAGCTCAATTTATTCAATAATTTCTTAAGTAGCCGAACTTTTGGAGTGGTTTTTACGGAAGATCTACTAAATAATTATCGTTTGATATCATTAAAAGTGCGAATAATAGCCGTTTTATATTTTTAAATCGAAAACAATTTCGGCCCTGATTTTGATACTTCCGGAAATGTCGGTTTTGTTACCGCATTTTTTCCTATAGAAAATTTACCAAATGCTTATTTTTAGTTTTTAAAATATGGCAATACTAAGATCTTAGACATTGCCGGCTTAAAAAAAATAAAAAGGCCTCCGTGGGTAGCTCAGTGAGACTGTCTTTATTACCGGTCGAACTGTGGCCAAATTTGTCGTCAGGTTTGTTACTACCGTAATCAATTATTTATTGACACTTTTTTTACGATAAATTAATATAAAAAGGCATGGTTAATGCTAAACAAACTGTGGTATTTGGTTTATCACTGCTAGTAACTGAACGGCTCATATATTTTTTCAAAGGTTAGGTGGGCGTGTTTTGTTACTTCGATTTTGTTACTGAGGGTACGGTAACATATAGATGGAACGAAAAAGTAACAAAATCGACAGGTTTACATGGCGACTTTAATAACGGAAGTTGGATTGCTATGACTGTATATTTATTGTTTTTTTTTTTATAAATGTGGTTTTTCGAGCGATATAACCCAATTTAGAGTTTAACTCTATTATTAAGATGTTTAAAGTGAATTTCATGTAAAATTGGGCCCATGTTCTAAATTTATCATGTTCAAATTTTGTGCTGGTGCCATGTAAACCAAGCCCAACAATTTTGTTACCGTCCGTTTAGTAGCTGTCCCTGCATTCTGTTCGAAGATTTTGTACTATTTTGTCTAAAACTCTTTACTTTTATAATATTTTTGGTTCTAATTAGTTAATATTAGTTATTCCCCAACCTATGTAAAAGTTATAAATGTGTTTTTGTCTAAATTACGCCTCAGGCATTAAAAAATATTCTTGATTTGTTGACTGTGGTAACAAAACTGAGACATTATTGGATTTTTAACTGATTTCTAAAGAATATAGGACTTTTTTCCTTTGATAATGTCATTTAAGAAGACTGTGGCTTTTCTTTAAATACTTTAAAATGAAAGAATACCTAAAGTTTAATTAATTATTTAGGCCCCAAGAATGGTAACAAAACAGAAATTTATTCATACTTACCGTCACATTTTTACATTTTATTAAATAAGTACTAAAAATACCGTAATTTCACAATAGATTTTAATAACTATAGATTATAGCGGTGTTATTTAATTTACTCAAAATATATTAAAATACCAAAAAATAAAAACATAACATTTTCATATGTTGTTATAAATTTTTATAATTCCTCTTATATTTTTCAAAAATTGCAAAACCTGTACTATACGTACGGATTCAAAATAATATTATATTGAACTTGACTCTTATTACTTCGTAAATGTTATTTCGTTTGGACTTCGCGATAGGGCCTCTGTAAAAAACGTTTTTAATCGCGGGTAAAGTGTGAATTTTCACACCACGCCCGGGGACGCGTGCGGATGAGAGATTCTTATCTCACAAAGTAGCGACATGCGAGTCCTGTGAAAGGGACAATCACGAGGATTTTTTTCTTTGCAAAGTATCGCTTTGTGGAGGAAATACAAAGACATACTGTATGCGATATTTTGCGCTAAGGATTGCGTAGGATCACAAGAAAAACAATTTTCATTTGTCCGTACCTTAGCCTAGGGTACTTTTTGGGAGCTCTGCCAAATATCTTTAATGAAAGCGTTCGCAAGCGGGATCATTTTAAATACTAGTTTGAGATTAAGATTTTAATAATATACTTTTTTAAGTTTATATTCTTTCGTAATAAATGTAATAATAATTAAAGTATTCTCAGTAGAGCCGCTGTTGCGTAACCGGATTACCTAAAAGGCATCTTCCTTTTTTATTACTCCACAGACTATATTTCTATTTCAGTTATAAAACCGTTGTCATCCTACTCGTTAGCTTCAATCTAAATAATTGCATCGAATTAGAGACAGAAATACACGCATTCTCATTGGTCGCTTTGTGAATCCAGTGGCCACAAACAAGCGCCCCCTGTGGCGAGATGCTGTACTATACTGTACACACACAGACAAATAATACTTTACACATATTTACCTACACATATGTACATAACATGCTGCCACTCTCATTGTCTATACGCTAATGAGTTGCACCAGCGAACGTTGAATTTAGATTATTGGTGCGTATTATAAAGGTGAATTCTGCCGTGAGTTGTATGCTGCATGCTGCGTGAAAAGTTTGATTTATTGATACATAGTAATAAAGAATACATGATCAGGTTATGTAATTCTGTGATGCAATCGATGAAGGATCTTTATGGAATGTAAAAAATATACATATTATGAAAAATTAGGTTGATATTAGGTTATACGACCTTCTATTAGGTTATGCAAAAAAATCTTATGCCAAAAAAGGTAGAACCGTTCTACCTTTTTAGGCCTAAGATTTATTAGCCTAATCTCGTATTGCATAGTTACGTTTGGTCAAAGTCTCGTTTCGCCGAAAATCGTATGGCATAAATCTCGATTATTAAAAAGTTATTTCGCATTATCTTGTTAAGCCTAACAATGGTATGGCCAAATCTTGAATAGCCTAATAATGCTATGGCATAGGTTTATACAAAGTAATAATATTCGTTTGGCTTTAACTTTGACGGAGCGTCTCCCTACATAGCGCAAACTGGTGCCTTGTATTGTTTCCGCTGTTTGGAAAACGCTCCGCTCCGCTTCGCTGCGCTCCGCTTTGGTTTTGATGAACATGTGCACCTAACACGCTCCTCCTCGCTTTGCTCGTCGTCGCACCTATCTTTAGGTTTCGATCTCATGGGGTTTGTAATAATTATATTTGTCGTTAAATTTAGATTTTTTGATCATACAATATCGTGATTTTCGGGATGTAGGAGAAAAATACCACAATTTGTACATTTACTACATACTTAATATATTATTTATTAAGATAACATTAGGAGAAACAAGATTATACATAGGTATAGACGAACATACATTTTAGCAAACGAAACTTAGGTGTTTAAAGATTGTGCCTAAAGAGTTTTAGACGAAACGAGCCTTATGCCACATAAGCCTTGGCAAAGTGATGGTTCGGCCCAAAAAGTTTAGACCATACGAGTTATGCGAAATGAGTTTTGGTCAATAAAGATTATGCGAGATGAGCGGAACCGTGGAAAAGGCTTAAGTATATATTTACCTTTAATGTATGTTGTGTGGTGTGTTTGTATGTAAGTGGTACGTGTGTGTTTGGGTGTATCTCTGTGTGTGTCTGTATGAGTGTGTGTGTTTGAGCGTGTCTTTGGAAGTTACCCACTTTCGGCTGACTATACCACTCTGAATAACTAAATTTCTTATCGGTTTTTGATCTTTGACTTTGATTTTAGGTATCTACGAACTAAAACAACGTAGAAAACAACATTTAACCAAAATAATAAAAAGAGTTAAAGAATAGCCTATCGATTCACAGAACAGTTAAAGTATGGCCTAATGATTCACAGTGAACAAAAGGAATCGGGGTACTCGTTAATTCACCCATCTAGATGTTTATCGCTACAAATTTCAACAGCGCTTGATTTCCAAGATTAAATTTCATTTCAATTAAAATGGACCGGGAATGCTTAGATGGAGATGCTCGAGAGAAAGAAGAAGCTTGAGATCAAATGACGTAGAAACCATTCGGTTCAAATGATTAAACTTGATTTTGAGAAGAATTTCACTGATTGAATATTCGGTTTTCTTCATTAAGTATAATGAAATTCAAAATGTTTTGCCGGAAGGAATAATGATGATGTATATTTTATTGTATCAGGTATCTTACTTTGTGTGATAATGATACAAGTACCTACTATAATAATAAATTATTATATAGGTATATTTTTTTTTACTTACGTACTTCTCCGTTTTTACTAACTTGTAGATTGAATTTGACTGTAACTATCTCACTATATTTAGATTACTTTTAGTAATAAGGCCGCCGATTGTACTATTTATTTTCTTTTCTAGGTATGTTTAATTGTTTATGAAACTATTTCTGTTTGTGTGCAATAAAGAGTACTTTATCTTTATCTTATATTTGAAACCGAAATGAATCAAATGCATGAAAATTTTGTAGTTCCTAACGCACAATGCGATGTTCATTATCGTATTTTCCTCTCCGTCGGTGATGGAATGTCGCTTCGAAGCAAATCACGTGTCAAAAAATATGACCTGTCACCGTACCAACATTTCTTAAAACGATGCCGTTGCTTGTCCAAATGCTAATCATAGTCACAAAATTTAACATCTTACATAAAATATTTTTTTATAGCTACCTATATAGAGCGGTGGTAGCTCAGTCGGGTAGAGCGGTGGTAGCTCAGTCGGGTAAGCGCCCGCTTCTCACGCCAGAGATGCGGGTTCGAATCCCTGCGCTGATATGTACCAATGAGTTCTTTTAACTTAAGAACAATGTATACCATTGCTCTTACGGTGAAGGAAAACATCGTGAGGAAACCTGCATATATATAGATCTAGCACATCTAGATATGTGAACCCACCAACCCGCAGTAAAACAGCGTGGTGGGAAATGGTCCGAGCTTAGGAAGGCAATATAGACCTTGGGTATATGCACAACGGTTCCATTCGAGAGAGCCAGGTGCAGGTACCTACAACCCCACAGAGAATAGAATAGAATAGTCATACCATACCTATATATCTATTATAGTATGGGTATAAGTCACAATTCTCAACCCTTCAGCTTTAAAGTGGTCCGCATTTTCATATCATAGTAATATCATAATGGAATAACAATAATACACTCTTGAGAGTATCCATATTAATTTTGACACATCTCCAAAGTTTGAAACCCCCTTAATTATGACTTACTTGCTACTATAAATAACATTAAATCCGTTATTCTTAAAGATAATGATAATAATGATATACATAAAGAAAGTGCGTGGCTACAGCTTATAATAAGTAAATCGACTTAGTCACAAAGACTGTTCGTAGTACGGAGGCTGACGCGTTTCGTTCACACGTCATCAGCTCATCTCATGTGTCTTTTGCTGCTAACATTCCATACGAGCAGAAAGAGGAATCGGATCTACCTCGTGACGAGGTAATGAGTTAATGAGTCCTTCCAGCTGTCAATGGGTCAACAATTATAGGGGAATGGCAGAGCCATTATTTCTAATGTGGGCCCTTAAGGACGACACACATAATATATTGGATATCTCCATTTATAAAGTATAGTTTTGTTTTTATAAATAGGTTATTGTTACGAGTATATTAATAATCAATTATATTTTTCTCGATATTTTCTATGAGTTTGCTACTAAATAATCTAGTTGGATTCAATATAAATTGGAGAGATAATTATGCATAACCAACAAAATTAGTAGGTAGGTACCTACTTAACTCAACTAATAAATTCGTTCCTTCCTTTTTTTCTTCAAACCCATAGCAAAATTCCAACGAATATAAATTAATATGTTGGTGTAATAAAACGTAGCAAATTAAGATTTCCACTTTTCCTATCCTCGGTTAATAGTCCCGCAACGTCATAATTCATTAGCAGCAGTAAATTCGAGAACTTCGGCCCAATGGAACGGTTAGCGAACAATTATTTGATCATGAAATAAGCTTCCAACTGCGCCTGAGGGGTTCATCGATAGCGGATGCCATATTGAAATGAACGCAGTGTGTCTTTATAATAAATACTTAGATATTATATTATAATTTTAAGAAGGTTTACCTTTATTCTGCCTTCTACAATGTAGAATCTAGATCCTATTATCTGGAACATATTATCATTAAATTAAATTAGTTTGCAAATTAAATACTTAGTGACCTAACCTAATGTTCACAAATCTTGTAGGGTATAGGTACTTACTTGAGAATTAGTGGCTTGTTTAAAATACGATATAATTTTAGTTAGGTACCTACTTCTCCCAACATTAGTTCTAAATCCAAGTTAATTCCAAAGCCCATCAAGTTTTTTATGTCCATAATAGTCTCCCTTGGGGCACCCCATCATAACAGACAAATTTGATAAAGCACCTCAACTCAAATCGTTATAGATTTCCCTTTGTATCCTAATGAACTGTCAGTCGAGCAAATATCACAGAAATTAATGTTCTACATTTCAGTTCATTTATCTTTGTAGTTGCTATCAAAGTGGAGGAAACTCTGATAATTGTTACTGTTAGACGTCGATTTTAACCTGGATTATCCTCATGATCAATTAGGTATTGCTCTTAGTATAGAGCAAACTAAAAAAACAGATTTCTCAATTTATAAAATAAAAAAGAATGTTCTATGTCATTTGAAAGAAGAGAAGATATTTGTAAGATATAGGTGTCTGAAATCAGTGGTATCTAATTAAATTTAATTTGATTTAAAATCGCAGTAAATTTTGATTAATCGTTTTCTTATTTTCTTTGATGATATTGATAGGATATTTTTAGTAATTATATTAATGTTCTAGCACAAACACATATTTTTTTCGATAAAAAATACATAAATATATTACGCCAATTGTACCGTCTATGTTGTGCATTGCTTTTTGTAATTTCTGTTTGTGTGCAATAAAGAATTATCTATCTATTATGATATAAATTATATTTTATCGTTGACTAGACAAATAACATTAATCCAATCAAAAACATAAATGTGAAATGAGAGCCAAGTTCAATATTACTATACTTACGAGTACCTAAATGCCGAATGTTGACTTCAACGACAAAAGAAGTGAGATCTAAATGGGTGCCAAGTTCAATGGTCAGTCCTGAAATTTATTTATTAGTAACAGTATTACATAATCATATCTTCTTATAACATAAATAATGTATTGTAGCCTATAAAGGTCTGATTTGGCTAGTTTTTTTAAACCTATCTCAACGAATTATTATGTTCGATCAGCAATAAAAAAAATGGAATTAAATAAGGACCGACAAATTCTTGTTGGTTCAACTTTGTGAAGGCTATAATTCATGTATGAAAACTAGCCAAGACAGACCTTAGGCTACAATACATTATTTTATGTTATAAGAAGATATGATTATGTAATACTGTTACTAATAAATAAATTTCAGGACTGACCATTGAACTTGGCACCCATTTAGATCTCACTTCTTTTGTCGTTGAAGTCAACATTCGGCATTTAGGTACTCGTAAGTATAGTAATATTGAACTTGGCTCTCATTTCTCATTTATGTTTTTGATTGGATATCATTACTTTTTGTTGGTAAGTACATAATAATATATTATCCTCGTAACGCCGTAGGTCCTTTTAAAAAGACAAATTTAAAAATGCATAAAGAAAAACTTTAAAGTCCCTAGACTTTTAAAAAGGATAATTATTCACTCAACCTACATTATCATATATTCAATATTATTACTGTATTTTCTTACGTTTACGGGGTACTTATAATTTTCTTGTCAGTGTTTTTTTATCCTATTCGATTTAATCAGATCCGATCCGATTTGATCCAATCGTATCCCATCCGATCCGATTTCAGCCGATTCGTCCGATCCGATCCTATTTGACTCAATTTGATCCGATCCCATCCGACACGATCCGTACCCATCGGAACCGATCAGATCCAATCTGTCCGATCCGTCCGATTCGTCCGAACTGTCCATTCCGATTCGATCCAATTTGATCAGATCCGTACTATCCGCTCCGATTTGATGCGATCCCATCCGATAAGATCCGTACCCATCCAATCTCATCGGAACCGATCTGATTCGATCCGATTTGAGCAGGTCCGATCCGATCCATCTGATCTGTCCGATTCAAGCAGATTCGATCTAATCCGATCCGATTTGATCCAATCCCATCCGATACGATCCGTACCCAACCAATCCGTACATATCCTATTCCATCCAATACGATCCGATCCGCATTCCATTCTATTGGCAGCTATCTTAGACTAGTTAACATTAATATTATGCAAATGCATCTCAAAACCATTTCATAGTTTTCACATATTATGATAGTAATAGTACCATAAGAGTTTTGATCTATACCTACGTGAGTGAGTCAGTCAATGTTAAAAATGAGGTTTTTTGGACATTAATATCTAAATAACCGTTTGAGATACGCTTATGAAATTTAGAACCCATATGTATCTCGCTAGTGTCAACATAAGAGCCAAATTTCATACGTTTATATCAAATAGTTTTTGATTTATGAGGGGGTCAAAAGTGTCTCGAAATGGTTCGTGTAATATTACACACGGTGCTGCTCGCCAGTTCTGTTTCTCGAACTTGGCTTGACACGCTACCGCGTGTCTAGATACATATTACGAAGGTTTTACACGCATAAGTGCATTTGATAGTATCACATTTCACTTACCACTAAGATATCATAAGTGGATTTTATGTCTTAGCCCTTCTTTAAGCATTGCTAAGGCTTCTATAAGTAGCACAATTAAATAATCTGATTGGCAAAACTAGTATGTTTTATGCAAGTGTGAAAAGACGTTTCGATAATAATTACATAATGTACCTACGTTATATGGATTTTAAAGTAAAGATCGCTCCCTAGCTTTTTAAATTAATCAATTTTGTTTAAATTTTCATATCAAATAGGAAACTTTAAAATAATTCCATAAGCATTTCAAGCAATAGCCAGCCTTGCTAGATAAGCGCTTTACAATACGCGATTACTTGCTTAAGTTTTAACTCAAAATTAAACTATCTTCTCCAAGTTTAAACTTAAATACTCAAGACAAATGACAGGTACGTAAACTAACCGTTTAAAAGTTCCCGGTTGCCAACGAAGACCTAGGCAAGATTAAATTGTCGCACCCGACTTTACCTGCCTCTTAATCCACTCTAACTTGACTACAAGAGGAAACTTCGGCTGGACAGTATCGTGGCTGTTACCTTACTCTTATTTTCTCTCTAAAATGGTACTTACTTGGTTAAATTAAACACACATAATATTCTCACGACTATGATTCAAGGGTTGTCTTGAAAAAATACTACCATTTTTTGGGCCAAAATAAAGAGTAGTAGAGCCAATGAGTACCTATTCACATAATTCAATTCAGACATTGATAAAGGGGATACAGGCACATCGATTGTTTTTCGAATAGTTCGGTACTTACATATTTTAAAACACGTACATTTTTTACGTTTATACTGTAAAATCAGATTTGCAACCTAAAGTGTGGTTACAGTCCACTACTATTATTTATCAAAATATAATAATAATAATAATAATTTATTTATTTCAGATATAACAATCCATATGTATTAGTAACCTAAACCTACGATGTTTCCGCGCAGCATTCCGGTAAACACGAAAAGGCAATTAATATTCTTAATTCGGCACATTATTATGGTAAAATGTGAGAGAATTCGCACGCAATATCTCACCGTAATGTGTGGATTATCACGCCAGCCACCGATGGATCAACGTCGGCAACTGTCGACCAGCACCCTTAGCATGGCGCGCATGTCTTATCCAACTGCCTTAAAACCATCGATGATGAATTTATCTATCAAACATCTGTCAGATCTATACAAATTATATCATCATCAGTCAGTTGACAGATAAGAAATCATCATCTTCGGCCCGTAATCGTCCTATGCTAAACGTAGGCTGCTTCCAAGGAGTGCCGCAACACTCTGTCCTCGGCTTTCCACATCCAGCCACTACAAGCCAATCATATAGCATTATCGTGAGAATAAGAGAAGGTAAGTATAACAAATAATAACACAGCTTGTCCTGCTTTCCATACTGCGGCGCCTGGAGTGTTGAGAGCTGCTAACGTGCCCCCATTTATTATTTTAAGGTGATATACATTTGCGAATTAAAATTGAATTTTTAAGAGATTAAAGCTTGCAATATAAAATTAAACCAATTTTGCACTTCCTTCGTTTAACTAATAATAATGTCCTCCTAGCCCAATTTCGACTACGGCGGTCAATCTCATTTGAGATCAGCCATCTACGCAGGAGTAGATTATAGTGCCCAAGTGTGTGCGCAGTACACAGGAGCACTCTCTGTTCCATCACTCTCATAGCCCAATGGGACGGATTGACCGACACGACTGGAGAGAGCTAGGCGCAGGACCGACTGCTTTACATGCCCATCCGACAGCATGGATCGTTTCACTGTTTCGGACATCAGGTGATCAGCCTTCTATGTCCTAAACAAACTTAGAACCACAATTTAGAAACACAAATTGATGGTCCCACCCGGGAATCGAACCCGGGACCTCTGGGCCATGAAGCGAAGCTTCTACCACTATACCACAGAGGCAGTTTAACTAATAAATACCCAGCTATGCTACATTTTCAAGATTGTTTCAATATTAGATCAAGATTAGATCAGTCAAATTCATAGTTATGACGTAAGCCTAGACTAGTCTCTTAACCGCATATTCTGTACCTATTTATAGGTTTTACTTTGTAGATATGAAATTGTATTTTGAGCGCTTCAATAGACAGCGTTTTTTTTAATTTAGTATCATTGACCAATTGACGACTTACGGTTGAGAACTATTTATCTGAGAACCAGTGTAAAAACGGTCAAAGGACAAAGTATTCTGTGATAAGGGTTGACGGCTCAAAACCAACTACAACGCCAATTTCATTAAGTAACTAAATGAAATGGACCGTTCCTTTGATGTAGACAAGCTGACAGAGTTGCTTTCTGACTATTTTTGTGTTTGCCTATATTTATTTAATGTAATAAAATAATAATGAATGATTTATAAAAAAATTATGCAGGGTAAATTTAGGTAGCATAAACGTTTTATGCAGTCATTGGATAGTGATAATCTGTGAAATTATCCAGACAGCCGACCGGATTTGTTATCCAGACATCGTAAATATGGTTTAAATTTAAAATTATTTTCTAACTACAATAATACCTATACGCACCGCACGCATAAATTATATATAACAAGAAAATATATCGGTTAGTGATAAAAAATAACCCCTCAAATAGACAGACTTGTAGCAAGCATACATATACATTATACCAAACTGAAATAGCCGATAGCTAAGTCGGTTCTACGGATGCAATTTTAATCACATTTTATAGCAGTCCAGCTTTACTCTACGTCGGTCAGTCCACATTTTGTGATTGATATTGCAGCGATGCTATTCAATTGATTTCTATCTACTATTTTACTTATTTTGTCGAAATAAAATGTTGTAAAAGAAGATTGTAAACAGTTATTTTGACATTGTGGCATAGAGGTAAGAATTATTATTATATTCGTAACAAAGCTTTTTCCACGGGAATTCAGGAAAAAACAGTCAAGTACAGTAAAATTCAGTATAAAAAAGCTTAAATTAATTATCCACTATAACATATTATTTTTTTACTATTACCTACGTCGGAAAATAATCATTTAAAAAATAATTATTTACAAATTACAAACGGGCTGCTTCCCACTCCCCGTGGAAATTCTTGTATGAAATTAAGTTATTAACTCTAAATATTAGTTATTTTGAAGTTTACACAAAACCTTTTTACAGAATACCGTTATAAAATTGTTAATGAAAACTAAACAATTTCACGTTCAAAGCCCGTCGACTCCATCAGGTTTAAAGTCTTAAAAACGACCGCGACTCGACTTAAACCTCCGGCTGAAGAAATAACGATCTAGTCGTTCTATGGTACAGAGACCTTTACAAAGCGGTACGGATCGGATTATAGTTTATACTCGAACATAAATAATGTAATATGTGCGTACGACCTAGATAGATAAAAATACACACATCACGTTTCCATAACTAGGGAATCGCTCGTATATAGTAATATGTAATATGAATTAAGAAAAAAACATAATATAGGCAAACACGTTTTAAAAATTATATTAAATTTCCTAGAGTATTTGATGGACTACATAATGGTGTAACATGGTTCATCAAAAACTGTAGAAGATTAAGTCATTTAGTAGGTTTATGAGAGGAAAATGTATTAGAAAGTAGTGGTAGGATCAGATGGTATATTTATCTGAACTATAAAAAATCATTCCAGGCGAAATTCATTCTGTAAGCATCGTCAATAATTTACTTTACGACCACCATCCCGTGGTCAGACCACCTGTTCTTGATGGGGAAATGTACTGCAAGGATCGCTTTTAAATTTTCAAGAACAGCCCGAGAACAAAGGCTGGCTAGTTTATTTGAGCGTAAGGAGTAAAATGTGTCGACTGCACGGCAAATAGATATTTTTACTGTACGGAGAGGCGCCGTTACTTACTAGTTTTAGTATTAGACCACTGGTACGGCTACTGTTTAACCCTCTGAAAAGAAATGTGTATTACGTTTGTCATGTAACTGGATCTGTCTGAGGCTATGTTAGTGAAAAGACATCGGATGAAGTGTTGTCGTAGTTGTCTAATTATAAGTTAGTAATATGATGAGAGAATACTGCAATTTTCATGCAAAAATATCTGCTCCTGCCGAGCCTTGAAACCAATACCTTTGGCACTTTGGTCAGCGTAGTATCTACATATTGCCAGCGTTCGCTTCGCCATAAAAGGTTTTTTTATATAAAAAAATATATTGTAAACCAAACTCTTCACTCTTTTTTTTATGTAGCCTGTGTGGTGTCCCGTTGCTGGGCAAAGGCCTCCTTATAAATTGTTTACCGCTCCCGATCCTGTGCCTCCTTCGGCCATTGAGGTAAAAACCTGTCGAGGTCGTCCCGCCATCTCCGACTAGGTCTTCCGCGACGCCAACGTCCTTTCCTCTATCTATTAAAAAACCGCATCAAAATCAGGTGTGTAGTTATAAAGCGACGTTCCTTTATATCACGTAGTTATTAACCGCTCTACCGTTTGGAGATCGTGTGTGTATGTCGTCTCATCGTTCGATGTTCGTTACCGCTCTTATATGGAAAATTAAAAGGATTTGCACTATAATAATTACGTAGGCGTCTGTATCATGATGTATCAATTGGGGGAATAATGAAGCTGTTCATCCTAACTAATATTATAAATGCGAAAGTAACATTTTGTCTGTCTGCCTGTCTGTCTGTTACTCTTTCACGCCAAAACTACTGAACGGATTTGAATGAAATTTCGTATACATATGGTCTAGACCCTGAGAAAGAACATAGGCTACTTTTTATCTCGGAATTCCCACGGGAAAATTTTATAAAACGAAGCGAAGCTCGCGGGAACAGCTAGTTATCAAATAAATTATTCATTAGGCGGCTAGTGACGTTCGGCTACTCGTCAAATCATCTAGTGCAACATCTTGTTATCATTCCCACCTTTATTTAGTCGCCCCACTGCCGTCACAAACCCTCCTACCACCAAGCACACTGCACAGAGCGTGATCGGAGCTAATCAATGCGAGGCTAACAACTTTAGTTAGGGGTAGTTAAAATGTCGGAAGTTCGTGTGTTTAATTTCTAACTATTACCCGGTCTACCAAACTGTATAATCTATACGTGTGGGTGTACACGGGCAGATGCGATCTTATGTGGTGTTCTTCATATGGCTTAATATACTTATATGACGTAGGTGGGTGTGTAAGTACTGACTTAAGGCCTGACTAAACCGCAAATTTAAATCCGTTCTACTTATGGCAATAGTGAGAGAACTGGGACCGAAGTATAACGTTACCGTCAGCGGTAGCAAATAACTCTGCGGTTTGAATACGAGTAAGTAGATATATCACATCATAGACAGAGGTGGGTACCAACTTATACATTCAATTTATTTGTACCATTTGTCATTTAACATACCCTCGATGAACTGTTTATTTTTTTGATGTAGCCTGTGGTGTGACCCACTGCAAGAGAAAGGCATCCTTATGAACAACCTACCCGGTACATCCCCATACCATGGTTCACGATCCTGTGCCTATGTGTTCATTCTTAGTTTTTATTCCTTTGGTTATTTACAACGGTTGTAGAAATGAGTTCAAAATTCGGTGTTCATCCTATTTTTTGAAGCATCATAAAATAAAAATAGAAAACTTCATCGTGAACTCTATCACAAGGACCATTTGGCGGACACTGCGCTAACGGAAACTTGCTGGTGTCTATTTCACTATTAAGGTTTCTTTGATCGTGTCTATAGGAAAGTTGGAACTAAGTACATTGGAAAGTTATCAAATCGAATTACTTTACATTCGCCACTCGGATTTCAATTTCCTCAGATGAGTTCATTAAGTGAATCCTGGCAAAAGGAAACCAAGACATCTTGAATGAAGATTGAACGGAAAATATTTCAGTTCAGTAATTTTAAAATTAGTTCATACATAGTAGTATTCAGTGAAGTAAACCATCGTTCGGCTGCAACTTACTGTGCAAACAGCAACATAAAATATTTTTGGCTAAGTATAAATAACTATCACTAAAGTGATTTCTGACACTGACGTGATATTTCTTCATAAAATGTAGAGCTACCAATATTTTACCTAATGGGTTAAACAAGTTGTCGGACCCTACCTATAGTACCTACCTATGTACATTATTGTAATATTCATAAAACAGTGTACCTATCGCAAACTTGTTTTGACAACGATTATCAGAGGGTTTAGTATAATTTGTTAGATTTACGCAAACTATGAAAGTTTACGTTTTCTCGCATACAAAGTGGCGTGTGTAGCGGAAACTATCATGCAACTTTTGACAGATAATGTAGGTATGCAGATGACAGAAGAAAACGTAAAGAAAACATTTATATTTTTCAAAAATTGCAAAACCTGTACTATACGTACGGATTCAAAATAATATTATATTGAACTTGACTCTTATTACTTCGTAAATGTTATTTCGTTTGGACTTCGCGATAGGGCCTCTGTAAAAAACGTTTTTAATCGCGGGTAAAGTGTGAATTTTCACACCACGCCCGGGGACGCGTGCGGATGAGAGATTCTTATCTCACAAAGTAGCGACATGCGAGTCCTGTGAAAGGGACAATCACGAGGATTTTTTTCTTTGCAAAGTATCGCTTTGTGGAGGAAATACAAAGACATACTGTATGCGGTATTTTGCGCTAAGGATTGCGTAGGATCACAAGAAAAACAATTTTCATTTGTCCGTACCTTAGCCTAGGGTACTTTTTGGGAGCTCTGCCAAATATCTTTAATGAAAGCGTTCGCAAGCGGGATCATTTTAAATACTAGTTTGAGATTAAGATTTTAATAATATACTTTTTTAAGTTTATATTCTTTCGTAATAAATGTAATAATAATTAAAGTATTCTCAGTAGAGCCGCTGTTGCGTAACCGGATTACCTAAAAGGCATCTTCCTTTTTTATTACTCCACAGACTATATTTCTATTTCAGTTATAAAACCGTTGTCATCCTACTCGTTAGCTTCAATCTAAATAATTGCATCGAATTAGAGACAGAAATACACGCATTCTCATTGGTCGCTTTGTGAATCCAGTGGCCACAAACAAGCGCCCCCTGTGGCGAGATGCTGTACTATACTGTACACACACAGACAAATAATACTTTACACATATTTACCTACACATATGTACATAACATGCTGCCACTCTCATTGTCTATACGCTAATGAGTTGCACCAGCGAACGTTGAATTTAGATTATTGGTGCGTATTATAAAGGTGAATTCTGCCGTGAGCTGCATGCTGCGTGAAAAGTTTGATTTATTGATATAATAGTAATAAAGAATACATAATCAGGATATGTAATTATGTAGGTATTACAATTGTCGAAGGATCTTTAAGGAATTTTAAAAATATACACATATGAGAATTTCTTGTATGACTATACGATACATTAATATACTTCATCGCACATTTTTTAAAGTAGATATATAAAATAAAGTAACTAATATATAATTTTTTAATATGAATAATCTCAGTGAAAGGCTTTTAGTAATCTAATGATAAAAATACAAAGCTTATACATGACCATCAACCTGTATTAAACAAAATAAGGTAAGTACATTGTTGGTTATGTAGAATGTAGAATACATCAGATTATTAGTTAATGACGTTTATTATTTGAGCTTTTAATTATAAATCAGCATTGGTAATTAGTGTAACAGCTATAAATTAGAATTAAAACAATTCACAGGTATCCTCGTTTGCGGATGTGTTTATAAGGTAGGTCCTTCCTTCAATTTTATTAAATTATTGATTTTTTTAAACTGAATAAGTTAAATCTATCGCTTTTCATAGGTTATTATTTCTTGGTTGGCTTTAGGAATACTAGAAGAGCAAGATTTCAACCAGAATTAAGAGAAGCAACGAATATTTGTGTCTACCTACTAAAACTCCTGCTGCCGAAAATTGTACTAAGGCGTAAAAGTAAAAGTCAGAGTAATAAAGGTAAATTGAAGTTAGATAGAATTTTCTGTTGCCAAGTTTTACTAGCCGATTTACCGTAATGAGTTTTTACCACGTTTGGAACTTCGGGAAGTTAGATTTTGTAACCTTTCAATGATAAGAAATAGCGCATACAGTCAGTCGTCTATGGAGGAAGAGTAAAAATAGTATGGCATTCACATCTCTGTTCACAAGTGATATAATGAAAGTATTATTGCAAAAAAACATAGATAGATAGATATTTTGATTTAATTTTTGTAAAACGCTGGTACGTTAGTCATCTAAAAGAGAGTTTTATAACTTTTCGCAGAATGAGTACCAATATAAGTACACTCACGAGCAAATTAAAAAATATTTTGATAAGATTCTAAATTAAATAAATCATCATTTGGTATCGACACATTGTAAGTGGTGCTTTTTCATTGCACGTGAGTGTATAAAAAAAATCTACCACTATTTCAGAACATCCTAATCCTATTTAAGTTTTTGAAGAGCACACGTAACACGCTCACATGATGTTACACCGCGCACCGCTTCAAAGTTACAACCAGAACATCTGATTCTAAACAACCCCATCCCGAGCAATCACATTTACATACACACATTTCTCCAGACACAGGTTCAGCGGCATAATTAACTGAAAGTTTAAATAGTTGGACTTCACAGGTGGAACTCCAAGTTCCAAGGTTTTCCGCTCAAGATAGTTAGGGTTTAAACTGGTTTCGTGCAATACCCTCATTTGCAGAGGGTCCAGAGGAGTCATGCTGGCTGGGTATTGCCTCACAAGTTTAAATATAAAGGAGTTTTGGACTTCAAACCAATTTTATTTATCCACCTAGTTATTGCTTTTTAAAAAATACTTATTTATATATACAGTTTTTCCGAAAAAAGAAGGAGGTTTTATTTTTTTAATGTTCCTATGTCCACCGATATCTCTGCGAGTTATACTCGTAGATCGATTTTGATATATTTTTTTATGTATTCGGTTTACCTCAGGGGTTCACTGAATTTTGGGCCATTATCATGATTCGGTATCCTGCTTAGTTATTTTAATTTGTACTGTTACGTACTCGTTATTATTATAAATAAATAAATAGTCATTTATTTCGGGTGTATAAAGCCCACTATAAGTCTTACCTTTTTTAGAAACGTTTGGCTTTGTGTGATTATAATATTCGTACAGATATAAATGTATGCTCGCTGACTGATTTTGCCTTCGGGTTTTACCCGCACTTGTACCACTAATAGAATCGCAACACTAATTGGACTGCAAATTGCTTTGTAGTAATTCTGTACTTAATAATTATTATGTAAACTAATTACAAACCCCGAGAATGTACTTGCAATATTAGTACACAATGCTTCGATGTTCGAACTATTGGCATAAAATATCATGTGTATTGTATGTGTATGAAGAATATGCAAAAATAAATGACTTAGGTAGTTTGTTACAATATGTAACATATACCCATTATGTATATAGATAATTGGGTAAATTGCATAACAAAGGATCTTGATTTGGAGACGGAATGATGAAGACCTCCAACTCAATTCGGTCCCTGAAGAATTAACTTGTAAGAACTTACATCATTCATTCAGTCCTAAAATCCCAATGTTTGCGCAAAAACTAGGATCCCAAAACAAACCTGTTATCTTCATAAGTTCCAAACTCAAACATTTACCTAAATACACGGCATTTAAAAGTGATCGGATGCAGATTCCGATTCCAGTTCGAACCGGCGCATTCCACTTCATATACAGGGTGTACTAACAATAACGATGCTCAATTTCATTGCTCGTTAGTGCAGCGTACACCGTACAGCGTACCTCTGCTGGGGCTGTGTTGACTACAGACACGTAAATGGGACGGTAGCGTACGGAATGGGCGCGCGATCCGTTTTAGACGCGAATGTAAATTGACCCACCTCACCTCTCTAACTTTGCCCACCGATAAGGCTACTCGTGAAATCTGTTCGTCGATTTTGGTACCTGCTAGGATGTCTTATCATCATGAGTATTATGTGGTATTTTGTAGTCATAAAAGGAATATTTATTATTTTAAATGAATCTACCTACACGTAGGTAATTTATAAACGCTCATCAAAGGGCACGGGTATAAATAGTCTGCGGCGTGGTAAGTAATATATGATTAATATTGTAAGAATATTGCGTTGATAATAAGTGAAAACTTTGTACCTAATACTTCTAGTGTATCATATATATTTTCTTGATACTTAGTAAAAAAAAACTATTTAGATAATAATTTAACATACATACATACATATGCACTCACGACTGTAATCCCCGAAGGGGTAGTCAGAGGTGGCTCACAAGCGAGCCACCCACTTTTCGCAGCACATTTGTACTCACGTGATAGTTTGCGAACCATATCGCCGTTTTGGAATAAGTACAAGTACAATGCACTTAGGATACACATCTAGAATCTAGATGTGCAGGTTTCCTCACGATGTTTTCCAATTTAAGAAGCATCTGGATTAAACCCTTTTTCAATAGTAATCTTACATCTTGTGTTGTGGAATACGAAACGTTGTCAGTCCGTGCCAAAATAACGTTATCTGGTTATGCCGAAGCTGAGTTCATAACTAAGTACCTACCTAGGTAGTTAGTAAATCATTATAATGAATATTAAATTATTTATCATTCAGTTCCGGTTTTGAAAACGTGGTAGGTAGGTTTATTTGGGGAAGCCCACAGCGAAGCAGAATTTCTATTGAACTTTTAATACACTAATAATTATAAGTAATAATTTTAGTAAGATATCTAATAGGTGACCCTAGAAAAAAACAAAAAAACATCATGTTTGAAAATCAATAGTGTATTAAAACCTATAATAGGTACTTTCCGTATAATTGTCCTCAGGTTGGTGGCAACGCATTGCGCAAAATGTACGTATTATGGGCATTTATCATCTTCATAGTGTTTTGCGTCGGTTGTTGTGTCATTCATCACTCGGACGAGAGTTTAATGGGGGTCGAGCTTGACGCCTCAGAATTTATGAAATGCCATTTCGTTTACCATAAAGCATAAAAATATGTAAATGGTTTTAAACGCAAAATACACTTAATTGTTTGGTACTAAAATGCAAAAATATGTTGTTTATGTTACACACGCGTTTCAGTCCGAAATCTACGAATATTGTTATTCGTAGTGTGAAATGGATAAATTGGCTAATGGATAAGTACTCTACTTCCTGCACCTGACTCTGATCGTGAATAGAACCTTTGTATACATCTTTATAAGCTTGGACCATTTCATTTCGCATCACGATGCTGGTCTTCTGCGGGTCGGTTGACACATGTGCTAGTTTCACCACGATGTTTTCCTTCACCGTAATAGTGGCGGCGTCGTGATTGCATACATTGTTTAAATATACCTTTTTATCAGTAAAATGATACAGACAACCTGAAGCAAGGTATTTTTGCAAACAAATACAAAATATTCAGTCTAGGTTTTAAAATAAGGCGGGGGCTAAGTTCTAGATGGGTAATAGCGATATTAGCGAACGTTATGTGTCCCGTGGCTTACGTAAGATATAGCACTACCTAAGTAGCATAATGGATCTCGTCTGTCAATAGGCAAACGTATGCAAAGCGGAACCTGTCAGGTAATTTAGACGTGTTTGCTATCTATACTAGTTGTCTTTGTACATTTAATGCATGCGTGCATCAGATCTCTACCATTGTGCTGCTACAACACAATGTTTTGATTGATTACGTTGCGACCGAAGTAAAATAATGAATCGTTTCGAAAAAAAGTATCAATCTAGGCCAAAGAAGTCAGCTTTCTTCTCTTATAGTCACTTTTACCAAACTTTTTTTTTATTGTATTCAAGACATATTTTAAATATATTTTGTACCAACTGACAAACGTTTGACAGGCAAATACGTTTAGCGTTTGGTGAAATTCCACTTTAGACTCTCTCAGACTGAAATTTCCATCTGAAGTGGCGGTTTTATATACCATAATACGTAATAATCACGTAGATAAGTTTGTAAGTAATAAATCTTTGAATGGAGTATTAATACTTAAAAAAATATCCTCTTTATCGCCGATATCCAGTGCCGCCGCAAGCGTTCCGTGTTCGTACAAATGTGCTTACTCAATAAATCCATTTTCTTCTTGAAACTTATAGACGATAACTTTTGAAATAAATCAGAAAGTACTCTCAAGCTGGCAAACGGCGGGGGCACGTTTACTTAAAGTACCCTCGTTATTATCTCGCCTGTTGTTTTGAAAGCCATGTCATATCATTCATCCATAGCTTTTTAGTCACTAGGTAAGAAAAAAATGTTGATACTATACCTATGCTATTCAATATTCATGCTACATGACTCTTTGACTCTATTTTGAGTTACGTGAGTATCAATCTACGTTTGCACACCGATATTGTTTGAAAGATATGTTACCTCTACTGTAGCCATTTTCGATTACCGACTGTAAGTAAACTTTTTTTAAATTTTAACTACCTAAATAGTTTTTAACAGATTCACTTCAAGTAAAAAAATGTACTTACCTAAGTCTTCGCAAATTGCGAGGGAAAATCCAATTAAGAGCGCACTTGGCAGCGTACAGCGTAGCTTGGATATGTGTCACTTTGCGCCTGTTTACCCTGTAGCGTTTTAATAGCCATAGTCCAACTTACAGTGGACGATAAATTGTATGTTTACTACCTACTTCCAAGCACGGTGGTTCGGTGGTGTGTCCACTTAAAACTTTGTAATTAATTTGAAGCAAGCATATTCTATAATTAAGCTGTAAAGCTTGTTATGAATTTATACACAGCTACAATATTGCTAATTATGGTTTGCACAAGATTCGAAGGCTCGTGTTAATTTACGTAAGTAGGTACGGTTTTAATCACGTTTTAATTGAAGTAACAGGTGAGTCATCATTTAGCAAAGTTAGTATGAATGAGATAAATGAATGATGATGAATCATTTACCATAGCTATGACAAAAACATATACTTACTTATGTTTAATATACTTAGATAAATTAAATAGTCTGGGTTAGCCAACACAGTCAAGTTTTCTCGTAAGATCAAGGGCCTTTTCCGACGGAGAGTGGTTAAATAATTTTATTATATATTTATTATTTTTTAAATATTTGTTGTTGTTCGATAAATAGTAGGTACGGTGGCCTGCGCCTAAAAGTATACAGGCGGAGTTTTTAAAATAGCTCCCTGATGATGAAGGGACCAGCTACATCTGTTATAAATCCGGGGACGTGTTGTGTGTGATGTGTGTAGCAGTGGTGTTTATGTGGATGTGCTTGAGCAGCATGTGAGCTTGAGATCGCTATTTTAAAAACTCCGCCTGTATACTTATAGGCGCAGGCCACCGTACATGTATACTACAATAGTAAATAAAACCGTTCATTTGCGTATAATCCTCTCCCTAATTGAAATCCTGGACGCTTCATTTATCAGTGGGACCGTGGATTACGTCTCTTACTTTACGTTTAAGATTCGATTTAAATTACGCGAATCGAATCTTTTTTGTGAAAAATTAAAGATAGCGATATAATATAATGTATGTATAGATAGAAAAAAGTAGCGATATCGATACCATGAAAACTGAAAACTGTTTCGATAATTTCAGAGTAGACCCCCGGTCCTGCACAAACAGCCCATCAAGGTATCACAACCATGTTGTTTGATTTATCTCGAGTGCGGGTGCGGGTTCAAAGACGGCTCGTAATTTATAACATTAGATCAGCTGGGCCTGTGTCAATACCAATTCTAGGGACACTATTTGATAATGTCGATTCACATTTCCTTGTGTGTGTATTGTTAGGCCGTCGGCAAACTTGGGTTCTTCCGTTGAATATTCAGTGGGAAAGTGCTAGTGAATGTAGGCTCGCTCTAGAATAACGGCGCTGCGTTGCTATCGTCATCTCGAATGAAAATTTCTATTTCTGAGGAATATATTTGAAGTCGTGTTGGAAGACATAGTTATATTCTCTTAAAATATATTTACTTGTTTCTGTTGCAAAAATTGCGTTGGTGGACTTCAGCTATTCTTTGGGTGACTTTGACCAAACTCTAAACGTATTTAAATCATTAAACAGATTTTGTACTGACAGACGTTTGACAGCGGCGGCCTCCAAGACGGAAATCAGCAGGATGATTGCCAACCTTCGCTAGGAGACGGCACTAGAAGAAGAAGAAGACGTTTGACAGGCGAAACAATAAAATACGTTTAACCGTTAACGTTACCAAGCTGAGTTTATCATTGCGGATCTAACGCGAATTGTGAATCTAGCGTTGCGTGACTAAGGCCTAATGACTGGATTAGCCAGCCGGCTAACGTTTATGAAGAATCATTAATTTGCCGTTGCATTATTAAAGTTGACGTGATCGATCGTTGGTTGCACGTTTGATAAATGACCCCTTCGCACTGGGGAAGTTTAGGCATTAGCCCGACTTCAACTAGGTATGTGGCTCTAATATTTTAAATAGCACAAACTCACATTTTAGAGTAAACTGTTTCTTAACGGAACTGCAATGTTCATAATTATATTTTGTCAAACTGAAGGTATATTCATAGAATAGAATACTCTTTATTTTGCACCATTAAAAACACATTACAATTCACAACTTATATACATAGCATAGTACAAAAAAGGCGGCCTTATTGCTTAAAGCAATCTCTACCAGACAACCTTTGGATGGAAGAGACAATTCATACAGAACATGTCTCAATGATGTTATGAAAAACTATTATACAGTCCGTGTTACCTATATAGAGTATTTTTTCTAGAAGAAATATTAGATTACACATTTACCTATTTCATTTGCAACAAAAGTAAAACGATACGGTTGAAACGATAAAACCTTTTATGTCAAACAAATAATGACACAAAATACAAGAAGAACTGCTAAGGAAAGAAAACGTTAAACAAATAGGTACAAGACAAAGAAATGCTTCAATGCCACTAATTGCTTTGTCAGACGGAGATGCGACGTCTGCCACTGACGGCAACCGTCAACCAGTTACGGAGACATGACATTTCCTGCACAAATTGAAACAACTTAGACCAACTTAAACTGGACAGGTAGGACTAGGGGTAGTCTTGGGAACAGATTTGTAGTTTTAAGTGATTATATTACTATTTTCTTTACATAAATACTTTTAGTAATGATGTATAAATAGTTCCACACTTACCGTACATAAAATTACAGTTCGCTGATCATGAATAAATCATAATGATCATGATTTGTCTAAAATTAAAATATACACAAGTTTTTCTTTATGAGTAAAGATCCAGTAATTTTATTGCGAAAAAAATATTAACAAACACTGTAACTAACCACCTTGTGCTTTGTTTTTATGATCTAAGTATTTTATGATGATAGAAAAGTGATACAGCAATTCATTGGACTTTAATTTAGCTCTGAGGTCCACCTTGAAGTTATTTAAGTCCACTTGGAATGGCATTTGCGTTGGCAGAACCACATCTTTAATATAGTAATCCCCCTGAAAATACGAGGTTAACTGTATAAAAAAATACTTTAAAAAAAATATATACTCATGCAAATTTGGTAGGTATCATGATAAAAAATATGTAAAAATTTGTGTATTATCGCTGGTTGGCCTAATAAAAAATATATGGTTTATTCGTAAAAAGATTTGAAATAACAAAATCTTACGATGCACATGCTGGTTTCGGCTTAGTATACCCTTTTTGCAACAACCTGTATATGTATGTAACTCAGAAGATAGAAAAATCTACTCGATTATCTATCCTACAAAGAGTCGGTGGTGTGGGAGTACCTAATTCTGGGGGTGATGTACGGTCATGTGCAGATAAACCTGACCCCCCTCTCATAGTAACAATGCTTCTGAGAGAGGTCATATTTATCTGCATTATACTGTACTTACAGGCGGGACAAGGCACTGCGGATCGACGGGAATATTAGAATATGCTTTGACCCAATTCACTAACCACACAAACTGCAAACATTCGCACGCATTGATTTTGAATATATTCCCTTGGTTGGTTTTTAAATTCTTGTACGTGACCTCAAACTGTGAAAAACAAATACACTTCAATGTTCTACTGTATATGTAATACATGCTGTTCCCGCGAACACTTCGCCATAAAAGTATTCCCGTGAGAATTCCGGGATAAAAAGTAGCCTATGTTCTTTCTCAGGGTCTAGACCATAATGTACTTATACCAAATTTCATTAAAATCCGTGCAGTAGTTTTGGCGTGAAAGCGTAACAGACAGACAGACACAGTTACTTTTGCATTTATAATATTAGTTAGGATTAGGATATGTATTACGAAAAATTATATCACTCATACTAACATTAGATACTTACTGTGACGTTCCTGCCAAGCGATTCTAATATCGTGACCGATCCAGACGTTAGATAGGGTGAATTGCGATTGATCCTTGTGGTGAAAATGGTACAATTAGTAACATATTTGGGGTTATGGTACTCCAGACGTGCCATTTGTACACTGTAAGTCTGCTGTAATTACATTTTATTATTATATTATTATACCGTTAGAATGGGGAATATTTAACCTATAATAAGTTGTATTTAAAGAGTATGTAAGTTGTAAATAAGTTTGTAAAAAACCTTGCTTGTAGTTCCAGATATAACAACTTTTTTTAACACGAGTGGGACAAAGAATAAAAACCATATGAAATAGCTCATTTCGAAATAGTAACTGCAACATGACTACCAAACACTATTTTAGAATGTAGGACCGAAACAGTACAATGTTATCATTTTTAAAATTACCGATTAAAATGATTACACTAACCTAATATTGTTAGACGATAACAATTTGATGGATCGTAAATGACCCTTGTCGAAATCATAATACCATCGAAGGTACTTTATTTATATAATTATTTATTTTTCATAATGTGTGTGTCGTATTAGCTCTCTCAAATTACCTACAGCAGTGTTTTTCAACCTTTTTCATGATGCGACCCCCTTGGTACAAAAAAATATTTCGCGACCCCCTTCACCCCTCAGTTTTTTTATCATACTTTATGTATGTGTAGTGTATCATATATGTCAGTATTTCCAATATTCATTCCATACGACGTACTTATGATCTTCATGATTAGGATTCGGATATAAGTACATACTTATCGGATATAAAAACATATTATTTTACAATTACACTCACGGGCAAAGAAAAGGTTCTACTCAGAAAAACAATTAATTCTAAACGGTAAAAGCTAGCTTAATGATACCTTCTGCAACATTAAAGTACATTTAACAGAGCATCAGGATATAACTAACTAATAAGAGTAATATTTTGTTTTTTGAGTTTTTACTTTTTCATTGCTCGTGAGTGTAAATACATCAAATAAGTTGCCATACGGTCCGCAACGAAAAAAAATAGTTGTGGTCGTTGTCTTTGAACTAAAATAACTTTGATGCTTGACACAATCTTTTACTGAAGAAGTCAGTTTTATACCTGGTATGAAAATGGTTTTAGATAATTTTTAAAGAATAATTGTGTAATCATTTCTGAGAGCAAGAGATATCGGAGAACACTGGGTAGAGGTGGATCTTAAATACATTTCTAAATGCAGCCATAAATGAGGCTAATTTACCAAATAAGATCAAAAGTATCTGCGGATGGGATGTTACACCTGGAACTCTTCTAATTTGAATACCTTTTGGTTAATGAGAAAAATAGAATACTCGAAATTGAGAACTGCGGCTTTGAAGTGTTTGATTCCATTTGCCACCTCGTACATACTTATGCGAGTAATCATTTTCACCGATGGTCCAGATAAAACATTTTCATCGATGGCCCAGATAAGAAGTAAGATAAATTCAATTTGGAAAACTATTTAATACCTACTATGTGTCGCAAAATATCAACAGATCCACGATGGATTTTTTTTATTAATAAAAAACAACACAATAACGCGCGTCTTAGGATTTTATTTTCTGTTTATTGAAATGTTTGTGAGTAATTATTCTTTTGTTAAAATTCTCTTACAGTAAGAGAATTTTAAATCAGAGTCTTAATAATAAATATGAATATGTATTGGTCTTTATTGGTTTTCTGTACTAAAGTACTCAGTTTTTTCGACCCCTGGCGACCCCCCTACAGAAGCTTCGCGACCCCCCAGGGGGTCGCGACCCACAGGTTGAAAAACACTGACCTACAGGATAAAATGTGATACAGTAGTTCCTAAAAGAAAACTTCAAGGCCCTGTTACCTACTGATTGATTAACTTTCAACTTTCCCAAAATCTCATACCGCATACCTACTGCACTGCACAGAGTTTTTGTTTTATTCTTATAGGTTTAAAATAACGAATAATTAACAAGTTTATAGCACCACCAGACGTTTTATAAATAATTAATTTTTGAGATGATTTCAGACCCTAAGGTCTGTAAATCTTTTAATTTTTCAATTTCTTAATTCAACTTGAGTACATTTACCTAAATCTTTATTACTAAGGGCCACTTGCAGAAACATATTAAATCTAGATTTTGTGTCAAATATCGATTTAAGTCCATATAAAATTTGACACTAAATCGAGATTTAACACTAAATCTAGATTTAATATGTTTCTGCAAGTGGCCCTAAGACATAAGTAATAATCTCTTATAGTAAACTAAATATTTCACAGACACGTGCAATATAATATTAAATTTATAAATAAATCACGACAGCAGCGAACTACAAGTTTCCGATTTAACTCCGAAACTTAGCTCATAAATCCTGTCTCCCATAATGCGTGCTGCATTATACAAGACCCCTACTCGTCTTTGTTTTACTTTGAAAGGTCGCCGTATTATGCATGTAACGTTTTCCGTATGAATAAATACAAAGCTAGACTCATTCACTATTATTCGGCTAGTTTAGAAACAACGCGACTTTACGTGACTTGATGATTTTCGTAGCCTTTAGTGCCAATTTCTCCATTGTCGATTATCTAACCGACAGGGATTGATTTATAAATTAAACGTCATGGCGTAGTGGTTAGTGACCCTGACTACCGAGCCGATGGTCCCGGGTTCGATTCCCGGCTGGGGCAGATATTTGTTTCAACACAGATATTTGTTCTCGGGTCTTGGATGTGCCCGTAAAATGGCAATAGGCCCGCCCCCTATTACATTGGGACTAACATAACGCTCTGGCGAAAAGTGCAGCACCTCTGCCTACCCCGCAAGTAAGTACATTAGTACAAGGCGTGAGTGTTTATATTTGTATTTGTATTGTATTATTAAACGTCATCTCCATATAAAAATCATGACAGATGTGTCAAAAGTTAACTACTACTCCCTGGTTATGTTCAAACCGAGAATGGAGAAATTGGCACTAAGTTTTGGATTAGTATTGAATCCTACTAATATTATAAAGGCTAAAGATTGTGAGTGTGTATGTTTGTTACTTCTTCATGTCAAAACGGCTGAACAGATTTATATGATTAAAATTTGGTATGGAGTTAGATGACACCCTTTCTATCCCGGAATTCCACGGGAAAACTTTTTACAATATCTAGTTTATTTAATAATTTGTGATAGGGTGAGATGCCCAACAGCGGATCAGTGTTTTTTTTCAAAGCCCCATGCACACTTAAGTTTTGTTCTTTGAGCTTTCAAACTTTTCAAATTGCCTTCATCAGAATTTCTAGAGCATACCTAAATCAGTCATCAGTGTTGACAAATTAAAAGGCGTATTACCTGAACCAACTCAGATCATTAGATACAAACAACATATTCACTCTACTGAGTCTCTTCGTCTTCAATTCATTAACTACGACAACCATCTTTAAGTTGTAGTGCATAGAGACGTCTTATTGCTCACTGTTATTGGACACCGGGGACAAGGCACGTCTGAAAATGAATGCCGTGTTCATTGAAGGCTCTTTTACTCTGTTTCGAACAATGTCGCTAATTAGCAAAGAGGTTACGGATTAAATGATACTACTATTAGGTTCCTATGGTTGTATGAAATATATCACTTAGTTTCAAGGCTGCCCATTGTACTTTTCTTATTTGTCACCATTCCGTTGCTGCAAAAGTGGTATAGGTACTTATTATTAAGACAAAAGGGAAACTTGGCTTGAGTTGAGACTACTCAAGTCCGTTCGCCTTTTTAACACCCTGTATTTGTATATTTTGTGTGCAATCTCCATAAGGAGATACAGGTACACAACTACAGGTAACCATAATAGTTCTGGTAAACTCGAGAACAAGGATTTTCAACTATGGAGAAATCGATTATTCATACAAACTGTTATACCTAGGTAGCTAGGAAGGTATAATTTTATAATCGTTTTGTAGTGTAATGGTAGTATTTTTGAATAATTTGGACCATTAAACCTGTAAAGGTAGTAATTGACAGTAATAACACGACATCCGCAACAATTATCACGGCGTGTAATGTTCGAAATACGGGAAAAATTGCCTATAACTCAGATTTTGTTTCGAAGCAAATTATCCGAACAAATTATTGCTGTCTAAAAGAACCATTTCCAATTGAAATATACGTCCCCATTGCCTGCATACATTTTAAAGTGGAGGCTTCCAAGGCAAGGGAAATTGAGCTGTATAAACACGACTGCAAAAAACAAATTGTATCATTTCCATTGTAATAAATAAACAACAAACCTATACAGAATTCTGTTTATTTATGCTTTCGAAGAATAATAATAACTAACCTACCTCTAGAGATAAATACTTTTAAGATTGTTATACTTACGTATATTCAGTATAATTCGCCTCATGTTTAAAGATCTACTGTTATAATCAATAAAACAGTTTATTTTAACCTTTTGAGTTTTTAGTCTAACTTTATACTTAAGTACAACAGGAGAATTGATAATATAAACTAGCTGTTCCCACGAACTTCGCTTCGCCTTAAAAAGTTTTCCCGTGGGAATTCCGGGATAAAAAGTACCTATGTTCTTTCTCAGGGTCTAGAGTCTAGAACATATATATACCAAATTTAATTCAAATCCGTTTAGTGGTTTTGGCGTGAAAGTGTAACAGACATACAGACAGACACAGAATTACTTTCGCATTTATAATATTATATAGTTAGGAAGTTAGGGTAATTGAATATTATAAGTATTGAGTGCGGATATTTTCTAAGGCGAAGAAATTGTATACAATTATCAAACTTAAAAAAAACCTACCGTCCCATCATCCATCTTGAAATACAATTCATAAAACAAATTTCACAGATAGCTGCCATTGTTGAAGTGAAATATGATAACATTGATAACTCTGCAGGCGGGAGCGAGCAAGCCTCACCCATAAAAAATACAATACAACAAAGAAAAATGTACGAATCATGCAAATAAAAAGTTTGTATTAATGATGGTGGCTTTTTTACAACAGGGTTGTTTTTAGGGTTCTATTAGAAAGGAAATTTCCATGTGTCTCTTTATACGGGACCCTGCAGGTGCAAGTTAGTCCGCTGTTTTTATTTTCACTAAAATACATGTAATGAGGCCACTTATTTACCAATTGATCATCACTTTCTGCTAAACCTTTAAGTAAGTAAGTACCTTTATTGTTTCCAAAACGAGGAATAATAAATTGTAGCCCTTTTTGAAGCTTTTTTAGTGAACGTTTTACCTTTTTTATCCATTTTCTATTTTATGGATCCACCGAAATGGATACTATAAAGCCGATGGCAAAATCCGCACTTTCGACACCCTTTTAACTCTATGGTGATGACATTTTTACAAGTTTGCATTGACATTTTAGAAAATCATGATCCTTCATAATTAAGATAGGTACCTACCAAAACAGCTTGAATATTATGCCATGCCTGAATCAAATAATTTACATACAGTTTTCCGATATTGTTAAGATAAAAAGTCAGGTTTAAAAATTTATCATAATGTTCATTAACCTTACATCAACTTTGTACCAAATACGTAAATTGGTCCCGTTTTACTATTTGCTAACATTTAACTTAACATTTTGTACCAGTATTTCTATAAAACTCCTTACATTTACTTCCACAAACTGCGACTGACCTCAGCACAGCACTTGAGTAATCACCGTGTCACTCCTGCCCTCCTAGTACATCTACCCACTCTAATTGAATACGCAGCTAGCATGAAAATATTTGTTTCTGGATTAATTTAAATTATTTTTACTACTACATACCTACCTACGTAAATTAAATTAACTAAGGGCTGATTTTTCTATATGCGATAAGTGTTATCTGAGAAATAAAATTGTTGCTGTCACATGTTTGTATTAGACAATGACAGCAACAGTTTTATTCTTCAGATAACACTTATCTGACCATTGAAAAATCAGCCCTAAAGCACTAAACTACCAGAATCAAGTCTTGGCAGGGGCACATCATATTTATTTATCATTGATGTGCCTAAAAGATTTGCTGTTTCGCAATAGGGCGAAATCGATAAAAAAATCTTTAAACTAACTCGCATGAATATTTTGTGTTTGTATGATGAAATACTCTTTTACTTTTCTAGGAACATTACGGGGCTGCATTTTTTTTAAAAATCCATTCGTTTGTTTAAGCCAGTATCCTTTGGGTTTAATTACGGTCACCCAAACGACTAATTGAATAAAAACATTGCATAATTAATGAAAGGCAAGTAAGTAGGCATACGGGCCGTTTTATGTCTCCATAAAAAACATAGTAAAACTTCTGTGTGCACTGTGAGTTACATTTATTATTAAATTATATTACCTATGTTGTTTCAAGATGAAATTAATCGAGATTCTTTCGGCAAAAAAAACATTTTTGCGACAGCAAAAGTTTTGAAACTGATATCGTATTAGTTATATGTATATATTATTTAAAAAAAAACACACACTCACGCCTTGTACTAATGTACTCTCTTGCGGGGTAGGCAGAGGTGCATTGCTGCACCCACTTTTCGCCAGAGTGTTATGTTAGTCCCAATGTAATAGGGGGCGGGCCTATTGCCATTTTACGGGCACATCCAAGACCCGAGAACAAATATCTGTGTTTACACATATATCTGCCCCAGCCGGGAATCGAACCCGGGACCTTCGGCTCAGTTGTCAAGGTCACTAACCACTACGCCATTCGGTCGTCCATATATATTATACAGTCACAATAACGGTGGGCACATAAGTTACACCACCGCATAGTATTTATACTAGCGCTGTCTATTAATGCAAAAAGCGATTTTAATGAGACCGGGCAAATGACTGGAGTCTAGTACAACATGAAAGGTGTATGAACAGCGACCGTTATGAGACTGTATTCAATGGGCTCAGGCGGACGAATGAATTTTAAATTAAAAATATAAATAGGAACGGATCACTCTTTGAAGGACTCATTCATAGACTAATGAACGCTTGTGGTCTGCTTTTTCTGTTTAGTTCATGTTTTTCTCTATCAATATACTCGCAGGTAATTCTAAATGATTTTGTTACATTTAGTATGAATGCTGGTGATCAGGTTGACACTATTTATACGGATTACAGTAAGGCCTTTGACCGAATAGATCACAAACTGCTTCTATTAAAGCTAGGATATCTAGGTATAAGAGGTGATCTTTTTCGATGGTTTACCTCCTACGTGCATAACAGGTCCCAAGCAGTAGTGTTGAATGGATACACATCTTCTTGGCGATGCATACCATCAGGAGTACCCCAAGGATCTCTTTTAGGACCCCTCCTCTTTGTAATTTTCATAACAGATATTGATAGTTGCTTTCAACACTCCCATCATTTGCTTTTCGCTGACGACATGAAAGTTTACAGGGTTGTCAATAATGAGTCGGATGCATTACTTTTACAACAAGATTTAAATAGACTTGACATTTATTGTGAGCGTAATAAACTAGATTTAAACGTCTCCAAATGTTATTTTATGACATTTACGCGAAAACCATCACCTTTTTCAACAAATTACAGTGTTAAAAATCAATATCTTACTCGAGTATCTAATATGCGTGATCTGGGTGTTACTCACGACAGTAAGCTGCTGTTTGATAAACACATCGATGACATCGTGAGTAAAGCATCTAAAGCATTGGGTTTTTTAATGCGATCATCAAAAAAATTTAAAAACATGAAAACGGTTAAACTACTTTATTGTTCGTATGTACGGAGTCATTTGGAATACGCTTGCCAGGTTTGGAATCCTAATTATGAAACATACTCTGATAGAATTGAAAAGATACAAAGAAAATTCACACGATATCTTAAATTCAAATTTAATATATCCGTTAATATGACTTATGAACAGAGATGTGCCAAATTCCATCTGCTGCCACTGCATCTGCGCAGAATAATATCTGACATAATTTTACTCATAAAAATAATCAGAGGATCTTGTGACTGTCCCTCGTTACTTAGAAAAATCAATATTAATGTACCCGCTCGCAAATTTAGGAATAATAAAGTATTTTTCGTTCCTTTTGTTAGTACCAACTACAGAAAGAATTCATATATTCTTAGGGCGTGCAGCACTTTTAATAATCTGTCTAGCGAAACTGATTTAGATATCTTTTGTAGTGGCATCGATTCGTTAAAGAAATACGTTATTAGAACTTTCGTGGCATCCATTCAACAGTAACATTTACTTTATTTTATTTAATATATTTGTGTAGGTAATTTACCGAAATATAAAATCTACCAATAGCCGTAGTGGTTTACAGACCCGATTATTTACATAATTGTAGTCATAGCATATAACTTCTAGAGCATCTTACCTTTATAATAATTTTTTTTTTCTTACTTTTTCTCATAACGTGACGTTGTTTTAACCTACGTTAGTAGGTACTTACGTAGCTTTTAATTTGTAACGTAGGTATGTGTTTGTGCAAACTTTGTCATAAACTACGCTCTCCTACTTAGTACCTATATTTGTAATTATATGTGAAAGCTTGTTATTAACTCATATGATACCTAATATAATGTTTATATCTTTGTACTTAAAGTTGTTAGCTTTCCAAATAAAATAAAATAAAATAAAATAAAATAAAGTAATAACTATAATTAAAATGTTTTCTTTGATACCAGTACAATTGGGTTGGCAATTAATTAGATGGATGTTTTTCCTTTTTCCTTATACCTACTGTATTTTACCGGCAAATGCTACCTGTAACTATAGAAATATTCCAGTCTGAATATGTTTTTCAGTTCATCTTTCAATGAAGTTACTTGTCATCTCACAAAAAAAAAATGGAAATTGATAATTCATTTCGGAGCTCCATTATGGCACGAAACACTGTTTTTTGTCAAAATATTTTTGTTAAAATTCCCTATGTTTTCTAAATTTTCATTTACAAAAATACTCTAGGTACCTAACTCAAAGGTACTTGGGGATTAGACAAAATACCGTCACATTTCTTTTAGGAAGCTAAAAAGCCGGTGGTAGGTATAAAGTGACATAGCAGTCGCGTGCCCTTACTGTGGCGTGACTATCTACCATTGATCATTTAGTCTTGCAGACATTTTTTTTCACACGAAGACCGCTAAATCAACAAAGGTGCGAGGCGAGTAATTCGGCCGTGTCATCTATTAGAACACTAATCTTGTCGGTTAGCGTGATTTGTGAATGTGTTTACGTGGATTTGTCTGCCTTGGGGTGTCTTATTACAGTCGCGAGCAATGAAAATGTTCCACTTACAAAGTTCCGACACTAGATGGAATATTTTTTATAGATGTAGATAATTAAAATTTGAACACAAAATTTACTTTTTTGGTTTTCAATATTCTGATGCGCTGTTAAATGTACTTATGTACGTTAAAATTACTCCCAAATTTGGTGCTAAGAAGATCCCTAATCTGACAACACCCTTACGGTCAAAGTACATGTATAAACGTAATGTAAGCGAATGGCCTTTCTTTTCTTCTGTCAACCAGACAGAAAAAAGAAAGACGATAAACGGATCGACTTCAGTTACGTTTATATGTGCTATATGACTGTGACCATTATGCGCTGCACGTGTTTAAATCTAACTATTTTACATAGACTTTTCACATACCTACGTTTATGCTTTGCTCTTTTCCGTGAGCTATGATGAAAATAAAAGTTCCATAATGGTTAATAAATGTTATTAGTGCGTTGTTTCTTGAAAAAAACTATTGTAACTAAAAAAAAAGCTGAAAAAATTTGATTGTTTTTTTTTGTAATTACTGCATAGTCTTACTTATGCGAATCGCTGCTGGCTTGGTGATCGTGGTAATCCAAACATTGTTTAAAATAAAACAATAGTGTTAGTTTGAAAATGTTTATTTACAATTTTTATTTATAAACCTTCGGCGATAGTAAAGTAGCAATAAGTACAACAAAATAATTATGATAATTCTAAATAATTTGCAAGATCTTACTCTATAATATAATTTCATATAGGTACTATTTTACAATTTGGAAGGCAAATCTATTTTATATCCGCTAAAGCATACAATTATTCACAGTAATTCTAAAACTTTTCTATTTAAAAATTATATTAGGTAAAACAATTTGATTCATTAAGTTGTTTTATTTACTTTTTAGCCATTTTAAACAATCATTATAAACATAATAACTAACAATCATAATAAATACCTAGGTCTTATTTTTTTAAACAAAATTATAACATTGTTTCGTCGATAATTTGTATATTCGTATTGCATTAAAGTAGTAGAACTTAACATCTTCCTGAGAACGAGTCTAATTTCCATTTCCAACAGCCAGAAAATACTCGCCCTATCTACAGCAGAGCAAACAAAAGCAGCAATACAAAAGAAACCAACTTTATTCTTACTTACGCTAACGAAGTCTCAAGTTTTCATAAATGTCTATTGCGGGGCTAATCACTAAAATTCCTTGAAAACCGTCCGTATCAGAAGAGTGAGTATAACCATTATGCCGCTGTGGAGTGTGCGCTCCCCGGCGCTGCGAACTGCAAGAAAAACAAAGAACCTCGTGCGATTAATCCGATTATAAAGCGCTGCACCCCATGTACCTACGTGGTACATGTTTGTTCAATTTATACCATTGTTCATGCTTTTGCTTTAGTGCGGCAAAGTTGCAATTCGTACGTGAGAGAATAGAGATGTTCGCTGATTAGGGTCGGCGCAAAAGTTTTACTTTATTGCTATAAGTTGGAATTGGTTTATTGACTCTTGATAATGGTTATGGAATTTCCAATTGAGATATTTTCTTAATATACCTGCTTTAATGATACTACAATTATGATTTATCATTAGAAAGGGAGCAGAGAGTCGGGATCTAAATGGGCATCTTTCTCTCCCGATTTGACGGCACCATAGCCAAGGCGGTAGTGAAGCTGCTTCCGAAGCTTGGGGCAGATAAACATCTACTATTTAGTTGACCTAAGAGCATGGCCACCAGCCCGTGCGCCGTCGCGCCGTACTGCACCAGCAGTAGTTCTACTTGTCCTCTCACTCACCTAGGAGCATGGCCTCCTTGCTGTGCGCGAGCAGCCCGTGGCCCACGACGGCCTCGCTGCCCTCGCGCCACGCGGGCGCCACGCGCGCCGTGCAGCGCACCTGCATGCTGCGCCCGCGCGGCACCAGCAGCCCCAGCGCCACGGACACCAGCCCGTGCGCGTGCGCCGTCGCGCCGTACGGCACCAGCAGATCCGGATTCGTCACCTGATTGGTTAATTATTGAATACTGTGGTGTCACAGGGTAGGATATGATAACTGCTTGTTAGCGTGGAGGTTTCTAATAGACATGTACCTACTTGGCTATGGTTAGTCACCATGGTGAAATGATTAGCCAGTCTGGGTGCGTTTCTAAGGAACAGGTCACGTCACGTCACTCGAGTAGGCACCTTTAGCACCAGTACTGTTTTTAGTTTAAAACGCATTCATAGAAATGTGTACTATAAGTAAAACAAATATTCTCAAACAACGACCACACAACCTACTCGCAAAATCAATAATAGCTTACACCCAATACAGTTGTTTGTTAAAGGAACTCACGAAACAAAATAAACAGTTCATGTTATTACAATACCCGACGACGTCCTCTACAAAAGCTCTACATGTCTTAAAGCTCCTACAGTCTCCAAGCTTTCAGCGCGACGCCGTTAAACTACCAATCTAGGCGGCAATATAAAATCGCCGTCAACAAAAGCTCGTCAACGTAAACACTACATCTCCTCATTGCCTAATGAATCACTCAGGGCTAATTACATGTAAATGAGTGTTGTTCTGTATTGTTGAACAGTAACTTAATTCAAACGACTACTGCAGGCAGGAACTGCGGTGAAACAAATTACTTTAAACGGATTACAGCCTGCGAAGCTCACTTCAGGCCTCTTGGCACGACTGCCTACTGCCTAAGGTTAAACGTATAATTTTTATGGTTTCAACGCGAAATTATGAATCTTATTAGTGAAAGACCGGATTAAATTAGGTCTTTTGGTGTTTGGTTTGTAGGTTTTACGCACTCAGCCGGAATTAACCTACATTGCAAAGTTAAGTTCACCTTACGTATAGTCTTTCTTATTATCACTAACAATTTACTGATTACTTAACTTAATGTTAAATATTCTACTAGGCTATGTTATCCTAATATTGGACCTGTATTTGCATTCTTATAATATTCGAATGCTACCCATATCGTATAGTAATCTGGAAGGCAATTCTAGCTTTACAAAAAACGAGAGCTGTGAGGAAACATATATAACGACTATTAACGATGAATTAAGATAAGTCCAAACATTTAGTAATGTTTTCAACAAACTGACATGCAATCTGTCAGCCTTATGTAACGAGAAATAGTCATTTTCAGCGCAGAAACCCTCTGAAACAGCATTTGTCGTAAGCTAGAGTGACTCCTTGACTTTTTTAATCTTAGCGTGTCGGCCTGTGAAACACGAGACGAGACACTATAAGATAGAGCCGTGGGCTCTATCTCGTTATATTAAGCCTGCCGATTGCGTGACAATTCTTGTTCGTTCGTTCGTCTTGGTGAGTGACTCCCCTGTAACTAAATTAATGGTCTAAGTCTTACCTTTTCGCCATCTATGTCCCAACTTAGCTCTGCGGCGGGGTAGGATCTCCCCGATGTGCAGTTGAGGAATAAGTAATCACCTCTGCGGTTCTCCTCCTCGTTGCCCGTTATACTGGGGCCTTCCCGTGGTAAGTCTAAAACAATTAGTACAATAAACTCTCACACCCTTATTATGAAACGTGGACTAAATATGGTACTGGCTTAGAATCGATTAGAGTCCATCTTTCATACAAATCAGTAGTCTGAAGATGGGTAGTAGTCAGTAATCTTAAGCCAGAACTATCTTTAGTCATTGTTTAATAATAAAGATTACTCTGTTTATCGGTAGGAAATTATTTTAAGTGTATGAATATGATCGAAGTTTAAGTGTAGTTACTTTGCTCAATGGATGATGTAATTGATAAATGAATTTAAGTAAAATATACTGAAGAAATGTGCATAATTTGTAGATATAGAACCTACATGATGGCCGATATCTAGATGTGTGAACCCAACTAACCCGCAGTGGACCAGTGGTAAGAAATGGTCCAAGCTTAGGAAATACGAAACAAATAATTAAGTCACAGAACGAGGTCTTAACAGTAACAGTTACAAAAATAGTTAGACATTGTCTTTCTTTCTAGAATGCAGGGTTATTTTTCGCAATATTTTTACATTTACAAGTTCAATGATAGCCTTTCAGATTGTACCTTAAACCCTTTTACCAAAGCTCATTGTAGTTTGTAAGTTAGTATTTGTTGAAAAATTTGAGCGGAGCTTCAAATTTAGTTTCACAAACGCTTTGTTCGAGCACATTTTATCAACAGGACGGGGCAAAGCCGGTACCTACAACAAGTAAACACGACTGCACGGCGCCCGGCATTAGCTAACAAAATATTAAGCCTTTAAGACTTTAGCTTTGCAACGAAATATTAACGGCTGTTATGGAAGTATTACAAAGAGCTTATACTCACAAAAGTCACCGACCTTTATCGATCAGTTTATTTCACAACCTTGTTTATTTATTCATGGCCTTCAAACTAATTTCCTGTAATGGAGTTTTTTGGGAATTGTTTGTTTTGCGTACGTCTAAAGACTTTTGTCAATGGCGTTTGTCAATTACAAAGTAATCTCAATTAGCAACTTAAATTGATATTGATATTTTATGGCCTTAGATCCTCATCGAAACTCTTCAAGGCGCCCCGCGCTACGTCATTTAAGACGTGGCAAGAGTTTTGCATCGCGCTCATACACATCGCGCAGCCTCAAGAGCGAGCGCGACGGAGAACTTTTGTCACGTCTTAATAGCGCTCCGTGCTACAGGGGCAGCTCTATTTTCTTTATTCCGCCTGCCACTTCAGGTTGTTCCAACTTACATATGACTTCCATGCGTCCCTCGCCGGCGGCGGAGGCGAAGCTGGGCGCCTCGGCGGACACCTCGCAGCGGTACGCGCCGCTGGACCGGAGCGTCACCTGCTGCAGCACCACGCGACGAGAGTCCGACCTGCCCAGCTGGAAGCAGACATATCTTCAGGACATAGTCGAGGTGAAGTATAAGGATGGAGATCGTCAGGACGTAGTCAGAGGTATACGGGCTTTTCCAAGAGACGTTGGAGGAAGCTTTACAAAAGTGCTATCTTGCAATTGAGTGTATGTTTAGTCAATAAGATATCGTAGCAATGCCCCGAAACTTCGTTCCTAGGAGGATTTTTCATGCTATATACGACGAAACACTTTTACAGACGTAAGTTTCTTACAATCATAACATGAAACGAGAGAGTATTGAAAGATCAGCAACACTTCTATACTTCAAAATTTAATTCGTAATTCATCAAGGAGGAATAGTCCTCCATAATGTATAAGTTCGGTGCATCCTGGGCAATCAGCTACTGGTGCAAAAACATTTTAGCACAGTGGCAAACCATACTCCAGTTTTTGTCACTGACATGCTAAAAGGACTAAAATCTAGTGTAACTAGAACACGATTCGTATAGATCCTAGTGTAGTTCCCTCAGGAGTTGACCTGGAATTGACCTGTTTTGCTCAAACATGGACCAAAACAGCATTAGAAAACGACCCTTATTTTGGCTTAAATTTTGTATAAGCCTGCCTTAATCAGAGTTGATAAAATGTAGGTAGGTATACCGGTGTCACTCAATTGTGGGTCAAAAAACATCAAAGTTTTTCCGTTTGTCGATTACTGTTTCCGGACTTGCCTCTTTGTACTCATGTTTTCAGTTCAGGAAAATAAACTCAAAACGCCGTCATGTGCACAAAAGGAGGCTAGAGTCAAAATTGTTCAGCTCTTTGTCGATGGGTCAGTGAAAGCACTAACAATACTATTGGATACAACATTTTTATTTTTTGAAGAATTGAGGATTTTTGGCAAAACATTTTAGTTTTGTTTGGTTCAAAATTATTTTAAATTCATCGACGTTGTTGGCATAACTTAAGCTTTTTGAGATTTTACGCACAAAAATAAAATATAAATTTCACACATCCATGATTTATCACCATGGTCATTCTCAACAATCTTCAATTTAATATCCCTAAAGGTTTTTAGAAACTCTCTAAAAGCATTTTATTAGATTTTTCTCGTTATTTAATTTGGTTTTAAAACAATATCTTGTATTCGATATTGCCTTGACTAAGACGTCAGTACACAATAGTACATACTTACATACGTACATATTTAGTATAATCAACTGTAGGTACTTAATTAATTTGTATTCAAAGCAAATTATCAAAATTATCTCATTACCTACGTAATTTACTGTAAAAGATTACTGTTTGAAGGTACTATAATTACAAGCTTATTGTTAAAAAAAACGTTAATGTATTGAGATTTGTGCACTGTTGGATTAGCCATTGCAAACCGTTGTTTAACGTTTAAAACCCCTGACATCGGACTCTTAACTGCTATCTAGACTCTCTAGAGATGTTTATTAGGTAATTAAATGTTCACTCACGAGCAATGAAAAAGTTCCAATGACATATGGAACGTCAATGTCTGGTGGAACTTTTTCGTTGCTCGAGAATGTATTAAAAAAAAAAAAATCACTCACGTCAACTTTAATCCCATCCAACTTGTACGCGTGTTTCGGCGGATCGTACTTGGGCAAGTACCGGTAGAACTCCTCATTGTCCCGGTACCACTTCACGGAATACAGGATGCTCCCTCCGAGCTCGTAGTCGCACTCGAGCGACGCCGTCTGTCCGCGCAGCCTGTACGCCGGCACCGACACCCGCACTATTCGGAGTTGCAAGGTTTCTGGAACAATTCGGTATTGTGGATTTTTAGCACCCTGTTGCTTTAGTTTTAGAAATTTGTCGAGTCATTCTGTAAGCATTGGGTACGAAGCTTGTGCTTGTCCTAGTGTGCTACTCCATACCATTCCATACCTAGCACAAACAAGACGTGAGATAAATCTTGCGTTGCGCTCTATCACATCGCGTGGCCTCAAGTGCGACCGCGACGGAAAATTTTTGTCACGTCTTGTTCCGCGCGTCTTGTGTACGGTACTAGGTATGCTGGATTACTCATTGCGAAGGAGAAACAGTAAATCCGAACCAACTTAGGTGCGTTATATATGTATAGCAGTCACATATTATTTGCAATTTGTGAATGGATATTGTAATTTATTTCCACCTTTTTTATCATTTGGTCAAGTAAGTAATAAGTACTTACGTACAACAGTACTTATACTACTTATTACTTCCATGCATTAGGTACAGCTTGCCGTCACCAGTGTCAAGATGTCACATACTGACCAATATTATTAGTAAAAGTGTGTTTCACAAACAAAAACATAACTATTTATTTATTTATTTTATTGTTTTCGGATAAACTTACAGCTATCTTAAACTATTTAACATTTATATGATGCATCTAAGAGCCATTTAATAGTTTTCGCATATGGTAGTAGATTATTACAAAAAATACAGTTATGGTAAGTCTAATTTACACATTAGGTAAAACTAGGCAATTAGCAATTACAGGAAGTAAGTTACGCTAACAGTGAGAATAAGAACTTATAAATATGTATAAAGTACGTATATTGTTATTTTAATAAAGAATACAAAAGTTATTATTAAGATTAAATTGTCTGGGAACCAAAGTATGCTCCGATGCCAAATTTCTTTTCAAGGATAATAAACTACAGTTAAAAAAGTCAATCTCATTGGCCATAGTTTAGCTTTACTAGTAATAATAATAATGTCCTCCTAGCCGAATTTCGACTACGGCGGCCAATCTCAATTGAGATCAGCCAACTACGCAGGAGTAGATTATAGTGCCCAAGTGTGTGCGCAGTACACAGGAGCACTCTCTGTTCCATCACTCTCATAACCCAATGGGACGGATTGACCGACACGACTGGAGAGAGCTAGGCGCAGGACCGACTGCTTTACATGCCCATCCGACAGCATGGATCGTTTCACTGTTTCGGACAACAGGTGATCAGCCTTCTATGTCCTAACCAAACTTAGAACCACAATTTAGAAACACAAATTGATGGTCCCACCCGGGAATCGAACCCGGGACCTCAGGGTCATGAAGCGAAGCTTCTACCACTAGACCACAGAGGCAGTTCAAAGCTTTACTAGTAGTTTAGCTTTTATAAGGGAAAAAACTATCCTAATTTTCTTTACTGACAAACCGTTTTAACCTCTGAGCTCCCAAAAGGCGCTATATCGCGCGAGACACAATACATTTTTATTGTGTCTGATTTCACGGGATTCTACCGGTTAAATAAACCATGAATGAAGTGTATGGCGTAGTGGTTAGTGACCCTGACTACTGAGCCGAAGGTCCCGGGTTCGATTCCCGGCTGGGGCAGATATTTGTTTAAACACAGATATTTGTTCTCGGGTCTTGGGTGTTGATATTTATATTTAGTATCTATCTATCTATGTATTTGTGTAGATATATCAGCTGTCCGACACCCATAACACAGGTTCTGCCTAGCTTGGGGTCGGATGGCCGTGTGTGAGATGTCCCCACATATTTATTTATTTATTTATATTTAATATCAAAAACTTCTAACGTATTCAAAATAAAAGCTCAGTAGTCGAAGTGGGGTTTTATTTGTTGAAACATTTCTTTTCCACTGACACTCCATATAATAAGCTGTCTATAAAGTACTACTACCTAGGCATAATAATAAGGTATGTGGATCCTGTCCCACGTTTGGTAACATCACATGGGCGTGAAGTGAAACTACCATTTTAGAAATGGTGATTGTTCATAAAAAAAAACCTCTCGACCAAACTTGATAGAAAGTGCATTTTTTGCGATTTTTGTGGGTCAATGCCGAGCTCATAATGAAAGTTGCTCAATGCTCTATACCAGTGTTTTTCAACCTTTTTCATTATGCGACCCCCCTGGGAGGAAATTTTGACCTTGACCCTTCGGTTTTTTTATCATGTAAGTAAGTATACAGGGTTATTGGTAAGTATACCTGATCCTTTCAGGAGGCGATAGAGGAAAGCATTTCCAGTCGATTGAACCCTATATTGCATTATTCGAAACTTAACAATTTCTAAGATATTAAATATTTTTATTTAAGTTTTTTAAATAGCTATATTTCAATTACTTTTTTGTTTTACATATAAGTAAACTACTTAAAACTAATATAATAAACTAATTAAAAGAATCATTATTCGACTTAAATTAGATACAATACTTACCACAAAATAGTTAAACATTTTTTTTAAATATTCAAAACGTAAAAACAAAAAAGTTAAATTAAAAAAAGAATGTCATTCTGCACTACAGCTTAAAACATTGTCAACTTACTTATAAGCTTTCAAATAAGATATTTCAATATCAAATCAATTTAGGTATCACCAACATATGGCCAAAACAACCAGAGAAGGCGGAAAAATTAATTTGAGGTATTGTGTCTAATAAAATTTAAGTCGAATAATGCACATGTATTTCATTATTTTAATTAGTTTATTAAGGTGTTACTTATGCAAAACAACCAAAAAGTAATTGAAAAATGGGTAGTTTTTAAAATTTTCGGTTTTAAGCTTAAAGTTTTGGCAAAAACTTAAATATTTAAATTAAATATCATAGAAGTGGTCTAGTTTCAGATAATTAATTATTGGGATCAATCGACTGGAAATGCCTTCCTCTATCACCTCCTGAAAGCATCAGGTCTATTTATAATATGTGAATGTTACCGTATTATTATTTATGGTGTTCATGATTAATTAATAAATATTCATTGTCTTTATTAATATTTTTTTACTTAAGTACCCAGTTTTTTCGATTTCTGGCGACCCCCCTACAGAGGCTTCGCGACCCCCCAGAGGGTCGCGACCCACAGGTTGGAAAACACTGCTCTATACCATGAGACGGGTAGGTATACTAACCCATCCAGAAGTACACTGATAAAATTCCACCCTCTATACAGTTATTTCATTTAGTTGATTATATAAACAAAAAGGCCATGTCAATAAATTCTTTGACACTGCTAATTTGGATTTTGCGCCAAGGTAAGGTAATTTATATTTGGCACCCAACGTGGGGCAATTTTCATTTAATTGGAAAACGTACACAGTTTAGCTTCAAAAGGAGGGTAAATCATGATTCCATTTATTCAAAAAGGTCGTCATAGTACCTGTGTATTTACGGTTTATATTTGAATTCCATTTACAAGATGACATCTCGTTTAATTATGCTAATTTCATAAATATTTTCTAGCTGTTATACCTACCTACCTACAATTATAAAAGTTTAGAATTTAAAATTCAAACATGCATAACTTACCTTGTACAAAGAGGCTAAGCCAGAGGACCGGGAGCAAGTAATCCATCCTTGTCACACAAAGACTAACAAAAACATTACCACAATAACGTCTAATGTGTTTACTTTATTAACTAACACCCACAAGGCATTTATATCCACCGCCTTCATTACAATAAACACTGTTGATCATTTAAATAAATGAATACCACGCGAAGTTTTAACTACGGGGTCACGTAAGAAAGGTACAGTCAGTTAATTTTGTGAAGACGTCCGACCGCGACGAAAGCATGATGGCTACTGACTGATTTTATAGGTTATATTATATCCTTCATATCCTTGCGCACCTTTCTGAGTAGCTAGAAGGTATTGCTGAAGACTGTTTACATTTTCATGGCTTTATGAAGCTATATTTAGGGCGATATTTATTATAGCTTTAATAGAGAGGGCATTTTAGCCAGAATAGCGTATTATTAGGACGGGACGATTTACAATGGAGTGGCAACGTTGAATAATTGAGAAGTAGATAGGTGATACCTTTTCATTTACTCGGGTACTTAACTTTAAATATAGTATACTAAACATTAATTTGGCCGTTTATCGCACCGGCAGTTTGGTTTTTAGGTTAACCATTTACTTACGTTTAACCTGATTGTACTGAATTACATTTGAGATGTTAGAGCAGAATTAAAAATTCAATTAACTTTTTCTTTGTGACTATCCTTTTCTACACGATTTTCCCACAAAGATTTCTTGAAGAACGTTGCTGAAGATGATGATGATGATAACTGGGAACGTTTTCCGCATCCCTCTTCGTCAGTTATCCAGTATTTGTTGTCTGAGAACCTAGTAACCACAGTATGATACAGCAGCGAGATTTATTATGGAGACCTCGCGGTTATAGGTTGACTGGATATCGGTGGTGCAATTGACTGACAATATTATTTACCTACAGATGGGTTCTCCTTGAAATGGCCTTACAAAATTCAATCCTGCCTATGCCTATTTATGAAGTAATTTTTAGACAAATGACCTTTGTTTCGTTTTGTTTTTTAAAACAAAAAAATATTTTTATTAAATGTATCAATACTTTGAAATACCTAATACCCTCAGATATCTAAAGCAAAACTAGACTTCCACGTAAAAGTGTTGCACAACCAGCGGAGCCGTCGCGTCGCATCAGATAAGAGGAAATAGGTGGTTTTCGTTCACGATGCTAACAATGCAGATACGGTTTGCAAGAAAGGGGTTTTTCACATTAGAAGTTGACGGTGACAAGCGGGGGTGCCGAGTGCCAGTGTGCCCGCGCTGTCACACGGCTTTATCACTTAATTTGAATCGTGCCCGGAATCCAGAATACCCCCCTGTATTGCTCGCATTTGCTGCTGTTTGTGACCGCTTCCGCATTAAATTTTTAAATCGAATTCCGACTTTTTTTTTACTACTTTTCATAAATCAAATGGAACGCAAACTTTTTGCTGGGGATGTTAATCAAACTATTTTCGTGCGTATTTGCTTGCAATAAAAATTGGGAAGGAAAAGTCAGTTAAGTACTTTTTGACTATCTCCAGATATAAAAATGATTAAGCTCATAAAAAAATACTATTAAATATTTGGTACCTAAATGGTTCAGGTTGTTTAATAAATTTTACGACTCTTGAAAGTTTACTTTTTTAAATACTTACCACATTTTAAAACACAGCAATAATTTAAAATTGACAAAAAAGTAGCAGTATAAAAATGGGTCAATTTAGCAAAAACTTATCAGCAATCACGATCAATATGTCAAATAAAAATAAAATTATAAAATGGAAAAATGTATGGTAAACGTACATAATATCATGTACTTACAATAATTGACCGAATGGCGTAGTGGTTAGTGACCCTTACTACTGAGCCGATGGTCCCGGGTTCGATTCCCAGCTGGGGCTGATATTTGTTTAAACACAGATATTTGTTCTCGGGTCTTGGATGTGCCCGTAAAATGGCAATAGGCCCGCCCCCTATTACATTGGGACTAACATAACACTCTGGTGAAAAGTGGGTGCAGCAATGCACCTCTGCCTACCCCGCAAGGGAGTACATTAGTACAAGGCGTGAGTGCGTGGTTTTTTTTTTACAATAATTACAAATTATTTGTTCATTATATTATTATGTACTTCAATAACACGACTTCAACTCGTCTAAGCTTCATTGAGGAATCACTAAGATAAGCTCCTTACATTAGTAGATGACAACACAATATATTATTATTATTAATATTGAGACACGAAAAGAAAAAAAAAGCAATAAGTACGAACGCTTGTGTAAATACGCGTGTTCACTTGTCGAGGAGTGCGTCAACAAAATTTATGATCCGGGAAGACTCCATACGTCTCTAAAGGAGGAAAAAATTACAGCTAAAGGAAATAAATAAAACAAAAGAAATATATGCACACTATAATGTAGGTACTTGTGTTTAGAAGTATACGTACCTATTTAAGACATATAACTACCTGAAATTAATAAAGCAGTAGCATAAATATTGCTGGCGACTTCTTGTGTCTGAGGCTTCGGGTCGCTGAGCCAGCGGAATAAGTAAGTTAGTAACATAAATATTTGTTAAATTCTGACCACAATAAATCTAAACGTAAAAATAATCGAAAATACTTCGAAATACACCACAAACAAAGTATCAATAATAATATATAAAATCTGAATAATAACAATAATCGTCCATCCGGTTCCTGGTTGAAATTGCAATGAAAATCCACTTCCATATTTAAATAAATATGTTCTGCTTCCGGACAAAAATAATCATCTCTCCAGTGTATAAATACGCTACTGAATTATGACATTGTATTCAGATACAGATTGAGTTTCCATTCCATCGGTCGCCTCGATGCAAATTCGAGGCCCCTTGGCATCTTCTGCTCATCAGTCTATTGTCATATACCTCTGTGGTCTAGTGGTAGAAGCTTCGCTTCATGACCCAGAGGTCCCGGGTTCGATTCCCGGGTGGGACCATCAATTTGTGTTTCTAAATTGTGGTTCTAAGTTTGGTTAGGACATAGAAGGCTGATCACCTGATGTCCGAAACAGTGAAACGATCCATGCTGTCGGATGGGCATGTAAAACAGTCGGTCCTGCGCCTAGCTCTCTCCAGTCGTGTCGGTCAATCTGTCCCATTGGGTTATGAGAGTGATGGAACAGAGAGTGCTCCTGTGTACTGCGCACACACTTGGGCACTATAATCTACTCCTGCGTAGATGGCTGATCTCAATTGAGATTGGCCGCCGTGGTCGAAATTCGGCTAGGAGGACATTATTGTCATAAAAATAATTGGGATCACGATTTGTTTTGTAAACCTATTCATTTTAACTTTGTTTAAGTTTATTTTTGTTTATATATATTTTTAGGGAGGGGTGGCAAACACTGGAGCTGGTCTAAGGTTTGTCACCGTGGTGAAAGGATAAGCCAGAATAGCCAGTCAGATTAGCTGTTGTCAGTTGCTGACTGCCCAATATGAAAGAAGAAAGATAGAAAGAAAGAAAGATACATTTATTTGACACACTGAGACAGAATAATAAGACAAAAAAATAAATAAAAAGAAACAACAACAAAATAAAGAGAATACTTAATATAGAACAAACAAAACAAATAAAGGTTACTGTCCAGAGTGTCAAAACGGCACCAGCTCAGCATATGCTATGGACAGTGAGGCCACAGCGCTGGTTTTCAGCTGGCCCTTGTCTTCAATATGGACCGGGCATAAGGAACAGCTGGTGCATCACCTCTGAAATAGCTCCTTTCATGCACCCCAATGTCCGCAATATAAAAATAATCGGCACAAATACTGGTATTCAAGGAAATACTTACAGTCGTCTATGTCACCTTCTGAGTACTTCAAATCCTAGTAAAAGTTTTTAGTTAGGATCAGAGGATTGGTACCGTGAGTAGGTAACGTCATTTAAATTTTAGACCAACACTTTTAAAACTGGAGAGGTGAGGTTACTTACTAACTAAGTTACATTAATCCTGTCGATGGAAAAAAATCTGTACTGGTTTAAAATCTGGCTTTTGGCCGAAACCCAGAACTTTTCAACGTACTGAACGTACCCAAGTTTACGCGCGTGCTCTTAATTGCATTACATTCTAGCACTTTGTAGAGATTGTAAATTACCGAACCTTACCTGAAGTTAATTAAATGATAGCTTAAGGGCTTAAGGTGAAAGCAATTAAATATAATTTTAAGGTGCGATCACAGGATTCGATACTATTTTCGAAACTACACTAAGGGTCACTTTTACCAAACGCTAAACGTATATAAAATAGTATTTAAATCAAAAGAGACTGGGCACAAATATATGGAAGCTGGGACCATCACCAATAGAAATGAGTGATACATCGTTTAAAAGGTATTTTTTGCAGAATATGAATAACGGAAGCACTAGTCCTGATTTACTGTCCAATTAGAATAATCGTACCTTGAAAGTTTTTATATTTTATTTCTGTAATTTTAATGTTTTTGTTATTTTTTCACATTAATTTTCATTTTTTATAACAAAATGATCATCATTAAATATAATATTATATCTGTTTATTATCCCAATAAATAAAACCAGTTGAAAGTAATTTCTCCCATTTTTAACCGACTTCAAAAAAAGGAGGAGGTTCTCAATTCGTCGGGATCTTTTTTTTTTTTTTTTTTTTTTATATTTTTTTTATGTATGTTCACCGATTACTCCGCCGTTTATGAACCGATTTTGAAAATTCTTTTTTTGTTGTATTGGGTTGAGCTCCCAGGTGGTCCCATTTTTTTTTCAGAATTTTATCTCACCCCCAAGGGTGGGTAAAGGGGTAAAAACAGGGTATGAATTTCCATTTTGGGCACATATTAACCGATTCTAATGAAATTAAGAACGTAAATATAGTTCTTATAACAAAAAAATATGATGGTGACCTTGAGCTGATCTGATGATGGAAACGGAAGGCAGTCAGGGGAACTCCTCAACGGTATATAGCAACTACTTCGTGTTTAGGCTTGAATGATTCGTATTGATTAGTAGGACTTTTTGGTATCATTTGCACCTTACTTTTGATTGAAAATTATTACAAATAAACTAAAAACTATTAAATAAAATAATAATTTAAAAAATAAAAAAACCGACTTCAAAAAACCACTAAAATGTAAGAAATAATTTAAGGTTTACACAAATTCTACTCGTATGAGACAGTACAAATATACCTAAGCAGGAACTGTTCTTTTTTGAAGTTGGTGCCATATTTCTTCAGATTACTTTGTCACCGCACCAACATCAAAAAAGAACAGTTCCTGCTTAGGTATATTTGTACTGTCTCATACGAGTAGAATTTGTGTAAACCTTAAATTATTTCTTACATTTTAGTGGTTTTTTGAAGCCGGTTTTTTTATTTTTTAAATTATAGTAATACGTGTTAACGTGTATTACGCCCTAACTGTCATCAGAATGGCTAGCACGGGGCGCATTTAAGACGTGCCAAAAGTTTTGCATCGCGCTCACTCACATCGCACAGCCTCAAGAGCGAGCGCGATGCAAAACTTTTGTCACGTCTTAATGACGCCCCGTGCTAGCCCTTCAGGAGAGAGAGTGCAATGCCATAGAAAAATACTTCCTTCCGACGAATCAATCTTCAAGAGATTTGACGTTTGTAATAGATAAAGTTAAATGGTGCAACCCCTCTTATAATCGATCAGTGAAATTTTTCATTTGCGCCAGATTCCACAATGATGTGAAAGTTTCTGAACTTAGGAAGGCAACTGAACGCAGAAGCTAAACGAAGAAGCATTTAAGAAAGCAATCATCACGTCATGAGTACAAATATTATTGCCCAAGGTACCCCGCCGAGTATTAAAAAAGTTTTTATAGAGATTGGAACAAACCTTTTAATTCCATTTTATGAGTGAGCGTGGCGTAACTTTTTTACAGCTTCGGGGCATGGGGCTCTGCACTAATCAAACCAATTTGACTTGCAAACTCGTTACTACTACGTACTATTTTGCAAATACAATCTAAAGAATCGATCTCGGTTTATGAAGCTATCAGTGTATGATGTTTGTGTTTCCTTAACGTTTGATTTATATTTTTTCATTGTTTCCATTTGCCTCTTTGTATCTTACCTACTACAAGTTGATCCTAAGATTACCTTCATTTTAAATAACGTGGTTTTTACCTACCTAAAAATAAGTAAAGTTTTTAAGTTGGTATAAAATGGGACCTGGTGCAAGTGTCTCTCACGTTTCGTTCTTGTTTAGTAAAATAATATGATGTGCTCATACAAGGTAGACCTATCCTTAGACCTTAACATAGACACCTTACACCTCGTATATCTACCCTAACATACATTAAAAATAGACCAAACGTTAATAAACGCGGATAATAAATTTTCATTGTCATGAAATAACTAAAGCTTTATCCTTTTCATTTCTCGGGCGCTGCCTCATCAGGAGTTTCATTGCGCTGTGAGCTCTCGTAAAGGAGGGGCGATCCTGTAATAAACCAGCAATGAACACTTAATAGGAGGTTCTAAACTCCTTAGCGATAAATTAAACAGTGTTCCTAACTATAGCTTGCCCAGCAGGGAAATCAATAGGTGTTCATAATTATGTAATTGTAGGTAGGGTAACGTAACGTACCTTGGGACGCTTGTACCTCGGGACATTGATTGTATTTTAAAAACCGGCTAAATAAATACATTAAAATTCTACCCTAGGCATAGTATTTTACTCGCTTGGCAAAACTAGTGAGTCTCGTGATCATACCAGCATCGAGTGTGTGGTGAAGACAATATGAAGTTTTTTGGAGTCAAAAGTAGCTTTTGTATAGTTTTTTGAGTTGCTTTATCTCATTGAGGCATGCTCAAAATAGAGACATGGATGTCACGTATAAATTTTCAGTTATTTAATTTTATGACACGGCAATTATCTGAAAGATTCCTGAATTAAAAATAAAGATATTTAAATTTTGGTTAAATATTGCTATTTTGTACCTTGGAACACGATTAAATTTGTACCTTGGGAAAATGCAAACTTCTAAATAACGCCTTATATCTCTGTTCTTCTTAGTGGCGGAGTGAAACTAGACAGAAGAGAGATGCATTAATTGAATAAGAACAGATATATAAGGCGTTATTTAGAAGTTTGCATTTTCCATAGTACAAAGCCATAGGAAACAGTGTCCCAAGGTACAAACGTGTAACGTACCTTGGGTCAAAACAAGAATTTTTACTTTTATCTTAATTTAATAAAATCTGGCCACACCAAAGCTCTAACACAAATACTAGTGATAATAGATTATATATCCTACCGAATAAAGAAAATTTCACGTTAATATCTTAGTTGTACGCTGCGATAGCTTCATTCAAAGTTGGGGTAGTCGAAAATGTCCCTAGGTACGTTACGTTACCCTACAGTCCAACTATAAAGTCGTGAAAACGGAAGTGGATCCTAACTAATTGTTTAAGATCGCTTTTTCAATTACTCCTAAACGGAAAAAGCAAGCTTAATGAAGACTTCTGAAATATTGAAGAACATTTAACAGAGCATCAGGATATTACCAACTAAAAACGGTAATATTTTGTTGAAATTTTAAATTAAATGTGTGAATAAAATGGGGTTGTTTGGTGTCGACATTTTGTGAGTGGAACTGTTTCATTGCCCGTGAGTGTATTTATTAAAGGACAAATTCGTTGAAAATTCATAATCAATCGGTATTTTATTTTTAAAATGTATGTAAAAGTAAGTAAATAACTGATGAACATAAAAAGTTTTAGTAAAATCGCACTCTTTGATGTCAGGACTTTATAGTTTGACTATACTTTATTATCGTTCAATTTGCATACATTGTATACTTTCAGTTTGTTTCTCACACGAGAACATCTTCGTTTTATTGGGCTTAATTTCATGCTCAGGTACATTTACTGATTTGAGAAACTGATGAGCCTTAGATAATACCTCTAGATAACAATAAATGGACAAAGGGTAATGAAAAGAGCCTTCCCGAGTGAGGTAATAACTTTACTTGACTGACTGACGCTACTCTCACTGACTAATCATTTCTACATGGAGAAATAGCCTAGACCAGCTCTATCTTTTGTCACTTACACTCTAAGTGCCAATTTCTCCATAGTCGGTAAGAGCATAACCAGGTATTAGTGGTTGACTCTTGACACAACATCTGTCAAGAATTTTATATGGAGATGATGTATAATTTGATAAACCATCCCTGGTCGGTTAGATAACCGACTAT